>NC_141698.1:1156053333-1157253333 GCF_964263255.1 Lissotriton vulgaris
GGTGGCTACTGACAGACATTTCCATTCATATAAAATTAACATTTCTGCTACCGGCTTATTTCCAAGTTCACCAGCAAAGCGAAAAAGCCACTCTATTATTCGACTGGTATATTGACTCCTAGCCACAATTAGATTATGCTGATTTAATTTATTATTGAAAAAATTCCCCAGGTAAGTAAAATTTCATTTACGATAAATGTTCTTATTTTTGTCGAATTTGGACCACATACCATAATACATGATTTACTAAAATGTACCTTTAACCCCTTCCATGCTCATGACGAGCTGAGCTCGTCATGCAGTACACTGCTCCTGTGCTGACGAGCTGAGCTCGTCATGAACAATGGGGATCATGGATCTGCAGCACAGGAGGGGAATTGCTGCAGCAGTCAAGGTGTTAAATCCAATTCCATCATAAATTTGGTGAATGCGTTCAAACTTTTTGGAGGCTATTGCCCGTTAAGGACATCAACACTGTATCATCTGCATAAGACAGCAATGGAACCCATTTACCTTCTATGCTTGGGAAGTCCAATTGCTGTTCTAAAAGGAATGATTCTAATCCATTTGTATATATTAGGAATAAAAAAGGGCCCAGGATGCAACCCTGGCGTACCCCCTCGGTGGAAGCAATGGGCCTAGTCTTCTCTCCTCCAGGACCAAAGCGAATAGCTAGAGTGGTAGACGCATGTAGCCTACGCAACAGGGTAATGAGGGGCGTTGGATTTGGGGGTTTCTAGTTGGCACAGGTAGGTACTTGTGACAAATAGGGACCCTTGCCTCTAGTCAGGATAAGGGGATTACACTCCTAAATAACCCCTGCTTACCCCCTTGGTAGCTTGGCACGAGCAGAAAGGCTTATCTCAGAGGCAGTGTGTAAAGCATTTGTGACCACATATAGTAAGCCAGTGACAACACTACAGATGGACACCACACAAGGTTTTATATCAAAAATAAGTATACTTTATATAGATTTACTACAAGACCATAAACGACAAAAATACACAATACTGTTACTTTAAGATGGTAGTTTTAGCTTAGTTAAGTTCAGTTCTTAAGATGCGACACTTTGCGCCAATGTACCTAACGAAGCGTTGCGCTTCCACGACAAGCAATGTCGCAGCGATGGAGGTGCAGCAAAGTTCAGGTGCAAAGAAATAAAGACGTGACGATCTTCCAGATGCGGCATGCTTCTCCGGGGATGCGAGAAGTTCTCGGTTCGAAGCGTGGACTGCAGCGGCGACACCCTAGTTCAGAAGTGCGACGGCAACAGCTTCAGCTGCGACACTCTTCTCCCAGTTTGCGTGAAGCTTCCGCACAATGTGACAACAACAGCAGCGACATCCTTGTTCAGAAATGCAACGGCAGCAGCTCCGACGGCGTCGCGCTTCTCCTGAGATGCGAGGCGCTTTCCGCGGTGCAATGCGACAGTTCCAGCGGCAACACCCTTGTTCAGAAGTGCGACGGCAGGCAACAGCGACGGCGACACGCTTCTTCCTCGTTGCGAGACTCTTCTCTTGATGCAGTGCAGTGCGACAACTCCAGCGGCGACACACTTGTTCAGAAGTGCGACGGTAGGCAGCAGCGACGGCGATACGCTTCCTCTTCATTGTGGCAAGCTTCTCCCGATGCGGTGCAGTGCAACAACTCCAGCGGCGACACCCTTGTTCAGAAGTGCGACGGCAGCAGCAGCGACGGCCACACGCTTCATTGAGTTGAGTTGTGCTTCCAGCTCCTTGCGACACACAGTTCCTCAGAAGGCCCAAAACAGCAGAAGGCACTTCCACCAGAACTCTGGGGAGCTGGGGGTGAAGTCTGTTGTCCCTGAGACTTCAGCAGGAGGCAAGTTCTTTTCCAAGCCCTTGGAGATCCTTCACAAGTTGAAAGCAAAGTACACAAAGTTCCTTTCTCCTTCCTTTGTTAGTAAGGCAACCACTGCAGGCCAATCCCCCAAGCAAGCAGCACTTCAGCTTGGGAATAGTCTCTCCTCAGTTTTTTCAGGAAATTTTCCTCAGTAAAATGTCTTCATGTAGTCCAAAAGTGATCTAATTTCTTGGGATCAGGGTCCCAATATTGATACCTGTTGGACAGGCCTCGGGGAAGGTCCGCTCCCTCCCCGCATGACGGGGACCGGACCCCTGCTCTCCCTGTATCCCCGACAAGAACCATCCCGGCAACCCGCTGGGGCAACCCACGACCCGTCCACAACGGAACTCCAGCCCCCGAACACCCCAGTATCGGCTGGCCCGGGCCCCCGTCAGCACCACTGCCCCGGCCCAGCTGCCATCTTTGGACACTACATAACCAGGCTGCGTGGCCTCGGCTCGACCCCAACCCTGGGCCTGGCTTGGCCCCGACATCGAGGCACCACCATCCACCTAGGGGGTGAAGAGACCACTTGGCGGGTCAATGGAAGAAGGAGTGTCAATGGCTCCCCTCCGCCAGGTGTCGATCGACCCCAGCCTCCCCGGGCGCTGGCTCCACCCCCCTGCTGGGTGTCTGGACTCCCTCATCCCGGACCTCCCGACCTCCAAGGGCGAGGGTCCGGACATCAAAGGAGACCAGACCTATAACTGGGGCAGCTCCAGAGCAGGAAGGCAGTTGTATATTGGTGTCGAGAGACACCGTGAGGAACTCATCCTTGGAGGCCTGCTGGCGCTGCCGCGGCCCTTTCTTGTGAACCATCTCCGAAGCCTGCTGGCGCTGCCGCGGCCCTTTCTTGTGAACCATCTCCGAAGCCTGCTGGCCCTGCCGCGGCCCTTCCTTGTGAACCATCTCCGAAGCCTGCTGGCGCTGCCGCGGCCCTCTTCAACGTGAACCATCGTCTTGGCCTGCTGGCGCTGCCGCGGCCTTTCTCGTCGTGCACCATCTTCGTAGCCTGCTGGCGCTGCCCCGGCCCTCCTCGTTGTGAACAATCATCCTAGCCTGCTGGCGCTGCCGCGGCCCTCCTCGCTGTGAACCATCGTCCTAGCCTGCTGGCGCTGCCGCGGCCCATATTTACGGACCCCCAAGCTCGAGGATTGTGAGCTTCCCTCTTGCTGCACCTGTACCGGACCGGTACTAAGACTGTCCCGCTACCCCTCTCCCCTACAGAGACTAGAATTGGGAGGATCCTCGTGTCCTGACCCCACTGTATCGTTTATCACCTTGCCTCAAGATTCTCATATAAAGTGTGTTGAACTCATCCTTGTGTGGTGTCCATCTGTGGGGGGGAAGTTACTTGTCTGTACGATCGCCGGAGACGGCCCTCACCGGAGACCTCTTCCCCTGTACTCGGCCAACCCTCCGGGTCCCCGTCTAACATTGGTGGCCAGCGGCGCGATCCGAGCCAACGCATAATCGTACAGAGAGTAACTCACCCCACGACACACAACCACCATGACAACAAAAGAGAGCGGAACAACGGAAAAATTCCAGATGGAAAAACTAGAAGAATACAGCCACAGAGAACTAAAACAATTCTGCATAGAACTGGGCATTGCTACCACAGGACTGAGCACGAAAGAGGACTTCAAACACGCCCTGGAATCTTGGGCAGAGACGGGTACGGCCGTACCCCAAAACCAAAGCCTTGAGACAACCGAAACAAGCACCGCGCCGACAGAAGAAAGAAGACCGGGCCTCTCACCAGAGGAGGCCCGAGAACGAGAGAAGAGCAGGCTCCACGAATTGGAACTGGCTCGACTTCGCTTAGATGGAGAACTCAAATTGGCGGAACAAAAAATAACTTTGGAACGCTTACGGCTCCGAGAGGAGCGAGAAGAGAAAAAGAGTCAGAGAGAGCTGGAAGAGAAAAGACTAGCCTACGAGCATGAGCGCAACTTAAAGGAACTAGAGATTCGGAGGCAGAACAAAGACCTCGGAGTCCCCGGGCACCAGAGCCCCCCTGCTCCTACGGACCCCAAGGTCCACATCCCCAAGGATGTCGTCAGAGAATATTACCGGAACGATGATATCCAGCAATGGTTCAAAGCCTACGAAGTAGCCATGACCTCCCACCGGATTCCCCGGAGCGACTGGGGAGCCGGGTGTGAGAAGGTGGCCTGATATGCAGTGGTCACTATTCTAGTGAACACTATGTATCAGTCCAGCAACCCTTATTGATGATTGGTTGTAAGTCAACCTTATAGACCAGCTATCCTAGTAGCGTGGATACGAGCAGTCTAAGGCTAAAGACTCGAGAGGGCGTGTTAAGCCAGCTGTTATACCACATATACCCCTTGAACACCAAGTGAAAGGACACCACACAAGTGTTATGAAAATAAACAGTTATTTATTAAGATTCACAACAGCCCTGTACTCTTTATGAGGACAGGGTACTAAGCACAAACCAAAACTCTTACAAAAATACTTAAGTTAGCACAGTATATACAAATGCCCGAGAGGCACGGAAAACCATATACTTGAAAAGTGGAATGCGAAATTACTAGTAGGTAAGTACAGTACTACTAGGCTTTGGAATCGCTAGGACTTGACTATAGAATCGTTAGATTACTTCTAGGAGACCCAGGGGACTCGGGTGCAGTGTGTGCACTCTCACGCGAGATGCGGGACAAAGTCTATGGTAGCTAGAAATTGCAAAGTTAGTGTTCTCGGGCGAACCCGACCTGGTAGGAAGAAAACAAAAGTGGATTCTGACCCTTGGATACTGAGGCTATGCTGGGGCACCGAAATGCCGAAGTTACCTAGCCCAGGGGCTGCAGCTGCATAGGACTCAAAAGACGTCGGGAATCCTCGTTGACGGACCAGAAGCCTGGAAGAAAGAAGTTGCTGGCAGGCGACCAGTGAAGAAAGTTCGGTGGATCCAAGCCTGGATCGATGGAAGATGACACCTGAAAGCAGAGGGGACCAAGTTCGAGACTACTAGCCAGTAGTCAGTGGGCACCAGGAGGGCACCGGATGGTAGCCACCTCGACAAGGCGTGTGGGTGACGCTGGGCTCGGAGATCTCACGGACCAGGAGGCGTTGTCGGCGACCAGGAAGGAGGATCGAGCTGTCCCACGAAGATAGAAGCTGTCGGCGTCGCTGGACCCAGGATTGGGCAACAAAGCCTTGGCAAATTCAAGCCCACGCGGTGGACCTAAAATGGCGTCTGGAGTGGACCAGGAGGGTCCGGGGTGCCTCTCTTTAAGGAAGGAAGCAAGGGCCAGTCTGGAGCAACCAGACCAGCAGCAGTGATGTCGTCGGGCGTCGTTCAGAAGGCCACAAGCCAGCCGGCTAGTAGCCAAACAACGCGGTGCACAGCAAACAGCAGAAGGGCCCCATGCAGATCGTGGAGATGCAGGGAGGCTGATCTTGGGTGCTGGAGCTGCGCAGGGTTGGGGCTTCTCGGACCCCAAAGCACTCACCAGTGGAAGACTCGGTGGGCTTGTTGCAAAGAAGTCGTGCAGTCTTGGCGATCGTCGGTCCCTCGAGGTCTCGTCGCACTCACGGTTCTCAGCTTTGCTGTAGAGGTGAGTAGAGGTCAGAGGTGCCAGGGAAGCCGGGTCTCGTCGAGCTGGGTCGAGCTTGATGCAGGGTGACTACTCCTTAGCCACAAGGAAGAATCTTGAGGAAGAAATCTTGAAGTCCTTTCGCAGAAAGTCGTGTCTTGATTCCAAAGATGATCTAATTTTAACAGGGGGCCCGCTCCCATCTTTATACTAAAAAAGGGGGCTGACCCGGTGACTAGGTCCTGCCTATGGGTGGGACTAGGAGGGGGGTGGTTACACCCCTCTGCCATGCCGGACTTTCCCCAGGCCAGGGGCTGGTGTGCCCCTGGAACTGGTTCTGACCGGCCTATGCGTAGTGAGCACCGGGGTGCCACTCAGCAGTCACCTTCCTGAAAAGCCCTGCCTACCCAGGATACACAAAACCATGTCTGGGACGGTGCTAGCACCGCCCCGGACAGGAAACCCTTTGTCCAGGCCTCCCTCGCTGGAAGGACTCCCAGCAGCAGGAGGTCAGACTCGTGTCTGTGGTGGCAGCATCCATTTTGTGGAGCTGAGGCTTCAGTTAACTTTAACCAGGGTTCACAGTTACATACATGTCGTGTCCCTCTAGAAGGGTGGAATGCTAACCCCGTCGCCAGAATTGGCGAGGGGTTAGTATTCCAATTCGTATGACACCTTACTCGACATGTTTTGATAAAGCAATACCAAAGTTAGTATTTAACCGCGAGGATTATAATGTACTTAAGAGTATATGGTATGCGATATCATGGAACAGCTATTAGGACTTGGTTCCGCAAGCTGCAGACAGGCTCAGCTCATGCCAGAGCACCATCTCACACGATTCCAAGCACTCTGCCTTCAGGATTGTCAAGGCCTGCCATAGGAGTGACTGATAGGAATCTGTGTGTCCATTTTAGGGTTAGGTATAGGTATACTACACCTACAGCAAAGGGTGATTACACGACTTTGCCCCAGCTGTCATGCAGCCAGTTGTGTCAAATTTAGGAGGCCAGCCAGGGGTGGCATAATACATGCTGCAGCCCCTGGCAGCCCTGGGTACACCTATGCCCTGAGTTACAGGGTCTGATAAGGTGGCCCAGTACCAATTGGTAAATGCACCTAGGGTACATGTCGTAATTTAGAAAGAGAACAGCCAGGCTGTGGGTCTGATTGGCAGGCCCACAGCCAGAGAAAGTCGTAAACCAGTGAAACAAAAGCAAAAAATCTGGGTGATCATAGGATTGCAGACCCTACTCTCCTACACCGGGTTATGGGGGAGGTTTGTCAATGAAGGGCGAGACGCCCTGCTGCAACTCCCGGACCATCAGATGACATCCTACGACGACATGAAAGCCGCCCTCCTCACTCGATACGGACTCACGCCCGAGATGTACTGCCAGAGGTTCCGCGACTGCAAACGGACCCCGGGTACGACTTGGGTGGAGTACGTGAACTTCTTTAGCCGAGCCTTCGAGGGGTGGATCAAGGGCAGCAAAGTGACCACTTACGAGCAACTCTTTGACCTTATTGTATGGGAGCACCTTTCTAACAACTGCTTCATCGAGCTCAGGCAGCACCTCCTTGACAGTAAACTGACTGAACCTCGGCAACTCGCCGTCGAGGCTGACCGATGGGAAAGCACCCGAGTTCCCCGAAACGGGCCCAGCGAACCGAACAGAGCCGCCCAAGGGCTCCATCGCCCCCGAGGGGGAGGAGGGGGCCAGGGTCAGGGAAGAGACACCGTCCCGGTGGCTCCCGCCGGCAACACCCCGCCCCCGGCTGGCAGGGGGAGCCTCCCGATGCGACCAGGTTTCCGCACCAACGTTACCTGCCAGCGACCCGGCCACTACGCCAATGATCCCAACTGCCCGAAGAACCAGAGCCCTATGCCCCGCCAGGTCGCTGCCGCCACCCTGGGAGAAGAGCAAACCCAAGAAGACACTGAAGAGTACGAGCCAGACCAGCCCGAGTGGGAACCAGCCGCCATGTCCCTGGTCTGCCTAGGGGAAAGAGACCTGATCCCGCGGGCACCCCTTCCCGCCAACACGCAGAAGTACAGCCAGTGGGTCAACATTAATGGGCACCGGGCTAAAGCCCTCCGCGACACCGGGGCCAGTGTGACCGCAGTCCGCTGCCATCTGGTGACCCCGGACCAGATCTTGCCAAATATCCTTTGCCCCGTACGGTCGGCCGACAACTCAGAAAGCCTATGTCGGATGGCCTGCGTCCCCTTCGAGTGGGGAGGGGTATCCAGAATGCTGAAAGTGACTGTCCGCGATGATGCCCCCGTGGACTGCCTCCTGGGGAACGACCTCGAAAGTTCTCCCTGGTCAGCCGTCGAGAGAAGAGAACACCTGGGGATGCTGGGCCTCCCTGAAAGGGTCTGCGTAACGACCCGGTCCATGGCCGCACGCGCCATCCCCAGTCCCGAAGAACCCGAATGGCCAGAGCCTCCTCCCCCGATCGTCCACGAGGGAGCCACCCTGGAAGCCAGTTCTCCAGAACACAGCGAAGAAGGACTCGATCGGCTCCGGGACCTTCCCGAACTGGCCCAGTGGCGTCAAGAGGGTGGCCCCACCCAGGAACAATTCCGACAGGAGCAGAGAACATGTCCTTCCCTCGAGGGACTCCGGCAGCAAGCCCTCGCCCAGAGCGCAGGAGACAGCTCGGGGGCCCACTGGATTTATTGGGACAATGACCTCCTCTACAGTGAGCAAAGGATTGCTGAGCTGGGGGCCAGCCGGGTGCTGGTGGTCCCCCTCCTCTTCAGAGACTTCCTCTTGAACCTAGCACACGATGTGCCCCTTGCCGGACACCTGGGGCAAGACAAAACGTACAGCCGCCTGGTGACCCACTTCTACTGGCCCAAAATGCGGAATGATGTATCCAACCACTGCCGGGCCTGCCCATCCTGCCAGGCCAGCGGGAAGAGCGGCCGAAAGATCAAAGCACCCTTGCAGCCTTTCCCCATCGTCACCACCCCGTTTGAACGGGTGGGAATAGACATTGTGGGGCCCCTGGACCCCCGGACAGCACAAGGGCACCGGTTCATCCTGGTCCTGGTGGACCACGCCACCCGCTATCCCGAGGCCATCCCTCTTCGGACCGTGACGGCACCCATGGTAGGCCGAGCCCTGATGGGGATCTTCTCTCGGGTGGGCTTCCCCCGGGAAGTCGTCAGCGACAGGGGCACGAACTTTATCTCTAAATACATGAAGTCTCTCTGGCAACAGTGCGGAGTCACCTTCAAATTCACGACCCCCTATCACCCGCAAGGAAATGGACTGGTCGAGCGGTTTAACCCCACCCTCAAGGGGATGATCATGGGCCTAGAAGAACCCCTACGTCGCCAATGGGATGTGCTGCTCCCGTGCCTCCTGTTCGCCTACCGAGAAGTCCCCCAGAAATCACTGGGCTTCAGCCCATTCGAACTCCTGTATGGACACCCCGTGCGGGGCCCCCTCAGCCTGGTCAAAGAAAGGTGGGAGGTGGCCCCCGTCCCCAAGGCTGCCGCCCCGGGCGTTGCCCCCGAGCTCCGGTTCTGTGTGGACTATCGGGGCCTGAACGCCGTTACCAGAACCGACGCTCACCCCATCCCCCGGGCGGATGAGCTGATTGACCGCATGGGGGGCGCCCGCTACCTGAGCATCTTCGATCTAACAGCGGGCTACTGGCAGATCGGCCTCACCCCCGGGGCCCAAGAGCGTTCCGCCTTCTCTACCCCGGATGGCCACTACCAATTCAAGGTGATGCCATTCGGCATGAAAAACGCCCCAGCTACCTTCCAGAGACTCGTGAATAAGGTACTGGCGGGCCTCGAAGAATTCAGCGCCGCCTATCTGGACAACATTGCTGTATACAGTCGCCACTGGGTAGAACACCTCCACCACCTCCGGGAGGTCCTGCACGCCCTCCGGCAGGCCGGGCTCACCATCAAAGCCAGCAAATGCCAGATTGGCCAAGGGTCCGTGACCTACCTGGGACATCAAGTGGGAAGCGGTCTGGTGGCCCCCCTCCAGCTCAAGATCGCTGCCATCCAGGCCTGGCAACCACCTGTCACCCAAACCGAGGTCCGAGCCTTCCTGGGGCTCACCGGGTACTACCGGCGGTTTGTAAAGGACTATGGCAGCATTGTGGGGCCCCTCACAGAACTCACATCCAAGAAAAACCCCAAAACAGTCAACTGGACTTCGGACTGTCAAGTGGCATTTGAGAAATTGAAGGCCGCCATGTGCACCGCCCCCGTGCTCCAGGCCCCCGACTCCAGCCGGGAATTCATAGTGCAGACGGACGCCTCAGATCATGGCATTGGGGCCGTCCTCTCTCAACTCAACACCGAGGGAGTCGATCAGCCAGTGGCCTTCATCAGCCGACGCCTGCTGGCCCGAGAACAGCGCTGGAGCACCATCGAGCGCGAGGCCTTCGCCGTGGTATGGGCCCTCAAGAAGCTCCGGCCCTATCTCTTCGGCACCCACTTCCGGGTGCAAACAGATCACCGACCCCTGCAATGGCTGATGCAGATGCGGGGGGAGAACCCAAAACTGCTGCGATGGTCCATCTCCCTGCAGGGGATGGATTTCACTGTGGAGCATCGTCCAGGCCAGGACCACTCCAACGCAGACGGCCTGTCACGCTTCTTCCGCCTCGGCGAGGAGAGTACCCAAGAGGATGGGTGACTCTCCCTGCCTTCAGCTGGGGGGGACGCATGTTGGACAGGCCTCGGGGAAGGTCCGCTCCCTCCCCGCATGACGGGGACCGGACCCCTGCTCTCCCTGTATCCCCGACAAAAACCATCCCCGCAACCCGCTGGGGCAACCCACGACTCGTCCACAACGGAACTCCAGCCCCCGAACACCCCAGTATCGGCTGGCCCGGGCCCCCGTCAGCACCACTGCCCCGGCCCAGCCGCCATCTTTGGACACTACATAACCCGGCCGCGTGGCCTCGGCTCGACCCCAACCCTGGGCCTGGCCAGGCCCCGACATCGAGGCACCACCATCCACCTAGGGGGTGAAGAGACCACTTGGCGGGTCAATGGAAGAAGGAGTGTCAATGGCTCCCCTCCGCCAGGTGTCGATCGACCCCAGCCTCCCCGGGCGCTGGCTCCACCCCCCTGCTGGGTGTCTGGACTCCCTCATCCCGGACCTCCCGACCTCCAAGGGCGAGGGTCCGGACATCAAAGGAGACCAGACCTATAACTGGGGCAGCTCCAGAGCAGGAAGGCAGTTGTATCTTGGAGTCGAGAGACACCGTGAGGAACTCATCCTTGGAGGCCTGCAGGCGCTGCCGCGGCCCTTTCTTGTGAACCATCTCCTAAGCCTGCTGGCGCGGCCCTTTCTTGTGAACCATTTCCGAAGCCTGCTGGTGCTGCCGCGGCCCTTCCTTGTGAACCATCTCCGAAGCCTGCTGGCGCTGCCGCGGCCCTCTTCAACGTGAACCATCGTCTTAGCCTGCTGGCGCTGCCGCGGCCTTTCTCGTCGTGCACCATCTTCGTAGCCTGCTGGCGCTGCCGCGGCCCTCCTCGTTGTGAACAATCATCCTAGCCTGCTGGCGCTGCCGCGGCCCTCCTCGCTGTGAACCATCGTCCTAGCCTGTTGGCGCTGCCGCGGCCCATCTTTACGGACCCCCAAGCTCGAGGATTGTGAGCTTCCCTCTTGCCGCACCTGTACCGGACCGGTACTTAGACTGTCCCGCTACCCCTCTCCCCTACAGAGACTAGAATTGGGAGGATCCTCGTGTCCTGACCCCTCTGTATCGTTTATCACCTTGCCTCAAGATTCTCATATAAAGTGTGTTGAACTCATCCTTGTGTGGTGTCCATCTGTGGGGGGGAAGTTACTTGTCTGTACGATCGCCGGAGACGGCCCTCACCGGAGGCCTCTCCCCCTGTACTCGGCCGACCCTCCGGGTCCCCGTCTAACAATACCCCAAAAGCATTTGTTCTCTGAGGGCAGAGGGGCTTTTGCCCCGTCCAAACCAGATCTGGAGCACTCTGTTTACATGACTCCTTCTTTCCTTTCACAGTGCAGGGCAGAAACATCAGACGCCCCACAGGAGGTAGAGCCAGCACTGTGGGGGTAAGGCACAGTCCTATTCAGGTCCCAGGTGCAACTCCTCCCTCCCATCTAGATGCAGAGCTCTCTATTCACCACTGGGTGGACTCATTCTGTCTCCTGGAATACCCCAGCCCTGTTACTCACAAACTCCAGACAAGGAATACACAACCTAGCTGAGGCAGGCTTGGGAGGTTAGACAAGAAAATACCTACTTTCTAAAAGTGGTATTTTCAAACACAGAATGTTAAAACCAACTTCACTAAAAGATGTATTTTATCATTCTGAGTTCAGGCATACTAAACTTGAATTTCTACCGTGTTCCCTGAGTCAGTTAGGATTATAAAATGTAATAATCTAACTGCCGATTCTGGCCTATGGAGAACAGGTAGCCTTGCAATATTGAAAATCGAAAATGGCTGTAATTAACTATTAGGACATGCCACACACAACAGGGCATGTCCTACCTTATACTTACAATGCACCCTGCCCTTGGGCCTACCATAGGGGTGTCAGATATGAAGAAAAGGGAAGTTTAGGGACTGACGAGTGGGTGTACTTGCCCAGTCAGCATGGCAGTACCAGACTGCACACAGACTTTGCAATGGCAGACCTTAGACACATTTTACCAGGCTGCTTCTGTGGGTGGCACAACCAGTGCTGCAAGCCCATCAGCAGCATTTGATTTACAAGCCCTGGGCACACGCAGTGCACTGTACTAGGGTCTGACAAGTAAACCAAACCAGCCAATCATGGAGTCACTAATTCATACATCAATTTACAATAGGGAAAGTATATGCACTTTAGATCAGCAGTGGTAAAGAGCCAACAACAGGTCAGAAAAAATAGAGGAGGAAGGCAAAAAGTTCAGGATGACCCTGCAAAAAGGGCCAAGTCCAACAAGGGGGACTTGGCCATTCATCCTTTTGAGGTTAATAAAGTGCGTTCCACCGACGACTGAAAATAAGTACTGTTAATGATGAGGCCTACAACAAGACCCTGTTTTGGGGAATTCGCTCTGACAAGACTTGTGGTAATTAATGCTGTTCTGGTCAGCCAGTGCCCTGTTCTATTATTTCTTGCATTTCAAAATCAGTTGTTCCATTTTAACAGGACATTTGCTAAACCAAATATTGTTAGTGTCCCACTGTGATGGTAGGACACGTCTCTTCAAAAGAGCCACAATGTGCTTATCTGTATTTTGTTTTGCACCGTATGTGATTTCCTGCTGTCACTAGCATTGTTCACAAAAGTAATTTACACAGAGTTCGTTAGTGAATTTATTTTCTGTATAAATCCTAAAGGAATAAATTACCCCCCCCTCTGAATCGATTTTTGAAATTGGAAATTAACAAAAATCTGGCCTTCCTTTGATTTGGATGTTGTCCTACAGGACTACAGAGTCAACAGTCTTTGGAATAACAGAGTAAAGGGTTACAAAAACAACAAGCATTTGCAATGCAATAGGTCTCGCATTTGCGAGATTTTGAGCTATTGGCATTGTAAATGGCAATACCTTTTATTGATGTGGTTTGAAAACCTGCAAGCAGTGTGTAAACACACACTTTGTATTTCTAGTCCTTGCTTATGAGAAGCAAGTCTGGCAGTCAAAGAGACGCAGTTACTGACAGCCTTGCTTCTCGTAAGCAACGACTATAAGTACAAAGTGCGTGTTTACGCAACACTTGCAGGTTTTTAAAATACATGAATAAAAGGTATTGTCATATACAATGCTAATAGCGCAAACTCTCACAAATGCAAGACCTATTGCATTGTAAATGCTCATTTTGGATCTGCAGTCATCCCGTCTGCTATTTTTACTTCGAAGTCTCTATCAGCATAGAGGTTGAGCAGACTCATTTTCCACTCTTGCACTAGCTGTTCACGGGTGTCTGCATCGTTTTCACTCTCCTTGGGGATGCCAAACACTCCAAGGTTTCCTCTTCTATTGGTGTTTTCTAATTCAACCAGACTTTCCCTTTCTAGAACTGTTCCCTGTCCTCGCCATGCCTGTATCATCAGGCCACCCTTAGACTCAGCACTTTATGCAAAATTGTGATTTCCTTGTGTATTGTTTCAGTGTTTGCTTTACTAATCTGAAACAATTCTTTCCTACTGGCAAATTCTCTCATTTTCATTTTCCTATTGAGGGTGGAGGTTAGATTTGTTTGTCCTCCAGTGGGCCCCCATGGTTGTATTCAGGGTACCCTTTTTTAATGAATTAGTAAATTAATGAATTGTGTGAGATATAGTCCGATGTTGTGCGATGTTGTGCAGCACACCGATCTAGCTGAACGCACTGTGAAGCACTAGGGTACATGGATGGAGGGAAGTCTGGGTATCAGTACATCATAGGAGCATGGATGTTGGTGTTAGCAGAGATTGATGGAATGTTCTTACTATCCTTGGGGAGGAGGATGGGTGTTAGTTGAAGCAAAAATGTATGGTGTGGTGGTACGAGCCACGAGGGGTATGCATGTTGGTATAAGGAGAGATTTAGGGGTGTGGAGAGGTGGTACAAGCCATGGGGAGGAGGGTGGGTGTCCGTGTAAAGAGAGATTGAGTGGGTGTGGAGTGATTGTACAAGCCACGGGGAGAAGACTCGACATAGAATTTCACATCAATTATTTTCTCATTCATATTTTTGTGTTTCCAGTTTGGCCTCAAACCAGTTGGGGGATAAAGGTGTGAAACTGCTGAGTGAAGGCCTTAAGCGCCATGGCTCGAATCTTCAGGTCCTGTGGTAAGAATATTCAGTTTACTTTCACATTCCATCATTCATGGACCTTCCATGACACACCACCCTGTCCAGCTTCAGTAACACTTTCCAAGATCCTTCCTACCTCTGGCTAAACTTACCTTTAAACTGGGGCCCCCTTGGTACATCAAACTCTCTGGTTATTGTAAAATGTTATGATCCCAAGCTTTTATGAAGATAATTCCGACCTCCTTAATGGCACAATTTAATGTCAGGTATGGTATACGGGAAAGGTCACTTTAGCCCTTGTCTGGATGTGAGTTTTAGAGAATTGAACACAGTAGTGTCCCAGGATACATCAGCTGAGAACCGGTCACTTCCACACATACAGTCCACCCACAGTGATTGAACATCCAAAATGCATGCACCGGGCACCATGAGTGAACACCAGTCTCTTCTACACACACTTTTCATCTACAGGGACTGACCATACATTATTCATCCACCCGGGCACCATGAGTGAACACCAGTCTCTTCTACACAAACTTTTCATCTACAGGGACTGACCATACATTATTCATCCACCCGGGCACCATGAGTGAACACCAGTCTCTTCTACACACACTTTTCATCTACAGGGACTGACCATACATTATTCATCCACCCGGGCACCATGAGTGAACACCAGTCTCTTCTACACAAACTTTTCATCTACAGGGACTGACCATACATTATTCATCCACCCGGGCACCATGAGTGAACACCAGTCTCTTCTACACAAACTTTTCATCTACAGGGACTGACCATATATTATTCATCCACCCGGGCACCATGAGTGAACACCAGTCTCTTCTACACACACTTTTCATCTACAGGGACTGACCATACATTATTCATCCACCAGGCCAAATGATGTGAATAACAGTCACGTCTGCACGTAGTGTCCATCTACTGGGTCTAAACACACAATATACATGCACCAGGGCACATTATGTGAAGGTGAGCTATTCATCACATGCTGCTCACCCTTGGGACTGACCACAATATTGTAACACCAGCACACATCATGTGAGTACCAGCTGCTTCAGCATACACAGTTCACCTGCAGAAGCTGAATCCACTGCGTCCTTACACCAGCACACATCATGTGAGTACCAGCTGCTTCAGCATACACAGTTCACCTGCAGAGGCTGAATCCACTGCGTCCTTACACCAGGTCGCATCATGTGAGTACCAGGGGTGTGAAAAATAATAACTAGCGGTGTGCGACATTACCCCTGTGAGACATTTACCAACCACACATGGATGATCAAAATGTGCCACACCAACAACACTGGGGAAAGTTTGTATTTAAATTAACAAAACAAGCCACTTCCAGGCGTGACTCAGTCTCCAGAATTCTTGGTTGCCGTGACGTCCCATTGAGGGCCCATTGGAAACTAGCCCAGTCAGGGCTCCAGGGGGTCGAATACATTCGCTCAAAGTTCCCTCTCTCCTGGCCAATGTGCGCAAAGTGGTCTCCTCTGTATTATTAGGGCCATCTGATGCTTTTCCAAAGTTTCTTGAAGCCCCATACAAGCAACCAAATAGCCGGTCCCTGCTCTCTGTGGAAAGCTCTGTCAGGGCCCCAGGCCGAAGCCCTGGTGGGTCACTGGAGCATGGGGGCCATGCATCTTTCTACAAAGGCGGTTGCCAGCTCCCCGCTTTACTTGGCCCCAGGTGTCGGTATGTAAGAGGATCAGCTGAATGGTGTGTCAAGGGTGTGTGCAGAGTGAATGGTGTGTGAAGGGTGTGTGCAGAGTGAAGGGTGTGTGCAGAGTGAATGGTGTGTGCAGAGAGAATGGTATGTGAAGAGTGAATGGTCTTTGCAGAGTGAATGGTGTGTGAAGGGTGTGTGCACAGTGAATGGTGTGTTCAGAGTGAATGTTGTGTTCAGAGTGAATGGTCTTTGCAGAGTGAATGGTGCGTGAAGGGTGTTTGCAGAGTGAATGGTGTGTGGAGAGTGAATGGTGTGTGAAGGGTGTATGCAAAGTGAAGGGTGTGTGCAGAGTGAATGGTGTGTACAGAGTGAATGGTGTATGAAGGGTGTGTGCAGAGTGAATGGTGTGTGATGGGTGTGTGCAGAGTGGATGGTGTGTGAAGGGTGTCTGCAGAGTGAATGGTATGTGCAGAGTGAATGGTATGTGAAGGATGTGTGCAGAGTGAAGGGTGTGTGCAGAGTGTATGGTGTGTGCAGAGTGAATGGTGTGTGAAGGATGTTTGCAGGGTGAAAGGTGTGTGAAGGGTGTGTGCAGAGAGAATGGTGTGTGAAGGGTGTGTGAAGAGTGAATGATCTGTGCAGAATGAATGGTGTGTGCAAAGTGAATGGTGTGCAGAGTGAATGGTGTGTGAAGGTGTGTGCAGAGTGAAGGGTGTGTGCAGAGTGAATGGTGTATGAAGTATGTGTGCAGAGTGAATGGTGTGTGAATGGTGTGTGCAGAGTGAATGGTGTGTGAAGGGTGTGTGCAGAGTGAATGGTCTTTGCAGAGTGAATGGTGTGTGAAGGGTGTGTGCACAGTGAATGGTGTGTTCAGAGTGAATGTTGTGTTCAGAGTGAATGGTCTTTGCAGAGTGAATGGTGCGTGAAGGGTGTTTGCAGAGTGAATGGTGTGTGGAGAGTGAATGGTGTGTGAAGGGTGTATGCAAAGTGAAGGGTGTGTGTAGAGTGAATGGTGTGTACAGAGTGGTGTATGAAGGGTGTGTGCAGAGTGAATGGTGTGTGATGGGTGTGTGCAGAGTGGATGGTGTGTGAAGGGTGTCTGCAGAGTGAATGGTATGTGCAGAGTGAATGGTATGTGAAGGATGTGTGCAGAGTGAAGGGTGTGTGCAGAGTGTATGGTGTGTGCAGAGTGAATGGTGTGTGAAGGATGTTTGCAGGGTGAAAGGTGTGTGAAGGGTGTGTGCAGAGAGAATGGTGTGTGAAGGGTGTGTGAAGAGTGAATGATCTGTGCAGAATGAATGGTGTGTGCAAAGTGAATGGTGTGCAGAGTGAATGGTGTGTGAAGGTGTGTGCAGAGTGAAGGGTGTGTGCAGAGTGAATGGTGTATGAAGTATGTGTGCAGAGTGAATGGTGTGTGAATGGTGTGTGCAGAGTGAATGGTGTGTGAAGGGTGTGTGCAGAGTGAAGGGTTTGTGCAGAGTGAGTGGTGTGTGAAGGGTGTGTGCAGAGTGAATGATGTGTGAAGGTTGTGTGTAGAGTGAATGGTGTGTGCAGAGTGAATGGTGTGCGAAGAGTAAATGGTGTGTGAAGGGTGTGTGCAGAGTGAATGGTGTGTGCAGAGTGAATGCTTGTGTGAAGGTGTGGGAGGAGTGAATGGTGTGTCCAGAGTGAATGGTGTGTGAAGAGTATATGGTGTGTGAAGGCTGTGTGCAGAGTGAATGGTGTGGGATGGGTGTGTGCAGAGGGAATGGTGTGTGCAGAGTGAATGGTGTGTGAAGTGTGTGTGCAGAGTGAATGGTGTGTGCAGAGTGAATGGTGTGTGAAGGGTGTGTGCAGAGTGAATGATGTGTGAAGGTTGTGTGCAGAGTGAATGGTGTGTGCAGAGTGAATGGTGTGTGAAGTGTGTGTGCAGAGTGAATGGTGTGTGCAGAGTGAATGGTGTGTGAAGGGTGTGTGCAGAGTGAAGGGTTTGTGCAGAGTGAGTGGTGTGTGAAGGGTGTGTGCAGAGTGAATGATGTGTGAAGGTTGTGTGCAGAGTGAATGGTGTGTGCAGAGTGAGTGGTGTGTGAAGGATGTGTGCAGAGTGAAGGGTGTGTGCAAAGTGATTGGTGTGTGAAGAGTAAATGGTGTGTGAAGCGTGTCTGCAGAGTGAATGGGGTGTGCAGAGTGAATGGTGTGTGAAGGGTGTGTGCAGAGTGAATGGTGTGTGAATGGTGTGTGCAGAGTGAATGGTCTGTGCAGAGTGAATGGTGTGTGAAGGGTGAATGGTGAGTGAATGGTGTGTGCAGAGTGAATGGTGTGTGAAGGGTGTATGCAGAGTGAATGGTGTGTGCAGAGTGAATGGTGTGTGAAGGGTGTGTGTAGAGTGAATGGTGTCTGCAAAGTGAAGGATGTGTGCAGTGTGAAGGGTGTGTGCAGAGAGAATGGTGTGTGCAGAGTGAATGGTATGTGAAGGGTGTGTGCAGAGTGAAGGGTGTGTGCAGAGTGAATGGTGTACAGAGTGAATGGTGTCTGAAGGGTGTGTGCAGAGTGAATGGTGTGTGCAGAGCGAATGGTGTGTGAAGGGTGTGTGCAGAGTGAAGGGTGTGTGCAGAGTGAAAGGTGTGCAAAGTGAATGGCGTGTGAAGGGTGTGTGCAGAGTGAAGGGTGTATGCAGAGTGAATTGTGTTTGCAGAATTAATGGTGTGTGAAGGGTGTGTGCAGAGTGAATGGTGTGTGCAGAGTAAATGGTGTGTGAAGGGTGTGTGCAGAGTGAATGGTGTGTGAAGGGTGTGTGCAGAGTGAATGGTGTGTGCAAAGTAAATGGTGTGTGAACGGTGTGTGCAGAGTGAATGGTGTGTGAAGGGTATGTGCAGAGTGAATGGTGTGTGAAGAGTGTGTGCAGAGTCAATGGTGTGTGAACGTGTGTGCAGAGTGAATGGTGTGTGAAGGGTGTGTGCACTCACTCTCTCTCTGACATCTGCTCCCATGTGTTTGTGTTTTTCTTCCACAGGTTGAGTGCCAATCTCCTGACCGATGCCTGTGCCCAGGACTTGGTCATTGCGCTCCAGGCCAACCCATCTCTGAGTGTAGACTTGGGCAGGAACTCCTTCTCAGACCATTCCATCCCCAGCTTCCTTCCAGTCATAAAGAACCTGTGGAGGTATTTACAGGAGCAGGAGGAGTGAGGACTTTGTAAAGGCAGCAAGAGAATGTGGGTACAGGGGTCACGGGAGTGGAGTGTGTGTACAGGGGTCACAGGAGTGGAGTGTGGGTACAGGAGACACAGGTGTGGAGTGTGGGTACAGGAGACACAGGTGTGGAGTGTGGGTACAGGGGTCACAGGAGTGGAGTGTGGGTACAGGGAGCACAGGTGTGGAGTGTGGGTACAGGGGTCACAGGAGTGGAGTATGGGTACAGGGTCTCATGAGTGGAGTGTGGTTACAGGGTTCACAAGAGTGGAGTGTGGGTACAGGGTTCACAAGAGTGGAGTGTGGGTACAGGGGTCACAGGAGTGGAGTGTGGGTACAGGAGTCACAGGAGTGGAGTGTGGGTACAGGGGTCACAGGAGTGGAGTGTGGGTACAGGGGTCACAGGAGTGGAGTGTGGGTACAGGTGTCATAGGAGTGGAGTGTGGGTTCAGGGGTCACAGGAGTTGAGTGTGTGTTCACGGGTCACAGGAGTGGAGTGTGGGTACAGGGGTCACAGGAGTGGAGTGTGGGTACAGGTGTCATAGGAGTGGAGTGTGGGTTCAGGGGTCACAGGAATTGAGTGTGTGTTCACGGGTCACAGGAGTGGAGTGTGGGTACAGGGGCACAGGAGTGGAGAGTGGGCACAGTGGTCACATGAGTGGAGTGTAGGTACAGGGGGCACAGGTGTGGAGTGTGGGTACAGGGGTCACAGAAGTGGAGTGTGGGTAAAGGGGTCGCAGGAGTGTGGTGTGGGGTCCCTACACGTGAGTGCAGGTATAGAGTCTCATGAGTGTTGTGATTTTGGGGACCCTACAGTGAATGTACTTTTGTGGTCCCTGGAGCAAAAGGGTGTTTCTGGGGTCCCTAGAGTAAAGTGTGGTTTTGGCGTCACTAGAGTGCAGGGTTTTGAAGCGCCTAGAGTGGAGTGTGGTTTTGGGGTCCCTAGAGTGGAGTGCGGTTTTGCGGTTCCTAGAGTGGAGTGCAGTTTTGGGGTTCCTATAGTGGAGTGCGGTTTTGGGGTTCCTAGAGTGGAATGCAGTTTTGGGGTCCCTAGAGTAGAGTGTGGTTTTGGGGTTCCTAGAGTGGAGTGTGGAGCGACCCTTGACCCTGTAACCAGGTAGGTCACCCCCTCAGCCACCACACGGTCCTCCTGTGTGGGGCTACCCCTGCCACTGCTGCCACTCGCTGTGCCCCTCTGTCCCCCGGTTCGTACCGGGTGTCCCCCGCATTGTACTTCATTGTTGGTCGTTTTTGCTCTTTGCTGTTATTTTTGTGCCCATTGTATTTGCCTGTATTTGCCTGTCCTGTGTTCCTGTTTTTTCTGCCCTCTTCCTTTCTGTGCCACCCGTCGACCTCTCCCGCCACTGCGTCCCCGCCCCCCTGGTTCCCCATTCGCCGCCCCGCTCCCGCCTCTCAGCTGCTCCTCCCTCCCTCTTCCCCTCATATAGAGGCCACGCAGCGGCTGCGCCCGTCCGCGCCCGGACCGCGCCCCCCGCAACACCAGACTGCACTACGACTCCAGCACCCTCCTCGCACTCAACACCGGACGAGACCACCCCTGCTACCAGGCCACCCCGAAGCGCACCCAAGGGCCTTTCACCTGCCGGAACTGCAGATTCACCAGCATCCAGCCCACCAAACCACCAACCAGAGAACCCAACCACCTCCGCTGCATCCTCCTCAACACTCTCTCCGCTCGCAAACACGCCATCGAACTCTGGGACCTCCTAGACTCTACCGCCCCCGACGTCGCCTTCTTGACGGAGACCTGGCTGAACGCCACCTCCGCACCAGACATCGCCATAGCCATCCCACAGGGCTACAAGATCTCCCGCAAAGACCGCACCAACCGAGTGGAAGGGGGAATCACCATCATCCACAAGGACACCCTCAGAGTCTCGACCAACACCGACGACACCCTCACCACCGCCGAGCACATGCACTTCCAGATCCACACCAGCCCCAACACCACCCTCAGAGGAACACTCGTCTACAGACCACCCGGACCAAGACCACAGTTCAGCGACACCATCGCCGACCTCGTCAACACCCACGCCCTCACCTCCACAGACTACATCCTCCTCGGGGACCTGCACTTCCACCTCGAGAACAATAACAACGCCCACTCCACTGCCTTGATCGACAACCTCGCCAACCACGGACTCAAACAGCTCGTGACTACACCCACCCACGCCGCTGGACACACGCTGGGCCCCATCTTCTCCACAAGCCCCCACGTCTCCTTCAACCACACCACCGAACCCCACTGGACCGACCACAGATGCGTCCACTTCACCTTCAGGAAACCCACCACACACCACCGCACCCAACAGCTGCCACGCCGCTGCTGGGGCAAGGTCACCAAGGACCAACTGACTACCACCCCCGCCCTGAGACCACCCACCGACCCAGACACTTGCGCGACCAACCTCAAACAGTGGATCAACAACTGCGCCAACACCCTCGCCCCTCTCAAGACCTCCACAACCAACCACACCAACAAGAAAGCCGCCTGGTTCACCGAAGACCTCCGGATCTCCAAGCACACCTGTCGGAAGCTGGAGAAGAAATGGCTCCACGACCGAACACCAGACAGCCACCGTTTTTTTCGGTCACGTTATCATGCGGACCTTTGTGCTCACCTCCAGCCCTTAGATACTCTGCGGCTTGGCTCCAGCCCTTAGATACTCTGCAGCTTGGTTTTTTTCACAGTATGTTGTATCTTGAGTCTTCCTGCTGCTCAGCTAGAATGTCTGTGTTCTAGAATGTTGGATGGGTGGAATGCTAGTGGTTTGTGGATGCCAGTTGGGTGAGGGCTGAACAGCAGGACAGCTGCTCCTGATGGGGTTATCGTTTCTATCTTAACATCTTAACTTAATAAAGTAACTTGAATAATCTATCTTGAAGTATCCATCTTCTTTCTGATTACATCATTTGGCGATGTTTTGAAGAAGAATCCATGCGTGCAACTATAAAGAAGCTGATCAGCCAACGTGAAATAGACTGAAACTGAGTAAAGAAGTCCAAGCGGTAAGACTTGAAGCAGAGAAGTTACAAAAAAAAAGATGAAAAGAAGTATGGAGGTAAATGATTGTTTGTGAACTTGAGAATGAACGCTGGCTGGCAATTGACCCCATCAGTGACACGGACATCGGTCGCCCTGAAACCCAGGTTTGCCAGATCAGCAGTAATTTGTTTATTGTTCGGGGGCAAAAGATCGAGCCTCGGTGAATGTAATGGCAGTTATCCGGTGTAGTTTTGAAGGGACGAAGTTCCCCATAATTAGTACAATACGGATTGCTCAAAGCTGACAACGGGCCTCTGTGCTGCCTGTTTGTTGAGCGTGGAGATCTGAGTCTACGTGGTGGTAACTGAATGAAATACTCTGGGACAGTGAGACTAGACGGAAAGAAATCGGAAATTTAGTGATGGATAAAAGTGTGTTTAAAGAGCGTGAAGAACTGAGTCTACGTTGTAGTAATTGACTAAAATACTACCGGTCATTAAGATCTGATGGGAAATCGGAATTTAAGAAATGAATTTTAAAAAAACGTGTTTGAGGAGCAAAGAGATCGGTGTTTACATGTTGGAGACAGTCCTTAAAAGAAAGGAGGAATACACAAAATACGATCATTTTGTACATAATATATGAACATTTTATCAACGGTTTCTGTTTCCTTTTAAAATTTGCACGAGACATGTTTACCTTCTAGGTGGTCTTTTGCGTCATCGTCTGTGACGACTCTTCAAACGGCGTATTTTGGTGCATGTGTGTGCCGTGAATCACCCGACCCTACGTCGATGTGCGTGCCTCCATTTTGCGAATGCATCCATCGTAAGGTTAAGATATTGCAGAGGATGTTATCGGAATGTCGTTAACTTTGAATCTTGCTGAGATGTACAGAGAACCAGGTACTGTCATCCTTTCATTACAGCATGTGCTTTTAACAGGAATAAAAGTGATGTTATGATGTATTTTCAAGAAGTTTTGGTTTCCGGAAATAGTGTCCATGGGAGAAATTAAAACGCCAAGGTGCTCGGAAGAAAATTAAAATGGAAAAGCTTGTCGTTTTGGAAGCTGTTGGGTGAGCACTGTGAATATCGTGGCATCAGTCATGGTAACTGTTTTAGTAACAAGATTTGCTCAGAGGTCCCATTAATGGAAGCGAGTCAGTGTGAACAGATGAAGCTGCCAAAGGTCAAAGGTCACAGCCTGGGAGCCAAGAAGTGTCTGAGAAGGGACATTGGTCACAAGAATTGAGGCGACGAACTGAGCAATGTCCAGGGTCAAGGAAGGCTAATAAGCATGAAGGCGTGGAGGAAAGGCCAACATCGGAAATGAGTTCCCAGAACTTGAGCACTATGGGGTGTACCATCCCTAAGTGTTGTGTTTTGGTTTTTTTCCGCTCATTTTCTTGGGTGGTGTTATGTTGTTAGTCCACTAAAGGGTTGTGTGTGAGTTGTGTCAGGATGTTAGGCAACTCATTAGCTTGTGTTTGAGGGGGCTTTGTTGTATGTGGTCACCCCTCTGTAGTGTTGTATGGTTGTAGATGGTTAGGTCACCAAGAGCTGTTCCACAACAAATGTTGTGTGTGAGTTGTGTCTGGTTGTTAGGCAACTCATTAGCTTGTGCATGCGGGGACTATGTTGTGTGTAGTCACCCCTTGGTTGGGTTGTGAAGGGTAGTTGTAGGTGATTAAGTCACCACGAGCTGTTCCACAAAAAATGTGTGTGAGTGTGTCAAGTTGTTAGGCAACTCATTAGCTTGTGTATGCGGGGGGCTATGGTGTATGTAGTCTTCCCTTGGTTGTGCTGTTTGGTAGTAGAGGATGAAGTGGGTGGTGTGGTTGCGTTGGGAGTGTCTCTCGCACGTCAGGCTTGCGATGGGAATGTCTGTTGCCTCGCACGTCAGGGTTGCGAGGGGGATGTTTGTTGCCTCGCACGTCAGGGTTGCGATGGGGATGTCTGTTGCCTCGCACGTCAGGGTTGCGATGGGAATGTCTGTTGCCTCGCACGTCAGGGTTGCGATGGGGATGTCTGTTGTCTCGCACGTCAGGGTTGCGATGGGGATGTCTGTTGCCTCGCACGTCAGGGTTGCGATGGGAATGTCTGTTGCCTCGCACGTCAGGGTTGCGATGGGGATGTCTGTTGTCTCGCACGTCAGGGTTGCGTTGTGAATGTCTGTTGCCTCGTACGTCAAGGTTGCGTTGGCAGTGTCCCTCGCACGTCATGGTTGGGTTGGAAATGCACTTTGCCGAGACGGCTATGTTGTTTGTGGTTGTTCATTATTAGGTATTGTGTAGTGTTGATTGACAAATGAATGAGTTATGTGAGTGCTTGTTCTTGGTCTGAGGTGTGCATGTCGTTTTGTAGCGCATGAATAAGTTATGAATGAATAAGTTATGTGAGTGCTTGTTCTTGGTCTGAAGAGTGCACGTTGTTTCATGTTTTATAGGGTGTTGAGGTTGTTCCGGTGTGCCTTGCTTGTTGTACTGGTCTGGCCAACTGGTATGATTTGTGGCTGTAGTGCGCGAGTTGAGTTAAAATGTATTGAGTGCATTGTTTTAATTCATTGACTATATGTACTAGAGTGCATTGTTATGATCTTTATCTTGTTGGTTTTATCCATTTTATTGCACAGTGCAGTTGTTCCCCTAACGAAGGGAGATATGTTGTATCTTGAGTCTTCCTGCTGCTCAGCTAGAATGTCTGTGTTGTGGAATGTTGGATGGGTAGTGTTGGACCCGGCCCCGTGGCTTGGTCCCACTCCTCCCACATGGTGGGCCCTGGACGACATCGACCCCTGTCCTCCGGCCTGAAGCTACCCCCTCCCACCTTCACGAGAGCCGCCACTCATGGTAACTCCCGGCTCTCCCCCTCCAGAACATGGCGACCCCTACTCGCCCCACGCTGCTGGTCCGACCCCGATCCCGGGCCACCCTCGTAGGCCCCGACTCCATCTTGGGCCTCCCACGTCCGGGCCCCGTGGCCTCGGCCCGACCTCGGCCGCGGCCCCAGCGAAGCCCCGACATCGAGGCACCAAGAACCGACCAGGGGGTAAACAGCCACTTGACGGATCAAGGAGGAGGAGAGTTTCGATGGCCCTCCAGCTGTCCCCGGACGCCTGGTTTCGATCGCCCTCCGGCCTCCCTGGGCACTGGCTCCACCCCCTTGCTGGGTGTCTGGACATTCTCATCCCGGCCCCTCTGACCCCCAGGTGCGAGGGTCCTGACATCAAAGGACTCCAGACCTATATCTGGGGCAGCTCTGGAATGGGTCGGCAGTTGTATCCTGGAGTCGAGAGCCCTGCAGGTTGAACCGCGGCTGACCCTGAGACAAACTCACTACGGAACCCTGAACCCTATTCGGAGCCCTGCTGGCGCTGCCGCGGCCCGACCTCGCTGAACAATCTTCAGAGCCCTGCTGGCCCTGCCGCGGCCCGACCTCGCTGAACCATCTTCGGAGCCCTGCTGGCACTGCCGCGGCCCGACCCCGCTGAACCATCCTCGGAGCCCTGCTGGCACTGCCGCGGCCCGACCTCGCTGAACCATCTTCGGAGCCCTGCTGGCCCTGCCGCGGCCCGACCTCGCTGAACCATCTTCGGAGCCCTGCTGGCACTGCCGCGGCCCGACCTCGCTGAACCATCTTCGGAGCCCTGCTGGCGCTGCCGCGGCCCGACCCCGAGGAACCCCCCAGCTCGAGGATTGAGAGCTGAGCATAGGGTATGCCTGTACCAGGCTGGTACCAAGACTGTCCCGCTACCCCCTTCCCACAGTTATCGAGACCTTAAGAATCCCTCGATCCATTTGTACATATATTGCTGAGATAACCTGCCTTGATTGCTGATAAAGACTTTAAGAACCTATCCTTGTGTGGTGTCCATTGGTAGTAGTGTGATTGCTCGCCTGTACGATTCTAGGAGAGGAACCTCGCCAGGAGGCCTCTCGACGGCGTTCGGCCAACTCCAGAAGGAGAGGTGGGTCTCAGGGTGGTCGGCCAGACAACCTCTGCCTCCCCCCTAGGATCGCCTTTCTAACAGGTAGAATGCTAGTGGTTTGTGGATGTCAGTTGGGTGAGGGCTGAGCAGCAGGACAGCTGCTCCTGATGGGGTTATCGTTTCTATCTTAACATCTTAACTTAATAAAGTAACTTGAATGATCTATCTTGAAGTATCCATCTTCTTTCTGAATACAGTACTTACTTAGACTGACACCCGCTCTCTACTACTCGTCGGGGCTCATATTTTATTACTTCTCTGGTTTCATAATACCACACTTCGTTTTTGCAACTTTAATTACGTACTATTTTGTGGATTATGACCAGTCCACATCGACAAATTAGTCGATTATACCAGACGTGGTGGGACTGTCTTCTTTCAAGACAACTGTGTCCGAGTTCTGACTACCTTTAAGAGACAGTGTTCTGGTGCTCATCTTTACTATATACAACTTTGGTTTATGATAACAGAGTCCAAATCCTATTCTACATTGAAGGCCTCGATCCATTACGGTCACAATCATCTGTTTAGCCTTGAGACAGTATTGGTACTGATTGGTTGTACCGACGAAACACGTGTTGGCTGTTTCAGTTTGATGCTCCAACTATTTTCATGACGTTTTTTGAATAAATGGAATTACAATCATATATGAACTTTTTGTTTTGTTATCCTGTCCAAGAATGAAGACTCCATGATACTTGGAACTGGACTTATGTTACCATTTGCTAAACAAACTGCTGTGATTAATAAGTCACTTGTTTCTACTTGTTCTTAGGATTGTGCTCCTCTTGACCCCTTTTTTGCATGCATAGATTTGCCAACCCTTTGATTGGCAAGAGTCACCCCTGGTAGTGAGTGACAGTGGTCCATGTAGCACTCCGTCTCAACTTGATGCTTTATCTTATATTGTAAACCCAGTATTACTCTGTATTGAATATAACAAGTGTAGGTGCGGTTATTCCCATTTGGGAACCACCACTACCAAATTGTTCTATTATTGCCACACAGCCACAAGAGCGCCACCCGCAGACACCACCAACTCATCAGGAACGCCAAGAGGACCGCCTTCAAGGACCGCCTAGACAACAACGCACACAACACCAAAGAGCCCTTCAGCATTGTGAAAGAACTCTCCAACCCCAGCTCCAACACCAACGACATCCCACTATCACAAGACTTGAGCGACTCTCTGGCCACCTTCTTTCACCGCAAGATCACCGACATCCACGACAGCTTCAACTCCGACACCCCCGCACCCACCACCGAATCCACCACCCCTGCAACCACCACCTTCACCAGTCGCCTGACCGCCTGATCCAACGTCAGCGACAAAGACACCATCAAAACCATGAACTCCATCCACTCCGGATCCCCATCTGACCCCTGCCCTCACCACGTCTTCAACAAAGCCAGCACAACCATCGCGCCCCACCTCCGGAAAACAATCCACAGTTCCTTCGAGACAGCAACCTTCCCGGAAAGCTGGAAGCACGCCAAAATCAACGGCCTTCTGAAGAAGCCCAAGGCGGACCCCAAGGACCTCAAGAACTTCCGGCCCATCTCCCTGCTCCCGTTCCCGGCAAAAGTGACCGAGAAGATTGTCAACTAAACCGCTAACCCGCTACCTCGAAGACAACATCCTGGACCCTTCCCAGTCCGGTTTCTGCAGCAACCACAGCACCAAGACCGCCCTCATCGCCGCCACTTACGACATCAGGATCCTGATGGACAAAGGAGAAACAGCCACCCTCATCCTCCTGGACCTATCAGCAGCCTTTGACACAGTCTGCCACCGCACCCTATCAGCACGCCTCCATGACGCCAGAATTCAAGAGAAGGCCCTGGCCTGGACCACATCCTTCCTCTCCGGCAGAACCCAGAGCGTCCGCCTCCCACCCTTCCGCTCAAAAACCACTGAGATCATCTGCGGTGTCCCACAGGCATCCGCCCTCAGCCCGACACTGTTCAATATCTACATGGCACCACTCGCCCACGTCGCACGACAACATAACCTCAACATCATCTCCTACGCCGACGACACCCAGCTGATCATATCCCTCACCGAAGACCCCCACACCGCCAAAGCCAGCCTCCACAGAAGAATGAAGGCCGTAGCCGACTGGATGAAGGACAGCATATGTTAGACGGGGACCCGGAGGGTCGGCCGAGGACAAGGGGAGAGGCCTCCAGTGAGGGCCGTCTCCAGCGATCGTACAGACGAGTAACTTCCCCCCCACGGATGGACACCACACAAGGATGAGGTCAACACTCTTTATATATGATTCTTGAAGCAAGGTTATCAGCGATACAGTGAGGTTGGGACACGAGGGTCCTCTCAATTCTAGTCTCTGAAGGGGAAAGGGTAGCGGGACAGTCTTGGTACCGGCCTGGTACGGGGGGTGGCAAGATGGGTAGCTCACAATCCTCGAGCTCGGAGTTCTGGAAGGTCGGGCCGCGGCAGCGCCGGCAGGCTAGGCTGACAAGTCTCGTTTGAGAAGGGCTGCGGCAGCGCCAGCAGGCAAGGCGATGGTTCACTCAAGGATGGGCCGCGGCAGCGCCAGCAGGTCCCGACGAAGGTGTAGGTTGCAGAGGGCCGCGGCAGCGCCAGCAGGCAGGAGCGATGGTTCACAAGGATGGGCCGCGGCAGCGCCAGCAGGTCCCGATGAAGGTGTAGGTTGCAGAGGGCCGCGGCAGCGCCAGCAGGCAGGAGCGATGGTTCACAAGGGTGGGCCGCGGCAGCGCCAGCAGGTCCCGACGAAGGTGTAGGTTGCAGAGGGCCGCGGCAGCGCCAGCAGGCAGGAACGATGATTCACAAGGCAGGGCTGTGGCAGCGCCAGCAGTCCGTCAAGGATGAGTTCTTCAAGGTGTCTCTCGACTCCAGGATACAACTGCCTTCCTGCTCTGGAGCTGCCCCAGTGATAGGTCTGGCCTCCTTTGATGTCCGGACCCTCGCTCTTGGAGGTCGGGAGGTTCGGGATGAGGGAGTCCAGACACCCAGCAGGGGGGTGGAGCCAGCGCCCAGGGAGGCTGGGGGCGATCGGCACCTGGCGGGGGAGAGCCATCGACGCTCCTTTCTCCCTTTGACCTGCCAAGTGGTCTCTTCACCTCCTGGGTGGATGGTGGTGCCTCAATGTCGGGGCCTGGCCAGGCCCAGGGTTGGGGTCGAGCTGAGGCCACGCGGCCTCGTGGTGCAGTGTCCAAGATGGCGGCTGGGCCGGGGCAATGCTGCTGATGGCGGCCCGGGCCGGCCGATGTCGGGGTGTTCGGGAGCAGGCGTCCCGTTGGGGACGGGTTGCGGGTTGCTTCTGTGGGTTGCTGGAGTGGTTCTTCTGGTGACACCGGGAGAGCCGGTGTTCGGTCCTTATTATGCAGGGAGGGAGCGGCCCCCTTCACGAGGCCTGTCCAACAGCAGACTGAAGCTGAATTCAGACCAGAAGGAGGTCCTCATTATCGGACCCACCCCATCAGCCTGGGACGACTCTTGGTGGCCCACATCGCTAGGCTCAGCCCCGGAACCCACAGACCACGCACGCAACCTGGGGGTCATCCTCGACTCCACCCTCTCCATGACCAGGCAAGTCAACGCCGTCTCCGCATCCTGCTTCAACACCCTCCGAATGCTCCGCAAGATCTGCAAATGGATCCCTCCCGACACGAGAAAAAACGTCACCCAGGCCCTCATCACTAGCAGACTCGACTACAGGAACGCCCTCTACTCAGGAACAACAACCAAGCTTCTGAGACGACTACAACGAATTCAGAACGCCTCGGCACGACTGATCCTCAACATCCCCCGACGCAGTCACATCACACCCCACCTGAGAGGCCTGCACTGGTTCCCCGTCAACAAGAGGATCACTTTCAAACTCCTCATCCAAGCACAACACAACACCGGACCTACGTACCTCAACAACCGACTCAGCTTCCACACCCCCACCCGAAGCCTCCGCTCAGCCAACCTCGCCCTCGCCACAGTTCCTCGTATCCGGAAAACCACCACCGGCGGCAGATCCTTCTCCTACCTCGCCGCCAAGACCTGGAACGCTCTCCCTAACAGCCTACGACAGACTCAGGACCTGCTGGCCTTCAGAAGACTTCTCAAGACCTGGCTCTTCAACCAGTAGCCCCCACCCTCGCGCATTGAGACCCTCAAGGGTATGTAGCGCGCTTTAGAAATGCAGCGATTGATTGATTGATTGGTTTTGGGGTCCCTAGAGTGGAGTGTGGTTTTGAAGTTCCTAGAGTGGAGTGTGGTGTTGTGGTCCCAAGAGTGGAGTGCGGTTTTGTGGTCCCTAGAGTGGAGTGTGGTTTTGGGGTCCCTAGAGTGGAGTGTGGCTTTGGGGTCCCTAGAGTGGAGTGTGGTATTGGGTCCATAGAGTAGAGTGCGGTTTTGGGGTCGCTAGAGTGGAGTGTGGATTTGGGGTTCCTACCTAGAGTGGAGTGTGGATTTGGGGTTCCTACCTAGAGTGGAGTGCGGTTTTGGGGTCCCTAGAGTGGTGTGTGGTTTTGGGGTCCCTAGAGTGGATTGTGGTTTTGGGGTCCCTAGAGTGGAGTGCGGTTTTGGGGTCCCTAGAGTGGAGTGTGGTTTTGGGGTCGCTAGAGTGGAGTGCGGATTTGGGGTTCCTACCTAGAGTGGAGTGCGGTTTTGGGGTCCCTAGAGTGGTGTGTGGTTTTGGGGTTCCTAGAGTGGAGTGTGGTTTTGGGGTCCCTAGAGTGGAGTGTGGTTTTGGGGGCCCTTGAGTGGAGTGTGGTTTTGGAGTTCCTAGAGTGGAGTGTGGTTTTGGAGTTCTAGAGTGGAGTGTGGTTTTGGGGTCCCTAGAGAGGAGTGCGGTTTTGGGGTCCCTAGTGGTGTGTGGTTTTGGGGTTCCTATAGTGGAGTGTGGTTTTGGGGTTCATAGAGTGGAGTGCGGTTTTGGGGTTGCTAGAGGGAAGTGTGCATTTGGGGTTCCTACCTAGAGTGGAGTGTGGTTTTGGGGTCCCTAGAGTGGAGTGTAGTTTTGGGGTTCCTGGAGTTGTGTGTGGTTTTGGGGTTCCTGGAGTGGAGTGTGGTTTTGGGGTCCCTAGAGTGGAGTGTGGTTTTGGGATCCCTAGAGTGGAGTGCGGTTTTGGGGTCCCTAGAGGTAAGTGCGGTTTTAGGGTCCCTAGAGTGAAGCGCGGTTTTTGGGGTCCCTAGTGTGGTGTGTGGCTTTGGGGTCCCTAGAGTGGAGTGTGGTTTTGGGGTTCATAGAGTGGAGTGCGGTTTTGGGGTCGCTAGAGTGGATTGTGGATTTGGGGTTCCTACCTAGAGTGCAGTGTGGTTTTGGGGTCCCTAGAGTGGAGTATGGTTTTGAGGTCCTGAGAGGGGTGTATGGTTTTGGGGTTCCTAGAGTGGAGTGTGGTTTTGGGGTTCCTAGAGTGGAGTGTGGTTTTGGAGTTCCTAGAGGGGAGTGTGGTTTTGGGGTTCCTAGAGTAGAGTGTGGTTTTGGGGTTCCTAAAGTGGAGTGCGGTTTTGGGATCCCTAGAGTGGAGTGCGGTTTTGGGTTCCCTAGAGTGGTGTGTGGTTTTGTAGTTCCTAGAGTGGAGTGGAGTTTTGGGGTCCCTAGAGTGGAGTGTGGTTTTGGGGTTCCTAGAGTGGAGTGGGGTTTTTGGATACCTAGAGTGGAGTCCAGATTTGGGGTCCCTACAGTGGTGTGTGGTTTTGGGGTTCCTAAAGTGGAGTGTGGCTTTTGGGTCCAAAGAAAGGAGTGTGGTTTTGGGGTTCATAGTGGAGTGTGGTTTTGGGGTTGCTAGAGTGGAGTGTGGATTTAGGGTTCCTACCTAGAGTGGAGTGTGGTTTTGGGGTCCCTAGAGTGGAGTGCGGTTTTGGGATCCCTAGAGTGGTGTGTGGTTTTGGGGTCCCTAGAGTGGAGTGTGGCTTTTGGGTCCCTAGAGTGGAGTGTGGTTTTGGGGTCGCTAGAGTGGAGTGCGGTTTTGGGGTCGCTAGAGTGGAGTGTGGATTTGGGGTCGCTAGAGTGGAGTGTGGATTTGGGGTTCCTTCCTAGAGTGGAGTGTGGTTTTGAGGTCCCGAGAGTGGTGTGTGGTTTTGGGGTCCCTAGAGTGGAGTGTGGTTTTGAGGTCCCTAGAGTGTAGTGCGGTTTTGGGGTCCATAGAGTGGTGTGTGGTTTGGGGGTTCCTAGAGTGGGGTGTGGTTTTGGGGTTCCTAGAGTGGAGTGTGGCTTTGGGGTCCCTAGAGTGAAGTGTGGCTTTGGGGTCCCTAGAGTGGAATGTGGCTTTGGGGTCCCTAGAGTGGAGTGTGATTTTGGGGTTCATAGAATGGAGTGTGGTTTTGGGTTCCTAGAGTGGAGTGCTGTTTTGGGGTCCCTCGAGTGGAGTGTGGTTTTGGGGTTCCTAGAGTGGAGTGCGGTTTTGGGGTCCCTAGAGTGGAGTGCAGTTTTTTGGGTCTCTAGAGTGGAGGTCGGTTTTTGGGTCCCTAGAGTGATGTGTGGTTTTGAGGTCCCTAGAGTGGAGTGCGGTTTTGGGGTCCCTAGAGTGGTGTGTGGTTTTGCGGTCCCCATAGTGGAGTGTGGGTTTGGGGTTTTTAGAGTGGAGTGCGATTTTGTGGTTCCTAGAGTGGAGTGCGGTTTTGTGGTTCCTAGAGTGGAGTGCGGTTTTGTGGTTCCTAGAGTGGAGTGTGGTTTTGGGGTCCCTAGAGTGGAGTGTTGTTTTGGGGTCCCTAGAGTGGAGTGTTGTTTTGGGGTCCCTAGAGTGGAGTGTGGTTTTGGGGGTCATATAGTAGAGTGTGGTTTTAGGGTTTCTAGAGTGGAGTGTGGTTTTGGAGTTCCTAGAGAGGAGTGTGGTTTTGGGGTGCCTAGAGTGGTGTGCGGTTTTAGGGTTCCTAGAGTGGAGTGTGGTTTTGGGGTCCCCAGAGTGGAGTGTGGTTTTGGGGTTCATAGAGTGGTGTGTGGTTTTGGGGTTCATAGAGTGGAGTGTGGTTTTGGGGTTCCTAGAGTTGAGTGCGGTTTTGGGGTCCCTAGAGTGGAGTGCGGTTTTGGGGTCCCTAGAGTGGAGTGCGGTTTTGGGGTTCGTGGAGTGTGGTTTTGGAGTTCCTAGAGTGGAGTGTGGTTTTGGGGTCCCTAGAGTGGAGTGCGGTTGGGGGGTCCCTAGAATGGAGTGCGGTTTTGGGGTCCCTAGAGTGGAGTGTGGTTTTGGGGTTCCTAGAGTGGAGTGCGGTTTTGGGGTCCCTAGAGTGGAGCGCGGTTTTAGGGTCCCTAGAGTGGAGCGCGGTTTTAGGGTCCCTAGAGTGGAGTGCGGTTTTGGGGTCCCTAGAGTGGAGTGCGGTTTTGGGGTCCCTAGAGTGGAGTGCGGTTTTGGGGTTCCTAGAGTGGTGTGTGGATTTGCGGTTCCTTCCTCCAGTGGAGTGTGGTTTTAGGGTTCCTAGAGTGTGGGTTTGGGGTCCCTTGGGTGTGGGTTTGGGGTCCCAGGATTGAAGGGTGGGGTTGGGGACCCTGGAGTGAAGGGTTGTTTTGGGGTCCCTGGAGTGTGGTTTTGGCGTCTCTTGAGTGTGGTTCTGGGGACCCTGGAGTGTGGTTTGAGGTCCCTGGAGTGAAGGGTGGTTGGGAGCGGTTCCAGCTCTATCGGGTGTATCTGGATTGTGTGGCGCCCCCTTGTGTGAGGCGGGGGCCCGTGGTTTAGGGCAGAGCTGGTCCCTCTGAGGGTCTTTGTGACATCCTCACTCTGCAGGGGGTGTCACTGGGTTGTGGGTGTGTGGGGCGCTGGGCAGGGACTGGAATAATCTATTTTTATTTTCTTTCTTTCAGTGACTTTCCAGAGGGGAACAAGTTCAGCCCTGAAGGGAAAGAGAGCCTGAAATCTGCAGCAAGAAAAGCTCAAGAGCAAGAGAGAAGCAGAGCGATGGTAAGAATGGGCCCCCTAACACCAGGAACTGAGTGTGAGGGGAGACAAGGGTAAGAGAGAGGCCCTAAGACCAGGAACTCAGTGTGAGGGGAAGACAAGGGTGAGAAAGAGGCCCTAAGACCAGGAACTGAGTGTGAGGGGAGACCAGGGGGAGAAAAGGCCCTAAGACCAGGAACTCAGTGTGAGGGAGAGACCAGGGGGAGAAAAGGCCCTAAGACCAGGAACTCAGTGTGAGGGAGAGACAATGGGGGAGGAAGAGGCCATCACACCAGGAACTCAGTCTGAGGGAAAGACAAGGGGGAGGAAGAGGCCATCACACCAGGAACTCAGTTTGAGGGAGAGACAAGGGTAAGAAAGAGGCCCTAAGACCTGGAATTCAGTGTGAGGGGGAGACAAGGGTAAGAAAGAGGCCCTAAGACCAGGAACTCAGTGTGAGGGAGAGACGAGGGAGAGACAAGGGTTAGAAAGAGGCCCTAAGACCAGGAACTCAGTGTGAGGGGGAGACAATGGTAGGAAAGAGGCCCTAAGACCAGGAACTCAGTGTGAGGGGGAGACAAGGGTAAGAAAGAGGCCCTAAGACAAAGGAATTCAGTGTGAGGGAGAGACAAGGGTAAGAAATAGGCCCTAAGAGCAGAAACTCAGTGTGAGGGGGAGACAAGGGTAAGAAAGAGGCCCTAAGACCAGGAACTCAGTGTGAGGGGGAGACAAGGGGGAGAAAGAGGCCCTAAGACCAGGAACTTCATGTGAGGGAGAGACAAGGGGGAGAAAAGGCCCTAAGACCAGGAACTCAGTGTGAGGGAGAGACAAGGGGGAGGAAGAGGCCATAACACCAGGAACTCAGTGTTAGGGAGAGACAAGGGTAAGAAAGAGGCCCTAAGACCAGAGTGTGAGGGGGCGACAAGGGTAAGAAAGAGGCCCTAAGACTAGGAACTCGGTGTGAGGGAGAGACAAGGGGAAGAAAAGGCCCTAAGGCCAGGAACTCAGTGTCAGGGGATACAAGGGTAAAAAAGAGGACCTAAGACCAGGAACTCAGTGTGAGGAGAGACCAGGGTAAGAAAGAGGCCCTAAGACCAGGAACTCAGTGTGAGGGAGAGACAAGGGTAAGAAAGAGGCCCTAAGACCAGGAACTCAGTGTGAGGGGGAGACAAGGGGGAGAAAAGGCCCTAAGACCAGGAACTCAGTGTGAGGGAGAGATAAGGGTAAGAAAGAGGCCCTAAGACCAGGAACTCAGTGTGAGGGAGAGACAAGGGTAAGATAGAGGCCCTAAGACCAGGAACTCAGTGTGAGGGGGAGACAAGGGGGAGAAAGAGGCCCAAAGACCAGTAACTCCATGTGAGGGAGAGACAAAGGTAAGAAAGAGGCCCTAAGACCACGAACTTAGTGTGAGGGGGAGGCAAGGGTAAGAAAGAAGCCATGCCACCAGGAACTCAGTGTGGGCGAGAGACAAGGGTAAAAAAGAGGCCCTAAGACCATGAACTCAGTGTGAGGTAGAGAAAAAGGAAAGAAAGAGGCCCTAAGACCAGAAACTCAGTTTGAGGGAGAGACTAGGGTTAGAAAGCGACCCTAAGACCAGGAACTCAGTGTGAGGGGGAGATAAGGGTAAGAAAGAGGCTCTAAGACCAGGAACTCAGTGTGAGGGGCAGACAATCATAAGAAAGAGGCCCTAAGACCAGGAATTCAGTGTGAGGGAGAGACAAGGGGGAGAAAAGGCCCTAAAACCCAGAACTCGGTGTGAGGGAGAAACAAGGGTAAGAAAGAGGCCCTAACCCCAGGAACTCAGTGTGAGGGAGAGACAAGGGGGAGAAAAGTCCCTAAGACCATGAACTCAGTGTGAGGGGGAGACAAGGGTAAGAAAGTGACCCCAAGACCAGGAATTCAGTGTGAGGGAGAGACAAGGGGGAGAAAATGCTATAAGACCAGGAACTCAGTTTGAGGGAGAGACAAGGGTAAGAAAGAAGCCCTAACACCAGGAACTCTGTGTGAGGGAGAGACAAAGGGGAGAAAAGGCCATAAGACCAGGAACTCAGTGTGAGGGAGAGACAAGGGTAAGAAAGACGCCCTAAGACCAGGAACTCAGTGTGAGGGAGAGACAAGGGGTGAAAATGCCCTAACACCGGGAACTCAGTGTGAGGGAGAGACAAGGGTAAGAAAGAGGCCCTAAGACCAGGAACTCAGTGTGAGGGAGGGACAAGGGTAAGAAAGAGGCCCTAAGACCAGGAACTCAGTGTGAGGGAGAGACAAGGGGAAGAAAAGGCCCTAAGACCAGGAACTCTGTGTGAGGGAGAGATAAGGGTAAGAAAGAGGCCCTAAGACCAGGAACTCAGTGTGAGGGAGAGACAAGGGTAAGAGAGAGGCCCTAAGACCAGGAACTCAGTGTGAGGAGAGACAAGGGTAAGAAAGAGGCCCTAAGACCAGGAACTCAGTGTGAGGGAGAGACAAGGGTAAGAGAGAGGCCCTAAGACCAGGAACTCAGTGTGAGGGGGAGACAAGGGTGAGAAAGAGGTCTTAAGACAAGGATCTCAGTGTGAAGGGGAGACAAGGGTAAGAAAGAGGCCCTAAGACAAGGAATTCAGTGCGAGGGAGAGACAAGGGTAAGAAAGAGGCCCTAAGACCAGGAACTCAGTGTGAGGGGGAGACAAGGGGGAGAGATAAGCCCTAAGACCAGGAACTCAGTGTGAGGGAGAAACAAGGGGGAGAAAGAGGCCCTAAGACCAGGAACTCAGTGTGAGGGAGAGACAAGGGGAAGAAAAGGCCCTAAGGCCAGGAACTCAGTGTCAGGGGAGACAATGGTTAGAAAGAGGCCCTAAGACCAGGAACTCAGTGTGAGGGGGAGACAATGGTAGGAAAGAGGCCCTAAGACCAGGAACTCAGTGTGAGGGGGAGACAAGGGTAAGAAAGAGGCCCTAAGACCAGGAACTCAGTGTGAGGGGGAGACAAGGGGGAGAAAGAGGCCCTAAGACCAGGAACTCCATGTGAGGGAGAGACAAGGGGGAGAAAAGGCCCTAAGACCAGGAACTCAGTGTGAGGGAGCGACAAAGGGGAGAAAAGGCCCTAAGACCAGGAACTCAGTGTGAGGGAGAGACCAGGGGGAGAAAAGGCCCTTAGACCAGGAACTCAGTGTGAGGGGAGACAAGGGTAAGAAAGAGGCCCTAAGACCTGGAATTCAGTGTGAGGGGGAGACAAGGGTATGAAAGAGGCCCTAAGACCAGGAATTCAGTGTGAGGGGGAGACAAGGGTAAGAAAGATGCCCTAAGACCAGGAACTCGGTGTGAGGGGGAGACAAGGGTAAGAAAGAAGCCCTAAGACCAGGAACTCAGTGCGAGGAGAGACAAGGGTAAGAAAGAGGCCCTAAGACCTGGAATTCAGTGTGAGGGGGAGACAAGGGTAAGAAAGAGGCCCTAAGACCTGGAATTCAGTGTGAGGGGGAGACAAGAGTAAGAAAGAGGCCCTAAGACCAGGAACTCAGTGTGAAGGGGAGACAAGGGTAAGAAAGAAGCCCTAAGACCAGGAACTCAGTGCGAGGAGAGACAAGGGTAAGAAAGAGGTCCTAAGACCTGGAATTCAGTGTGAGGGGGAGACAAGGGTAAGAAAGAGGCCCTAAGACCAGGAACTCAGTGTGAGGGGGAGACAAGGGTAAGAAAGAAGCCCTAAGACCAGGAACTCAGTGCGAGGAGAGACAAGGGTAAGAAAGAGGCCCTAAGACCAGAAACTCAGTTTGAGGTGGAGACAAAGGGGAGGAAAGGCCCTAAGACGAGGAACTCTGTTTGAGGGGGAGACAAGGGTAAGAAATAGGCCCTAAGACCACAAACTCAGACTGAGGGGGAGACAAGGGGGTTGAAAAGAGAGAAGGAAGAGCAGAGACTGAGGGAGCACTGGGACAGAGCAGAGACTGAGGGAGCACTGGGGCAGAGCAAAGACTGAGGGAGCACTGGGGCAGAGCCGAGACTGAGGGAGCACTGGGGCAGAGCAGAGACCGAGGGAGCACTGGGGCAGAGCAGAGACTGAGGGAGCACTGGGACAGAGCGGGGACCGAGGGAGCACTGGCACAGAGCAGAGACCGAGGGAGCACTGGGACAGAGCAGAGACTAAAGGTGCACTGGGACAGAGCAGAGACCGAGGGAGCACTGGGACAGAGCAGAGACCGAGGGAGCACTGGGACAGAGCAGAGACTGAGGGAGCACTGGGACAGAGCCTGAGGGAGCACTGGGACAGAGCAGAGACTGAGGGAGCACTGGGACAGAGCCTGAGGGAGCACTGGGACAGAGCAGAGCCTGAGGGAGCACTGGGACAGAGCAGAGACTGAGGGAGCACTGGGACAGAGCCGGAGGGAGCACTGGGACAGAGCAGAGCCTGAGGGACCACTGGGACAGAGCAGAGACTGAGGGAGCACTGGGACAGAGCAGAGGCTGAGGGAGCCCTGGGACAGAACAGAGACTGAACGTGCACTGGGACAGAGCAGAGCCTGAGGGAGCACTGGGACAGAGCAGAGACCGAGGGAGCGCTGGGACAGAGCAGAGACTGAGGGAGCCCTGGGACAGAGCAGAGCCTGAGGGAGCACTGGGGCAGAGCAGAGACCGAGGGTGCACTGGGACAGAGCAGAGACTAAAGGTGCACTGGGACAGAGCAGAGACTAAAGGTTCACTTGGACAGAGAAGATACTAAAGGTTCACTGGGACAGAGCAGAGACTAAAGGTGCACTGGGACAGAGCAGAGACCGAGGAAGCACTGGGACAGAGCAGAGGCCGAGGGAGCACTGGGACAGAGCAGAGACCGAGGGGGCACTGGGACAGAGCAGAGACCGAGGGAGCACCGCGACAGAGCAGAGACTAAAGGTGCACTGGGACAGAGCAAAACAGAGACCAAGGGAGCACTGGGACAGAGCAGAGACTAAAGGTGCACTGGGACAGAGCAGAGACTAAAGATGCACTTGGGACAGAGCAGAGACTAAAGGTTCACTGGGACAGAGCAGAGACTGAGGGAGCACTGGGACAGAGCAGAGACTAAAGGTTCACTGGGACAGAGCAGAGAATATGATGTTCTGGGACAGAGCAGAGACTAAAGGTTCACTGGGACAAAGCAGAGACTGAGGGAGCACTGGGACAGAGCAGAGACCGAGGGAGCACTGGGACAGAGCAAGGACTGAGGGAGCACTGGGACAGAGCAGAGACTAAAGGTTCACTGGGACAGAGCAGAGACTGAGGGAGCACTGGGACAGAGCAGAGACCGAGGGAGCACTGGGACAGAGCAGAGACCGAGGGAGTAATGGGACAGAGCAGAGACCGAGGGAGCACTCTGACAGAGCAGAGACCGAGGGAGCACTGGGACAGAGCAGAGACCGAGGGAGCACTGGGACAGAGCATGGACTGAGGGAGCACTGGGACAGAGCAGGGACTGAGGGAGCACTGGGACAGAGCAGGGACTAAGGGAGCACTGGGACAGAGCAGAGACTGAGGGAGCACTGGGACAGAGCAGAGACTGAGGGAGCACTGGGACAGAGCAGAGACCGAGGGAGCACTCTGACAGAGCAGAGACCGAGGGAGCACTGGGACAGAGCAGAGACCGAGGGAGCACTGGGACAGAGCATGGACTGAGGGAGCACTGGGACAGAGCAGGGACTGAGGGAGCACTGGGACAGAGCAGGGACTAAGGGAGCACTGGGACAGAGCAGAGACTGAGGGAGCACTGGGACAGAGCAGAGACTGAGGGAGCACTGGGACAGAGCAGAGACCGAGGGAGCACTGGGACAGAGCAGAGACCGAGGGAGCACTGGGACAGAGCAGGGACTGAGGGAGCACTGGGACAGAGCAGAGACTGAGGGAGCACTGGGACAGAGCAGAGACCGATGGAGCACTGGGACAGAGCAGAGACTGATGGAGCACTGGGACAGAGCAGAGACCGAGGGAGCACTGGGACAGAACAGAGACTGAGGGAGCACTGGGACAGAGCAGAGACTGAGGGAGCACTGGGACAGAGCAGAGACTAAAGGTGCACTGGGACAGAGCAGAGACCGGGGGAGCACTGGGACAGAGCAGAGACTAAAGGTGCACTGGGACAGTGCAGAGACCGAGGGAGCACTGGGACAGAGCAGAGACAGAGGGAGCACTGGGACAGAGCAGCGACTAAAGGTGCACTGGGACAGAGCAGAGACTGAGGGAGCACTGGGGCAGAGCAGAGACAGAGGGAGCACTGGGACAGAGCAGAGACCGAGGGAGCCCTGGGACAGAGCAGAGATTAATGGTGCACTGGGACAGAGCAGAGACCGGGGGAGCACTGGGACAGATCAGAGACCGAGGGAGCACTGGGGCAGAGCAGAGACTAAAGGTGCACTGGGACAGAGCAGAGACTAAAGATGCACTGGGATAGGGCAGAGACTAAAGGTTCACTGGGACAGGGCAGAGAATATGATGTTCTGGGATAGAGCAGAGACTAAAGGTGCACTGGGAAAGAGCAGAGACCGGGGGAGCACTGGGACAGATCAGAGACCGAGGGAGCACTGGGGCTGTGGTAAATATTTGATTTACCGTCCTAATTTCTATGCAGGTAAGTACTTAAACAAAAATAACTCAATCGGAAAGAAAGACGCAGAGTCCGTGGTGTTAGAGTTCTTAGGGGTTTTATTCCTTAAAAAGGAATGGTTCTGGTACCGGATATCGGGTTCCTGACACCACTGGGGTGCAGGAAGGGATAGAGCATACTTTATTGACAAGACATAACTTTTATACTTAAACCATATAATGAATACCAATACAGTAGGCGTAACAGCTGAGAGAAACAAGATAACAACACACACGTGTTAGCAATACGTAATCAAAAAGGCGTGAACTAGGCGTGAACATAGAGGTGTGTGCAAGAAACGTCACATGTAAGTGTCACAAGTAGGTGGGTACATAGCAGAATCATGTAAAGTCAGCAGAAATCTGAGGTCTGGATGCGCGCGCAGCTGCATGACGTGTGATTGACGTGGAGCTGGAGGGTGCAGGGGACTTGACATTTACACTAACGGAAAGAGACAGAAGTCTGGCATGTCAGATCAACTCGTACCTATATCATATCTAATATCTGATGTTTGGGAACCATATTATCTAAAGGGAAAGGTCTCTTGGGCAGAGGCTATTCTATACTGACTGTGAGTGCGTGTATAAGCGTTTACGTGTCTGCATGAGATGCGAGGGGGCATGGGCCTACCATGGTAACAGAAGCTAGGAATTACTTGCACGGAGACAGTGAGGCCGGGCCCTTTGCTCTGCAGCTGGAAGGATGTTTACTTGAACTAGTAGGCAGGAATGTATGTTTGAGGAGCGGAGCAGATAATTCGAAGGTTGAATACAGTCTTGGCAGGCAGCAGGCTGAGCTAAGCGCCGTTAGCCGCGCAGGGAGTAAGGCAGAGGTCACGGGTACAGAGGCAGCCCAGGCTGAGGCGTTCAGAGTCAGAAGGCAGGAAAAGGCTTGATGGCAGAATTCAGAGGCCTACTTCGCCAGAGCTGAAAAACGTGTAAAGTACACCACAAAAAGACGTTGGCATGGCATACCTAGGAACGGAATATTCAACCCGTTCAGGGTGGATCTGAAAGAGGACATGTTAACGTTGGACGCAAATGTATTTGCGTCTTCATAGCTGGCACAGGAGGGAAGTTACATGCACTTTAAGCTCGTACATGGAGACGGTGGGGTACACGTTAGGGAACATTTCTTGACCATAAAATTTATATTTCCTCATTCCCTCCTTGTTCCCTACGGACCCTTCATGATATATCGATCCTCATGAACCGATCAGTCTGTTCTTGTAACATCATTTGCTCTTCTTTCTTCTTTTCGCGTTTTGAGTGAAAACTGGAATGTGGAATACATGATGTGGCGCACAGACCACAAATCGCTGGCCCACACTGTAGGCACAGGCAGCAACTGAATACTATGACAAGGGCAATGCCTAGGAAGGGTAGGATCTTCCATCCCCAAGCGGTCAACGTTGTTCAGAACCAACCGGACCAAGTCCAGGTGCCTGGATTCTGATGTATCAAACTTGCAATTTTATGAAGACGTGTGATAGCTTTATATACTGTTGGCGCGTTTTCTGGAATGAAAACACAGCAACTTGACCCGATGACCTTACAAGCTCCGCCCCTATCTGCTAGGATGACGTCAATAACAAGACGATTTTGGAGAACAACAACCCGCATGGCAGATTGCTCCTCTGTTAAGTTGCCTAGAGCGGAGGTAGTTTCATTCACTACTGCTTCAAGTGTTCTAGTTAATCTTCGTATCAGTTTACTATTAAAGACGGTACCTAAGTAGGGGAAGAAACCTTTATTGAAGTCTGTGTATTGCTCCCATGCCGTTTCAGTATAGTCGACAATCGGGAGATCTCTTCGGAGTCTATTCTTTACTAGATTTGTATTTCTGTGATAATCAGGAGGGGCTAGAAAAACAGGTGGCAGAAGGAATGCAATGTAACAGGTACCATCCCAATCTGGAGGTAAGCGTATGTATGCGGTATGGCCACAAACAAAGTAGGAATGACGAGTAGCTCTAAAGGAAGACTTGCCTTGATCACTGAATTCGACCACAGTAGTACATTTACTATGACCTAAGTGTACTGAACCCTTCTTTCTGACACATAAGTCACCTGTGACTGGTAATACTGGCATAGCAGGGAGAACTGGTGCAGCTTCGGATTCAACAGTAAGAATCATAAGGTTAATTGTATAATTACCTAATCCATATACTTCATTTTCTAGATCAGTTCCTATTCTAGTAGGAAGTCCCTTTTTGTCGGGATAACAGGCGTTAAGCAGAACTAAGTTCAAGTTTCCCCAAACCCAATTTCCTTCGAAAACAGCAATATCAGGATCTAAGGAATTAATTATTCTAAACCATGCTCCACATGAGCCATTGTGTGTGAACGGGTACGGAAAAAGGGGCAGAACTCCCTTGTATTTCTGATAGGGAGGGAGTCGGCCACATATCCAACAGTTTGTAGCATTATTAGTCTGATGGGAGTGATGTAACATACTAATGAATGTGTTGTTGCGCAGCGCAAGTCTGTAAGATAATTCATGAGGGGGTAATTCGCTAAAAGAATGCTCGGCAGTGACATTGTAAGCAGATTGTTCACGCTTGAAGATAGGGTAGTATATAGGCAGCAATATACTGGCAACAATAATCAAAAGACTTAGAAAAAACATAACCAATAATGTCACTATACAGTGACTACGGAGTGATTTACAATATGCACGTTTCTTGAATTTTCTCTCTCTCTCTCTATCTCGGTCTAGGGGATACATGTCAGAAACTAATTTAACCGATTCACCTAGGGGAGGACTTAAACAATTAAACTGTCTGACTTGCTAGACCGTAGTTTCTTTTTATACTCCTCTTGGGGAGTTTTCTCTCTCTTGGGAACTTTAAAGTCACTAGTATCGAGGCAGTCCTTTGAGGGGGTGGAAGAGTCAGTCTCTGGCAACAGTTCATTAAATTTTTTAATATGACTCGTGTGGATCCACCCCTTTCGGCCCTCAACTTTAATTGCCGTCCTCGTGGTCAGAAGGACGATCTTCGGCTCCTTCCAGCGGGGCTCCAGCGGGCTTTTCCTGTCGAAGTTGCGAATCAACACAGTGTCACCGGGACGGACGTCGTGTGGCTTTACATCAGTGTTGTCGGGAAAGGCTGCGGCAACCTGTGAACGACATGATTGGAGTGCAGACATCAAGGAGGCAAGGTAATCTGTCAGCATATTACAATCAACATCGGTTATTTTCTTAGGCATGGGCGTCCCCCACATATTTGGTGGTCGGCCAAAGACCACCTCATACGGGGATAGTCCTGATCTCGAATGGGGGACCATTCTCATATAGAACAGTGCAACTGGCAGGGCGACTATCCAGTCGACCCCTTTCTCTTTACATATTTTGGCAAGGCGTGTTTTCAGTGTCTGGTTATGTCTTTCTACAAGGCCAGCTGCCTCGGGATGTCAGACACAATGGAATTTCCACTGATATCCTAGCAGAAGTGAAACCTGCTTCATGAGCTCGGATGAGAATGGCTGTCCGTTATCTGAGTACACGATACGAGGCAAGCCGTACCGTGGGAAGAATTCTCGAACCAGCTGTCTGGCAGTGGTCGGGGCAGTGTAATCTGGGACTAGATATGCTTCGGTCCAACGGGAAAGTGCACAAACAACTACGAGGACATACTTGAATCCTCGACAACGGTCCATCTGGATATAATCCATCTGGAGGACTTCAAAAGGGTGATCGGGAGGATGAAATCCACCTTGCTCTACAGGGACGCTTTTACCTGGATTGAACTGACAACAGATCATGCAAGTACGCACTTTCTGTTTTGCTGCTGCTCGTAAATGTTTGTTGTACCAGAGATTCTGTAAACTGTCTAACATAGCTTTTTCTCCTAGGTGTGCTGGACTATGTGCTGTATTTATTATGACTTGAACCATAGAGTCGGGGAGAAACCATGTAGATTTTCCCTTCGTCATCCATCCCTGATCTGTCTGGATCCCTCCTAGTTCAGTCCATTTCTTGATTTCATCTGGAGTAGCATGTGTCTGAATATCGATTACATCTAGTGTGGGATCCCTAACTGTCATACACTGTGTTGGCACTATTGTCTTTGTCACATCAGTTGCCTGGGTGTGAGTCAATGCTGTATGTTTTGCTGTCTGGTCCGCCAGGTCGTTACCCTGGGAAATGGAATCTGTAACTTTAGTATGTGCTTTACACTTCATGATGGATATGCCTGAAGGCAGATGTATTGCTTCTAATAGTGCTTGAATGAGGGGACCGTGTTGGATCTTGGCACCGTGAGAGGTCAAGAAACCTCGTTCTTGCCATAACACTCCGAAGTCGTGTACGACTCCGAAAGCATAACGTGAATCTGTGTATATGTTAACATTTCTGTTCTTGGCTAGTATACAGGCTCGGGTCAGAGCGATGAGCTCTGCTGCTTGAGCAGACAGTGTATCAATTAAGCATGGGCGAATTTTGCGGATCTCGCGTTCGCGAATTTTGCGGATTTGCGAACTCGCAATCCGCAAAATCCGCGAATTCCCGCGAATTTGCGGATTTTTTTTTTTTATTGTGTTCGCCCGTGTTTCTGCCAGTTCGCGAGGGTTTTTACAATTTCGCAATTTGCGAACTTACCTGTCGGGTCGCAAGTTTTGCGAACTTGTTGTTTCTACGTGTCCAGCCTGTTTGGGACACTCTTCTTCATCACTGCCACTCTCTATCACCACTGCCACTCTCTGACTACTCATGCCACCCTCTGGCCCACCCATGCCACCCTCTGTTTCATCACCACACCCTCTGGTTGTCCAGTGTACATTATTTTCGGCAAAGCAAAGCACACCTTCCCTGCCTCAAGTGACCTGAATTAATTTGGGGCTGATTAATGTGTCACAGAATATTTTTTTAGCTGGCACCTGCTTCCTTAGTGCGCCCTGATTAGTGATCTTCTGCACTTGCTAAGTGCTTTCATTGTTGCAAAATTAGTTACAACACCTGCCCTGCCCCAACTGACAATAATGAATTAGGGGCTGCTTAATGGATTTTAACTTCCAGCCTGGCTCCTTCTTGTCTCCCTTAGCTGTAATTCAGGACCTTTGTGGCATATGTGTAACTATTCTGAGGTTCAGAGCAGGGTCACATAATAGTTGCAACTGGCAACTGAACTCTGGAGGGGCCCCTCAGGAAGCACTACAGGAAATGGCTACTAATGATGAGCCTGAACTTTTGAACCTGGCAAGTAGTTTCAGTTTTGCTAAGATCGTATTTCTGCAATTTAGCACTTATTCGCGGGGCGCGAAGTTGTACTGGGAAGCCGCGAACTCACGCGAACAGTGCGAGCAGTGCGAGCAAAATCCGCTGCTCGCGGATTTGCGGATTTTGCGGGAGATTCGCGAATCTCGCGGATTGCGAATTTCCCGAAAATCCGCAAAATCCGCGAGCGAAACGGATTTTCCGCCCATACCTGGTATCAATACGATATGTTTCTTTAACTTCAGTTTCAGTGGTCACTGCATACGCGGCCACTAATTCTCCTGTGTTTGTTCTCATACATGAACCATCCACGTAAAGTGTCAGTTCTGGATTTGTCAGTGGAACATCTGTTAAGTCTCGTCTGGGCTTTGTTACTGCATTAATGATCTCTATACAATCATGCGGGGCTGAATTTGTCATAATCGAAGGTAACAATGTTGCAGGATTCAGAATGTTACAGCGTCTGATTTCTATGTGTGGCTGGAATAGTGTCAATTCATAACCTGTCAGTCGTGCTATAGTCAAGTGTTGAGTCTGGGTTCGGTTTAAAAGAACCTCTACAGAATGTGGAACTTGTACTGTTAATGGATGTCCTAATACAATTGAGTCGCTCTGTCTGATTGCTAGGGCTGTCGCTGCAACTGACTTTAAGCACGCAGGGAGTGCCTGGGCTACTGAATCCAATGTACTTGAAAAATAAGCACAAGGCTTATGTGAACCTGCTTGATCTTGAGTGAGGACAGACAACACTGTACCATCACGTTCTGTAACAAAAAGTGTAAAAGGTTTGCTGTAACATGGTGTCGCTAAAACTGGTGCTTGACATAAAGCTTTCTTTAATTCCTCAAAGGCCTGTGTATGTTCCTGAGTCCAAGGGAGGGCAGTCGAAGTCGCTGCCTCCTGTGTTGTCAACTGAATGAGTGGTTTAGCTAGAAATGCATATTGAGGAATCCATTGTCTGCAGTATGAGGTGAGGCCTATAAAGGCCCGCACTTCCTTTTGTGTCTGGGGTTGTGGCATATTTACAATTAACTGGATGCGGTCAGGTGTGAGCTGTCTCCCCACTTTGGACAGCAAGTGACCCAAGTACACAACTTGCTGAACACAGAATTGTAGCTTCGAAGGAGACACCTTGTGTCCCTTGTCGGCCAGAAAATGTAAAACTGTCAGTGATGCTTGTTCACATTCGGGTTCACTTCGTGCGGTGATCGGCAGATCATCGACGTATTGTAGTAAGGCGGTGTTAACTGGCATTTGGATACAATCAAGTTGTCTTTTCAGTGCTTGACTATAGATGCTGGGGCTTTCTGTGAATCCTTGAGGTGCGCGTGAAAATTTGAAACTTCGTCCATTTAAACTGAATCCGAAGAGGTATTGGCTCTCTGGATCAATGGGCACACTGAAGAAGGCGTTCTTGAGGTCAATTACAGTAAAGAACGTCGCTTCTGAATCAATAGCAGTCAATAGGGATGAGATGTCGGGGAACCACAGGGTACTGTGGAACAATGCATTTATTCAGTTCTCGTAAATCAATCACCAGCCGATATACTGGCGGTGCATTGGGATCAGTACGTTTAAGAATCGGAATGATAGGGGAATTACAGATATTGGAGTCGGTTTCTACGACCACTCCTTGGGCAATGAGCTCTTCAATGATTTCCAGTAAAGCCACTACAGCATCGGGTGGTAACTTGTATTGTCTGATTCGCGGCAAAACAACTCCTGGTTTGAGTGTAACACGGTATGGTGTGATGTGCATGCAACCTACATCGGTTGGGCCTTGTGCCCACAGGTGTTTCGGTACATTTTTCAATCTGACATCAAACTCTCGTAATACATAGTGACCCTTAAAGTCACGCAGGAAAAGTCTAACTCCTTCCGGAGAACAACAGATCACAGCTCCTAGAGCCTTCAATGTTTTGATACCTAACAGGTTTTCTGGACATGATTTCGTAAGTAACAAGTCTGTAACGCGTGATAATGGACCCACAGCCAGGGGGACTGGTTTCGATACCTCATTTACAATAGGCTGTCCTGAAAAACCAAGGGAAACATTCTGTGAGCCTGGGAGGGGTGCCCCTGGGACTTCATTATGGCTGATTGTTGTGCGGCTTGCCCCTGTGTCAATTAAAAACTTTCTGTCTTTTCCCAATACTTGACTGTGTACATAAGGACCCTCTTGATCTACAGGAATCTCAATAACAGGCAAGCCAACCTCCCTCTCTAGGCTGTTTCATGTGTATCGCTGATAATCGGGATAATCAGATTGGGCATACTGGTTCATCTGTCGTGAAACTTGCTGTGTCGCGGCAATGGGCTGTGGCTGCGGTCTGTGCTGTATGTGGTGGAGCATGCATAGGTTGTGAATTCTGTGAAGTCTGTTGCTGGACCTGGTCTTGTCTAGGCGGATGCGGTCTTTCTTTAGTTTTACCTGTTGCTATATTGTGTTTCAGGACTGGACATTCATGTACGTAGTGACCTGGCTGTTTGCAATAGTTGCATGTCCCTTTAACGGGAGCTGCTGAATTACCTGTCTGGGTCGTACCCTTTCTCTGGCCGTCGGCTGGAACCGACTGGGCCACTAACATTTTCATTTTTGTGTCTTTCATACGTCTCTGTTCGTGATCCTGTTCTTCTCTAATTCTGTTCTGGTGGTATTGTAACATTTGTAACATCTGGGATGGCGTATTTGCTTTCCATGTACTTTCAACTTTATATACACGGTTCTTAACTGATGTCAGGGAATTCTCGACTAACTTTGTTACAAAAAGATGCGGGTACGACTCGCTACCTGGTTTTAGGCCACTATTAATAATGAAACATTTCTCGAATCTTGAATAGAAGTCACTGGTATCTTCATCGTGTTTCTGTTTACAGGCTGAGATTGCGTCCCAGTCTTCCTTTTTAGTTGTCAATAATCTTGGCAAGACCTGTACTATTAGACCTGGTAATGCTTTTGCTTTGTCCCCAAGGCCTACCCCTGGGGTACGACCTTTTTCCTCGTCTTCTATTTCAGTCCATATAATCTTTTTATCTCCCACCTCCCATTCTTTTTCCTTGAGTTTCTCGTAGATGCCTGTGGGCAGCAGTACTTTTAACAATTTCATAATATCCGTATACGTGTAATCTCCCATGAGTAACATGTCTTTAAGTTCTCGGTGAAAACCTGCAGGGTCTTTATCATGACAGGGTACTAGTTTCTTCATTTCTAACAATTCTAACTTTGTTAAAGGTGTGTACACAAACACACGTTCCAAGGTGTTATTAGTACCCATAACTGGGTGTACTTCTCGTAAAGGATTCTGCCTGTCAAAATGCTCAAAGTGACACATTTTTCTTTCTGGTGGCTGAGCTGAAACATATTGTGGGCCTAAGAAAGCGTTATATTTACATTGTTGTTCTAGAATTATTTGAATTAATCTGGTACTTAGGCCTCTCCATCTATTCATAAGTAGTGCTTCTAATGTATCCGGTAAGGGACCTGGATCAGAATGTTGTTGTCTGTATAACGTGATGAGATGCTGAATCATGTATACACCAGCTAATTTCTGCTCGTCTGGGGAAAGGTTCAGAAATGTCTGTGCTACTGTATCATCATTGTACGTGTTAGAATTGTCAGCCCATAGCACTGCTGACCGGGCTAGTTCGTGTTCATCCATAGAATTGAGTACATGGTACCCCATTTGTTCTTGAAGCATTTTATCGGTAACTTGAAACAGATGTTCAGGGGAACTTGGTTTTGATATGCCAGAGAGAAAAACTCTTTTGCTCTCCGGACGAATGCCTTTCCTAAGGTAATTTCCCTTACCTACATACGCTATCATTTCTTCAGTCGTTTCTGGTTCTTCAGGTTCGTCCTCCTCGGAGGAGTTGTCATTTTCATTTTCCTTTTCTTGTTCTTTTCTGTGTATTTCTACTACTTCCTTTCTGATTTTCTTGTACATGCTTGATATACAATTCAGTTTATCATGCTTTCCGTCAGCTATATTTTGACCCCACTTATTTAGTGCTTCCATCTCTTCCTGGTCTACCCCAGGCCTGTCTCGGTCTCTTATTAAGCAATTTATGAAAAAACGTAATACATATGCTTGAGTGTCAACTTTCTGGTGTGCCAGAGCCTCCTTAACACTTTCGGGATTTTCCCCAGTCTGGACAAAATGATATATTCTATCTAGGTGATCAGCCATCCCTGGGAATAACACTAGGTAATCTGTAGCTTGTCGCAAGCGTAGTGATGCTATCAACATTCTATCGTCTTTACCGGGTACTGGATCGTATCTGCAAATTGGAAGGGGTTCTTTGAGTATGTCGAGACGGGGTGATTGGGGTGTATGTTGCTTCAGCAGGTCCCTAAGGTTGAATCTGTGCGTTGCTGGCGGGGTCTGGAGACCTCCTGTCGCACCTCCTGAGGCAGAGGCTTGAGCATTATTTCTCTGTGGAGTCTGTATGTGTACCTGAACTTGTCTCTTACTGGGATCAGGCGCAATCGGATTCGGTATATTAATCTTAGGTGCGGGAAGTGGTGGAGGTGGAGGAACAAGTGGAGCAGGCTGTCGAACGGGGGAGCCTTGTTGCGGCAATGGCGGAATATGGTCTTGAGGCGGGTTGCCACCTCCGTCACCGTCACCGTCAGTAGGCGGGACGCGGGCACGTGGATTGGTGTAAGCGGGTGCTACATCGTCTAGATAGGAAGCAAGGAATATATCTTTGGTGGTCCTGTGATTTACTTTAGTCAGAACCAATGGTGGCGGCAGATCTTTCGGTATTTCTGAAGTGGCTTCAGGCAAACCCTCGGCCACTAAGTACATACCATTTACAAGATTGTTTCGCATGCGGTCTACTTGTTCTGCTTTTACTCGGATCCCTTCATTAACTAATTCGTTTTCTCGGACTCTATCCGACTCTTCTCTATGTCTGTCTTCTCTACGGAGTGCTCTTTCAGCACGTTTATGTGATTCTTTACGCCAAAATTCTATGGCGTCTTTCTGAGATTGTCTGGCTTTCTTTTTCCATAGCGCTTCTTCTACCTTCACGATGCACTCGGCATCCCATGTTCCTGTAACGGGCCATCTGTGTCTCTCGTCTAGGTGCTTAGTATAATCGGCCCATAAATCTAGATACAATATGGCATCTAAGCCATGCTTATGGTACATAAAATTTCCAGGAGTGTCCCTAGGGGGGATAGGAATTTCTTCCTCTAGCATCCCTTTCCTAGTTCCTATCTGTCTTAGTTTATTGAAGAACGGCATCTTGTTACTTAGTACTGGATACTCGATACTTGTTACTTACTCTGAACACAGCTAGTTACACAAAAACACAGTAATGTATATCAAACAGTCACTCATACCATGACATTAATCACATGAAAAACATTTTGAACATATAGGACTACCTTGATACTAGATGTGCCGCTAAACAGCACAGATACACTGTCGAGAACAGTGCAAGAACTTGAATGCTCGATATACTGCTAAACAGTACAGATACACTGTCTAAAACAGTGCAGACCGCGTTTGTGTACCCAAACACGTCTTTACCGGATACATAATAATGCACCCGTCTAGATACGTCCCAGCAATGGTACTCACCGGGAAGCACGGAACAGAAGGCCTCGGAAAACTCGACTGGACTGGACCGGACTGGACTCGACTCGACTCGACACGTGGATACTTCGGAAACTGGTGGGCCTCTTGACACCTCGGACCTTGCTTCTTTCGGCTAGGCTCTGGTCGGGATCCTCCGCACTCCTCACCAACTCGTCTGGGTGCTGATCGCAGTCTCCGTCACCTCCGTGGGCCAGAGGGAGATACAGGAAATCCTGCGGGTACGCGTAATTGTCCGTCTTGACTTATGGCAGGGGGCAAAGGTTGCAACGCACCAACCGGCGCGTAAGGTGGGGGAGGGGTCCCTATTCGGGCGCCAAAATAATGTGGTAAATATTTGATTTACCGTCCTAATTTCTATGCAGGTAAGTACTTAAACAAAAATAACTCAATCGGAAAGAAAGACGCAGAGTCCGTGGTGTTAGAGTTCTTAGGGGTTTTATTCCTTAAAAAGGAATGGTTCTGGTACCGGATATCGGGTTCCTGACACCACTGGGGTGCAGGAAGGGATAGAGCATACTTTATTGACAAGACATAACTTTTATACTTAAACCATATAATGAATACCAATACAGTAGGCGTAACAGCTGAGAGAAACAAGATAACAACACACACGTGTTAGCAATACGTAATCAAAAAGGCGTGAACTAGGCGTGAACATAGAGGTGTGTGCAAGAAACGTCACATGTAAGTGTCACAAGTAGGTGGGTGCATAGCAGAATCTTGTAATGTCAACAGAAATCTGAGGTCTGGATGCGCGCGCAGCTGCATGACGTGTGATTGACGTGGAGCTGGAGGGTGCAGGGGACTTGACATTTACACTAACGGAAAGAGACAGAAGTCTGGCATGTCAGATCAACTCGTACCTATATCATATCTAATATCTGATGTTTGGGAACCATATTATCTAGAGGGAAAGGTCTCTTGGGCAGAGGCTATTCTATACTGACTGTGAGTGCGTGTATAAGCGTCTACGTGTCTGCATGAGATGCGAGGGGGCATGGGCCTACCATGGTAACAGAAGCTATGAATTACTTGCACGGAGACAGTGAGGCCGGGCCCTTTGCTCTGCAGCTGGAAGGAGGTTTACTTGAACTAGTAGGCAGGAATGTATGTTTGAGGAGCGGAGCAGATAATTCGAAGGTTGAATACAGTCTTGGCAGGCAGCAGGCTGAGCTAAGCGCCGTTAGCCGCGCAGGGAGTAAGGCAGAGGTCACGGGTACAGAGGCAGCCCAGGCTGAGGCGTTCAGAGTCAGAAGGCAGGAAAAGGCTCGATGGCAGAATTCAGAGGCCTACTTCGCCAGAGCTGAAAAACGTGTAAAGTACACCACAAAAAGACGTTGGCATGGCATACCTAGGAACGGAATATTCAACCCGTTCAGGGTGGATCTGAAAGAGGACATGTTAACGTTGGACGCAAATGTATTTGCGTCTTCATAGCTGGCACAGGAGGGAAGTTACATGCACTTTAAGCTCGTACATGGAGACGGTGGGGTACACGTTAGGGAACATTTCTTGACCATAAAATTTATATTTCCTCAGGGCAGAGCAGAGACTAAAGGTGCACTGGGACAGAGCAGAGACTAAAGATGCACTGGGATAGGGCAGAGACTAAAGGCTCACTGGGACAGGGCAGAGAATATGATGTTCTGGGATAGAGCAGAGACTAAAGGTTCACTGGGACAGAGCAGAAACTAAAGGTTCACTGGGACAGAGCAGAGACTTAAGGTTCACTGGGACAGAGCAGAGACTAAAGGTTCATTGGGACAGAGCAGAGACTAAAGGTGCACTGGGACTGAGCAGAGACCGAGGGAGCACTGGGACAGAGCAGAGACCGAGGGAGCACTGGGACAGAGCAGAGACTGAGGGAGCACTGGGACAGAGCAGAGACCGAGGGAGCACTGGGACAGAGCAGAGACTGAGGGAGCACTGGAAGAGAGCAGAGAGATAGGGAGCACTGGGACAGAGCAGAGACTAAAGGGGCACTGGGACAGAGCAGAGACTAAAGGTGCACTGGGACAGAGCAGAGACTGAGGGAGCACTGGGACAGTGCAGAGGCCAAGGAAGCATTGGGACAGAGAAGGGACTGAGGGAGCACTGGGACGAAGAAGAGACCGAGAGAGCACTGGGACAGAGCAGAGATTAAAGGTTCACTGGGACAGAGCAGAGACTAAAGGTTCACTGGGACAGAGCAGAGACTGAGGGAGCACTGGGACGAAGAAGAGACCAAGGGAGCACTGGGACAGAGCAGAGACCGAGGGAGCACTGGGACAGAGCAGAGAGTGAGGGAGCACTGGGGCAGAGCAGAGACTGAGGGAGCACTGGGTCAGAGCAGAGACTGAGGGAGCACTGGGACAGAGCAGAGACCGGGGGGGTACTGGGACAGAACAGAGACCGAGGGAGCACTGGGACAGAGCAGAGACTAAAGGTGCACTGGGACAGAGCAGATACCGAGGGAGCACTGGGACAGAGCATACACCGAGGGAGCACTGGGACAGAGCAGAGACCGAGGGAGCACTGGGACAGAGAAGAGACCAAGGGAGCACTGGGACAGAGCAGAGACCGAGGGAGCACTGGGACAGAGCAGGGACCGAGGGAGCACTGGGACAGAGCAGGGACTGAGGGAGCACTGGCACAGAGCAGAGACTGAGGGAGCACTGGGACAGAGCAGAGACCGAGGGAGCACTGGCACTGAGCAGAGACTGAGGGAGCACTGGGACAGAGCAGAGACCGAGGGAGCACTGGGACAGAGCAGAGACTGAGGGAGCACTGGGACAGAGCAGAGACCGAGGGAGCACTGGGACAGAGCAGAGACCGAGGGAGCACTGGGAGAGAGCAGAGACTGAGGGAGCACTGGGACAGAGCAGAGACTGAGAGAGCACTGGGACAGAGAAGAGACCGAGGGAGCACTGGGGCAGAGCAGAGACCGAGGGAGCACTGGGGCAGAGCAGAGACCGAGGGAGCACTGGGACAGAGCAGAGACCGACGGTGCACTAGGACAGAGCAGAGACCGAGGGAGCACTGGGACAGAGCAGAGACCGAGGGAGCACTGGGACAGATCAGAGACCGAGGGAGCACTGGGACAGAGCAGAGACTGAGAGAGCACTGGGACAGAGCGGGGACCGAGGGAGCACTGGGGCAGAGCAGAGACCGAGGTAGCACTGGGACAGAGCAGGGACTGAGGGAGCACTGGGGCAGAGCAAAGACTGAGGGAGCACTGGGACAGAGGAGAGACTAGGTGAGCACTGGGGCAGAGCAGAGACCGAGGGAGCACTGGGACAGAGCAGAGACTGAGGGAGCACTGGGACAGAGCAGAGACTGAGGGAGCACTGGGACAGAGCAGAGACTGAGGGAGCACTGGGACAGAGCAGAGACCGGGGGAGCACTGGGGCAGAGCAGAGACCGAGGGAGCACTGGGACAGAGCAGAGACTAAAGGTTCACTGGGACAGAGCAGAGACTAAAGGTGCACTGGGACAGAGCAGAGACCGAGGGAGCACTGGGACAGAGCAGAGACCGAGGGGGCACTGGGACAGAGCAATGACTGAGGGAGCACTGGGACAGAGCAGAGACTGAGAGAGCACTGGGACAGAGCTGGGACCGAGGGAGCACTGAGGCAGAGCAGAGACCGAGGGAACACTGGGACAGAGCAGGGACTGAGGGAGCACTGGGGCAGAGCAAAGACTGAGGGAGCACTGGGACAGAGGAGAGACTGAGTGAGCACTGGGACAGAGCAGAGACCGAGGGAGCACTGGAAGAGAGCAGAGAGATAGGGAGCACTGGGACAGAGCAGAGACTGAGGAAGCACTGGGACAGAGCAGAGACTAAAGGTGCACTGGGACAGAGCTGAGACTGAGGAAGCACTGGGACAGAGCAGAGACTGAGGGAGCACTGGGACAGAGCGGGGACTGAGGGAGCACTGGGACAGAGCAGAGACCGAGGGAGCACTAGGGCAGAGCAGAGAATATGATTTCCTGGGACAGAGCAGAGACCGAGGGAGCACTGGGACAGAGGAGAGACTGAGTGAGCACTGGGGCAGAGCAGAGACAGAGGGAGCACTGGGACAGAGCAGAGACCGAGGGAGCACTGGAAGAGAGCAGAGAGATAGGGAGCACTGGGACAGAGCAGAGACCGAGGGAGCACTGGGACAGAGCAGAGACTAAAAGTGCACTGGGACAGAGCTGAGACTGAGGAAGCACTGGGACAGAGCGGAGACCGAGGGAGCACTGGGACAGAGCAGAGACCGAGGGAGCACTGGGACAGAGCAGAGACCGAGGGAGCACTGGGACAGAGCAGAGACTAAAGGTGCACTGGGACAGAGCTGAGACTGAGGAAGCACTGGGACAGAGCTGAGACTGAGGAAGCACTGGGACAGAGCAGAGACCGAGGGAGCACTGGGACAGAGCAGAGACTGAGGGAGCACTAGGGCAGAGCGGGGACTGAGGGAGCACTGGGACAGAGCAGAGACCGAGGGAGCACTGGGACAGAGCAGAGACTAAAGGTGCACTGGGACAGAGCAGAGACTGAGGGAGCACTGGGACAGAGCAGAGACCGAGGGAGCACTGGGACAGAGCAGAGATTAATGGTGCACTGGGACAGAGCGGGGACTGAGGGAGCACTGGGACAGAGCAGAGACCGAGGGAGCACTGGGACAGAGCAGAGACTAAAGGTGCACTGGGACAGAGCAGAGACCGAGGGAGCACTGGGACAGAGCAGAGATTAATGGTGCACTGGGACAGAGCGGGGACTGAGGGAGCACTGGGACAGAGCAGAGACCGAGGGAGCACTAGGGTAGAGCAGAGAATATGATTTCCTGGGGCAGAGCAGGGAGACAGGAAAGGTTTGAAGTTTATGATTTGGTAATGGATCGGTTAGGTATGATGTTGATTGGTTATTCGAGGTGAGTTGAAAGGTCACAGCGGCTCATATCCCCTTTCAATCTGAGGCTTGTGATGGACAGGCTGCAAGAGTGGCGTGAGCCTCTTATCTGCTGGATGTTTTCCTGTGGGAGCCTCGTGACCTGTGACCCGCCCATGGTGGACGGCACGTGTTTCCTGCCAGTGTTGGGCTGCTTCAAGGCTGCCAGGTTAAGGGGCCCTTGGCTGGTTACACATGAACATGCCTGCACGCATGAGAGGGTGCGCATGAGGGGGGCTCCTGCGTGGGCCGCCCAGGACCTGGCACTGGTGGACTGGCGCAGAAGGGACTGTGCAGAGGTGGGCGATGCCCGGGACGAGGCCTTATAATGCGGGTGGACTCGTGTAAGGATAGTCAGTGTTCGTCACTGTCACTCCATGATTCCCCTATGGGACCGGCTGCCGTAGGGCGCAGCGTCAGCCCCCAGACCTCTGGACCCAAACCAGAGCGGGCGGATTTAAGATTTGCTGAGGGAAAGCCCTGGCAGTGATGCCAGTGAGGGGTGGAGCTGAAAACCCCAGAGCACAAGGGGCACCATCTCAAGCTATCCCCGAAGACTGTGGAGGGATGTTGAGAGCAGGGTGGAGAGGTGATGTGCACCATCAGGATAGGCCCGAGGTGCAGCCCTGCAAGACACTCCCCTCCCCCCCACTTCAAAGGTGCTCCACGGGAGAAGCGGTCTCTTCGTTGTGCTTTTCTGCTGGAAACAAGACTTGGATGGATCTGCGATGGACAATTGGAAGGAGGAACCCCCTGACTGCCATCTGGCTCCAGGACTCTGAGTGACCCCAGGACTAGTGGGGCCCCCCCCAGGACCAAGGAAGCGGATCCGCCTTCCACCTCCTGATGATCCATTGGGGGACAGACTGCTCTGTGCGCACGGAAAAAAGACCCGGAGAAAACCAGGCAAAAGGCTGGTGCAGGGAGCCCACTTCCTGCAAGGTTTGTCTACCTTTTAGGCCAGACGGCCTGAAGAAAGTCCTGCATGTGGCAGGGACACGCTACCAGAAGCAAAGGAGACCAAGATGATGGCAATCGGTCCAATGGGCCGGAGTGAGAGCAGCGGGTCCCAGGACCACCTCCCTGGCGAGAAGATGGGCCCGAGGGAGTGAGGGTGCACTCCCTTGATTCCAGGGAAGGGGCCCAGGACCTCATCCCTGGGCACCGAGAGTCCATCACTGCAGGGAGTGCCATCGCCTCCGCTGTGGCCAGAGCAAGGCGCCCAGAACTCCATTCCTGCGCCCTAAGATGGCTGGCCTGCAGGAGCGGGCAGACCAGAAATGAAGAGCTGACTCCGGGCAGCACACGGGTCTGATGCCCACGCGGGAAGCCTTCGAGAGCAGCCAGGGGTGGGCGGCCCGAGCTGCTCTCCAATGTACACATTGCACTCTGGTCCCGTAGCACCCCCCCACGCAGCGGGAGAGCCGCTCTTTAAGGATTCACTTTGCTCTCGCAGGCGAGCCCTACACTGCCATGCACAAGCCTGATATAAAAAATGGAAACCACTTGTTTTTGGCTTGTCGTATACACAAAGCACATACCCTGGCACTCTAACCATTTACTTCTGTAATTTAGCAAACTTGGGGCCCGATGTAGGTAAACTAGATTTACCGACTCATAAATACCGAATTTTACCGATTCGGTATTTATGAATCGGTAAATCTAATGTAGGTAATTTTTCGGTAAAAAATACCGAATCGGTAGGATTCGGTATTTACCGATATTTGTCATTGATTCCTATGGGCCTTGAAGCCCATAGGACTCAATGGCAAATACCGATTCGGTAATTACAGAATCGGTAAAATTACCTATCTGCCAAGGGGGACAGGGTGTCACTTTGACACCCTGTTGCACCCCTGTTTGTGGCTTGTGTGCACTTAGGGCATGTATGTGTGCCACATGGCACAGGTGTACATACATAGATGTGCATGTACACTGGAATTCGTTACTTACCATGCAATAGTATTACATGGTAAATAACGAATCAATAAGGGCCTGTGGCACTGTTTGAAGTGCCACCTACATATTGATTTACCGATTTGGTAAATATACTGATTCTGTAAATTTTAAGGCCCCTACATCTTCATTTGTAAATACTGGTAGGTAACGGACGAAATCGTCCGTTACCGACTGGTATTTGCCGACCTACATCTGACCCTTAGTTGTTAGACCTAAAACCAATGCTACAGATGATGAATGAGAATTTCTATCAAAGGAATTCTTTCTAGAGTCAAATGTTCTCCATTTCTTACATAGATAAATACTTTTTCTTTCACTAGTATCACAACCACATTCCTATAAAACATTCACAAAAACTAAACTAAATTAAGTTTCCGTGATTTCAGTGGTGTAATCTTTGTTCCTTTCCTTGTTCAGGTAGTGTAAGAAAACAGCCGATTGTTTTTGGCTTGAGGTGACCCCAGGAGAACGGGGTCACCTCAAAATTTTGGCAAAATGCGGAGGAGCTGCAGGAGGAATTCACCAGTCCCCACCATAAGTTTAGGGGACATTGAACAGATAACCCCTCAAGGTTTTTTCCTTGTTTCAAAGCATTTCTCTGCTGGAACTTTTGTTCTTCAGCATCGGAACGATGCACCCTCTGGGGACGAACATTAGGGCTGGACCTGGTGTGGCCCAAAGGTGTCCAATATTGGTTTTCATGTTGAGAGACACCCTCTAGGGGTGAAAGGTTGTAACACACTTGTGAATTTATAATCATGATGTCCTTTAGGGAATATATGTAAAGTGCAGTGTAAGAAAGTGCCCCTTTTCGACATGGCCACCCTCCACTTTTTGCCTGATTTCTGGTGAAACTTTGACTTAATGTGGCTGGGTCCTTGCTGACCAGGTACCCAGAACCAGTGTTCTTTCCATAAAACTGTACCATTGTTTCACAATTGACACTTCTTCAACCCTCTTGTAAGTCCCTAGTAAATGGTTCCCCCGTACCCAGGGTCGCGAGAGTGAGAGAGTCCTCTGGGGTGCAGTATGAATGGTGCAACCTCAGAAACTCCTCACCAAGATCCTACACGCTTCCATTGCAGCCTGCGTGTCGTGGTGCAGAGAAGACGAAGAGTCGACATGGCTCACATTCCTGTACGCCATGCCAGCAAAGCTCTACATGTGGTATAGGTAAGTCACCCCTACAGCAGGCCATACAGCGCTAAGACAGGGTGCACCACGCCGCATGTGAGGGCATATCTGCACGAGGGGTATGTCCCTGGGATACCCAAGCAAAACCTTACGTGCCTCAAGTGCACAGGGAAGCCATATTGAGCACATGGGCCGACACTCATTAAACAGAGTTTCCCCGCTACATGATGACTTCACTGTACCCCCAGATGTTTGGTACCAAATATCTCATTTTAATAAACGTGCACTGATACAGGTGTCAGATTTATGAAGAAATGCACCCACCTTAGAGGTGCCCCCGAAAACCTACTGACTACTAGTGTGGTACCGACTGGTCTCAACCAGCCAGCCACTGAAGAAATATTTCTGGCCTCCTGAGGGGAAAGCCGCCTCTCTCAGAGGCCCGGAACAAAGCCTGCTCTTGGCAAGGGTGTTCACACCTCCTCCACGCTGGGAGAGCCGTCGCTCTCGGAGGCTAGGAACAAAGCCTGCTCTCAGCGGAGGTGTTCACACTTCCTCCATGCGGGGTGAGCCATTGCTCTCGGAGGCCAGGAACAAAGCCTGCTCTCGGCGGAGGTGTTCACACTTCCTCCACGTGGGTTTAGCCGTCGCTCTCGGAGGCCAGGAACAAACTCTGCTCTCGACGGAGGTGTTCACACTTCCTCCACGTGGGTTGAGCCGTCGTTCTCGTAGGCCCGGAACAAGGCCTGCTCTTGGCAGAGGTGTTCACACCTCCTCCACGCTGGGAGAGCCGTCGCTCTCGGAGGCCAGGAACAAAGCCTGCTCTTGGCAGAGGTGTTCACACCTCCTCCACGCGGGGTGAGCCGTCGCTCTGGGAGGCCCGGAAAAAAAGCCTGCTCTCGGCGGAGGTGTTCACACCTCCTCCCCGCTGGGAGAGCCGTCGCTCTCGGAGGCCAGGAACAAACCCTGCTCTTGGTGGAGGTGATCACACCTCCTCCACACGGAGTGTGCCGTCGCTCTCAAAGGCCCGGAACAAAGCCTGCTCTTGGCAGAGGTGTTCACACCTCCTCCACGCGGGGTGAGCCGTCGCTCTCGGAGGCCCGTAACAAAGCCTGATCTTGGTGGAGGTGTTCACACCTCCTCCATGCGGGGCGAGCCGTCGCTCTGGGAGGCCCGAAACAAAGCCTGCTCTCGGCGGAGGTGTTCACACCTCTTCCACGCGGGGTGAGCCGTCGCTCTCGGAGGCCAGGAACAAAGCCTGCTCTTGGCAGAGGTGTTCACACCTCCTCCACGCGGGGGAGCCGTCGCTCTTAGAGGCCAGGAACAAAGCCTGCTCTTGGCGAGGGTGTTCACACCTCTTCTACGCGGGGTGAGCCGTCGCTCTCGGGGGCCAGGAACAAAGCCTGCTCTTGGCGAGGGTGTTCCCACCTCTTCCACGCGGGGTGAGCCGTCGCTCTCGGAGGCCAGGAACAAAGCCTGCTCTTGGCGAGGGTGTTCACACCTCCTCCATGCGGGGTGAGCCGTCGCTCTCGGAGCTCGGAACAAAGCCTGCTCTTGGCAGAGGTGTTCAAACCTCCTCCACGCGGGGTGAGCCGTCGCTCTCGGAGGCCAGGAACAAAGCCTGCTCTTGGCGAGGGTGTTCACACCTCTTCCACGCGGGGTGAGCCGTCGCTCTCGGAGGCCCGGAACAAAGCCTGCTCTCGGCGGAGGTGTTCACACCTCCTCCACGCTGGGAGAGCCGTCGCTCTCGGAGGCTAGGAACAAAGCCTGCTCTTGGCAGAGGTGTTCACACCTCCTCCACGCGGGGTGAGCCGTCGCTCTCGGAGGCCAGGAACAAAGCCTGCTCTCGGCGGAGGTGTTCACACCTCCTCCATGCGGGGTGAGCCGTCGCTCTCGGAGGCTCGGAACAAAGCCTGCTCTTGGCGAGGGTGTTCACACCTCCTCCACACGTAGTGTGCCGTCGCTCTGGGAGGCCCGGAACAAAGCCTGCTCTCGGCGGAGGTGTTCACACCTCCTCCACGCGGGGTGAGCCGTCGCTCTCGGAGGCCAGGAACAAAGCCTGCTCTTGGCAGAGGTGTTCACACCTCCTCCACGCGGGGAGCCGTCGCTCTCAGAGGCCAGGAACAAAGCCTGCTCTTGGCAGAGGTGTTCACACCTCCTCCACGCGGGGAGCCGTCGCTCTCAGAGGCCAGGAACAAAGCCTGCTCTTGGCGAGGGTGTTCACACCTCTTCCACGCGGGGTGTGCCGTCGCTCTCAGAGGCCAGGAACAAAGCCTGCTCTTGGCGAGGGTGTTCACACCTCTTCCACGCGGGGTGATCCGTCGCTCTCGGAGGCCAGGAACAAAGCCTGCTCTTGGTGAGGGTGTTCCCACCTCTTCCACGCGGGGTGAGCCGTCGCTCTCGGAGGCCAGGAACAAAGCCTGCTCTTGGCAAGGGTGTTCACACCTCCTCCACGCTGGGAGAGCCGTCGCTCTCGGAGGCCAGGAACAAACCCTGCTCTTGGTGGAGGTGATCACACCTCCTCCACACGGAGTGTGCCGTTGCTCTCGGAGGCCCGGAACAAAGCCTGCTCTTGGCAGAGGTGTTCACACCTCCTCCACGCGGGGGAGCCGTCGCTCTTAGAGGCCAGGAACAAAGCCTGCTCTTGGCAGAGGTGTTCACACCTCCTCCACGCGGGGTGACGTCGCTCTGGGAGGCCCGGAACAAAGTCTGCTCTCGGCGGAGGTGTTCACACCTCCTCCACGCTGGGAGAGCCGTCGCTCTCGGAGGCCAGGAACAAAGCCTGCTCTTGGCAGAGTTGTTCACACCTCCTCCACGCGAGGTGAGCCGTCGCTCTCGGAGGCCAGGAACAAAGCCTGCTCTTGGCGAGGGTGTTCACACCTCTTCCACGCGGGGTGAGCCGTCGCTCTCGGAGGCCAGGAACAAAGCCTGCTCTTGGCGGAGGTGTTCACACCTCCTCCACGCGGGGAGCCGTCGCTCTCGGAGGCCAGGAACAAAGCCTGCTCTTGACAGAGGTGTTCACACCTCCTCCACGCGGTGTGTGCCGTCGCTCTCAGAGGCCAGGAACAAAGCCTGCTCTTGGCAGAGGTCTTCACTCCTCCTGCAAGTCATCCAGGGTGGGAAGCTTCGGAGGCCACGCTGACTTTGAAATGCGAACCAGGCCTCTCCAGTTAGTGGAAGATACCAACCCCTCTGTCCTGACACCACGTTTGGTGGGAGGACAGGTGGCAAAATTAGTAAGATGTGGAGGTGAGCCCACACCCAGCCACCCCCAAGGTGATGCAGCTGATGGAGACTCCACTTTTCAGATTCCTCCATCTTTTTTTGGATGAAGTTATTGTCCTAGGGTGAAACTATTGTTATTATCTTTGTTCCAGATCCGATATTGACAGACTATCAGGCTCACTAAGCCCCGTGTACCGCGCAGAGCCTGCCCTCATCATCGGGCAGCGTGCGCTAGGAGTGGGATAGCTATTTGTGACAGGGTCTTCATTTTGTTATCGGTCCTTTTGTTGAAGTTGGTGTAAGGTATCGGTGATGCTGTATGTGCTGATAAATTATTGCAAACCGTGAATTGTCTTAAAGTTTTGAGTTGATGATTCTTCAATGTTTCACGTAAGAGTGTTCGTGCTTTTCACAGATTGTATCTGATGTCAAAGTCGATATCACTCAGACACTCTCGTAATTGACAAGCTGCATTTTTTCGTATGTTGCAATCCTTAACGTGCATTATTTGTGTTTATGTAATGTTATGTTCAATTATGATGCACCGGTAAATAGTGTTGCGCTTGTAGTAACCTGCTTGTAAGAAGTAACCCACGGTTAGATTAAACCTAAGATTCCCCAAAACAAAGGCGCTAAGGTGTACTTTAGCCCCTAAAACATATGCAAGCCAGGTTCCCTACACAGGCTAAAAAATGTATTACGTTTTCCCAAGAATTGCATGCACACACTAAGGCACACACATGTACCCGGCCATAGTAGGGAACTTTTGATGACATCACGATTGAACACACAAGAACACACATACTAACCAGATACACAGGTCAAAAGAAAGACAGGTGTGAGGCATTATTAGAAGGAAGGGCCATCTTCGAAGCAGCCCAGATTGACAGTCCGATCCAGATAGGAAGCAAGGCTTCAGCAACTCCCCCACCTTATGCAGGTAGGGATGTACGCCTGCCAGTCATCCCCGCATTCCACCAATAGAGGATGCTGGCATGCCCCCTGCCGAACAGGTAACGGCCAGGTCCAGGCATGAGAGGCCAACAGGCCAGCCAGCCCAAACAAGCCCAGCACAACTCAAGTCCAGTGCAAGGGCCCTTGGGACTTTAACCTTCCCCATCCGTCTTGTCCGACAATTAGGACACATAGAACCCCAGTGGCATGGAGAACACGCCCTCCCACTGGTCCAGGTGAACACACATGAGTGACGGGGAGACTTGTAGCGGTTCTAGACGGCGATACAGCAAGTGGGAGTGAGGAAGGGATCCTAAGTCCCCTGAGAACCGATGACTCGGGTTGGCACTGTTGGAATCTGGCATGTGGCACCCCGGGAACCGATGACAATGAAGGGCACTGTTGGACTCGGGCGTGTGGCACCCCGGGAACCGATGACAATGAAGGGCACTGTTGGACTCGGGCGTGTGGCACCTCGGGAACCGATGACAATGAAGGGCACTGTTGGACTCGGGCTTGTGGCACCCCGGGAACCGATGACAATGAAGGGCACTGTTGGACTCGGGCTTGTGGCACCCCGGGAACCGATGACAATGAAGGGCACTGTTGGACTCGGGCTTGTGGCACCCCGGGAACCGATGACAATGAAGGGCACTGTTGGACTCGGGCATGTGGCACCCCGGGAACCGATGACAATGAAGGGCACTGTTGGGCTCGGGCGTGTGGCACCCCGGGAACCGATGACAATGAAGGGCACTGTTGGACTCGGGCGTGTGGCACCCCGGGAACCGATGACAATGAAGGGCACTGTTGGACTCGGGCTTGTGGCACCCCGGGAACCAATGACAATGAAGGGCACTGTTGGACTCGGGCTTGTGGCACCCCGGGAACCGATGACAATGAAGGGCACTGTTGGAATCTGGCATGTGGCACCCCGGGAACCGATGACAATGAAGGGCACTGTTGGACTCGGGCTTGTGGCACCCCGGGAACCGATGACAATGAAGGGCACTGTTGGACTCGGGCGTGTGGCACCTCGGGAACCGATGACAATGAAGGGCACTGTTGGGCTCGGGCGTGTGGCACCCCGTGAACTGATGACAATGAAGGGCACTGTTGGACTCGGGCGTGTGGCACCCCGGGAACCGATGACAATGAAGGGCACTGTTGGAATCTGGCATGTGGCACCCCGGGTGTTGGACAGGCCACGTGAAGGGCCGCTCCCCCTCTGCCCGACCAGGCCCGAGCCTGGTCCCTCAAGTGTCACACACCACCACTTCACGTTTTCCGTCCCCTCCGGGACCCCTGCCTCTGAACATATCGACCTCGTGGGCCCGATCCATTACTGGCCCGCGCGCCCAGCCTGGGCGCCATCTTGGACACTCCGCCACGAGGCCGCGTGGCCCCCGATCGACCCCAACCCTGGGCCTGGCCAGGCCTCAGACATCCCGGCACCACCATCCACCCAGGAGGTGAGCGGACTACTTGGCAGGTCAATGGGAGAAAGAGGTGTCGATGGTTCTCCCTCGCCAGGTGCCGCTCGCCACAACCTCCCCGGGCGCTGGCTCCACCCCCCTGCTGGGTGTCTGGACCCCATCATCCCGGACCCCCCAACCTCCAAGTGCGAGGGTCCGGACATCAAAGGGCACCAGCCCTATAACTGGGGCAGCTCCAGAGCAGGAAGGCAGTTGTATCCTGGAGTCGAGAGACGCAGTGAAGAACTCATCCTTGACGGACTACTGGCGCTGCCGTAGCCCTGCCTTGCGAACCATCGTCCTGCCTGCTGGCGCTGCCGCAACCTTCGTAACCTTCATCGTCGTCGGGACCTGCTGGCGTGGCCGCGGACCGTTTGTAACCACCATCTTCATCGGGACCTGCTGGCTCCGCCGCGGACCGTCGCTTCCTTCATCCATCTCGGGACCTGCTGGCTCCGCCGCGGCCCGATCATCTAGAACGCCGAGCTCGAGGATTGAGAGCTATTTTCATCTATTGGTAACAAGACTGTCCCGCTACCCTTTTCCCAATCCAGAGACCAGAATCGAGGGGACCCCTGAGTCCAGACCTCCTTGTATAATTTTACCGTACCTAAAGAATTGCTGATAAAGTATCGTTGAACCTTATCCTGGTGTGGTGTCCGTCTGTGGGGGGGAAGTTACTTGTCTGTACGATCGCTGGAGACGGTTCTCCCCGGAGACCTCTCCCCTTGTCCTCGGCCGACCCTCCCGGTCCGTCTAACATTGGTGGCCAGCGGCGCGATCCGAATCACCGCATAATCGTACAGAGAGTAGCTCACCCCACGACGAAATCACAATGACAACCAAAGAAAGCGGATCCACCGAGAAATTTCAAATGGAGAAATTGGACGAGTACAGCCATCGTGAACTAAAACAATTCTGCATCGAACTAGGTATCGCTACCACCGGTCTAAGTACCAAAGACGATTTCAAGCATGCCCTAGAGTCCTGGGCAGAAACCGGGGCCGTGGGAACCACCGACCAAAACATCGCAGCAGTAGGAAAAAACACCACGGCCCCCGAGGAGCAAAGAACGGGTCTCTCGCAAGACGAGATCCAGGAACGAGAAAGAACACGACTACATGAACTAGAAATGGACCGGCTCAAAATGGATGTTGAACTTAAACTGGCCGAACAAAAAATAAGCTTAGAGCACCTGCGTCTCCGCGAAGAAAGAGAGGAAAAACAGAGACAAAGGGAGCTCGAGGAAAAGAGGCTGGCGTATGAACACGAGCGCAAACTAGCTGAGATAGACTTACGCAAGCAGAACAGAGAATTAGGGGTGCCCGAGCAACCCCGCGACCCAGGGGCAACAGAGAAAAAGGTACACATCCCCAAGGATGTCGTTCGAGAATACTTCCGAGAGGACGACATCCAGCAATGGTTCAAGGCCTACGAAATCGCTATGACCGCCCACCGGATCGATCGAAGCGATTGGGGAGCCGGTCTATGGGGGAGATTCCTCAATGAGGGCCGCGATGCCCTGCTACAGCTCCCGGACCATCAGATGACCTCCTATGACCACATGAAAGCTGCCCTCCTCACCCGCTATGGGCTCACACCCGAGATGTACCGTCAGAGGTTCCGAGACTGCACCCGCATCCCGGGTACAACTTGGGTGGACTACGTGAACTATTTTAGCCGAGCCTTCGAGGGCTGGATCAAAGGAAGCAATGTCACAACGTACGAACAACTCTTCAACCTCATGGTGTGGGAGCATCTATCAAACAATTGCTTCATTGAGCTCCGGCAGCACCTCCTCGACAGCAAATTGACTGATCCACGGCAGCTCGCAGCCGAGGCTGACCGGTGGGAAATCACCAGAGTGGGCCGAAATGGATCCTATGAACAGAACCGGAACAACAACGGTCAGCACCGTCCCCGAGGAGGAGGGGGGGGCCAAGGGCGAGGAAGAGACAACGCTCCGGTCGCCCCCGCTACCAGCACCACCCCCCCGGCCAACCGGGGCAGCACCCCGGCGCGACCGGGATACAGAGCCAATGTCACGTGTCACCGATGCCAACGAGTCGGCCACTATGCAAACGACCCAAATTGCCCGCAGTACCAGAGCCCAAGACCCCGCCAAGTGGCCGCTGCTGCCCTAGGGGAAGAACAGATCTCCGAGGAGCAGGAAGAATACGAACAAGAGCATCAAGAATGGGAGCCAGCCGCCATGACTTTAGCATACTTAGGGGGGAAAGACATGGTCCCGCGGGTCCCCCTACCCGCTAACACCCGGAAGTACAGCCAATGGGTGAGCATCAATGGACGCCAGGCCGAAGCCCTCCGTGACACCGGGGCCAGTGTAACAGCCGTCCGCTGTCACCTGGTGACCCCAGAACAGTTCATACCAAACATTCTCTGCCCTGTCCCTTCAGCCGATAACTCGGAAAGTCTGTGTCGGATGGCCTGCGTCCCTTTCGAATGGGGAGGGGTCTCCGGCATGTTGAAAGTAACGGTCCGAGATGATGCTCCCGTAGACTGTCTCCTGGGGAATGACCTTGAAAGCTCTCCCTGGGCAGCCGTAGAACGAAGAGAACACCTGGGGATGTTGGGCGTCCCGGACTGGGCGTGCGTCACCACCCGGTCCATGGCCGCCCGTGCCAATCCCTGACAAGAGGAACCCGAATGGCCGGCGCCTCCTCCCCCGGTCGCCCCAGTCGAAGACACCGACCGTGCCGTCCCCCCAGAACCAGCTCAACCTCCGGACCTCGCTGGCCTCGACCAGTGGCATCAAGAGGGGGGACCCACACAGGAACAGTTTCGCCAAGAGCAAAAGACCTGTCCCTCCCTCGAGGGACTCCGCCAACAAGCCCTCGCCCAGAGCGCAGGGGATACCTCCGGAACACATTGGATCTACTGGGACAATGATCTGCTATACAGTGAACAAAGGATCACGGAGTTGGGGGCCAGCCGAGTGCTAGTGGTGCCCCTCCGTTTTAGAGACTTCTTGCTAAACCTGGCCCACGATGTCCCCCTGGCTGGACACCTGGGTCAGGATAAAACCTACAGCCGCCTAGTAACCCACTTCTTCTGGCCCAAAATGAGGAATGATGTACTCCAGCATTGCCGATCTTGCCCCACGTGCCAAGCCAGTGGAAAGAGCGGCCGCAAACTAAAGGCCCCCCTGCAACCATTTCCCGTGGTCACCACCCCGTTCGAGAGGGTCGGGATAGACATTGTGGGGCCCCTGGACCCCCGTACAAAACAAGGACATCGGTTCATCCTGGTACTAGTGGACCACGCCACCCGCTACCCCGAGGCTGTTCCCCTGCGAACTGTGACAGCCCCGGTGGTCGGCCGGGCCCTGATGGGGATCTTCTCCCGTGTGGGCTTCCCCAGAGAAGTCGTCAGCGACAGGGGCACAAACTTTATTTCCAAATATATGAAGTCCCTCTGGCAACAGTGTGGGGTCACCTACCGATTCACGACCCCCTATCACCCTCAAGGAAACGGACTCGTTGAGCGGTTCAACCGCACGCTCAAAGGGATGATTGGGGGGTTGGAAGAGCCCCTCCTTCGCCAGTGGGATGTGCTGCTGCCGTGCCTCCTCTTCGCATATCGAGAGGTCCCCCAGAAGTCCCTCGGCTTCAGCCCGTTTGAGTTATTGTATAGACACCCCGTACGGGGGCCTCTCAGTCTAGTCAAGGAAGGCTGGGAAATGCCCCCTCTAAAGAACCCCCCAGATGTCTTCAAATACCTCCTAACCCTCCGCAACCAGACCCGACGGTTCAGAGAGCTGGCAAAAGCAAACTTGGAGGCCAGTCAAGAGGACATGAAAAAGTGGTATGACCAAAATGCTTCCTCCATCGAATTTGAACCCGGACAACAGGTATGGGTGATGTCCCCCACCGAGCCCTGCGCCCTGCAAGACAAGTGGACGGGGCCCTTCAAAGTAGTCGAGCGTAAGGGTCCTGTCACCTATCTCATCGACATGGAATCTTCACGGAACCCCCTCCGAGTCCTCCACGCTAATAGGCTGAAACCCCACTTTGTGCGTTCAGAACTCAGCCTCCTGATGGCCACAGACAATGGAGCCGAAGAAGACTCCGAACCCCTTCCTGACCTCCTACGGACTCGGGAGAAAGATGGCTCCGTGGATGGGGTCCGGCTCTCGGGAGCCCTCACCCTGGACCAACGCCAGGAATGTCGAGACCTTCTGTTGCAGTTCGCCGACCTGTTTTCCCTCACCCCAGGTGTCACTTCCTGGTGTGTGCACGACGTGGACACGGGGGACAGCCCCCCTATCCGCCACCGGGCCTACCGCGTACCAGATCGGGTACGGGCTTGCATCCAGGAAGAAGTAACCAAAATGCTCACCCTCGGGGTCATTGAGCCCTCAGACAGCCCCTGGGCCAGCCCAGTAGTACTGGTCCCCAAAGCAGCCGCTCCCGGCACCACACCGGAACTCCGGTTCTGCGTCGACTACCGGGGCTTGAATGCGGTCACCAGAACGGACGCACACCCCATCCCCCGCGCCGACGAGCTAATTGACCGCATGGGAGCTGCCCGCTACCTCAGTATTTTCGACCTGACGGCGGGCTACTGGCAGATCGGCCTCACACCCCGGGCCCAAGAGCGATCTGCATTTTCCACTCCTGATGGCCATTATCATTTCAAGGCCATGCCCTTCGGCATGAAGAATGCCCCCGCAACATTTCAGCGGCTAGTCAACCAGGTCTTGGCCGGGCTCGAAGGATTCAGCGCCGCCTACCTAGACGACATCGCTGTGTACAGCCACCACTGGTCCGACCACCTCCACCACCTCCGAGCGGTGCTACAGGCCCTTCAGCAAGCTGGCCTCACGATCAAGGCCAGCAAATGCCAAATTGGTCAGGGGTCCGTAACCTACCTCGGACACCAGGTGGGAAGCGGCCTGGTGGCCCCTCTGCAGCTCAAGATTGCCGCCATCCAGTCCTGGCAGCCCCCCATCACCCAGACCGAGGTCCGCGCCTTCTTGGGACTCACGGGCTATTACAGACGGTTCGTGAAAGACTATGGTACCATAGTGGGGCCCCTCACAGAGCTCACGTCCAAAAATCAACCCAAGAAGGTCAACTGGACCCCAGATTGTCAAACAGCCTTCGAACAACTGAAGGCCGCCATGTGCTCCGCCCCTGTGCTCCAGGCCCCCGACTACAGCCGGGAATTCGTCGTCCAGACGGATGCCTCCGACCACGGCATTGGGGCGGTCCTGTCTCAATTGAACACCGAAGGCCTTGATCAGCCAGTGGCCTTCATCAGCAGGCGACTCCTACCTCGAGAACAACGCTGGAGCACCATCGAGAGGGAGGCCTTCGCCGTGGTATGGGCCCTCAAAAAGCTCCGGCCCTACCTCTTTGGCACACACTTCCGGGTGCAGACCGACCATCGACCCCTGCAGTGGCTGATGCAGATGCGGGGGGAAAACCCAAAACTACTACGTTGGTCCATCTCCCTACAAGGGATGGACTTCACTGTTGAACACCGGCCTGGGCCAGATCACGCCAACGCAGATGGCCTGTCCCGGTTTTTCCGCCTCGACGAGGAGAGTCCCCAAGAGGATGGGTGACTCTCCCCGCCTTCAGCTGGGGGGGACGCATGTTGGACAGGCCACGTGAAGGGCCGCTCCCCCTCTGCCCGACCAGGCCCGAGCCCGGTCCCTCAAGTGTCACACACCACCACTTCACGTTTTCCGTCCCCTCCGGGACCCCTGCCTCTGAACATATCGACCTCGTGGGCCCGATCCATTACTGGCCCGCGCGCCCAGCCTGGGCGCCATCTTGGACACTCCACCACGAGGCCGCGAGGCCCCCGATCGACCCCAACCCTGGGCCTGGCCAGGCCTCAGACATCCCGGCACCACCATCCACCCAGGAGGTGAGCGGACTACTTGGCAGGTCAATGGGAGAAAGAGGTGTCGATGGTTCTCCCTCGCCAGGTGCCGCTCGCCACAACCTCCCCGGGCGCTGGCTCCACCCCCCTGCTGGGTGTCTGGACCCCATCATCCCGGACCCCCCAACCTCCAAGTGCGAGGGTCCGGACATCAAAGGGCACCAGCCCTATAACTGGGGCAGCTCCAGAGCAGGAAGGCAGTTGTATCCTGGAGTCGAGAGACGCAGTGAAGAACTCATCCTTGACGGACTACTGGCGCTGCCGTAGCCCTGCCTTGCGAACCATCGTCCTGCCTGCTGGCACTGCCGCAACCTTCGTAACCTTCATCGTCGTCGGGACCTGCTGGCGTGGCCGCGGACCGTTTGTAACCACCATCTTCATCGGGACCTGCTGGCTCCGCCGCGGACCGTCGCTTCCTTCATCCATCTCGGGACCTGCTGGCTCCGCCGCGGCCCGATCATCTAGAACGCCGAGCTCGAGGATTGAGAGCTATTTTCATCTATTGGTAACAAGACTGTCCCGCTACCCTTTTCCCAATCCAGAGACCAGAATCGAGGGGACCCCTGAGTCCAGACCTCCTTGTATAATTTTACCGTACCTAAAGAATTGCTGATAAAGTATCGTTGAACCTTATCCTGGTGTGGTGTCCGTCTGTGGGGGGGAAGTTACTTGTCTGTACGATCGCTGGAGACGGTTCTCCCCGGAGACCTCTCCCCTTGTCCTCGGCCGACCCTCCCGGTCCGTCTAACACCGGGAACCGATGACAATGAAGGGCACTGTTGGACTCGGGCTTGTGGCACCCCGGGAACCGATGACAATGAAGGGCACTGTTGGACTCGGGCGTGTGGCACCCCGGGAACCGATGACAATGAAGGGCACTGTTGGGCTCGGGCGTGTGGCACCCCGCGAACTGATGACAATGAAGGGCACTGTTGGACTCGGGCGTGTGGCACCCCGGGAACCGATGACAATGAAGGGCACTGTTGGACTCGGGCTTGTGGCACCCCGGGAACCGATGACAATGAAGGGCACTGTTGGACTCGGGCTTGTGGCACCCTGGGAACCGATGACAATGAAGGGCACTGTTGGGCTCGGGCATGTGGCACCCCGGGAACCGATGACAATGAAGGGCACTGTTGGGCTCGGGCTTGTGGCACCCCGGGAACCGATGACAATGAAGGGCACTGTTGGACTCGGGCATGTGGCACCCTGGGAACCGATGACAATGAAGGGCACTGTTGGAATCTGGCATGTGGCACCCCGGGAACCGATGACAATGAAGGGCACTGTTGGACTCGGGCTTGTGGCACCCCGGGAACCGATGACAATGAAGGGCACTGTTGGACTCGGGCTTGTGGCACCCCGGGAACCGATGACAATGAAGGGCACTGTTGGACTCGGGCGTGTGGCACCTCGGGAACCGATGACAATGAAGGGCACTGTTGGACTCGGGCTTGTGGCACCCCGGGAACCAATGACAATGAAGGGCACTGTTGGACTCGGGCTTGTGGCACCCTGGGAACCGATGACAATGAAGGGCACTGTTGGACTCGGGCGTGTGGTACCTCGGGAACCGATGACAATGAAGGGCACTGTTGGGCTCGGGCATGTGGCACCCCGGGAACCGATGACAATGAAGGGCACTGTTGGACTCGGGCGTGTGGCACCCTGGGAACCGATGACAATGAAGGGCACTGTTGGACTCGGGCATGTGGCACCTCGGGAACCGATGACAATGAAGAGCACTGTTGGACTCGGGCTTGTGGCACCCCGGGAACCGATGACAATGAAGGGCACTGTTGGACTCGGGCTTGTGGCACCCCGGAAACCGATGACAATGAAGGGCACTGTTGGACTCGGGCTTGTGGCACCCCGGGAACCGATGACAATGAAGGGCACTGTTGGGCTCGGGCATGTGGCACCCCGGGAACCGATGACAATGAAGGGCACTGTTGGACTCGGGCTTGTGGCACCCCGGGAACCGATGACAATGAAGGGCACTGTTGGGCTCGGGCATGTGGCACCCCGGGAACCGATGACAATGAAGGGCACTGTTGGACTGGGGCTTGTGGCACCCCGGGAACCGATGACAATGAAGGGCACTGTTGGACTCGGGCATGTGGCACCCCGGGAACCGATGACAATGAAGGGCACTGTTGGACTCGGGCATGGGGCACCCCAGGAACCGATGACAATGAAGGGCACTGTTGGACTCGGGCGTGTGGCACCCCGGGAACCGATGACAATGAAGGGCACTGTTGGACTCGGGCGTGTGGCACCCTGGGAACCGATGACAATGAAGGTGTTAGACGGGGACCCGGAGGGTCGGCCGAGGACAGGGGGAGAGGCCTCCGGTGAGGGCCGTCTCCAGCGATCGTACAGACAAGTAACTTCCCCCCCACAGATGGACACCACACAAGGATGAGGTCAACACTCTTTATATACGATTCTTGAAGCAAAGTTATCAACGGTACAGTGAGGTCGGGACACGAGGGTCCTCTCAATTCTAGTCTCTGAGGGGGAAAAGGTAGCAGGACAGTCTTGGTACCGGTCTGGTACGGGGGTGGCAAGATGGGTAGCTCACAATCCTCGAGCTTGGAGTTCTGGAAGGGCGGGCCGCGGCAGCGCCAGCGGGCTAGGATGATAAGTCTCGTTTGAGAAGGGCCGCGGCAGCGCCAGCAGGCAAAGGCGATGGTTCACGCAAGGATGGGCCGCGGCAGCGCCAGCAGGTCCCGACGAAGGTGTAGGTTGCGGAGGGCCGCGGCAGCGCCAGCAGGCAGGAACGATGGTTCACGAGGATGGGCCGCGGCAGCGCCAGCAGGTCCCGACGAAGGTGTAGGTTGCAGAGGGCCGCGGCAGCGCCAGCAGGCAGGATCGATGATTCACAAGGCAGGGCTGCGGCAGCGCCAGCAGTCCATCAAGGATGAGTTCTTCAAGGTGTCTCTCGACTCCATTATACAACTGCCTTCCTGCTCTGGAGCTGCCCCAGTTATAGGTCTGGCCTCCTTTGATGTCCGGACCCTCGCGCTTGGAGGTCGGGAGGTCCGGGATGAGGGAGTCCAGACACCCAGCAGGGGGGTGGAGCCAGCGCCCGGGGAGGCCGGGGGCGATCGGCACCTGGCGGGGGAGAGCCATCGACACTCCTTTCTCCCATTGACCTGCCAAGTGGTCTCTTCACCTCCCGGGTGGATGGTGGTGCCTCGATGTCGGGGCCTGGCCAGGCCCAGGGTTGGGGTCGAGCTGAGGCCACGCGGCCTCGTGGTGCAGTGTCCAAGATGGCGGCTGGGCCGGGGCAATGCTGCTGAAGGTGGCCCGGGCCGGCCGATGTCGTGGTGTTCGGGAGCAGGCGTCCCGTTGGGGACGGGTTGCGGGTTGCTTCTGTGGGTTGCCGGGGTGGTTCTTCTGGTGACATCGGGAGAGCCGGTGTTCGGGTCTTATTATGCGGGGAGGGAGCGGCCCCTTCACGAGGCCTGTCCAACAGGAGATGTAGGTCCTGGGCCAGGCACCAGGTTCCCCCTTTGCCCTTTTGACCGGGAATATCAGAGTATTGCAGGGGGACACACCAATGTGAAGGACCCCACTCATCAATCAGTGCCTAGATTGAGGGCACTATACCCTCGTCAGCTTCCTCAAGCCTCAACTCGACCCCAACCCTGGGCCTGGCCAGGCCCCGACATCGAGGCACCACCATCCACCCAGGAGGTGAAGAGACCACTTGGCAGGTCAATGGGAGAAAGGAGTGTCGATGGCTCTCCCCCGCCAGGTGCCGATCACCCCCAGCCTCCTCGGGCGCTGGCTCTACCCCCCTGCTGGGTGTCTGGACTCCCTCATCCCGGACCTCCCGACCTCCAAGAGCGAGGGTCCGGACATCAAAGGAGGCCAGACCTATAACTGGGGCAGCTCCAGAGCAGGAAGGCAGTTGTATCCTGGAGTCGAGAGACACCTTGAAGAACTCATCCTTGACGGACTGCTGGCGCTGCCACAGCCCTGCCTTGTGAATCATCGTTCCTGCCTGCTGGCGCTGCCGCGGCCCTCTACAACCTACACCTTCGTCGGGACCTGCTGGCGCTGCCGCGGCCCATCCTTGTGAACCATCGCTCCTGCCTGCTGGCGCTGCCGCGGCCCTCTGCAACCTACACTTTCGTCGGGACCTGCTGGCGCTGCCGCGGCCCATCCTTGTGAACCATCGCTCCTGCCTGCTGGCGCTGCCGCGGCCCTCTGCAACCTACACCTTCGTCGGGACCTGCTGGCGCTGCCGCGGCCCATCCTTGTGTGAACCATCGCCTTGCCTGCTGGCGCTGCCGCGGCCCTTCTCAAACGAGACTTATCATCCTAGCCTGCCGGCGCTGCCGCGGCCCGACCTTCCAGAACTCCGAGCTCGAGGATTGTGAGCTACCCATCTTGCCATCCCGTACCAGACCGGTACCAAGACTGTCCCGCTACCCTTTCCCCTTCAAGAGACTAGAATTAATAGGACCCTCGTGTCCTGACCTCACTGTATCGCTGATAACCTTGCTTCAAGAATCGTATATAAAGAGTGTTAACCTCATCCTTGTGTGGTGTCCATCTGTGGTGGGGGAAGTTACTCGTCTGTACGATCGCAGGAGAAGGCCCTCACCGGAGGCCTCTCCCCCTGTCCTCGGCCGACCCTCCGGGTCTCCGTCTAACATTGGTGGCCAGCGCCGCGATCCGAACCAACGCGTAATCGTACAGAGAGTAACTCCCCTCACGACTCAACCACAATGACAAACAAAAGAGAGCGGAACCACTGAAAAATTCCAGATGTAGAAACTAGAAGAGTACAACCACAGAGAGCTAAAACAATTTTGCATAGAACTAGGCATTGCTACCACAGGACTGAGCACGAAAGAAGACTTCAAAAAGGCCCTAGAATCTTGGGCGGAGACAGGTACGACCGTACCCCAAAACCAAAGCCGCGAGGCACCGGAAACGAGCACCACTCCGACGGAAGAAAGAAGATCGGGTCTCTCCCCGGAGGAGATCCGAGAACGAGAAAAAAGCAGACTCCACGATTAGAGCTGGCGCGACTTCGGTTGGACGGAGAACTGAAATTGGCGGAACAAAAGATAACATTGGAACACTTGCGGCTCAGAGAGGAGCGGGAAGAGAAGCAAAAACAGAGGGAGTTGGAAGAGAAAAAACTAGCCTACGAACATGAGCGCAATCTAGCAGAAATAGAGCTTCGGAAACAGAATAAAGATCTCGGGGTGGCCGAGCGCCCGAACACTCCTGGCCCTACAGACCCTAAATTCCACATCCCCAAGGATGTCGTCAGAGAATATTATCGGAACAACGATATCCAGCAGTGGTTCAAAGCCTACGAGATAGCCATGACCTCCCACCGGATTTCTCGAAGTGACTGGGGAGCCGGGTTATGATGGAGGTTCGTCAACGAAGGGCGCGACGCCCTGCTGCAACTCCCGGACCATCAGATGACGTCCTACGACCACATGAAGGCCGCCCTCCTCACTCGATACGGACTCACGCCCGAGATGTACCGCCAGCGGTTTCGCGACTGCAAACGGATTCCGGGTACAACTTGGGTGGAGTACGTGAACTTTTTCAGCAGAGCATTCGAGGGGTGGATCAAGGGCAGCCAGGTAACCACCTATGAACAACTCTTTAACCTCCTTGTGTGGGAGCACCTCTCCAACAAATGCTTCGTCGAGCTCAGGCAGCACCTCCTCGACAGTAAACTGACTGAACCTCGGCAACTCGCTGCCGAAGCTGACCGATGGGAAAGCACCCGAGTTGCCCGAAACGGGCCCAGCGAGCCAAACAGAACCAACCAAGGTCCCCATCGCCCCCTGGGAGGAGGAGGCCAGGGTCGGGGCAGAGATGCCGTCCCGGCGGCTCCCGCCAACAACACCCCGCCCCCGGCCGGCAGGGTAAACCCCCCGATGCGTCCGGGGTTCCGAGCCAATGTTACTTGCCACCGGTGCCAGCGGACCGGCCACTATGCCAACGACCCTAATTGCCCGAAGAACCAGAATTCTATACCCCGCCAGGTCGCTGCCGCCGCCCTGGGAGAAGAGCAAGCCTCATAGGAGTATGAAGAATACGAACAGGAACAGCCCGAGTGGGAACCAGCCGCCATGTCCTTGGTCTGACTAGGGGAAAGAGACATGATTCCGCGGGCTCCCCTACCCGCCAATACGAGAAAATACAGCCAGTGGGTAAACATAAATGGGCGCCGGGCTGAAGCCCTACGCGACACCGGGGCCAGTGTGACGGCAGTCCGCTGTCACCTGGTGACCCCGGAGCAGATCTTGCCGAACGTCCTTTGCCCCGTCCGGTCAGCCGACAACTCAGAAAGCCTGTGTCGGATGGCCTGCGTCCCCTTCGAGTGGGGAGGAGTGTCCGGAATGCTGAAGGTGACTGTCCGCGATGATGCCCCCGTGGACTGCTTCCTGGGGAATGACCTCGAAAGTTCCCCTTGGGCAGCCGTCGAACGAAGAGAGCACCTGGGGATGTTGGGCCTCCCTGAATGGGCCTGCGTAACGACCCGTTCCATGGCCGCCCGCGCCATCTCCAGTCCAGAAGAACCCGAATGGCCAGAACCTCCTCCCCCGATCGTCCCGGAGGGAGACGCCCTAAGTGCCAATCCCCCAGAACAAAACGAAGAAGGGCCCGTTCAACTCCAGGACCTTCCCGAACTGGCCCAGTGGCGTCAAGAGGGTGGTCCCACCCAGGAAGAATTCCGACAAGAACAGAAGACCTGTCCCTCCCTCGAGGGACTCCGGTAGCAAGCCCTCGCCCAGAGCGCAGGAGACACCGCAGGGGCCCACTGGATTTATTGGGACAATGACCTGCTCTACAGCGAGCAAAGAATTGCTGAGCTGGGGGCCAGTCGGGTGCTGGTGGTGCCCCTCCGCTTCAGAGACTTCCTTTTGAACTTAGCGCACGATGTCCCCCTTGCTGGACACTTGGGACAAGACAAAACCTACAACCGCTTGGTAACACACTTTTACTGGCCCAAAATGCGCAATGATGTCTCCAACCACTGCCGGGCCTGCCCAACCTGCCAGGCCAGCGGGAAGAGCGGCCGAAAGACCAAAGCACCCTTGCAACCCTTTCCCGTCGTCACCACCCCGTTCGAACGGGTGGGAATAGACATTGTGGGGCCCCTAGACCCCCGAACGACCCAGGGGCACCGGTTCATCCTAGTCCTGGTGGACCACGCTGTAGGAAGGTACCTCCTGACTATGGTTGCCCCCAACTTTTTGCCCTGTGTTTTAGCTGGTTTTTGACATAGTCGACCTGGGGCCCTGCCAATCAGGACCCCAGGCCTACTGTTCTCTCTGTAAAATGGATTCCATGTACCCTAGGTACATTTCCAATTGGTACTGGGCCACCCTATCAGACCCTGTAACTCAGGGCATGGGTGTACCCAGGGCTGCCAGGGGCTGCAGCTTGTATTATGCCACCCCTGGCTGGCCTCCTAAATTTGACACAACTGGCTGCATGACAGCTGGGGCAAAGTCGTGTAATCACCCTTTGCTATAGGTGTAGTATACCTATACCTAACCCTAAAATGGACACACAGACTCCTATCAGTCACTCCTATGGCAGGCCTTGACAATCCTGAAGGCAGAGTGCTTGGAATCGTGTGAGATGGTGCTCTGGCATGAGCTGAGCCTGTCTGCAGCTTGCGGAACCAAGTCCTAATAGCTGTTCCATGATAACGCATACCATATACTCTTAAGTGCATTATAATCCTCGCGGTTAAATGCTAACTTTGGTATTGCTTTATCAAAACATGTCGAGTAAGGTGTCATACGAATTGGAATACTAACCCCTCGCCAATTCTGGCGACGGGGTTAGCATTCCACCCTTCTAGAGGGACACGACATGTATGTAACTGTGAACCCCGGTTAAAGTTAACTGAAGCCTCAGCTCCACAAAATGGATGCTGCCACCACAGACACGAGTCTGACCTCCTGCTGCTGGGAGTCCTTCCAGCGAGGGAGGCTTGGACAAAGGGTTTCCTGTCCGGGGCGGTGGTAGCACCGTCCCAGACATGGTTTTGTGTATCCTGGGTAGGCAGGGCTTTTCAGGAAGGTGACTGCTGAGTGGCACCCCGGTGCTCACTATGCATAGGCCGGTCTGAACCAGTTCCAGGGGCACACCAGCCCCTGGCCTGGGGAAGTCCGGCATGGCAGAGGGGTGTAACCACCCCCCACCTAGTCCCACCCATAGGCAGGACCTAGTCACCGGGTCAGCCCCCTTTTTTAGTATAAAGATGGGAGCGGTCCCCCTGTTCAAATTAGATCATCTTTGGAATCAAGACACGACTTTCTGCGAAAGGACTTCAAGATTTCCTTCTTCAAGATTCTCCCTTGTGGCTAAGGAGTAGTCACCCTGCATCAAGCGGGCACCATCCTAAGAACACTGCGGTCTGCTGCAAGTCCTTCTTCACGAATCCGACGACCCAGCTCGACGAGACCCGGCTTCCCTGGCACCTCTGACCTCTACTCACCTCTACAGCAAAGCTGAGAACTGTGAGTGCGACGAGACCTCGAGGGACCGACGATCGCCAAGACTGCACGACTTCTTTGTAACAAGCCCACCGAGTCTTCCACTGGTGAGTGCTTTGGGGTCCGAGAAGCCCCAACCCTGAGCAGCTCCAGCACCGAAGATCAGCCCTCCAGCATCTCCACGATCTGCGTGGGGCCCTTCTGCTTTTGCGTGCTCACCGCGCTGTGTGGCTACTAGCCGGCTGGCTTGTGGCCTTCTGCACGACTCCCGACGACATCACTGCTGCTGGTCTGGTTGCTCCAGACTGGCCCTTGCTTCCTTCTTCAAGAGAGGCACCCCGGACCCTCCTGGTCCACTCCAGACGCCATTTTAGGTCCACCGCGTGGGCTTGAATTTGCCAAGGCTTTGTTGCCCAATCCTGGGTCCAGCGACGCCGACAGCTTCAATCTTCATGGGACAGCTCGCTCCTCCATCCTGGTCGCCGACAACGCCTCCTGGTCCGTGAGATCTCCGAGCACAGCGTCACCCACTCACCTAGTCGAGGTGGCTACCATCCGGTGCCCTCCTGGTGCCCACTGACTACTGGCTAGTAGTCTCGAACTTGGTCCCCTCTGCTTTCAGGTGTCATCTTCCATCGATCCAGGCTTGGATCCACCGAACTTTCTTCACTGGTCGCCTGCCAGCAACTTCTTTCTTCCAGGCTCCTGGTCCGTCAACGAGGATTCCCGACGTCCTATGAGTCCTATGCAGCTGCAGCCCCTGGGCTAGGTAACTTCGGCATTTCGGTGCCCCAGCATAGCCTCAGTATCCAAGGGTCAGAATCCACTTTCGTTTTCCTCCTACCAGGCCGGGTTCGCCCGAGAACACTAACTTTGTGAAATCTAGCTTCCATAGGCTTTGTCCCGCATCACGCGTGAGAGTGCACACTCTGCACCCGAGTCCCCTGGGTCTCCTAGAAGTAATCTAACGATTCTATAGTCAAGTCCTAGCGATTCCAAAGCCTATTAGTACTGTACTTACCTGCTAGTAATTTCGCATTCCACTTTCAGAGTATATGGTTTTCCGTGCCCCTCGGGCATTTGTATATACTGTGCTAACTTAAGTATTTTCATAAGAGTTTTGTTTTGTGCTTAGTACCCTGTCCTCATAAAGAGTACAGGGCTGTTGTGAATCTTAATAAATAACTGTTTATTTTCATAACACTTGTGTGGTGTCCTTTCACTTGGTATTCAAGGGGTATATGTGTGGTAAACAGCTGGCTTAACAAGCCCTCTCGAGTCTTTAGCCTTAGACTGCTCGTATCCACGCTACTAGGATAGCTGGTCTATAAGGTTGACTTACAACCAATCATCAATAAGGGTTGCTGGACTGATACATAGTGTTCACTAGAATAGTGAGCACTGCATATCAGGCCACCTTCTCACACACGCCACCCGCTATCCCGAGGCCATTCCTCTCCGGACCGTGACAGCACCCGTGGTAGGCCGAGCCCTGATGGGGATCTTCTCTCGAGTGGGCTTCCCCCGGGAGGTCGTCAGCGACAGGGGCACGAACTTTATCTCAAAATACATGAGGTCTCTCTGGCAGCAGTGCGGGGTCACCTACCGGTTCACGACCCCCTATCACCTGCAAGGAAACGGACTGGTTGAGCGGTTTAACCGCACTCTCAAGGGAATGATCATGGGTCTGGAAGAACCCCTACGTCGCCAATGGGACGTGCTGCTCCCGTGCCTCCTCTTCGCCTATCGAGAAGTTCCCCAGAAATCCCTCGGCTTCAGCCCCTTCGAGCTCCTGTACGGACACCCCGTCCGGTCCCCCCTCAGCCTGGTCAAGGAAGGATGGGAGATGGCCCCCCAGAAGACCCCTCCGGATGTATATAAGTATCTTCTGACCCTCCGCAACCAGACCCGGCGATTCAGGGAACTCGCCAAAGCCAACCTTGAGGCCAGTCAAGAGGACATGAAGAAATGGTACGATCAACATGCCTCCTCCATCGAGTTCGAACCAGGCCAGCAAGTATGGGTGATGTCTCCAGTCCAACCTTGTGCCCTGCAGGACAAATGGACGGGACCCTTCAAGGTGATAGAGCGCAAGGGCCCTGTCACCTACCTAATAGACATGGAGTCCCCCCGGAACCCCCTCCGAGTCCTCCACGCCAACAGACTCGAACCCCACTTCGTACGCTCGGAGCTCAGCCTACTGATGGCAACAGATAGTGGGACGGAAGAAGACTCCGAGCCCCTCCCTGACCTACTGAGGACCCGTGAAAAAGATGGCTCAGTGGAAGGGGTCAGACTCTCCGAGGCCTTGTCCCCGGAACAACGCCAAGACTGTCGGGCTCTCCTGCTACAATTTGTGAACCTGTTCTCCCTCACCCCAGGGGTCACCCCCTGGTGCCTTCACGACGTGGACACTGGGGATAGTCCACCCATTCGACACAGGGCGTACCGAGTGCCAGATCGGGTGCGCACCTGCATCCAGGACGAGGTCTCTAAAATGCTGGCCCTAGGAGTGATCGAGCCATCCGACAGCCCCTGGGCCAGCCCAGTCGTACTGGTCCCCAAGGCTGCCGCCCCGGGCATCGCCCCCGAGCTCCGGTTCTGTGTAGACTATCGGGGCCTGAACGCTGTTACCCGAACCGACGCTCGCCCCATCCCCCGGGCGGATGAGCTGGTTGACCGCATGGGGGCTGCCCACTACCTGAGCCTCTTCGACCTAACGGCAGGCTACTGGCAGATCGGCCTCACCCCCAGGGCCCAAGAACGATCCGCCTTCTCTACCCCGGATGGCCACTACCACTTCAAAGTGATGCCATTCGGCATGAAAAACGCTCCAGCTACCTTCCAGCGACTCGTGAACCAGGTGTTGGCGGGCCTCGAAGAATTCAGCGCCGCCTACCTGGACGATATCGCTGTATACAGTCGTCACTGGGCGGACCACCTTCACCACCTCCGAGAGGTCCTGCACGCCCTCCAGCAGGCCGGTCTCACCATCAAAGCCAGCAAATGTCAGATTGGCCAGGGGTCCATGACTTATCTCGGACACCAAGTGGGGAGCGGTCTGGTGGCCCCCCTTCAGCTCAAGATCGCTGCCATCCAGTCCTGGCAACCTCCTGTCACCCAAACCAAGGTCCGAGCCTTCCTAGGGCTCACCGGATACTACCGGCGGTTTGTAAAAGACTATGGCAGTATTGTGGGGCCCCTCACAGAACTCACATCGAAGAAAAACCCCAAAACCGTCAACTGGACTCCGGACTGTCAAGCGGCCTTCGAGAAGTTGAAGGCCGCCATGTGCACCGCCCCCATGCTCCAGGCCCCCGACTACAGCCGGGAATTCATCGTCCAGACGGACGCCTCAGATCATGGCATTGGGGCAGTACTCTCTCAACTCAACGCCGAGGGAGTCGATCAACCAGTGGCCTTCATCAGCCGACGCCTGTTGGCCAGAGAGCAGCGCTGGAGCACCATCGTGCGGGAGGCCTTCGCAGTGGTATGGGCCCTCAAGAAACTCCGGCCCTACCTCTTCGGTACCCACTTCAGGGTACAGACAGACCACCGACCCCTGCAATGGCTGATGCAGATGCGGGGGGAGAACCCAAAACTGTTGCGATGGTCCATCTCCATGCAGGGGATGGACTTCTCTGTGGAGCATCGCCCTGGCCAGGATCACGCCAACGCGGACGGCCTGTCCCGCTTTTTCCGCCTCTGCGAGGAGAGTACCCAAGAAGATGGGTGACTCTCCCTGCCTTCAGCTGGGGGGGACGCATGTTGGACAGGCCTCGTGAAGGGGCCGCTCCCTCCCCGCATAATAAGGCCCGAACACCGGCTCTCCCGGTGTCACCAGAAGAACCACCCCGGCAACCCACAGAAGCAACCCGCAACCCGTCCCCAACGGGACGCATGCTCCCGAACACACCGACATCGGCCGGCCCGGGCCGTCATCAGCAGCATTGCCCCGGCCCAGCCGCCATCTTGGACACTGCACCACGAGGCCGCGTGGCCTCAACTCGACCCCAACCCTGGGCCTGGCCAGGCCCCGACATCGAGGCACCACCATCCACCCAGGAGGTGAAGAGACCACTTGGCAGGTCAATGGGAGAAAGGAGTGTCGATGGCTCTCCCCCGCCAGGTGCCGATCACCCCCAGCCTCCAGGGCGCTGGCTCCACCCCCCTGCTGGGTGTCTGGACTCCCTCATCCCGGACCTCCCGACCTCCAAGAGCGAGGGTCCGGACATCAAAGGAGGCCAGACCTATAACTGGGGCAGCTCCAGAGCAGGAAGGCAGTTGTATCCTGGAGTCGAGAGACACCTTGAAGAACTCATCCTTGACGGACTGCTGGCGCTGCCACAGCCCTGCCTTGTGAATCATCGTTCCTGCCTGCTGGCGCTGCCGCGGCCCTCTGCAACCTACACCTTCGTCAGGACCTGCTGGCGCTGCCGCGGCCCATCCTCGTGAACCATCGCTCCTGCCTGCTGGCGCTGCTGCGGCCCTCTGCAACCTACACCTTCGTTGGGACCTGCTGGCGCTGCCGCGGCCCATCCTTGTGAACCATCGCTCCTGCCTGCTGGCGCTGCCGCGGCCCTCTGCAACCTACACCTTCGTCGGGACCTGCTGGCGCTGCCGCGGCCCATCCTTGTGTGAACCATCGCCTTGCCTGCTGGCGCTGCCGCGGCCCTTCTCAAACGAGAATTATCATCCTAGCCTGCCGGCGCTGCCGCGGCCCGACCTTCCAGAACTCCGAGCTCGAGGATTGTGAGCTACCCATCTTGCCATCCCGTACCAGACCGGTACCAAGACTGTCCCGCTACCCTTTCCCCTTCAAGAGACTAGAATTAATAGGACCCTCGTGTCCTGACCTCACTGTATCGCTGATAACCTTGCTTCAAGAATCGTATATAAAGAGTGTTAACCTCATCCTTGTGTGGTGTCCATCTGTGGGGGGGGAAGTTACTCGTCTGTACGATCGCAGGAGAAGGCCCTCACCGGAGGCCTCTCCCCCTGTCCTCGGCCGACCCTCCGGGTCTCCGTCTAACATCTCCCCATTGACATCATAGTCCCAGAGTTACCTAATGTGCCAGACCTCTCCATCATCCTCAATCAATCAATCGCAGACTTATTAAGCGCGACTACTCACCCGTGAGGGTCACACGGCGCTGGGGGTGATGTGAGATGCAGCTTCTAGTTCATCAAGGTCAGTCGAAGAGCCAGGTTTTGAGGTTTCTCGTGAAGATTGGGAGTGATGTTCTCTGCCTGAGGGGGAGCGGTAGGGCGTTCCATGCTCTGGCTGCAAGGAAGGAGAAGGAGCGGCCTCCTGATCTGGTCTTTCTGGCGCGGACGCGGGAAACTACGGCATAGGAGAGCTGGGCTGATGATAGGGTTCTTTGGGGTGCATGGAAGTTGATTTGGCTGTTGAGGTATGCTGGTCCAGTGTCGTGGAGGGTTTTGGGTGCATGGGTGAGGATCTTGAAGGGGATTCTGCGCAGGTGTTGCGAAATGTGGCAGTGTTGTGGTAGGTTGAGGACCAGTCTTCGGCAGCATTCTAGATGTTTTGTAGCTTACCGGTGAGGTTTTACTTTATTCTGGCATAGAGTGCGTTGCCGTACTTGAGTCTGCTGGTGACGAGGGTGTGGGTAACGGTTCTTCTGTGCTCGAGGCGGTTACATTTGAAGGTCGTACATAGGAGGCGGGGGATGTGGAAGCAGGAGGATGTGATGGGAGTTGATCTGGCGGTCCATTTTGAGCTCAGAGTCTAGGATGATTCCAAGTTTGCGTGCGTGGTCCGAGGGGGTGGGTGGGCTACCGAGAGAGGGGAGCCACCAGGTGTCGATCCAGGCATTGGGGTGTCGGCCCATGATGAGTACTTCTGTTTTGTCGGTGTCGGTCCTAACCAATGTACCCGCAGATGCCAGCCATTTTTCCATGGTAGACATAAAAAACACATTCTTTAGCATCCTGCTACACCCCGACAGTCCATACCTGACCACGTTCACCTTTCAGGGGTTTCAGCTGCTATAACAGAGACTACCACAAGCTAGTCCGAATCCCCCAGTATCTTCAATTGAATACTGAGGGGAGAGCTCACCAACTTCTAATCAAGCAGCCCCATGATACAGTACACGGATGACATTTTAACATTTAACCTCGCTGAAGACCAATGTCGTCAAGACACAATAGCCCTCCTCACTGCACTTGCAGAGAAAAGGTACAAAGTAGAGAAGGGGAAGATGCAGTGTGTGCAGCAGGAAGTTAACTATCTGGGCCAACGGATCTCAACGACCGATCGTCAAATCACCCCAGAATGCACCGCCTCTATCAGAGCTATGCCACCTCCTGAAACGAAGAGAGACTTGCAAAAGTTTATTACTATGTAATTAAGTTTGGCATTGGGTCTTTCACTATAGCACGCTCATCGCACCCCATACTCAAGACCATGAAAAAGTCGAAAACTAGCCACGAGAAACTGATGTGGACACCTGAGATGTATGATACCTTCTGTAATCTCAAAACAGAGATAGCGAGACCCCGGTGTAGGAAGGTACATCCTGACTATGGTTGCCCCCAACTTTTTGCCCTGTGTTTTAGCTGGTTTTGGACATAGTCGACCTGGGACCCTGCCAATCAGGACCCCAGGCCTACTGCTCTCTCTTTAAAATGGATTCCATGTACCCTAGGTACATTTCCAATTGGTACTGGGCCACCCTATCAGACCCTGTAACTCAGGGCATGGGTGTACCCAGGGCTGCCAGGGGCTGCAGCATGTATTATGCCACCCCTGGTTGGCCTCTTAAATTTGACACAACTGGCTGCATGACAGCTGGGGCAAAGTCGTGTAATCACCCTTTGCTGTAGGTGTAGTATACCTATACCTAACCCTAAAATGGACACACAGATTCCTATCAGTCACTCCTATGGCAGGCCTTGACAATCCTGAAGGCAGAGTGCTTGGAATCGTGTGAGATGGTGCTCTGGCACGAGCTGAGCCTGTCTGCAGCTTGCGGAATCAAGTCCTAATAGCTGTTCCATGATATCGCATACCATATACTCTTAAGTGCATTATAATCCTCGCGGTTAAATGCTATCTTTGGTATTGCTTTATCAAAACATGTCGAGTAAGGTGTCATACGAATTGGAATACTAACCCCTCGCCAATTCTGGCGACGGGGTTAGCATTCCACCCTTCTAGAGGGACACGACATGTATGTAACTGTGAACCCCGGTTAAAGTTAACTGAAGCCTCAGCTCCACAAAATGGATGCTGCCACCACAGACACGAGTCTGACCCCCTGCAGCTGGGAGTCCTTCCAGTGAGGGGAGCCTGGACAAAGGGTTTCCTGTCAGGGGCGGTGCTAGCACCGTCCCAGACATGGTTTTGTGTATCCTGGGTAGGCAGGGCTTTACAGGAAGGTGACTGCTGAGTGGCACCCCGGTGCTCACTACGCATAGGCCGGTCTGAACCAGTTCCAGGGGCACACCAGCCCCTGGCCTGGGGAAGTCCGGCATGGCTGAGGGGTGTAACCACCCCCCACCTAGTCCCACCCATAGGCAGGACCTAGTCACCGGGTCAGCCCCCTTTTTTAGTATAAAGATAGGAGCGGGCCCCCTGTTCAAATTAGATCATCTTTGGAATCAAGATACCACTTTCTTCGAAAGGACTTCACGATTTCTTCTTCAAGATTCTCCCTTGTGGCTAAGGAGTAGTCACCCTGCATCCGCAGGCACCATCCTAAAGAACACTGCGGTCTGCTGCAAGTCCTTCATCACGAATCCGACGACCCAGCACGACGAGACCCGGCTTCCCTGGCACCTCTGACCTCTACTCACCTCTACAGCAAAGCTGAGAACCGTGAGTGCGACGAGACCTCAAGGGACCGACGATCGCCAAGACTGCACGACATCTTTATTGCAAGCCCACCGAGTCTTCCACTGGTGAGTGCTTTGGGGTCCGAGAAGCCCCAACCCTGCGCAGCTCCAGCACCCAAGATCAGCCTCCCTGCATCTCCACGATCGGCGTGGGGCCCTTCTGCTGTTTGCTGTGCACCGCGTTGTTTGGCTACTAGCCGGCTGGCTTGTGGCCTTCTGAACGACGCCCGACGACAACTCTTCTGCTGGTCTGGTTGCTCCAGGCTGGCCCTTGCTTCCTTGTTCAAGAGAGGCACCCCGGACCCTCCTGGTCCACTCCAGACGCCATTTTAGGTCCACCGCGTGGGCTTGAATTTGCCAAGGCTTTGTTGCCCAACCCTGGGTCCAGCGACGCCGACAGCTTCTATCTTCGTGGGACAGCTCGATCCTCCATCCTGGTCGCCGACAACGCCTCCTGGTCCGTGAGATCTTCGAGTCAAGCGTCACCCACTCACCTTGTCGAGGTGGCTACCATCCGGTGCCCTCCTGGTGCCCACTGACTACTGGCTAGTAGTCTCGAACTTGGTCCCCTCTGCTTTCAGGTGTCATCTATCTTCAAGATCCAGGCTTGGATCCGACTGAACTTTCTTCACTGGTCACCGGCCAGCATCTTTTCTTCCGGCTCCTGGTCCGTCTACGAGGATTCCCGACGTCTTTTCAGACCTATGCAGCTGCAGCCCCTGGGCTAGGTAACTTCGGCATTTCGGTGCCCCAGCATAGCCTCACTATCCAAGGGTCAGAATCTACTTTCGTTTTCTCCCTACCAGGTCGGGTTCGCCCGAGAACACTAACTTTCTAATTCCTAGCTACCATAGACTTTTGTCCCGCATCTCGCGTGAGAGTGCACACACTGCACCCGAGTCCCCTAGGCCTCCTAGAAGTAATCTAACGATTCCCTAGTCAAGTCCTAGCGATTCCAAAAGCTATTAGTACTGTACTTACCTGCTAGGAATTTCGCATTCCACTTTCAGAGTATATGGTTTTCCGTGCCCCTCGGGCATTTGTATATACTGTGCTAACTTAAGTATTTTTGTAAGAGTTTTGGTTTGTGCTTAGTACCCTGTCCTCATAAAGAGTACAGGGCTGTTGTGATCTTTAAATAAATAACTGTTTATTTTCATAACACTTGTGTGGTGTCCTTTCACTTGGTATTCAAGGGGTATATGTGTGGTAAACAGCTGGCTTAACGCGCCCTCTCGAGTCTTTAGCCTTAGACTGCTCGTATCCACGCTACTAGGATAGCTGGTCTATAAGGTTGACTTACAACCAATCATCAATAAGGGTTGCTGGACTGATACATAGTGTTCACTAGAATAGTGAGCACTGCATATCAGGCCACCTTCTCACATTGGTGAGCAGCGGTTGGGATTTGAGCTTGCTGTTGTTTTACCACACGTATCCTAAGAATATCTTGTTGAAAGATCACATAAGTACTGTTAGGTACATATAACTAAAGCTTAGAATACTCTGAGTTCTACTGAACCAGCTGTTGTAGCTCCTCAAGGCTTAGCACACCTTGGCTGCAACTCTAGCAAGGGACCAGTAGGTAACACATAGTGTAGGTAGGTGCATCACTTACACCACACTAGAAGCAGTATGTCGGTCACAGGAGGAAACACTGAGTCTCCCCTTGTGTCAGTTGACCCTCCACAGGTCATCCCTTCAAAATATACTGCTCTTAGCTTCCATGAGATGAGACAGGTGTGTACTCTCAGGAAACTAAAACAGGGGTCTAACCCCACCACTTCCTTTCTGATTGGTCTCCTAGAGGCTTATGATGCCAGTAGGGCTGGTAACCCAGACCCTTCTAATCCAGAAGGAAGTATGCCCTCCTTACAGGGTCCCTTTGATATCCATCCCCTCCATGAGGCAGATGATGCTGAGGAGGAGGATGAGTTGTCTGGGGATGAGGCAGATAAGGGACAGGTAGAAGTCAATAGACTAACCAGGTCCAACTTAAGCAGACATGAGCTTGGTACTGGGGGACCCCTGGGCCCACTCTCAGGTCAGCTTAACATTGGGAATGGACGAGTTAGGTCTCTATCAAGAGGCTCTAACAGATCCTTTCGAACCAATGGCTCTCTCAACTCTTCTCACAGAGGAATGTCTTCCCCTAAGAGGAGAGTGTATGAAGCTGAAGAAAGGGCAGTCAAACTGAGGATTGAAAGGGAAGAACTTGCCCTGGCCAAAGAGAGACTTGCCCTTGCTAGAGAGCAAGAATTATGTGGGCTAGTTCCCACTGGTGGCAGCAATAAACCTAGCAATAGGGAAAGGAGTTTTGATACAAAGCACCTGAATAAGATAGTGCCCCCCTTTAAAGAAGGGGATGACATCCACAAATGGATTACTGCTTTGGAGAGAGCCTGCACTGTGCAGGGTGTTCCCCAAAGTAAGTGGGCAGCTATCTTGTGGCTCTCCTTTGATGGTAAAGGTAGAGATAAGCTCCTCACCACAAGGGTGGAGGATGCTAACAATTACCAAGTCTTGAAAAATGTACTGGTTGATGGGTTTGGTTTAACCACTGAACAATACAGGATGCTGTTCAGAGACACCCAGAAAACTCAGTCTCAAGATTGGACTGACTTTGTTGATTGTGCCACTAAGGCTTTTGAAGGCTGGCTACTGGGTAGTAAGGTTACTGATTTTAAAGGATTGTATAATCTAATTATGAGGGAGCAAATCTTAAATAATTGTCAGAACCAGCTATTACATCAGCACCTGGTAGACTCTGAGTTGACCTCTCCACAGGAATTGGGTAAGAGGGCAGACAAATGGGTCAGAACCAGGGTTAGGCCTAAAAACCAGGGTGGTGACCAGAAAAAGGAATCAACCAAGCCTCAAGAGAAGGGTGGGGATAAATCCACAGAGAAGACTTCCCAAGGGCCCCAAAATTCCAACAAGGGTGGTGGGTCCCAGAACACTCCTTCAGAACAGAAGAGACCTTATTGCCATACCTGTAAACAGGTGGGTCATTACAAAAGTGATGCCAGTTGCCCTAAAAATGGTAATAAGGGAAATACACCCCCAGGTAATACTCCTAAACCTCCTGTTACCACTAGTGGTAATCCCCCAGGTGGTGGGAGTGCCCCCAAGAATGTGGTGGGCATTACTCTGGGCCAACAGGAAGACTATGGCTTAGCCAGGTTCCCTGACCACACTCTTGTCTGTGAGACTGGCATGGGGTTTGCCAACTTCACTACTGGACCCCACATTTTGGGCAAGTATAGACAAGAAGTTTTAGTGAATGGTCAGAAAGTTGAGGCATTCAGAGACACCGGGGCCAGCCTCACCATGGTGAGTGACCATCTGGTCCCCTCTGCTCAACTGACCCCTGGTTTTACTTATCAGGTGACAGACATTCATGGAGTGAAGAGAAGGCATCCCATGGCAGTAGTCAAGCTCAGTTGGGGTAATGTCACAGGGCCCATGAGAGTGGCAGTGACAGATAACCTACCTGTAGATTGCTTACTGGGGAATGACCTGGAACTCTCAGCATGGGCTGAGGTGGAACAAGAAACACATTCCAGAATGATAGGCCTATCCAGACAGGTTAGTGGGGCAGTAATAGCTACAGCCCCAGTCCAAGCACCATTCCTCCCTGAAAAGGTTGGAAGGGCAGTGGTAGCCACTGCCCAGGCTCAGACAGACTTTTCAGAACAGGATAGGAGGGCTGTGACAGTCACAGCCCAAACACAGACTGAGTGCCCTCCTGAAAAGGTTGGCAAGGTTGAAATGGTCTCAGCCTCTACTCAGACAGATAGTGAGGTTGTGAAGCCTGAAACAATGGATCACTCCACTCAAACAGAGAGCATTGAGGAGGAAGAAGAGTCTTCCCCCTCCCAGACACTAGGTGAGAGCCAGCCTCCTCAGGGAACTGACTCTACCCCTGTTGAAGGAACTGCCCCAGAGGTAGTCAGGCCTAGCCTGGCAGAGCCCCTGATGGCAGGGGACCCTTCCCAGGTGGGACCCAGTCTGGAGCAGGTAACCTGCACCTCTCTACCCTGCCTCAGTCAGCCCAGGGCTGAAGAGATCAGGGAGGCCAGTGGTGGACCCCAAAGGGCCCCCTGTCCAAAAGAACCCCTTAATCAACAGATTAGGATCACTGAAGCTAGTAAACCTAGCCAAATGAAAATAAGTCAGACTCCTGAGGGATCCCCCTTAAAAGTAGTTAGGGAACTCCCACAGCTGGACACTGTTGGGCACAGCCAAACATGGGGCCTAAAAACCCCAGACCTGACCTGTCCCTCCAGTAAGCCAAACAGAGGGACTCAGCCTCCAGCTTTAGGTAGCCAGAGGCTGACCCTGAGAGCTCAGTGCATCTCAGCTAAAGAAAGAAAGGCACACATGATGAATGGTGATTGGAGGAAGTTGAGCCCAAAGGTAGAGGAGCCTCACTTCAGCACTCCATCCCAGCATCAGCCTTCTTCTTTCCCAAGACACACCAGAGACAGAGATTCCCTATGGTGGAGACCCTCAGATACCCTTAGGGTGAGGGGTTGCCTAGTGGACCATGACACAGGGGGAAACCAAGCCAGAGCTGGTACTTCCTTATATGGCCACTTAGGTAATAGAGGCTTACCTGGACAAGGATAGCCTTATCTCCTTTCGTTTGGGGGGGGGTTGTGTAGGAAGGTACATCCTGACTATGGTTGCCCCCAACTTTTTGCCCTGTGTTTTAGCTGGTTTTGGACATAGTCGACCTGGGACCCTGCCAATCAGGACCCCAGGCCTACTGCTCTCTCTTTAAAATGGATTCCATGTACCCTAGGTACATTTCCAATTGGTACTGGGCCACCCTATCAGACCCTGTAACTCAGGGCATGGGTGTACCCAGGGCTGCCAGGGGCTGCAGCATGTATTATGCCACCCCTGGTTGGCCTCTTAAATTTGACACAACTGGCTGCATGACAGCTGGGGCAAAGTCGTGTAATCACCCTTTGCTGTAGGTGTAGTATACCTATACCTAACCCTAAAATGGACACACAGATTCCTATCAGTCACTCCTATGGCAGGCCTTGACAATCCTGAAGGCAGAGTGCTTGGAATCGTGTGAGATGGTGCTCTGGCACGAGCTGAGCCTGTCTGCAGCTTGCGGAATCAAGTCCTAATAGCTGTTCCATGATATCGCATACCATATACTCTTAAGTGCATTATAATCCTCGCGGTTAAATGCTATCTTTGGTATTGCTTTATCAAAACATGTCGAGTAAGGTGTCATACGAATTGGAATACTAACCCCTCGCCAATTCTGGCGACGGGGTTAGCATTCCACCCTTCTAGAGGGACACGACATGTATGTAACTGTGAACCCCGGTTAAAGTTAACTGAAGCCTCAGCTCCACAAAATGGATGCTGCCACCACAGACACGAGTCTGACCCCCTGCAGCTGGGAGTCCTTCCAGTGAGGGGAGCCTGGACAAAGGGTTTCCTGTCAGGGGCGGTGCTAGCACCGTCCCAGACATGGTTTTGTGTATCCTGGGTAGGCAGGGCTTTACAGGAAGGTGACTGCTGAGTGGCACCCCGGTGCTCACTACGCATAGGCCGGTCTGAACCAGTTCCAGGGGCACACCAGCCCCTGGCCTGGGGAAGTCCGGCATGGCTGAGGGGTGTAACCACCCCCCACCTAGTCCCACCCATAGGCAGGACCTAGTCACCGGGTCAGCCCCCTTTTTTAGTATAAAGATAGGAGCGGGCCCCCTGTTCAAATTAGATCATCTTTGGAATCAAGATACCACTTTCTTCGAAAGGACTTCACGATTTCTTCTTCAAGATTCTCCCTTGTGGCTAAGGAGTAGTCACCCTGCATCCGCAGGCACCATCCTAAAGAACACTGCGGTCTGCTGCAAGTCCTTCATCACGAATCCGACGACCCAGCACGACGAGACCCGGCTTCCCTGGCACCTCTGACCTCTACTCACCTCTACAGCAAAGCTGAGAACCGTGAGTGCGACGAGACCTCAAGGGACCGACGATCGCCAAGACTGCACGACATCTTTATTGCAAGCCCACCGAGTCTTCCACTGGTGAGTGCTTTGGGGTCCGAGAAGCCCCAACCCTGCGCAGCTCCAGCACCCAAGATCAGCCTCCCTGCATCTCCACGATCGGCGTGGGGCCCTTCTGCTGTTTGCTGTGCACCGCGTTGTTTGGCTACTAGCCGGCTGGCTTGTGGCCTTCTGAACGACGCCCGACGACAACTCTTCTGCTGGTCTGGTTGCTCCAGGCTGGCCCTTGCTTCCTTGTTCAAGAGAGGCACCCCGGACCCTCCTGGTCCACTCCAGACGCCATTTTAGGTCCACCGCGTGGGCTTGAATTTGCCAAGGCTTTGTTGCCCAACCCTGGGTCCAGCGACGCCGACAGCTTCTATCTTCGTGGGACAGCTCGATCCTCCATCCTGGTCGCCGACAACGCCTCCTGGTCCGTGAGATCTTCGAGTCAAGCGTCACCCACTCACCTTGTCGAGGTGGCTACCATCCGGTGCCCTCCTGGTGCCCACTGACTACTGGCTAGTAGTCTCGAACTTGGTCCCCTCTGCTTTCAGGTGTCATCTATCTTCAAGATCCAGGCTTGGATCCGACTGAACTTTCTTCACTGGTCACCGGCCAGCATCTTTTCTTCCGGCTCCTGGTCCGTCTACGAGGATTCCCGACGTCTTTTCAGACCTATGCAGCTGCAGCCCCTGGGCTAGGTAACTTCGGCATTTCGGTGCCCCAGCATAGCCTCACTATCCAAGGGTCAGAATCTACTTTCGTTTTCTCCCTACCAGGTCGGGTTCGCCCGAGAACACTAACTTTCTAATTCCTAGCTACCATAGACTTTTGTCCCGCATCTCGCGTGAGAGTGCACACACTGCACCCGAGTCCCCTAGGCCTCCTAGAAGTAATCTAACGATTCCCTAGTCAAGTCCTAGCGATTCCAAAAGCTATTAGTACTGTACTTACCTGCTAGGAATTTCGCATTCCACTTTCAGAGTATATGGTTTTCCGTGCCCCTCGGGCATTTGTATATACTGTGCTAACTTAAGTATTTTTGTAAGAGTTTTGGTTTGTGCTTAGTACCCTGTCCTCATAAAGAGTACAGGGCTGTTGTGATCTTTAAATAAATAACTGTTTATTTTCATAACACTTGTGTGGTGTCCTTTCACTTGGTATTCAAGGGGTATATGTGTGGTAAACAGCTGGCTTAACGCGCCCTCTCGAGTCTTTAGCCTTAGACTGCTCGTATCCACGCTACTAGGATAGCTGGTCTATAAGGTTGACTTACAACCAATCATCAATAAGGGTTGCTGGACTGATACATAGTGTTCACTAGAATAGTGAGCACTGCATATCAGGCCACCTTCTCACACCCGGTATTAGTAACAAAAGATTATAAGAAGGAATTCTTCTTATTCAACCACAGTGACGGGCGGGTCATTTCAACAATTCTGACATGGAAGTATCTCATGGGACATAAACCCCTGGCGTACCACAGCGGGCACTTCGACTCAGTCATGCAGGGCCATATCCCATGTGAGCAGGCCCTTGCACCATCAGCGCTTGCCACAGACAAAATCTCCTGCGCCGTAGTATGAGCACCACTGACACGGTGGAATATTCTGTGTTTGCAGGCATACACAAGAGCAAGGGAACGCTGACCACGCAGCGGGTCTCACGCCATACGCTGGTCCCACCAGACCGCCATTAAATATAGTACGGTGACATTTAGTAAACCCGGTCACCTTCTTAACCCACGAGGTTCAGGAGGGGGAAGAGATACGCACACTCCTGCGGAGGTCAGCCTGGTGGAAGCAGATCCCGTCCTAGGCAGTGAGGCAGTGTTAATCAACTGTTCCTCCATGATAGACCAAGAAATGCGAGTAAGGCACGTAGGGGCAGTAGTCATAGCTTGCAGCCGCGTGCCCTCAGAAACACTGCAAGTCACCGCACTCTCCTCTCCACCTCTTGGCACAGGCTGCGAGGCTGACGTCACTAACCAAAGCCCTCACCCAAAGCTCGGGGAAAACTGTAACGAGCTACTCAGACTCAATCTACGTCACCACCACAGTGCATTCCAGTATGGAGAGGTATAGGAGGAGAGGGTTCCTGAAGTCAGATGGTTCACCCATCAAACACTGGGACCTCTTGGAGTAAGTATTCGATGCATTGACCCTGCCTACACATTGGTCATGCTGAGGTGCGCTGTACATACCAGGGGCAAGGACTCTGTGTCATGAGGGAACGCATTAGCTAACCAGTTTGCAAAGAGGGTGGCATATGGAGCGGTTGGGAAGACATTCGTACTTCCCTTACGAAAGGCATCGGAGATGAAAACCTTTCAGGATGAGCCTTACACAGCAGTACTGTATCTGAGGAAGTTGCAGGAGGCTGCGCTGCCTGATGAGAAAGACCAATGGGAAGCCAGGGGCTGCACAGAGACGACACTCGGGCTCATATACCAACACACGCCCACCGGAAAGACGGTTATGCCTCAGAGCCTACTCAACATAGCATTGCTCTAGTTACACCTACCAGCACACACAGCAAGAGAAAACATGATGGCTGAACTCCAAAACTACTTGTTTATCCCCAACCATAAAGAAGTAGTGACAATGCATTTAAACAAATGCACCCGGGGAGAAGTTGGCCTGATATATGATGTTTCCAATTCTGGAACCACCTTGTATCAGTCCAAACAATCCCTTATGGTGTCTGGTTGTAAGTCAACCTTGTAGACAAGCTATCCTAGTGGTAGCATGGACTAAGCAGCCTTAAAGGCTTAACTCAAGAGGTCGTGTTAAGCGAGCTGTTTTCCCGATCACAGTCCTGTAATACCAAATGAAAGGACACCACACAAGTATATATTATAAAAATATATGTATTTATTTCTAAAATAATCCCCAGTACTCTTTATGAGCAAAGGGGCACAAGCGTTAAATCAAAAGCACAGTATAACAAATGAAAGTTGCACAATTATGGATGAGGGCGGGTGGCCACTCAAACCATATATTAAGAAGGTGGTATAAGAGATACCAATCGAACAGTGGTTAAGCCTAGGGCCTAGGGAATCGCTGGGAGCAGTCGGGACAAGCAATGCTGAAGTCAGGAAAAGCCCGCGGGATTCGGGTGCAGCGCTTAAAGCACACGCATGCACCAATGCAAAGTCAATGGTGCATAAAAGCTACACAGATAGAGTTTAAGGATACTTCCGCTGAACCTAGATGGACAAAACTTTAGACACAGACCCTAAAGGTGTGTACCAGTGTGGGAACACCGGCGTTGCTGAGTTACCTCACCCACAAGAAGCGGGTGCATAGGGTCGAAGTGGCGTCGGGTTCGTCACGCAGGTTGTTGGTGCTTGAAGCTGAAGATGCTGCAGGCGATATGAAGGAGAAGTGTCCGGTGTGATCCAAGGGTGGATCAGAGTAGAAAAGTACCTGAAAGCAGAGGGGACAGAGTCTGGGTCACTCAGCAGTGACCAGGGTGGAACCAGGATGGAACCAGGCAATGTCGGGCGCAATCAGGTGGTTGTCGAGGAGCTTCTCTCCGCTGCCAATGGGGGCTCTGGGGCATCTGCGACGTCCAGGAGCGGGTCACGAGCTGTCCCACGCAGGCTCTCGCCGTCGGCGCTGTCGGCTTCAAGATCGGAGCAAACAACACTTGGCAAGAGCAATCCACGCAGGACTGGAAGATTGCTTCTCACTCGGACCAGGAGGGTCAGAGCGGGTGCTCCTTTTCAGAGGAGCTGGTGCAAGTCTGGAGCAACCAGAATCACAAGTCGTATTTAGGTTTTCGCCGGCACAAGGGCCACAAGCCAGCTGGCAAGTGACCGGGCCAACGCGTCGAGCCAAAAAAAGCAGAAGGGCCCCACACAGCACTCGTCGAGTGTAGAGGGGTGAGCTTCGGTGCAAGAGTTATGTTATGTTATGTTATGTTAGTTTTGTCTTTTATAGCGCACGGCTACTCCAGAGAGTGTCCCGGCGCTTTTATTGAAAACCAGTCGCAGAGTAACACAACACAATAAAGCAAAGTGGAACAGCAGAAATAAAAAAAAAAAACTACTTGGCGAAAAGCCAAGTTTTGAGGCCCTTCCTAAAAGTCAGCAGATTAGAGGTATTGCGTAGTGCCAAAGGCAACGTGTTCCAAATCTGTGGCGCCAACAGCCTGAAAGAGCGACCCCCAATGCGGGCCCTCTTTACTCGAGGTACCACCGCAAAGAACAGTGATTCAGATCTCAGAGATCGGGTCGGCTGGTAGAAGGCAATCCTCCTTTGGAGATATTTAGCTCCAGAGGCATGGAGAGCCTTATGGGCCAAGGTCAAGGCCTTAAAAACTATCCGCTTCCGGATAGGCAGCCAATGGAGCGACTGCAAGAGGCCTGAAACTCTGGCACGTCTATAAAGGCCAAAAATGGCCCACGCGGCCGAGTTCTGGACGACCTGCAGACGTTGCAAAAGATATTCCGGCAGGCCGAGATACAGGGCGTTGGAATAGTCCAATCTTGAGCCGATTAAGGCCTGCACCGTCATCTTCCTATGATCTTCTAGGAGCAGAGGAAGAAACTTACGGAGCATCCTCAGGAGGCCAAAACATGTTCCCGTAAGACCAAGGATCTGAGATCTTAACGTCAGGCCATTGTCCATCTTGATCCCCAGATTCTTAGCTAGCTGGGACGAGTGCGCTGGAGGAAACATATTAACAGGCCACCATTCCTGCCAGTCTGGGTCGTATGGGCAGCCGAAGAAGAGTACCTCAGACTTGTCTGAGTTGCACTTGAGGCTGTTAAGCTGGAACCATTTAAAAACAGCCCCAAGGCACTCACGGATACTCTCTCCATCAAAATCTTCTCCTTTCCTGCAAGTAAAGAGGAGCTGGGTATCGTCGGCCTAAGATACGATCAGGGCCCCATAAGACTCCGCCAATGCCGCCAGAGGGGTCATAAAGATGTTAAAAAGAGTTGGGCTCAACACAGATCCCTGCGGAACTCCGACTCCCAAAAGCGGCATCTCAGCGGAGCTGGGTGAGGCCCAGACCGTTTGTCGACGGCCAGCCAGGAATGATGTAAACCAGCTGAGCACCGTCCCCCTCAGACCGATCTCATGAAGGCTGGTGAGGAGACCCTCATGGGCGACGGTGTCAAAGGCCGCCGACAAGTCCAGCATTACGAGCATAGCTTTGCCGCCCGAATCCAGCGCCTCTTTAATGGCCTCAGACACCTCCAAAAGCGCCGTCTCAGTGCTTAAATTGGGGCGGAAGCCAGATTGAGTGGAGTGCAGCAGATTGTGAGATTCCAAAAAATTGGAAAGCACGATATGAACATGCTTCTCTAAGATCTTAGCCAGCGCAGGGAGGAGAGAGATTGGCCTGTAGTTGACCAAGCCTCTGGGTCTAGACCAGGCTTCTTAAGAAGGGGAATGACCTTTGCCTGCTTCCAGGCCTGCGGGACCACCCCCCGACTCAAGGAGAGATTCAAGAGTGGATTCGCCAACTGGTTTACAACGTTGGCCATTTTCGCCAGGAATTTGGAAGGGCATGGGTCAAGAGGCGACCCAGATTTAAGATTGGCCATAAGTGCCAATGACGAAGGAACTGAAATAGGCGGAAAATCTGCCAAGACTGAACCCGAAAGGGCCCATGGACCTGACCCATCTTCAAAGCTCAGAGGTACTTCAACTACCCTCAAGGGAAAAGAATCCTGGATCGATTTGATCTTGGTGGTAAAGAAGTTGGCGAGAGCAGAAACCCATGAGTCAGAGGGGGCAGCCTGGGTCGAATTGGTTCGAGGGGCCGTGAATTCTCTGACGATTGTAAAGATCTCCTTGCAAGAGTTAGAGGCAGCCTCTATCCTCCTAGCAAAATATCCTTTTTTCTCCGACAGGATGTCCCGATGGTAGGCCTTAACCGCTGTCCTATAGACAAGCCTGGCTGCTGGATCGTACTGAGAGCGCCAAGCCCTTTCAGCCACCTTGCACTGCCTTCGGGAAGCCGACAGTACTTCGGTGAACCAGGGGGCAGAAACCCGTTTCGATGTTAATCGGGGGGCCGTCTCAGGGGCTAGATCGTTCAGCCTATCCATTATCCACGCCTGCAGGGACTCTAAATCTCTCTCCAGAACTCCCGTGAAAGGGCAGGGATGATCGAGAGATGCCTGAGCCAGCATCTCAGGAGTCACCCGATGAAACGCCCTAGGGGCTCGCCCTAGCTGCCTAGGGGCGGTGCTAGATGGTTTCTTTGTGCCTAGTACTTGGAATTTGGCCGTCCTATGGTCTGACCAGGGCACCGGCAGAAGTGACATGACCTCAATGGGAGACGTGGAAAAAACCGGATCCAAGGTATGACCCTTTTCATGCGTTGGTCCGAAAAGGTAAGGCGCTAGGCCTAGGGGGGCCGTGATCTCAATCAGTTTGATCGTATCAGGGTCCGATCCATCATCCATATGGAAATTAAAATCCCCAGCCAGGATGCAGTGCTCCGCTCTCAAAGCTAGCGCCGAAATTGCCGACTGGAGCTCGTCGAAGAAAGAGCCAGCCGGTCCAGGGAGCCTATAAACTAAGAGCCCTTTAAGGGATTGATGCGGCGCCACAGCTATAGAGAAAGCAAGGGCTTCAGATCCATTAATAGCATCCATGGGAATAATGGAGCAAGCGGCCAGTTTATTCACCACAAGTGCTACACTCCCGCCCCTCCCATCCAATCTATCGTGCCTGAAGATATTATATTCTGGGGGGATTGCTATGGCTATATCGGGATTAGACGAGTCCTCAAACCAAGTCTCTGTTAACATTAGACATAACGGCTTTTCAGCAGTCAGGAGATCATAGATATCCTGCACATGCCTGCGTGCTGATCTAGTATTTAAAAGCAAACAGAGATGCTTCACACTATCCAGCTCCCTATATGGTAAAGTGGCCGGGGCATTGTCTGGTACCCAACCACAGCCAGGGCATCCTCTCTTACTCCTGTATCGACCCGGAAAAACTTTATGACAACCACAGGGTATCTTTAGCAGAGACCGAAGCTCAAGCGACGTGTAGCAAACCCTAGTAGCAGCAGGAGAAGGTAATCTCGGAGATAGAGCCCCGCCCGCCGCTCCGTTCGCCTCCGGGACGCTGGCGGGCGCAGACGGGCTGGACTCTGGCGTGACTCCGGCGGTGATCCGGCGTTCCTGCTGCGCGTGACCGCTGCGCGTCAGCATGACTTCCTTAAGAGGAGGTTGAGCGTCCTTGGGCACTAGAGCGTGCACTACACGCCCGGCGTCCTTTCCTCACCTAATATGGCCGCCAAACTGCACAACTGCCGAGAGGCAGAGACAAAAGGATCCGGGACCCGCAAAAAGCGGTGAAATGACGATTATAGTGCAAGTGTGGGAAGCAGCCCTTAAAAACAGGGGAAAGGCAAAATAAAATAGAAAGCAAATACAAAACGAGGAGAATTTAAAAATGCTTGCAAATCAAGCAAATTGCACCACTAGACGAGCAATGCGGTGTGACCGCTCAGGTCAGATCTTCTTCTGATAATTCATCCAGCAAGGTGTCACAATAACCACAAAGAGAACGGCAATAGGCTTCCCGGAGCTGTTCACATTCCGCTGCCTCGCAAATTAATGTTCTCCTCTTTTTTAAGCGGGGGAAGTGTATTTGCAGGTGCCAAGTTATTCTTCTTAGGTAAATCTGCTTCTCTTCTCAAGGGTGGCTACGTGAATTGCTGCAGAGTGCCAAGTCGAAGGGCACAAAGCATAGAAAGGTGGTGGCACATAAGCTGCTAGGCGATCATCTTCGGAAACTGATCCGTCTGGCTCAGGGTTGGGCCTTCTCAAACCCCGGTGTACAGCTTCGAGGGTCACTCGTGGGCTGCACAAATCAGCGTCTCGTGGTCTTTTAAAGATGCGTGCCCCACGCTTCCGGGCGCCTCCACGGGTCTCAGCTCTGCAGGGACTGTGGATTGCGCTGTAAGAAGGCAGGAAAGCAAGCTTGATCTCGTCGATCTCTGTCACTCGAGTTCCGGCGGGAACTGCAACAAAGCAGACGTCGAGGTGCTGGATGGTGCCTGTTTGCAGAGGGTGGTCACTCCATGACCACAAGGGAGATTCTTCAGTCATCTACGTTTAGTAGGATGTCGAATGGTCCAGAGTTTCGTTTCAAATGTTTCATCAGGATAATCTGAGTGCGTTGGCACTGCTCCCATTCTTATACCAATCTAGGGGGCTGGATTACCTCCTAGGTCCCCTCCTATGGGTGGGACCCAGGAAGGGGGTGGATACACCCCTTTCCCTTTTATCCAGGCCGCGCTGGGACTGGGGCTGGTGTGCCCCAGAACCGGTTTGGCCGGATTATGCAAGGGGCAGCCTTGTGCGCCCCAGGCAGTGTCTGGTTTCTTTCAAACCTCCCTGCTACAATCCACTATCTCCTGTCTGGGGTGGTGTGACACCTCCCTGTGACAGGAAAGCCTTTGTCCAGGCCTCCTCTGCTGAGTTTCGGTCAGCAGCAGGAGGTCAGACTTGTGTCTGTGGCAGAAGCATCCATTTTCTGGATCTGAGGCTCTTTTAAAAATCAACCGCGTTTCAGTAAAGTAACATGTCTTCTCCCTCTAGAGGGGTGGAATGCTATCCCCGTCGACAGAACTGTCGAGGGGATAGTATTCCAAATCGTATGACACCTTACATGACATGTTTTGATAAAGCCAAACCAAAGTTACTATATAACCGCGAGGATTATAATGCACTTAATAGTATATGGTATGGCATTATCCCGGAACAGCTTAGGGAATTGGTCCCGACAGCTGCAGACAGGCTCAGCTCAGGCTAGAGCTCCATCTCACATTAAAGCCAAACACTCTGCCTCCAGGATTGATAAGGCCTTCCATAAGAGTGGCTCACAGGCTTATATGTGTCCAGATATAGGTTTATATATAGGTATACTATATCTAAGCAAGGGGTGATTACACCACCTTGCCCCAGCTGAGTGATCAGCCAGTTGTGTCAATTTTGGATAGCCAGCCAGGGGTGGCAAAAGATATGCTGCAGCCCCTGGTAGGCCTTGGATGCACCTACGCCCTGGGCACCTATAGTGCTCTGTACAGGGGCTGATAAGGTGACCCAAGCCAATTTAGTTATGCACCTAGGGTATATGGAATCCATTTTACAGAGAGAGCAGATAGCCTGGGGCCCTGATTAGCAGGGAACCAGGCCAACTAAGTTGAAAACCACCATAAACACAAGGCAAAAATATCTGGGGTAACCATAGTCAGGTAGCCACCTTCCTACACAACCCCCTCTCCTCCCCCAAACGAAAGGAGATAAGGCTATCCTTGTCCAGGTAAGCCTATATTGCCTGAGTGGCCATATAAGGAAGTACCTGCACTAGCATGGGTACCCCCTGTCTCATGGTCCACTAAGCAGTCCCTCACCCTTGGGGTATTAGAGGGTCTCCACCATAGGGAATCACTACCTTGGGTGTGTTTATGCAAAGGAGTTTTTAAAGTTTTCACCTTACTAGGGCTACTAGTTTTGGTGCCCCTAATCTGTTGATGGGAGTGTTTTATTTGACAGGGGGCCCTCTGGGTCTCACTGTCCTTCTTGTCCTCTGCAGCCCTGGGCTGACTAAGGCAAGGTAGAGAGGGGCAGGTTACCTGCTCCAGACTGGGTCCCACCTGAGAAGGGTCCACTGCCATCAGAAGCTCTGTCAGGCCAGGCCTAACAACCTCTGGGGCAGTTCCTTCATTAGGGGTAAGATCAGTTCCCTGAGGAGGCTGATCCTGTCCTAATGTCTGGTGAGGGGAAGATTTCTCCTCCTCCTCCATGCTCTCAGTTTGGGTGGAGTGTTCCATAATTTCAGGCTTCATAACACACATATCTGTTTGAGTTTGGGCTGTGGCCATCACAGCCCCACCAACCTTTTCAGGAGGAGATTCAGTTTGGGTTTCTGCTGTTATCATAACAGCTTTGCTATTCTGTTCATGGGGCTTAGTCTTTCACAGCCCTACCAACCTTTTCAGGGAGGGCATCTTGGGTTGGGGCTGTAGCCATTACAGCCCCACTAACCTTTCCATTGGCATTTACCATTCTAGAATGGATTTCCTGTTCAACCTCAGCCCAGGCTGAGATTTCCAAATCATTACCTAGTAGACAGTCCACAGGCAAGTTTGATGACACTGCCACTCTCTTTGGGCCAGTGACACCTCCCCAGCTGAGACTTACTACTGCCATGGGATGATTGGTTTGCATTCCATCAATGTTTGTTACTTGGTATGTGACACCAGGTAAAAGTTGCTTAGAGGGGACTATACAGTCAGCCACCATGGTAATGCTAGCCCTTGTGTCTCTAAAGGCTTCAACTTTCAAACCATTGATGATGGGTTCTTGTCAATATTTGCTCAAGGTATTTGGGCAATCAGAGAAGTTGGCAAACCCCATGCCAGTCTCATAAACAAGATCATTTGGGGATGGGGACCTGGATAGATTCCTGGGTGTGCTCCTACTTCCTGGGGGATTACTACTGACAGTAACAGGAGGTGTTGGAGCTGGCTTTGGAGGTATATTCTCTTTATTGCCATTCTTGGGACAACAGCTATCTGTTTTCCAATGCCCAACCTGTTTACAGGCATGACAATAAGGCTTTTTCTGTGTTGAAGAAGTGTCTTGGGACCCACCCCCATCCTTGGAGTTTTGGGGCCCTGGGGAAGTCTTCTCTTTACTTTTATCCTGCTCTGACCGTCTTTTTCGGCCCTCCTTTGAGGGAGGATGATTGGAAGTGACTCCAGTCTATTATCATTCTAGTGCAAGGATTAGAACCATAGACAGGGCCAATTCATAGGGCACAGTAATGCACTTTCGTACCCTTTTCCTTAGATCAGGGCTTATAAACTTATGTTAGGGGATAGATTCATTAGTATTAGTGGTAATCCGTCCTTTTTCAAGAGTGTTAGTATACCTTCTATGGAGTTATGCTTATTTCGGGCCTTGTAGGCCTCAAACGGGAGAGACTGCATCTTGCTTTCTGCCCCGGCAGCTTGAGATGCTTCTAGGTCAAATGTAATGTTTTAGTTTCGAAGTGTTGTTCGCTTGGAGAGAACCGGTTCAGGCTGGCCCTTATCGAAAGACTGTATTTTTCTCCACTCCGAAGACACAACATCAGGCCGGCCGGCTGGGAACGTGTCCTTGGTACGTGGAGGTACAAGAATTTGGTGGGCGGCAGGTTACTGGCCGTAACTTTCCATGAAAGGACAAGCTTCCATATTAGCGAAAGCATGAGGCAGTGAGTTAGTCAGTCTGTAGGCGGCAGCTAGCCGTTAGCATCAATGCCATTAATTCTTTCCTGGCAGACAGTCGCCATCTTGAAGTCCGAGAAAGACCAAGGAGCTGATACTCTCTTAGAAAGATTGAAGTTATTTTAGTTGGAGCAGCTGGCGAGCTTTGACCTATAAGATCAGAGCATTCCGGATGAAGCAGTTAGTCAGGAGAACGAATACCAGAGTGGCTGAAACTGATTTATAAGATCGAAGCCGAGAAGTGAAGACTGTCCGTGATTGAGAGGAGAGAGGAGTAGCGCAGAACAGCCAGAGAGAAAGCAGCTAACGAAAGGAAGGTTCCAGTGACTTGGAGGGAAGCAGAGAAGACAGAGCATAGCTGTGCAGACGTGTACCCGTGACTGCCGAAGTGTGACTTTAAGACGAGCCAAGGCACAGACGAGAAGGGAACCTAGATGACTGCTGAATCCAGACTTCACATTAATCAGGTGACGTCGACCTTTTCTCCATAGTGTGCACATTCTAACCTTTCACTTTCCTTTGCAGGATATATGTCATAGTGTAGTATTGTGTTTTTTTATGATCATTGTAATAAAGTACCCCAGTTCTTAGTGAACCAGCATGTGCCTTGTATTCTTGTTCAATCAGGGTAACCTGTTCTTCTAGTCAGGCATTGTTTTCATGAACGGATGTAATTCCCGGTCAGGTAAGAGGTGACTGAGCAATGAGGGAGAGAGGGACCCCTTGATGTGAAGAATAGATTGTACATCATCTCATTCGGTAAACCATTGTATAATTCATAATATTGTAGTATCATATCCCGAATAGCCAATGAGAGATTCCTTCCAAAGGTATTCATAGGAAAGTGATTGCCGTTGGTAAGCGGCATTAATGAGAACACCAGGCGGGATACTGGTGCGTAGATCCGCCAGATTGTGGATCGGAATATGAGTGAGAGAACACCAGGGAGGATACTGATGCGTAGATCCGCCGGATTGTGGATCGGGCTGTGAGTGAGAGAACACCAGGGAGGATACTGGTGCGTAGGCACGCAGGATTGCGGCTTGTCGAGCGAGCACTGACTGTGGTCAGTGTGTAATGGTAACTAATCAGAACTGCCCTAGGGTAGACTAGTCTGGGCCTAAGTCGCCGCGAGACTAACTGGTATGAGTGGGATGTTGTAGAAAACCTATGCATGTATATTGCTAATTCCCCATCCTTAGGTACAAGGCATATACATACCTATTGTAAATACGTCCTAAGGAGGGAGGTGATTACGTTCCGGCTGGGTTGGAGGTGCTCTGAGGAGCTGATCCTATCTGGTTCGAGAATCCGGCCGTTACATATCCCCACCCTTATCTTGAGGCTTGGTAGACTCCTTCTTCTGGCTATGGTCTTGATTCTTAGGCCTAATCCTGGTTCTGACCCATTTATCTGCCCTCTTTCCCAATTCTTGGGGAGAGGTCAAATCTGAGTCCACCAGGTGCTGGTGTAAGAGCTGGTTCTGACAATTACTTAGGATCTGCTCCCTCATAATCAAATTATACAATCCTGTGAAGTCATGTACTTTACTGCCATGTAGCCAACCCTCCAGAGCCTTAGTAGCACAATCTACAAAATCAGTCCAGTCCTGTGTCTGTGTCTTCTGGGTGTCTCTGAACTTCAACCTGTACTGTTCAGTGGTTAAGCCAAACCCATCTATTAGAGCACTTTTCAGGACTTTGTAGTTTTTATCTTCCTCATGTCTGACAGTGAGGAGCTTATCTCTCCCTTTCTCTGAAAAGGAGTACCATAAGATTGCTGCCCACTGTTCCTCAGGAACTGAAGTACTGGGTTTTTAAGAACCCAGCGGTGCCAGGGAACACACCCTAAGACTTCGAGTCCTTCCTGTTTCAGACTACAGAAACACAGAGTCTTCTTGGTGAAGTCAAAGATCGTATTTATTGGCTGCAGCCAGTAACAGGTATCCTAGAAGTACAACACAGTGTATATTCTCAGGAGACTGCTCAATCTTACAAAGCCAGCCTTCTCTTTTTGTACAAAATATTATGCTTTAGTCAAACATTCCTTATTTTACAGTTGACCATTCACATATTTTCACTACAAAGAAAAAGCAGAGTCATGATGACAAGCCCATATTTTAGTTTGTCCAGCCCACAATCAATTACCCGGTAAGGCCCAGTATTATCATCAGATATCGACGGACCCCCAATAAAAACGGGCACCTCCTCCTCGTAAAGCAAGTCATAAAGAAAGAAACAGGGACAGGTGTGTGTAAGATTAGGCATGGTTTGTATGCGATGAAAGGTTTATGATATGTTGTGCCTTGATACTAATCTCATTCGGCCACTGGAGAGGGAACTGGCCGAACAGGTTTGGCTTCAGGCAGTGGAGTCAGCTTGCCCAGGTCACAGAGGAGTCAGCAAAGGTGTATGTGTCCTTCGGACTCGTTTTTGGCCTTAGTCATTTGGCCTGTGTGAGGGCAATCACAAAATGGCTGCCGTTCACAAAATGGAACCCGAGGGTTCAGGACGGAAACTCTAATTTCAGGGTGATTTCGTCACCCGAATATGACAAAAATACTTGTGCATAGTATTCTAATCATTCTCGGTCTGATGATACCAGAATCGTCATGATACGACGATGTTTATAACACGGGTCCAGAATTTCCAGTACCACAGACCCTCCTTTTGCCCTTACATAGGCAATAACCTATACTCACGCTAATCTGAGTCCAGGTCTATATTCATAAAGTCATTGAGATGTTGCTGAAGCATCATCCTATTACTTAGCTCGTTTCTTGATACAGGTTTCCTTACACACGATGTAGCACAGAGGCCACATATTGCAGGAGCACACTGTACACACAGACAGAAAAGGAAAAGAATGGCTAAGATCATCCCAATGACTATCAGAATCTTCCATCCCCAGGCGGATATCAGTTCCCAGAACCACCCCATCAATGACCAATCTCCTTTATCCACGTGAATAGATTCAGAGATCTTATGCAGTTTGGAAATGGCCAGGTAGACTGTCGGAGCGTTATCTGGGATGAAAACACAGCAACTTGATTGGATCACTTTACATACCCCACCTCGGTCTGCAAATATGACGTCTAATGCGACCCTGTTCTGAAGAGTCATAAGGCGATCCGACTGGAGCTCAGCCGTCAAATTACTAAGGGCACCGGTGGTTTCAACTACAGTGGATTCAACCACCCTTGTCAATTGCCTTATGTTCCTGCTGTTAACCATAGGTCCCCAAAACGGCAGAATACCCTTTACGAAATCTCCAAATTCTTGTCCTGCAGTGTCTTCTTTACTGATGACACCTCTAACTATCCTTGTCTTATGGTAATCTGCCGCGGCCGTGTAGGTGGGAGGCAACAGGAACGAAACAAAACATTTGCCCGAGAAGTCAGGGGGCAACCATGTATAGGCTCTATCATGGCAGATGAAATAGGTACCCTTAGCTGCTAGAAACTAAGGGGGAAATCTGAGACGCAAAAACATATGTTTCAGTGCAGATACTTTTCCCTAACTGAGCTCTGGGATTCTTGCCATTACCTTGCAGACATAGGTGACCCTGATGGGGCACAATCCAAATCGGGGAGGATCTCTTTGCTTGCTGGTTCTCTCTCAGAGTAACTCCATATCCTGTTACGTTCCATCTATCGTAAGCTTGTAACTCATCTCTGGGAATCGTTCTATACGAGTCAATGTTTCTGCTCATATTTGTGATTCCCACTACCAATGCCTTGTTGCTCGAGTTACTTCTCGTGGAACGTGGGGGATATGGTTCGATGGCATATATGAACATCGTCTGAAATGCCCACAAAGAACCGTTGTAACTAAATGGTAAGACCAAGTATGGGATACCCTTATCTGTTGTATGTGGCATAAGACCACACACCCAACAATTAGTTGTGTTCACTACTAATTGGTGTTGGTGTAAAAGCTGAATGAAGGAGTTATTGATAAACTCTAATCTTCTAGTGGACTCATGCTCAGGCAGAGGGTGAAAAGAGTGCGAGGAAACAGTAGAAGGAGGTATGGGCTGTGTAGTGGGTGCAAAGGTCACTTGAAAAGAGAATAAAACATATCCTATTAAAAACTTCATTACACTAAGCAACATGAAAATACATAATATCAAAAATCCTTTCTTTGTCATCAATATACACATTCTGGCTTTAAAGTTCATCTGTTTGGCAGGTCTCTCCATCTCGAAAAACTCCATCCTCTCTAATTGCTGCCCGTAGCGGTAGGGTGTTCTATGCTATGGAATGCTTCTGTCAGTCCAGGGCAACTCCCTTAGACCGACCAGAACTGTCGACCTAACGTCTTCAGCTGCACTCCAAAGACTTGGGCAACCACGACCCTAGCAGCTGAACCCGGATGGCGGTTCGAAAAACAAAAATAAGAAAGTTTCTCAGATGAGAGAGCTGCACTTTAAAAAATGGAAAAAAAGGAATTTTTTATTTGTCCTCAAATTATAACAGCTTTTTCCAGGTACTGTCTGGTTCTGGAACAAGAGTTCAGGCTCTGTAGTGTTCAATCGAATTGACGGTGGCACAGCTCCTTGCAAAAGATTGTCACTTTCTCGTTCAGAGATTGTTCCTTTTACACGTGCATCGCTAAAAGGCAGAAAACGAGGCACAGTCTCAGTCTCAGAGTCAGCGATCCCCTCCTGGACCCACCGGTCGTACGGTAGAGGCAAAGGCACCCTCTTGCAGTGTACGCCGTGGATCCAGTTCTTTTTCCCTTTCACTCGAACAGCTGATCTTGTTGAGAGAAGGACGAGGTGAGGGCCGGTCCAACGGGGCTGGTCATTCTTTGTCCGTTGGAAGTTCTTGACCAGCACCCATGATCCAGGATCGATAGGATGTCCTGGAGCTTCAGAGACCTGAGGCAGAGTATCGTGAACCTGTTGGTGTAAAACACGCAATTTAGCCGTCAATTCATACAGATAATCAAGCAGTACAGGGTGTTCGATCTCACTGAATTTTGTCGGCCTTGGCACTCCCCATATGTTGGCCGGTCGGCCGAACACAATTTCATAGGGACTAAGTCCCACTCGCGAATGCACAGTCATTCTTGTTGATAGGAGTGCTAAAGGCAGAGCGTCAGGCCATTTAAGACCAGAACTCGCTTGGATCTTGGCCAATTTCAGTTTTAGTGTGCCATTATAGCACTCTACTTGTCCATCTGATTGGGGGTGATTTGCAGCATGGAATTGTTGTTGGATACCTAGCCCTTCTCATACTTTCTTCCTCACTCGACCCACAAATTCACTTCCATTATCACTCGGCATTCCAAACCTAGGGAAGAATTCTTTGACAAGGGCTTTAGCTGTGGATATGGCAGTGTTGTCTTTTAAGGGATATGCTTCTACCCATCTCGAAAAGGCACAAACAACAATGAGTACGTATTTCAAACTGTTGCACCTTTCCATGTGGATGAAATCTAGCTGCAAAACCTCGAATGGATACGTTGGAGGCGCAAAATGACCAGCTGGAGTTGGGGTTCCCCTACCGGCATTGTATTTCAGACACACCATTCTTGACCACATTCTCTGTACACTTAGGAATTCCAGCATTTTGCCATACTGGAGCTAACAACTTACAAATCCCTTTCACACTGAAATGAGCCATTCCATGGGCCATTGTCACCACTGCAAGCACATACGCATCGGGTAACAACCATCACTGATGTTCTGACAATTCAACCCAACAACCATTTGCATCCAATTTACCCGTACTCTCTCTCCACACACTCAAATCTTTCTCTGAAGCTTCAGCTTGAATAAACTTCACACTCTCTATCGTATCTTCACACATTCCAACGTCACCAACCCATTTTGCAGGGCCTGCAACATACATTCGATTCATTACATCTTTTGCTGTTTCTTTTGCGATTTCGTCAGCAAATGCATTTCCACGAGCAACATCATCAGTGACCTTTTTGTGTGCACTGCATTTCACAATCGCAACTTGTAACGGCAAGGTCAGTGACTCAAGAAGCTCATTCACCAACTGACCATGTTGTATCTTAGCTCCATGCGAAGTCAGGAACCCACGTTCTTTCCACAATCGCCCAAAACTATGAGCCACACCAAAGGCATACTGGCTTTCAGTATATATGGTCACTCTCATTCCTTTCGACAACACACACGCTCTCGTAAGTGCAATCAATTCTGCTGCTTGAGCTGAATTATGCGGGATACGTGTAGTTTCAACAATCGTATGCAAAGTCGTGACAGCATATGCCGCAGTCGTATCACCATTCGGAAGCTTGAAGCATGAACCATCCACCCATAAGGTTCCGTCACACTTCACAAGAGGAGTATCTTTTAGATCTACTCTCCCTTTCGTTTCTTCTTCTGTCCTGAGAAAACAATTGTGCTGTTCGACATCATCTGTATCTACTGAAATCGGCAATAAGGTGGCTGGATTCAACGTATTGCACCTCTTTATGTGCACATGACTCGCTAACAGTGTCAACTCATAACCTGACAAACGAGCACTAGTTAAATGCTGTGTCTTGGTTCTGTTTAACAAAGTGTCCACCGCATGTGGAACCATCACAATCAACATATTATTCATCACTAATCCAGCAGACTGTCGAATAGAAACAGCTTCTGCCGCTGTGGCCCTGAAGCAACTTGGCAACGCCTTAGCTACCGGATCCAAAGTCGACGAAAAATACACGCATGGGCGCTGTTTGTCTCCAAAAGACTGTGTCAGCACTGACAATGCACAACCTTCTTTCTCATGGACATACAGTGTAAAGGGCTTACTGTAGTCGGGGGTACCCAACACAGGAGCCGAACACAATGCATCACGCAATTCGGAAAAACTTTTCTGACAATCTTCAGACCACGGAATGGGATTCCGTGTATCTTTATAAGTTAATGCCACCAAAGGTTTGGCCAACAAAGAAAAATTTGGTATCCATTGTCTGCAATATGATGTAATGCCCAAGAAAGCATGTATTTCTCTCTGTGTCCTTGGCACACTCAATTTTGCAATTGCCTGAATTCTTTCTTGGGTCAGTTTCCTTCCCTCCTTCGATAAGAGGTGACCTAAGTAGGTTACTTCTTGTCGACAATATTGCAATTTTGAAAGAGACACTTTGGGATGCAAGTCATACAAATGACGCAACAACGACAAGGTGGCTTGTTTACAAATCTCCTCAGTATCTGCAGCGACTAGCAAATCGTCGACGTAATGAATAAGGGTAGCGCCATCAGGAAAAACAATCGTATCAAGCTGTGTTTTTAAAGCCTGACTGTATATCGATGGACTTTCACAGTAGCCTTGAGGAGCGCATTTGAAGCGGAAGCTTCGGCCTCCTAAACTGAAGCCAAAAATATCCCTGCTCTCCTTGGCAATCGGGATGCTGAAGAAAGCATTCTTCAAGTCAATCACCGAGAACCAAGTGGCTGAAGCTGGAATCATAGTCAATAGGGCAGTGATATCAGGGACAACGGGAAACTGTGGCACAACTATTTTATTTACCTCTCTTAAGATCAATCACAAACCTGTAAACAGGTGGCTGGGAAGGGTCAGTACTCTTCAAAACAGGCAGAACAGGACTATTACAAACGTTGCCTCTTGTCTTTTCAATTAGATCTTTTTCGATCAGATCATAAATGATCGCTAACAACGCCTTTTCACCTTCGCTAGAGATCTTGTATTGGGGAATGCGCAGCATTCTAACATTGGCTTTCAATGTTACAATATATGGCGGTATTTCCAAAAGACCCACGTCATTAGGACCAGTAGCCCAAAGAGCATCCGGAAGAGAAGACAATTCTGTCGGAAGTGTATCCTTCGACAAATACATCGGGGAGACCACTCTCTTGCCCAGTGTAAGTTGTACTCCCGAAGGAGAACAATACAACGTCGCATATAGTCTTTTTAACAGATCCAATCCTAGAAGGTTCTCCCCACAACCTGTCGTCAGAATAAGGGGTGCTTCAAATTCATAAGGTCCAACAGAAGGAGACATAGGACTAGAAATCGGGTTCCTAACCGGGGTGCCAGAAAAACCTACTGAAACATTCATTTCGCCAGACAAAGGTGCGCCAGGGATTTTTGAGTGCATAATAGAACTCTTTGTAGCACCAGTATCCAACAGAAAAGGCTCTGACACACCTGATAAGGTCCACTCTGATCTACTGGAACTGAAACAATTCCCTCTCTTTGTCCATGGCTGTCCTAACGATCATTACCATTCATTTCCTCACCTTCATTATAGTAAACGTCCGTATAGTACTGAGCTGTCTTACCAGATGAACCTCGCTGTTGATCAAAACTATTCATCGAGTTCTGTGGAGGCAAAGCAAGTACATTCTGTCCACGACCTCTACCTCTAGGCGCTTGTTGAGCACCTCTACCTCTTACACCAGAAACACCATTCGTATGCTGCAACAAAACCGAACAACTATTCTTGTAATGACCCTCTTCTTTGCAATACGCACACTGATTAGGACCATACGAAAAACGCTGTTGAGAAGACTCGTTTCTATGCGAGTTTCTCGAATATTGCTGATATTGCTGATAATCATGTTGATTATTTTTTTTTTTTAAACTTTATTTTTGTTGCAGACAATGATAGCATATAACATTTGCGCCAACAGTCCCAAGAAAGCAACGACATTACCAAAGATTATACGTCTGTATACACGGCCCATCAGCCCACAACCCGGAGGCCGGGCGGCGGTAGCTCGTAGCATGTAAGCCAGGTCATGACCCTAGCCCTGTGACTGCGCGGCAGGATATTCTGATCTGCTTTTTCGTTTTTTTTGTGTGTTTTTTTTTAATACAGGTAACCCCCCAACTCCCCATAGGAACCCCTCCCTTCCAAACTACGGCATTCATGATTAAAGCATGTGTACACAGGTCGTTCACCTCATTATGGCACTCCTATTGGCAGATCTAGCAGCGGTCATTACGTAAATTAGGAATGACGCCTCGAGATACAAAACACAATACCTCCCAGTCGTAACCTACAGGTGCGTGTACGGTCAGGCACTCCCCCAGCTCACCAATCTCCCTCACCCTCCCCATCGCCCTCACCGCCCTCTCCCCCAGACTCCGTATCCCCAGGGGTGAACAACTCCGCACTCGTACCATCCGAATCTTCGGCTGCCTCACCCACCACTCGCATCATTCTCCATGCAAGCAGGTCATCCTGCAATTTGACATCTCTACGCACGTTTTGCATAAAGGTTTCCTCCGCCAGGGACCATTCCCCCACATCTCTAAGCCAAAGTGTCATCTCCGGGGCCCTCTGTCCCATCCACGTGATGGCCACCCTCCTCCTCGCCAGTACTAGTAGTAGCTGTAACATCTTGTAGGGCATAGTACACTTCCTGGGCTTGGGGACTAATGCTAACAAGCAGTGGAGGGGGGTCAGTTCCATCCGGAGTCCAGTAACTCTACAAATGTGCGCCACCACCGACTGCCAGAAGGCGTAAACCAGTGGGCAATCCCATGCTAGATGAAGAAAGGAGGCCCCCGGCGCGCCACACCTAGGGCAGTTATCGCGCTTGTCCGGGGCAATACGCTTCAAGGCAACCGGAGTCACATATGTGCGGTGTAAGAAATTGAAGTGTGTCAATTTGAATCGTGCGTTGCACGACACCTTCCGGGTGAGGGTACCAATGCGTTTGCGCTGTGCTGTGTCTAGAGCAACCCCCAGGTCAGTCTCCCAGGCCGCCCACGCCGGAGGAATCGGTGGGGTGGAGTCCTGCCGCATGGCTGAGTACAATAGGGTTATCAGCCTCCCGCCCCTACCACAGGAAAGGATAATATTGAGGGTATGGGACACAGGGGGCGCATCAGGGAATTGCGGCCAAGTATCTCGTGCCATTGCGTGGAGGCCCCTATAGTGTAGGAACTGTCCCCCCCCCAAGTCCGAACGTCTCCGTCGCCCGTTCGAGAGATAGGAACGTGTCGTCCGGGTAGAGATCTGCCAACAACTCGCACCCACCCGCTCTCCAGTCATGGAAAGGCATGTGTACCTCCATGTCCACCACCGGGGCCATGATCCATATCGGCAGCTCCCTGTGAAAGGGGGCCCTCCGCAGGATTTTTTCCACAACACGCTGCCAAATGGCTGCGGTGTGGCGCACTATGTACAGCAGCGCCGCATCCGCGCCCCTGCCGCGCATCAGGGCCAGCTGTACCGCCCTGTCATCCGCACTCCCTGCAAGGAGCCGTAGTTCCCAGGTGTCCGCATCTGCGAACCACCTGGCAGCTGGCAACAGCTGAGCTGCGTAGTAGTAGAGGTCGAATCTTGGTGCCTCCAACCCCCCCTCCTCCCAGCTGCGGACCACCGTGTGCAGGGCAACTCTACTACGCCTGCCCGCCCAGAGTAAAGACGTAAGGAGAGTATTAAGAGTGCGGAACATCCGCGGGGGAAGCGGGCACAGCGAATTCTGTAAGACATACAGTACCCGCGGCAGCATCACCATTTTTGCCACTGCCAGACGTCCCATCAGGGAGAGAGGCAATGTGTTCCAGAACGCCACTGATTGTTGCAGGGAGTGCACCACCCTATCCGCATTGCGGGCCAGCAATTGTTCGTCCGACGACGCCACCTGTATCCCCAGATAGCGGAAGGCCTCCAGTTCCCACCGCAGACCCAGGTGTGGCAAGTCTCCGCACGCGTCCGCATTGCATCCCGCTAGGGGGAAGATCAGGGACTTCCCTGCATTGATACGCTGGCCCGAAGCCGCGCCAAAACAGTCCAGCAGCCGTAGCAAAACCGGTAACGCGTCTTGCAGAGATGTTAAATAAAACAGTGCGTCATCCGCATACAGGGACACCGTGTGGACATTGCTCCCCACTTTGATTCCCCATTGGTCCATTGTGGTACGGACTTCCACCGCCAATGGCTCAATTGCCAGGGCGAACAGAAGCGGCGAGAGGGGGCAACCCTGCCGGGTGCCTCTCCCCAACGCCCAGTCCTCCGAGCGTGCGGCCCCAAGTCTGACTCTGGCCCGTGGCGCCAAATGCTTTGGCCAGGTCTATCGAGACCAAGACCTGGGGATCCTCCCTACCGCGCACCTCATGCATAACATGGGTTAATCGCCGCAGATTCATCGTGGTGTTGCGTCCGGGGATAAACCCGCACTGGTCCTGGTGAACCAACTGGGCCATGTGCGGCTCCAACCGAGCGGCTAAGAGTTTGGTCAGGATCTTGACATCCGTGTTGATCATTGCAATAGGGCGGTGTGCCGCGGGGTCACAGTCATCACCACCCGGCTTTAGAAGCATGCAGATCTCGCCCTGGTACATCGTGGGCGGGAGAGCTCCATCCTCCAGCGCTGTACAGAAGACCTGGAGGAGGAGGGGGCCGAGGACGTCTCCGAATGCGTGGTAGAACTCGGAAGGAAACCCGTCTCCTCCTGGGGACTTCGCCGTCGGTAGGCTGGCCATGGCCACCCGCACTTCGTGGAGGGTCAAAGCCCCATCCAATTCCTCCGCTGCTTCGCTCGGAATGGCCGGAAGGGTCACTCCACGGAGGTAAGACTGGTAGGATGCTTCCGTGACCAGCGGGTCTGCCGTATACACCTGCTGCAGGTGGGATTTGAGAACCCGTAATATGCCGGACTCCGAATGCACCATGGTCCCGTCAAGGCCCCTCAGGGCCAGTATCCGAACCGGTGCCGATTCTTTCCTCAAAATCCAGGCCAATAATCGGCCGGATTTGTCCCCCTCCCTGTGGAGACGCTGTCTGAATTGACCCAGCGTGTATCTGTCGAGGCGCGTAAGTATATCGTGGACTTGCTCCTGGGCTTCCCGCTCCAGGGCTAGTTCCGGTTCCCCAGGATTTGGTGAGGCTTGGCGAGTCCGCAGGGTGTCTTCAGCCTCCCTCAGTTCGCGGGTCAATTGTCGGCGCACCCCATAAGTAAGAGCCATACATTCCCCTCGCACCACTGCCTTCAGAGCGTCCCATTTCGTTGACAGAGGCACGTCGTCTCCCTCCCAGTTCAGGTCGACGTAGTTAGTGAGCGTAGTCTGCACATGATCTCTACCCAATGGGTCCTGCAGTAAGTCCGCAGGCATCCGCCACACACGGGGGCGGCAGGGCTGGTCGATGTCCTGCGTAGCGCACAACACCGGGGAGTGGTCAGAGAGAAAGCGGGCCAGATGAGTGACCTTCAGTGAATACGACGCGTCCATATTTGCGGCGAGGACCCTATCAAGTCTGCTATGGGAGTCGTGTGTAGGAGTGTAACAGGTGTACAATTTCTGCGACGGGTGACTCTGACGCCACACATCCACCGCTCCCAAGTTCGCCATGACCTCGCGCAGTCTCGCCGTCATGCGAGGTTTCGTCCCCGCTCGGGAAGGATGTCTATCTAGGACCGGGTCCAAGACACAATTAAAGTCCCCGAACCACAGGAGGGGGCTGTCCACGTCCGACACTAAGACGTCTTGCATTTGTGAGTAGAAGGCCGCATCGTCTACGTTAGGTGCGTACGTATTAAGGAGTGTAAGGTCCCTGCCATTCAACTTCACCCTCAACAATAGGTACCTGCCCTCGATGTCCGCTTCTGCATACTGTACTGCAAGGGGGACCCCGGGTGCCACCCAGATCAAGACCCCACGCGCATATGTCGAAAAGGAAGAGTGGAAGACCTGACCCCGCCATTTTTTAGCCAGCTTTTGCGCCCCCTCCTCATTCAGATGTGTTTCTTGTAAACACGCAATCGAAATGGAATGCCTCCGGAGGAAGGACAGGACCCTATAACGTTTGGTACAAGTGCCCAACCCACGCACATTCCACGTTAAGATTTTGTATCCCATTTTTCCAGTAAGTGCCCTGCCGGGCCATGCAGTCTGCCGCCAAAATACCGCCTCCTAGGGGCCTGAACAGTGATACACAGGATGCCTATACCAACATTTTTTAACAGTACCCCCCCATCTCCCCCCCTTCAACATTGCAACATTTGCAGAACACTCCCCCCTCCCCCCACCCACGAGCAGGATAATGACAACAACCCAACCTGTCAACCCACCCTTCCCCCGCTGGTGCCAGGACGTGCACAGCCTCCCCACACACCCCTCACAACCCATCACACACCCACACAACAACGAACTGCTTACACCCCCCCCCCCCCCCCCCCAGCTCCCCGCAAGACCCAATGCTCACATTATGTATGCCCGGCTCCGGCCCAGCCGTAGTCGACCATGCAGGACTAAGTCCGACGGTAGCACCCCCGCCCCCAGATACCAACCGACACCCACATTGCAAATCTACCAGCTCCTGTCCCCTCTCCATCATGTAAAGTCTGGTGGCTCCAGGTACAATGTCACTCCAGTGTCCACCTATACCCCTCTCCACCCCGGGAGCCACCGCAGCCAACCAAAGACATAGTACCTAGGGCTTCTACATCACCTCAGGGTGGGCCGTTCACCTCTAGGGCCCCAGCTCCCCCAGTCTCTTGAATCACCAGGTCCGACGGTGTCATGTCTCTCACTGCAGCGGGTAACGTGTCCGGGACCAGGATTTCCGCAGGTTCCAGTGGATTTTGAGACTCCGCCCCGGCTCCCTGCAACAAGGGTTCCAGGAGCATTCCGCCATCAGCCCCAACCGTGATTCTAGGTTCCTCTGTGTGCTCCGACGTGGAGCGTCGTCCCCGTCCGCCCCGGGGCCTCCGCTGCCGCTGGGGACGGCTCCCCCAAGACTCCTTGGACCCACCACGGGCCCCTGGTGGAACTCCATCTCCCCTAATCTCCAGCCATTCCCAAACTTCCTCCGGAGATTCAAAGAAGTGTGCCTTACCCTGAGCCAGCACCTTGAGTTTGGCAGGATATAGCAACATGTATTGTAACTGCATCGCCCGGAGCTTCTGCTTAACCCCCAGGAAGGATTTCCTCATCTCCTGTACCTGGTGGGTATAGTCTGGGTATATCGAAATCCGACTATTTTCAATGGCCAGGTCTGGTTTCTCCCTTGTTGCTCGTAGGATGCAGTCTCGATCCCGATAATTCAATATCTTGGCAATCAGAGCCCGCGGCGGGGCCCCCGGTTGTGGCGGGGGAACCAGGGCTCGATGAGCCCTCTCGATGACAAAGACTTCTGAGAGACCCTGCGGGCACAGCTTCGCTCTAATCCATGTTTCCAGAAAGCGTTCAGGGTCTCCAGCCTCCAGTCTCTCCGGGACACCCAGGACCCGAATGTTGCTGCGACGCGCCCTCCCTTCTGCGTCCTCAGCTCTCCGTTCCAGGGCCCCAGTCGTAGCCGTAAGGTGTGTGACCGTCTTCCGGAGAGAGGCCACTTCCCCCTGTAACTGCTCGATATTGGCCTCCGCATCCGTAACTTTGTCCGCTACTTTACGGAGGTCTGTTCGCAGGAGGTTGACGTCGATGGAGACTGTTTCAATTTGCCTCTCCAGCGCTGAGTGGGAGCCCTGAATCGCCTTTAGGAGTTCCGCATGGGAGGGCTCACCGGAGTTCGCGGGCTCCTCATCCAGGCCCGATTGGCGCGTGATCCTTTGGGGCGGCAGTCTTTGCGTGGTGTACTGGGTGATCGTATTGGCCTGTGACGAGCGGGACGCCTTATCTTTACGCATCCTCGGATTGAACCCAACGCGGGGCTGGCCCGCCTGTAGACCAGCAAGTCCACCACCGCCTCCACCCGGCCGGCGGAACGTTCCGTGCGGAGTCGCGCTCGAGCTCTCACCCTCGCACAGTCAGCTGGGCGTCCCCACTCTCCCAACACTCCCGTCACAGGCGGGTCCCAGGGACCGCAGGCACCACCAGGAAGCTTCTTGCACCGACCAGGGGGGATTCCGGCGGTGAGATCTCGTCCAGTGACCCCGTGGCCTCCAGCGGTGGCGGCTTTGTGTCCCTCCGTCCAGCCGGGCCCCACAGGGAGTAGTCCACTCTATGCGCCGCACCCGGCCCGTGCGGGCGGCGTGATTCGTATGCCCCACTCACTCAGCCAGTAGTCAGGTGTGGGGGGGCCCCTCAATACGCTCCACTCCGGCGCTTCAATCAGGAGTCCAGTCAGCCCCCCTCAACTAATAACGCTTCCAGCAGCCCGGAGCCTCCTCCAAGAGTCAATGGGGGGGTCGCACCCCCTCCTCCCCGCACTTCAGGAGGCCGGTAGGCCCGAAGGAGCCGGGTCGGCCCCACGCAGGCTGACAGGGGCCCAGCGTCGGTGCCTGCGCCGTCCGCGCTGCTCTTCTGTGCCCCTCCGGGCCCCCTGCCCGCTCCTATCACACAGACTCTGCCGGGCCCCCAAGCAGCAGTCGCCGCCGGTCACTCACCGTCCCCACAGTCCAACGGTCGACCTCAAGATGGCGGCCCGGTGGGGGGAGGGGTACGCACCGGTCCTCGGCTCTCCCGTCGCTTTTCCGTTTCGGGATAGCGGACCGTCCCCCAAGCAGGCAGTGGCACCGCTGGACAAGTGCACGTCAGGGCGCCCTCACGGGCCCGGGCTCCCCCGATCTTCACTCGGAGCTCGCGGCCCGCTCCACCGGGGCCGAAGCTCCTCCTGAGGCGTCCCTCGGACCGGCGCCGCCAATCACGCCCTCACACTCGGCGTCCTCCCTCTGGTCTAGGTCCAGGTCCGGGACAGGCTCCGCGATCTCCCCACAGGCCCTCCGCAACACTGCAGGATATGGCCTCCCTCGGCCGACCAGGCCCAGACCGCGGCCTCACGTAGGTGTGGCGGCCGCCTCCAGATCACCGGAGGTGCTCCGCGGTCACTCCGCTACTCCCGCCGGCTGAAAATCGGCAGGGATGATCCCCGCAGCGTCAGGGATTCCTCCGGTCCATCAGAACTGCTCACCGGAGTCTGGGCAGGATTTTATTCAGGATTTAAGGGTCCGCAGGACGGGAGCTGGCAGAGCTCACGTCCTGTCGGCCATGCTGCTTGGCCACGCCCCCCAATCATGTTGATTATTAGTACGGGGTGGATAAGCTTGCTGTAGAAGAACTTTAGTTTTTAATTCCTTAGTCTTCTTATCCGCTTTCTCTAACCCATCTTTGTGCCTATTTATCATAGTACTGGGCAGTAGCCAAAATTTGTGCTGACGTGGAAACAGCCCAAGCACTTTCAGAATCCTTCAATTTATTGCACAATTCAGGAAGCCAATTATGTACAAATTTGTCAACAAACAATCTCTGACCGCCCTCTGTAGCCATATCCTGACCACTATGGTCGACGAAAGTCTCTTCGAACCTCGTGAAAAAGTCAGACACCGTTTTGTCTTTCTTCTGCTTACATGCAGACAACTTGTCCCAATTGACACGCAATTCTGGCATTAAATTCTTCATATACGTAATAATCTTATCAGGAAGTTCAGTAATCAAATCCTCAGGCTTAGCACCGCCTACTTGCCTATTGTCGGCATCTCTAAGATTAACCCATGTATCACCCAATTCAACCGCATGAGCCGTATGACGAATCTTACTCCAAATAGGTTGTGGAACAACATTGCCAAACAACATGTCGATGTCCGCCAAATTCATAATACACAAACCCACAGTCTGAGTCAACTCTTTATAGTACCCTGCTGGATTTTTGCGTGGATCAGGCAAAGACTGCTTAATAGCTAAAACTTCAGCACGTTTCCATGGAACATGCACCCAAACACGCTGAAAATGAGCCGGCACAGCTGGCGGATTATTATTTGCACCAGCGGGCACTTCTTCTTTCCACACCGGAGGAACCTCTCTCATCGGATATTGTCGTGCCTTTCTCCCAACTGAAGAATGAGGCCCGAACAATTGTCGAGAAGGAGACTCACTCCTAAATGATAACAACATCGCAACCACTTTCCCAACATCAGATGGACTTACAATAGTTCCTTTCCCAAATTCGGAACGTATGCTGTACAACTCGTCAGCAGCTTGCCCCACTTCCTCATCCCACTTTTCAACAAGAAAAGCACACATCGTATCGAAAACGTACCGTTGCTTCGGTGCTTCCCATTGAAGGAAAACATGCATAGCACCCTCAAGATCATAATGTGTATCGTACATAATCCATTTACGCTCCATGTGGTCCAAAATCGTACGCTCATCCATATTCGGCAACTGACTACGTGACTGTCTATGCTCAGTAACAGGGGACATACCTAATTGTCCCAACAAAGGAGAAAAGAAACCAGTAACTGCAGTAGTCATTCGTTGTCTAGCAGAAGGAGATGGTGAAAGAATAAGAGAAGACGGAACAATAGCAGAAGAATTCAAAGTCGGAATGGAGGGAGCATTAAGAACAGGCGTAGGAGTAGCAGACGAAGAAGGAGGCAAAGGTGGTGGCCCCTGAGGAGGCTGCGCCAAAGGAATAGTAGCCAACGGAAAGGGAGCTGGCTGTGGTGGAATCACAGGTGGCACAACAACTGGGTGTTGTGCAACCACAGGCGGTCGCAGTGGTGCCGTAGCATTTTGTGTATAAGGGGGTGGCGAACTCAAGAGATGCGACATTAAAGGATCTTTCTCAAGATCTTTCTTTTCTTCCTGTTTACGCGGAAAAACTGGGTATCATCTATCTACCGATAACTTCTGCACCCTAAGCATCTGTTCGCTTTCTTGCTCTTCCTCATTATCCCTAAACGCAACAGCAGCTTGTATCATTGACATTCCTCGTTCTCGTTTATTTTTCTTCGCTAGTTTAATTTCTCTCTGTTTGGCTTCTTTGCGCCATATGCGAAAAGAGTCAAACATTGCCGGCCGGGCTTTCTACTTAAAAAGTTTAACCTCCAGATTATCCAAAATCTCTGTGTCAAAACTACCATATTGGGGCCATTTTAAAACACCGTCTTTCCTGGTGTATCGGATCCATACTTCATTATATGCGATGGGGCCTTCGCCATGTTTCACATAAAGTTCATAGGTTGGAGTTCCAATCGGAGGAACCGGACACGAGTCCTCAAATCGGGAATCCCTATTACAACCAAGACAAAACAGATTTCCAAGTCTGCTAAGACCAGGCATCTTCGCTCACTAGTCTAGCTTCAAACTTCAAAGGATTATCGAATACGATAGTCTCGTGAATACACGAGTCCTTCGGCTTTGGTGCTTGCAAGTTCCAAATCAAAGCGATCCCAAGGGGATACCAAAACTAAGACGCAAACTAAGGACTGGGAGACGCTCCACTCATACTTAACTGAGGTATCGATGACGTCACCAGAAGACTCGTCTAATGTTTCGCTCTACCAATCATCAAGGGTCCAAAACAGGGCGATAGTCAGGGCAGCAGTCCTTCGTAGCCGTCGGGAAGCGGGGATCCTCGCAGCAAAGACTTTCGGACCACGTCGACATACAGGGGTCGATGAAGTGGCGGCCTTCCTCCAGAATTTTCACACAAAGCTCCTCACGAACCTCTGGCTTGGACCGGTACTGCTGAAATCACGCCATGTTGGGCGCCAACTGAAGTACTGGGTTTTTAAGAACCCAGCGGTGCCAGGGAACACACCCTAAGACTTCGAGTCCTTCCTATTTCAGACTACAGAAACACAGAGTCTTCTTGGTGAAGTCAAAGATCGTATTTATTGGCTGCAGCCAGTAACAAGTGTCCTAAAAGTACAACACGGTGTATATTCTCAGGAGACTGCTCAAACTTACAAAGCCAGCCTTCTCTTTTTATACAAAATATTATGCTTTAGGCAAACATTCCTTATTTTACAGTTGACCATTCACATATTTTCACTACAAAGAAAAAGCAGAGTCATGATGACAAGCCCATATTTTAGTTTGTCCAGCCCACAATCAATTACCCGGTAAGGCCCAGTATTATCATCAGATATCGACGGACCCCCAATAAAAACGTGCACCTCCTCCTCGTAAAGCAAGTCATAAAGAAAGAAACAGGGACAGGTGTGTGTAAGATTAGGCATGGTTTGTATGCGATGAAAGGTTTATGATATGTTGTGCCTTGATACTAATCTCATTCGGCCACTGGAGAGGGAACTGGCCAAACAGGTTTGGCTTCAGGCAGTGGAGTCAGCTTGCCCAGGTCACAGAGGAGTCAGCAAAGGTGTATGTGTCCTTCGGACTCGTTTTTGGCCTTAGTCATTTGGCCTGTGTGAGGGCAATCACAAAATGGCTGCCGTTCACAAAATGGAACCCGAGGGTTCAGGACGGAAACTCTAATTTCAGGGTGATTTCGTCACCCGAATATGACGAAAATACTTGTGCATAGTATTCTAATCATTCTCGGTCTGATGATACCAAAATCGTCATGATACGACGATGTTTATAACACGGGTCCAGAATTTCCAGTACCACAGAACCTGCTGTACCATGCAGGCTCTCTCAAGAGCAGTTATCCACTTGTGTAGGGGGGCACAATCTTTGTCAGGTTTCTAGTATTATAGGACCTGTCTTTCTCTCTAGGAGTTATGTTGCTGCCACCAGTGACATCTAAGTCACACATTTTCTGTTCCCTTGCTAAAGCAAGTTTAGCTTGGGCCAAGGCTACCTATTCCCTCTCTATCTGGAGTTGGACAGCCCTCATTCTGGCCCTATGCTCTTTTCTCTGGGGGGAAGTCATTCCCCTTTGAGATTCCCTGGAGGCACTAGAAATATGAGAGTCCCTTGAGGGAGACCTCAACCTTCTATTACCTGCAGGTACTATGGTGTAGGGTCTGGGGAGGTGCTGGCCCTCTCCATTCCCATGTAGGTCCAAGTTGGCTCGGCTAAGCCTCCCCACTGGTACCTGGTTACCCCTCTGATCCTGATCAGGCTCATCTACTTCTGAGCCATCCTCCTCCTCTTCCTCCTCTTCTTCCTCTTCCTCATCTGGAGTTTTCTCATTCTCAGGGGTGTTCACTCCATCTCCTAAATCTAAGGGAGCTGCACTCGCCTTTTCTAAGTCATCCTTTTCCAGGATGGCTATCAGGGAAGGAATGGTGGGGTTTCTACCCCTTTTTAGCCCCCTTGCAATGAACAAGGCACCCAAGTCTTTGTGGCTAAGTTTGTCATAGCTGGAAATTGCCTTGGTAAGGTCAACTGTCACAGGGGCAGAGCCTGAAGCTCTTCCTGTGTGAGACATGACTGCCAGTGAGGTGCAAGTGGTGCACTTACCTACACTATGTGTTTTCCTACTGTACCTTGCTAGTGAGTTGTAGTCAGGGTGTGCTAATCCCTTTAATCTACAACTACTAAGTTCAGTAGAACTTAAATATGCTAAGCTTTTGATTTATATGTACCTAAGGTACTTGATGTGATCTTTCAATTTGATAAAAAGATTGCAATGGTAAAACAACAGCAAGCTCAAATCCGCACCGCTGCACACCAATATGAGAAGTTGGCCTGATATATGATGTTTCCAATTCTGGAACCACCTTGTATCAGTCCAAACAATCCCTCATGGTGTCTGGTTGTAAGTCAACCTTGTTAGACAAGCTATCTTAAGGGTAGCATGGACTAAGCAGCCTTAAAGGCTAAACTCAAGAGGTCGTGTTAAGCGAGCTGTTTTACCAATCACAATCCTGTAATATCAAATGAAAGGACACCACACAAGTATATATTATAAAAATATATGTATTTATTACTAGAATAATCCCCAGTACTCTTTATGAGCAAAGGGGCACAAGCGTTAAATCAAAAGCACAGTATAACATATGAAAGTTGCACAATTATGGATGAGGGCGGGTGGCCATTCAAACCATATATTAAGAAAGTGGTATGAGAGATACCAATCGAACAGTGGTTAGGCCTATGGAATCGCTGGGAGCAGTCGGGACAAGCAATGCTGAAGTCGGGAAAAGCAAGCGGGATTCGGGTGCAGCGCTTAAAGCACACGCATGCACCAATGCAAAGTCAACGGTGCGTAAAAGTTACACAAATAGAGTTTAAGGATACTTCCGCTGAACCTAGATGGACAAAACTTTAGACACAGACCCTAGAGGTGTGTACCAGTGTGGGAACACCGGCGTTGCTGAGTTACCTCACCCACAGGAAGCGGGTGCATAGGGTCGAAGTGGCGTCGGGTTTCGTCACGCAGGTTGTTGTTGCTTGAAGCTGAATATGCTGCAGGCGATGTGAAGGAGAAGAGTCCGGTGTGATCCAAGTGTGGATCAGAGTAGAAAAGTACCTGAAAGCAGAGGGGACAGAGTCTGGGTCACTCAACAGTGACCAGGGAGGAACCAGGACGGAACCAGGCAATGTCGGGCGCAATCAGGTGGTTGTAGAGTGTAGGAAGGTACCTCCTGACTATGGTTGCCCCCAACTTTTTGCCCTGTGTTTTAGCTGGTTTTGGACATAGTCGACCTGGATCCTGCCAATCAGGACCCCAGGCCTACTGCTCTCTCTTTAAAATGGATTCCATGTACCCTAGGTGCATTTCCAATTGGTACTGGGCCACCCTATCAGACCCTGTAACTCAGGGCATGGGTGTACCCAGGGCTGCCAGGGGCTGCAGCATGTATTATGCCACCCCTGGCTGGCCTCTTAAATTTGACACAACTGGCTGCATGACAGCTGGGGCAAAGTCGTGTAATCACACTTTGCTGTAGGTGTAGTATACCTATACCTAACCCTAAAATGGACACACAGATTCCTATCAGTCACTCCTATGGCAGGCCTTGACAATCCTGAAGGCAGAGTGCTTGGAATCGTGTGAGATGGTGCTCTGGCATGAGCTGAGCCTGTCTGCAGCTTGCGGAACCAAGTCCTAATAGCTGTTCCATGATATCGCATACCATATACTCTTAAGTGCATTATAATCCTCGCGGTTAAATGCTAACTTTGGTATTGCTTTATCAAAACATGTCGAGTAAGGTGTCATACGAATTGGAATACTAACCCCTCGCCAATTCTGGCGACGGGGTTAGCATTCCACCCTTCTAGAGGGACACGACATGTATGTAACTGTGAACCCCGGTTAAAGTTAACTGAAGCCTCAGCTCCACAAAATGGATGCTGCCACCACAGACACGAGTCTGACCCACTGCAGCTGGGAGACCTTCCAGCGAGGGGAGCCTGGACAAAGGGTTTCCTGTCAGGGGCGGTGCTAGCACCGTCCCAGACATGGTTTTGTGTATCCTGGGTAGGCAGGGCTTTTCAGGAAGGTGACTGCTGAGTGGCACCCCGGTGCTCACTACGCATAGGCCAGTCAGAACCAGTTCCAGGGGCACACCAGCCCCTGGCCTGGGGAAGTCCGGCAGGGGAGAGGGGTGTAACCACCCCCCTCCTGGTCCCACCCATAGGCAGGACCCAGTCACCGGGTCAGCCCCCTTTTTTTTAGTATAAAGATAGGAGCGGGCCCCCTGTTAAAATTAGATCATCTTTGGAATCAAGATACCACTTTCTTCGAAAGGACTTCACGATTTCTTCTTCAAGATTCTCCCTTGTGGCTAAGGAGTAGTCACCCTGCATCAAGCGGGCACCATCCTAAAGAACACTGCGGTCTGCTGCAAGTCCTTCATCACGAATCCGACGACCCAGCCCGACGAGACCCGGCTTCCCTGGCACCTCTGACCTCTACTCACCTCTACAGCAAAGCTGAGAACCGTGAGTGCGACGAGACCTCAAGGGACCGACGATCGCCAAGACTGCACGACATCTTTACTGCAAGCCCACCGAGTCTTCCACTGGTGAGTGCTTTGGGGTCCGAGAAGCCCCAACCCTGCGCAGCTCCAGCATCCAAGATCAGCCTCCCTGCATCTCCACGATCTGCGTGGGGCCCTTCTGCTGTTTGCTGTGCACCGCGTTGTTTGGCTACTAGCCGGCTGGCTTGTGGCCTTCTGAACGACGCCCGACGACAACTCTTCTGCTGGTCTGGTTGCTCCAGGCTGGCCCTTGCTTCCTTTTTCAAGAGAGGCACCCCGGACCCTCCTGGTCCACTCCAGACGCCATTTTAGGTCCACCGCGTGGGCTTGAATTTGCCAAGGCTTTGTTGCCCAATCCTGGGTCCAGCGACGCCGACAGCTTCTATCTTCGTGGGACAGCTCGATCCTCCATCCTGGTCGCCGACAACGCCTCCTGGTCCGTGAGATCTTCGAGTCAAGCGTCACCCACTCACCTTGTCGAGATGGCTATCATCCGGTGCCCTCCTGGTGCCCACTGACTACTGGCTAGTAGTCTCGAACTTGGTCCCCTCTGCTTTCAGGTGTCATCTATCTTCAAGATCCAGGCTTGGATCCGACTGAACTTTCTTCACTGGTCACCGGCCAGCATCTTTTCTTCCGGCTCCTGGTCCGTCTACGAGGATTCCCGACGTCTTTTCAGACCTATGCAGCTGCAGCCCCTGGGCTAGGTAACTTCGGCATTTCGGTGCCCCAGCATAGCCTCACTATCCAAGGGTCAGAATCTACTTTCGTTTTCTCCCTACCAGGTCGGGTTCGCCCGAGAACACTAACTTTCCAATTCCTAGCTACCATAGACTTTTGTCCGCATCTCGCGTGAGAGTGCACACACTGCACCCGAGTCCCCTAGGCCTCCTAGTCGTAATCTAACGATTCCCTAGTCAAGTCCTAGCGATTCCAAAAACTATTAGTACTGTACTTACCTGCTAGGAATTTCACATTCCACTTTCAGAGTATATGGTTTTCCGTGCCCCTCGGGCATTTGTATATACTGTGCTAACTTAAGTATTTTTGTAAGAGTTTTGGTTTGTGCTTAGTACCCTGTCCTCATAAAGAGTACAGGGCTGTTGTGATCTTTAATAAATAACTGTTTATTTTCATAACACTTGTGTGGTGTCCTTTCACTTGGTATTCAAGGGGTATATGTGTGGTAAACAGCTGGCTTAACACGCCCTCTCGAGTCTTTAGCCTTAGACTGCTCGTATCCACGCTACTAGGATAGCTGGTCTATAAGGTTGACTTACAACCAATCATCAATAAGGGTTGCTGGACTGATACATAGTGTTCACTAGAATAGTGAGCACTGCATATCAGGCCACCTTCTCACATTGGTGAGCAGCGGTTGGGATTTGAGCTTGCTGTTGTTTTACCACACGTATCCTAAGAATATCTTGTTGAAAGATCACATAAGTACTGTTAGGTACATATAACTAAAGCTTAGAATACTCTGAGTTCTACTGAACCAGCTGTTACAGCTCCTCAAGGCTTAGCACACCTTGGCTGTAACTCTTAGCAAGGGATCAGTAGGTAAACACATAGTGTAGGTAGGTGCATCACTTACACCACACTAGAATCAGCATGTCAGACAAAGGAGGAAACTCTGAGTATCCCCTTGTGTCAGTGGACCCTCCACAGGTCCTTACTTCAAAATATGCTGCTCTTAGCTTCCATGAGATGAGACAAGTGTGTACTCTCAGGAAACTAAAACAGGGGTCTAACCCCACCACTTCCTTTCTGATTGGTCTCTTAGAGGCTTATGATGCCAGTAGGGCTGGTAACCCAGACCCTTCTAATCCAGATGGAAGTTTGCCCTCCTTACAGGGTCCCTTTGATATCCATCCTCTCCATGAGGCAGATGATGCTGAGGATGAGGATGAGTTGTCTGGGGATGAGGCAGATAAGGGACAGGTAGAAGTCAGCAGACTAAGCAGGTCCAACTTAAGCAGACATGAGCTTGGTGCTGGGGGACCCCTGGGCCCATTCTCAGGTCAGCTTAACATTGGGAATGGACGAGTTAGGTCTCTATCAAGAGGCTCTAACAGATCCATTCAAACCAATGGCTCTCAGAACTCTGCTCTGAGGAGGATGACCTCCCCTCAGAGGAGAATCTATGCAGCTGAAGAAAGAGCAGCCAAACTGAGGATTGAAAGGGAAGAACTTGCCCTGGCCAAAGAGAGGCTTGCCTTTGCTAGAGAGCAAAAATTATGTGGGCTACAGCCCACTGGTGGCAGCAATATACCTAGCAATAGGGAAAGGAGTTTTGATACAAAGCACCTGAATAAGATAGTGCCCCCCTTTAAAGAAGGGGATGACATCCACAAATGGATTACTGCTTTGGAGAGAGCCTGCACTGTGCAGGGTGTTCCCCAAAGTCAGTGGGCAGCTATCTTGTGGCTCTCCTTTGATGGTAAAGGTAGAGATAAGCTCCTCACCACAAGGGTGGAGGATGCTAACAATTACAAAATCTTGAAGAATACACTGGTTGATGGGTTTGGTTTAACCACTGAACAATACAGGATGCTGTTCAGAGACACCCAGAAAACTCAGTCTCAAGATTGGACTGACTTTGTTGATTGTGCCACTAAGGCTTTTGAAGGCTGGCTACTGGGTAGTAAGGTTACTGATTTTAAAGGATTGTATAATCTAATTATGAGGGAGCAAATCTTAAATAATTGTCAGAACCAGCTATTACATCAGCACCTGGTAGACTCTGAGTTGACCTCTCCCCAGGAATTGGGTAAGAGGGCAGACAAATGGGTCAGAACCAGGGTTAGGCCTAAAAACCAGGGTGGTGACCAGAAAAAGGAATCAACCAAGCCTCAAGAGAAGGGTGGGGATAAATCCACAGAGAAGACTTCCCAAGGGCCCCAAAACTCCAACAAGGGTGGTGGGTCCCAGAACACTCCTTCAGAACAGAAGAAACCTTATTGCCATACCTGTAAACAGGTGGGCCATTACAAAAGTGATGCCAAGTGCCCTAAAAATAGCAATAAGGAAAACATACCCCCAAGTAACACTCCCAGACCTCCTGTTACCACTAGTGGTAATCCCCCAGGTGGTGGGAGTGCCCCCAAGAATGTGGTGGGCATTACTTTGGGTCATCAGGAGGACTATGGCCTAGCCGGGTTCCCTGACCACACTCTTGTCTGTGAGACTGGCATGGGGTTTGCCAACTTCACTACTGGACCCCACATTTTGGGAAAGTATAGACAAGAAGTTGTAGTGAATGGTCAGAAAGTTGAGGCATTCAGAGACACAGGGGCCAGCCTCACCATGGTGAGTGACCATCTGGTCCCCTCTGCTCAACTGACCCCTGGTTTTACTTATCAGGTGACAGACATTCATGGAATGAAGAGAAGGCATCCCATGGCAGTAGTCAAGCTCAGCTGGGGTAGTGTCACAGGGCCCATGAGAGTGGCAGTGACAGATAACCTACCTGTAGATTGCTTACTGGGGAATGACCTGGAACTCTCAGCATGGGCTGAGGTGGAACAAGAAACTCATTCCAGAATGATAGGCCTATCCAGACAGGTTAGTGGGGCAGTAATAGCTACAGCCCCAGTCCAAACACCATTCCTCCCTGAAAAGGTTGGAAGGGCAGTGGTAGCCACTGCCCAGGCTCAGACAGACTTTCCAGAACAGGATAGGAGGGCTGTGACAGTCACAGCCCAAACACAAACTGAGTGCCCTCCTGAAAAGGTTGGCAAGGCTGAAATGGTCTCAGCCTCTACTCAAACAGATAGTGAGGTTGTGAAGCCTGAAACAATGGATCACTCCACTCAAACAGAGAGCATTGAGGAGGAAGAAGAGTCTTCCCCCTCCCAGACACTAGGTGAGAGCCAGCCTCCTCAGGGAGCTGACTCTACCCCTGTTGAAGGAACTGCCCCAGAGGTAGTCAGGCCTAGCCTGGCAGAGCCCCTGATGGCAGGGGACCCTTCCCAGGTGGGACCCAGTCTGGAGCAGGTAACCTGCACCTCTCTACCCTGTCTCAGTCAGCCCAGGGCCGAAGAGAACAGGGAGGCCAGTGGTGGACCCCAAAGGGCCCCCTGTCCAAAAGAACCCCTTAATCAACAGATTAGGATCACTGAAGCTGGAAAACCTAGCCAAGTGAAAATAGAACAGACTCCTGAGGGATCCCCCTTAAAAGTAGTTAGGGAACTCCCACAGCTGGACACTGTTGGGCACAGCCAAACATGGGGCCTAAAAACCCCAGACCTGACCTGTCCCTCCAGTAAGCCAAACAGAGGGACTCAGCCCCCAGCTTTAGGTAGCCAGAGGCTGACCCTGAGAGCTCAGTGCATCTCAGCTAAAGAAAGAAAGGCACACATGATGGATGGTGATTGGAGGAAGTTGAGCCCAAAGGTAGAGGAGCCTCACTTCAGTGCTCCATCCCAGCATCAGCCTTCTTCTTTCCCAAGACACTCCAGAGACAGAGATTCCCTATGGTGGAGACCCTCAGACACCCTTAGGGTGAGGGGTTGCCTAGTGGACCATGACACAGGGGGAAACCAAGCCAGAGCTGGACCTTCCTTATATGGCCACTTAGGTAATAGAGGCTTACCTGGACAAGGATAGCCTTATCTCCTTTCGTTTGGGGGGGGGTTGTGTAGGAAGGTACCTCCTGACTATGGTTGCCCCCAACTTTTTGCCCTGTGTTTTAGCTGGTTTTGGACATAGTCGACCTGGATCCTGCCAATCAGGACCCCAGGCCTACTGCTCTCTCTTTAAAATGGATTCCATGTACCCTAGGTGCATTTCCAATTGGTACTGGGCCACCCTATCAGACCCTGTAACTCAGGGCATGGGTGTACCCAGGGCTGCCAGGGGCTGCAGCATGTATTATGCCACCCCTGGCTGGCCTCTTAAATTTGACACAACTGGCTGCATGACAGCTGGGGCAAAGTCGTGTAATCACACTTTGCTGTAGGTGTAGTATACCTATACCTAACCCTAAAATGGACACACAGATTCCTATCAGTCACTCCTATGGCAGGCCTTGACAATCCTGAAGGCAGAGTGCTTGGAATCGTGTGAGATGGTGCTCTGGCATGAGCTGAGCCTGTCTGCAGCTTGCGGAACCAAGTCCTAATAGCTGTTCCATGATATCGCATACCATATACTCTTAAGTGCATTATAATCCTCGCGGTTAAATGCTAACTTTGGTATTGCTTTATCAAAACATGTCGAGTAAGGTGTCATACGAATTGGAATACTAACCCCTCACCAATTCTGGCGACGGGGTTAGCATTCCACCCTTCTAGAGGGACACGACATGTATGTAACTGTGAACCCCGGTTAAAGTTAACTGAAGCCTCAGCTCCACAAAATGGATGCTGCCACCACAGACACGAGTCTGACCCCCTGCAGCTGGGAGACCTTCCAGCGAGGGGAGCCTGGACAAAGGGTTTCCTGTCAGGGGCGGTGCTAGCACCGTCCCAGACATGGTTTTGTGTATCCTGGGTAGGCAGGGCTTTTCAGGAAGGTGACTGCTGAGTGGCACCCCGGTGCTCACTACGCATAGGCCAGTCAGAACCAGTTCCAGGGGCACACCAGCCCCTGGCCTGGGGAAGTCCGGCAGGGGAGAGGGGTGTAACCACCCCCCTCCTGGTCCCACCCATAGGCAGGACCCAGTCACCGGGTCAGCCCCCTTTTTTTTAGTATAAAGATAGGAGCGGGCCCCCTGTTAAAATTAGATCATCTTTGGAATCAAGATACCACTTTCTTCGAAAGGACTTCACGATTTCTTCTTCAAGATTCTCCCTTGTGGCTAAGGAGTAGTCACCCTGCATCAAGCGGGCACCATCCTAAAGAACACTGCGGTCTGCTGCAAGTCCTTCATCACGAATCCGACGACCCAGCCCGACGAGACCCGGCTTCCCTGGCACCTCTGACCTCTACTCACCTCTACAGCAAAGCTGAGAACCGTGAGTGCGACGAGACCTCAAGGGACCGACGATCGCCAAGACTGCACGACATCTTTACTGCAAGCCCACCGAGTCTTCCACTGGTGAGTGCTTTGGGGTCCGAGAAGCCCCAACCCTGCGCAGCTCCAGCATCCAAGATCAGCCTCCCTGCATCTCCACGATCTGCGTGGGGCCCTTCTGCTGTTTGCTGTGCACCGCGTTGTTTGGCTACTAGCCGGCTGGCTTGTGGCCTTCTGAACGACGCCCGACGACAACTCTTCTGCTGGTCTGGTTGCTCCAGGCTGGCCCTTGCTTCCTTTTTCAAGAGAGGCACCCCGGACCCTCCTGGTCCACTCCAGACGCCATTTTAGGTCCACCGCGTGGGCTTGAATTTGCCAAGGCTTTGTTGCCCAATCCTGGGTCCAGCGACGCCGACAGCTTCTATCTTCGTGGGACAGCTCGATCCTCCATCCTGGTCGCCGACAACGCCTCCTGGTCCGTGAGATCTTCGAGTCAAGCGTCACCCACTCACCTTGTCGAGGTGGCTATCATCCGGTGCCCTCCTGGTGCCCACTGACTACTGGCTAGTAGTCTCGAACTTGGTCCCCTCTGCTTTCAGGTGTCATCTATCTTCAAGATCCAGGCTTGGATCCGACTGAACTTTCTTCACTGGTCACCGGCCAGCATCTTTTCTTCCGGCTCCTGGTCCGTCTACGAGGATTCCCGACGTCTTTTCAGACCTATGCAGCTGCAGCCCCTGGGCTAGGTAACTTCGGCATTTCGGTGCCCCAGCATAGCCTCACTATCCAAGGGTCAGAATCTACTTTCGTTTTCTCCCTACCAGGTCGGGTTCGCCCGAGAACACTAACTTTCCAATTCCTAGCTACCATAGACTTTTGTCCGCATCTCGCGTGAGAGTGCACACACTGCACCCGAGTCCCCTAGGCCTCCTAGTCGTAATCTAACGATTCCCTAGTCAAGTCCTAGCGATTCCAAAAACTATTAGTACTGTACTTACCTGCTAGGAATTTCACATTCCACTTTCAGAGTATATGGTTTTCCGTGCCCCTCGGGCATTTGTATATACTGTGCTAACTTAAGTATTTTTGTAAGAGTTTTGGTTTGTGCTTAGTACCCTGTCCTCATAAAGAGTACAGGGCTGTTGTGATCTTTAATAAATAACTGTTTATTTTCATAACACTTGTGTGGTGTCCTTTCACTTGGTATTCAAGGGGTATATGTGTGGTAAACAGCTGGCTTAACACGCCCTCTCGAGTCTTTAGCCTTAGACTGCTCGTATCCACGCTACTAGGATAGCTGGTCTATAAGGTTGACTTACAACCAATCATCAATAAGGGTTGCTGGACTGATACATAGTGTTCACTAGAATAGTGAGCACTGCATATCAGGCCACCTTCTCACATAGAGGAGCTTCTCTCCGCTGCCATGTGGGCTCTGGGGCATCTGTGACGTCCAGGAGCGGGTCACGAGCTGTCCCACGCAGGCTCTCACCGTCGGTCGGCTTCAAGATCGGAGCAAACAACACTTGGCAAGAGCAATCCACGCAGGACTGGAAGATTGCTTCTCACTCGGACCAGGAGGGTCAGAGCCGGTGCTCCTTTTCAGAGGAGCTGGTGCAAGTCTGGAGCAACCAGAATCGCAAGTCGTATTTAGGTTTTCGCCGGCACAAGGGCCACAAGCCAGCTGGCAAGTGACCGGGCCAACGTGTCGAGCCAACAAAAGCAGAAGGGCCCCACGCAGCACTCTTCGAGTGTAGAGGGGTGAGCTTCAGTGCAAGAGTGGCTCAGGGTTGGGGCTTCTCAAACCCCGGTGTACAGCTTCGAGGGTCACTCGTGGGCTGCACAGTCAGCGTCTCGTGGTCTTTTCAAGATGGCGTGCCCCACGCTTCCGGTCGCCTCCACGGGTCTCAGCTCTGCAGGGACTGTGGATCGGGCTGTAAGAAGGCAGGCAAGCTTGATCTCGTCGATCTCTGTCGCTCGAGTTCTGGCGGGAACTGCAACAAAGCAGACGTTGAGGTGCTGGATGGTGCCTGTTTGCACAGGGTGGTCACTCCTTGACCACAAGGGAGATTCTTCAGTCTTCTACGTTGAGTAGGATGTCGAAGGGTCCAGTGCTTCGTTGCAAATGTTTCATCAGGATAATCTGAGTGCGTTGGCAATGCTCCCATTCTTATACCAATCTAGGGGGCTGGATTACCTGCTAGGTCCCCTCCTATGGGTGGGACCCATGAAGGGGGTGGATACACCCCTTTCCCTTTGATCCAGGCCGCGCTGGGACTGGGGCTGGTGTGCCCCAGAACCGGTTTGGCCGGATTATGCAAGGGGCAGCCTTGTGCGCCCCAGGCAGTGTCTGGTTTCTTTCAAACCTCCCTGCTACAATCCACTATCTCCTGTCTCGGGTGGTGTAACACCTCCCTGCGACAGGAAAGCCTTTGTCCAGACCTCCTCTGCTGAGTTTCGGTCAGCAGCAGGAGGTCAGACTTGTGTCTGTGGCAGAAGCATCCATTTTGTGGATCTGAGGCTCTTTTAAAAATCAACCGCGTTTCAGTAAAGTAACATATCTTCTCCCTCTAGAGGGGTGGAATGCTATCACCGTCGACAGAACTGTCGAGGGGTTAGTATTCCAAATCGTATGACACCTTACACGACATGTTGTGATAAAGCCAAACCAAAGTTGCTATATAACCGCGAGGATTATAATGCACTTAATAGCATATGGTATGGCATTATCCCGGAACAGCTTAGGGAATTGGTCCCGACAGCTGTAGACAGGCTCAGCTCATGCTAGAGCACCATCTCACATAAAACCAAGCACTCTGCCTCCAGGATTGTTAAGGCCTGCCATAGGAGTGGCTCAAAGGTTTATATGTGTCCAGATAGGTTTAGATATAGGCATACTATATCTAAGCAAGGGGTGATTACACCACCTTGCCCCAGCTGAGTGATCAGCCAGTTGTGTCAATTTTGGATAGCCAGCCAGGGGTGGCAAAAGATATGCTGCAGCCCCTGGTAGGCCTTGGATGCACCTACGCCCTGGGCACCAATAGTGCTCTGTACAGGGACTGATAAGGTGACCCAAGCCAATTTAGTTATGCACCTAGGGTACATGGAATCCATTTTACAGAGAGAGCAGATAGCCTGGGGCCCTGATTAGCAGGGAACCAGGCCAACTAAGTCGAAAACCAGCTAAACACAGGGCAACAAATTTGGGGTAACCATAGTCAGGTAGCCACCTTCCTACACACCCTTTGTCAATTATATTTGCCCAAACCTACATTCAAGGTCATCAGGTCATCATCAATCCCACAACCAACTTGGCCTTTCCGGGCATTACACATGGACATGATCGAACAATGTTAATACATAAGAATGATCAGTACACACAATTCATCATGTATATAAAATACAAATCAATTACGTCATGGGTTGAAGCTCCATTCTCTTGATTACTTAACAAGATTCCTTTATTCACATCTTCTTAAAAAACTCTTTCTCCAGTGTAGCCAATGCAGTTTGTCTCTTTAACAGAGTTTCTTCAGGGCTTCAAATTACAGACAAAGCGTAAGTAATTGAAATCAATTACAGAAAAGCAGTTTCACACACGCTACCAATCTTTGTGAAAAATATTACATGATCCCTTATTGAATAATTTTTCAATTCTAGTCAGTGTCTTTCAAACAGTCTACTTACTATGCACATCCCATTGCTTACCAATTCATTTTGTTCAATATAAAACTATATCACAATTTGCAAGGCTAACTTCAATTCTTATCTTATGTGTCATAATAATAGTTCACAAATCAAGTGTCTTCTTTTCAGGGGGATTCCCTATGATTTGTTCATATATATCATATTCTTTTCTAATTCATCCATATGCTGAATACATTTGAAATGAAAATACCAATAACTTTCGATTTAAGTTTAGCTCTTACCCTATTGTTGACATTTTTTTTTAAGCATTTGTCTTTATAGCATGCCAGTCATAATATTTCTAAGTATTTTGAATGGCAAGTGACATGCCTACTGAGTTGAATAAAAATGTAGCTTGTATTGTTGGCACCCCTTTTCAAGTCTCCCTCCAAGATAGTAAGAAATGTAAACAACATCATAATCTATAAAAGAAAGATAAGGACTTTTTGCCTAATATAATGGGTGATGAAAACATTGTGATACGAGAGGCAGACAACAGGGAGTATTGTCCTGACTGACAAGTAAGACAGTCTTAATGAGATCAAAAATATGATCGTACATGTTTTGAAAGATTAAGAGGGAATCCTTTTCCAGACATGGAGAAATACATAAATGCAGGATTAAGGGGTTGGCACGAGCCATGTCTTCTTAGTGACCGGGACTATAAGTATCTCCTGGTTAATCATTTGACATACTCCTGCATTTAAATTATGTCCAAAGTCCATAAAGTGACACGGTTTCCACCGGAAAGGACTATTATTTCTTGTAATGAGTCCCCACAGAGCACCTAACCGAAAATGTTGATTTTTTTTGCTATCTTATGTAAGGAACCTTAAGTGATATTTAAGAGACAGCATAGATGTAATATATAAACTAGAAGATTTTCAATGGGACAGTGAGGAACTCCCTTTTGGACGTGGAATGCCTATATACATGCAGACAAATGGATTGTGGTCTAGAAGCATTATAATTGTATTTGTTCAAGTGAAACATAAGCCATTTATAACATATTCTTATGCTGCTAGGGATGGCAGAGATTATACTGACAAAGAATGTCTTTCTCCATGATGGAGATTGCTACCTTCAAAAACGGAGAACAGCCATGGGGTCCAGGTTTGCTCCATCTTATGCCAACCTGTTCATGGGCTTGTATGAGGTGGAGCATGCCTGGGGTCCTGGCGCATGTAACTGAATTGATAACATACTATTTTATGGACGATACAGCAATGATGTTTTGATCATTTGGAATGGGTTGTTGAGATCCTAAAATCTTATCACACCTACCTAAACATCAATAGATTTAATGTGAGACTCACCCTGAAAGACCATAGTCGTGAGATGGACTTTTCAGATTTAGGACTATACATGCATGAGGGAATCACACACAGTGATATTTTTTTAAAACAGACGGCATGCAATAGTGTGCTTCATGCCATCAGTGCTCACCCTACGGCCACCATAAACGTCATACCATATGGCGAAATAGTTGGAGCCCGAGGAAATTGCAGCCAAGAAAAAGAATTCCAAAAGAGATTTCGGGACATCAAACATGACTTTAATGAACAAGGTTATGACGCTCTCTATCTAAATGAAGCTGTAGCAAAAGCAATGAGATTAGACAGAAAGGAAACATTTGTTGGTAGTGGGGCGCACAAAAGAAAAATATCCGTAAAGAAAAGAGAGATTGTTTTTATTACACAACACAACATGTACAGCAATCACATTTTTGACATTTTGCATAGGTATTGGCATATCTTGGGTGCCAATGCATCACCAGAGGGAATCATACCACCAAAATCACAATAGGTTTATCGCAGGGGCACTTTGAAAAAAACCTTATGCCCAAGTTATGTAAAGTCTAACAATGCTGGAAGCAGGTTTGCATCTTGGATGCCGACCAAAACCCGATGGTTTTTTTCACATGCAGGAGCTGAACAGCATGTGATCTGGGACTGGACAGGACTATCAAATTCAGTTATAATACTCAGACAGAGTTCACACTGAGATTGTTCATTAACTGCAAGACCACATTCACAATTTATATCACTGGGTGTGCGTGTGGGAAGATCTATATTGGCAGCAGGACCAGACATCTTAAGACACGCATACAGGATCATGTCAGGTCAATCAAACATCACGAATAAAGATATCCGATGGCGATGCACATACATCAGGACCACCCGACTAACACGCAAATTTGGTTCCATGGAATTGAACAAATCACTGATAATGAATGGGGAGGAAATAGAGAACAAATTCTAAGGCAGATCGAGACTAAATGGATATGTCAGCTAAGAATGGTCTCTTTGGGTTTAAACACAAATCATGAATTCATCACTTTTTATATACCCAAACAAGTAATCCATCATCTAAGCTTGCTATGATAATCTCATTCCCAGGGATCAATCTCCACCACTTGTAGTGTGAAAACAGCTGTGTACAGAGATCAAATGAGATTTTTTGATAGTTGGATGTAGCAATGGTTTATATGTAATTGTTCATGTGCCATTGACACCCTTTCCCCATTATGCAGCTCAATATATAGGACTTTGACATCAGAAATGCGAACAATCCTAGACCATCATTCACTTTCATGACATGCATAGCGTGTCGATGCTCTGGGGGTCTTATCTCAATGCTCTGGGGGTCCTGAGGATCCTGTCTTGATGCTCTGAGGATCCTATCTCGATGCCTCTGGGTCCTGTCCTGATGCCCCCAGAGTCTTGTAGTAGTGCCCCCGGGATCCTGTCTCAATGCCCCCAGGGCCTTGTCTCATTGCTCTTGGGGCCCTGTCGACCTGCTTTCCGATCTTTCATACGGCCACCTGTGGATCGGGGCTCCGACCCATGCCCGTCACCAGAGCCTTGCCTCATCTTCCAAACAGCTATTGTTACCTCAGAGTCACCTTCTCCCTGGGACCACTGTGAGCCGACTCACTCCCCTCTTCTTGAGACCCTATGGGGCTAGGACCTAAGGGTTGAATTCCCTGGTTGATTTACTGAACATTTTCACGTCGCCTCACTCCCTTGACGGCACATCTGCTGGGCCCAAGCCTCGCTAGCCCACCAGCCCCTCTTCTCCATACCTGCAGACGTCCATGCACAGCACCCTTCATTCAGTAACCTTGTCCTGATGATGATCCTAAACCACTTGGATCGAAACGTCATCGACACCCCAGGGCAACTTGTAGTGCATTTTACTCTGGTTCACTAAAACAGTCTGACTCTGTATCAATTTATGCAAAAACCTATCTGTGAGCCTCAAGTTGTCTATAATTACTGTCACTCTTTCACCTTCGCCGTTTATCGCTGTTCACGTGTCATCTGCGCCATCCACTTTATGTGTCACTATATATTGCTTACAGTGCTGTAGCAAATGTTCTCAATTTATTTCGTACCCCCGTATGCTTTCTTGTTCCTACATGTCTTTGTTAAATGTATGATGCCTTCGGCACGTTTAACTAAACCAAGAGTCTTGCTACTTTGTTAACCTGCAATGTTTCGTGCATGCCTGCCTACTAGTCTCGCAAATAATACCAGTTGAGATGCTGTTGTTTATGTACTCTAACTTACCCAAATCTCAACCTGGTTTATGGGTATACTCCTGTTGTTTTTACGCACACAATTCTTTTAAACAGGTATAGGGTGGGACACATATGGACATTGTTCAGTATTTAATTTATTCCACAATAGTCAAATACCAGATTGTTCAAAAAAGATACAGTGCTCACAAATAAGTGAAACAGAAGCAGTGTGCTGTGGTGCCTATGAAAAACTTTAAAAAACATTTATCACATTGAGAACATAAGAAAAACTCCTTCTAAACAATTTTTATATAATGAATAAGGAGTTTAGTTGTACTGTGGTCGACGGCGTTTTGATCTCAATAATTCGAGATCATCATCAGGACTGGTGTGTGAGCACCTGATATTGAACCCAAGGGTAGACTGGGTAATACGCGACACCGAGGGCTAGGGATGCCCTGAGGGAGCGCGTCCTGGAGAAATGAATTAGACTCAAGGTCAATGGAGCTATTGATTCAGAGCTTTTAGATGGAGTCAAGGAGATTTATAACCCTGATATTTTCATAGTCGGTGAAACTGATGCTGATTTGGACGGGGAGCCCGCATAGTCAGTAGAGCTGAGGACGGGCTAAGAGCTCCGCAGCCTGCTTATGACGAGTGTCCGGATGTCCTTGGGCACCGTGTGGCTCCACCTCTGATCCTGACTCAATACCTCTGGGTCCTGTATGTTTGTCCCTGGGTTCTTGACTGAATGTCCTAGGGGTCCCAACAAGATGCCCCCAGAGTCCTGTCTCGATGCCTCGGAGATCCTTGCTGAATACCCGGCAGTCCTGACTGGGTGAGCTTTGGTTTCCGTCTTGATCCCCCCACAGGGAGACCTGTCTGAGTGCTCTGGGAATCTTGTCTCAATGCTCTGGAGATCCAATCTCGATGCCTCTGGGTCCTGTCCTGATGCCCCCAGGGCCTTGTCTCATTGCCCTGAGGGTCCTGTCTTGATGAAGTCGGGATCCTGTCTTGGTACCCGCGGGGTCTTGTCTCGATGCTCTGGAGTCCTGTCTTGGTGGCTCCAGGGTCTTGTCTCCATGCTGTGGGGTCTTGTCTCGATGCTCGGGGTCTTGTCTCATTGTTCTCCACTCAATAAATTTCCATCTATTGTGACTACCTCTGACCCTTTCTACCTCAATGGGGCACCTCGGACGCATCGCAATTTCTTTTTTTTCCGTGAACACTTATGAACACATTTATCCTACTCCCAAACTGTATATGTTTATGTTTTCTTTCCCTCCTGTTGTAAAGCGCTCCGATACCCCTGGGTCTGGCCAGCGCTATAGAAAACTTCTAAAATAAAAAAAAAATAGAAAAATCCTGTCTTGATGACCCCAGGGTCTTGTCTCGATGCTCTGTGGATCCTGTCTTGATGCCACTGGTTCTTCTCTCGATGCCCTGAGGGTCCTGTATTGATTCCCCAGGAGTCTTGTTGTAGTGCCCCTGGGGTCCTTTCTCCCAACCCTACACTTCCTGCAGAGCATGGACTGGCAGGCCATGAGCGTGCAGGGTATACATGATTTCAAGACAAACAAAAAGCTATTTTGCAGCAGGTACCTGTGCACTCCGTGAAGGCATGTGTGACCCTCGCTGTGAGAAGGTGGCCTGATATATAGTGGTCACTATTCTAGTGAACACTATGTATCAGTCCAGCAACCCTTATTGATGATTGGTTGTAAGTCAACCTTATAGACCAGCTATCCTAGTAGCGTGGATACGAGCAGTCTAAGGCTAAAGACTCGAGAGGGCGTGTTAAGCCAGCTGTTTACCACACATATACCCCTTGAATACCAAGTGAAAGGACACCACACAAGTGTTATGAAAATAAACAGTTATTTATTAAGTATCACAACAGCCCTGTACTCTTTATGAGGACAGGGTACTAAGCACAAACCAAAACTCTTACAAAAATACTTAAGTTAGCACAGTATATACAAATGCCCGAGGGGCACGGAAAACCATATACTTTGAAAGTGGAATGCGAAACTACTAGCAGGTAAGTACAGTACTAATAGGCTTTGGAATCGCTAGGACTTGACTATAGAATCGTTAGATTACTTCTAGGAGACCCAGGGGACTCGGGTGCAGTGTGTGCACTCTCACGCGAGATGCGGGACAAAGTCTATGGTAGCTAGAAATTGCAAAGTTAGTGTTCTCGGGCGAACCCGACCTGGTAGGAAGAAAACGAAAGTGGATTCTGACCCTTGGATACTGAGGCTATGCTGGGGCACCGAAATGCCGAAGTTACCTAGCCCAGGGGCTGCAGCTGCATAGGACTCAAAGGACGTCGGGAATCCTCGTTGACGGACCAGGAGCCTGGAAGAAAGAAGTTGCTGGCAGGCGACCAGTGAAGAAAGTTCGGTGGATCCAAGCCTGGATCGATGAAAGATGACACCTGAAAGCAGAGGGGACCAAGTTCGAGACTACTAGCCAGTAGTCAGTGGGCACCAGGAGGGCACCGGATGGTAGCCACCTCGTCAAGGCGTGTGGGTGACGCTGGGCTCGGAGATCTCACGGACCAGGAGGCGTTGTCGGCGACCAGGAAGGAGGATCGAGCTGTCCCACGAAGATAGAAGCTGTCCGCGTCACTGGACCCAGGATTGGGCAACAAAGCCTTGGCAAATTCAAGCCCACGCGGTGGACCTAAAATGCCATCTGGAGTGGACCAGGAGGGTCCGGGGTGCCTCTCTTAAGGAAGGAAGCAAGGGCCAGTCTGGAGCAACCAGACCAGCAGCAGTGATGTCGTCGGGCGTCGTTCAGAAGGCCACAAGCCAGCCGGCTAGTAGCCAAACAACGCGGTGCACAGCAAACAGCAGAAGGGCCCCACGCAGATCGTGGAGATGCAGGGAGGCTGACCTTGGGTGCTGGAGCTGCGCAGGGTTGGGGCTTCTCGGACCCCAAAGCACTCACCCGTGGAGGACACGGTGGGCTTGTTGTAAAGATGTCGTGCAGTCTTGGCGATCGTCGGTCCCTCGAGGTCTCGTCGCACTCACGGTTCTCAGCTTTGCTGTAGAGGTGAGTAGAGGTCAGAGGTGCCAGGGAAACCGGGTCTCGTCGAGCTGGGTCGTCGGATTCGTGATGAAGGACTTGCAGCAGACCGCAGTGTTCTTTAGGATGGTGCCTGCGGATGCAGGGTGACTACTCCTTAGCCACAAGGGAGAATCTTGAGGAAGAAATCTTGAAGTCCTTTCGCAGAAAGTCGTGTCTTGATTCCAAAGATGATCTAATCTGAACAGGGGGCCCGCTCCTATCTTTATACTAAAAAAGGGGGCTGACCCGGTGACTAGGTCCTGCCTATGGGTGGGACCAGGAGGGGGGTGGTTACACCCCTCTGCCATGCCGGACTTCCCCAGGCCAGGGGCTGGTGTGCTGCTGGAACTGGTTCAGACCGGCCTATGCGTAGTGAGCACCAGGGTGCCACTCAGCAGTCACCTTCCTGTAAAGCCCTGCCTACCCAGGATACACAAAACCATGTCTGGGACGGTGCTAGCACCGCCCCGGACAGGAAACCCTTTGTCCAGGCCTCCCTCGCTGGAAGGACTCCCAGCAGCAGGAGGTCAGACACATGTCTGTGGTGGCAGCATCCATTTTGTGGAGCTGAGGCTTCAGTTAACTTTAACCGGGGTTCACAGTTACATACATGTCGTGTCCCTCTAGAAGGGTGGAATGCTAACCCCGTCGCCAGAATTGGCGAGGGGTTAGTATTCCAATTCGTATGACACCTTACTCGACATGTTTTGATAAAGCAATACCAAAGTTAGCATTTAACCGCGAGGATTATAATGCACTTAAGAGTATATGGTATGCGTTATCATGGAACAGCTATTAGGACTTGGTTCCGCAAGCTGCAGACAGGCTCAGCTCATGCCAGAGCACCATCTCACACGATTCCAAGCACTCTGCCTTCAGGATTGTCAAGGCCTGCCATAGGAGTGACTGATAGGAATCTGTGTGTCCATTTTTAGGGTTAGGTATAGGTATACTACACCTACAGCAAAGGGTGATTACACGACTTTGCCCCAGCTGTCATGCAGCCAGTTGTGTCAAATTTAGGAGGCCAGCCAGGGGTGGCATAATACATGCTGCAGCCCCTGGCAGCCCTGGGTACACCCATGCCCTGAGTTACAGGGTCTGATAGGGTGGCCCAGTACCAATTGGAAATGCACCTAGGGTACATGGAATCCATTTTAAAGAGAGAGCAGTAGGCCTGGGGTCCTGATTGGCAGGGTCCCAGGTCGACTATGTCCAAAACCAGCTAAAACACAGGGCAAAAAGTTGGGGGCAACCATAGTCAGGATGTACCTTCCTACACAACCCCCCCCCCCCCCCCCAAACGAAAGGAGATAAGGCTATCCTTGTCCAGGTAAGCCTCTATTACCTAAGTGGCCATATAAGGAAGGACCAGCTCTGGCTTGGTTTCCCCCTGTGTCATGGTCCACTAGGCAACCCCTCACCCTAAGGGTATCTGAGGGTCTCCACCATAGGGAATCTCTGTCTCTGGTGTGTCTTGGGAAAGAAGAAGGCTGATGCTGGGATGGGGTACTGAAGTGAGGCTCCTCTACCTTTGGGCTCAACTTCCTCCAATCACCATTCATCATGTGTGCCTTTCTTTCTTTAGCTGAGATGCACTGAGCTCTCAGGGTCAGCCTCTGGCTACCTAAAGCTGGAGGCTGAGTCCCTCTGTTTGACTTACTGGGGGGACAGGTCAGGTCTGGGGTTTTTAGGCCCCATGTTTGGCTGTGCCCAACAGTGTCCAGCTGTGGGAGTTCCCTAACTACTTTTAAGGGGGATCCCTCAGGAGTCTGTTCTATTTTCACTTGGCTAGGTTTACCAGCTTCAGTGATCCTAATCTGCTGATTAAGGGGTTCTTTTGGACAGGGGGCCCTTTGGGGTCCACCACTGGCCTCCCTGATCTCTTCAGCCCTGGGCTGACTGAGGCAGGGTAGAGAGGTGCAGGTTACCTGCTCCAGACTGGGTCCCACCTGGGAAGGGTCCACTGCCATCAGGGGCTCTGCCAGGCTAGGCCTGACTACCTCTTGGGCAGTTCCTTCAACAGGGGTAGAGTCAGTTCCCTGAGGAGGCTGGCTCTTACCTAGTGTCTGGGAGGGGGAAGACTCTTCTTCCTCCTCAATGCTCTCTGTTTGAGTGGAGTGATCCATTGTTTCAGGCTTCACAACCTCACTATCTGTTTGAGTAGAGGCTGAGACCATTTCAACCTTGCCAACGTTTTCAGGAGGGCACTCAGTTTGTGTTTGGGCTGTGACTGTCACAGCCCTCCTATCTTGCTCTGGAAAGTCTGTCTGAGCCTGGGCAGTGGCTACCACTGCCCTTCCAACCTTTTCAGGGAGGAATGGTGCTTGGACTGGGGCTGTAGCTATTACTGCCCCACTAACCTGTCTGGATAGGCCTATCATTCTGGAATGAGTTTCTTGTTCCACCTCAGCCCATGCTGAGAGTTCCAGGTCATTCCCCAGTAAGCAATCTACAGGTAGGTTATCTGTCACTGCCACTCTCATGGGCCCTGTGACATTACCCCAGCTGAGCTTGACTACTGCCATGGGATGCCTTCTCTTCATTCCATGAATGTCTGTCACCTGATAAGTAAAACCAGGGGTCAGTTGAGCAGAGGGGACCAGATGGTCACTCACCATGGTGAGGCTGGCCCCTGTGTCTCTGAATGCCTCAACTTTCTGACCATTCACTAAAACTTCTTGTCTATACTTTCCCAAAATGTGGGGTCCAGTAGTGAAGTTGGCAAACCCCATGCCAGTCTCACAGACAAGAGTGTGGTCAGGGAACCTGGCTAGGCCATAGTCCTCCTGATTGCCCAAAGTAATGCCCACCACATTCTTGGGGGCACTCCCACCACCTGGGGGATTACCACTAGTGGTAACAGGAGGTTTAGGAGTATTACCTGGGGGTATATTTCCCTTATTACCATTTTTAGAGCAACTGGCATCACTTTTGTAATGACCCACCTGTTTACAGGTATGGCAATAAGGTTTCTTCTGTTCTGAAGGAGTGTTCTGGGACCCACCACCCTTGTTGGAGTTTTGGGGCCCTTGGGAAGTCTTCTGTGGATTTATCCCCACCCTTCTCTTGAGGCTTGGTTGATTCCTTTTTCTGGTCACCACCCTGGTTTTTAGGCCTAACCCTGGTTCTGACCCATTTGTCTGCCCTCTTACCCAATTCCTGTGGAGAGGTCAGATCAGAGTCTACCAGGTGCTGGTGTAATAACTGGTTCTGACAATTATTTAAGATTTGCTCCCTCATAATTAGATTGTACAATCCTTTAAAATCAGTAACCTTACTACCCAGTAGCCAGCCTTCAAAAGCCTTAGTGGCACAATCAACAAAGTCAGTCCAATCTTGAGACTGAGTTTTCTGGGTGTCTCTGAACAGCATCCTGTATTGTTCAGTGGTTAAACCAAACCCATCAACCAGTGTATTCTTCAAGATTTGGTAATTGTTAGCATCCTCCACCCTTGTGGTGAGGAGCTTATCTCTACCTTTACCATCAAAGGAGAGCCACAAGATAGCTGCCCACTGACTCTGGGGGACACCCTGCACAGTGCAGGCTCTCTCCAAAGCAGTAATCCATTTGTGGATGTCATCCCCTTCTTTAAAGGGGGGCAATATCTTATTCAGGTGCTTTGTATCAAAACTCCTTTCCCTATTGCTAGGTTTATTGCTGCCACCAGTGGGCTGTAGCCCACATAATTCTTGCTCTCTAGCAAGGGCAAGTCTCTCTTTGGCCAGGGCAAGTTCTTCCCTTTCAATCCTCAGTTTGACTGCCCTTTCTTCAGCTTCATACACTCTCCTCTTAGGGGAAGACATCCCTCTGTGAGAAGAGTTGAGAGAGCCATTGGTTCGAAAGGATCTGTTAGAGCCTCTTGATAGAGACCTAACTCGTCCATTCCCAATGTTAAGCTGACCTGAGAGTGGCCCCAGGAGTCCCCCAGTACCAATCTCATGTCTGCTTAAGTTGGACCTGGTTAGTCTACTGACTTCTACCTGTCCCTTATCTGCCTTATCCCCTGACAACTGGTCCTCATCCTCATCCTCATCCTCAGCATCATCTGCTTCCTGGAGGGGATGGTCCTGGCTATCAAAGGGTCCCTGTAAGGGGGGCAAACTCCCCTCTGGATTAGAAGGGTCTGAGTTACCAGCCCCACTGGCATCATAAGCCTCCAAGAGACCAATCAGAAAGGAGGTGGTGGGGTTAGACCCCTGTTTTAGCTTCCTGAGGGTACACACTTGTCTCATCTCATGGAAGCTAAGAGCAGCATATTTTGAAGTAAGGACCTGTGGAGGGTCCACTGACACAAGGGGATACTCAGCGTTTCCTCCTTTGTCTGACATGCTGATTCTAGTGTGGTGTAAGTGATGCACCTACCTACACTATGTGTTTACCTACTGATCCCTTGCTAAGAGTTGCAGCCAAAGTGTGCTAAGCCTTGAGGAGCTGCAACAGCTGGTTCAGTAGAACTCAGAGTATTCTAAGCTTAGTTATATGTACTAACAGTACTTATGTGATCTTTCAACAAGATATTCTTAGGATACGTGTGGTAAAACAACAGCAAGCTCAAATCCCACCGCTGCCACCAATGTGAGAAGGTGGCCTGATATGCAGTGGTCCCTATTCTAGTGAACACTATGTATCAGTCCAGCAACCCTTATTGATGATTGGTTGTAAGTCAACCTTATAGACCAGCTATCCTAGTAGCGTGGATACGAGCAGTCTAAGGCTAAAGACTCGAGAGGGCGTGTTAAGCCAGCTGTTATACCACATATACCCCTTGAACACCAAGTGAAAGGACACCACACAAGTGTTATGAAAATAAACAGTTATTTATTAAGTATCACAACAGCCCTGTACTCTTTATGAGGACAGGGTACTAAGCACAAACCAAAACTCTTACAAAAATACTTAAGTTAGCACAGTATATACAAATGCCCGAGGGGCACGGAAAACCATATACTTTGAAAGTGGAATGCGAAATTACTAGCAGGTAAGTACAGTACTAATAGGCTTTGGAATCGCTAGGACTTGACTATAGAATCGTTAGATTACTTCTAGGAGACCCAGGGGACTCGGGTGCAGTGTGTGCACTCTCACGCGAGATGCGGGACAAAGTCTATGGTAGCTAGAAATTGCAAAGTTAGTGTTCTCGGGCGAACCCGACCTGGTAGGAAGAAAACGAAAGTGGATTCTGACCCTTGGATACTGAGGCTATGCTGGGGCACCTAAATGACGAAGTTACCTAGCCCAGGGGCTGCAGCTGCATAGGACTCAAAGGACGTCGGGAATCCTCGTTGACGGACCAGGAGCCTGGAAGAAAGAAGTTGCTGGCAGGCGACCAGTGAAGAAAGTTCGGTGGATCCAAGCCTGGATCGATGGAAGATGACACCTGAAAGCAGAGGGGACCAAGTTCGAGACTACTAGCCAGTAGTCAGTGGGCACCAGGAGGGCACCGGATGGTAGCCACCTCGTCAAGGCGTGTGGGTGACGCTGGGCTCGGAGATCTCACGGACCAGGAGGCGTTGTCGGCGACCAGGAAGGAGGATCGAGCTGTCCCACGAAGATAGAAGCTGTCGGCGTCGCTGGACCCAGGATTGGGCAACAAAGCCTTGGCAAATTCAAGCCCACGCGGTGGACCTAAAATGGCGTCTGGAGTGGACCAGGAGGGTCCGGGGTGCCTCTCTTAAGGAAGGAAGCAAGGGCCAGTCTGGAGCAACCAGACCAGCAGCAGTGATGTCGTCGGGCGTCGTTCAGAAGGCCACAAGCCAGCCGGCTAGTAGCCAAACAACGCGGTGCACAGCAAACAGCAGAAGGGCCCCACGCAGATCGTGGAGATGCAGGGAGGCTGACCTTGGGTGCTGGAGCTGCGCAGGGTTGGGGCTTCTCGGACCCCAAAGCACTCACCCATGGAGGACACGGTGGGCTTGTTGTAAAGATGTCGTGCAGTCTTGGCGATCGTCGGTCCCTCGAGGTCTCGTCGCACTCACGGTTCTCAGCTTTGCTGTAGAGGTGAGTAGAGGTCAGAGGTGCCAGGGAAGCCGGGTCTCGTCGAGCTGGGTCGTCGGATTCGTGATGAAGGACTTGCAGCAGACCGCAGTGTTCTTTAGGATGGTGCCTGCGGATGCAGGGTGACTACTCCTTAGCCACAAGGGAGAATCTTGAGGAAGAAATCTTGAAGTCCTTTCGCAGAAAGTCGTGTCTTGATTCCAAAGATGATCTAATCTGAACAGGGGGCCCGCTCCTATCTTTATACTAAAAAAGGGGGCTGACCCGGTGACTAGGTCCTGCCTATGGGTGGGACCAGGAGGGGGGTGGTTACACCCCTCTGCCATGCCGGACTTCCCCAGGCCAGGGGCTGGTGTGCCCCTGGAACTGGTTCAGACCGGCCTATGCGTAGTGAGCACCGGGGTGCCACTCAGCAGTCACCTTCCTGTAAAGCCCTGCCTACCCAGGATACACAAAACCATGTCTGGGACGGTGCTAGCACCGCCCCGGACAGGAAACCCTTTGTCCAGGCCTCCCTCGCTGGAAGGACTCCCAGCAGCAGGAGGTCAGACTCGTGTCTGTGGTGGCAGCATCCATTTTGTGGAGCTGAGGCTTCAGTTAACTTTAACCGGGGTTCACAGTTACATACATGTCGTGTCCCTCTAGAATGGTGGAATGCTAACCCCGTCGCCAGAATTAGCGAGGGGTTAGTATTCCAATTCGTATGACACCTTACTCGACATGTTTTGATAAAGCAATACCAAAGTTAGCATTTAACCGCGAGGATTATAATGCACTTAAGAGTATATGGTATGCGTTATCATGGAACAGCTATTAGGACTTGGTTCCGCAAGCTGCAGACAGGCTCAGCTCATGCCAGAGCACCATCTCACACGATTCCAAGCACTCTGCCTTCAGGATTGTCAAGGCCTGCCATAGGAGTGACTGATAGGAATCTGTGTGTCCATTTTTAGGGTTAGGTATAGGTATACTACACCTACAGCAAAGGGTGATTACACGACTTTGCCCCAGCTGTCATGCAGCCAGTTGTGTCAAATTTAGGAGGCCAGCCAGGGGTGGCATAATACATGCTGCAGCCCGTGGCAGCCCTGGGTACACCCATGCCCTGAGTTACAGGGTCTGATAGGGTGGCCCAGTACCAATTGGAAATGCACCTAGGGTACATGGAATCCATTTTAAAGAGAGAGCAGTAGGCCTGGGGTCCTGATTGGTAGGGTCCCAGGTCGACTATGTCCAAAACCAGCTAAAACACAGGGCAAAAAGTTGGGGGCAACCATAGTCAGGATGTACCTTCCTACACTCGCCACCTTTGCTCACATCCACCTGCAGACTGGAGTGAGGGTGCCTCCCTCTGCGCTTCATGCCTTACCTCGGATCGGGGTACGAGTTGACTTGATGTGATCGGGGTGATAGATGTCCATTTCTGTCTGTTCGCATAATGAAAATAATCTCATTCTGGGAGTTGTAGTCTTGATTAAGTCCAGTTAGTCAAGCAAACCTTGAGCAATACATGATGTGCCCCCTCCCCTATCGAGCCATCTGGTTACCAGTATTGACCTTATGACAGCCTGCTCTTTTGTCTGTTGAGATGACACTTCAAAGCTTCGCACTGTTATTGGATTTCCATAAATGTTGGCAATTGTTATGTTTGCAAGTTTCATGAAATAATAGTTTATATTTGATTTGTAGCAATATATTAAATGGTAGTGGTTTGTAATCTGTAAAGAAGGCCTAAATTTGGAGTCTTTCTTCTTTTTCTTCAGGGCGCTAAGCTGGTGACGTTTTTTAAAGGATTAAAAGGAACCCACCATTAGTGCGACGGGTCACCTGGACCACCCATACTCAAGGACATGAACCAGGAGTCCTACAACAAAACCAGGGTCCCTAATGGAAATTACAAAGCTATGCATTCTCAATACATTTTTACACATTTAGTGATCTGTCATAGTAATCAATAAACATTACATATTGATCAAGAAAAACTGCAGTGAGGTGATCAAACGTGTTCGGTGCTCAAGCAAAGCATGATACTAACGTTTAATATACAATGTTGGTGCATCACAAATCAGAGAAACCGCCCAAACTGCACAATTAAAATGACTAAATGTGGGTCCGTTTGTTAGTCGACGCGTTTCGATCCTGTAGAAGATATCAGCACCATCATCAGGACCCCAAGGGGAGGGCTTAATGAGGAAGGAGAGGGGGTGTTGGGGAAGAGATAAAAACTTAAACGAGGAGAAAGTACAGTTAGACCTAAGTGTATATACATTATGGGGCAGATTTACAATACCTGGCGGATCCCCAGGGATGCGCCAGTTATTGTGCGCCACAGCTCCGTCACCCATGGTGCGCCACATTTACAATGCGGCGCACCATGGGGCAAAAACGGCACAGATGCGTGACGCATCTGTACCGTAAAGGTGACGCATTGCTAGAGTTGCGCTGCAAGCGCGACACAGCTCCAGCAATGCTCTGGGGGGCCCTATCTGTCCAATGCTGCGTCAAGCCTTACGCCTGCTTCAAGCAGGCGCAGGGTTTTGACGCAGCATTGGCCTAAAAGTGCCTGCGTGAAATCTTGTAGATTTCACGCAGCACTTTTGCGAGGCACACCTGCCCTGAAACGCCCACCCTGCGCCGGAACGTCCACATGTGGCGCAGGGCTTTACAACGTGACGCATCTGCCTAGATGCGTCACGTTGTAAATGGGTCGCAGGGATGCGCCACGTTTATGCCGCTGTTGCGTGACGCAACGGCGGCTTAAACGTGGCGCAACTCCGACATAAATCAGCCCCTATGTATGTCCACATATGTGCAATGTCAACCTTGAATTAAGATTTTGCAAAACCACTTACTTAAAACTGGAACTCTATTTGAAGCACCATAAAATAAGGGCGCAGAGTAGAGGATCTGGAATGTTCTTTGTAGGAGAGTAGGGTCTGCTATCCTAGGGTCACCCCATTTTTTGCTTTTTGCTTCACTGGTTTTCGACTTAATGTGGCTGTGGGCCTGCTAATCAGACCCACAGCCCTGCTGTTCTCTCTCTAAATTCACAACCATGTACTTTAGGTACATCACCAAGTGGGATTGGGTCACCTTATGAGCCCCTGTACAGTGTACTATAGGTACCCGGGGCATAGGTGCATCCAAGGCCTACCAGGGGCTGCAGCATATCTTTTGCCACCCCTGGCTGGCCATCCAAACTGACACAACTGGCTTATCACTCAGCTGGGGCAAGGTCGTGTAATCACCCCTTGCTTAGATATAGTATACCTATGTCTAAACCTATATCTGGACACATATACACCTATAAGTCACTCCTATGGCAGGCCTTAACAATCCTGGAGGCAGAGTGCTTGGCTTTATGTGAGATGGTGCTCTGGCATGAGATGAGCCTGTCTGCAGCTTTCAGAAGCATGTCCTTATAGCTGTTCTGGGATATTGCCATACCATATACTCTTAAGTGCATTATAATCCTCACGGTTAGATGCTGTCTTTGGTTTGGCTTTATCAAAACATGTCGTGTAAGGTGTCATACGCTTTGGAATACTACCCTCTCACCAATTCTGGCGATGGGGGTAGCATTCCACACTTCTAGAGGGAGAAGACATGTTACTAACATTAATCCAGGTTAAAGTTAACCAGAGCCTCAGCATCACCCAATGAATGCTGCTGCCACAGACACAAGTCTGGCCTCCTGCTGCTGACCGAAACTCCGGCAGGGGAGGCCTGGACAATAGGTTTCCTGTCACAGGGAGGTGCTAACACCACCCCAGACAGGAGATAGTGGATTGGGGCAGGGAGGGCTGAATGAAACCAGACACTGCCTGGGGCACACAAGGTGTCCCGTGCACAGCCCAGTTCAAACCGGAGCTGGGGCACTCCAGCCCCAGCTCTAGTGCGACACTGGACAAAGGGAAAGGGGTGTAACCACCCCCTTCATGGGTCCCACCCATAGGAGGGACCTAGCAGGTAATACAGTCCCTTGATTTGGAATAAAGGTAGGAGCTGTGTCCATAGACTTTAGATAATCCAGACTGAAACTTTGAAACAGCACTTTGGACCCTTCAACATCCTATTCGACGTAGAAGACTGAAGAATCTCCCTTGTGGTCAAGGAGTGACCACCCTGTGCAAGCAGGCACCATCAAGCGCTCAAAGGTTTGCTTTGTTGTTGCTCCCGCCGGAGCTCGAACGACAGAGACCAACAAGAACTGGACTTCCAGACAACCAACAGCCCGATCCACAGCAAAGCTGAGACCCGTGGAGGCGACGTGAGATGTGGGACCGGCCATCTTGGAAAGCCAACAAAGTGCTTCCTGTGCAGCTCCTGAGGCACCCTCGAAGCTGTGCATTGGGGATTGAGAAGCCCCAGCCCCGAGCAGCTTTTGCACCAAAGATCACCTCCCCACGCTCACTGAGTGCTGCGTGGGGCCCTTTTGCATTTTCCTGCTCGACGCATCTGTCCGGTCACTTGCCCGTTGGGTAGTGGCCTCTGTGACGACGAACCTTTGAATTTTCAACACTGGTCTGGTTGCTCCAGACTGGCCCTTGCTCCCCTGAAAAGGAGCAGCCCATCAGACCTTGCTGGTCTGATCCAGAAGCCATCTTCGATTCCTGCGTGGGTTGCATTTGCCGAGGCCTGTTCACTCCGAATCGACAGCGAGAGCCTTCGTGGGACAGTCCGTGTCCACCACCTGGTCGTCGTCGACACCTCCTGGTCCACGTGGCAGCGGAGACAAGCTTCACGACATCACCCGATCGCAACCCGACATCGCCTGGTTCCTTCCTGGTCACTGGCTAGTGACCCAGACCCTGTCCCCTTTGCTTTCAGGTACTCGTCATCTTCGATCCACCCTCGGATCCAACCGGACTCTTCCCTCCTGGTCGCCTGCAGCATCTTTTCTCCAAGGCTTCATAGAACTTCACGACGAAACCCGACACACTTTGACACCTATGCACCCGCTTCCTGTGGGTGAGGTAATGAGAGTACTACGGTGCTCCTGTAGAGATCTACATCCCTAGTGTCCTAGTTTTAAGTGGTTAAGTTCTAGTCCAGCCGGAAGACTTCCAAATCTGCAACTTTCTAACTTTACGCAACCATTGACTTCTATTGGTGCACGCGTGTGCATTTAGACACTGCACCCGCATCCTGTGGGCCTCCTGCTCCCTAACTATTGTTAGTCCCGTGTAGCCCCAGCGATTCCCCAGGCCCTAGGCCTTACCATTGTTCGTGACGTGATTCTTATACCACTATTTTAGTATATGGTTTTAGGGGCCACCAGAGCCTAACCATATTTGTGCAACTTTTGTATGTTATAGTTTCTTGTTCTCCTGTGCTCATAAAGCTCATAAAGAGTTAAGGGGATTTATTTAGTAATAAATACATATATATTTTGAATATATAACCTGTGCGGTGTCCTTTCATTTGGTATTAAAAGGTTTGCATATGGTAAAACAGCTGGCTTCACATGCCCTCTTGAGTTTAGCCTAAAACTGCTTTTGTCCATGCTACCACTAGGATAGCTGGTCTATAAGGTTGCCTTTACAACCATCACCATAAGGGTTGTTTCGACTGGTACAAGGTGCTCACTAGAATAGTGAACATCATATACCAGGCCAACTTCTCACATTCTTGCAATGACGAACAATTCGAATGGACCAGCCAGAATGAAAACCTGGATGAGAAACGGATGTGCCCGTATAGGGGTATCGGGTGTACCTGGACTGTGTTATAGGCTGGGAGCACTGCGCAGGTATGGAGGCGTAGAGAATGGAGTGAATCTAAAACGGAAGGAAGGGAATTTATTTATGCCCAGAGCGGTGTGGGACGGTTCCACTAATGTATAGTTAGAAGGAGAACTTTGGCCTGAGAGAATGGGGGGCTCTTCTGATAGGTCTACGCAAGCAATTATTGTCATTTGGCCCGCCCCAGAGCCGCCCATGTATGCATGCCCATGGAGAGCCAAGGGATTGGTATAGAGAGCCTGGGAGTCACTACGGAGAGCCTGGGAGTCAGTACGGAGAGCCTGGGAGTCAGTACGGATAGCCTGGGAGTCAGTACAGAGAGCCTGGGAGTCAGTATGGAGAGCCTGGGAGTGAGTACAGAGAGCCTGGGAGTCAGTGCAGAGAGCCTGGGAGTCAGTACGGAGAGCCTGGGAGTCAGTACATAGAGCCTAGGAGACAGTACGGAGAGCCTGGGAGTCAGTACATAGAGCCTGGGAGTCAGTACCGAGAGTCTGGGAGACAGTACATAGAGCCTGGGAGTCAGTACGGAGAGTCTGGGAGTCAGTACAGAGAGCCTGGGAATCAGTACAGAGAGCATGGGAGTCAGTACGGAGAGCCTGGGAGTCAGTACGGAGAGTCTGGGAGTCAGTACAGAAAGCCTGGGAATCAGTACAGAGAGCCTGAGAGTCAGTGCAGAGAGCACAGGGTCGCTGTGGAGAGCCTGGGAGTCAGTACAGAGAGCCTGGGAGTCAGTATGGAGAGCCCAGGGTCGATATGGAGAGCATGGGAGTCAGTATGGAGAGCCCAGGGTCGATATGGAGAGCATGGGAGTCAGTATGGAGAGCCCAGGGTCGATATGGAGAGCATGGGAGTCATTACGGAGATCCCAGGGTCGGTATGGAGAGCCTGGGAGTTAGTATGGAGAGCCTGGGAGTCAGTACGGAGAGCCCAGGGTCGGTGTGGAGAGCCTGGGAGTCAGTATGGAGAGCATAAACATACTGACTCCCAGGCTCCATACGGAGAGCCCAGGGTCGGTGTGGAGAGCCTGGGAGTCAGTACGGAGAGTCTGGTAGTCAGTACGGAGAGCCTAGGGTCGGGGTGGAGAGTCTGAGAGTCGGTGTGGAGAGCTTGGAAGCCAGTATGGAGAGCCTGAGAGTCCGTACAGAGAGCCTGGGAGTCAGTACGGAGAGCCAGGGGTCGGATGGGAGAGACTAGGAGTCGGTGTGGAGAGCCTGGGAGTCAGTACAGAGAGCCTGTGAGTCGGTACGGAGACCCTGGGAGTCAGTATGGAGAGCTTGGGAGTCAGTATGGAGAGCCCAGGGGTCAGTACAGAGAGCCTGGGAGTCGGTACGGAGAGCCTGGGAGTCAGTACGGAGAGCCTGGGAGTACGTATGGAGAGCCTGGGAGTCAGTACAGAGAGCCTGGGAGTCAGTACAGAGAGCCTGGGAGTCAGTACGGAGAGCCTGGGGGGTCAGTATGGAGAGCCCAGAGGTCAGTACAGAGAGCCTGGGAGTCAGTACGGAGATCCTGGGAGTCAGTACGGAGAGCCAAGGGTGGGTATGGAGAGCCTGGGAGTCAGTACGGAGAGCCTGGGAGTAAGTATGGAGAGCCTGGGAGTCAGTACAGAGAGCCTGGGAGTCAGTACAGAGAGCCTGGGAGTCAGTACGGAGAGCCTGGGGGGTCAGTATGGAGAGCCCAGAGGTCAGTACAGAGAGCCTGGGAGTCAGTACGGAGATCCTGGGAGTCAGTACGGAGAGCCAAGGGTGGGTATGGAGAGCCTGGGAGTCAGTACGGAGAGCCTGGGAGTAAGTATGGAGAGCCCAGGGTTCAGTACGGAGAGCCTGGGAGTCAGTACAGAGAGCCTGGGAGTCAGTACAGAGAGCCTGGGAGTCAGTACGGAGAGCCTGGGGGGTCAGTATGGAGAGCCCAGAGGTCAGTACAGAGAGCCTGGGAGTCAGTACGGAGAGCCTGGGAGTCAGTACGGAGAGCCAAGGGTGGGTATGGAGAGCCTGGGAGTCAGTACGGAGAGCCAAGGGTCAGTATGGAGAGCCTGGGAGTCAGTACGGAGAGCCTGGAAGTCAGTACAGACAGTGGCGTCACTAGGGTTGGTGTCACCCGGTGCGGGTAACTCATGGTGTCACCCCCTCACAACTTACCGGATAGACCAACTCACCCTCTGCCTGCATCATGTCCCCTCTGCCTGCACCATCTCCCCCTCTGCCTGCACCATCTCCCCCTCTGCCTGCACCATCTCCCCCTCTGCCTGCACCATCTCCCCCTCTGCCTGCACCATCTCCCCCTCTGCCTGCACCATCTCTCCCTCTGCCTGCTCCATCTCTCCCTCTGCCTGCACCATCTTCCCCTCTGTCTGCACCATCTCCCCTCCGCCTGCACCATCTCACCCCCTGCCTGCACCATCTCTCCCTCTGTCTGCACCATCTCACCCTCTGTCTGCACCATCTCACCCTCTGCCTGCATCATCTCCCTTCTGCCTGCACCATCTCTCCCTCTGCCTGCACCATCTCTCCCTCTGCCTGCACCATCTCTCCCTTTGCCTGCACCATCTCTCCCTCTGCCTGCACCATCTCTCCTCCACCTACACCATCTCACCCCCTGCCTGCCCCATCTCTCCCTCTGCCTGCACCATCTCCCCCTCTGCCTGCACCATCTCCCCCTCTGCCTGCACCATCTCTCCCTCTGCCTGCACCATCTCTCCCTCTGCCTGCACCATCTCTCCCTCTGCCTGCACCATCTTCCCTCTGTCTGCACCATCTCCCCTCCGCCTGCACCATCTCACCCCCTGCCTGCACCATCTCTCCCTCTGTCTGCACCATCTCACCCTCTGTCTGCACATCTCACCCTCTGTCTGCACCATCTCACCCTCTGCCTGCACCATCTCTCCCTCTGCCTGCACCATTTTCCCCTCTGTCTGCACCATCTCCCCTCCGCCTGCACCATCTCACCCCCTGCCTGCACCATCTCTCCCTCTGTCTGCACCATCTCACCCTCTGTCTGCACATCTCACCCTCTGTCTGCACCATCTCACCCTCTGCCTGCATCATCTCCCTTCCGCCTGCACCATCTCTCCCTCTGCCTGCACCATCTCTCCCTCTGCCTGCACCATCTCACCCCCTGCCTGCACCATCTCACCCCCTGCCTGCACCATCTCTCCCCTCTGCCTGCACCATCTCCCCCTCTGCCTGCACCATCTCCCCTCTGCCTGCACCATCTCCCCCTCTGCCTGCACCATCTCCCCCTCCGCCTGCACCAACTCCCCCTCCGCTTGCACCATCTCTCCCCCGCCTGCTGCTCTTTTAACCCTTTCCTCGTCGCCTTCTCCACCCCCATGGTTTCTCCCTCACAGTTCTCGGCTCTTCTTAAAGTGACTGAAATAAACTCATGAAAAGCGCTTTGAATTCGTGCGCGCGTCACTGAGGATAAGTTTAAATAGACACAGAAGACACACTCGCCCTCAAGAGCGCAGCAGGGAAAGGGGGGGGGGGGGTGGAGGGGGGCCTGGATGGGGGCAGATCATTGCCTTTTGAATGTAATATATTTTGGACCGATGTCATACTTAACCTCTGCTAAAGAAGGACTCCATTTTCTAGCCAACTATAAAGTAACCTCTTTGGTTGAATACTTCTGCTCAGTAGGATTTACTTTTAAGATGTATTCCCCATAATGTCTGTCTTTAGAGCTCTGACTCATTACATACATCTGTGTTAGACCAGTTCTTCAAATGCCGATCTCATCTGTCTACTTGACCTTTCATCCTTTTGAGGTCGATAAAATGAGTGCTAGTGAGTTGGGTAACAAGAAGTCTGTTTTTCAGCGCCACGATACCCACAGATAAGTGTTGCCTTTACAAACACACTTTGCTAAAGTTATACACTGAAACCGAAAAATATCTAGATAGTATACTTTCCTGTAAAAAAAAGTTCAGATGCATTTTCTAATCTTCCCCGATATATCTATATAATTATTTCTTATTAAATTATGAATATCCTGTTATAAATGTGTACGTAATCATTTCCTATCCACATTTAAAATTCCACTTATTCTTCAGAATCAACCATTTGATTCCATAAAAGCCCGTCTTTTATCCAGTATTAATTTCATATGCTAAAAAGCTGTTAGATACCTCATTAATTTCAAAGAACGATTCAAAAGATTGTCCGTTAAAACTGACATCGCATTATCCAAGTGAAGACATTATTTAAATGCTCACACATTAGCCTCTGCTTGTCAGAGAGGCACAATGTTTTATTAGGCTCAGGGTTCCTCCTGATAAGCAAAGCAGAGCAGAGCGGTGAGGCTGCAGAGCTGTGTTACATACACAGCATACCCAGATGGTGTCACCCCATGTGAAAGGTGTCACCCGGTGCGGTCCGCACCCCCCGCACCCCCCTAGTGACGCCACTGAGTACGGAGAGCCTGGGAGTCAGTACGGAGAGCCTGGGAGTCAGTATGGAGAGCCTGGGAGTCAGTGTGGAGAGAACCTGGGGGTCAGTAGACAGAGCCTGTTGTTCTGTATGGAGAGCCTGGGGGGTCAGTATGGAGAGCCTGGGGGGTCAGTACGGAGAGCCTGGGGGGTCAGTACGGAGAGCCTGGGGGCTCAGTACGGAGAGCTCCGGGGTCAGCATGAAGAGCCTGGGAGTTAATAGTAAGAGCCTGGGGGTCAGCAGGGAGAGCCCAGGGGTCGGCAGGGAGAGCCCAGGGGTCGGCAGGGAGAGCCCAGGGGTCGGCATGGAGAGTCCAGGGGTCGGCATGGAGAGCCCAGGGGTCGGCAGGGAGAGCCCAGGGGTCGGCAGGGAGAGCCCAGGGGTCGGCATGGAGAGTCCAGGGGTCGGCAGGGAGAGCCCAGGGGTCGGCAGGGAGAGCCCAGGGGTCGGCATGGAGAGTCCAGGGGTCGGCATGGAGAGCCCATGGGTCGGTATGGAGAGTCCAGGGGCCGGCATGGAGAGTCCAGGGGTCGGCATGGAGAGTCCAGGGGTCGGCATGGAGAGCCCAGGGGCCGGCATGGAGAGTCCAGGGGTCGGCATGGAGAGCCCGGGGGTCGGCATGGAGAGTCCAGGGGTCGGCATGGAGAGCCCAGGGGTCGGCATGGAGAGCCCAGGGGTCGGCAGGGAGAGCCCAGGGGTCGGCATGGAGAGTCTAGGGGTCGGCATGGAGAGCCCGGGGGTCGGCATGGAGAGCCCAGGGGTCGGCATGGAGAGCCCAGGGGTCGGCATGGAGAGTCTAGGGGTCGGCATGGAGAGCCCGGGGGTCGGCATGGAGAGCCCGGGGGTCGGCATGGAGAGCCCAGGGGTCGGCATGGAGAGCCCAGGGGTCGGCATGGAGAGCCCAGGGGCCGGCATGGAGAGCCTGGGGGTCGGCATGGAGAGCCCAGGGGTCGGCATGGAGAGCCCAGGGGTCGGCATGGAGAGTCTAGGGGTCGGCATGGAGAGCCTGGGGGTCGGCATGGAGAGCCCGGGGGTCGGCATGGAGAGTCCAGGGGTCGGCATGGAGAGCCCAGGGGTCGGCATGGAGAGCCCAGGGGCCGGCATGGAGAGCCCAGGGGTCGGCATGGAGAGCCCAGGGGCCGGCATGGAGAGCCCGGGGGTCGGCATGGAGAGCCCGGGGGTCGGCATGGAGAGCCCGGGGGCCGGCATGGAGAGCCCGGGGGTCGGCATGGAGAGCCCGGGGGCCGGCATGGAGAGCCTGGGGGTCGGCATGGAGAGCCCAGGGGTCGGCATGGAGAGTCTAGGGGTCGGCATGGAGAGCCCGGGGGTCGGCATGGAGAGCCCAGGGGTCGGCATGGAGAGCCCAGGGGTCGGCATGGAGAGCCCAGGGGTCGGCAGGGAGAGTCCAGGGGCCGGACAGGTATGCATGCCCATGGAGTGTGTTAGAGAGTGCTTTTTTCACCAAGCAGGAGCCGACAATGTGTACTTGAAACAGCAAGATACACTCTGAGAAGCAGGAAAGGAGCCAGGAGTGGCACCTTAAGGAGGTAACACGTGTCATTGATCAAGACTAAAAACACGCAATCTAGCAAATATCTAATCACAGTAATTCAAATAGAGAGAGAGAGATAAAATGGATATCAAAATGCAATTAGACTGCAACCTTTTCTAATTATAAATCAATCAGCTAGCTGGGACCACCTCAACGTGAAAAGCCCTGCATGAGGTGATGAACGAGTTGGTCACTGTGTGAGAAGTTGGCCCGATATGCAACGTTCGCTATTCTAGCGACCGCTATGTATCGTTCCAACGACCCTTATGGTGTTTGGTTGTAAGTCAACCTATAGACCAGCTATCCTAGTAGCGTGGATACGAGCAGTCTAAGGCTAAAGACTCGAGAGGGCGCGTTAAGCCAGCTGTTTACCACACATGTACCCCTTGAACACCCAGTGAAAGGACACCACACAAGTGTTATGAAAATAAACAGTATATTTATTAAGAATCACAACAGCCCTGTACTCTTTATGAGGACAGGGTACTAAGCACAAACCAAATCTCTTTAGTAAATACTTCAAGTGCACAGTTTAAAACAAGTGTCCGGGGACACGGAAAGGTTAAGGCAAGTCGGAAGCGAGGGACTCGGGACCCTAGAGTAAGGAGGCTATGCAGGCACCGAAGTGCCGAGTTACCTAGCCACGAGGGCTGCGGCTGCAAGTCTTACAGGCGTCGGGGTCTTCGCTGACGAGCCAGGAGCCGGAAGAAAAGGAGTTGCTGGCCGGCGACCAGTGATGAATAGTTCGTAGAGATCCAAGCCTGGATCGGAGATTGATGAAACCTGAAAGCAGAGGGGACCAAGTTCGTACTACTAGCCAGTAGTCAGAGGGTACCAGGAAGGCACCGGTTGGCCGTCACCTCGACCAGGTGAGTGGGCGACGCTAGGCTCTGCAGTCTCTCGGACCAGGAGGCGTTGTCGGCGACCACGGTGGAGGTGCGAGCTGTCCCACGACGGATGTCGCTGTCGGCGTCTTGAGTGGACCAGGAGGGTCCGGGGTGCTTCTCGAAAAGATGGAAGCAAGGGCCAGTCTGGAGCAACCAGACCGGCAGTGTTGATTCTCGGATGTCGTCACAGAAGGACACGAGCCAGCGGCTAGTGACCAGACAACGTGCTGAGCAGCGAGCAGAAGGGCCCCACGCAGATCGTGGAGATGCTGGGAGACTGCACTTCGGTGCTGGAGCGGCTCAGGGTCGGGGCTTCTCGGACCCCAGAGCACTCACCAGAGAGTTACCTCGATGGTCGTGCTGGTTTTTAAGAGCGTGCAGGTTCTGATGATGGCCGGTCCCTCGAGGTCTCGTCGCACCCACAGATCACAGCTGAGCTGATGACGTGGGTAGAGGTCAGAGGTGCCAGGGAAGCCGGTTCTCGTCGAGCTGGGCCGTCGGATTCCTTGAGGAAGGACTTACAGCAAACCGCAGAGTTCTTAGATGGTGCCCGCTGATGCAGGGTGACTACTCCTTAGCCACAAGGGAGAAATCTTGAGAAGAGTCTTGAAGGTCCTTTCGTAGAAAGTAGTTCTTGATTCAAAGATGATCTCATTTGGAAGGGTCCCCGCTCCGGCCTTTATCCTAAAGAAAGGGGTGGGTACATGACTAGGTCCTGCCCTAAGGGTGGGACCAGGAAGGGGGGTAGTTACACCCCTCTCCCCTGCCGGACTTTCCCCAGGCCAGGGCTGTCGCCCCTGGAACTGGTTCTAACCGGCAGATGCGTAGTGAGCACCGGGGTGCCACTCCGCAGTCACCTTCTCGCAAAAGCCCTACCTACCCAGAATACACAAACCCTGTCTGGGACGGTGCGAACACCGCCCTTGACAGGAAACCCTTTGTCCAAGTGCTCCTCGCTGGAAGGACTCCCAGCAGCAGGAGGTCAGACTCGTGTCTGTGGTGGCAGCATCCATTTTGTGGAGCTGAGGCTTTCGTTAACTTTAACCGGGGTTCACAGTTACGTACATGTCGTGTCCCTCTAGAAGGGCGGAATGCTAACCTCGTCGCCAGAGTTGGTGAGAGGGCAGCATCCCGATTCGTATGACACCTTACTCGACATGTCTTGATAACGCGCCACCGAAGTTACCGATATGGTACGCGTTATCATGGAACAGCCATTGGGTCTTGATTCCGCAAGCTGCAACCGGGCTCGGCTCGGGCCAGAGCTTAGTTCACACGAGCCCATGCACTCTGCCTTCAGGATTGTCAAGGCCTGCCATAGGAGTGACTGATAGGAACTCGGGTGTCCATTGGAGGGTTAGATATAGGGCTACTATATCTAAAGCAAAGGGTGATTACACGACTTTGCCCCAGCTGTCATGCAGCCAGTTGTGTCAGATTTAGGAGGCCAGCCAGGGGTGGCATAATACATGCTGCAGCCCCTGGCGGCCCTGGGTACACCTATGCCCTGGGTTACAGGGTCTGATAAGGTGGCCCAGTACCAATTGGTAAATGCACCTAGGGCACATATCGTAATTTAGAGAGAGAACAGCCAGGCTGTGGGTCTGATTGGCAGGCCCACAGCCAGAGAAAGTCGTAAACCAGTGAAACAAAAGCAAAAAATCTGGGTGATCATAGGATTGCAGACCCTACTCTCCTACATGACCCCCCCCCCAAACGTCGGAACAACTAGCTAACCTTGACCAGGTGAGTCTTCTTGTTCTAAGTGGAAATATCTGGAGAGCCCATCGGCATTGCCATGATCAGTACCAGGTCTGTGTTCCACTGTAAAGTCCATCCCCTGTAGGGAAATGGACCACCTTAGCAGTTTGGGGTTTTCACCCTTCATCTGATTTAGCCACAAGAGGGGCTTATGGTCGGTCTGAATCTTGAAGTGAGTGCCAAACAAGTATGGCCTCAGCTTCTTCAGGGCCCAAACCACAGCAAAGGCCTCCCTCTCAATAGCTGACCAATTTTTCTCTCTAGGGGTCAGCCGTCTGCTTATAAAAGCAATGGGCTGGTCTTGACCATCAAAATTCAGTTGAGAAAGAACAGCTCCCACACCCAACTCAGAAGCATCTGTTTGGACAATGAATGGTTTGGAGTAGTCCGGACTCTTGAGGATAGGCGCCGTGCACATGGCCTGCTTTAGGTCATCGAATGCTTTTTGACAGCTCGCTGTCCACTGAACCTTTTTTGGCATTTTCTTACTTGTCAGTTCATTTAATGGTGTCACGATGGAACCATAGTTCCTGACAAACTTCCTGTAGTAACCAGTCAGGCCCAAGAAAGCTCGAACCTGAGTCTGGGTGGTTGGAGGAGCCCAGTCCCTGATTGACTGTATCTTGCTCTCCAGTGGCTGAACCTGACCTCCACCTACAAGGTGGCCCAGGTATACAACCTGTGTCTGCCCTATCTGGCACTTGGTGGCCTTGATAGTGAGGCCTGCTGCTTGCAGCGCCTCCAATGTCTTCCGCAGGTGGACCAGGTGATCCTCCCAGGTGGAGCTAAAGACAGCAATATCGTCAAGATACGCCGCACAGAAGTCATCCAGCCCAGTAAGGACGTGATTCACCAACCGTTGGAAGGTGGCAGGTGCATTTTTTCAGACCAAAGGGCATCACCACGAACTGATAATGCCCACCAGGGGTTGAAAATGCGGTTTTAGGCTTGGCGTCCTCAGCTAACCTGATTTGCCAATACCCAGCTGTCAGGTCAAACGTACTTAAGTAGTTGGCCGAGGCCAGCCTATCAATAAGCTCGTCTGCCCTTGGTATTGGGTGGGCGTCAGTCTTAGTGACTGCATTGAGACCCCTGTAGTCTACGCAGAACCTCATCTCTCTCTTACCACCCTGGGTGTGAGGTTTCGGCACTAGAACTACGGGACTAGCCCAAGGGCTATCCGAGGGTTCAATGACTCCCAGCTCCAACATTTTCTGCACTTCACTTTTGATGCAGTCTCTAACGTGATCAGGCTGCCTGTAGATTTTACTCTTTACGGGCAAGCTGTCACCAGTGTCGACCTCATGGGTGCACCAATCGGTCTGACTGGGTGTCAGAGAGAACAGATGTCGGAACGACTGAAGAACCTGTTTACAGTCGCTCTGTTGATGTTCGGAGAGGCTGCCACAAAAGACAACACCATCTACCGAGCCATCGTCAGGATTCTGAGAGAGCAGGTCGGGGAGAGGGTCACTCTCCTCTTCCTGTCCCTCATCTAGGGCCATGAGCAAACTCATGTCCTTCCTGTCGACATATGCTTTTAGCCTGTTGACATGAAGCACCCTGTGGGGGCTCCGGGGAGTTCCCAGGTCGACCAGGTAGGTGACCTCTCCCTTTTTCTCCAGGATGGTGTGGGGCCCGGACCATTTGTCCTTGAGTGCTGCTGGGGCCACTGGCTCCAACACCCACACCTTCTGTCCGGGCTGGTAAACAGTCAAGACAGCCTTTTGGTCATGCCAAGCTTTTTGGAGTTCTTGGCTGGCCTTAAGGTTTTCGGATGCCTTCTCCATGTATTCAGCCATCCGCGAGCGGAGGCCGAGCACATAGTCCACTATGTTGGCTGCAGGCTTTTTGAGAGGTCTCTCCCATCCTTCCTTCACCAAACACAGGGGTCCTCTTACAGGATGCCCGTACAAAAGTTCAAAAGGGCTGTAGCCAACCCCCTTCTGTGGGACTTCTCTGTAGGCGAACAAGAGGCAGGGGATCAGGACGTCCCATCTACGCCGAAGCTTTTCCGGTAGTCCATGAATCATCCCTTTTAGGGTCCTGTTGAATCTCTCAACAAGCCCATTGCATTGTGGATGATAGGGTGTAGTGAACTTGTAGTTGACACCACATTCCTTCCACATAGCAGTTAAGTAGCTCGACATAAAGTTTGCACCTCTGTCGGAGACGACCTCCTTAGGGAAGCCCACTCTGGAGAACACTCCAACTAGGGCTCTTGCCACAACAGGTGCTGTAGTGGTCCTAAGGGGAATAGCTTCAGGATACCTGGTGGCATGATCCACTACCACCAGTATAAACTTGTGCCCTGATGCTGTCGGTGGTTCCATGGGACCGACGATGTCGATCCCCACCCGTTCAAAGGGCACCCCCACCACAGGCATTGGTATAAGGGGGGCCTTTGTCGTGCCACCTGACTTACCACTGGCTTGGCAAGTGACACAGGAGCGGCAAAACTCCTTGGTATCTTCGTTCATGTGAGGCCAGTGAAAGTGCGAGACAAGCCTGTCCCACGTTTTCGTCTGGCCTAAGTGACCTGCTAAGGGAATCTCGTGGGCCAAGGTAAGTAGGAAACCACGCTGAGACAAGGGGACGACCAGCCTCCTGGTCATGCCAGGCTTGGGGTCTCTTGACTCAGTGTACAGGAGTCCATCTTCCCAGTATACCTTGTGGGTACCTGTGGCGTTCCCAGCAGCCTCAGCAGCAGCCTGCTGTCTGAGGGGTTCAAGAGAAGGGCAGTCTAACTGGTTCTTCCCCAGATCTTCCCTTGAGGGTCCCCCTGAGCCCAAGAATTCAACTTGATCAAGTTCGAACTCTCTCGGCTCAGTTTCCCTCAATTCCTGTAGGTCAGCCTCCTCTGAGACTTGATCCTCGACCTGGGGCAAGGGGGAAGGCGCAGCCTTAACCCTACTGCTCTTTTTCTTGGGAGGTGTCTGGTCCGTTGTTCCAGGATCCAGCACCTGTTCAGTGGGGCATCTCCTGACCTGTGACCTAGTCACAGCGAACACATGTGCTGGCAAACCTAACATTTCCATGTGAGTCCGGTGCTCCACTTCTGACCATTGTGACGACTCCAAATCATTGCCCAACAAACAATCCACTGGGAGGTCTGGACTAACTACAACCTTCTTTTGGCCAGTTACCCCTCCCCAGGAGAAAGCTACAATTGCCATACTGTGATTGGTAGTGACATTGCTTGCATTGGTCACCAGGAATTCTGTACCTGGCATGATCTGTCCAGGGTCCACAAAGTTAGGCGTCACCATGGTGACGCTGGCACAAGTGTCCCTATAGGCCTGAGCCATCTTTCCATTTATGAAAGGCGTCTGTCTGTATTTGCCCAAGGTATTGGGGCTTACGTCAGGGGACACGTCCACGTCCCCTGTACTGACAAGGACAGCCTGAGTGAGCGTGCCAACTAAGTTGTCACGCCCCTCAGAACCCAGGGTTAACCCTACTAAACCCTTGGGAGGCGCACTACCACTGCTGACTGTACTAGGGGGCACAGGTGCCTTAGGGGCTGCAGTGGCAGGAGTCTGCCCTCCTCCTTTCTTGGTGCACTCACTAAACCAGTGAGATTTACTTTTACAGTACTGGCACCATCGTTTGGATTGGCCTTCTTTCTTCTTTTGGGGAGCCTGACCCCCACCCTCTTTGGGTTGTTGGGGACCTGTCGAAGACTTCTGGTCATTTTGTTCCCCTTTAGAATCTTTACCCTTCTGGTCTGCTTTCTTCTGACCACCTTGATTCTGGCCCTGGTTCTGTTTAACTCTCGTACGAACCCATTTGTCTGCCTTCTGCCCCAATTCTTGAGGAGAGGTCAGATCCGAGTCGACAAGATGCTGATGCAACAACTGGTTCTGACAATTGTTTAAGATTTGTTCTCTCATCATCAAATTGTACAATCCTTTGTAATCAGTAACCTTACTGCCCAGCAACCAGCCCTCAAAAGCCTTAGTGGCACAATCGACAAAATCAGACCAGTCTTGAGTCTGCGTTTTCTGGGTATCCCTGAACAGCACCCTGTACTGCTCAGTGGTTAGGCCGAACCCTTCAACGAGTGTATTCTTCAAGACTTGGTAATTGTTAGCGTCCTCTACCCTTGTGGTGAGAAGCTTGTCTCTTCCTTTACCTTCAAAGGAGAGCCACAAGATAGCTGCCCACTGACTCTGGGGAACACCTTGCACAGTGCAGGCCCTCTCCAAAGCAGTAATCCATTTGTGGATGTCGTCCCCTTGTTTAAAGGGGGGCACTATCTTCCCAAGGTGTTTCGTATCGAAACTCTTTTCCCTATTACTAGGTACATTGCTGCCACCAGTGGGGACTGCCCCACTTAACTGTTGCTCTCTAGCAAAAGCAAGCTTTTCTTTGGCCAGGGTAAGTTCTTCCCTTTCGATCCTCAGATTAGCTGCCCTTTCCTTAGCTTCGTACACTCTCCTCTGAGGGGACGTCATCCCTCTTTGAGAAGAGTTGCGAGAGCCATTGGTTCGAAGGGATCTGTTAGAGCCTCTTGATAGAGACCTAACTCGTCCATTCCCAATGTTAAGCGCACCTGACAGTAGCGCCGGGGGTCCCCCAGTACCACTATCATGTCTGCTTAAGTTGGACCGTGTCAGTCTGACGACTTCTACCTGTCCCTTATCTGCCTCGTCCCCAGAGAGATCCTCATCCTCATCCTCCTCCCCATCTTCGTTCTCAGTTGCGAGGTGAATGAGGTCAGGATCGTCCCGGGTTCCCTCGAGGGGAGGCATGCCTCCTTCTGGATTAGAAGGGCTAAGAAGCTTCTCAGCCTTTCTGGCATCATAAGTCTCTAGGAGACCAATCAGAAAGGAGGTGGTGGGGTTAGCCCCTTGCTTAATCTTCCTAGAGGTACATACTTGTCGTAACTCATGGAAGTTAAGCGCAGTATATCTTGACGGGATGACCTGTGGAGGGTCAACTGACACAAGGGGAGACTCAGAGTTTCCTCCTTTGTCCGACATACTGTTTCTAGTGTGGTGTAAGTGATGCACCTACCTACACTATGTGTTTACCTACTTTTCCCTTGCTAAGAGCTGTAGCCAAGGTGTGCTAAGCCTTGAGGAGCTACAACAGCTGGTTCAGTAGAACTCAGAGTATTCTAAGCTTTAGTTATATGTACTAACAGTACTTGTGCGATCTTTCAACAAGATATTCTTAGGATACGTGTGGTAAAACAACAGCAAGCTCAAATCCCAACCGCTGCTCACCAATGTGAGAAGTTGGCCCGATATGCAACGTTCGCTATTCTAGCGACCGCTATGTATCGTTCCAACGACCCTTATGGTGTTTGGTTGTAAGTCAACCTATAGACCAGCTATCCTAGTAGCGTGGATACGAGCAGTCTAAGGCTAAAGACTCGAGAGGGCGCGTTAAGCCAGCTGTTTACCACACATGTACCCCTTGAACACCCAGTGAAAGGACACCACACAAGTGTTATGAAAATAAACAGTATATTTATTAAGAATCACAACAGCCCTGTACTCTTTATGAGGACAGGGTACTAAGCACAAACCAAATCTCTTTAGTAAATACTTCAAGTGCACAGTTTAAAACAAGTGTCCGGGGACACGGAAAGGTTAAGGCAAGTCGGAAGCGAGGGACTCGGGACCCTAGAGTAAGGAGGCTATGCAGGCACCGAAGTGCCGAGTTACCTAGCCACGAGGGCTGCGGCTGCAAGTCTTACAGGCGTCGGGGTCTTCGCTGACGAGCCAGGAGCCGGAAGAAAAGGAGTTGCTGGCCGGCGACCAGTGATGAATAGTTCGTAGAGATCCAAGCCTGGATCGGAGATTGATGAAACCTGAAAGCAGAGGGGACCAAGTTCGTACTACTAGCCAGTAGTCAGAGGGTACCAGGAAGGCACCGGTTGGCCGTCACCTCGACCAGGTGAGTGGGCGACGCTAGGCTCTGCAGTCTCTCGGACCAGGAGGCGTTGTCGGCGACCACGGTGGAGGTGCGAGCTGTCCCACGACGGATGTCGCTGTCGGCGTCTTGAGTGGACCAGGAGGGTCCGGGGTGCTTCTCGAAAAGATGGAAGCAAGGGCCAGTCTGGAGCAACCAGACCGGCAGTGTTGATTCTCGGATGTCGTCACAGAAGGACACGAGCCAGCGGCTAGTGACCAGACAACGTGCTGAGCAGCGAGCAGAAGGGCCCCACGCAGATCGTGGAGATGCTGGGAGACTGCACTTCGGTGCTGGAGCGGCTCAGGGTCGGGGCTTCTCGGACCCCAGAGCACTCACCAGAGAGTTACCTCGATGGTCGTGCTGGTTTTTAAGAGCGTGCAGGTTCTGATGATGGCTGGTCCCTCGAGGTCTCGTCGCACCCACAGATCACAGCTGAGCTGATGACGTGGGTAGAGGTCAGAGGTGCCAGGGAAGCCGGTTCTCGTCGAGCTGGGCCGTCGGATTCCTTGAGGAAGGACTTACAGCAAACCGCAGAGTTCTTAGATGGTGCCCGCTGATGCAGGGTGACTACTCCTTAGCCACAAGGGAGAAATCTTGAGAAGAGTCTTGAAGGTCCTTTCGTAGAAAGTAGTTCTTGATTCAAAGATGATCTCATTTGGAAGGGTCCCCGCTCCGGCCTTTATCCTAAAGAAAGGGGTGGGTACATGACTAGGTCCTGCCCTAAGGGTGGGACCAGGAAGGGGGGTAGTTACACCCCTCTCCCCTGCCGGACTTTCCCCAGGCCAGGGCTGTCGCCCCTGGAACTGGTTCTAACCGGCAGATGCGTAGTGAGCACCGGGGTGCCACTCCGCAGTCACCTTCTCGCAAAAGCCCTACCTACCCAGAATACACAAACCCTGTCTGGGACGGTGCGAACACCGCCCTTGACAGGAAACCCTTTGTCCAAGTGCTCCTCGCTGGAAGGACTCCCAGCAGCAGGAGGTCAGACTCGTGTCTGTGGTGGCAGCATCCATTTTGTGGAGCTGAGGCTTTCGTTAACTTTAACCGGGGTTCACAGTTACGTACATGTCGTGTCCCTCTAGAAGGGCGGAATGCTAACCTCGTCGCCAGAGTTGGTGAGAGGGCAGCATCCCGATTCGTATGACACCTTACTCGACATGTCTTGATAACGCGCCACCGAAGTTACCGATATGGTACGCGTTATCATGGAACAGCCATTGGGTCTTGATTCCGCAAGCTGCAACCGGGCTCGGCTCGGGCCAGAGCTTAGTTCACACGAGCCCATGCACTCTGCCTTCAGGATTGTCAAGGCCTGCCATAGGAGTGACTGATAGGAACTCGGGTGTCCATTGGAGGGTTAGATATAGGGCTACTATATCTAAAGCAAAGGGTGATTACACGACTTTGCCCCAGCTGTCATGCAGCCAGTTGTGTCAGATTTAGGAGGCCAGCCAGGGGTGGCATAATACATGCTGCAGCCCCTGGCGGCCCTGGGTACACCTATGCCCTGAGTTACAGGGTCTGATAAGGTGGCCCAGTACCAATTGGTAAATGCACCTAGGGCACATATCGTAATTTAGAAAGAGAACAGCCAGGCTGTGGGTCTGATTGGCAGGCCCACAGCCAGAGAAAGTCGTAAACCAGTGAAAAAAGAGCAAAAAATCTGGGTGATCATAGGATTGCAGACCCTACTCTCCTACACACTGGACAGTCGTTTCAGACAGTTTTAATGAGGAAATGGTGCCCCCCATGACTCCTTCACCTCTCTCTCGATACACCCAGTATACCTCACTCGAACACGTCTATCTTTCTATCACTCTCTGTTCACACACGTATATCTATCATCTCTCAAGCCCCTCGCACTCCCTCGCCTCACTCCACCTCATCCCTCTACTGGCCGGTGTGGATTAATGGAAGAAAAGAAAAACTGAGAAACTACATTGGAGGAAACAAAATTGGGGAAAACCATTTTGAAAAAATGATCATTTTAAGGAACTGAGACCAAAAACTGAGATGAAAGTCTAACTTTACAACTTTCGGTATTCACAAAGGGCATTTACGAGTAGTAAAGTTAGAATTTTGTCTCAGTGTTGCTCTCAGTTGAACATAAGGCCAAAAATTAAGTTTATCTGAGAGAAAAGTCTAACTTTACTACTCATACATGCCCTTTGTAAAAAAAAAAAAACGAAATTCGTGAAGTTAGACTTTCGTCTCAGTTTACCTTTGTGATTCGGGCCCTTCGCGTGGCACTAGTTGGCTGCGTACACCCATTCCTGAAGGTTCAACATACAATTCAATACTGTAAGCCATCATAAGGGCTGGAATGAGCTGAAATAAGTTAATAAATGTAATATGTTTTCGAACTGGAGCTCAAAATATATATTACCCAGGGCCCCACAAATCCTTAAGCTGTTGGGTAACTACTCCTGTATGTGAATTAAAACAGAATCCTTAGGCAAGCCTCAGCGTAGTTTGAATCTGCTTTTAATGTTAGATTTGCAACTTTTTTATCACATCTTGGCATTAGGTTCTTTTTGCTGTTTTTGAGCTTCCTCTATCATTTTCGGGAGGGTCTGTGTCCAGAAGTCCACCCTGTGGGCCTTCAGCTTTGCGCCCACCTTAGGCTCAAGGTCCAGCGCCAGGTATTTCTCGTCGCCATCATAGAGCGGCCACTCGGGGAGACCATCTCCATTGGGGCTCCTGGAAGGAAAGAGAGGTGTCTGCTGTCACTGAGGGGAAATAAAACCCAAAGAACAACCCCCAAAGAGCTCCTGGAAGTAAAGAGAGGGGCCTGCTGTTACTGAGGCGAAACAACCCCAAAGAACAACCCCCAAAGAGCTCCTGGAAGGAAAGAGAGGTGCCTGCTGTCACTGAGTTGAAACAAACCCCCAAGAGCTCCTGGAATAAAGGAGAGGTGCCTGCTGTCACTGAGGTGTAACAACCCCCAAAGAGCTCATGGAAGGAAAGAGAGGTGCCTGCTGTCACTGAGGTGAAACAACCCTCAAAGAGCTCCTGGAAGGAAAGAGAGGTGCCTGCTGTCACTGAGGTGAAACAACCCCCAGAGAGCTCCAGGAAGGAAAGAGAGGTGCCTGCTGTCACTGAGGTGAAACAACCCCCAGAGAGCTCCAGGAAGGAAAGAGAGGTGCCTGCTGTCACTGAGGTGAAACAACCCCCAGAGAGCTCCTGGAAGGATAGATAGGTGCCTGCTGTTACTGAGGTGAAACAACCCCCAAAGAACAACCCCCATAGAGTTCCTGGAAGTAAAGAGAGGGGCCTGCTGTTACTGATGCGAAACAACCCCAAAGAACAACCCCCAAAGAGCTCCTGGAAGGAAAGAGAGGTGCCTGCTGTCACTGAGGTGAAACAACCCTCAAAGAGCTCCTGGAAGGAAAGAGAGGTGCCTGCTGTCACTGAGGTGAAACAACCCCCAGAGAGCTCCAGGAAGGAAAGAGAGGTGCCTGCTGTCACTGAGGTGAAACAACCCCCAGAGAGCTCCAGGAAGGAAAGAGAGGTGCCTGCTGTCACTGAGGTGAAACAACCCCCAGAGAGCTCCAGGAAGGAAAGAGAGGTGCCTGCTGTCACTGAGGTGAAACAACCCCCTAAGAGCACATGGAAGGATAGATAGGTGCCTGCTGTCACTGAGGTGAAACAACCCCCAAAGAACAACCCCCATAGAGTTCCTGGAAGTAAAGAGAGGGGCCTGCTGTTACTGATGCGAAACAACCCCAAAGAACAACCCCCAAAGAGCTCCTGGGAGGAAAGAGAGGTGCCTGCTGTCACTGAGGTGAAACAACCCCCAAAGAGCTCCTGGAAGGAAAGAGAGGTGCCTGCTGTCACTGAGGCGTAACAACCCCCAAAGAGCTCCTGGAAGGAAAGAGAGGTGCCTGCTGTCACTGAGGCGTAACAACCCCCAAAGAGCTCCTGGAAGGAAAGAGAGGTGCCTGCTGTCACTGAGGTGAAACAACCCCCAAAGAGCTCCTGTAAGGAAAGAGAGATGCCTGCTGTCACTAAGGCGTAACAACCCCCAAAGAGCTCCTGGGAGGAAAAAGAGATGCCTGCTGTCACTAAGGCGTAACAACCCCCAAAGAGCTCCTGGGAGGAAAGAGAGGCGCCTGCTGTCACTAAGGCGTAACAACCCCCAAAGAGCTCCTGGAAGGAAAGAGAGGTGCCTGCTGTCACTAAGGCGTAACAACCCCCAAAGAGCTCCTGGGAGGAAAGAGAGGCGCCTGCTGTCACTAAGGCGTAACAACCCCCAAAGAGCTCCAGGAAGGAAAGAGAGGTGCCTGCTGTCACTGAGGTGTAACAACCCCCAAAGAGCTCCTGGAAGGAAAGTGAGGTGCCTGCTATCACTGAGGTGAAACAACCCCCAAAGAGCTCCTGGAAGGGAAGAGAGGTGCCTGCTGTCACTGAGCTGTAACAATCCCCAAAGAGCCCAGAGCTAGGGTTCAGTCAAGGCTTGTCCACGTATGCTGTGTTTATGTCTTACCCGCTGCGGGCGAAGTTTGCCCACTGCTTCATCATGGTCTTGCTAAGAGCTTTTTCCTTCTCTGTAAAACCACCTGAAGGGAGATGTAAAAGAAGTAAAGTGTTACTGGGTGAACAAACTACAGCAGCAACTTCAGGACAGGGGGACAATCAGTAGCTCAAGTATTAATGTCCTACAGATGGAATGGCTCAGTGTCCTGACCAATAACAATGTCAATCTTCTACCACTGTTCGCTTGACTTCCTGCACATACCTCTGTGCATACCTCTCAGGACATACCTCTGTGCATACCTCTCATACCTCTCTGCATACCTCTCAGCACAAACCTCCGTGCATATCTCTCAGCACGTGCATACCTCTCAGCACATACCTCTGTGCATACCTCTCAGCACATACCTCTGCGCATACCTCTCAGCACATACCTCTGTGCATACCTCTCAGCACATACCTCTGTGCATACCTCTCAGCACATACCTCTGCGCATACCTCTCAGCACATACCTCTGTGCATACCTCTCAGCACATACCTCTGTGCATACCTCTCAGCACATACCTCTGTGCATACCTCTCAGCACATACCTCTGTGCATACCTCTCAGCACATGCATACCTCTCATACCTCTGTGCATACTTCTCAGCATATATCTCTGTGCATACCTTTCAGCACACACCTCTGTGCATACCTCTCAGCACATACCTCCGTGCATATCTCTCAGCACGTGCATACCTCTCAGCACATACCTCTGTGCATACCTCTCAGCACATACCTCTGCGCATACCTCTCAGCACATACCTCTGTGCATACCTCTCAGCACATACCTCTGTGCATACCTCTCAGCACATACCTCTGCGCATACCTCTCAGCACATACCTCTGTGCATACCTCTCAGCACATACCTCTGTGCATACCTCTCAGCACATACCTCTGTGCATACCTCTCAGCACATACCTCTGTGCATACCTCTCAGCACATGCATACCTCTCATACCTCTGTGCATACTTCTCAGCATATATCTCTGTGCATACCTTTCAGCACACACCTCTGTGCATACCTCTCAGCACATACCTCTGTGCATACCTCTCAGCACATACCTCTGTGCATACCTCTTAGCACATACCTCTGTGCATACCTCTCAGCACATACCTCTGTGCATACCTCTCAGCACATACCTCTGTGCATACCTCTCAGCACATACCTCTGTGCATACCTCTCAGCACATACCTCTGTGCATACCTCTCAGCACATACCTCTCAGCACATGCCTCTGTGCATACCACTTAGCACATGCCTCTGTGCATACCTCTCATACCGATGGATGCCTGCTCACCTGCCTCATAATATGCCTGCTCAGCCTGAAGCAGACGGATGCCTGCTCACCTATCTCATAAGAAGCCTGCTCACCCTGAAGCCCGTGGATGCCTGCTCACCTGTCTCATAAGGTGCATGCTCATCCCAAATTGCGATTCATTAAATGCGATGTAAGAGGCCCAAAAAAAGTGCAATTTGGCCTTAAGGAATCGCAAATTACCACCAACTTCAAGTTGGTGGTAATTTGCCATTTCTTTGAAAAATGCACTTTTTTGCATTTTTCAAAGTGCCATGTGGCGCACATACATGCCCTTAGGGGTGCACCCATGCACATTTCAGGGGTGCAACAGGGTGTCTTTTTAACATCCTTGAAATTGCATTCTCAATTTGTGATTCTCTAATTGAGAATCGCAAATTGAGAATGCTTTCCCATTCATTCCTATTGACCTCTAGGCCCATTGGAATGAATGGGGATATATTCCTTAATTGCGAATCGCAATTAGTAATTCGCAATTAAGGAATATGTAGGATTCGCAAAATTATTTGCAAATTCTACATTCATTGCGTTTTGCGATTCTCAAATAGCGATTAGGAAAAAAATCGCTATTTGAGAATCGCAAAACCAAAGTTTCATACATATGGCCCTTAATCTTTTTAAGGACATGTCCCGGAAACAAATGCCAGTCCCCGTTTCTATGGTTTCAAAGACGCTGCAGGTATACTTGAGGTGATGTAACTGCTGGTGCGTGAAGCAAGGTCTTACAATAAACTGACTAGGGAGGTGCATATTCTATGCTTGTATGCACAGTCTTTGTGCAGAAGGTAACGAAAGGCCGAAGCCACACCTTTATGCAGTCCATTTTCAGAGGAGACCAGACGGGCCACAGAGCGCCGGGGGCGAAGTCCCAGTACTGGAACTCAAAAGAACCGCCCTCCAAACCCCCCGTCCAAACCAGGCACCACGGGAGCAGGGCGACACTGAACGATTACAAACCCTGCCGCCAGCAGGCCTGTGCACTTTACAAGACATGTACCCAGGCCGCGACTTCCTCAGAGAGGTTGATTCGAGCTGCCAGGAACCATGACTGTATCTCAGAGTTCAAAGTGTGTCAGGGGGAGGGGGCAGGGATGGGGCGGGGGTGCAGCACGTAGTCCGCTAGGCGCACCAGTCATGGCTCTAGCGATTCAAAGAGCCGCGCAGCAGTGAATGCAGGCTGAGCTCACTGACAGTCTCTGCACACACTTAGGGGGGGGTACATCTCCCGTGCACCACTTATGCGTCATTTTTAACATGGGAAAAGTGACGTAAGGTTAGCACAAGGCGCCTGTAAATAAGCCCCTTAGGGGCATATTATCAAGACCCGCGATAAAATGATCGCCACTTTAACGTCCGTTTTCGGGCAAAAAGCAGCGATATTTTTATCGCACTATCATCAATGACACACTAGTGCGTGTTCCTATGCCTCTGCGCCCGGTCTCTCAACGCCCAGCTTTGCAACGTTAATGACATTCCAAGTGGGCGCAACTGAGTAAAATAACGCGAGAAATGTCGCCAACAGACATTTCTCCAATTATCAGGCTGCACGTTAACCTGCATAGTAACGATGTAAGTAGCGCTAACCCTGCTTATCGCTGGTTTCATTAGGCCTGCTTTTAAACTGACTAAACCATAAAAACCTATGGGTGGTGGATTATAAGGCTGAGATCACCTAGCCCTATCAACAAGGTTTTGCCTATCGCTGTGCGATTATCGCTGGATTTCCAGTGATAATCGCACATTTCGCTGCCATGCATTGCTTGAATTTATATCGCATTGGAGATAAGCGTTGTTGATAGCGCGCTATCTCTGCGATAAAATTCAGCGGTAGCCGGCGATAAGTATCCTCGCGCTAAGCGCGCTCAGCGATAATTATCGCCGGCTGTGGTTTATATGCCCCCAAGTTCTTGCGAGCCGCCGCCGAGGCAACAGACAGACCTCAGCGCGGCCAGCCTGCAACGACTGGACTCGGCCGCGGGCCCTCAGCAATGCCACCCCCTGACAGTCCTTATATTCAAGGCTCTGGAGACGCAATCTGCCACTGGAACACTTAGGATCAAAATTATTATGTGCAGTGACAGTGCAAGAGTATGCGGTTCCCCGAATAGTGAATGACAATTTATTCACACAAGTAAAGAACAAAAAACAAACAATTACGAGCACATTAAGGTCGCTTAGACAATGTTTCAATGCTATAAAGTTAAACGTGAGTAATACAGAAACTGATTCTAGGCGTGTGCTCACGAGATAGTACAGAAGACACAACAGAAGTGACACACCATGTGCATAGCGCCTGGAAGATATAGCTGTGCCCACCAAGCACACGGGACCATGCTCTGTGCCCAATACCACTCCCCATTCTTAGACCTTGTGGAAAAATAAATTCAGTCGGGAGCCACACTTTCAAGTTGGGTGCAATCGACTCATTCTCACAGTGCAGAGCAACATATTGAAACGATGCTCAACACATGCAACAAGAGGTTTGGAGTCTCTAGTAAGGGCCACACTTTGAAGAAAAGATCAACGGAAACACACTCACGATACCATGTTTTCTACTGCCATGATGATTTGGATAACATAAACAACACTTTATCGAGAATCAATAAATGGAGAGTATATTTAAACACCGCCGTCGCCGATCACATATTATCCCCTCTTCAAACTTCCGCTTTGCTTTTTCGATTGCAACTCAATGTAACTTCAAAACACTGAAACTCAGCTCACGGAAACTTTGACCAACACCACCCCGGGTCCCGACATCGCCCCTGCCATCCCCGACAGCTACACGATCCAGAGAAAGGACTGCCCCCATCGCGAAGGAAGAGGAGTTGCCATCGCAAACAAGACCCCCCTCTGACTCTCCACATCCAGCACAAGTGACCCCCAGTCCATCTCAGAACACCTCCACTTCCAGATCCAGAGAAACCCCAGGATCACGCTATGCGGCACCCTCATCTACAGACCGCCGGGACCCAGGGCTGGACTAGCTACCAGGCGGTTTGTTGTGCTGCCGAGCTGGGGGCTAATTTCACTGCGGTGGGGGCTGATTTTGTTGATGGAGACCTGCGTGCGCTTCGAAATAAACAAAGCAAAACAATTGTTTTTCAGCACATGCAGGTCCCCATCAAGGAAATCAGCCCCCACCGCACACCAAAACGCCCGGTAGCCAATCCGGCTCTGCCGGGACCTCACACCTAGTCTGCAACCACCATTGCCGAGGTCGCCGCACCCTACACCATCACCTCCACGGACTACATGCTACTCGGGGACCCAAATTTCCACCTCGACAATGGCCACTACCTCAACTCCACCACCCTCCTCAACAACCTTGCCAACCACAGACTGAAGCAGCTTGTCAACACGCCCACTCACAAAGCTGGACACATCCTCAACCCAATCTTCGCAGGAGGGACAAACATCCACTGCAGCCACACCACCCAGTCCCTCTGGACGGACCACCACTGCGTCCACTTCACCTTCAACACCACCACCGCACCCAACCCCCCCCACAAACACCATGAAGGAACTGGAGCAAGGTTTCTGAGGAACTGCTCAACACCACCCTCCTCCAAGACCCGCCCAGTGCTACGACCGACACCAACGCCGCAAACACGGAACTGCACCACTGGATCTCCTGCTGCACCGACCAGCTTGCACCCCTCCGCCACCCCGCCAAACAGTGCCCTCTGAAGGCTGCCTGGTTCACCACAGAACTACGAGAAGCCAGACGCCCAGAGAAAAACTGGCAAAGTCAGAAAACTATGGAAGCACGGAACAACCACAGGGACACCCTGAAGGAATACCATCAGCGCATAAGACATACCAAACAGACCTTCATAAGAGACAAAGTCCAGACCAATGCGACCAGTGCCAAGGAACTGTTCAACATCAGACAGAAGTTCGTTAAACCCCCCTGCGAAGCCACGGATGTCACGCCTTCCCAGGAACTCTGCGACCAGCTCAGCTCCTACTTCCATCCGAAGATCAAGGCCCTGTACGACATCTTCAGTGAACAAACGCAGGACACCACCACCCCCCACGCCACCGATAATCCTAGCATCTTGACCTGGGACCTCGCCACCGCAGAACACATCTCGGCCACCATGAAGAAAACCCACTCAGGAGCCCCAAAAGACCCATGCCCACTGCACATATTCCACAGGGCAATCGCCTCCATCGCACCTGAACTGCAAATGACCATCAACGCCTCCTTCATGTCCGGCATCTTCCCAGACGTCTGGAAGCGGGCAGTGGTTAAGCCCCTCTTCAAGAAGCCCACACCCGACCCTACAGACCTGAAAAACTACTGGCCTATCTCTCTCCTCCCCTTTGCAGCCAAAGTCACTAAGAGACTCGTCAAAGCCAAACTGACTGCCTTCATCGAAGAGAACTCCATCCTGCAAGCCTCCCAGTCTGGATTCCACAGGAACCACAGCACTGAGACCGCCCTCCTCGCCACCACCGATGACATCCACATACTACTCGACCAGGGACACACCGCGGCCCTCATCCTTCTGGACCTCTCGCAGCCTTCGGCACCATTTCACATAGCACACTCGCAGCCAGACTCCACGGCGCAGGAATACAAGTAGCCGCCCTTGACTGGATCCAATCCTTCCTCTCCGGCCGAACACAGAGGATCGGACTCCCTCCCTTCCTCTCCGAACCCACCAATATCGACTGCGGAGTACCCCAAGGTTCATCACTCAGCCCCACGCTCTTCAACATCTACATGGCCCCCCTCACCGCCATCGTTAGACAACTTGGGCTCAGCATTGTATCCTACGCCGACGACATCCAGCTCATCCTCTCACTCACGAAAAATCCCAAAGACACCAGACTCAGCTTCCAGGAAGGAATAAAGAATGTGGCAGCCTTGATAAAAGACAGCTGTCTGAAGTTCAACTCAGAGAAGACCGATGTCCCCATCTTTGGACCCTGCACCTCCGCCTAGGACAACACCTGGTGGCCCACCGCCCTCGAGAATCCACCCACACCTACAGACCACGCACAAAACCTCGGCATCATCCTAGACTCCTCTCTCTCCATGAACCGCCAGATCAACGCCGTCACCTGCACCAGCTACAACTGCCCGCACATACTCCATAAGACCTTCAAATGGATCCTCCCGACTGCAGAAAGACCGTCACCCACGCACTCATAACCAGCAGAACGGATTACGGCAACGGCCTCTAAATTGGAATCAAGTCAAGTCAAGTCAGAGAATTTATATAGCGCACTACATACCCAGAGGGTCTCAAGGCGCTTGAGGAGGGGTGGGGAATTACTTGTCAAATATCCACGTTTTAAGTTGCTTTCTGAATGCTAGGTGGTTCTGGGTAAGGCGAAGGTAAGTGGGAAGTGAGTTCCAGGTTTTAGCTGCCAGGTAGGAGAAGGATCTGCCTCCCATGGTTGTTTTGTTGATGCGAGGTACAGTGGCAAGGGCTTGGTTGGAAGATCGAAGCTGGCGGGAGGGGGTGTAGAAGGATAGTCGTGTGTTGAGGCATTCTGGTCCGATTTCGTAGAGTGCTTTGTGTGCGTGGGTTAGGAGCCGGAAAGTGATCCTCTTATTGACGGGAAGCCAGTGGAGGTTTTTCAGGTGACCAGAGATATGTTCTTTACGCGGAATGTCTAATATGAGCCTGGCTGAGGCGTTTTGGATTCGTTGGAGTTTTTTCTGGAGTTTAGTGGTAGTACCGGCGTAGAGGGTGTTTCCATAGTCCAGTCGGCTCGTGACCAGAGCGTGGGTGACCGTTTTCCTAGTTTCGGTGGGGATCCAACGAAATGTTTTTTTGAGCATGCGAAGAATGTTGAAGCAGGATGAGGAGACGGCGTTGACTTGTCTGTTCATTGAAATGAGGAATCCAGGATGACGCCCAGGTTCCGTGCGTGGTCTGTCGGGATGGGTGCTTTTCCAAGGGCTTCTGGCCACCAAGAGTCGTCCCATGCGGAGGGGGAGGTACTTAAGATGAGGACTTCTGTTTTATCTGAGTTCAGTTTCAGACGGCTGTGTTTCATCCATTCGGCTACTTCTTTCATTCCTTCGTGTAGGTTAGTTTTGGCGGTGCTAGGGTCATTGGTGAGTGATAGGATCAGTTGAGTGTCGTCAGCGTAGGAGATGATGTTGAGGTTGTGTTGGCGGGCGATGGCCGCGAGGGGGCTCATGTATACGTTGAAAAGGGTGGGGCTGAGTGAAGATCCTTGTGGTACGCCGCAGATGACTTCAGTGGCCTCTGACTTGAATGGTGGAAGGCGGACTCTCTGGGTTCTTCCGGTGAGGAACGAGGTGATCCATTCCAGTGCTTTACCTTGGATTCCGATGTTTTTGAGGCGCTGTAGAAGGGTGCTATGGCAGACTGTGTCGAAGGCTGCAGAGAGGTCGAGGAGGATGAGGGCGACTGTTTCTCCATTGTCCAGTAGAGTTCGAATGTTGTCTGTTGCTGCGATGAGGGCGGTCTCAGTGCTGTGTTTTGCTCGGAAGCCAGACTGTGAGGAGTCGAGGGATTTGTTGGCTTCGAGGAAGGCGGCGAGCTGGTTGTTGACAGCTTTCTCGATGACTTTGGCCGGGAATGGAAGGAGCAAGATGGGGCGGTAATTTTTGAGTTTGGTGGGGTCCGCTGTGGGTTTTTTCCGAAGGGCGCTGAGCTCAGCGTGTTTCCAGCTTTCCGGGAAGGTGGCGGAGTTGAAGGAGCAGTTGATGACGTCTCGGAGGTGTGGTGCTATGATGGAGTCTGCTTTGTTGAAGATGTGGTGAGGGCATGGGTCTGTGGGGGATCCTGAGTGGATGGAGTTCATCAGGCGGATGGTGTCCTCAGTGGAGATTGGGTTCCAGTCATTAAGGATGTTCGAGGGGGGTGAAGGTCCAGCAGATGGTTGGGTGGGTTGGTCTACGGGTTGGTTGTCGAAGCTGTTGTGGATGTCTGCAATTTTGTTGTGGAAGAATGAAGCTAGGGAGTCGCAGAGGGCTTGAGAGGGGATGATGTCGTTGGAGTTGGCCGAGGGATTGGTAAATTCCTTGACGATGTTGAAAAGTTCCTTGCTGTTGTGGGCGTTGTTATCTAGTCGGTCCTTGAAGGCGGTTTTCTTGGCCTTTCGGATCAGTTGGTGGTGTGTGCGGGTGGCGTTTTTGAAGGCGTCCTTGGTGCTGGTGGTTGGGTCTTTTTTCCAGGTCTTCTCAAGGGAGCGGCAGAGTTTCTTGGATTTCTTAAGATCATCAGAACCTTTCTACACAAACTCCAAACCATCCAGAACACCGCAGCCATACTCATCCTAGGGACACCACACCACAAACACATGACCAAACACCTACAAGGCCTCCCCTGGCTCCCCGTCGAGAAGATGGTCACCTTTAAATTCCTCACCCACCCCTACAAATCCCTCAACAACTCTGGACCCAAATACCTCAACGAGAGATTATCCTTCCATGTACCCAAGAGGAACCTCCGCTCCACTGACCTCGCCATGGCCGATGTCCCCCACATCCGCCATAAAAGAGCAGGCAGGAGAGCCTTCTCTTACATCATGGCCAAGACCTGGAACGAGCTCCCTGTGAACATCAGGTGCTCACCGACCCTGCACACAATCAGGAAGGACCTCAAGACCTGGTTCTTCGACTGATCCGGAGCCACTCCCCCCCTAGCGCCTCAAGACCCTCACGGGTGAGTAGCATGCTCTATAAACCCCCTGATTTATTCATTGATTGATCAGCAGCAGAGCCCTATTTTTTGAATTTCTGAACGCCATTGTACACGCAGTGGCATCGTCTTCTGCACTGCTCTGTCCTCAGAGATGCTATGACGAGTGTCAGGCGGTCGTATTCCTTTAGCTGGGTCAGCTGCGAAGCAGAACCTGGGGGGAGCATGAAATAACTATAGCAACAAAACAGGAACAAAAATCAGTGTGTTGACAAACTTCCTACTAGTGTTTCTGACGGAAGTGTGTGATCAAAAATACAGTGCCACGCATCTCAAGCATGGGTATGAAGACGGGCACGATGGAGATGCAATGCCCAGCAGGCTGGCGAATTTCAGAATCAGTGAGCATCAAACTGCATCTCCCCTTTGGAGACGCGGTGAGGCTGCCACAACAGGTGCGGCTAGAAATATAATGCATATTTATAGACATAGTGAACATTTTACCGTAATGCCCTTTCGGTGTCCGTCTGCAACCTGCTCTGAATTTGCTACTCTGAGGGTATGAAACCCACATTAAAAGCAGAACGCAAAGTCTTGCAGTAATGGCACAAAGTGGCCTCAGTTGTGTTTTTCGGGAAACTCTTTCTTCACAAAATTAAGCAAGGCTTGGTCTCCCAAGAAACTGTTCGCCAGACTATCCATTCAATAGGGTAGCCGGTTTGTTACGGCGGCCCACAGCTGCTGTTTGATCTATAGAACACAGCAACAATAAGGGGTGAAAGGGCCCCTCGCTCCTGTGGGCCCCGGTGCCACGCCACCCTCTGCACCAATGGAAGCTACGCCCCTGAGCCCAGTCTCTTGGCATGTGTTAAAGTTTAAGGACTGTAATGCTTTACTAGACCTTTTCCGCTGTTGCACGACAGCACAACTGCTTCACATTAAAATGCCTGCAGCCTAGAGTCATAAGAACAGGCAGCACTGCCTGAAAAAAAATGGCGGGGGGGCAGGGGTCAGTTTTTAAGAAGGCAGCGGACAGCACGGGAAGAAAGTAGTAAAAGGCACGAACAACAACAAGGCACGAACGGGGGGCAGTCTTTGAGAAGGCAGCAGACAGCACGGGAAGAAAGTAGTAAAAGGCACGAACAACAACAAGGCATGAATGGGGGTGGCATTCAAGAAGGCAGCAGACAGCACGGAAGAAAGTAGTAAAAGGCACGAACAGCAACAAGGCACGAACGGGGGGCAGTGTTTGAGAAGGCAGTGGACAGCACAGGAAGAAAGTAGTCTGTACAGTAAAGGGGCCAGTAGCCGTGGAAGGATACAAATGACTGACATGGTTGTCATGAGGAGGGACTAACAAGCTTAAAACCAATCGGAAGGCAGTATTTATAACCTAAGCCAATGAAGAAGATGGGCCGGAGAGTGGGTGGAGCTTCCACGAAGCTTCCACACTAGTGTATACTGCATGCCTCACAAAGCGATGGCAGTGCATTTACGCTGCTACGCTAGGCAAGACCTAAAAAAGTAGGTCGGGGAGGGGTGCTAGGCGTTGTGCAAGGGAGGTGGGAGGGAGAACAGCTGGATGGAAGATCGGGCTGCAAGGGGAGTGGGTGGCACAGAAAAAGCGTGAATCTGTGGAGGGAAATATGTAAGCAATATGGGGACCAAGAATGGAAACAACAAGAATTAGGGAATCTGAGAGAGAAGTAGCAGTTAGTGAATCTGAGAGAGATGCGCACGAATTGGAGAATCGGAAATACAAAAACACAAATGAGGGAAACATACTTAGACATTGCTCTCTACTGAGCCTCAGAAAGTGTCGCCATGTCAGATGTGTCTTGTGCCCTCTCCAGTGTATGTTCGTGCTGAATGAGTAAAATCAAGGTTGCTCTAGGCTGTGCATCGGGTGTTCCAAGGTTCTCTTCCCCTCGATCGGAGACAGCCTCAGCACTTCACCACCAGGTCCTACAGCTTTTCCTTTGAAAAACCCTCAGCAAGGCCTGGGCTGGTTCCAGCTCCTTCACTGTTGTGGATTCTCATCTCCAGAACTTTGCTGCCAGACAAGCTGAACCTTAGCCCCAGGTCCGCTCTTGTCAGGTGTTATGAGGCTGCCTGTGCACCCCCTAAGGACAGTGCACCCCTTTGCCCCTCTCCCCCCACATGAAGGGATCTCTTTGGGACCATGCACCCACGCGATTCCTCCCAGGAGTTGCAGTCACCCACTGCGCCTAAAGTCCCTCGTGGCTTGTATAGAGGATATCAGTCCTGTGAGGTACGTGTTTCCTACCGTTCTTGTCGATATCCATGAATGGGGCGCCAAAGACGAAGGGGACCTCATCCGCGTGATCGGCCTTCACGTAGGGCGGTCTGGAGTCCTGGTACCTAGTAGGGCGATGACTAAACTCGTAGAGGTAGGCTGGAAGGCCAGCATCTGTGGGTAGAAGACATGGGAGCAATTCAGACATCTTGGATCAACTGTTAACCTAGATTTAAACCAGTACTAGTCAGTGGTACACCTCAGGGAGCGCAGACGCAGTGCATTGAGTACCAGCTGCTTCTCCTGAGGGAGGCGGGAGTGTCGGAGTGGAGGCAGAGGTCATGGTGGTGCAGCCTCCTCTTCATGGCTTGAGGTATGGTGACATGACTGTCACATGCCTGATGCACCGGCCGCCTGCCCAAGTACCATTCCACCATTCATTCACATGGAGACATCAGCAGGCCTCTCATGACGTCATGCCTGCCCTGGATCTGTTTTGCTTTTGTTTTGTGATCACACCTATATCTCACCTGAGAAAACTCTATTACACTTATAACTGTCCAACAACACAGAGCCGTAACAAAAGTTACTGTGCAGCTGTTCTTCTGCTGTCCTCCTCCATTGCCGCAGAAATAGGCTGCTTTGCACATTGCACAGCCTTGCACCATGGGGCGGAGGTGAGACTATGCTTTCCATCAGAGGATCTGCACTGAAAGAAAACTCTTCCTTACTAATTCCCAGCCCCATACATACTCAGAAGAATGTCACAGATTGGATGTGTGCTGTGCAATGTGTGGGCTTTGTTGCTGTGCAATGTGCAGGTTTTGTTGCTGTGCAATGCCTTGGATCTGTTGCTGTACATTGCCTGGGATTTTTTAGCTTTGCAATCCCTTTGATTTCTTACTGTGCAATGCCATTGTTTTGTTGCTGTGCAATGCCTGGGTTTTGTTGCTGTGCAATGCCTGAGTTTTGTTACTGTGCAATGCCTGGGTTTCGTTGCTGTGGAATGCCAGGGTTTTGTTGCTGTGCAATGCCATTTTATTTTGTTGCTGTGCAATGTTATTGTTTTGTTGCTGTGCAATGCCTGGGTTTTGTTGCTGTGCAATGCCTGGGTTTTGTTGCTGTGCAATGCATGGGCTGTATTGCTGTGCAATGCCCGGGGTTTGTTCCTGTCAATGCCTGGGTTTTGTTGCTGTGCAATGCCTGTGTTTTGTTGCTGTGCAATGCCTGGGTTGTGTTGTTGTGCAATGCCTGGAGTTAGTTCCTGTCAATGCATGGTTTTTTGCACTGCAATGCCTGGGTGTGGTGGCTGTGCAATGCCTGGGTTTTGTTGCTGTGCAATGCCTGGGTTTTGTTGCTATGCAATGCCCGGGTTTTGTTGCTGTGCAATGCCTGGGTTTTGTTGCTGTGCAATGCCTGGGGTTTGTTACTGTAGAGTGCCTGCGTTTTGTTGATGTGCAATGCCTGGGTTTTGTTGCTGTGCAATGCCTGGGTTTTGTTGCTGTGCAATGCCTGGGTTTTGTTGCTGTGAAATGCCAGGGTTTTGTTGCTGTGCAATGCCTGGGCTGTGTTGCGGTGCAATGCCCGTGTTTTGTTCCTGTCAATGCCTGTGTTTTGTTCTGTGCAATGCCTGTGTTTTGTTGCTGTGCAATGCCTGGGTTTTGTTGCTGTCAATGCCTGGGTTTTGTTCTGTGCAATGCCTGGGTTTTGTTCTGTGCAATGCCTGGGTTTTGTTGCTGTGCAATGTCTGGGTTTTGTTGCTGTGCAATGCCTGGGTTTGGTTGCTGTGCAGTGCATAGGTTTTGTTGCATCTAGCACAGAACAATGAGGGATTCTACTGCATCTAGCACAGAAGAATGGGGGACTCCACTGCCTCTAGTACAGAACCACGGGTGATTCCACTGCCTCTAGTACAGAAGAATGGGGGATTCCACTGCATCTCGTACAGAACAATGGGGATTCCACTGCATCTAGTACAGAACAATGAGGGATTCCACTGCATCTAGTACAGAACAATGGAAGATTCCACTGCATCTATCACAGAACAATGAGGGATTCTACTGCCTCTAGTACAGAACAATGGGGGATTCCACTGCCTCTAGTACAGAAGAATGAGGGATTCTACTGCATCTAGTACAGAACAATGGGGGATTCCACTGCATCTAGCACAGAACAATGGAGGATTCTACTGCCTCTAGTACAGAAGAATGAGGGATTCTACTGCATCTAGTACAGAACAATGGGGATTCCACTGCATCTAGCACAGAACAATGAGGGATTCTACTGCCTCTAGTACAGAACAGTGGGGGATTCCACTGCCTCTAGTACAGAAGAATGAGGGATTCTACTGTTTCGAGTACAGAACAATGGGGATTCCACTGCATCTAGCACAGAACAATGAGGGATTCTACTGCCTCTAGTACAGAACAGTGGGGGGTTCCACTGCCTCTAGTACAGAAGAATGAGGGATTCTCCTGCATCGAGCACAGAAGAATGAGCGATACTACTGCCTCTAGTACAGAACAGTGGGGGATTCCACTGCCTCTAGTACAGAAGAATGAGGGATTATCCTGCCTCTAGTACAGAACAATGGGGGATTCCACTGCATCTAGCACAGAACAATGAGGGATTCTACTGCCTCTAGTACAGAACAGTGGGGGTTTCTACCGCATCTAGCACAGAACAGTGGGGGTTTCTACTGCATCTAGCACAGAACAGTGGGGGATTCTGCTGCATCTAGCACAGAAGAATGAGGGATTCTACTGCCTCTAGTACAGAACAATGGGGGATTCCACTGCCTCTAGTACAGAACAATGGGGGATTCCACTGCCTCTAGTACAGACAAATGAGGGATTCTACTGCCTCTAGTGTAGAAAAATGAGGGATTCCACTGCATCTAGCACAGAACAATGGGGGATTCTTCTGCCTCTAGTACAGAACAGTGGGGGATTCCACTGCCTCTAGTACAGAAGAATGGGGGATTCTACTGCATCGAGTACAGAATAATGGGGATTCCACTGCATCTAGCACAGAACAATGGGGGATTCTACTGCCTCTAGTAAAGAACAGTGGGGGATTCTGCTGCATCTAGTACAGAACAATGGAAGATTCCACTGCATCTAGTACAGAACAATGGGGATTCCACTGCATCTAGCACAGAACAATGGGGGATTCCACTGCCTCTAGTACAGAACAGTGGGGGATTCTACTGCATCTAGCACAGAAGAATGAGGGATTCTACTGCATCTAACACAGAAGAATGAGGGATTCTACTGCCTCTAGTACAGAACAATGGGGGATTCCACTGCCTCTAGTACAGAAGAATGAGGGATTCTACTGCATCGAGTACAGAATAATGGGGATTCCACTGCATCTAGCACAGAACAATGGGGGATTCTACCGCCTCTAGTACAGAACAGTGGGGGATTCTACTGCATCTAGTACAGAACAATGGAAGATTCCACTGCATCTTGTACAGAACAATGGGGATTCCACTGCATCTAGCACAGAACAATGGGGGATTCTACTGCCTCTAGTACAGAACAGTGGGGGATTCTACTGCATCTAGTACAGAACAATGGAAGATTCCACTGCATCTAGTACAGAACAGTGGGGGTTTCTACTGCATCTAGCACAGAACAGTGGGGGGTTCTACTGCATCTAGCACAGAACAGTGGGGGATTCTACTGCATCTAGCACAGAAGAATGAGGGATTCTACTGCCTCTAGTACAGAACAATGGGGGATTACACTGCCTCTAGTACAGAACAATAGGGGATTCCACTGCCTCTAGTACAGAAGAATGAGGGATTCTACTGCCCCTAGTGTAGAACAATGGGGGATTCCACTGCCTCTAGTACAGAAGAATGAGGGATTCTACTGCATCGAGTACAGAATAATAGGGATTCCACTGCATCTAGCACAGAACAATGGGGGATTCTACTGCCTCTAGTACAGAACAGTGGGGGATTCCACTGCCTGTAGTACAGAAAATTGGGGGATTCCACTGCCTCTAGTACAGAAGAATGAGGGATTCTACTGCCTCTAGTACAGAAGAATGAGGGATTCTACTGCATCATGTACAGAACAATGGGGGATTCTTCTGCCTCTAGAACAGAACAGTGGGGGATTCCACTGCCTCTAGTACAGAACAATGGGGGATTCCACTGCCTCTAGTACAGAACAATGGGGGATTCCACTGCCTCTAGTACAGAACAATGGGGGATTCCACTGCCTCTAGTACAGAACAATGGGGGATTCTTCTGCCGCTAGTACAGAACAATGGGGGATTCTACTGCCTCTAGTACAGAACAGTGGGGGATTCTACTGCATCTAGTACAGAACAATGGAAGATTCCACTGCATCTAGCACAGAACAATGGGGGATTCTACTGCATCTAGTACAGAAAAATGGGGATTCCACTGCATCTAGCACAGAACAATAGGGGATTCCACTGCCTCTAGTACAGAAGAATGAGGGATTCTACTGCCTCTAGTACAGAAGAATGAGGGATTCTACTGCATCACGTACAGAACAATGGGGGATTCTACTGCCTCTAGTACAGAACAGTGGGGGATTCTACTGCCTCTAGTACAGAACAGTGGGGGATTCCACTGCCTCTAATACAGAACAATGGGGGATTACACTGCCTCTAGTACAGAAGAATGAGGGATTCTACTGCCTCTAGTACAGAAGAATGAGGGATTCTACTGCATCACGTACAGAACAATGGGGGATTCTACTGCCTCTAGTACAGAACAGTGGGGGATTCTACTGCCTCTAGTACAGAACAATGGGGGATTCCACTGCCTCTAGTACAGAACAATGGGGGATTCCACTGCCTCTAGTACAGAAGAATAAGGGATTCTACTGCCTGTAGTACAGAAGAATGAGGGATTCTACTGCATCACGTACAGAACAATGGGGGATTCTTCTGCCTCTAGTACAGAACAGTGGGGGATTCCACTGCCTCTAGTACAGAACAATGAGGGATTCCACTGCCTCTAGTACAGAACAATGGGGGATTCTTCTGCCTCTAGTACAGAACAATGGGGGATTCTTCTGCCTCTAGTACAGAACAGTGGGGGATTCCACTGCCTCTAATACAGAACAATGGGGGATTCCACTGCCTCTAGTACAGAAGAATGAGGGATTCTACTGCCTCTAGTACAGAAGAATGAGGGATTCTACTGCATCACGTACAGAACAATGGGGGATTCTACTGCCTCTAGTACAGAACAGTGGGGGATTCTACTGCCTCTAGTACAGAACAATGGGGGATTCCACTGCCTCTAGTACAGAACAATGGGGGATTCCACTGCCTCTAGTACAGAAGAATAAGGGATTCTACTGCCTGTAGTACAGAAGAATGAGGGATTCTACTGCATCACGTACAGAACAATGGGGGATTCTTCTGCCTCTAGTACAGAACAGTGGGGGATTCCACTGCCTCTAGTACAGAACAATGAGGGATTCCACTGCCTCTAGTACAGAACAATGGGGGATTCTTCTGCCTCTAGTACAGAACAGTGGGGGATTCCACTGCCTCTAGTACAGAACAATGAGGGATTCCACTGCCTCTAGTACAGAACAATGGGGGATTCCACTGCCTCTAGTACAGAAATATAAGGGATTCTACTGCCTCTAGTACAGAAGAATGAGGGATTCTACTGCATCACGTACAGAACAATGGGGGATTCTTCTGCCTCTAGTACAGAACAGTGGGGGATTCCACTGCCTCTAGTACAGAACAATGAGGGATTCCACTGCCTCTAGTACAGATCAATGGGGGATTCCACTGCCTCTAGTACAGAACAATGAGGGATTCCACTGCCTCTAGTACAGAACAATGGGGGATTCTTCTGCCTCTAGTACAGAACAGTGGGGGATTCCACTGCCTCTAGTACAGAAGAATGGGGGATTCTACTGCATCGAGTACAGAATAATGGGGATTCCACTGCATCTAGCACAGAACAATGGGGGATTCTACTGCCTCTAGTACAGAACAGTGGGGGATTCTACTGCATCTAGTACAGAACAATGGAAGATTCCACTGCATCTAGTACAGAACAATGGGGATTCCACTGCATCTAGCACAGAACAATGGGGGATTCTACTGCCTCTAGTACAGAACAGTGGGGGATTCTACTGCATCTAGTACAGAACAATGGAAGATTCCACTGCATCTGGTACAGAACAGTGGGGGTTTCTACTGCATCTAGCACAGAACAGTGGGGGTTTCTACTGCATCTAGCACATAACAGTGGGGGATTCTACTGCATCTAGCACAGAAGAATGAGAGATTCTACTGCCTCTAGTACAGAACAATGGGGGATTACACTGCCTCTAGTACAGAACAATAGGGGATTCCACTGCCTCTAGTACAGAAGAATGAGGGATTCTACTGCCCCTAGTGTAGAACAATGGGGGATTCCACTGCCTCTAGTACAGAAGAATGAGGGATTCTACTGCATCGAGTACAGAACAATGGGGATTCCACTGCATCTAGCACAGAACAATGGGGGATTCTACTGCCTCTAGTACAGAACAGTGGGTGATTCTACTGCATCTAGTACAGAACAATGGAAGATTCCACTGCATCTAGTACAGAACAATGGGGATTCCACTGCATCTAGCACAGAACAATGGGGGATTCTACTGCATCACATACAGAACAATGGGAGATTCTTCTGCCTCTAGAACAGAACAGTGGGGGATTCCACTGCCTCTAGTACAGAACAATGGGGGATTCCACTGCCTCTAGTACAGAACAATGGGGGATTCTTCAGCCTCTAGTACAGAACAATGGGGGATTCTACTGCCTCTAGTACAGAACAGTGGGGGATTCTACTTCATCTAGTACAGAACAATGGAAGATTCCACTGCATCTAGCACAGAACAATGGGGGATTCTACTGCATCTAGTACAGAACAATGGGGATTTCACTGCATCTAGCACAGAACAATGGGGGATTCCACTGCCTCTAGTACAGAAGAATGAGGGATTCTACTGCCTCTAGTACAGAAGAATGAGGGATTCTACTGCATCACGTACAGAACAATGGGGGATTCTACTGCCTCTAGTACAGAACAGTGGGGGATTCTACTGCCTCTAGTACAGAACAGTGGGGGATTCCACTGCCTCTAATACAGAACAATGGGGGATTCCACTGCCTCTAGTACAGAAGAATGAGGGATTCTACTGCCTCTAGTACAGCAGAATGAGGGATTCTAGTGCATCACGTACAGAACAATGGGGGATTCTACTGCCTCTAGTACAGAACAGTGGGGGATTCCACTGCCTCTAGTACAGAACAATGGGGTATTCCACTGCCTCTAGTACAGAACAATGGGGGATTCCACTGCCTCTAGTACAGAACAATGGGGGATTCTACTGCCTCTAGTACAGAACAGTGGGGGATTCTACTGCCTCTAGTACAGAACAATGGGGGGTTCCACTGCCTCTAGTACAGAAGAATGAGGGATTCTACTGCCTCTAGTACAGAAGAATGAGGGATTCTACTGCATCACGTACAGAACAATTTGGATTCTTCTGCCCCTAGAACAGAACAGTGGGGGATTCCACTGCCTCTAGTACAGAACAATGGGGGATTCCACTGCCTCTAGTACAGAACAATGGGGGATTCCACTGCCTCTAGTACAGAACAATGGGGGATTCTTCTGCCTCTAGAACAGAACAATGGGGGATTCTACTGCCTCTAGTACAGAACAGTGGGGGATTCTACTGCATCACGTACAGAACAATGGAAGATTCCACTGCATCTAGCACAGAACAATGGGGGATTCTACTGCATCTAGTACAGAACAATGGGGATTCCACTGCATCTAGCACAGAACAATGGGGGATTCCACTGCCTCTAGTACAGAAGAATGAGGGATTCTACTGCCTCTAGTACAGAAGAATGAGGGATTCTACTGCCTCTAGTACAGAAGAATGAGGGATTCTACTGCATCACGTACAGAACAATGGTGGATTCTACTGCCTCTAGTACAGAACAGTGGGGGATTCTACTGCCTCTAGTACAGAACAGTGGGGAATTCCACTGCCTCTAATACAGAACAATGGGGGATTCCACTGCCTCTAGTACAGAAGAATGAGGGATTCTACTGCCTCTAGTACAGAAGAATGAGGGATTCTACTGCATCACGTACAGAACAATGGGGGATTCTACTGCCTCTAGTACAGAGCAGTGGGGGATTCTACTGCCTCTAGTACAGAACAATGGGGGAATCCACTGCCTCTAGTACAGAACAATGGGGGATTCCACTGCCTCTAGTACAGAAGAATGAGGGATTCTACTGCCTCTAGTACAGAAGAATGAGGGATTCTACTGCATCACGTACAGAACAATGGGGGATTCTTCTGCCTCTAGTACAGAACAATGGGGGATTCCACTGCCTCTAGTACAGAACAATGGGGGATTCTTCTGCCTCTAGTACAGAACAGTGGGGGATTCCACTGCCTCTAGTACAGAAGAATGGGGGATTCCACAGCTGGCTGTTCAAGTTACCCCACGGTGTGATTAGCGCACTATACAAATATTGGTTGATTGATGCTGCGTGGCTCTGTGTGGCCTCATAGATATGGAGTAAGGCAAGGCAGCGCAAAGAGCTGCGTTGCCTTACTGTGCGTCAAGGAGCCGTGCCACGGGCATTGCTGTGGGTGTTCCCACACAACACCCATGGATTTTGTCCCTGCCCCAGATTTATAAAAATCACGTAAACCTGGGGCAGAGCCTAAACCGAATGCCTCCCCAGAGCGAGCGTAACGAGGAGATATGTTTTCATTTCTTCTTGTTTTTTCCTCTTCCCATGTGTGCTGCACTCTTCAACACACATACAACGAGGAATACACCTCTGTGGATGGTTTTTGTGCAGCAAGGTGCCCCTTCCTGCACATAATCAATCCTGTCAACAACGCAGGCACCCTTGCGCCAGGCACCAAATTGTGCACCTGCGCAGGCTGAAAGGACAGGAGTGCACCGTATCTCGTGAATAGGATGCATTCCTTTCCTTTCAAAGTGGCATAGCGCCGTGCATCAAAAACTGTTGCGGTGCTGCCCTATGCCAAGTTTTGTGAAATAAGCCCCTTGGTTTGTAAAGAATATCACACATCAAAGTACCACAACAGACACAACACAGAGCCTCTTTAACAATGAATTGACTTCGGGCAGCGCTGCACGTCTGTTGAGAGATGTGTCTGAAACCAGCTCTTTTGGTGCTCACTTTATACATACTTTCAGCCCGCCTGTTGGACAGGCCTCGTGGAAGGCCCGCTCCCTCCCCGGAGGCCTCTCCCCCCTGTACTCGGCTGACCCTCCAGGTCTCCGTCTAACACTGCCCTACTCCCTTCACGGGACTCGCTCACCTGCCTGCTTGTGACTAAAGGAATCATTTTTGGTGACATTTCTTCACCCCAGAGCTGGATTTGTAATTTTTTTGTAAACCTCACCCCTTTTTCAGGCCATGAAGTGGTGGTGCTTATGGGTCATGTTAGAACTTGGGATTCAGGTTACAGAGATACGGACCCTGTCCAAGCAGGAACCGCAATCCTACTCAGGGTAAGAGGCACACTAAAAGAAACCCTGTGCTCACCCTTGGGAAGCTTGGCATAGAGCAGGCAGGCATACCTTTTCTGTATTTTCTACTCCTCGTGCTGTGCGGTGCCTCCTGTCACATCTGTCTGGCCAGTGGGTGTGTCAGCAGGTATTGATCGGTATACTTTATCTTTCTTTTATGTACTATGCTCTTATGTTCATTATGTTCAGTGTTCTGTTATGGAAGAAAAGGAGGTATGTTGTATTCTACTTATTGCATATTCTTATGTATGGCTTTACCCACTTCATGCCCTTCTAGTGGAATGCCTCTGCGCTGTGATGCACCATGGCATGTTGGGTGCTGGTTGAAGATAAGCCACAGTTATGATGGGGCGGAGCTGCCTGCAGGCTGCTCCTGGTGGGGCGTGTTCCAGGCTACTTAACATCTTACAATAAATCTACTTGAAGTACCTCAACCAGTCTGGAGTTACTACATAGAGTGATGCTCCAATTCTACTCTCACAACTGGGTTGATGCACCTGTTCCACTACATGTAGACTGGAGATGTGGCAATTTCCTGTGTGAACGTATCTGGAACCACTGCCAATGAACCGGTCGCAGGAGACTTTGATATCTCTGAGTCTCAAGCAACAGGAAGCAAGCCAACAAGCCCCTGAAGATCACTTGGGTTACGAGGCAGAGTCCAGCTCTCCCTCAGCAGGGTCAGAGAGTAGCAGGCAGCAACATAGCAGAAAAGCAGGTCTTCCAGATCAGCAGCACAGCAGAGTGTCAGTCCTCATGGCAGCACAGCAGAGTGTCAGTCCTCATGGCAGCACAGCAGAGTGTCAGTCCTCATGGCAGCCCATCAGAGTGTCAGTCCTCATGGCAGCCCAGCAGAGTGTCAGTCCTCATGGCAGCACAGCAGAGTGTTAGTCCTCATGGCAGCACAGCAGAGTGTTAGTCCTCATGGCAGCACAGCAGAGTGTCAGTCCTCATGGCAGCACAGCAGAGTGTCAGTCCTCATGGCAGCACAGCAGAGTGTCAGTCCTCATGGCAGCCCAGCAGAGTGTCAGTCCTCATGGCAGCCCATCAGAGTGTCAGTCCTCATGGCAGCCCATCAGAGTGTCAGTCCTCATGGCAGCACAGCAGAGTGTCAGTCCTCATGGCAGCCCAGCAGAGTGTTAGTCCTCATGGCAGCACAGCAGAGTGTCAGTCCTCATGGCAGCACAGCAGAGTGTTAGTCCTCATGGCAGCCCAGCAGAGTGTTAGTCCTCATGGCAGCACAGCAGAGTGTCAGTCCTCATGGCAGCCCAGCAGAGTGTTAGTCCTCATGGCAGCCCAGCAGAGTGTCAGTCCTCATGGCAGCTCATCAGAGTGTCAGTCCTCATGGCAGCACAGCAGAGTGTCAGTCCTCATGGCAGCCCATCAGAGTGTCAGTCCTCATGGCAGCCCAGCAGAGTGTCAGTCCTCATGGCAGCCCATCAGAGTGTCAGTCCTCATGGCAGCCCAGCAGAGTGTCAGTCCTCATGGCAGCCCAGCAGAGTGTCAGTCCTCATGGCAGCCCAGCAGAGTGTCAGTCCTCATGGCAGCCCATCAGAGTGTTAGTCCTCATGGCAGCCCAGCAGAGTGTCAGTCCTCATGGCAGCACAGCAGAGTGTTAGTCCTCATGGCAGCCCAGCAGAGTGTCAGTCCTCATGGCAGCACAGCAGAGTGTTAGTCCTCATGGCAGCCCAGCAGAGTGTCAGTCCTCATGGCAGCACAGCAGAGTGTCAGTCCTCATGGCAGCCCATCAGAGTGTCAGTCCTCATGGCAGCCCAGCAGAGTGTCAGTCCTCATGGCAGCCCATCAGAGTGTCAGTCCTCATGGCAGCCCAGCAGAGTGTCAGTCCTCATGGCAGCCCAGCAGAGTGTTAGTCCTCATGGCAGCACAGCAGAGTGTTAGTCCTCATGGCAGCACAGCAGAGTGTCAGTCCTCATGGCAGCCCATCAGAGTGTCAGTCCTCATGGCAGCACAGCAGAGTGTCAGTCCTCATGGCAGCACAGCAGAGTGTCAGTCCTCATGGCAGCACAGCAGAGTGTCAGTCCTCATGGCAGCACAGCAGAGTGTTAGTCCTCATGGCAGCCCATCAGAGTGTTAGTCCTCATGGCAGCACAGCAGAGTGTCAGTCCTCATGGCAGCACAGCAGAGTGTTAGTCCTCATGGCAGCCCATCAGAGTGTTAGTCCTCATGGCAGCACAGCAGAGTGTCAGTCCTCATGGCAGCCCAGCAGAGTGTCAGTCCTCATGGCAGCCCATCAGAGTGTCAGTCCTCATGGCAGCACAGCAGAGTGTCAGTCCTCATGGCAGCACAGCAGAGTGTCAGTCCTCATGGCGGCACAGCAGAGTGTTAGTCCTCATGGCGGCACAGCAGAGTGTCAGTCCTCATGGCATCCCAGCAGAGTGTCAGTCCTCATGGCAGCCCAGCAGAGTGTCAGTCCTCATGGCAGCCCAGCAGAGTGTTAGTCCTCATGGCAGCCCAGCAGAGTGTTAGTCCTCATGGCAGCACAGCAGAGTGTCAGTCCTCATGGCAGCACAGCAGAGTGTCAGTCCTCATGGCAGCACAGCAGAGTGTCAGTCCTCATGGCGGCACAGCAGAGTGTCAGTCCTCATGGCGGCACAGCAGAGTGTCAGTCCTCATGGCAGCCCAGCAGAGTGTCAGTCCTCATGGCAGCACAGCAGAGTGTCAGTCCTCATGGCAGCACAGCAGAGTGTCAGTCCTCATGGCAGCACAGCAGAGTATCAGTCCTCATGGCAGCACAGCAGAGTGTTAGTCCTCATGGCAGCACAGCAGAGTGTTAGTCCTCATGGCAGCCCAGCAGAGTGTTAGTCCTCATGGCAGCCCATCAGAGTGTCAGTCCTCATGGCAGCTCATCAGAGTGTTAGTCCTCATGGCAGCACAGCAGAGTGTCAGTCCTCATGGCAGCACGGCAGAGTGTCAGTCCTCATGGCAGCCCAGCAGTTCTTCTGACAGAGGTTGCTTACAAGTCCAGAAGTGTCTGATTTGAAGGTCAGAGACCTAGGGCCTTATTTATGAAAAGTGACGCATCGCTGCTAGAAAACAGTGCGTCCTCCGTGCGACAGCAATGATGCGTCATATTTACAGTACGACGCATCATGTTGCAAGGAGTTACAGATACGTCAGTATTTCAGACGTATCTGAAGGCGCATAAATGACGCATTGCTGGAGTATGACACAAAAGTGACGCTACTCCATCAATGGCTCATTTCACATGGGCACGTCCCATCTCAATGTGGCTGCGTCAGTCTTACGCCTGCTGTGAGGCAGGCGTGAGATATTAACGCATTTGCATCCTAGAAGTGGCGCAGTGAAATCCTATAGACTTCACTACGTCACTTCTGCGACCCTTTCTTGCGTCGGAACGCCCCCACCCCCTGCATACATTATACCTGGCACAGGTATAATGTGACGAGGGGGTTTACAAAGTGATGCCTCTACCTAGATGCATCACTTTGTATATATGGTGCAACACGGCTCATTTTGTACACCGCTGGTGCGTCACAAAAAGGGATGCACCGTCAGCACAAATGTGACGTATGGGCTCATAAGTAAGCCCCCTAGTACTTATACCCAGTTGTGCCTTTGAAGTGGGGGGGACTTCAAAGAAGGGTCTTTGAAGTGCAGAAACTCCCTTTTTCCCAGCTCAGGCTGCAGGGGGTAATCAGCCCTTTGTGCAGGGGCATGGCCCATTATGGTATAAGTGTCTGCTCCTCCCTCACATTCTGCCCAGGAAGAGCCATCAGAATGCAGATGAGCACTCAGACACACCTAACCTTCCTATGTTTGTGGCTGTCTAGAGGGAATGAAAAAAGTGTTGCTGGCACTCACCCCAGATGTATTTCAGAGACAGGCTGCAGGACACAGAGCTGTAAGAGCAGAGAAAACTAAACTTTCTAAAAAGTGACATTTCAAATACAGTAATGTTAAATCTAACTTTACTAATAAAGAGGATTTATCATTAAAATGTCCATGATATCAAATATGTCAGAACTACTCCTTCTCAATCAGGAATTACAGCATAAAAGTTTAATAAGGAATTATCAATGTTAACCTGTGAGAAAAGTAGGCCTCACAGTAGTGAAAGATGAATCTCGGGGCCTTATTTATGAAAAGTGAAGCATCGCTGCATGAAAACAGTGATGCGTCACTTTTCACTGTGCCCTCCTTGCCAGACCAATGATGCGTCATATTTACAGTATGACGCAGCATGGCGCAAGGAGTTACAGATACGTCAGTATTTCTGATGTATCTGTATGGCGCAAAAGTGGCGCATTGCTGGAGTGTGTCACAAAAGTGACGCAACTCCAGCAATGTGTCCTTTCACATGGGGCAAGCCCCATGTGAAAGTGACTGCATCAGTCTTATGCCTGCTGTGAGGCAGGCGTAAGAAATTGACGCATTTGTGTCCTAGAAGTGGCTCAGTGAAATCTTATAGATTTCATTGCGTCACTTCTATGACCCTGTCTTGCGTCAGAACGCCCCCTTTGCATACATTATACCTGGCGCAGGTATAATGTGGCGCAGGGGTTTACAAAGTGACGCATCTACCTAGATGCATCACTTTGTAAATATGATGCAACAAGGCACATTTCTTACGCTCCTGGTGCGTCACAAAAAGTGACGCACCGGTGGCGTAAAAGTGACGCACGGCCTCATAAATGAGGCCCTAGATGTTTTTCATTACCAGAACATGACGAAAGCCTAAGAGTATACGTCTCACCTTCAACTTACAGAGCACCCTGTTAATGGGCTACCCATGGCCCACCTTAGGGTTATCTTCTGTGTAATAAAAGGGGAGTTTAAGGCTTGGCAAAGGGGTATAAATGCCAAGTTGAAGTGGCAGTAAAACTGCACGCACAGGCACTGCAGTGGCAGGCCTGAGAAATGTTCAAAGGGCAACTGTGTGGGTGGCTCAATCAGTGCTGCAGGCCCACTAGTAGTATTTGATGCACTGGCCCGGGGTATATGATATACCACATTACGAAGGACTTACAAGTAAATTGCTCATGTTTTTGATGATATTGGAAAATAAGGGGGCGACATTGAATCCCAGACTTGCGAGGAGTTCTGAGTGTAGTAAATTTAGGGTTTTGTTTGTCTGCCAAGGGGTTGTAACCCAAAAGAACATTGGGGCATATTATCAAGGGGGTTTATCTCTGCTTTTTTGGCTTTAAAAGCCAAGAAAGCAGAGATAAAATTATCTCCCTATTACCTAGCTGTCGCTAACACCAGTTAGCGACAGCTAGTAGGAGATAGCGACCATCTTGGGCCCCGCTTTGCATGTCAGTGATATTTATCACTAATGACATGCAAAGTGGGCGTGCCAAGATGTTAGCGACTGGAAACAGTCGCTAACATCGCTATCTCCTATTACCAACTTTTGGAGATATTCGCGCTAAGCGCGAATATCTCCAAAAGCTAACGCCTGCCCAGAGCAGTTCTTAGCCATGTTATCCATTGGGAGGTGGATAACATGGCTAAGAGCATTAGCTCAGTAATGCATGAATGTCGCTGACTTTTCAGCGATATTCATGCATTGAGGCCGTTTTTTATCGCATTTGCGATAAACCTTGGTAATACCAAGGTTTATCTGCGATAAAAACCGCCACAGGTCGGCGATACATTTTTGTCTCTAACCAAGCAATAGCGATAATTATCGCTATTGCTTGGTAATATGCCCCTTTTAGTCCAGGCCATATTAGACTTCCCTTCACTGGTTGTCAAGGAGCAATTAGGATTATTTATTCAAATGTTCGAATTGTATTCAAGATGCATTTCTAATAGTGCTAAAATAAAGTATGAAATGTGTAAATTCATGTCGAAAAACAATAGTTTTGCGCAGAGCGCTAAGTGTGTGAGGGATGTCTGGAAAGATGGTGATCATGTGGTTTTTCCATAATCCTCTTTATTGACAGGAGAAAGAACCCTGGAGCTACCGACCTCAGCAACCAACAGCATTAACTCATTCTCACAGCAAAGAGCACAATTCTGTATAAGAATATAGGGGCATATCACCAACGAGGCGATAAAAAATTATCGCCGCTTTTGCATCCTGTTGGACTTGGCCCTTCTGCAGGTTCATCCCTGAACTTTTTGCTTTTATTTGTGACATGGTGTTAGTGATTTTTGGTTTCTGTGCACTTTACCACTGTGTCCCAGGGTAAAGTGCATGTGTGTGGTTGGGTTGGCCTGCCCTCCCATAGGAATGCATGGGGAATGTATGTGTCCCTGGTGGTCCTGATGCGTGGGGTGTGCAGGCTCGAGTCTGGTATGTGCGGACTCGTGTGATTGAATGCTGCGCAATGATGTATGTGGCGTGTATGTGTCTAGTGTGGAAGTGCCACTTCTAGACGTGCGTGTGCAGTGAGTGTGCTGGCACGTGATTGGCTGCAGCTGGCTGGTGAGCCTGGCTCCAGGAGTCTGGATGGGTCTGCCCTGGTGGTGAATGGAGAGATTAGCATGCTGATGTGAGGGAGGAGTGTACCTGGGTCCTGAATAGGGCTGGGCTTTCCCCACACAATTCTGGCTCCGTCCCCTGTGGTGCGTCTAATGTCCCTAGCCCGGCCAATGAATAGAGTGAGGGGCTGAGCACATCAGGAGTGCTCCCAAACCAGCTGCGCCTGGTTTTGCCCCCACCCTGCACCTTTAGACAAAGGTTTGGACTGTATAAAAAGGGACTGTGTCCCCTTACAAAATGTTCTTGTCTTGCTACTTGAATCCTGCCAGGGGCGTGCTGCTGCTGGGGCCCAGCGGAAGGCTTGCCTCCCTGGGCCCTGCCCAGCCCCTGGATACCTGATGGACTTGTCCTGTAGGGCTTTTCTTGGACCTTGTTGCTGGGACACGCTTTTTGCTGTAAGGGTCCTCTCTGGGGGCTTGATAGTCTCTATGCCCCAAGCGCCTGGGAGCGCTGTACTTTGTCTTTAGCGCTGAGAGCGCTTGACTCTGCCCCTAAGCGCTTGGTAGCGCTTTTATTCCCCTATAGCGGCTGCCCGCGCCGCATATTTGCCTTAATTTGTTTCATTACGCCAGGAGCCTACCCCGGATTGCCCCGAGTAAATTACCGCAGCCGCCCGGCACCTCCAGGAAGTCAGGTAGACCGGGGGCGGGACAAGCGGACAACCGGAAGCAGAATCTACAAACAGGAAGCGGCTGGAGCCTACCCCGTGCTCCTGCGCATCAGCTGCGAGTCACCGGTGAGCCCCGCAGCCTAAGAGAGGAGCCGCCACCTGGAGGAGCAGGCGGGGCTCCGAGGAGAAGCAGAGTCCGGCCGCTGCACCGAGGAGACAGCAGGACTCCGCAGATCCGGTGAGTGGGGCCCAGGGCTATGTAGAGGAGAGGGGGGCATCGGGGCACATTGCCGGTGCCCACCCCTCCCCTCCAGTGCGAGGGCCTTTGTGTTTGAGGCCGTGGGGCCTCACTTTGAATTTGGGCTCAGTTGGCGACATTCTTCCAGAGCCGGAGAGACTCCGACCGGGCGGCATAGTTGTTTTAAGAGCCTGCAAGACTCAAGGAGCGTATCTTTGGTTTCGAATCCCTAGAGAGGGACTCCGACGGGCCGCATTTGCATCTTGATTTAGCCCACGAGGGCCCCGGGGGCATATCTTTGCTTTCGAGCCCCCAAGCAGGGCTCCTACGTTGCAGGGGGCATTTGTTCTTCAGAGCCTGCAAGGCTCAGACCCGGCATCTTTGTTGAGGAGCCCAGAGATTCTCACGACGCCACATTTGTTTTTCGAGCCCAGAGAGGCTCCAGGCGCCACAGTTGTTCTCCGAGCCCAGAGAGGCTCACGGCGCCCCATTTGTTCTTCGAGCCCCGAGAGGCTCCAGGCGCCACAGTTGTTTTGAGAGCCCACGAGGCTCAGGGGGCATTTCAGTTGTTCAGAGCCTGCGAGGCTCCCACGTTGGCCCCATCATCTCCAGCTGCCCAGCACTTAGTGGGCAGCTACTACGTTTAGGCCCCCCTGACTTTGGGACACAGGGCGTCCTAGCCCCAACAAGGCCAGTTGGCCTGGGTACAGTCACAGGTGGTGACTTATGTGAGTGCGCCGCAATTGTTCTTACACCTCTGAATGTTTATGCATCATGTGTTTTTCCTTCCCTGCACCTCTGAATGTGTTTTGATGCATCATGTGCCTTGTTCTTACACCGCTGAATGTATGTATATGCATCATGTGTTTTCCTTCCCTACACCTCTGAATGTTGTGATGCATCATGTGTAATGTGTTCTTGCTTACGCCCCTAAATGTGATTTATTCTTAGGAGGCAGAGTCTAATGTGTTTAGACTAGTGAGGAGATTGCCTACTGTATTTATACTGTAGGCCTAGATGTGATTTCTGCGTAATGTGCTTTGCCTTTATGCTTGTGTTATACTTCTAAAGGTGCTCATGCTTTGAAGTTTGCTTTGCCTAGTATAGTTTATACTAGAGAGGTTATGTGTCCATGCGTGATCTAGGCCTATGGTTATTAGTATTGAGTAGTGTGTACCTACCTGTTACCAGTGGTTACTGGTTGTGATCAATAATTGTTATTTTGTGCTACACTTATTCTAAGTTCTAGAAGTGCTATTTCTGCTAAGTGTTGATTCTGACAGTGGCCCACGTGGCCCTGTCCTGGTGTAAATAATCCCTTGTTAATATTGCCTGTGCCAGTTGGCACAATGTATATTGTGTGACTACTATCTGATGTGTTTTGACAATACAAAAGTTATGTTTATATAACCTTGTGTGGAGTTCCTTTTGTGGTGTGCCTAGGATGTTGTTGCTGCTGTGTGCGTGCGCAAATGCTTACACATTGCCTTCGGGATAAGCCTGTCTGCTCGTGCCAAGCTACCAAGGGGGTGAGCAGGGGTTATCTTGGCGTGTGACTCCCTTGCCCTGACTAGAATGGTGGTTTCTGCCTGGCTTTGGCATAAGCCTTAGCCAATCAGAAATCCCAGTTCTAACACATCCCTTTTTGGATGAAAAGTGGCGATAATTTTATCGCCTAATCAGCAAGGTCAAGCTAACAGGCGTGAAACCTTGCATCAGCGCCCTGTTTACTGAACGCCCAGCTTTGCATCTCTAATGAGATGCAAAGTGGGGGTTCCTGCCCTGACATAACTGGAGAAATGTCGCTAAGCGATATTTCTCCAATTATCAATGGACACGCTAACCTGCAGAGCAGCAAGCAAAGTAGCGCTAACCTCTGTTATTGCTACGCCTGCTTCAAGACTGACTTAGCCATGGTAGCCTATGTAAGGTGGATATCATGGCTAAGTATGCCTCGCCCTATCAGCAAGCTATCGCCAAACCTTGTGCGATTATCGCTGGATTTCCAGCGATAATCTCATATTTGGCAGTTAGCGCTAGGAATTTTATCGCTTTTGAGATAAGCGTTGCTAATAGCACGCTATCTCCGTGATAATATTCCATGTTACCCGGCGATAATTATCCACGTGTTAAGAGCGCTGAGCGATAATTATCGCATGGCCTTGATGATAAGCTCCATGGAGCCTTCCGCGATGACATCCCATGAGCCCCCGCAGAACAACGCCATTGGCTTCGACCCAACCCATCGCCCCCTTACATCTCTACAACACCGAAAACTGTGAAATAACAACAAATGTTCAATGTTAAATGTTACTGGATTTCTAAAGCGCATGGCTGCCCGTGAGCGTCCCAGCGCTGAATTAGTACAGGTGGAATCGTAGGGGGGTTTCACGGGAACAGCCAGGTTTTCAGAGATTTTCGGGAAGGCCAAAAGATTGGGCTGTGCACGAATGTCAGGAGGGAGGGAGTTCCATAGTTTGGAAGTGTTGTAGGAGAAACGCCGACCTCCTGATCGTGCTCTCTTGATCTTGGATGGCAGAGTTAAATGTGCATTAGAGGATCGGAGAGGTCTAGAAGTGGTGTAAGGAGTCACCAGGTCTTTAAAGATGGGAGGGGCCTTGCCGTTGAGGATTTTGTGCGTAAGACAAAGCGCCTTAAATTGCACTCTTTCTACCACGGGTAGCCAGTGGAGTGCTTTGATAGCTGGCTTAGCCGAGCACCGGCTCTTGGTGTTGGTGAGGATCCGTGCGGCCGCGTTCTGCACCACCTGCAATTTGGTAGTAACTTTCCGCGGGGCACCCAGAAACAGTACGTTGCCATAATCCAGGCGTGACAGGATGAGGCCTTGGATAAGGAGTTTCCTTGATGGAAAAGGGAGTAATGGTAGAATTTTCCGGGCGGATCGCAGAAGCCCATAGCAGACCCCAGCCGTTTTCCTAGCTTGAGTGTGCATGGTGAGATTTTGGTCTAGCCATAGTCCGAGGCTTTTGATCTCAGTTTTAGGGGTAGACGGCTTGCCCATGCATGGGGGCCTTAGAGATACTGGCCGGAAATGAGCCTGATTCCCCATTACCAGTATCTCCGTCTTGTCGCTGTTGAGCTTCAAGTGCGAGCTGTCCATCCAGCTGACTATGTCTCTTAGACAGGAAGAAAGATTGGGGGTAGGGTTTTCCTGCTGAGAAAGAGAGACTACCAGCTGGGTGCCATCAGCGTACGTTAGGAGTTTAATCCCATGGGGGGTGACTATTTTTTCCAAAGGGGACATATATACATTGAAGAGCGTGGGGCTCAACGAGGAGCCCTGTGGTACTCCGCAACATATAGGGGTCTCCCTGGAAGTATAGCCACCCTCGATCACCTGGAATGAACGGTCATGAAGAAAGGATTTTATCCAGGTCAGGTCAACATCTGTAATCCCAAGATCACTGAGTTGTTGGACCAGGATTTGGTGGTTGACAGTGTCGAAGGCCGCGCTCAGATCCAGGAGGATCACTGCCACTGATCCTCCTGAATCCATGATCTTCCTGGCCTCCTCGACCACCGTCACCATTGCTGTTTCCGTGCCCTGGCCGGGGCGAAAACCCATCTGAGGTGGTTTAAGTAATTCATTCGATTCGAGGTAGTGTGATAGCTGGGCATTTATGAGTTTTTCTGTCATTTTACTGATGCAGGGGAGGAGCGAAATAGGCCTAAAGTTGCCTAGGTTGAGGGGATCTAGACTAGGTTTTTTTAGTAGTGCTCTAACCTTCGCCTTTTTCCAGCTGGGGGGAACCACTCCGAATGCCAAAGAGGCATTAATCAGGTGTACCATAGGTCCAAGGATGGTAGATGTTACTTGCTTTAGGATTTTAACTGGTGCAGGGTCAGAAGGTGAGCCACTTTTAAGAGATTGGAGGATGGGGACCAAAGTTTCCTTATTTATGGGAGTGAACGTCTCAAGTCTCGTGTTGAGGTTCTGGGCTTGTATTAGGGAAATAGGTGGTGGGTCCAGAGGAATGGGCGGAAGTTGCTGCAGGATGTTTTGAATTTTTTGATCGAAGTACGTGGCCAACTTATCACAGTGGTTGTCTGCGAGGATAGACGGACAAGTGGACTCCGGGGTTTTCAAGAGTAGTTTTACGATGCGAAAAGTCTCCCTCGACGATCAAGATGCAGCATTAATTTTCTCTTGAAAAAACGACGTTTGAGCATTTTTCAAGGCTTTTTTATAATTGAGGATGGCCAGCCTGTATTCCTTCTTGCTATTAGGGTCGAAGTCTTTCCGCCAAGTTCTTTCAGCCCTTTTGCATATCTTCTTCAGAAGGCGGGTTTCCTGGGTGAACCATGGGGAGGAGGTTTTTTTGCGGGATGTCCGATATGGTTTGTTAGGGAGGATGGTATTGAGGGAGTTTTCTATCCAAGATGAGAACTCCGTGTCCGCTGTTACGGGGTCGATGGCAAGGCTGGGCTTGGAGAGGTCCAGGATGTGCTCCCATTTTTTGGGGTCTAGTTTAGCCCAGGGACGTACCGGTCTACCGGGAGATAGAGTGGGAGGAACGTTGGTCGGAATCTCCCAACTGAAGGGAATGAGCCTGTGGTCTGACCAGGGCAGAGGGATCAGGGCGTTGGTTTTCAGGGTATTAATGTTACAGAAAATAGGATCAAGTAAATGCCCATGACTGTGCGTGGATTGGTCGTTCTGCAGATGAAGATGATGAGTGGCAAGGTCTAAGAGCAGCTCTGATGCGGTGTTGTCCTCCCCATTATCGAAGTGGATATTAAAGTCCCCTAGGACAAGTAAGTTAGACAAAGTGCTTGTCTTGGTTGTGGAGAATTCCACAAGGGATCTGCAAAATTGGCCCAAGGCTCCTGGGGGCGGTAAATAAGGGCTCCTGAGAGTGATTTACAGGGGGACAGTTGAATGCTAAAATGAGCATTTTCACAGTTCAGTAAAGGGCTGTCCCGAAATCTGCATGAGAGTTGTTCCTTATGGATAATAGCTATCCCTCCTCCCTTTCCCTTCACTCGATTACAAGATTGTGCTTCATTCATTGATCCTCAGCAAGTGGTCAGATTAGCTTCACCTCTGTGGCGCCTGTTTCCTAAAGTGCTTAGCAGCTCTGCTTCATAGCGCTTTGAATTCACCTCTTCAGCTCCTGATTCTTGGGGAACTCTGTCATTCACCCATTTGGTACTTGAACTTTGTAGCTCACATCTTTCTGGCACTCAGGCGCTAGACCTACCTCTGTGGTACCTTGCTCTCAGGATACTTTGAACGGTAAACAGAATGTCCCCAAAAAGCTCCAGGATGTTGTCTCGGATCTGGAAGTTGTCCTTTGCATCTCGCAGGTATTCAGAGAGGATCAGCTCTCGGAATGCGTCCAGAGGCCCCTGTGGAAAGAACACACGCGGGTTCAAAAGAGCGCAGGGACCTCTCTGAGCTGCAGCACAGCTCAGCACAGCACAGCACAGCACAGCTCAGCACAGCACAGCACAGCACAGCACAGCACAGCACAGCTCAGCACAGCTCAGCACAGCACAGCACAGCTCAGCACAGCACAGCTCAGCACAGCACAGCACAGCACAGCACAGCACAGCACAGCTCAGCACAGCTCAGCACAGCACAGCACAGCACAGCACAGCACAGCACAGCACAGCTCAGCACAGCTCAGCACAGCACAGCACAGCTCAGCACAGCACAGCACAGCACAGCTCAGCACAGCACAGCACAGCTCAGCACAGCACAGCACAGCTCAGCACAGCACAGCACAGCACAGCTCAGCACAGCACAGCACAGCTCAGCACAGCACAGCACAGCACAGCTCCACCTCCCTTGAGGCTGCATCTCCATCCCACCCCACAGGAACCCTGCTGAGGGGAAAGTAGCCCAGAAGACTCAGAAAGACATCCATTGTTAAAGGGAGCCAAGGATGAGACAGTGGCAGCCTCTCCGCTCCGCAGGAGAGGAAGTGACATGCCTAGAGGCCTTCAGGGAGCGGAATAAGAGACACGATTGAGTGGGAAATGGAAAAGGGACTGACGAGCCTCTGAAAAAGGGAGACCTAGGAAGAGTTTGAGGAGAGATTTGGAAAGTTGAGGGATGCTGAGGCCAGTATGTCACAGCTTAGGCGGATAGGGAGCTAATACAGATGGAACAGAGGGCAGTGTGCCACAGCCCAGGGGTACAAGGAGCTAGGGAGCTAGTATAGATGGGACAGAGGGCAGTATGCCATGGCCTGGGGGTACAAGGAGCTAGGGAGCTAGTATAGATGGGACAGAGGCCAGTGTGTCACAGCCCAAGGGTACAAGGAGCTAGGGAGCTAGTATAGATGGGACAGAGGCCAGTATGCCATGGCCTGGGGGTACAAGGAGCTAGGGAGCTAGTATAGACGGGACAGAGGCCAGTATGCCATGGCCTGGGGGTACAAGGAGCTAGGGAGCTAGTATAGATGGGACAGAGGCCAGTGTGTCACAGCCTAGGGGTACAAGGAGCTAGGGAGCTAGTATAGATGGGACAGAGGCCAGTATGCCATGGCCTGGGGGTACAAGGAGCTAGGGAGCTGGTATAGATGGGACAGAGGCCAGTGTGTCACAGCCCAAGGGTACAAGGAGCTAGGGAGCTAGTATAGATGGGACAGAGGCCAGTATGCCATGGCCCAGGGGTACAAGGAGCTAGGGAGCTAGTATAGATGGGACAGAGGCCAGTATGCCATGGCCTGGGGGTACAAGGAGCTAGGGAGCTAGTATAGATGGGACAGAGGCCAGTGTGTCACAGCCCAAGGGTACAAGGAGCTAGGGAGCTAGTATAGATGGGACAGAGGCCAGTATGCCATGGCCTGGGGGTACAAGGAGATAGGGAGCTAGTATAGACGGGACAGAGGCCAGTATGCCATGGCCTGGGGGTACAAGGAGCTAGGGAGCTAGTATAGATGGGACAGAGGCCAGTGTGTCATAGCCCAGGGGTACAAGGAGCTAGGGAGCTAGTATAGATGGGACAGAGGGCAGTATGCCATGGCCTGGGGGTACAAGGAGCTAGGGAGCTAGTATAGATGGGACAGAGGCCTGTGTGCCATGGCCTGGGGGTACAAGGAGCTAGGGAGCTAGTATAGATGGGACAGAGGCCAGTGTGTCATAGCCCAGGGGTACAAGGAGCTAGGGAGCTAGTATAGATGGGACAGAGGCCAGTGTGTCACAGCCTAGGGGTACAAGGAGCTAGGGAGCTAGTATAGATGGGACAGAGGCCAGTATGCCATGGCCTGGGGGTACAAGGAGCTAGGGAGCTAGTATAGATGGGACAGAGGCCAGTGTGTCACAGCCCAAGGGTACAAGGAGCTAGGGAGCTAGTATAGATGGGACAGAGGCCAGTATGCCATGGCCTGGGGGTACAAGGAGCTAGGGAGCTAGTATAGACGGGACAGAGGCCAGTATGCCATGGCCTGGGGGTACAAGGAGCTAGGGAGCTAGTATAGATGGGACAGAGGCCTGTGTGTCATAGCCCAGGGGTACAAGGAGCTAGGGAGCTAGTATAGATGGGACAGAGGGCAGTATGCCATGGCCTGGGGGTACAAGGAGCTAGGGAGCTAGTATAGATGGGACAGAGGCCAGTGTGTCATAGCCCAGGGGTACAAGGAGCTAGGGAGCTAGTATAGATGGGACAGAGGGCAGTATGCCATGGCCTGGGGGTACAAGGAGCTAGGGAGCTAGTATAGATGGGACAGAGGCCAGTGTGCCACAGCCTAGGGGTACAAGGAGCTAGGGAGCTAGTATAGATGGGACAGAGGCCTGTGTGACATAGCCCAGGGGTACAAGGAGCTAGGGAGCTGGTATAGATGGGACAGAGGCCTGTGTGCCATAGCCCAGGGGTGCAAGGAGCTAGGGAGCTAGTATAGATGGGACAGAGGCCTGTGTGCCATGGCCTGGGGGTACAAGGAGCTAGGGAGCTAGTATAGAGTGGACAGAGGCCAGTGTGCCATGGCCCAGGGGTACAAGGAGCTAGGGAGCTAGTATAGATGGGACAGAGGCCAGTGTGTCATAGCCCAGGGGTACAAGGAGCTAGGGAGCTAGTATAGAGTGGACAGAGGCCAGTGTGCCATGGCCCAGGGGTACAAGGAGCTAGGGAGCTAGTATAGATGGGACAGAGGCCAGTGTGCCATGGCCCAGGGGTACAAGGAGCTAGGGAGCTAGTATAGAGTGGACAGAGGCCAGTGTGCCATGGCCTGGGGGTACAAGGAGCTAGGGAGCTAGTATAGACGGGACAGAGGCCAGTGTGCCATGGCCCAGGGGTACAAGGAGCTAGGGAGCTAGTATAGACGGGACAGAGGCCAGTGTGCCATGGCCCAGGGGTACAAGGAGCTAGGGAGCTAGTATAGACGGGACAGAGGCCAGTATGCCATAGCCCAGGGGTACAAGGAGCTAGGGAGCTAGTATAGATGGGACAGAGGCCAGTGTGCCATAGCCCAGGGGTAGAAGGAGCTAGGGAGCTAGTATAGATGGGACAGAGGCCAGTGTGCCATGGCCCAGGGGTACAAGGAGCTAGGGAGCTAGTATAGATGGGACAGAGGCCAGTGTGCCATGGCCCAGGGGTACAAGGAGCTAGGGAGCTAGTATAGACGGGACAGAGGCCAGTGTGCCATGGCCCAGGGGTTCAAGGAGCTAGGGAGCTAGTATAGATGGGACAGAGGCCAGTGTGCCATAGCCCAGGGTTACAAGGAGCCAGGGAGCTAGTATAGATGGGACAGAGGGCAGTGTGACATAGCCCAGGGGTACAAGGAGCTAGGGAGCTAGTATAGATGGGACAGAGGCCAGTGTGCCACAGCCCAGGGGTACAAGGAGCTAGGGGACTAGTATAGAGTGGACAGAGGCCAGTGTGCCATGGCCTGGGGGTACAAGGAGCTAGGGAGCTAGTATAGATGTGACATAGGGCAGTGTGCCATGGCCCAGGGGTACAAGGAGCTAGGGAGCTAGTATAGATGGGACAGAGGCCAGTGTGCCAAAGCCCAAGGGTACAAGGAGCTAGGGAGCTAGTATAGATGGGACAGAGGCCAGTGTGCCATAGCCCAGGGGTACAAGGAGCTAGGGAGCTGGTAAAGATGGGACAGAGGCCAGTGTGCCATAGCCCAGGGGTACAAGGAGCTAGGGAGCTGGTATAGAAGGGACAGAGGCCAGTGTGCCATGGCCCAGGGGTACAAGGAGCTAGGGAGCTAGTATAGATGGGACAGAGGCCAGTGTGCCACAGCCTAGGGGTACACGGAGCTAGGGAGCTAGTATAGATGGGACAGAGGCCAGTGTGCCATAGCCCAGGGGTACAAGGAGCTAGGGAGCTAGTATAGATGGGACAGAGGCCAGTGTGCCAAAGCCCAAGGGTACAAGGAGCTAGGGAGCTGGTATAGACGAGACAGAGGCCAGTGTGCCATGGCCCAGGGGTACAAGGAGCTAGGGAGCTAGTATAGATGGGACAGAGGCCAGTGTGCCATGGCCCAGGGGTGCAAGGAGCTAGGGAGCTAGTATAGACGGGACAGAGGCCAGTGTGCCATGGCCTGGGGGTACAAGGAGCTAGGGAGCTAGTATAGATGGGACAGAGGCCAGTGTGCCATGGCCCAGGGGTGCAAGGAGCTAGGGAGCTAGTATAGACGGGACAGAGGCCAGTGTGCCATGGCCCAGGGGTGCAAGGAGCTAGGGAGCTAGTATAGACGGGACAGAGGCCAGTGTGCCATGGCCCAGGGGTACAAGGAGCTAGGGAGCTAGTATAGACGGGACAGAGGCCAGTGTGCCATGGCCCAGGGGTACAAGGAGCTAGGGAGCTAGTATAGATGGGACAGAGGCCAGTGTGCCCTGGCCCAGGGGTGCAAGGAGCTAGGGAGCTAGTATAGACGGGACAGAGGCCAGTGTGCCATGGCCTGGGGGTACAAGGAGCTAGGGAGCTAGTATAGATGGGACAGAGGCCAGTGTGCCATGGCCCAGGGGTGCAAGGAGCTAGGGAGCTAGTATAGACGGGACAGAGGCCAGTGTGCCATGGCCCAGGGGTACAAGGAGCTAGGGAGCTAGTATAGATGGGACAGAGGCCAGTGTGTCACAGCCTAGGGGTACAAGGAGCTAGGGAGCTAGTATAGATGGGACAGAGGCCAGTGTGTCACAGCCTAGGGGTACAAGGAGCTAGGGAGCTAATATAGATGGGACAGAGGCCAGTGTGTCATAGCCCAGGGGTGCAAGGAGCTAGGGAGCTAGTATAGACGGGACAGAGGTCAGTGTGCCACAGCCTAGGGGTACAAGGAGCTAGGGAGCTGGTATAGATGGGACAGAGGCCAGTGTGCCATGGCCCAGGGGTGCAAGGAGCTAGGGAGCTAGTATAGACGGGACAGAGGGCAGTGTGCCATGGCCCAGGGGTACAAGGAGCTAGGGAGCTAGTATAGACGGGACAGAGGCCAGTGTGCCATAGCCCAGGGGTACAAGGAGCTAGGGAGCTAGTATAGATGGGACAGAGGGCAGTGTGACATAGCCCAGGGGTACAAGGAGCTAGGGAGCTAGTATAGATGGGACAGAGGCCAGTGTGCCATAGCCCAGGGGTAGAAGGAGCTAGGGAGCTGGTATAGATGGGACAGAGGCCAGTGTGCCATAGCCCAGGGGTACAAGGAGCTAGGGAGCTAGTATAGATGGGACAGAGGCCAGTGTGCCATGGCCCAGGGGTACAAGGAGCTAGGGAGCTAGTATAGACGGGACAGAGGTCAGTGTGCCATGGCCCAGGGGTGCAAGGAGCTAGGGAGCTAGTATAGACGGGACAGAGGCCAGTGTGCCATGGCCTGGGGGTACAAGGAGCTAGGGAGCTAGTATAGACGGGACAGAGGCCAGTATGCCATGGCCTGGGGGTACAAGGAGCTAGGGAGCTAGTATAGATGGGACAGAGGCCTGTGTGCCATGGCCTGGGGGTACAAGGAGCTAGGGAGCTAGTATAGATGGGACAGAGGCCAGTGTGTCATAGCCCAGGGGTACAAGGAGCTAGGGAGCTAGTATAGATGGGACAGAGGCCAGTGTGTCACAGCCTAGGGGTACAAGGAACTAGGGAGCTAGTATAGATGGGACAGAGGCCAGTGTGTCATAGCCCAGGGGTACAAGGAGCTAGGGAGCTAGTATAGATGGGACAGAGGCCAGTGTGTCACAGCCTAGGGGTACAAGGAGCTAGGGAGCTAGTATAGATGGGACAGAGGCCAGTGTGTCACAGCCTAGGGGTACAAGGAGCTAGGGAGCTAGTATAGATGGGACAGAGGCCAGTATGCCATGGCCTGGGGGTACAAGGAGCTAGGGAGCTAGTATAGATGGGACAGAGGCCAGTGTGTCATAGCCCAGGGGTACAAGGAGCTAGGGAGCTAGTATAGATGGGACAGAGGCCAGTGTGTCACAGCCTAGGGGTACAAGGAGCTAGGGAGCTAGTATAGATGGGACAGAGGCCAGTGTGCCATAGCCCAGGGGTACAAGGAGCTAGGGAGCTAGTATAGATGGGACAGAGGCCTGTGTGACATAGCCCAGGGGTACAAGGAGCTAGGGAGCTAGTATAGATGGGACAGAGGTCAGTGTGCCACAGCCTAGGGGTTCAAGGAGCTAGGGAGCTAGTATAGATGGGACAGAGGCCTGTGTGCCATGGCCTGGGGGTACAAGGAGCTAGGGAGCTAGTATAGATGGGACAGAGGCCAGTGTGTCACAGCCTAGGGGTACAAGGAGCTAGGGAGCTAGTATAGATGGGACAGAGGCCAGTGTGCCATAGCCCAGGGGTACAAGGAGCTAGGGAGCTAGTATAGATGGGACAGAGGCCAGTGTGTCATAGCCCAGGGGTGCAAGGAGCTAGGGAGCTAGTATAGATGGGACAGAGGCCAGTGTGCCAAAGCCCAAGGGTACAAGGAGCTAGGGAGCTAGTATAGATGGGACAGAGGCCAGTGTGTCACAGCCTAGGGGTACAAGGAGCTAGGGAGCTAGTATAGACGGGACAGAGGCCAGTGTGCCATAGCCCAGGGGTACAAGGAGCTAGGGAGCTGGTATAGATGGGACAGAGGCCAGTGTGCCATAGCCCAGGGGTACAAGGAGCTAGGGAGCTAGTATAGATGGGACAGAGGCCAGTGTGCCATGGCCTGGGGGTACGAGGAGCTAGGGAGCTAGTATAGACGGGACAGAGGCCAGTGTGCCATGGCCTGGGGGTACAAGGAGCTAGGGAGCTAGTATAGACGGGACAGAGGCCTGTGTGCCATAGCCCAGGGGTGCAAGGAGATGGGGAGCTATCTGAAGGGGTTTCAGCCATTGTGTGCACATCGTTTGATATCGGCTCCTCACCGTGTGACCGTGTGACACGGAGCCCATATTGTGTGACACACGGTGGCGTACTGTTAGTGGGAAGGTCTGGAGGAGGCGACTGCAGTGCTAAGAAGAGACAGTGAACAGTGTTGGGATGAGCACCGTTAGCTTCCTGCAGCTCCAACTCAGAGATTACACTTTCTGTTTAATTCAAGAAATACATTTAGCTGTGCACTTTGCACTCTTTGGAATACAAAATGACATTGAAATAATTATGACAACATTCACATTTTTAGGCCTGGCATAAGCAAAGACCTTTGATTTCACTAAAATGATATATCCATAATAATCATACTCATAGGGGTTATTTATCCAATGGCATCTTGTTGCATCCTTCATGATTTTCCCACACCCACTGCTGCATAGAGGGTGGGACAACGAGTGCCATTGGTTAGCTTCACTGTGAGTGACACATTCTGTTCTTTCAAAAGGAGCACAGCCACCCAAAAAGTAGTTACCTTCTGTGACACCTGAATGCCTGAATGCATGCCTGAAGTGCAGCGTAATGCCTGTAATTGCATCACTGTAGATGTGTTTTTATGTCTAAATTGCCTGCAGTCTGGTGTATGAGGCCTGAGTGCATGCTACAGTGTGGTGTATGTGGCCTGAGTGCATGCTACAGTGTGGTGTATGTGGCCTGAGTGTATGCCTGCAGTGTGCTGTATGTGGCCGGATGCATGACTGCAGTGTGGTGTATGTGGCCTGAGTGCATGCCTGCAGTGTGGTGTATGTGGCCTGAGTGTATGCCTGCAGTGTGCTGTATGTGGCCGGATGCATGACTGCAGTGTGGTGTATGTGGCCTGAGTGTATGCCTGCAGTGTGCTGTATGTGGCCGGATGCATGCCTGCAGTGTGGTGTATGTGGCCTGAGTGCATGCCTGCAGTGTGGTGTATGTGGCCTGAGTGTATGCCTGCAGTGTGTCGTATATGGACTGAGTGCATGCTACAGTGTGGTGTATGAGGCCTGAGTGCATGCCTGCCATTTGGTGTATGTGGCCTGAGTGTATGCCTGCAGTGTGTCGTATATGGACTGAGTGCATGTTACAATGTGGGGTGTGTGGCCTGAGTGCATGCCTGCCATTTGGTGTATGTGGCCTGAGTGCATGCCTGCAGTGTGTGGTATCTGGCCTGAGTGCATGCCTGCAGTGTGGTGTATGTGGCCTGAGTGTATGCCCGCAGTGTGTGGTATGTGGCCTGAGTGTATGCCCGCAGTGTGTGGTATGTGGCCTGAGTGCATGCCTGCAGTGTGGTGTATGTGGCCTGTGTGCATGCCTGCAGTGTGTTGTATGTGGCCTGAGTGCATGCTACAGTGTGCGGTATGTGGCCTGGTGCATGCTACAGTGTGGTGTATGTGGCCTGAGCGCATGCCTGCAGTGTGTCGTATATGGACTGAGTGCATGCTACAGTGTGGTATATGAGGCCTGAGTGCATGCTACAGTGTGGTGTATGTGGCCTGAGTGCATGCTACAGTGTGGTGTATGTGGCCTGAGTGCATGCTACAGTGTGGTGTATGTGGCCTGAGTGCATGCTACAGTGTGGTGTATGTGGCCTGAGTGCATGCTACCGTGTGGTGTATGTGGCCTGAGTGCATGTTACATTGTGGTGTATGTCGCCTGAGTGCATGCTACAGTGTGGTGTATGTGGCCTGAGCCCATGCCTGCAGTGTGGTGTATGTGGCGCGAGCGCATGCCTGCAGTGTGTCGTATGTGGACTGAGTGCATGCTACAGTGTGGTGTATGAGGCCTGAGTGAATGCTACAGTGTGGTGTATGTGACCTGAGCGCATGCCTGCAGTGTGTCGTATGTGGACTGAGTGCATGCCTGCAGTGTGGTGTATGTGGCCTGTGTGCATGCCTGCAGGGTGTTGTATGTGGCCTGAGTGCATGCTACAGTGTGCGGTATGTGGCCTGGTGCATGCTACAGTGTGGTGTATGTGGCCTGAGTGCATGCCTGCAATGTGTCGTATATGGACAGAGTGCATGCTACAGTGTGGTGTATGAGGCCTGAGTGCATGCTACAGTGTGGTGTATGTGGCCTGAGTGCATGCTACAGTGTGGTGTATGTGGCCTGAGTGCATGCTACAGTGTGGTGTATGTGGCCTGAGTACATGCTACAGTGTGGTGTATGTGGCCTGAGTGCATGCTACAGTGTGGTGTATGTCGCCTGAGTACATGCTATAGTGTGGTGTATGTGGCCTGAGCGCATGCCTGCAGTGTGGTGTATGTGGCCTGAGCGCTTGCCTGCAGTGTGTCGTATGTGGACTGAGTGCATGCTACAGTGTGGTGTATGAGGCCTGAGTGCATGCAACAGTGTGGTGTATGTGGCCTGAGCGCATGCCTGCAGTGTGGTGTATGTGGCCTGAGTGCATGCCTGCAGTGTGTGGTATCTGGCCTGAGTGCATGCCTGCAGTGTGGTGTATGTGGCCTGAGTGTATGCCCGCAGTGTGTGGTATGTGGCCTGAGTGTATGCCTGCAGTGTGGTGTATGTGGCCTGTGTGCATGCCTGCAGTGTGTTGTATGTGGCCTGAGTGCATGCTACAGTGTGGGGTATGTGGCCTGGTGCATGCTACGGTGTGGTGTATGTGGCCTGAGCGCATGCCTGCAGTGTGTCGTATATGGACTGAGTGCATGCTACAGTGTGGTGTATGAGGCCTGAGTGCATGCCTGCAGTGTGTCGTATATGGACTGAGTGCATGCTACAGTGTGGTGTATGTGGCCTGAGTGCATGCTACAGTGTGGTGTATGTGGCCTGAGTGCATGCTACAGTGTGGTGTATGTGGCCTGAGTGCATGCTACAGTGTGGTGTATGTCGCCTGAGTGCATGCTACAGTGTGGTGTATGTGGCCTGATCGCATGCCTGCAGTGTGGTGTATGTGGCCTGAGCGCATGCCTGCAGTGTGTCGTATGTGGACTGAGTGCATGCTACAGTGTGGTGTATGAGGCCTGAATGCATGCAACAGTGTGGTGTATGTGGCCTGAGCGCATGCCTGCAGTGTGTCGTATGTGGACTGAGTGCATGCCTGCAGTGTGGTGTGTGTGGCCTGTGTGCATGCCTGCAGGGTGTTGTATGTGGCCTGAGTGCATGCACAGTGTGCGGTATGTGGCCTGGTGCATGCTACAGTGTGGTGTATGTGGCCTGAGAGCACACCTGCAGTGTGTCGTATATGGACTGAGTGCATGCTACAGTGTTGTGTATGAGGCCTGAGTGCATGCTACAGTGTGGTGTATGTGGCCTGAGTGCATTCTACAGTGTGGTGTATGTGGCCTGAGTGCATGCTACAGTATGGTGTATGTGGCCTGAGCGCATGCCTGCAGTGTGTCGTATATGGACTGAGTGCATGCTACAGTGTGGTGTATGAGGCCTGAGTGCATGCTACAGTGTGGTGTATGTGGCCTGAGTGCATGCTATAGTGTGGTGTATGTGGCCTGAGTGCATTCTTCAGTGTGGTGTATGTGGCCTGAGTGCATGCTACAGTGTGGTGTATGTGGCCTGAGTGCATGCCTGCAGTGTGGTGTATGTGGCCTGAGCGCATGCTACAGTGTGGTGTATGAGGCCTGAGTGCATGCTACGGTGTGGTGTATGTGGCCTGAGTGCATGCTACAGTGTGGTGTATGTGGCCTGAGTGCATGCTACAGTGTGGTGTATGTGGCCTGAGTGCATGCTACAGTGTGGTGTATGTGGCCTGAGTGCATGCTACAGTATGGTGTATGTGGCCTTAGCGCATGCCTGCAGTGTGGTGTATGTGGCCTGAGCGCATGCCTGCAGTGTGTCGTATGTGGACTGAGTGCATGCTACAGTGTGGTGTATGAGGCCTGAGTGCATGCTACAGTATGGTGTATGTGGCCTAAGTGCATGCTACAGTGTGGTGTATGTGGCCTGAGTGCATGCTACAGTGTGGTGTATGTGGCCTGAGTGCATGCTACAGTGTGGTGTATGTGGCCTGAGTGCATGCTACAGTATGGTGTATGTGGCCTAAGTGCATGCTACAGTGTGGTGTATGTGGCCTTAGCGCATGCCTGCAGTGTGGTGTATGTGGCCTGAGCGCATGCCTGCAGTGTGTCGTATGTGGCCTGAGTGCATGCTACAGTGTGGTGTATGTGGCCTGAGTGCATGCTACAGTGTGGTGTATGTGGCCTTAGCGCATGCCTGCAGTGTGGTGTATGTGGCCTGAGCGCATGCCTGCAGTGTGTCGTATGTGGACTGAGTGCATGCTACAGTGTGGTGTATGAGGCCTGAGTGCATGCTACAGTGTGGTGTATGTCACCTGAGTGCATGCCTGCAGTGTGGTGTATGTGGCCTGAGCACATGCCTGCAGTGTGTCGTATGTGGACTGAGTGCATGCTACAGTGTGTCGTATGTGGACTGAGTGCATGCAACAGTGTGGTGTATGTGGCCTGAGCGCATGCCTGCAGTGTGGTGTATGTGGCCTGAGTGCATGCCTGCAGTGTGTGGTATCTGGCCTGAGTGCATGCCTGCAGTGTGGTGTATGTGGCCTGAGTGTATGCCCGCAGTGTGTGGTATGTGGCCTGAGTGTATGCCTGCAGTGTGGTGTATGTGGCCTGTGTGCATGCCTGCAGTGTGTTGTATGTGGCCTGAGTGCATGCTACAGTGTGGGGTATGTGGCCTGGTGCATGCTACGGTGTGGTGTATGTGGCCTGAGCGCATGCCTGCAGTGTGTCGTATATGGACTGAGTGCATGCTACAGTGTGGTGTATGAGGCCTGAGTGCATGCCTGCAGTGTGTCGTATATGGACTGAGTGCATGCTACAGTGTGGTGTATGTGGCCTGAGTGCATGCTACAGTGTGGTGTATGTGGCCTGAGTGCATGCTACAGTGTGGTGTATGTGGCCTGAGTGCATGCTACAGTGTGGTGTATGTCGCCTGAGTGCATGCTACAGTGTGGTGTATGTGGCCTGATCGCATGCCTGCAGTGTGGTGTATGTGGCCTGAGCGCATGCCTGCAGTGTGTCGTATGTGGACTGAGTGCATGCTACAGTGTGGTGTATGAGGCCTGAATGCATGCAACAGTGTGGTGTATGTGGCCTGAGCGCATGCCTGCAGTGTGTCGTATGTGGACTGAGTGCATGCCTGCAGTGTGGTGTGTGTGGCCTGTGTGCATGCCTGCAGGGTGTTGTATGTGGCCTGAGTGCATGCACAGTGTGCGGTATGTGGCCTGGTGCATGCTACAGTGTGGTGTATGTGGCCTGAGAGCACACCTGCAGTGTGTCGTATATGGACTGAGTGCATGCTACAGTGTTGTGTATGAGGCCTGAGTGCATGCTACAGTGTGGTGTATGTGGCCTGAGTGCATTCTACAGTGTGGTGTATGTGGCCTGAGTGCATGCTACAGTATGGTGTATGTGGCCTGAGCGCATGCCTGCAGTGTGTCGTATATGGACTGAGTGCATGCTACAGTGTGGTGTATGAGGCCTGAGTGCATGCTACAGTGTGGTGTATGTGGCCTGAGTGCATGCTACAGTGTGGTGTATGTGGCCTGAGTGCATTCTTCAGTGTGGTGTATGTGGCCTGAGTGCATGCTACAGTGTGGTGTATGTGGCCTGAGTGCATGCCTGCAGTGTGGTGTATGTGGCCTGAGCGCATGCTACAGTGTGGTGTATGAGGCCTGAGTGCATGCTACGGTGTGGTGTATGTGGCCTGAGTGCATGCTACAGTGTGGTGTATGTGGCCTGAGTGCATGCTACAGTGTGGTGTATGTGGCCTGAGTGCATGCTACAGTGTGGTGTATGTGGCCTGAGTGCATGCTACAGTATGGTGTATGTGGCCTTAGCGCATGCCTGCAGTGTGGTGTATGTGGCCTGAGCGCATGCCTGCAGTGTGTCGTATGTGGACTGAGTGCATGCTACAGTGTGGTGTATGAGGCCTGAGTGCATGCTACAGTATGGTGTATGTGGCCTAAGTGCATGCTACAGTGTGGTGTATGTGGCCTGAGTGCATGCTACAGTGTGGTGTATGTGGCCTGAGTGCATGCTACAGTGTGGTGTATGTGGCCTGAGTGCATGCTACAGTATGGTGTATGTGGCCTAAGTGCATGCTACAGTGTGGTGTATGTGGCCTTAGCGCATGCCTGCAGTGTGGTGTATGTGGCCTGAGCGCATGCCTGCAGTGTGTCGTATGTGGCCTGAGTGCATGCTACAGTGTGGTGTATGTGGCCTGAGTGCATGCTACAGTGTGGTGTATGTGGCCTTAGCGCATGCCTGCAGTGTGGTGTATGTGGCCTGAGCGCATGCCTGCAGTGTGTCGTATGTGGACTGAGTGCATGCTACAGTGTGGTGTATGAGGCCTGAGTGCATGCTACAGTGTGGTGTATGTCACCTGAGTGCATGCCTGCAGTGTGGTGTATGTGGCCTGAGCACATGCCTGCAGTGTGTCGTATGTGGACTGAGTGCATGCTACAGTGTGTCGTATGTGGACTGAGTGCATACTACAGTGTGGTGTAGATGGCCTGAGCGCATGCCTGCAGTGTGTCGTATGTGCCTGTCCCTCCTGTCCCTAACCCACCTTTTTCTGTCTGACCTGTCCCTCCCTGGATCTGGAATTTCCAAGCTTCCCCGGTCCTGGACCTAGGATATCTTCACCTCTCATTCCGGGAATAAGCGTTTCTTCACTCAGTGATAACCAGTGCATTATGTAACTGTAAGTAGTCAGGAAATGTGGCCCTAAGTAAAAGTAAACATTTCATTGAGAATAAACATCCCCTTATGCATGTATAACCACCTCATTAAGCCCTGCAAACATTCCATCAGAAATAACCATCTCCTTAATTGGGAGTGACCCTGGCATTAATCAGGGATAAACAGGCCATTAACAATCAGGCAGAGTTAGACAGCACTTCACGATGCAGTACCAGACCCCTAGCCAGGGGTTATCTTTCATTAGCTGAGGACCCAAGGTGGCTTTTGGGGGCCCTAGCCCAGTTCCAGTGCCTGAAGGGGGCCCAATGAGGGCCAACGAGGCCCAACTACAACTTTCCCCCGGGGAGGGGCGAGTCAGGGCCTTCTCCGGCCTTCCGCCCTGCTCCCGGGGATTTAACTCACTCTTGGCAGTTAGTTAGGGGCCTATGGGGCCCAGCAGCAGTCTCCCTCGGGGAGGGGCGATCTCGGTGCCTCCATCCGGTTCTCCAAAGGCCCCGCTCTCTCTCAGCGGCCCGCCCTCCTTCCCCGAGGGGTTACCCTTTTTTCTTCGGCCCTTCCCGGGCCCTTGCGTGGTGTCTTTGGCGCTGGGGGGCCCTGACTCTCCTCAGAGCCCTCCTCAGCGTCCGACGATGGCAGGGTTACCAGGGGCCTTCAATCCAGCACCGGAGGCCCTGTGTTGTTGGGGGGGCTCTCTCTCCCTGGTCCCGGGCCTGGGACCACTCGGAATGCGGCGATGGGGGAAGGCACGCAACGGCCACCAATGGCAGCGCGGCTCTTGGGCCCGCCTCCCTTCCAATAGCAGGCCGCAATGACGGGGGCGCGGACGGTGATGCGGCTGGCGTCCCCCGTCCTCGTCCCCCTTCTTGGCCTCAAGGCCTAGCAAGGCCTTCTCATAGTCCGGCGGCCCTCTCGTGATCCTGGGGGCCTCCGCAAGGAACGGTTGATAGCTGGGCCTTCTTGGGGAGCAGCGCCAAGGTCGCGACGGCGGAGCTAAGGACACCTCCGAGGCCCTGAGAATGACCACGGCCCGTTGCTGACGCAGCACCGGGTCGCGAGGGTGAGTGCTTCGGCAGGGCCTCGGCGGGGGCACCTCAGCGCTTCTAGCAGACGACAGGGGTGACAGCGCTGGCAGCGATAGCGCCTGGGGCAAAGCGCTAGGAAGACCATCAGCGCTTCGTTCAGTTCAGCCAGCTGGGAGGCACGCCGAAAGTCTCTAGAGCCACAGGGCTCCGGGGAACACAGCAGGGGGAGCGCTTGGCGAAGGCAGAGTCCCGGGGCACAGGCGGCACGGCCACAGCGCTAGGGGCACAGGTGCAGACAGAGGGGGCAGAGTTGGCACCGGAAAGTACCTGGTTGATCCCCCAATAGTCCTGTGGCACGAAGGTTTCTGTCTTGGCGCTTGGTGGTTCTGGCGCCCTTGGGATGCAGATTTTTGGCTTCTTGAGGAGGGGGCTGGGGGGTAGGTTGAGTTAAAGGCTTGTCAGCAGGTCACTTCAGGTGGTCCCTGGGTTCCCCTCCCGCCGGGCCAGATCAGTGGGCTAGCTCAGGGTTCCTCACTCTACTTGGAAGGCAGCACCTAAGCCCTGTCACTCCCAGTGGCCTAGGTCCCTGACTAGGCCCTACCGCCTAAGTCTCCTGCGTGGGTCCCCCAGGTCAGTGATGCCCCAACTGCTCTGACAGGAAAGTTTCCCTCCCTTTCCTTATATAGCGACAGTTGGCAGTGGCAGTTGGTGTCACCTCCCCTGTTCTAGAAGGTTCCAGGAGCTTCCCTCATTCTAGCTATGGGCAGGCTGGCATCGCAACATTGTTTAAGGGTTCCAGCCAGCTCCTGGCTACTAGAGTGCGTCTACATAGAGGCATTTGGTATTTCTCATGATTTGTATCTGTTTTTCTATTTTTTTTCATTTATCATGTTTCTTCCATTTTGATGACAGATTAACTTTTAAAATTGTTCTCTTTTCTCCCCTTCATTCTTTGTGGAACATACGTACCGGTCAAAGATATGGTAAGAGTCCCCCCGCTCCAGAATGGGATTCACAGCACATGAAATGCACCAGGTTTTAGGGAAACAGAAAAAGGTGATTGTTGCAAGAAGTGTAAATATCTTTGAGAAATAACGACTTACCAGCAAATCCTTAAGGAGAGACGTGGCCAGGGTAAGTGTTTTATTATCCATCCCATCGCGTAAATCAGGCAAATTAAATAACTGCGGAGTAAGAAAAAAGGGGCACATGATGAGAGGCGGTCAGCAGAAGAAAGAGGCTGCAGCCTTCCTACAACCGAACATCATTCGATCCTCAGCATTAGGAATCACCAGCAGATGAAACCGCCTATATGACGCCCACTAAGGGACACTGAGTCGCGAGAGCCGGAGACTCCTGAGTTCAGTTGGGTCGGTAAAGACCAGAGCCACAGAGAAGTGGTAACATAAGAGACCCCTCAACCCGTCATGCAGTCAGAGTGCAGAGGTGCTCACCAGTGGCATGACCCAGCCGAACTCCTGGTTGTTGAATCCGATCATATGTGGGACGGCGATGATTTCCTTCTCTTCCAGGAGCTGCAGTGGAGTCTTTGGGAGGAAATGGCCATCAACCACTCCAGGAACAAATGGCAGGTTCTGCAAGAAGGACAAAAGCAGGTGTCAACTCCTCCTGAAGCACAACACAGCTTGTGCCTTGGGATGCGTATCACGCTGGGACCAGACTTCATTCACGCAACAGCATCGCATGGGGCCTGGCTGTAACCAGGTGTGACTGAACTAAGGTTTGCGTCAAGAGAAGCGCTGAGACTTGCATGTGGAAATTGAAAATAAACACATGACATTACCCTTTACCCATTACTCTAGCTATGGTGCCGCTACCCGGTGTACCGCTGTATTTGGCGCTTGATCGTTTATTTTAAAAATTGTCTTAAAAATTGTATTGAACCTTGCTGCTAATTGTGTTTTAAGTGATTACGACTTAAAATCTTACCTGCACGTATCGCGCACAGATCCCTCTCTCCCTCCTCAGCACACCCCTCTGCCTCAGCCAATCACTCCGGTTGGTGGAGGAGTCAGAGGCGGGGAACAGTATTTATGTTGCACACAGCGCGGGAGCGCAGCGGAAGCGCCGGCGGCACGCCACAGGTGCACCAAAGGCAAGCCCGTCAGCGTCCGTCCTCGCCCATCTGTGCCAGGCCGGGCCCAGGGGCCAGCCCCCTTCCCCGAAATACCACCTACTCCTCGGAGGAATTAAGAAGCTTACATCAGGTAGACCTTTCGCTCTGCCCTGCTACCCACACACGCCTCAAACACTTAGGTATCTTTCAAAAGCAGAACATACGTCAAGGGCTCCCGCCCACTGTCTCCCACCAAAGTCAGAGGCCTACCCTCGCGCAGATCAGAAATTCCATGTTACGCATCTTCTACCGTAACACTTGCTCCCTCGTCAAACATCAATTAGACATTTTTCTCCTTCTTCTATTGGATAAACCAGACATCTTCTTTATCACTGAGACATTGCTGAACACTGATATCCCGGCAGCCCTCCCCGACACCTATTACATCTTACATGTCAACCGGGTCCCAGGAAAAGCGGGAGGCGGAGTGGCGGCTATTATTCATAAAGACCACATTTCCCCTCTATGTCCCCCTTGGTAAACAGTTAAAATATCGAGTTTTTAATTTCGACCTACACTAATATCGAGTTGCTAATATCGATGGGACAGAATATCGATGTCCAGAATATCGATGGCCAGAATATCGACCCTAAGGTAAGTAATATCGAAATTACTAATATCGATAGCATATATATCGAAATTACTAATATCGATAGCATATATATCGATGTAAGTAATTTCGATTTACTAATATGTGTTAGAAATATAAGTTAAGTATTTAAATTAATTGTTATAATATGTGTTTAATATGTTTTTATAATTTAAAAATATATAAGAGTAAATAATATGTTTTACTACCACAGCGGGTTGTGGGTTTATAGGGGAATAGGGTGGGAAGTAATTTATTTGTAATTAAATAATTATTTTTCAATGATTAATTTATTTTGCAATTAAATATTAATTGGCAATTATTTATTTTAATTGATTAATTGATTAATTAATTGATAATTTATGTATATTTTTAACTAAATTATGTTTTACTACCACAGCGGGTTGTGGGTTTATAGGGGAATAGGGTGGGAAGTAATTTATTTGTAATTAAATAATTATTTTTCAATGATTAATTTATTTTGCAATTAAAAATTAATTGGCAATGATTTATTTTAATTGATTAATTGATTAATTAATTGATAATTTATGTGTATTTTTAACTACATTATATGTTTTACTACTGGAGCGGGTTGTGGGTTTATAGGGGAATAGGGTGGGAAGTAATTTATTTGTAATATTAATTAATTTTGGGTTAAGGGGTATTTTTAGGGTTCAGGGTCAGTTTTCAGTTTTTGGGTAAAGGGGTATTTTTTGGGTTCAGGGTCAGTTTTCAGTTCTTTGGTAAAGGGGTATTTTTAGGGTTCAGGGTCAGTTTTCAGTTCTTTGCTAAAGGGGTATTTTTAGGGTTCAGGGTCAGTTTTCAGTTTATGGGTAAAGGGGTATTTTTAGGGTTCAGGGTCAGTTTTCAGTTTTTGGGTAAAGGGGTATTTTTTAAGTTCAGGGTCAGTTTTCAGTTCTTTGGTAAAGGGGTATTTTTAGGGTTCAGGGTCAGTTTTTAGTTTTTGGGTAAAGGGGTATTTTTAGGGTTCAGGGTCAGTTTTCAGTTTTTGGTAAAGGGGTATTTTTAGGGTTCAGGGTCAGTTTTCAGTTTATGGGTAAAGGGGTATTTTTAGGGTTCAGGGTCAGTTTTCAGTTTTTGGTAAAGGGGTATTTTTAGGGTTCAGGGTCAGTTTTCAGTTTATGGGTAAAGGGGTATTTTTAGGGTTCAGGGTCAGTTTTCAGTTTTTGGGTAAAGGGGTATTTTTTGAGTTCAGGGTCAGTTTTCAGTTCTTTGGTAAAGGGGTATTTTTAGGGTTCAGGGTCAGTTTTCAGTTTTTGGGTAAAGGGGTATTTTTAGGGTTCAGGGTCAGTTTTCAGTTTTTGGGTAAAGGGGTATTTTTTGGGTTCAGGGTCAGTTTTCAGTTCTTTGGTAAAGGGGTATTTTTAGGGTTCAGGGTCAGTTTTCAGTTTATGGGTAAAGGGGTATTTTTAGGGTTCAGGGTCAGTTTTAGGTTTTTGGGTAAAGGGGTATTTTTAGTGTTCAGGGTCAGTTTTCCCTACTGTTGCACCCACTGGAGTGGGAATAGTAATTATTGTTAAGTAATTATATAATATATATTATTTTTTTTTTTTTTTTATTATTAAATATGTATTATTATTTTTTTTTAACAATTATTACATATATTTAAATATGTTTAAGTAATTATTATGTATTATTTACAGTTTTTTATGTTATTTTAAATTAAAAAAAAATCGATATATTTAACAACGATATTTTTTACATCGATATTAATTTTTCGATATTTTGGTACTTACCATGTTGTACATAGGGCGTCGATATTTTTGCTATCGATATAATTACGCCGATATTTGTGTAGGTCGAAATTCTGTCTGTCGAAATTCTGTCATAGATCCGTCCCCCTTAAATCTCCCTGCAACAGACAATATGATTATTAAACTCGACTCCAATGCAGGCCCATTAATCTGTGCCCTTATATACAGACCCCCTCAACATATGCCATCACTTCCCCTCTCACTGAGTGAGCAGCTGGCAACTCTGGTCAAGGATTACGCAAGAATACTTTTACTTGGCGACCTCAATTACTGGTGCAACGACGAATGAGGCGGTCCCCACGCCACTGAATTAATGTAACTTCTCTATAACCTCAATTTCAGTCACCATTTTCTCTTCTGCTACTCATATCAAAGGCCACATTCTGGACCAGGTATGGACAACCAACCTCACAGTTTCCACACCCACTATATCACCATGCATTTGGTCCGATCACCACTTAATAAACTTCACCATCTCCATCCCTACCTGCATCATTCCCCCGGCGTCTGAGGAGGGTTATATTAGAAAATGGAGCACCCTTGATAAACAGGCCTTCCTGGACAGTCTAGTCAGCTCCATCCCTGCAGACAACCTGGATGTGGATCTGGCTGAAGCCAATATCTCTGCCTGGCTACTAGCGGCGAGCAACAAACATGCACCACTCAAAAAACTCAAAATTGCCCGCCGCTCTGAAGCCCAGAAATGGTTCTCCCCTGATCTCAGGGCTCAAAAACTAGACATCCACCAAAAAGAGAGGAAATGGAGACGGGCCTACGCCCTGGATGCTAAACTCCTGTATTTGACCGCCCGTACAGACTATAAACAAGCCATCATCTCAGCTAAAGCCACCTACTTCTCGGAAAAAATTGAAAAATCGAACAACAAATCAAAAGACATCTTTGCTTAAGTGAACAAGCTTTCCAATACTGAGAGAATCCTCCCCAAACCTGCGGCTACCCAAAATCTGTGTGATTCTCTTAACAAGTACTTCCTGGAAAAGATCGCCACCATCAAAGCTAGCATCCCTGTCTCCAGCCCTAAGATGGATCCCCGGCCATGATTCTCAGCCCCCACACCCTTGACCACTTCCCGCTCATAGACGCACATTCTCTACAGGCCCTACTGGACAGGGTAAAATCCGGCTCACCTAGGGACTGCTGTCCCCCACACATCCTAAAGGACACCTTTTCGGTCCTCTCACCCCCTATCTTGACCTTCCTCAACGATTCTTTGTCTCAGGGCAGGGTCCCCAAAGCCTATAAGGAAGCAGTCGTCATACCCCTCCTGAAAAAATTGGGAGCGGACCCCCTAAACCCCTCCAACTACAGGCCCATCTCCCTGATCCCCTATTTGGCTATGGTCCTTGAAGCGCACGTAGCCACCCACCTTTCCAACTTCGTGGAGCAGTCCGATTACTTAGACCCCCATCAAGCTGGGTTTCGCCCTGCCCACTCCACCAAGACGGTCATTACTGCTGTAGTGGATGCCCTCTGAGGAAATGCCGACAAAGGAATCCATCAGAGCGTGGTCCTCCTGGACCTTTCGGCCGCGTTTGACGCAGTCGATCATACCATCCTATTGGACCATGTCAAACTGGCCGCCAACTGCGACTCGGCCTATAGTTGGATCAGCTCCTCTCTCAGCGACCGCACCCAAGCTGTACGCCCAGCCCCTTTCACTGCTTCCAAACGTCCCACATCTTGTGGAGTCCCTCAGGGTTCCCCACTGTCTCCCCTTCTGTTTCATTTGTATTTGTTACCCTTGATCCAGTCCCTGAAGGAATTTAAGGCCATCACTTTAACTACGCCGATGATCTCCAAATGATCTTAATAATAGACAACTCCCCTGAATCTATCCGGGAGTTCCAGGGAACTACGCGTCACATCCGCCAATGGATGGACCTTAACCATCTGAAGCTGAACCCCGGCAAAACCGAGCTAGTCCTGAATGGAAATAGTCAAACTCTCTGGGCCCACATTATTGGCCTCCAGAACCTGGTCCTCCGCCCATCCCATCTCCCTCGGTAAAAAGCTTAGGGGTGATCATTGTTAATAATCTTTCCCTAAAAACTCAAGTAGGCACGGTTGTGTCCTTCTGCTTCTTCCAGCTCGGCAAGATCAGGAAGATCAGCCGTATGCTCACCCACTTGGCCCTGATCCAGGTGGTGATAGCCTTGGTACTATCGCACTTGGACTATGCCAACTCAATCTATTTAGGCTTCCCATTCGTCCTCAGCAAATGGCTTCAGTTGTCCAAAACCAGGCGGCCTGATTGATCTATCAGCAACCGAGTTGGCAATCGCCCATACCCTTGCTAAACAAACTTCCCTGGCTCCCAATCACCCAACGCGTTGCTTTTAAGACGGCCTGCATTATCTTTAAGTCCCTCCACTGTCGTAGCCCCAATTCATCAAAAACCTCTTTGCTAGGTACATCCCATCCCGCAACCTTCGTTCTGCCAACCTCCATCTCCTGGCCACCCCGTACTTCAAACTCCAACGCCAGGGCGGATGCAGATTTGCGACTCTGCCCCCCAGATTATGGAACTCCCTTCCATTGGAAATGCAATCATGCAACAACCTCCTAGGCTTCAGGGGATCGCTCAAAACATGGCTATTCACACAGGTCCACGTATAACTTCTGATGGTCACGGCACACACTAGAGTTAGCGCCATGAAACCTCCCGGTGTACGTGCGCTCTACAAGCAATTATTAACATAACATAACCCATTTGGTGACCTGTAAAGAGGCCCGGGGTTGGTTCTGACAGCAGATGGCACAGGGGTTTGATTTGGGAGGCAACAGGCAGGTGGAGGAGATGTGAGGTTTCTGTAGTAATCTGGCGATCTCACAGGTGAGGGACCTTGCAACTTAAGGAAGCGGACGCTGCTACTTGGGAGAGATACCCTAGGCAGAAGCTAAGAAGACAAAAACCTGTGATTGGCTGTGGAGACGCCTGTCGCGGGATCATTGGGCTGGAGTGGAGATGGTAGGCTCAGACCTGGAAGAAGAAATGGAGGAATCCCTCGGCAGAATGGCAGTGACAGTAGAGAATGGAAACAGCCAGGAATTAGCAAATCAATCACCTGGAAGCAGCATACACTGCAATAATATCGAGACTGGAGGTGGAGCTCATGTCGTGCCACATCTTGGTTAATAAGAGAAGAGTGGTTCTGCTAAAGCTAGTCTGAGAAACCCCTGAGTCCTTGCCGAGAGGGAACAGGGTTGTCACAGTCCAGAGGTTTGGAATTTGGCAGTATTAATTTTCAGGTGATCTTGAAAACGTATAGATCCACTTGCTATACAAGTTTGTGACATCACACAGCCGTGTGCTTTGGATGCTCCCATTGGTAGGGTGTGTTCACCCCGTCCTTTATGACCCTCAACACCAATTATAACCTCAATACCCACAGGGCACAGGGCTTGGGATCTGGTTATATCCACAGGGCACTGTCCTCACAGCTTGCCTGAAAGCACAACTTGCAATATTTGTAGGGTTTCCCTGCTGAAGACAATGCTTGGGCCAGCAGGGATGACTGTTGTCACCCCAGTGCGCACTTGAGGTAGTGTACTGACTTGTCATTAGTTATGTCAGGTGTGAGGTCACGAGCAGAGGGACATTTTGTTTGCAAAATTAGCCACAGCTGTGGGATTTATTTTTGGAAAGTAAGTATACTGCTCCTTCAGTCAGGCTCTTATGCACAGTCCAGGTGCCTCAAGGCGCTACCCTCCGCTTTGAGCATTTAGCAGCTGGGTCCGGACAGAATGTGTGACTATGCCCAGATTTCACCCCCCTGGGCTCAAAGTTGGATCTGTCCAAACCTTGGTCATACCTGCTTGCCCTGGATACAGGTTGGGGCTTTCTGCCATTTTCTACACTCTCTCATGTGCCCTAGGCGATTAGTATCCATGACCAAACACCATACACTGCAGGCTGAGGCACAGGGCATGCCCTGCGTTATGTCCTCCACCTACTCCCCTTTGCCAAGGAGCCTGTGATAGATTCACATTCACAGAAACACAAAACAAGCCGACTGTCAATATGTCCATTCCACACACCTTAGATTAAGTCAGCAAAATATACTCAATAGGATTAAAGTTAATTAAAAGATGTGAGTAAAACATGGTTGCCGTGGTGAGAGAAAATGGGGAATGAGAAACAGATTCAATGTAATTAAGTTACTAAGACCCAAGAAATATCTATTGACCGTTTTCTTCCACTCTTAATTATTTAGGATGATGCTCAATCCTTCATTACTGCCTCACGAATGGTAATCCCTTATTGGAATATGGGGAGGAGAGCCAAGTCCCAGGCATGAGGGAGGCCCTTGATGCACCACTAACTACTTCGGAGAAAGAAGGCCCCATGACGCAATGAACCCAAAGTAACCAGGCACTCAGGCCAGGGGCTGTGACCAGTGTCACAATTTATGAGTGATATCTACGTACAAGGCAAACCAAACCATACCAGCTGAATCACTATACCAGGAGCACCCCCGAGAAGCTTAAAAGAAATAATGAAAAACAGGGTCAGAAACTGGGGCACTCAACATCTCTTTGTTTCTCCTTCTCGAGAGATTGTTGTCTCAAATTTAGAATGGATATCTCCTTGGGATAACATATGGTATATGTAATATACCCTCCTGCTGCAAACTAAAATTAAAGGCCCAAAAACAGATACGATCATGAGGTATAATTGTGCAGTAAGTGAATTTACCTTAGAGGTTGTGGCACTGGTGCGTGGAGTACAAGGGCAATGGGAATATATTTAAATGTTTTCAATCTTATTTACTGCATGCTTAGTTACTAAAAAGTATTGTATAAAATACACCAATAACATGTGTCATTTAAAATACAATAACAACACCATATGTATCAGCATGTTGTTTTGCGATTCTTAAATTGCGATTTTCAGCGAATCGCAATTTGAGAATGATTGGGAAGGCATTCTCAATTTGCGATTAACAATTAGAGAATCGCAAATTGAGAATGCAATTTCAAGGGTGGCAGGGTGTCAAACAAAAGGATACCCTGTTGCGCCCCTTAAATGTGCATGTGTGCACATGTGGCACACATACATGCCCCAAGGACATCTAAGTGCGCACACATGGCACTTAAAAAAATGCAAAATAGTGCATTTTTAAGTGAAATCGCAATTTACCACCAATTGGAAGTTGGTGGTAATTTGCGATTCCTTAAGATCAAATTGCACTTTCCTTTGTGCTTCTTGCATTGCATTTAAGGAATCGCAATTTGCGATTCCTTAAATGCAATTGCAAAATATGGAATCGCAAAATTTGCGATTCCTTCTTTTGCAAGGGGGTTTTTGTGTGCTACATTGCACACTGCTTATTCGCTATCGCAAATGCTGAAATTCTGCGAATTTCAGTGTTTGCGATAGCAAATTGGCTTCATACATATGGCCCTTAATCTTTATAAAAGTCTTGTGTATTGATGTGCTAAATAAATAACATCCCTGAGGGTGTATCGACGTACTGACTCTGTCAAATGAAGCAGTGGATTTCATCAGGACAGAGTCGCTTGTATCGAGATCAGTAATTTAAGAAAGGAAAGGGCCCTCTGTCCATTCTGCACTGGCGATATGCAGATGTAAAGTTACCAGTCAAAGTTGAGACATGCCTTCAAACACCGTGAAAGCATCCGATTTGAGCTGGTGGTTGTTGGCAATGTGTATATTCCATTATGTTGAAGCTCATAGAATATGTAAGCTTTCGGTGCGCATAATTCAAAATGATTGTTTTACAATTAATTTACCATCCTGTCGCTTATTGAAGTGATATAGCTACATATAGTGCCTTTAAGTAAAATAAAAGTTTTTTAAAAACCCATGGGAATTCTAATCATGTTAACAAGCGGGTGCACCTAACTGCAAACTCGAGGGGCAACAATTTAAGTCAAAGAACCTCTTAGTGTGTCAACAAATATGCTTTGTTATGTAAAGAAGATTATATGACCTCCATATCGGTGTGTGCAATCCTGACTAAGTGTCCATAGACAGCACAGATGAGCACAATATGCCACTATTGCCTCATGTCACATCAATTGGGCAATTTCAACAACATTATTATCTATAGTGACGGGCCAGAGATGCTCTAAAGTCACCTCTATCTGGTGTATTTGACTCTGGCAACACTTATCTAAATAAACAAATCAGAACAGCTCAATCTCAGAGCTGCCAATCACTGTGTGTGTACAGTGTGTGGAAATACTGTATGTATGGATACAGTGTGTAGATAAACTGTGTGGATACAGTGTGTAGATTCAGTGTGTGAATACAGTGTGTGGATGTAGTGTGGATGTAGTGCATGGATACACAGTGTAGATACAGTGTGTACATACACGTGGATAGACTGTGTGGATACTGTGTGTCGATATAATGTGGATACAGTGCATGGATACACAGTGTAGATACAGAGTGTGGAGACAGTGTCTGGATTCAGTGTGTGGATATAGTGTGGATAAAGTGCATGGATGCACAGTGTAGATATAGTGTGTGTGTGGAGATAATGGCTGGATGCAGTGTGTGGATATACTGTGCAATTAAAGTGTATGGATACACTGTGCAGATACAGTTTGTGGACATACTGTTGGATACAGTATGTTGATGCACTGTGTGGACACAGTGTGTGGATATGGTGTGTGGATACAGTGCATGGATAGACTGTGTATATACAGTGTGTGGACACAGTGTGTGGATATGGTGTGTGGATACAGTGCACGGATAGACTGTGTAGATACAGTGTGTGGACACAGTGTGTGGATATGGTGTGTGGATACAGTGCATGGATAGACTGTGTAGATACAGTGTGTGGACACAGTGTGTGGATATGGTGTGTGGATACAGTGCATGGATAGACTGTGTAGATACAGTGTGTGGAGACAGTGTGTGGATGCAGTGCATGGATACCCTGTGCAATTACAGTGTGCGGATACGCTGTGTGAATAGAGTCAGTCGATATCCTGCCTTGATGTGTGTGTTTAAAATGTGTGGTTACAATGTGTGCATGTACTGCATGAATACAGTGTGTGGATACAGTATGCAGCTACACTGCACGATCACAGTCCACCTGCAAGCGCAATGAAGGGCAAGATTCACTTGTTCATTCCTGCTCGGAACTATCTCCCACTTATGACCTGGAGAGAACACTACAATGCCAAACAACAGGCAGCCATTTTTCATGAGTGGCCTACCATGGGGCAGATTTAAGACTTCTGGCGCATCTCTGCTGATCAGCAGAGATGCGCCAGAAGAGTTGCGACGCATCTGCCCACCCGTGCGCCACCACTGATGCGCTGCATTTACAATGCGGCGCACCATGGCGCTTGGATGGGCAGATACGTCATGCATCCCCAGTGGAAATGCGGCGCATTGCTGGAGTTGCATCGCAAGCGCGATGCAGCTCCAACAAGGCTCGGGCGTGCCCTATCTCTAACATGCTGCACCAATCCTTACACCTGCTTCAAGCAGGCGCAGGGTTTTGAGGCAGCATGGCTCAAAAGTGACTGAGTGAAATCCTGTAGATTTCACTCAGCCACTTTTAGGAGGCGTTCCTGCACCGGAACGCCGCCCCCCCCCCCCCCACGCCACATGTGGCGCAGGGCTTCATACCATGCAGCATGGCGCTGGCTTTGCGCCGGCACTGCGTCACAAAAGTGACGCAACGGTGGCGTAAAAGAGGCGCAAGGGGCTTGTAAATCTGCCCCCTAGTCTCTATGATTTTGCTGCTCATATGACACTTAGATTATTTCAGAATTAGACTACTCTTTATAATTTGAGATTATTTCAGATTTTGACTATTCTGTATATTTTGAGATTATTTATGATTCTGACTACTCTGTATAATTTGAGATTGTTTATGATTTTAACTACTTTTATAATTTATGATTATCACTGCTCTTTATAATTTGAGATTTTTTATGATTTTGACTACTCGATAATTTAAGATTATTTCTGATTTTGACTACTCTGTATTATTTAAGATTATTGCTGATTTTCACTATTCTGTATATTTTGAGATTCTTTTTGATTCGGACTACTGTATAATTTGAGATTATTTATGATTTTGACTACTCTTCATAATTTATGATTATTTATGATTTTTACTACTCTTTATAATTTGAGATTATTTATGATTTTCACTACTTTTTATAATTTGAGATTATTTATCATTTTCACTACTCTGTATTATTAGAGATTATTTATGATTTTGACTATTCTGTATATTTTTAGATTATTTCTGATTCTGACTACTGTATAGTTTGAGATTATTTCTTATTTTCACTACTCTTTATAATTTGATATTATTTCTGACTTTGAATACTCTGTATTATTTGCGAATATTTCTGATTTTGACTACTCTTAATAATTTGAGACTATTTCTGATTATGACTACTCTGTATAATGTGAGATTATTTCTGATTCTGACTACTTTGAATAATTTGAGATTATTTTGTTTTTTGACTACTCTGTATAATTTGAGATTTATTTCTGATTTTCACTACTCTTAATAATTTGATATTATTTCTGATTTTGACTACTCTTTATAATTTATGATTATTTATGATTTTCACTACTCTATAATTTGAGATTATTTCAGATTTTCACTACTCTTTATAATTTGAGATTATTTCAGATTTTGAGTACTCTTTATAATTTGAGATCATTTCTAATTATGACTACTCTGTATAATTTGAGATTATTTATGATTCTGACCACTTTGAATATTTTGAGATTATTTTGTTTTTTGACTACTCTGTATAATTTGAGATTTATTTCTGATTTTCACTACTCTTAATAATTTGAGATTATTTCTGATTTTGACTACTCTTTATAATTTATGATTATTTATGATTTTCACTACTCTATAATTTGAGATTATTTCAGATTTTTACTACTCTTTGTAATTTGAGATTATTTCAGATTTTGAGTACTCTTTATAATTTGAGATTATTTCTGATTTTGACTAATCTGTATTATTTGAGATTATTTCTGATTTTGTCAACTCTTTATAATTTGAGATTATTACTGATTTTGACTACTCTGTATAATTTGAGATTATTTCTGATTCTGAATACTTTGAATAATTTGAGATTATTTTGGTTTTTGACTACTCTATAATTTGAGAATATTTCTGATTTTGACAACACTTTTTAATTTGAGATTATTTCTGATTCTAACTACTTTGAATAATTTGAGATTATTTTGTTTTTTGACTACTCTATAATTTGGGATTATTTTGGTTTTTGACTACTCTTTATAATATGAGATTATTTCTGACTTTGATTACTCTGTATAAATTGAGATTATTTCTGATTCTGACTACTTTGAATAATTTGAGATTATTTCTGATTTTGACTACTTTGTATAATTTGAGATTGTTTTGGATATTGAGTACTCTGAATAATTTTAGATTATTTATGATTTTGACTACTCTGTATAATTTTGTGTTTTGGACTTCATTGCATTTTATTCTAGTGCACTTGATTTTTGAGTGGTATCAATAATTTATGATTATTACTCTGCTAACCTGATGTCAGAGAATGTACCGTTTTTGACTACTCTTCATAATTTATGATTATTTATGATTGTTACTACTCTTTATAATTTGAGATTATTTATGATTTTCACTACTCTTTATAATTTGAGATTATTTATGATTTTCACTACTCTGTATTATTAGAGATTATTTATGATTTTGACTATTCTGTATATTTGGAGATTATTTCTGATTCTGACTACTGTATAGTTTGAGATTATTTCTTATTTTCACTACTCTTTATAATTTGATATTATTTCTGACTTTAAATACTCTGTATTATTTGCGATTATTTCTGATTTTGACTACTCTTTATAATTTGAGACTATTTCTGATTATGACTACTCTGTATAATGTGAGATTATTTCTGATTCTGACTACTTTGAATAATTTGAGATTATTTTGTTTTTTGACTACTCTGTATAATTTGAGATTATTTCTGATTTTCACTACTCTTAATAATTTGAGATTATTTCTGATTTTGACAACTCTTTATAATTTGAGATTATTACTGATTTTGACTACTCTGTATAATTTGAGATTATTTCTGATTCTGAATACTTTGAATAATTTGAGATTATTTTGGTTTTTGACTACTCTATAATTTGAGAATATTTCTGATTTTGACAACACTTTTTAATTTGAGATTATTTCTGATTCTAACTACTTTGAATAATTTGAGATTATTTTGTTTTTTGACTACTCTATAATTTGGGATTATTTTGGTTTTTGACTACTCTTTATAATATGAGATTATTTCTGACTTTGACTACTCTGTATAAATTGAGATTATTTCTGATTCTGACTACTTTGAATAATTTGAGATTATTTCTGATTTTGACTACTCTATATAATTTGAGATTAATTCTGATTCTGACTACTTTGTATAATTTGAGATTGTTTTGGATATTGAGTACTCTGAATAATTTTAGATTATTTATGATTTTGACTACTCTGTATAATTTTGTGTTTTGGACTTCATTGCATTTTATTCTAGTGCACTTGATTTTTGAGTGGTATCAATAATTTATGATTATTACTCTGCTAACCTGATGTCAGAGAATGTACCGTTTTTGACTACTCTTCATAATTTATGATTATTTATGATTGTTACTACTCTTTATAATTTGAGATCATTTATGATTTTCACTACTCTTTATAATTTGAGATTATTTATGATTTTCACTACTCTGTATTATTAGAGATTATTTATGATTTTGACTATTCTGTATATTTGGAGATTATTTCTGATTCTGACTACTGTATAGTTTGAGATTATTTCTTATTTTCACTACTCTTTATAATTTGAGATTATTTCTGACTTTGAATACTCTGTATTATTTGCGATTATTTCTGATTTTGACTACTCTTTATAATTTGAGACTATTTCTGATTATGACTACTCTGTATAATGTGAGATTATTTCTGATTCTGACTACTTTGAATAATTTGAGATTATTTTGTTTTTTGACTACACTGTATAATTTGAGATTATTTCTGATTTTCACTACTCTTAATAATTTGAGATTATTTCTGATTTTGACTACTCTTCATAATTTATGATTATTTATGATTTTCACTACTCTATAATTTGAGATTATTTCAGATTTTCACTACTCTTTATAATTTGAGATTATTTCTGATTTTGAATACTCTTTATAATTTGAGATCATTTCTGATTATGACTACTTTGAATAATTTGATATTATTTTGATTTTTGACTACTCTGTATAATTTGAGATTATTTCTGATTTTCACTACTCTTTATAATTACAGATTATTTTTGACTTTGACTACTCTGTATTATTTGAGATTATTTCTGATTTTGACAACTCTTTATAATTTGAGATTATTTCTGATTTTGACTACTTTGTATTATTTGAGATTATTTTTGATTTTGACAACTCTTTATAATTTGAGATTATTTCTGATTTTGACTACTCTGTATTATTTGAGATTATTTCTGATTTTGACAACTCTTTATAATTTGAGATTATTTCTGATTTTGACTACTTGTATAATTTGAGATTATTTCTGATTCTGACTACTTTGAATAATTTGAGATTATTTTGGTTTTTGACTACTCTATAATTTGAGAATATTTCTGATTCTGACAACACTTTTTAATTTGAGATTATTTCTGATTCTAACTACTTTGAATAATTTGAGATTATTTTGTTTTTTGACTACTCTATAATTTGGGATTATTTTGGTTTTTGACTACTCCTTATAATTTGAGATTATTTCTGACTTTGACTACTCTGTATAAATTGAGATTATTTCTGATTCTGACTACTTTGAATAATTTGAGATTATTTCTGATTTTGACTACTCTGTATAATTTGAGATTAATTCTGATTCTGACTACTTTGTATAATTTGAGATTGTTTTGGATATTGAGTACTCTGAATAATTTTAGATTATTTATGATTTTGACTACTCTGTATAATTTTGTGTTTTGGACTTCATTGCATTTTATTCTAGTGCACTTGATTTTTGAGTGGTATCAATAATTTATGATTATTACTCTGCTAACCTGATGTCAGAGAATGTACCGTTTTTGACTACTCTTCATAATTTATGATTATTTATGATTGTTACTACTCTTTATAATTTGAGATCATTTATGATTTTCACTACTCTTTATAATTTGAGATTATTTATGATTTTCACTACTCTGTATTATTAGAGATTATTTATGATTTTGACTATTCTGTATATTTGGAGATTATTTCTGATTCTGACTACTGTATAGTTTGAGATTATTTCTTATTTTCACTACTCTTTATAATTTGATATTATTTCTGACTTTGAATACTCTGTATTATTTGCGATTATTTCTGATTTTGACTACTCTTTATAATTTGAGACTATTTCTGATTATGACTACTCTGTATAATGTGAGATTATTTCTGATTCTGACTACTTTGAATAATTTGAGATTATTTTGTTTTTTGACTACACTGTATAATTTGAGATTATTTCTGATTTTCACTACTCTTAATAATTTGAGATTATTTCTGATTTTGACTACTCTTCATAATTTATGATTATTTATGATTTTCACTACTCTATAATTTGAGATTATTTCAGATTTTCACTACTCTTTATAATTTGAGATTATTTCTGATTTTGAATACTCTTTATAATTTGAGATCATTTCTGATTATGACTACTTTGAATAATTTGATATTATTTTGATTTTTGACTACTCTGTATAATTTGAGATTATTTCTGATTTTCACTACTCTTTATAATTACAGATTATTTTTGACTTTGACTACTCTGTATTATTTGAGATTATTTCTGATTTTGACAACTCTTTATAATTTGAGATTATTTCTGATTTTGACTACTTTGTATTATTTGAGATTATTTCTGATTTTGACAACTCTTTATAATTTGAGATTATTTCTGATTTTGACTACTCTGTATTATTTGAGATTATTTCTGATTTTGACAACTCTTTATAATTTGAGATTATTTCTGATTTTGACTACTTGTATAATTTGAGATTATTTCTGATTCTGACTACTTTGAATAATTTGAGATTATTTTGGTTTTTGACTACTCTATAATTTGAGAATATTTCTGATTCTGACAACACTTTTTAATTTGAGATTATTTCTGATTCTAACTACTTTGAATAATTTGAGATTATTTTGTTTTTTGACTACTCTATAATTTGGGATTATTTTGGTTTTTGACTACTCCTTATAATTTGAGATTATTTCTGACTTTGACTACTCTGTATAAATTGAGATTATTTCTGATTCTGACTACTTTGAATAATTTGAGATTATTTCTGATTTTGACTACTCTGTATAATTTGAGATTAATTCTGATTCTGACTACTTTGTATAATTTGAGATTGTTTTGGATATTGAGTACTCTGAATAATTTTAGATTATTTATGATTTTGACTACTCTGTATAATTTTGTGTTTTGGACTTCATTGCATTTTATTCTAGTGCACTTGATTTTTGAGTGGTACCAATAATTTATGATTATTACTCTGCTAACCTGATGCTAGAGAATGTACCGTTTTTGACAACTCGTCATAATTTATGATTATTTATGATTTTTACTACTCTTTATAATTTGAGATTATTTATGATTTTCACTACTCTTTATAATTTGAGATTATTTATGATTTTCACTACTCTGTATTATTAGAGATTATTTATGATTTTGACTATTCTGTATATTTGGAGATTATTTCTGATTCTGACTACTGTATAGTTTGAGATTATTTCTTATTTTCACTACTCTTTATAATTTGATATTATTTCTGACTTTGAATACTCTGTATTATTTGCGATTATTTCTGATTTTGACTACTCTTTATAATTTGAGACTATTTCTGATTATGACTACTCTGTATAATGTGAGATTATTTCTGATTCTGACTACTTTGAATAATTTGAGATTATTTTGTTTTTTGACTACTCTGTATAATTTGAGATTATTTCTGATTTTCACTACTCTTAATAATTTGAGATTATTTCTGATTTTGACTACTCTTCATAATTTATGATTATTTATGATTTTCACTACTCTATAATTTGAGATTATTTCAGATTTTCACTACTCTTTATAATTTGAGATTATTTCTGATTTTGAGTACTCTTTATAATTTGAGATCATTTCTGATTATGACTACTCTGTATAAATTGAGATTATTTCTGATTCTAACTACTTTGAATAATTTGATATTATTTTGGTTTTTGACTACTCTGTATAATTTGAGATTATTTCTGATTTTCACTACTCTTTATAATTACAGATTATTTTTGACTTTGACTACTCTGTATTATTTGAGATTATTTCTGATTTTGACAACTCTTTATAATTTGAGATTATTTCTGATTTTGACTACTCTGTATTATTTGAGATTATTTCTGATTTTGACAACTCTTTATAATTTGAGATTATTTCTGATTTTGACTACTCTGTATTATTTGAGATTATTTCTGATTTTGACAACTCTTTATAATTTGAGATTATTTCTGATTTTGACTACTTTGAATAATTTGAGATTATTTTGGTTTTTGACTACTCTATAATTTGAGAATATTTCTGATTTTGACAACACTTTTTAATTTGAGATTATTTCTGATTCTAACTACTTTGAATAATCTGAGATTATTTTGTTTTTTGACTACTCTATAATTTGGGATTATTTTGGTTTTTGACTACTCCTTATAATTTGAGATTATTTCTGACTTTGACTACTCTGTATAAATTGAGATTATTTCTGATTCTGACTACTTTGAATAATTTGAGATTATTTCTGATTTTGACTACTCTGTATAATTTGAGATTAATTCTGATTCTGACTTCTTTGTATAATTTGAGATTGTTTTGGATATTGAGTACTCTGAATAATTTTAGATTATTTATGATTTTGACTACTCTGTATAATTTTGTGTTTTGGACTTCATTGCATTTTATTCTAGTGCACTTGATTTTTGAGTGGTACCAATAATTTATGATTATTACTCTGCTAACCTGATGTTAGAGAAAGTACCGTTTTTGACAACTCGTCATAATTTATGATTATTTATGATTTTTACTACTCTTTATAATTTGAGATTATTTATGATTTTCACTACTCATTATAATTTGAGATTATTTATGATTTTCACTACTCTGTATTGTTAGAGATTATTTATGATTTTGACTATTCTGTATATTTGGAGATTATTTCTGATTCTGACTACTGTATAGTTTGAGATTATTTCTTATTTTCACTACTCTTTATAATTTGATATTATTTCTGACTTTCAATACTCTGTATTATTTGCGATTATTTCTGATTTTGACTACTCTTTATAATTTGAGACTATTTCTGATTATGACTACTCTGTATAATGTGAGATTATTTCTGATTCTGACTACTTTGAATAATTTGAGATTATTTTGTTTTTTGACTACTCTGTATAATTTGAGATTATTTCTGATTTTGACTACTCTTTATAATTTATGATTATTTATGATTTTCACTACTCTATAATTTGAGATTATTTCAGATTTTCACTACTCTTTATAATTTGAGATTATTTCTGATTTTGAGTACTCTTTATAATTTGAGATCATTTCTAATTATGACTACTCTGTATAATTTGAGATTATTTCTGATTCTGACTACTTTGAATAATTTGTTATTATTTTGATTTTTGACTACTCTGTATAATTTGAGATTATTTCTGATTTTCACTACTCTTTATAATTACAGATTATTTTTGACTTTGACTACTCTGTTTTATTTGAGATTATTTCTGATTTTGACAACTCTTTATAATTTGAGATTATTTCTGATTCTGACTACTCTGTATTATTTGAGATTATTTCTGATTTTGACAACTCTTTATAATTTGAGATTATTTCTGATTTTGACTACTCTGTATTATTTGAGATTATTTCTGATTTTGACAACTCTTTATAATTTGAGATTATTTCTGATTTTGACTACTCTGTATAATTTGAGATTATTTCTGATTACTTTGAATAATTTGAGATTATTTTGGTTTTTGACTACTCTATAATTTGAGAATATTTCTGATTTTGACACTTTTTAATTTGAGATTATTTCTGATTCTAACTACTTTGAATATTTTGAGATTATTTTGTTTTTTGACTACTCTATAATTTGGGATTATTTTGGTTTTTGACTACTCCATAATTTGAGATTATTTCTGACTTTGACTACTCTGTATAAATTGAGATTATTTCTGATTCTGACTACTTTGAACAATTTGAGATTATGTCTGATTTTGACTACTCTGTATAATTTGAGATTAATTCTGATTCTGACTACTTTGTATAATTTGAGATTGTTTTGGATATTGAGTACTCTGAATAATTTTAGATTATTTATGATTTTGACTACTCTGTATAATTTTGTGTTTTGGACTTCATTGCATTTTATTCTAGTGCACTTGATTGTTGAGTGGTACTAATAATTTATGATTATTACTCTGCTAACCTGATGTCAGAGAATGTACCGTTTTTGACTACTCTTCATAATTTGAGATTATTTCTGATTTTGAGTACTCTTTATAATTTGAGATCATTTCTGATTATGACTACTCTGTATAATTTGAGATTATTTCTGATTCTGACTACTTTGAATAATTTGATATTATTTTGATTTTTGACTACTCTGTATAATTTGAGAGTATTTCTGATTTTCACTACTCTTTATAATTACAGATTATTTTTGACTTTGACTACTCTGTATTATTTGAGATTATTTCTGATTTTGACAACTCTTTATAATTTGAGATTATTTCTGATTTTGACTACTCTGTATTATTCGAGAGTATTTCTGATTTTGACAACTCTTTATAATTTGAGATTATTTCTGATTTTGACTACTCTGTATTATTTGAGATTATTTCTGATTTTGACAACTCTTTATAATTTGAGATTATTTCTGATTTTGACTACTCTGTATAATTTGAGATTATTTCTGATTCTGACTACTTTGAATAATTTGAGATTATTTTGGTTTTTGACTTCTCTATAATTTGAGAATATTACTGATTTTGACAACACTTTTTAATTTGAGATTATTTCTGGTTCTGACTACTTTGAATAATTTGAGATTATTTTGTTTTTTGACTACTCTGTATAATTTGAGATTATTTCTGATTTTCACTACTCTTAATATTTTGAGATTATTTCTGATTTTGACTACTCTTCATAATTTATGATTATTTATGATTTTCACTACTCTATAATTTGAGATTATTTCAGATTTTGACTACTCTGTATAATTTGAGATTAATTCTGATTCTGACTACTTTGTATAATTTGAGATTGTTTTGGATATTGAGTACTCATAATAATTTTAGATTATTTATGATTTTGACAACTCTGTATAATTTTGTGTCCTGGACTTTATTGCATTTTATTCTAGTGCACTTGATTTTTGAGTGGTATCAATAATTTATGATTATTACTCTGCTAACCTGATGTCAGAGAATGTACCGTTTAACGCAAGATCAACCTGAGGGAGAACCGTCTATAAAAAATGTTAAGGTGATCAGAGTTTGGGGGTTTCGTAAATATTGGGTATGGTTCTGTTTTCACACAAGTAAACCAATTATTTCAGTTTAGGGCACAAAGCAATATTAATGTACCTCAATAAAGCTCATCTCATGCTGCCCCCCACAACATAAACGTTATTGCTGATATCCCTACAAATATTCAATCCATAGATCAGATAAGGAGGTCACACAGAATTGAACAGCCATGCACAATGTTCTTCTCTGTATTATAGTGACAATGCAGCGGCGCGTCCTGGTGCACGGACATCATTAAGTCCCCATGCTATGTTACGTGGCACCAACCACCCCCTAAGAGCCTTCGACTGCTCGGTCCAAGCTGCCACTGAGAGTCAAGTGCTGAAGGGGTCGTACTTGGCTCAGTTACCCGGGACCCTTGGTAGACCGGGCCCCGGGGCATCAGGAGTGAAAGGCCCCAACCCCTATGCTTGGGCCCAGTAGCCCCTGCTTGCCCCATGACTGTTACCCGGGACCCTTGGTAGACCGGGCACCAGGGCCTCAGGAGTGAAAGGCCTCGACCCCTATGCTTGGGCCCAGTAGCCCCTGCTTGCCCCATGACTCTCTGAAAAGAGTTCTGACACTTCTCTTTATGTGTCCACCCAAAGCTGCTGGTGCCCAGTGTACAGGAGTACTCTTGCTGTGTGCAAGATATTCTTGCTAAAAAGCTCTGTTGCTGACAGATAAATAATGAAAGGTTAGTGGTCTCTGAGTTTCTGACACTGTTCACTTTGCTTGTGAGTGTGTGCTATCCATGGTTCCACTTTGTGTGGCAATGATCCTATGTGTACGGTGTGTTGGTGGTGGTTTTTATCCTACATCTGTGTGTGCTTGTTTTTGCAACTGTTGTAGTCTGTGGTGATGCTAACCCTAAATGTGTGTATATGCGTGGGTGCCTATATATATGTGTGTGTCTGGGTGTTACCGTTGTGCTTGTCTACCTCTGTGGTTTCATTCGCCAGGCCTGTGTGTCTATGAGTAACATGTACTCTATGTGTATGTGTATGTGTGAGTGTGTCCATGCATGTGCTCCTGTGTGTGCATGTATCAGTGATTTACACTTCTGCATCTCTCAATGTATGTGGTATCCTTCATCCTGTGTGTGTTTCTGCATATGATTGGCATCATCTTACTTTTTGCTCTGCCTATGTATGTGTGACTGTCTCTTTCCTGCCAATGATAGCCGTTCATTCTGGCTCTCTGGGGACCTGCTTTTTTAAATGTCTCCTTCATTAGATGACAGAGCTGCAAGGAGAGGTGTCTGAGTCCTGCCATCAGTGAAGGTTCATAGAGTGGTCTCTTGGAAGCTTTTGGGGCCCTGTCACAACTGTCATACAGGGCACTTCTCTGCTGACCGCTACTACAAGATCCTCGTTCTAAGTAAAACTCTGGCGCGAGACAATTTGGAGGCAGTTCTGGGGCTTGGAGCCATCTGTAGTTTCCTGCCTCGTCATGAATATGTCAGAAAAGCAGATCAGGCAGTGGCTGAGGCAGCCTGTGGCCCTGAAAGGAGAAGGGCCTGGAGTCAGGAGTCCCTCCTGCCCCTCCACTGGTCAGGACCCTGCTCAGTGGCAGCTCCAGCAAAGGGTTAAAAGAAAGAGAAGAATGGGAGATCAAGGCTTTGAAAGAGATTCATGTATGCGACATGGCGTAGACAGAAGACATGTCTGCTGCACCTAATACAAGCTGCCCCAAGAAGAAGAGCAGCGCGCCCTCAGCAGGACAGAGGCGTGGAGCAGCTCTGCGGGATGTATGTGAGATGTTTGATGAATGAATGCTGTATCTGACCGCTGCCGCCCCCTGCGGCCGAGCCCTGTGGGTCATTCCCACCCAGAACCCAAGCCCCCCTATCCTGTCTGGCATCATCTACCTGGTTCATCGCAGGGGTCAGGAAATCCGCCACGGCTTTCCCTCTCAGGCAGGCCATCATCGCGGAGGAGTCGGTGATCTCACAGCCAGATATGTTTGCGATCGTCTAGTAAAAAAAGGGCGACAACATGGAATTATAGCGTTCTCAGGTCTTCTCCCTATAGGCAACCTATGGAGAAGCCCTCTGACCAGCTATCCCTGTACCCTGCTGTCTAGGGCTGTGCCTGGCATACTCTGAGTCACCCCCTGTTGGGACTTCTGGTTGGTTGAAGGGATGCCCCTGTGGCAATGTGTGAAGCAAAGGCACAGCAGTCACTCGCAGTAAATACATTGAGCGACACAAGAGAGACTTCACACACGCTGTATGGAAATGACGTTTATACTCAACACATTTATTCAATCATTATCACATGGACATCATATACCTTTTGGGCATAAAACACCTCTGTAAATATTCCTAGCAGTACTAGGCCCACTCGCATTGATATGATATCAACAGTAGGCACACTGCGGACAAGTCCTAATCTACCCACCCACCCACAGAGAGAGGGAGCATCCTCAAGCGGGTGGGACACGCTGTCTACACCAGGCCTACCATAGCAATTCGGATCAGGCAATCCCGCACAGTTATAGGGTGCACCCCGGGTCACAAGAATATAAAAGATTTGTACATACAGGAAACTAGAACACTTTTTAGCAGCACCGCGTGCCGGAGCCATGCAGGTAAACCCAATGTCGAATGTATTGTGCTTTTGGCATGAAATCAATGTATAAAGTGGTACCGCCGGCCAGTGTTGTTAATCACAGGTGGGCCGCAGATGATCCCTCCCACTCACTCCGCACCGCTACACAGTACGGCAGGTACCAGCCCAGTCTATACGGAACCCTCTCGCATACATACGCACTCAGCACCCTAATACAAAGCTACTGGTACCCAGCAGGTCAATGATAACTCACTGCAGACTCTGTGGCCCCTGCCTCCCTCCACCCTTTAATTCACCCCAATTGTCCTGTACCCCCAGATAGAAGATAACCAGCCCCACCTCCCGGATACGAGGCCGAATGTGGCTGCAGTCACACTTAGTCTGGGTCCTCTGGAAGCAGGCGGGGATATATAGCAAGTTTTAATTAGGAGGAAGAGGTAAACAAGGGGAGTTTAGCAGCCACTCGGGAACTTCACTCACAAGTCTCAAAACACAATGGAGTCATGCAGTCTCTTGACCCACTTCCGAACTGTCTCGGAAACGTTCCTTCAACCCAGTCAAGCTCTCTTACTTCAACCTGGCACTAAGATGTCTTCGGTAGGGGCCAGGTGTAGAGAGGGCAGGAAATCTGCTGCAATGAGGGTCAAAAGGGGGAACAACCGATGAATGGGGAGTAAGACAGGGAAGCCTCTCGATAGGAAGAGGCACCCCAACAGGTGCACGTTGATCAGGGTCATGCCCAGGTAATCCGGGCACAGCGTCTGGTTTGCGTTGGTATGGTTTGCACCAGACACTTCAGCTCTCAAACACCAAGAGTTGCCAATTCCGCACCTCCGTGTAAATGAGGCACAATGACCAGTGAACGTTGAGATGGGTTGCACCAGGCAATACCGGTCACACACACGAAGAGTTGCAAATTCTGTTCCTCCCTGGAAATGAATCACAATGCCCGGTGCTCAATGATACAGGTCGCACCAGACCAGTCTAGTCACACGCACAGGTACAAGTTCAGCAGAGCTCCATGAATTAGATAAGGCACTACTACAGGTACACCCCCACCTATGAGAGCTGCACCCTGTGAATCTGACACCACACGCAATGAGCATGCAGTAGGCATGTCGCATGAGAGAGATGCAGTACAATCGGCAAAATGGGCCATTCGGGGTCCCACAACTGGTGAATCCGCTCACCACCAGCAAGAGTGTCAGGGGCCCTGAGGTACAGGAACCTCATGCCTTAGATGCGGGGCAAGATTTGTGAGGATCCGCATTAGACAATCCGGTCTCCAGGCACGTCTTAATTCCACGCTCACACCTCTTATGTTCGGTTAACCCTCTCTCCTCGCCCCAAGATTGCTTTGAAGCCTTATACTTTTGTATTACTTGTGCCCCCTCAGTCTCTTTCACGGGTATATTGATTTATAGGCCGCCTGGTTCTAGAGCTAATTTCGCTTCGGACATTTTGAGAATCCTTGAACCCTATTTTGGAAAACCTTCTATCACCATTCTAGGTGACCTCAATTTCCATCTTGATGAGCTTCACTCTAAGGACACTCAATCATTGGTTGATTCTCTTGGAGCCTGTGATCTTAGTCAGCTTGTCACTAGTGCTACTCACTCAGCAGGTCACATCCTTGACGGGGTATTCTCGAATGATCCAAGACTTTCTTGCGGCACCCCTCTACCGCTGGTGTGGACTGATCATTTTGCCGTTCCTCTTCATTTAGCCTTCTCCACTTCCAATCCCACTAAGAAGGGGACCACCTCTTTTACTTCTAGGAGAAATCTCAGAAATCTCACCAATGACGCTTTTGCCCCTTTCGTCCCTACTCCTGAGGCTCTCTCCCTAAAAGACTCGGATGAGGCAGCACAAGCTCTGCATGACTCCATCATGAATGCTGTGGAAAAACTTGCCCCTGCATCCCTGCGATATGTAGCCCGGAGGAAACCATCAGCTCCATGGTTCTCGGACCATCTTAGATTATTAAGACAGGGTTGCAGAAGCAGTGAGAGGAGGTGGAGGAAATCCTGGGATCCTGCGGATAGGGAGGCTCATAAGTCTGCTCTACGGGAGTACAAGCAAAAAGTGATATTGGAGAAGCAGGAATACTTTTCCAACCTCACTAGTTCACTCACTTCCTCCAGGGAGCTTTTTAAAATTGCGGACTCGCTATGCTCCCTCCAACTTCCAGACCCCGTAGTTAGCTCCCAACGTCTGTGTGACGATATTGCAGACTTTTTTCATAAAAAAATCTTTGACATTCATACTTCTTTAGAAGTACAACATCTCTCCCTGACTGAAAATAATCTCCCAGGTATAACCCTTTTGGAATCACCGGATACAGCCCCTTCCAGTTTTCTTTCTGACTTTCCACCTATGTCTCTGGAGGGGTTGAATCTTCTTTTAGATAAGACCAAATCCTCCTCCCCACTTGACCCACTGCCTCTTAAAAAGCTAAAGGAGTGTAGGAACAGCCTCCTTCCCCTTTTACTTGAGGTGATGAATAAGGCAATTGCCCAAGGCACTTTTCCATTAGTCTGGAAGAAGGCCATAGTGAAGCCGCTCCTCAAGAAGCCTTCACTTGACCCCGGCCTCTTGAAAAATTTTAGACCCATTTCCTTGCTCCCTGCACCTGCTAAAATCTTAGAAGCACACTTGAATCGCCACCTATCTTCCTTCCTCGAAGCTTCAGAGTACCTGGACATTACCCAGCATGGATTCCGAAAACATCACAGCACAGAATCTGCCCTCACCTATGTAGTCGATAACATCCGACGCAAGGTTGATGTTGGATAAACAACTGTTCTGGTGCTATTGGACCTCACGGCCGCATTTGACACCCTGTCTCCTGGCATCTTAACATCTCGGCTTAGGGAGGCAGGTGTCACTGGTCCGGCCCTGAGTCTCCTCAACTTCTTTCTCCTAGATAGGGAACAGAGAGTGATGCTCGGCAACCACCTCTCCCCAGCAAAGTCTTTGCAATGTGGGGTGCCACAGGGGTCGGCATTAAGTCTGACCCTATTTAACATCTACGTGGCCCCCCTTGCTAGACTTGTGAGATCGCTGGGGATGGAGGTGGTATCATACGCCGACGACACCCAGATTATGATTTCACTCACCCAGTCCTCTGTCATAACATCTGCCTCCAGCTTCAGGTCCTGTATGCAACATGTTGCAGATTGGATGGTTACCAACTCCCTGAAGCTAAATGGCGACAAGACTGAGGTTTTGGTCTTTGGGAAGGACCAAGATATCTGGTCGAGTGAGTGGTGGCCTTCCTCTCTTGGAACTTGCCCCACTCCCTCTCAATCTGCCAAAAATCTGGGTGTGGTGTTTGATACATCACTCTCGATGTCTTTACAGGTGAGTCGGACTGTCGCGACCTGCTGGGGCGTGATCAGGACACTCAACAGAATCCGCAGCTACCTGTCCCCTCAAGCACGCAAGCAGATTGCAGTCGCCCTTGTTGGTTCCAGGTTAGACTACTGCAACTCTCTCTACATGGAAACCAACAAGGGCCTCATACATCGACTGCAAGTAGTGCAGAACGCTGCTGCACGTTTTGTCCTGGATCTTCCCAGGTCTTCCTCTGCCACTGCTGCGAGGAGAGACCTTCACTGGCTGCCTATCCAGCACAGAATTCATTTTAAAATTCTGTGTCTGACCTACAGAGCTCTCGAGGACGGACCTAAAGGCGCTATCAGCTCCCTGCTTACTCGCTATCACCCTCCAAGGTGTTTGCGCTCCTCGGGACAACTCCAACTCGCCGTCCCTCGCTTTAAGCTCACCAGATGGGGAGCTAGGGCATTCTCCGTCGTTGCCCCACAGCTTTGGAACATCCTGCCGATGGAGATGAAGACGCTACCCTCTCTGGTGCTGTTTAAAAAGGCCCTAAAAACATGGTGCTTCTCTAGAGCCTACACAGGGTGAGCTGCAGAGTTCTTTGTTATGAGCTGGATTTGGAATTAGGCGCCTTGATGCCCACTGGGCTACGTTTGCGCACGATAAGATCCCTTTATTATTAAGTTGGGATTCAGTAGTCGATGTGGCCACTTGAGAGGGCACAGCTCTCCAGATGTCAGAGGTCGATGGTGTAGGTCACTCGCGGGAGATCTTTGATGTCTCCCAGATCTCTGGGAGAACGGGAGGCCCGCCGACGGGCCTTGGAGGGCAAACATCAGGTGCCACACTTCAGCAGGTCTTCGGCCCAGGCCAGCCACTATTCAGAAAGGCACGTGGTCCCCTTCTAGGGCAGTAATCCTCCACGTCCCCTGGCAGTGTGCACCACACAGTCCCGGTTCTCTGTTCCCGCGTCCCCTCAAGTGTGTCTCAGCCGCTGCTGAAGGATGGCACCCGTTGTGATACTGTTTTATGTCTTTGAAGTTAGGGGTGTTTTAAGGGATTTCCCTTTGTACCACAGATGTATTCCTTAAATTGTAGGCGTGTCTGTCATGGGGCCGTGGAATGGAGATCTTAATCTTTAGTGGGGCCATGATCCGGCCTCCAGAGGCTAAGTGCCAAAACCTCTCACTTCCATCCATCCCATCCGGCCCTCAACGGGCAGAGGTCTGTCGTTCTAGTGACATGTCCATGGTTTATGGCTGTTGATTGGGTAATGCACAGATGTGCTCCCCCCACCCCTGGTGCCCACCAGAGCCAGGCGCCACGGCACACAAGGCTCTTAGAGCATAGAAACGTCCATATTCTGTAAGTGGAATTTTTACACAGGATTGGCCAAAACCCCCTTAACCTCTGGAAAGGGTTTGGCACCACAAATCCATTGATAAGAAGCATTGTGAGGCTGCTCCCCTGCGATCCACTATTGCAGTCGAAGTAATGTCAACCCCTTCCCCATGTTAACCTATGGGAAGAGCAGGCCTCAGAGGTAGTGAAAACACACACCGGTATTCCTCACCACAGGGGTGCACGTGCACTAGTCTGCACCCAGACCTGCCAATGGCATGTTGGACACATAGTCCCGAGCACTACAGGTGCAGGCGCATCTGCCCGAGTCTGAAACCGCAGACTGGACATGGGTTAAACTAAACGGGTGTCAGTGTGCAGGCACCAGCCTGCGATTGCAGGTGGCGCATGCAATCGCAGGCACCATCGGTGGGGGTACACTCATACCACGGCTCGCTATGAAAGGCGGCCCGTGAGTTAATCATGATAGATGCCAGTTGGCACTCACCAGTCTGGTATGACAGACCGTGCACATGGGCTTACCCTGGCCCTGACACCTTAGGTACAAGTGCCTGCCACCACTCTGCCTGGTCCCGCCAAACATAGATAATTATCGCCATGCTAGCGCTGTATTAACAACGCTTAGCGCAATGGTGATAATTATCCCAGCGATAGCGATGTTTTCCATGGAGCATCGCTGGTTTCAGGCAATGTTCCATGGAAAACGGCGATATCATTCTTGATAGGGCCTCTGGTCTCAGCCACGCAATCCACCCCCATGTTAGGTATGCCTTAGTCAGGAATTTAACAGACGTTAAATTCCTGCGTTAAGGCATACCTAACGCAATTTCAAATATCGCTACCGCTCGCTGAAAAAGTTGCGAAGCTGGGTTCGCGATATTTTCCCATGGAGTTTTGTCAGGCACGCCTCCTTTGCATCTCATTAACGATGCAATGCGAGGCGTGCTGTCGATGGGCGCTAAAGCAAGGAAACGCCCTAGCATGTCCCTGCTGATAATGCAATAATATTATCGCCGCTTACCGCCCGAAAACGGGCTCTAAAGCGGCCATAACATTATCGATGCCGCTTGATAATATGCCCCCAGGAGCCTTCCGCCTGAATCGGGTTTATTAGTATGCATGGAATCCACCTGTGCGTCCGGCCCTCCCACCCACAGCACAGTTTTATACCCCTTTCCACTCACCATCCACCCCATTCCTCAGGCTCCCACCTGCCCAGTTCCCGCTGTCCCATTGTTCCGCCTTTGGTCATGTACAGTTTACTTTTGTCTTCTACATCTCAACTTACTTGAGCAGTTCTGTGCACAACGTCCTTCTGATCGATGACCAGACCCGGGTAGACCAGGACGCCGCTCTGGGAGACGGCCCGGTGGAACAGGCCCTTGGACAGCGGGGACAGGAGCTGCGGAAGAGCATGCAAGGATTAACATGTATGCACAAATATTACACATCAGTACGATGCCCGCTGCTCAGGTAGATTGTGCCTGGTACTGTTGGCCGTGTGGTGTGGGAGCTGTATTGGATGTATGTGTATCTGTATGTTCGTTGTTTAGGTGGATAAACCCCTATTTAGTAAAAAAACACCCTGTTTAGAGGAGGTAACATATGTCAACTTTTTAGAACATGGAAGTGGGAGATTTTGGTACAAAAAATCAGGGGAATTAATTTTCCCCGTTGACTTCTATTGAAGCAGATGCACTTTCAGGCGAGCGACAGCTAAAATAAAGCTATTTTTGTTTTTAAAAATAAGGAGTCTCCGGCATGGATCAAGTCTATAGGCATCTTTGGGGTAACCCCCCAACCCACTTTTGTTTTTAAATATAAGGAGTCTCCGGCATGGATCAAGTCTATAGGCATCTTTGGGGTAACCCCCCAACCCACTTTGGTTTTTAAAAATAAGGAGTCTCCGGCATGGATCAAGTCTATAGGCATCTTTGGGGTAACCCCCCAACCCACTTTGGTTTTTAAAAATAAGGAGTCTCCGGCATGGATCAAGTCTATAGGCATCTTTGGGGTAACCCCCCAACCCACTTTGGTTTTTAAAAATAAGGAGTCTCCGGCATGGATCAAGTCTATAGGCATCTTTGGGGTAACCCCCAACCCACTTTGGTTTTTAAAAATAAGGAGTCTCCGGCATGGATCAAGTCTATAGGCATCTTTGGGGTAAACCCCCAACCCACTTTGGTTTTTAAAAATAAGGAGTCTCCGGCATGGATCTATTCTATAGGCATCTTTGGGGTAACCCCCCAACCCACTTTGGTTTTTAAAAATAAGGAGTATAGGCATCTTTGGGGTAACCCCCCAACCCACTTTGGTTTTTAAAAATAAGGAGTCTCCGGCATGGATCAAGTCTATAGGCATCTTTGGGGTAACCCCCCAACCCACTTTGGTTTTTAAAAATAGGGAGTCTCCGGCATGGATCAAGTCTATAGGCATCTTTGGGGTAACCCCCCAACCCAATTTGGTTTTTAAAAATAAGGAGTCTCCGGCATGGATCAAGTCTATAGGCATCTTTGGGGTAAACCCCCAACCCACTTTGGTTTTTAAATATAAGGAGTCTCCGGCATGGATCAAGTCTATAGGCATCTTTGGGGTAACCCCCCAACCCACTTTGGTTTTTAAAAATAAGGAGTCTCCGGCATGGATCAAGTCTATAGGCATCTTTGGGGTAAACCCCCAACCCACTTTGGTTTTTAAAAATAAGGAGTCTCCGGCATGGATCAAGTCTATAGGCATCTTTGGGGTAACCCCCCAACCCACTTTGGTTTTTAAAAATAAGGAGTCTCCGGCATGGATCAAGTCTATAGGCATCTTTGGGGTAAACCCCCAACCCACTTTGGTTTTTAAAAATAAGGAGTCTCCGGCATGGATCTATTCTATAGGCATCTTTGGGGTAACCCCCCCAACCCACTTTGGTTTTTAAAAATAAGGAGTCTCCAGCATGGATCAAGTCTATAGGCATCTTTGGGGTAAACCCCCAACCCACTTTGGTTTTTAAATATAAGGAGTCTCCGGCATGGATCAAGTCAATAGGCATCTTTGGGGTAACCCCCCAACCCACTTTGGTTTTTAAAAATAAGGAGTCTCCGGCATGGATTAAGTCTATAGGCATCTTTGGGGTAACCCCCCAACCCACTTTGGTTTTTAAAAATAAGGAGTCTCCGGCATGGATCAAGTCTATAGGCACCTTTGGGGTAACCCCCCAACCCACTTTGGTTTTTAAAAATAAGGAGTCTCCGGCATGGATCAAGTCTATAGGCATCATTGGGGTAACCCCCCAACCCACTTTTGTTTTTAAAAATAAGGAGTCTCCGGCATGGATCAAGTCTATAGGCATCTTTGGGGTAAACCCCCAACCCACTTTGGTTTTTAAATATAAGGAGTCTCCGGCATGGATCAAGTCTATAGGCATCTTTGGGGTAACCCCCCAACCCACTTTGGTTTTTAAAAATAAGGAGTCTCCGGCATGGATCAAGTCTATAGGCATCTTTGGGGTAAACCCCCAACCCACTTTGGTTTTTAAATCAAATCAAATCAAATGAGACTTTATTTCGGTTAATATTTCAAACCATAAAAAGTACATACATTGATTACATTTTCAACTTGCGCATCAATACAATATTAAAAAAACATTATACACAAATATCATTAAAAATCATCATGATTGTTAGTTAGCAAAAAGTGCCCTTCTGGTCCTGACATAGTGCAGTATTGCTTAAAAAAAAGAAGATCATAGGTCTAAGCAAGTTCTTATTCTCAGTGCAAGTTTTAAAAACGACAAAATATGGAGTACACAATCCTGGTGCAGGAGCTGCAAATAAATAAGGGCAGGTCTAATTTGTTTAAAATCCAATGTTCTCAGCAAGTCAACAAGAAAGTAGCGTCTGGGATAATCATAAAACCTGCATAAAAATATAAAATGTAGCATATCCTGAGGAGACTTCCCGTCGCAGCCACAGGGAGCTACATGTTTGCTAAAAATGTCTGATTTGGGTCTTATTAAGAGCTGCTGAAAAGTGTTAAATCTGAACCTAGTCAGCAAGAACTTTTCATGTGAGCTAAAGGCGCAAGCCAGGTAGGGCTCCATTCCACCACACGACTTTAGCATGATAAACTTTCTGACACTTGGTTTCAGCACTTCCACACTTTCTCTGTCCGCCAATTTAAACTTGAGATAGGCTCTTTTAACCGCTGTTATGTCCCCCTTCACAATGCCACTGGGATGGGAGAACAGTTTGGGGAACCCCAGCATTTCAAAGCAAGATTTCAAGTATTTTAGCCAGGGGATGCGCATACAGCTATCCTGAGATGTTACATCCCGTACAATCTGGTGAGTGAGTGGTATCTCCTTGTTAAGCCACAGCGAAACCCAGCAGATCAGTGGCTTCAGTGCTAGGTTATCGCATAAAAACGGTGTCCCTAGCTCCTCATGCACAACAAAGTTCGGGGTACTCGCAGGGACACATAGTAACCGTTTAAAGAAGGTGTTTTCGATAACCTGTAATTGAGTATTGGACACATAGCCCCACAGTTCACTGCCGTATACCGCCGTGGCTACAGACTTGGCATTATATAACTTAATCATTGCAGTTATTGGTTTCTTTCCTATCTTTTTCGCAAGGTTAAGGATGGTTCCATTAACCCTCAACATATCATTCTTCTTCTTCACCAGATGAGGGGCCCAACTTAACTTCGAGTCAAATAGCACACCCAGATAGGAAAAAGTCTCTGTAACCGGAATGGGACTATCATCAAGCTTGAATACAAAGTTCTTTCTTGGGCGTTGGCCAACCTGCATTATATAGGACTTAGAATTATTGTCTATTAGGTCCCTATCAGACATGAAAGCGTTAAAAGCAGTTAAAAGTGCCTGGAGCCCCTTCTCCGTGCGAGAGATTAAAACCGCGTCATCCGCGTATAACAGCACGGGGATGCCCCTTCTGCCTACTCTGGGGCAGTCAACCTGTATAGATTGTAGAGCTGCATCCAAATCGTTAATATAAAAATTAAAAAGAAAAGGGGCAAGAATACATCCCTGACGTACTCCTTTATTTATCATAAACTTATCAGTGGTGTCCCCATTAGATGAATATCTTACATTGGCACTAGTTTGATGGTGCATATCCACCAGGAAGTCGACAATCCCAATGTCGACTCCCCTCGCCCTCATGTGCTGCCACAGCCTCCCCCTGTTAACACAGTCGAAGGCTGACGACAGGTCCATGAAGGCGAGGTGGATCGTACCCTTCTGGGCCACCGTGTATTTGCTGAGTATGAGGAATAAATTAAGACACTGAGTTATCGTGGATCTGCCCTCACAGAATCCATATTGAGATATAGACATGACATTATTTGCGGTTGCCCAACTAGTGATTCTCCTCAACAAAACTCTCCCGATAACTTTAACCTTTGAATCAATTAGGGAGATTGGACGGTAGCACAGTGGGCTACCCCTATCTCCCTTTTTGAAAACCGGGACAATGGTTGACACCCCCTAGGTCACTGGACATCCTACCACTGTGGCAGCATTGAAAACCGCCAGCAAGATAGGAACCCAGAAGTGTGGTCTGGACTTAAATAAATCAGGGGGGATGCCATCTGGGCCGGGGGCTTTGTTTGATGTTAAACCTTCTATGGCTTCAAACACTTCGCCGTACTCAAACCTGAGTACTCCTTTAGATTCCCTAGGATAGCTCACACCAGTGCCAGGGTCGGCTGAAAAGTACAGTGATTCAAAATGACGAAACCAATCCTCTTTCATTATACAGCACTCCAGCCCATCCCCCGGTTGTTCTGACAGGAATCGTTTTTTTACTAACTGCCAGAATTTCGTGCTACTATTTAGGGTCTCGGGGTCCAAAAGCTCATTCCAGGCCTCCACACGCAAAGTCTCCTTATGTGTTTTAAGGGAGGACTTATATACTTTGCGGCAGAGTCGGATTTTCTCCTGGTTCCACGGTACATCTGCCAGTGCTGCCTTCAGGTTACGGGCAGCTTTTGAACACTCTTGGTTAAACCACCTTGGCCCGCATTTCTCTAAGTTTTCCTTAGATGGTTTCGTGAGTAACCCTGACACTTTCCCCGCCGAAAGCTTGAAAGGCATTAAGCACCCCCACCGGATCTGTCCCTGTACAATTAACAATTTCATCTGCACAGGATTCCTCTATATTTTTATACAGAAGGTCTGGGGTAATAGTTGACCACTTTAAGCGCCGCCTCCCGTCAGTCGTTGTCAGATTGCTTGCAAGGCGTGAGGGCATGACATCTGAGAGGCCAAAACCCCTGAGACAAACCACAAGGGGGTTGTGATCACTGAACTCACTATTATTAATATCAAAGGATTCTAAGAAAGGCAACAGAGCTTCAGAAAATAGCATGTGGTCAATAAAGGTGCCTCTACCATGCCCTTTAAAAGTCGGAGTGTCAAAGCTTTTACCGGGATGTCTAATTTCCATGCCCATTGTTAAAACTAAGTCATTCATCATGGAATTGCAAAATTCACCCTCTGCTGTATGTGCAAAATGTAGCCCATCTGCTCTATCGCAGTTTAAATCCCGTATACACTTCCTAAGGGGATCGCCACAGAGGTGCACATTGAAATCTCCCATGACCATTAGATTAAGGCTATGTTTCTTCATAGAGGCATTAATATATTCATCTAGTACAGTTAGTTCATTAAATGCTAGGGTGGTATTAGTAGCATTGTAAAAATTGACCAGTCCAACCCTATTGCTTTTGGCACACAAAACAATACCCTGGGCACATGAACGTTGTACATTGATGGTGAGGATACTCGAAGTTATCAAAACAGAGACAAAGATCACCAATCCTCCCTTTGGTCTTCCTCTATTAGATGGAGTTGCTGGCACAGAGAACGCTTTATAACCTTCTAAGAACATTTCACACTCCACATCCCAAGTCTCTTGGAGGCAGATAACCTTAAATTGTTTTATAAAAGAAACCCATTTTTCATCTGCCATTTTGGTTGCTAGACCCGCAACGTTCCAAGACACAATATTCACACATTTATTGGGCTCCTGTGGGTTGGTAGAGTCAATATTGCATGTTAGATCAGCTACATTTAATCCATCCTTACCCACAGGTACTTTATGTCAGTCACACATATCAAGACCGGACAGGAGTTCATATCTGTTATGTGTGTTGACATTATAGGCCATCTGGCATTGCCCACCGAGATCAAGTCTGTTCCCTGGGTTAGTTGGAAAACCTAGCCCGCCAGAATTAACTACATTATATGTAAATTGCATCCCATTATTCCCAATGTTCGGGGTCAGAGTATCAAACCGAGGTGTTGGCCTGCTCCGTTGTGGGGGTGCCGTACAAAGGTGAGCATAAAAGTAGCCCAGTGGACGAACACAGATACTACCCTCATTGTATACCAGGGATGCAGCTCTCAGGAGTACTGTTGCCACATGTTGGGGGTGTCTAAAATTAGCCACAATGCAATCCCCATTGCCCACTTTGTTAGAAGGCCCTACCCAGTTTACCCTTCTAACTAGCGTTATCTGATCTGAATACCCGACGGGGAAACCGCAGTTCTTATTTAGCCATGAGACTGTCTTGTTTTTTAGAGAGTCATATGACTCGCCATAAGGAGATGCCGGATGGGTGCCAACTGCAGGGACATTTGTTAAGACCACCACAAAAGGCGCACAATCCGGAGGAAGATTTAGATAGCCATTTCTTCTGTCAGGTCTAGGGTCTATCTTGTTACCTGTAGTTGGAAGTGAGCCTACACGTGGCTGCGGGTTTCCTGCTTTAGATTGGGGGAGACTGACAGGTGGTGGCCGCTGGGGTCTATTCCCTAGTGTACTCTGTGCTCCTGCCGGATTGACTACTGCTGGCACATTTTTCCCCTGTTCAGCTTGGGTGGACCTTATTTCTTTTAGTATAGTACTAGTATCTCCAGCGGCCTTTTGCTGCGCAGAGACAAGCCCCCCAAGCCTGTCTACTTCTTTTACAAGGGAATCGATTTTTCCCACTAGTGGTTTGAGAGCCTCCTCTATCTTCATCCCCAGGCTGGTCTCCATAATTGAGATTAAGACAGTAAACTGCTCATTAGTAATGTTAACACTGGCATTCTGCTTGGGGGGCCTGAATCAGCTCCCGTGAACACAAAGGGATTGTTAGCTACTGCCCAGATGTTATCAGTAGTATGGCTAGGGTTTGCTTCCGCTAAATTTCTAGTTGGTTGTCCCCCTTTACGTATTGCCGTCTTTCTACACTGCCTTAATGGCCTCTTCTTGGTAGTTCCCCCCTCGCTCGCTTCACTATTTATATCGGGTTGCTCCCTCTCTCCTGAATGTACCATTGCCACAACATTTACAGAGTTGGGTGTTAATGTCAGCATACATGTTGGTGGGCTGGCTGGTAGCGGGTCGAGTGCCCTCAGAGAGTGCATTTCCGAGTTGGACAAACTAGCCCCGTTAGTAGCCTCTGTGTCTTGTGCAACAATCAGGGGATCATCCTGTGTACATACTGTGGTATCTCCTTTCCCTAATGAGGCACGCCGATCGCTATTTATCTGGGCGACCTTTTTTACCATATAGTTATCAATGGCACTCTGTCCCAGTGGCATGTTGCCTACTTTAGCCTTAGACATTGAGCTTGTAAAAAACACACACTATAAAAAGATAAACAGTGCAAATGCAGAACCATACAAATTGTAGGCACAATGTTTAAAATGTCTCAGTTGCTACTAGGAATCGACAAACAAAATGGGCCTACCCAGTCCGAGCAGCGTTTCTGGCCCAGACCAGACTCCTCAGGCCTCTGAGGGCCACAGAGGGCCCGCCCTTTGCCCGGTCTTCGCCCCGGGCGCTCCCGCGGGCGCGACTCGCGGGGCGAGAGGGCGTGGGGAGCTTTGTACCGCCTCCTGTCGCTCAGCACCCGTCATGGTGCGCCGCCACTCCCGAGGCTTCTGGGGAATGTAGTGCCGTTGCCCTCACGGCTGCCCGATGGCGTGAAGCAGCCCGGGTTCGAGCTAGGAAGTCTCTCGGCGCTTCCTGTCTACCAGAATCCCTCGAGCCGCACCACCGTTTCCCTCACGGCTGCCCGATGGCGTGGTAGCAGCTCCGCTGTAGCCCCCGCAGTGCTCGCTGCCGCGGGGAGCTTTGTACCGCCTCCTGTCGCTCAGCACCCGTCACGGTGCGCCGCCACTCCCGAGGCGTCTGGGGAATGTAGTGCCGTTGCCCTCACGGCTGCCCGATGGCGTGAAGCAGCCCGGGTTAGAGCTAGGAAGTCTCTCGGCGCTTCCTGTCTACCAGAATGCCTCGAGCCGCACCACCGTTTCCCTCACGGCTGCCCGATGGCGTGGTAGCAGCTCCGCTGTAGCCCCTGCAGTGCTCGCTGCCGCGGGGAGCTTTGTACCGCCTCCTGTCGCTCAGCACCCGTCACGGTGCGCCGCCACTCCCGAGGCTTCTGGGGAATGTAGTGCCGTTGCCCTCACGGCTGCCCGATGGCGTGAAGCAGCCCGGGTTCGAGCTAGGAAGTCTCTCGGCGCTTCCTGTCTACCAGAATCCCTCGAGCCGCACCACCGTTTCCCTCACGGCGTGGTAGCAGCTCCGCTGTAGCCCCCCAACCCACTTTGGTTTTTAAAAATAAGGAGTCTCCCGCATGGATCAAGTCTATAGGCATCTTTGGGGTAACCCCCCAACCCACTTTGGTTTTTCTAAATTGTCGCTTTTTGCTCTTTTGGAAGGTATATAATAGTTAGGTCTGACGTTCGGTAGGAACAGAGTTATTTGTTTTGCTAATATATCCAATAAATGCCAATTGACCGGATTCAGGCAAGAGACTCCTGATCTTTGCAGCTAATAATCGATTCATTGTGTCTATCTCTACTTGAAATTGCCTTTCCTTCAATAGAAGTCAATGCAGGAAATGTGTTCTTCTGAGAATTTTTTTTAAATCTCCCCCTTTCCTATCAAAAATGTTGGCATGTGTCTAATAACTTCGGAGCTGTTTGACAAATCTTCACGAAACGTTCCCAAAAAACAATGCATCCACCTCAGCTTTTACCTGGAAAGTTTTGGATTCTTAAAATGCTTTTCACCAATGCATTTTCCATAGGGAATTTTAGACAACAAAACAAACAAACCAGCTGAAGAGAATTACACCAAATTTGGCAGAAAGCTAGGTTCTTACCTGGAACGTGTACTTCTGTGATTTGCTCTAAATCTGTTCAGTCGTTTTTAACAAATGAAGGCTCAAAATGACAGTTTGTGTCCAGGTAGGCTCTGATTGGCCACTTTACAGGTACTAGTCCCTCCTGATTGGTTGGTCACAACCTGGACAATATGTTGCGGCAGTCATTGCAGTAACTGGGGATAGGCTTCCCACTGTAGTGAAAGGCAAGTTTAGAGCGCACCAAAAAGGAGCACGTATAAAGGGGGATAACAGGTGTTAGTCATGTTATAAATCATTTGCTGGGGGCACCCTGCACATTGTAGGAACTGTGGTGTAGTCTAAGTTGACTTTACTTAGGATAAAATGCTGACCCTGCACTGGGAACCCATGAGCTGTCTTCTCTCGTGATGTTCCCATGGAGGTTCTGGAAGGTTCTCCTGGAGCTAAAGTGAGAGCAGATGTTCTGTAAATTGGCCCATGAGAGAACAGAGACTGGCGCACCGCAGCAGCAGCAGGGGCCGCCAGCTAAATCTGTGTCGGGACTGGAGGCTTCGGATTCGGCTTCTCTCTTTTTACTCCTTAAAACGTAGCAGCCAATCACAGTACACTTCTATCATTGGGCTATATTGGAGTGGTGGCTGGGCTACATTTAGGCGCTTTTTGTCTGTGGCCATCTTGGGAGTCTTTCTTGTTGTCATCAAGCTCCCCCATTTCCTCATTTCCTCCAGCATCCTCTGAAGGGAATGATTTCGGTTTTGATTCCATCAAGATGGCGTTCAGGTGTTCCACACTTTTCTCATAAATACGAATGTTGGCGCTGTAGTTGTTGGCATTGGACACCTGCTGCAGGGCCTCTGAATGTGGCAGCTTTGAGGGAGAGGGACGTTGTGGCAGAAGATTCTGTCTATTCTGCTTCAAGGAGGGGAGTGGAAGGAGCGGCTCCCTCTGCACATGGCACTTCAAGGGATTGGTGGAAGGAGGGGCTCCCTCTGCATGTGGCACTTCAAGGGCTTGGTGGAAAGAGGGGTTCCCTCCTCAGCTCCCTCTGCACGTGGCACTTCAAGGAGTGGAGTGGAGGGAGGGGCCCCCTCCTCAGCTCCCTCTGCACGTGGCACTTCAAGGCGTGGAGTGGAGGGAGGGGCTCCCTCCTCAGCTCCCTCTGCACGTGGCACTTCAAGGGCTTGGTGGAGGGAGGGGCTCCCTCCTCAGCTCCCTCTGCACGTGGCACTTCAAGGGCTTGGTGGAAGGAGGGGCTCCCTCCTCAGCTCCCTCTGCACGTGGCACTTCAAGGGCTTGGTGGAAAGAGGGGTTCCCTCCTCAGCTCCCTCTGCACGTGGCACTTCAAGGCGTGGAGTGGAGGTAGGGGCCCCCTCCTCAGCTCCCTCTGCACATGGCACTTCAAGGGCTTGGTGGAAGGAGGGGCTCCCTCCTCAGCTCTGCACGTGGCACTTCAAGGGCTTGGTGGAAGGAGGGGCTCCCTCCTCAGCTACCTCTGCACGTGGCACTTCAAGGGTTTGGTGGAAAGAGGGGCTCCCTCCTCAGCTCCCTCTGCACGTGGCACTTCAAGGGCTTGGTGGAAGGAGGGGCTCCCTCCTCAGCTCCCTCTGCACGTGGCACTTCAAGGGCTTGGTGGAAAGAGGGGTTCCCTCCTCAGCTCCCTCTGCACGTGGCACTTCAAGGGCTTGGTGGAAAGAGGGGCTCCCTCCTCAGCTCCCACTGCACGTGGCACTTCAAGGGCTTGGTGGAAAGAGGGGTTCCCTCCTCAGCTCCCTCTGCACGTGGCACTTCAAGGGCTTGGTGGAAAGAGGGGTTCCCTCCTCAGCTCCCTCCGCACGAGGCACTTCAAGGGCTTGGTGGAAAGAGGGGTTCCCTCCTCAGCTCCCTCTGCACGAGGCACCTCAAGGGCTTGGTGGAAAGAGGGACTCCCTCCTCAGCTCCCTCTGCACGAGGCACCTCAAGGGCTTGGTGGAAAGAGGGACTCCCTCCTCAGCTCCCTCTGCACGGCTGCACGTTGCACTTCAAGGGCTTGGTGGAAAGAGGGGCTCCCTCCTCAGCTCCCTCTGCACGTGGCACTTCAAGGCGTGGAGTGGAGGGAGGGGCTCCCTCCTCAGCTCCCTCTGCACGTGGCACTTCAAGGGCTTGGTGGAAAGAGGGGCTCCCTCCTCAGCTCCCTCTGCACGTGGCACTTCAAGGGCTTGGTGGAAAGAGGGGTTCCCTCCTCAGCTCCCTCTGCACGTGGCACTTCAAGGGCTTGGTGGAAAGAGGGGTTCCCTCCTCAGCTCCCTCTGCACGTGGCACCTCAAGGGCTTGGTGGAAGGAGGGACTTCCTCCTCAGCTTCCTCTGCATGTGGCACTTCAAGGGCTTGGTGGAAGGAGGGGCTCCCTCCTCAGCTCCCTCCGCACGTGGCACTTCAAGGCGTGGAGTGGAGGGAGGGGCTCCCTCCTCAGCTCCCTCTGCACGTGGCACTTCAAGGGCTTGGTGGAAAGAGGGGCTCCCTCCTCAGCTCCCTCTGCACGTGGCACTTCAAGGGCTTGGTGGAAAGAGGGGTTCCCTCCTCAGCTCCCTCTGCACGTGGCACTTCAAGGGCTTGGTGGAAAGAGGGGTTCCCTCCTCAGCTCCCTCTGCACGTGGCACTTCAAGGGCTTGGTGGAAAGAGGGGCTCCCTCCTCAGCTCCCTCTGCACGTGGCACTTCAAGGGCTTGGTGGAAAGAGGGGCTCCCCCCTCAGCTCCCTCTTCACGTGGCACTTCAAGGGCTTGGTGGAAAGAGGGGTTCCCTCCTCAGCTCACTCTGCACGTGGCACTTCAAGGGCTTGGTGGAAAGAGGGGTTCCCTCCTCAGCTCCCTCTGCACGTGGCACTTCAAGGGCTTGGTGGAAAGAGGGGCTCCCTCCTCAGCTCTCTCTGCACGTGGCACTTCAAGGCGTGGAGTGGAGGGAGGGGCCCCCTGTTGGACTTGGCCGGCAGGGCAGGTTCACCCCTAGACTTTTGGCCTTATTTGTGACCCTGTGTTAGTGATTTTTGGGTCTCTGCGCACTTTCCCCTGAGTCCCAGAGTGAAAGTGCGTGCGTGTAGCATGGCTGGCCTGCCCTCCCATAGGAATGCATGGGGAATGTGTGTGTCCCTGGTAGTTCCTGATGCGTGGGGAGTACAGGCTCGAGTTTAGTATGTATAAACTCGTGAGAGTGAATGCTGCAAGATGGTGTCTGCGGCATGTATGTGTCTAGTTGGGAAGTGCTACTTCTGGACATTGAGGTATGTGTGCAGAGAGGGTGCTGGAGCGTGATTGGCTGGAGCTGGCTGGCATGCCAGGCTCCAGGAAGTCTGGATGGGTCTGCCCGGTGGTGAGTGGGAGATTAGCATGAGTGATGTGTGGGAGGAGTGTACCTGGGTCCTGGATGGGCTGGGTTTTCCCCACACAATGCTGGATCCGCCCCCCTGTGGTGTGTCTAATGACCCTAGCCTCCCCAGTGAAAGGAATGGGTGGTTGGGCCATCAAGAGTGCTCCAGAACCAGCTGCGACTGGTTTTACCCCCACCCTGCACCCTGAAACAAAGGATTTGTCAGTATAAGAAGGGGCTGTGTCCCCACTGAAAATGTTCTACTTTTGAATCCTGCCAGAGGGGGCTTGTGCCGCTGCTGGGGCCAGAAGGACCGCCACTTGGGGAGTCTCCCTGCCTGGAGACCCAGTGTGCTGGCTCTGGCCCAGCCTTGCCCCCCCTGCCTGCCTCCAGCCCTGCTGGAGCCCTGTCCTCCAGTGCTGGGGAGCACTGAGGACTTCTTGCCTGCAGCCTGAGAGCGCTTGAGGTTCCGTGACAATTGTAAGTGGTGTTTTCGACTCACACGAATATGGTCGAGTCTAGTATCTATGAACCGCAAATGACGAGTTTAGCAAGTGTGCGCAGTTTCGCTGTGCTAACTTAAACCGTTCGTTTGTTATGTGGGTTTGTCATCTGTACCCACGGGTTCCATCTTAGATACGGCATCCATTTTGTCTCTTGCCCTCAAGTAGCCAGCGAACGGACGCTGTCCGCTTCGCGACCCTGGGACTCCCAAGATATTTGCGGAAGACACATGTTCTTTGAAAGTGTCTTTATGACGAGGGGGATGCTACTGTAAGGCAGATGGCGCCGCTCGAGGCTCATCTTGCCGCACGGGCTTATTGTCTCAGCCGTGCATCTCATTAGGCACGTCCCTTTGATGCCTGTATCTCGTGCTTCTCGACACTCCCCTTTTACACCCTTTCCGATCTCCCCACTGTCCCCGTCTTCCTCTGCACCTGTCTTCGTTCCTGTTTCGATCTACTTTACTGCTGATTGGAATTTGCTAATGGTGGGAAGATGGGTTTTTACGGTTGGGAACCGCCAAATGTTTCCGCACTTATGTTCCGGATCTTGTGTGTTTCAAAGTGATCTAAGCGACCCCTCTGAGAGCGACTTGTGGGAACCAGGTTGTAAACTATTGTGTATCATGTTATCCTATGGGTAGAAACTGTATAAAAGGAGCGATCCACAAATACAATTTGAAGCAGTCTCCCCGAACTACACTCGATGTACTTCCTGTGACTTCTGTGTTCCCTGCAGTAAATAAACCTTGACTCTTTGACGCCGAAGGAAGTGTCCCGTGTCTCTGTGATTTGTACGCCGGAGCAGGTTACCCACGAAGGTTTCAGGTGTTGTGCCCTGGCACCGCTGGGTCCAAAGAACCCAGTCCTTCAGTTGGCGCCCAACGTGGGGCTGCATCAGTGGTACCGGTCCAAGCCTGACGATCGTGAGGAACTTCGTGTGAAATCTCCGAGGGAAGGTGCACCCCGCTTCATCGATCCTGTTGTCGAAATAAGTGGCCCGAAGACTTTTCCCGCGAAGATTCCCGCCTCCTAACGGCTGCGACGGACTGCTACCCTGACTGTAGACCTGTTTTGGCGCCTGGCGTAGACCTTGGTATAGCGAGACGATAGACGGGCCTTCCTGAGGACGCCATTGATCTTTGAGTTAAGTATTTGTGGGTCGCTCCCAGAGTTCTTGGTTGTAGACACTTTAGCGAGTGTTTTTGTTGTAGACACTTTAGCGGGTGTCTTTGTTGTACACGCTGTGTGAGTGTTTTTGTCGGTGACACTTTGCTAGCGTACTTTGTTGTTGTTGTATTTGTTTGACGACTGCAGCCGCCAAAGACCGAGGGTTTAGTTCTTTGCTGGGACTTGGTAAATCCCGAAATCCCGTAACCCTTGAAGTTTGTGAAACTCGGCTAGTGTGCAAGATGCCTGGTCGCAGTACTTTGTTCAGTTGCTTTAGACCTTGTGGTGCGGATTCCCTGCTGGAGGACTCATGTCCGATACCTCCGGTTGGAACTCCTACTTATGACCTATATAGCAAACATGGGCTAGGCCCGATTGCTTTTAATGATTATTGGATCAAATATACAAAGAAAGACGGCGATCTTCGTTGGCCACCTCACGGTAGCTTCGAAGCGTCGATCTTAGATAATTTAGAAATAAAGTTGTTCGAACGTAAATCAAGGCCGGCCATGTTTGATGCCTTTCGGTTCTGGCGCAAAGAAGCCCGACAGAAAGAGATCAGACAAAATAAACGTAGTCAGCGAGATAATGTTGCTACTATAGTGAAGAAAGCTGAGCAGTTTCAGCGTGATAAGGAGGATAAGGATAAGGAAGTGTTTGAGAGATTACAGCGTATGTCCATAGACAAATGCTATCCTGTTTTGTCTACGGAGTCGGATAAGAAGGAAGAGGCAGTTGAGGATTCTTTAATGTCCTATCTTATGAAGTCGCCACCTCCGTACGTACAGGGTACCGCAGTTCCTGTGGTCCCTGCCGTACCTGCTCTCCCGCTTGTTATTCCTCCGCCTATTCCTCAACCTGCACCCGCTCTTCCGACTGTTCCTGCTCCTGTGCCTGTGTCTATTCCTACGGCTCCTCCGCTTCCACATACTCCTGTTCCCGCTACTGCTCACGCTACTGCTCCTGTGTTGTTAACCCCTGTTGCTGCTAACGTCTCTACTCCTTCTCTTGTTAGTCCTGTGTCTTACTCTTCTCCCTCTACTCGTAATCGTGATTCTCCCCTTGCGACAAACTTCTTTCAGTCGCTCGGACCTGTTTTTGGGTCTGCAGGTTCTGATGGTCCACAGAGACGTAGCCAGCTTCCTGGTAATAGAGAACGTGTTGCGCTATACAATATGGCGATGGGTTGGATGATAAACCCTGTTAGAAATCCACCTCGTGTTATCCTCGAAACGTTTGATCAATTCAACATACCTACTCAGAGATATGTGTTTGATGAAATGTGCAAGTTCTTACATGATCAGATAGCGGCTGTTGCGCCTGACGAGGTGCTGACCGCCCTGTCTAATCTTCGGCTTCAGTTCGCAACTGGACTGATAGTCGATACTAATGTCCGACGTGCTATTGAACGGTTGCTATCTCTTCGTCCCGCTCCTATTCCTCATGCATTGTTCGTTGAGGACATTGAACAACGAGATGGGTCTGGCCAATATCCTATGCGAGAAGTTCCGCCAGTTTGGGTACCCGCTGATAATACCAATGCTAATGCTCCAATACCAGCACATTTCCAGAGAGTGTGGATACACCTCCCTTGGAAACGATCGGAAGTGCTTCAGGTGAAACAAACTTTGCCTGATCCTCGCAAAAATCCTGCGGGGTATTACAAAGAATTATCGCAGCTCGTAGACGCTACGATAATGAATCTGGCCGATATCGACATGTTGTTTGGCAATGTCGTACCGCAACCGGTATGGGCCAAGATTCGTCACCAAGATCACGCGAATGAATTAGGTGGTGATTGGGCTGCCATTACAGCGGCAGACGCTGGACAAGTGGCTGCTACTAAACCCGATCAGTTGATTGAACTTCTTCCCCAGCGAATCATTACGTTAATGAAAACGCTTATGCCAGCTATGAGGGTAAATTGGGACAAGTTGTCAGCCTGTAAGCAGAAGAAAGATGAGAGTGTTTCAGACTTCTTTACGAGGTTCGAGGAAACATTCGTCGATCATAGTGGGCAGGATATGGGTACTGAGGGTGGACAGAGGTTGTTTGTGGATAAATTTGTATCGAACTTATTGCCCGACTTGTGCAATAAATTGAAGAATTCAGAAAGTTCATGGGCCGTTTCTACCTCAGCTCAGATATTGGCTACGGCACAATATTACGAAAATAGAGAAAAGGAGGAAAATGACCGTGCCGATAAAAAGACGAAAGAGCTGAAAACTAAAGTGTTGTTACAACAAGCATATCCGCCGCGTTCTAATCAGAATGCGCCTCAGCAGAATAGATCGCAGTCGCAATTAAATCGATCGCAGCCGCGTAATGATTCATCTTTTCAGAGATCTTCGTTGGGGTACAACCAATGTGCTTATTGTAGACAGGAGGGACACATTAAATTCAATTGTCCTGCTTTAAATGATCGTAGTGGTGGTAATTCGTCTAGAGGAGGTCGTGGTGGTTCACAGAACGCATCACGTGGTAGAGGTCGTGGTGCTCAGAACGACCGTTCTGATAACTCGTCAAATTCTAATAATTGTTTCGACCAACGTGGATCATCGCAAGGACGATCTGCGCAGTACAATGTAGACGATTATTACGTCGATCAGGGAACTGACGATAGTAATTACTAGGACAGCCAAAGACAAGGAGAGGGAGTGGTATCAGTTCCGGTTGATCAGAGAGGGCCTTACGTCGCAGTTGCTACATCGGGCGTCGTTGAGCCTTTTCTGTTGGACACTGGTGCAGCGAAAAGTTCTATCATGCATTCGAAACTCCCTGGCGCACCTTTGTCTGGCTTAACTAATGTATCTGTTGGATTCTCTGGCGCCCCCGTTAGCAATCCAGTTTCGCGCCCTTTGCCCCTTAAAATTGGGCCTCGTGAGCTCGAAGCTCCGTTGATTTTAACCACTGGTTGTGGTGAAAATCTTTTGGGTCTGGATTTGCTTAAACGCTTGTATGCGACTTTGTATTGTTCTCCTGCGGGTGTAAAGCTTACGTTCGGAGAGAAAGTAGTCTCTCCCATGTACTTGTCCCTCGATAAGCTTCCACCGGAATTGAGTTCTCTTCCTGCATCTTTGTGGGCGACGGGTCCAAATGACGTGGGCCTACTTGATATCTCCCCTTATGTTGTTCGGTTGAAATCGAATGTGCGATTGCCACGTATTCCCCAATATCGTATCTCCCTGGATGGTGAACGAGCTTTGTTAGCGATCATCTATGATTTGATCGAGAAAGATGTCATTGAAGAAACTCGGGGAAACGTGTGCAATAGTCCTGTACTGCCCATTCTTAAACGTACTGATCCTACCAAACCGCCTGTTTATCGTTTTGTTATTGATTTACGGGAGGTGAATAAAATTGTGGTTCCTCAATTCCCTGTTGTGCCTGACATTACGGCGCTACTGACTCTGATTCCAGCTACGGCTTCATGGTTTTCGGTGATTGATTTGAAAAATGCGTTTTTCAGCATCCCGATTGCCGAAGAGAGCAGGGACCTTTTCGGTTTCTCTCTTGGTGGACGTAGCTTCCGGTTCAAACGCGCTCCTCAGGGCTACTGTGAAAGTCCATCGATTTACAGTCAAGCTTTGAAGGGTCAACTAGATGCGTTTAGGTTGCCGGTTGGTGCGGCTTTAATCCAATACGTCGACGACTTATTGGTGGCTGCTGATACTCAGGACATTTGCAAAATTGCTACAGTGTCGTTGCTGCAACATCTCTGTGAGTTAAATCACAAGGTGTCACCTTCTAAACTCCAATATTGTTGTCAAGAAGTAACCTATCTAGGTCACTTATTGTCAAAGGAGGGAAGGAGATTGACCCCAGAGAGAATTGCAGCGATTGCGCGCATGGCTGTGCCACAAACCCAAAGAGATGTGCGTGCCTTTCTAGGTATCACATCGTACTGCAGGCAGTGGATTCCTAATTTTTCATTGCTAGCGAAACCATTAGTGGCTCTTACGTGCAAGGATGTTTCGACTCCTTTACCATGGACGGAAGAATGTCAGAAACGTTTTTCTGAATTACGTGATTCATTGTGTTCGGCCCCTGTGTTAGGTACCCCTGATTACAGCAAGCCGTTCACGTTATATGTTCACGAGAGGGAAGGTTGTGCTTTAAGCGTCTTAACGCAACCTTTTGGTGGTAAGCAACGTCCATGTGCATATTTTTCCTCGACCTTAGACCCAGTAGCTAGAGCATTGCCGAGTTGTTTGAGAGCAACTGCGGCAGCTGCGGTCTCCATCCGACAATCAGCAGGATTGGTCATGGATAATATGCTTACGGTGATGGTTCCGCATGCAGTCGATACTCTTTTGAACCGTACGAAAACTCAGCACTTGACGAGTGCGAGGTTATCTGGGTACGAATTGACGCTCTTGGCAAGCCACATTCAGATAAAACGTTGTAATGTCCTAAATCCGGCAACTTTGTTACCAATTAGTGCAGAGTCAGATGTAGTAGCAGAACATGACTGCTACTTGCGTACAGAGGAGGAAACAAAAGGTCGTGTGGACCTTAAAAACACCCCATTGGAAGACCCGGATGGCATCCTGTATGTGGATGGGTCATGTTTTAAATTGCCGAATGGTGATGTGACTACTGCTTATGCTGTGGTGACATTGAATACTGTTGTTGAGACTGCGAGATTGAATCAGAATTCTGCCCAAGCTGCAGAGCTGATCGCTCTTACTAGAGCATGTGTATTAGCAAAAGGTAAACGTGTGAATGTGTACACCGATAGTCAGTATGCTTTCGGTGTAGCGCATAGTTTCGGACGATTGTGGCGAGAACGTGGTTTCTTGACGTCACACGGCACGAAAATACAGCATGGCCAGCTTGTGAACGATCTTTTGGATGCATTGACTTTGCCTGCTCAAGTTGCAATTGTTAAATGTAGTGCGCATCGTAAGGTGACGGATGATGTTGGTCGTGGTAATGCGTTTGCAGATGAGATTGCTAAGGAGACTGCCCGGAACCTTAGCACTCGAATGTATGTGACGAATTCGGTTAGGTGGCCTACAGAATCAAGTATGTGTGAGAATACTATAGAGAGTGTGAAAGCAATTCAGAATGAGGCCACCGACACTGAAAAGATGAAGTGGAAAGAAAGTACGGGAAGGTTGGATGTGAATGGTTGCTGGATTGATTTGTCAGATCAGAAAAGATGGATGTTGCCTGATGCGTATGTACTGGCCGTTGTGCAAATGGCACATGGGTTAGCACATATTAGCGCGAAAGGTATTTGCAAGTTGTTGGCTGGTGTGTGGAAGAATGATGGAATTACTAAGTGTGCTGAACGTTTGGTGAAGAATTGTATGGTGTGTATAATGTACAATCCTGGCAAAGGAACCCCAACTCCCCCTGGCAGTTTTGCTCCTCCTTCGTATCCCTTTGAGGTGATCCAATTGGACTTCATCCATATGGAGCGATGCAATAACCTGAAATACGTTTTGGTTGTGGTTTGCGCATTCTCCCGATGGATCGAGGCCTATCCCCTCAAAGATAATACTGCTTTGTCTACTGCGAAAATCCTACTGAAGGAATACTTTCCTCGGTATGGAATGCCTAGAGTCGTGTGGTCAGACAACGGAAGTGAGTTTGTTGGAAGTGTGATGAAGAGTGTGTGTAAGGGCCTTGGAATTAATCAGAAATTCCACAGCGCCAATCATCCCCAGTCAGCTGGATTGGTTGAAGGGTACAATGGCACCCTTAAACTAAAATTAGCGAAGATCCAGGCTACGACTGGACTTTCGTGGCCTGACGCTTTGCCTCTAGCATTACTGTCAACTAGGGCGACTGTACACTCCCGAATAGGGCTTAGTCCCTATGAAATAGTGTTCGGCCGTCCTGCGAATGTGTGGGGGGTTCCTAGGCCAGGTATGTTTGTTGATCTTGAGTACCCGATGTTGATTGACTACTTACATGACTTGACTGCTAAACTGAGGTTAATTCATCAACAGGTTTACGACGCCTTGCCGACGCAGACGGAGGGTCCAGGCCACCAGCTCCAGCCTGGTGATTGGGTTGTCACCCGAAATTTTTCGCGCAAGAAGAATCTGGACCCCCGCTTTGTTGGACCTCACCAGGTGCTCCTGGCCACGAGGACTGCCGTTCGTCTTGAGGGACGGAAGAACTGGGTACATGCTACCCATTGTAAGAGAGTCCCTATTCCTTTGCCGGCGGACCCGTGGGTGAGGAAAGGCATTGCGTCAACAGAAGCAGAGACATTGCCGGCGTTTGTACCTTTTAGTGACGCACAACTTGTTGGTGAACACTCAGCGCAGCAGAAAGCCACTGTTGGAACATTGTCAGCAAGAGACTCAAGACCAAATCAACAAACTGATCAGCAGGACGCTGTCTCTTCGACGGATCCTTTGTTCGACGAGCAGACACGTCCTGGGAAACATCGATATTCTTTGCGTTCTCATACTAAGGACAAATAAATTTTTTCTTGCTTTGCTGAAACTGATAACTGCAATATCTTCGTTTCCCCTGATCAACTGTGATCATTCGTATCACTGAAAATTGTTTTGTACATATATCAAGATTTTTTTCTTGTATCTTTTTCCTTCCACAGCTGAATTATTTGTGCTAAATAAAATACATATTGTGTATTGAAGGCCGTAGGGCCGCGCGCGTACTTCCTTCTGGACAGTAGGTCTTGACGCTAGGTTAAAGGCCGTCGGTTCCTAGGAACTCCTGGGAATTGACTATTGCTGCACAGAACGAAGTGCGTCAAGAAACGTTGCGGACGGTCATAGGGAAATGGCATTTTCAAAGCTGAACGATTTGGAAGGAGCGCAGGCGTATAGAGTCAAACTGCAGAAACTTAGTCGTACGAAATGTTTTGTATCCCAATTGTTTGTATTGTTTTTAACTGCTTCTGCATTTTTGGCGGGTGGGGTGTATTACACTATGTCTTACCTCTTACTTCCTACCCCTATTCCTACTCCTTACCCTAACATTACTTCTACTGCTTCTCCTCATTCCTTTCATATGTTACCAGAACACGAACAGGCTAGACGTGTAGAATTCCGCAACAATTCCTTTATCCAGCTCCTCCATCAGCATCAGTTAGTGGTTAACACTACTAATTGTTGGGTGTGTGGGTTGATGCCACATACTACGGGTAAGGGAATTCCATATCTGGTGTTACCGTATAGTTCCCAAGGGTCAGCTCGAGCATACCAAACAATGCTTCGAAGCGCACTAGGTTTCCACCCCTCTCCAGAACGTTCCCCCAAACCGGGTCCTACCTCATGGCAGTGGGTGGTATCGATGATAATACAGGATTTGGAAGATGAGATCCATGATGCTTATCTCATCCCTAAGGCAGAGGTACAAGCCTATAGGGCACCGAATAGAGGGGAATATAGTACGTTCACTAATGAAAAGCAGCTTAAAAGCTCGTCTCCAATATGGGTCGTACCCCACACTGGTAATCTTTGTCTTGTGGGTCGTGGCTCGCAAGCCTCACTTGGAGTAAGTGCTTGCACTGAAAGTTACGTTCTGTCAATGTCCCCGATCCCTGTGCTTCTGGCTGCCAAGGGTACGTACTTCATCTGTCATGATCGTGCATACACATGGTTGCCCGCAGACTTCATGGGCTCATGTTTTGTTGCAAATCTGTTGCCTCCGACGTTTACTGTAGATGCCGATTACCACAAGACTAGAGTTGTACGAGGCGTAATTAGTGAAGAGGATACTGCCGGTCAAGAGGCAGGAGACTTTTTCAAGGGTTTCCTCCCGTTTTGGGGACCTATGGTTAATAGTAGGAACCTGAGACATTTGACTCGAGTGGTAGAATCGACAGCTAACATTACTGCCAGTGCCCTTGGTAATATCACCACAGAACTTCAGGCGGAGAGACTTATGACATTACAAAACCGTATGGTTTTAGATGTTGTCTTGGCAGATCGCGGTGGGGTATGTAAAGTGATCCATTCGAGCTGTTGCATTTTCATTCCAGATAATGCTCCTACTGTCTATCAAGCCATCTCGAAGTTGCACAAGATCTCCGAATCCATACACGTGGATGTAGGGGATTGGACGCTACTTGGTTGGTTTTGGGGCCTGGTGTCGACTTGGGGTTGGAAGATTCTGACGATCATCGGGGTTGTGGTAGTGTTCCTGTTCACGTGTTGCCTTTGTGTGCAGTGTGGTCCTGCCTTATGTGGCCTCTGTGCTACAACGTGTATGAGACAACCATCTGTTACCAAGGGGACTCGGTTGGACAGAGCTATGCTACAACGACATCTTGATGGTCTGATGAATATCGAGTATGATTCCGACTAGTGCTTGCCTACATGAGGGCAAAAGGAGCGTCTGAGGTTCCGTGACAATTGTAAGTGGTGTTTTCGACTCACACGAATATGGTCGAGTCTAGTATCTATGAACCGCAAATGACGAGTTTAGCAAGTGTGCGCAGTTTCGCTGTGCTAACTTAAACCGTTCGTTTGTTATGTGGGTTTGTCATCTGTACCCACGGGTTCCATCTTAGATACGGCATCCATTTTGTCTCTTGCCCTCAAGTAGCCAGCGAACGGACGCTGTCCGCTTCGCGACCCTGGGACTCCCAAGATATTTGCGGAAGACACATGTTCTTTGAAAGTGTCTTTATGACGAGGGGGATGCTACTGTAAGGCAGATGGCGCCGCTCGAGGCTCATCTTGCCGCACGGGCTTATTGTCTCAGCCGTGCATCTCATTAGGCACGTCCCTTTGATGCCTGTATCTCGTGCTTCTCGACACTCCCCTTTTACACCCTTTCCGATCTCCCCACTGTCCCCGTCTTCCTCTGCACCTGTCTTCGTTCCTGTTTCGATCTACTTTACTGCTGATTGGAATTTGCTAATGGTGGGAAGATGGGTTTTTACGGTTGGGAACCGCCAAATGTTTCCGCACTTATGTTCCGGATCTTGTGTGTTTCAAAGTGATCTAAGCGACCCCTCTGAGAGCGACTTGTGGGAACCAGGTTGTAAACTATTGTGTATCATGTTATCCTATGGGTAGAAACTGTATAAAAGGAGCGATCCACAAATACAATTTGAAGCAGTCTCCCCGAACTACACTCGATGTACTTCCTGTGACTTCTGTGTTCCCTGCAGTAAATAAACCTTGACTCTTTGACGCCGAAGGAAGTGTCCCGTGTCTCTGTGATTTGTACGCCGGAGCAGGTTACCCACGAAGGTTTCAGGTGTTGTGCCCTGGCACCGCTGGGTCCAAAGAACCCAGTCCTTCACGCTGCTCTCTGCCCTTCAGCGCTGGGAGCGCGGAGATCGCCTGCCTAGCGCTTGGAGAACGCTGGATTTTACCCCTAGCGCCTGGGAGCGCTTTTGGTTTGCTGTTTAGCGCTTAAGAGCGCTTTATTGTGCCTGCAGCGCTTGGGAGCGCTGTGGTCACCCCTCTAGCGCTGGGAGCGCTTGATCTGCAGAGGCCGGTGCCCACCCGGCATTGTCCGCCCCGAGCGAGGGTCACTGCGCTCCTTAATTGAATTGGAGGCCGGTGCCCACCCGGCATTATCCCCGGATCACCGCCGCAGCCCAGGAGTGTGCTGCCCCGCCGGGCCGCCGCGCTGCCTACCGCGACCCGGAAGTGCTGGGTCGGCGGGCCAATCGCTGCGCGGCCCGGGAGAAGCCGACCGGAAGTCCCGCCCCGCTGCCGCGACCCGGAAGTCAGGCAGACCGGGGGCGAGATCGAGAAGCAACCGGAAGCGGACGGGAGGCCACCCCGCGCTCCGGTGGAAGGAGAAGCCGGCGTCTTCCCGCTGCCTCCCCAGGCTCCCAAAGAGAGGGAGAGCCCAGGGAGGAGTATCCAGAGAGCCCCGAGGAGCGGGAGCTCTCGAAGAACAGAGCCTGCCACGACGTGTCCAGACACCGGGACGAGAGGAGAGGAGCCCCGCCCGCAGCCCAGCTGAACAGCCGGTGAGTGCGAGGGCGGGTTCGGTGTGTCCTGCGAGTGGCCCCAGTGAGGGAGGGCCGCTCCCCTGAGAGGAGCCTGTTCAGCCTTCCTTTCAAGCCACAAGGTGCCCCGGGGGCACCAGTTGAGTTAGAGCCCAGCGAGGCTCTTGGCAAGCTTCATCCCTTTGGGTCCCCAGAGAGAGGGACCCCACAGCCCAGCGAGGCTGCACCTTTTGTTGCTGGAGCCCTGAGAGGCTCAGCAGCACCCTTCCTTGTTTGAGAGCCTGAGAGAGGCTCACCAGTGCCACAGTGGTGGTTCTTTGAGCCCAGAGAGGCTCCAACTTTGCGCTAACTTTCCCTGCTCCAGTTGCCCAGCACTTTGTGGGCAACTGCCACGTTTAGGCCCTGACATTGGGACACCGGGACAGTCACAGGTGGTGACTTGTGAGTTTGGCGCAATTGTTATTGATTCTGCACCTCTGAATGTATTGTTTATGCGTCATGTGCCTTTACACCTCTGAATGTTACGGCATCATGTGTTTTATCCTTGCACCCCTACAGGTATTGTGATTTGTAGGTGGTTGTTTTCTCCCTAGTACAGGTGGTGCTGGTGTGGTCCTGTTACCAGTGATTACTGGTTGTATGCTCTACTTTTATATTGTGTGCTAAAGTGCTATTACTGAAGGTATTGCTTCTAAAGTGCTATTACTGAAGGTATTGCTAAAGTGCTATTACTGAAGGTATTGCTTTATTACTGAAGGTATTGCTAAAGTGCTATTACTGAAGGTATTGCTTTATTACTGAAGGTATTGCTAAAGTGCTATTGCTGAAAGCATTGCTAAAGTGCTATTACGGAAAGTATTGCTTCTAAAAGTGCTGATACCCTTGACAGTGATCCAAGTGGTCCTGTCCTGTACAAATATCCCTTGTAAATTCCGCCCGTGCCTGTTGGCACAGTGTAACAAGATGTGTGTTTTATCTGATGTATATTTATTCTAATACAAAGGCTATTTTCATATAACCTTGTGTGGAGTTTTCCTTTGTGGTGGGCCTTGGGTGTTGTTGCTGGGGTGCATGCGCAAATACTTAACTTACATCGCCTCCAAGTTTAGCCTGGACTGCTCGCGCCACGTTACCTAGAGGGCGAGTGGGGGTTGCCTTGGCGTGTGACTCCCTTGCCCTGACTCTTGGAAATGGTGATCCCTGACTGACCTCGACGCGAGTCTTGGCCGGCCAGGGTCCCGTCTCCAACACCCCCTCCTCAGCTCCCTCTGCACGTGGCACTTCAAGGGCTTGGTGGAGGGAGGGGCTCCCTCCTCAGCTCCCTCTGCACGTGGCACTTCAAGGGCTTGGTGGAAAGAGGGGTTCCCTCCTCAGCTCCCTCTGCACGTGGCACTTCAAGGGCTTGGTGGAAAGAGGGGCTCCCTCCTCAGCTCCCTCTGCACGTGGCACTTCAAGGGCTTGGTGGAAAGAGGGGTTCCCTCCTCAGCTCCCTCTGCACGTGGCACTTCAAGGGCTTGGTGGAAAGAGGGGTTCCCTCCTCAGCTCCCTCTGCACGTGGCACTTCAAGGGCTTGGTGGAAAGAGGGGCTCCCTCCTCAGCTCCCCCTGCACGTGGCACTTCAAGGGCTTGGTGGAAAGAGGGGTTCCCTCCTCAGCTCCCTCTGCACGTGGCACTTCAAGGGCTTGGTGGAAAGAGGGACTCCCTCCTCAGCTCCCTCTGCAAGTGGCACTTCAAGGGCTTGGTGGAAAGAGGGGCTCCCTCCTCAGCTCCCTCTGCACGTGGCACTTCAAGGGCTTGGTGGAAAGAGGGGTTCCCTCCTCAGCTCCCTCTGCGCATGGCACTTCAAGGGCTTGGTGGAAAGAGGGGTTCCCTCCTCAGCTCCCTCTGCACGTGGCACTTCAAGGGCTTGGTGGAAAGAGGGGCTCCCTCCTCAGCTCCCTCTGCACGTGGCACTTCAAGGGCTTGGTGGAAAGAGGGGCTCCCTCCTCAGCTCCCTCTGCACGTGGCACTTTAAGGGCTTGGTGGAAAGAGGGGTTCTCTCCTCAGCTCCCTCTGCACGTGGCACTTCAAGGGCTTGGTGGAAAGAGGGGTTCCCTCCTCAGCTCCCTGTGCACGTGGCACTTCAAGGCGTGGAGTGGAGGGAGGGGCCCCCTCCTCAGCTCCCTCTGCACGTGGCACTTCAAGGGCTTGGTGGAAAGAGGGGCTCCCTCCTCAGCTCCCTCTGCACGTGGCATTTCAAGGCGTGGAGTGGAGGGAGGGGCTCCCTCCTCAGCTCCCTCTGCACGTGGCACTTCAAGGCGTGGAGTGGAGGGAGGGGCCCCCTCCTCAGCTCCCTCTGCACATGGCACTTCAAGGGCTTGGTGGAAAGAGGGGTTCCCTCCTCAGCTCCCTCTGCACGTGGCACTTCAAGGGCTTGGTGGAAAGAGGGGTTCCCTCCTCAGCTCCCTCTGCACGTGGCACTTCAAGGCGTGGAGTGGAGGGAGGGGCCCCTTCCTCAGCTCCCTCTGCACGTGGCACTTCAAGGGCTTGGTGGAGGGAGGGGCTCCCTCCTCAGCTCCCTCTGCACGTGGCACTTCAAGGTCTTGGTGGAAGGAGGGGCTCCCTCCTCAGCTCCCTCTGCATGTGGCACTTCAAGGGCTTGGTGGAAGGATGACGCCTGAGACCTGCCTCCACTCACAGCCTCTTGCACCGAGTTGTCCGGTGCCCTCCAGCCTGGTAATCCTATGGCTGAAGACCAAACTCCTCTTCGTTCTCATAAACCTCAGATAGGAAATGCGCCCTGATGAGGCAGCGCGCCAGGGTTTGGGCTGTCTCAGGGAGAGCAGGAGAGCTGACCCCAGCAGGCTTCCAGGTGGACATCAGTGCTGGCAGGCGACCTGTAGCCCCAGGTGAAACCCCCCGGCCTAGGAGCAGAACTAAGAATGAAATGCAAAGCAGAGGGGAGGGCCAGGGCCTGTCTTACTCAACCATCTGCCTGTGGTCCCCATACGCATACGCAATAGGGCGCCCGGCGTAAAGAGAGGACTGCGTTTTGCTCAAGGAAGAGCGTCTGTGCGTCCAGCCACAGCACGGAGACCGCGGTCTCCAAAGCAATTATTAGCAAACAAGCACTGGCGTTGCCAATAGGTCTCGTAGTAGGAAAGTTGGAGCTATTACAATTGCAAATAACAATGCCTTTTATTTTTGTTTTCATTTTAAAAACATAAAGGGCTTTGTCATTTACAAAACCAATAGCTCCAACTTTCCAGTGCTTGTTTTATTTATGAGTTGGTTTTGAAAATATCAAAATTAATAGCTTCGTCAGTTACAATGTCACTAGTTTTAACTTTCGCAAATGTGACACCTATAGCATTTGCAATGAAATGTGTGTTGTATTTACGTGACTTAGCTGTATTGATATTACAAATAACAATGGCTTTTAATTTTGTAAATAATTAATACTTAAATAAAAGTTATTTTAATTTATAATGGCAATAGCTTAAAGGTTTGTAAATAACTTTTGTGAAGATTATGTTCAGTGTATTTTATTGTGACGAAAATCCAAGAACATTGCATTTGCACCTACACACACACAGAGACACACACACACACATATAGATGTGGTGGTGGTGGATCTGGGGGATATGGTGGTGGTGGATGTGGTGGTGGATGTGGTGGTGGTGATGGTGGATGTGGTGGTGATGGTGGTGGATGTGGGGGTGGATGTGGTGGTGGTGGTGGATGTGGTGGTTGTGGAGGTGGTGGATGTGGTGATGGTGGTGGATGTGGTGGTGGTGGATGTGGTGAAATTGGTGGTGGATGTGGTGGTGGATGTGGTGGTGGTGGATGCGGTGGTGGATGTGGTGGTGGTGGTTGATGTGGTGGTGGTGGATGCAGTGGTGGTGGTGGATGTGGTGGTGGTGGATGCGGTGGTGAATTTGGGGGTGGTGGATGCGGTGGTGGTGGAAGTGGTGATGGATGTGTTGGATGTGGTGGTGGATGTGGTGGTGGTGAGTGTGGTGGTGTATGTGGTGGTGCATGTGTTGGTGGTGGATGCGGTGGATGTGGATGTGGTGGATGTGGTGGTGGATGTGGCGGTGGATGTCATGGTGGATGTGGAGGTGATGGTGGATGTGATGGTGGCTGTGGTGGTGGATGCGGTGGTGGTGGTGGATGGGGTGATGGATGTAGTGATGGTGGGTGTGGTGGATGTGGTGGTGGTGGGTGTGGTGGATGTGGTGGTGGTGGGTGTGGTGGATGTGGTGATGGATGTGGCTGTGGATGTGGCTGTGGATGTGGCGGTGGATGTGGTGGTGGATTTGGAGGTGGTGGTGGTGGTGTATGTGGTGGTGTTGGTGGATGTGGTGGTGGATGCGGTGGATGTGGTGGTGGTGGATGTGGTGGATGTGGTGCTGGTGGATGTGATAGTGGTAGTGGATGCAGTGGTGGTGGTGGATGGGGGGGTGGATGTAGTGGTGGTGGGTGTGGTGGATGTGGTGGTGGTGGCTGTGGTGGATGTGGTGGTGGATGTGGCGGGTGCAGGGGCTGGCTGGCCAATAAGTAGCAATAAATTTCATATTGCTGAATAACCACATTAAGTCACTGTTACTGCCTATTCCTTTACACTATGTCATACAATACTTTTCAAGCTTCTGCGCGTCGATGGCACTCTGAAATGTTTCTGCTTGACAAATGAGGTCTACACTGCGAGGCTTTGCATCCCACGGCGGAGATTCCGAGCGAAACTGAACCGCATAAACGAAAGCAGCTTGTCCAACTCTTGACGAAGGATTGCTTTCAAGGGAGCAATAAAACCTCCAAGTTGGAGTGACTGTTGTGAAACCCCTCACTCCGGAGCCTCACGTGATTTCGTTTTCAATACGTGGGTGGTGAATAATAAATATTCCTGCAGCCTGCAAGTCCAAATTATATTGATAGTTTAAAGTAAAATTGTAATTTACACTGAAAAAAAGAAGTAAAGTAAAGTAAAGAAACGGGGTTCTGTGAGTCCTTGATGAAATTATGAACATTGGCTTGCCATTCCAGCTCTAGTCTTTGAGATGCGAAATAGCAAAAGCTTTGTTTCACGGAGCGATCCTCCAAGGCCAGCATCCTTACACAGTGTCAAATCAGAGTTTACATTTTTTTTGTTTTTTTTAACATAACTGTTTCATGACACCTCATATATTAATTAACAATCATAGGTGACCTTTCCCTGGGACGGGCCACGTACTGTTGCGCAAATCGTTTTAATGTTAAACTTTGCACTTAAAGCATTTGATCTGTATTTCTCCAGCCGATCAGGCCACAGAGTAAACTAGTTTCCTTTGTATTCGGCTTCACTTTCTCTGCCTGAGTGAGCACTGGCGGTGTCTGGCCGCTGCCCAAAAGTAATACTTTGTAAATATTGAATGAAACTAGCGCCCAACAAGTTCGCTTATTGCAATAGTGTGTTTACTTTCCACCAGTGGTTTCCATATCAGTGTGGCACCTCGAAGCCGAGTACGGAAACTGGACATTCGCAGAAACTAACGTGACTGTCGTTGGAAACACTGCCGAGCAACAGAGCCGCCCAGCATCCTCATCGGTGAAACGTCTTTGTGTTTAAATGAGTGCTCATCAGCGGGTGAATACTCAGCAGGCAACCACTTGTCCGTTGTGATATAGGTCTCCTACACTGCAAAAAAGCTGCGTGCATTACTCGAATAGTGATATGGAAGCCGTGTTAACAGCTAAGCCTTACCCTGCTTACAGACGTTGCCTCAAAGCGAAATGAAGCAAGCAATTAACAGCGAAGCCAATGTGTCTGGCTGGCCTCGCAATGCTGCCAAATGGCCGGAGGGAAGCCGGATGGGGGCGGGAGAGCCTGGTAGGGTGGGGGGGGGGAATGCAAGCGAAGCCCTTTGGGAAACTGAAAGTACGGCCGGCCTGCGGCCGGCCATGAATAATTAGGGGAGGAGAAGCCCTTTGATGTGCTGGGCTGGCCGTGAATGCGCGTGCTTGTTTGCTCACGTGATTCACGTGAACTTCAAGAAAACCGCAGGAACAAAGCCCTTGGTTTGACGATGTTTTTGGCTACTTGAATTCTCGATCCCTCAATGCGCTTGCGCGCATTGTAGGTCACGAGACCTAAAAAAGCACTAAATTAAAATTCGAAATTGCTTCTCGAGTGCAAGCTCATAAAGAAACCAGCACCCGCACAGGTAAAACGTACATAGATGACATACACTGTCAAGCGGTACTTACCTGTGGGTGCAAGAAGCGAAGAAAGAAGAAGGACTGAGGCGGCTATAGGTCTCATATGGTTGGGAGGGCCCTGATTGGTTATTGGGTGCCAATGGTGTGAGAGGGACTCTTGTCCTAGGTAGGTCATGCTTTTTTGTACTGTGATTGGATGCTGCCCTTAAAGGCATTGAACATTCTTGGCACGTCAGCCTGAAAATATTTTGTTCCCCAGTGCTCTACTGCAGCCTCCCAGAGTGTTCTGATCAATAACTACATTGAAACCACTGGCAGAGGCCCCGATGTTTGCCCTGACGAAAAATAGAAGCATAAAAGGCAGATTGGTATGGGCCAACACTGTGAAGAAAAAGAACAGCCAGCCAATCCCGACTTTACTATCGTTACCACCAATCAAAGGCCATAAAAGATGCGGGCGCTGTTCATCCTGTGCAAGCACTTTAGAAGGCCCCATATTTACATATGGCAATAGGTTTGTAAAGCACTAGCACTTTACAAACTGTGACACCCATAATGTAATATATTGCACTTATATACCCACTCACAGACCCATTTAGAGACTCACACACTGACTGACAGACCCACTCAGAGACTCACACACCCACTCATAAACATACTCAGAGACTCATGCACCCACTCACAGACCCACTCAGAGACTCATGCACCCAGTCACACACCCACTCAGAGACTCATGCACCCACTGACAAACTCACTCAGAGACTCACGCACCCAGTCACACACCCACACAGAGACTCATGCACCCACTGACAAACTCACTCAGAGACTCACGCACCCAGTCACACACCCACTGGGAGACTGATGCACCCACTGACAGACTCACTCAGAGACTCCCATACCCACTCAGAGACTCATGCACCCAGTCATAGGCCCACTGACATACTCACACACCCACTCAGGGTCTCATACACCCACTGACAGACCCACTCAGAGACTCACGCACCCACTGACATACCCACTCAGAGACTCACGCACCCAGTCACACACCCACTCAGAGACTCATGCACCCACTGACAGACTCACTCAGAGACTCACGCACCCAGTCACACACCCACTCGGAGACTCATGCACCCACTGACAGACTCACTCAGAGACTCCCATACCCACTCAGAGACTCATGCACCCACTGACAAACTCACTCAGAGACTCACGCACCCAGTCACACACCCACACAGAGACTCATGCACGCACTGACAAACTCACTCAGAGACTCACGCACCCAGTCACACACCCACTGGGAGACTGATGCACCCATTGACAGACTCACTCAGAGACTCCCATACCCACTCAGAGACTCATGCACCCAGTCATAGGCCCACTGACAGACTCACACACCCACTCAGGGACTCATACACCCACTGACAGACCCACTCAGAGACTCACGCACCCACTGACAGACCCACTCAGAGACTCACGCACCCAGTCACACACCCACTTAGAGACTCATGCACCCACTGACAGACTCACTCAGAGGCTCACGCACCCAGTCACACACCCACTCGGAGACTCATGCACCCACTGACAGACTCATCCAGAGACTCCCATACCCACTCAGAGACTCATGCACCCAGTCATAGACCCACTGACAGACTCACACACCCACTCAGGGACTCATACACTCATTCATAGACCCACTCAGAAACTAATGCACTCGCTCACAGACCCACTCAGAGACTCACGCACCCAGTCACACACCCACTGGGAGACTGATGCACCCACTGACAGACTCACTCAGAGACTCCCATACCCACTCAGAGACTCATGCACCCAGTCACAGGCCCACTGACAGACTCACACACCCACTCAGGGACTCATACAACCACTGACAGACCCACTCAGAGACTCACGCACCCACTGACAGACCCACTCAGAGACTCACGCACCCAGTCACACACCCACGCGGAGACTCATGCACCCACTGACAGACTCACTCAGAGACTCACGCACCCAGTCACACACTCACTCGGAGACTCATGCACCCACTGACAGACTCACTCAGAGACTCACGCACCCAGTCACACACCCACTGGGAGAATGATGCACCCACTGACAGACTCACTCAGAGACTCCCATACCCACTAAGAGACTCATGCACCCAGTCATAGACCCACTGACAGACTCACACACCCACTCAAAGACTCATACACTCATTCATAGACCCACTCAGAAACTAATGCACTCGCTCACAGACCCACTAAGATACTCACACACCCACTCACAGACTCACTGAGAGACTAACACACCCACTCACAGACCCACTGAGAGACTAACACACCCACTCGCAGACCTACTCATACACTCATGCACTCTCTTACAGACTGACTCAAACACTCATGGAGGCACAGGCAAAGTCACTCAGACACTCTCACACTTCTCACACACCCACTCACACACTCATTGAGACACTCACTCACACACTCACTAAGACACTCATGCACTCACTCACATACTTATTTTCAAAGATTACAGGTTACAGTTAGGAAATATAATTTAAAAATCCTTAGAAATTCACTAAAAAACAAAGGGTACAGGGATGGTATAATTAGGTAATACAGTACCTGAGTGAGTGCATGAGTGTCTCAGTGGGTGTGTGAGTATTTGAGTGGGTGTCTCAGTGGATACATGAGTGTCTGAGTGGGCCTGTGAGTGGGTATACATGTCTGAATGGGTCTGTGAGTTGGTGCATGAGTGTCTGAGTAGGTCTGTGAGTGGGTGTGAAAGTGTCTGAGTGGGTTTGCGAGTGCCTCCATTAGTGTGTGAGTCTATCTCTGAGTGACTGCATGAGTGTCTGAATGAGTCTGAGTGGGTGCGTGAGTCTCTGAGTGGATCAGTGAGTGGGTCTGTGAGTCAGTGCATGAGTCTCTGATCTGTCTGTGAGTGGGTTTGAGAGAGCATGAATGGTTCTGCAAGTGGATACATGAGTGTCTGAGTGGGCCTGTGACTGGGTATACATGTCTGAATGGGTTGGTGAGTTGGTGCATGAGTCCCTGAATGGGTCTATAACCAAGGCTGGAGGGAGATCCTTCTCCTATCTCACTGCGAAGACCTGGAACTCCTTGGCTCTGCACCTCAAGGAATCACCATTGCAGCCACAATTTAGACAGGACCTTAAGACATGGTTCCTCAACTGAACTGCAGACCCAGCCCCTGAGGTCCACCTAGCGCCTCAAGGCCCTCACGGGTGAGTAGTCGCGCTTTATTAGACTCAGCTTGATTGATTGATTGATGAGTGTGTATGAGAGTGTCTGAGTCAGAATGTGAGTGGGTGCGTGAATCGGTCTCTGAGTAGGTGTGTGAGTATCTGAGTGGGTCTGTGAGTGAGTGCATCAGTGTCTGCGTGGGTCTGTCACTGGGTGCATGTGTGCCTGAGTGTGTGAGTGGGTGCGTGAATCGGTCTCTGAGTAGGTGTGTGAGTATCTGAGTGGGTCTGAGAGTGAGTGCATCACTGTCTGCGTGAGTCTGTCACTGGGGACATGTGTGCCTGAGTGTGTGAGTGGGTGCGTGAATCGGTCTCTGAGTAGGTGTGTGAGTATCTGAGTGGGTCTGTGAGTGAGTGCATCAATGTCTGCGTGGGTCTGTCACTGGGTGCATGTGTGCCTGAGTGTGTGAGTGGGTGCGTGAATCGGTCTCTGAGTAGGTGTGTGAGTATCTGAGTGGGTCTGTGAGTGAGTGCATCAGTGTCTGCGTGAGTCTGTCACTGGGTGCATGTGTGCCTGAGTGTGTGAGTGGGTGTCTAATTATCGGTGTGGGTGTGTCAGTAGCTGTGTGAGTCACAACAGAGCCACACCACCCTTTTATCCTACAAGAGTCCCTAGTTTTCCTCAAAATATCCACCCAAGTGGAGTATTTTCTACTAGTTAATTACTAAGTGCTACCTCGTTTGGTATATGTCCAGTACATATTCTATACCATAGCTGAATATTGGACCACGAGAAAATGTAACCACTGACCTTGAGTGCTTATTGGAAATCTGATTGTCCTCGTATATATTTCTCCAGAAATATGTGATAACCTGAATCTTCCTATAGAGTAGACAACAAGACTACAAAGAGGTGAATCTTCACCAAGCAAGGGTCCTTCGTCTTAACTATATGAAGTAAGTGATTCTTCGGGTGTTGGAGATGTCCTCATATTCTTTGGCATCAAGAACACCTCACCAAAATTGGCTGGAAACACTCTGGGAGGCCTCTTGTTAAGCTGTCCATCAACCTGGCAAAAGGCTGGAAGACCTTTGCATACTGCTAAGGTGGGCAGGGCTAAATGGGTGAAGCTTCCAACTGATTGGCACATTTGCATATTGGTAGTAGTTTAAAGGAAGCTCCAAGGACAAGAAAGAACCCACTCATCAGAGTCACTACAGATTGGGCTTCAATAGATCAATGATGCATTCAGCCCCAACAAGGATGTCAGATCGTTTTTCGATGTGGAATTGCCGATGCATCACGCTTGCTTTGGCTTTGCCTTTGCCAAGCCCAGGACGTTAGGATCCTGTGTCCTTTATAGAAGAGGGAGGGCTGCCCGACCCACCTCTCTGGGTAGATTCCGAACCTAGGGACCCCATTCCCTCGGACCTACCCAAGAATGAATGAGGGAGGAATGACCAAGCAGTCCCTCCCCTCCCTGGGCCTATTCCAGCCCGGGGGACTCCCATCACCGGGGGCCTGCCAATAAATGGAAGAGGTTGGGGGCGCTGCAGCTCCCCTGCCTGGGCCAATTTTAGCCCCAGGGACCTCATCCCCGAGGCCTGGCCTATTCATGTGTGGTCCCCTGGAGCCCACCCAGAACACCCAGCGTGTAATGTTGGGGACCGCAGGGAAGCCCCAATGACCCCACAGTCCCCCAGGCTACCTGTCTCCAGCTGGAGTCAGCATTGCTCCTGCATGTAGGGAGCAGCCAAAGACCCTGCTCGATGCATGTGAGAGCAATCCTTTCATCTGTTTTCCTGCCCAGTTGACAACGAGCAGGAAAACAGATGAATAGTGCGCTCCCAGCAAGTGCGATCAGTTTTCCTGCTCCCTCCCACTGGGAACAGATTTACTGTTTGCTCTCGTAGCGGGAGCTGTCAAAGCTCCCTCCAAGCAAAAGCAAATGGCTATCTCCCAAGAGTGGGCGCCATGGGAGATAGGGAGCTGGCCTTGGCAGGTGGCGGCCCCACTCCTTTCTTCTTGCAGGGCCTGCCCTGGGAAGGTGGTGGTCCCTAGATCTAACAACATGCCCGGAAGGGAGCCGTGCGGCCCCCTCCTGCTAATCAAACAACAAAGCCTCAGGTAGTTGGTAGTCCCCAGATACGTACATGGTCGTGGAGGGGGCATATGGCCCCCCTTCCTCTACTAAAATATTTTAAAAGAAACCCTCCAGGACCTGGCCGACTCGGGCTAATCATTCAACAAGTGTGGGAGACTAATTTTTTTTACTCACAATTGTTCAGCAAAAAGAAATTTTAAATGCTTTTTTGCCCTGGACTAGGGAGTCAGTGTATTCCTACCCTGCCCCGTTTTCTTTACTTTATTGGGATTTTTTATGGGGGGACTCAGCTGAGTCCCAAAATGGCTGCCAACACTCCCTGGTTAAAGTGTTGGCAGACAATCATATCTCTGCACGACGTCATCAAAATTCACGACCCTAGAAATAGAAATTTCTTTTTCTTTCCAAATCTCAAAAACTACTGAAGTGATTTACATCAACAAACAAAAAGGAGGCTTCTGGTCTAAGATCTACCTTTCTGCCAAACTTGGTGTGATCCCGTTCAGCGCTTTGGGCTGAAGTTTTATCTAAATTCACTATGGGAATTAACATGGGAAGCATACTTTTTTTTCCCACCCCCCCATTTATTTGGCCCTGCTTGATGGATCAGCCAGAAACTTTCCATGCACAAGAAGACCCTTGTCACATGGCCCATGTTAGACGGGACCTGGAGGGTCGGCCGAGGACAAGGGGAGAGGCCTCCGGGGAGAGCCGCCTCTTAGCGATCGTACAGACAAGTAACTTCCCCCCCACAGATGGACACCACACAAAAGATAAGGTTAACGCTTTTTATATGCAGTTCTTGAAGTAAGGTAATACGGTACAGTGAGATCAGGATACGAGGATCCTCTCAATTCTAGTCTCTGGCAGGGAAAGGGGGTAGCGGGACAGTCTGGTTACCAATCTGGTATTGAGGTGGAATGATGATAGCTCACAATCCTCGAGCTCGGCGTTCTGGAGGGTCGGGCCGCGGCAGCGCCAGCAGGTCCCGAGGAGGTCGTAGATAGCAACGGGCCGCGGCAGCGCCAGCAGGTCCCGACGAGGACGTAGGTTGCAAAGGGCCACGGCAGCGCCAGCAGGTCCCTATGAGGATGAAGGTTGCAGAAGGCCGCGGCAGCGCCAGCAGGCAGGACGACAGTTCACAAGGCAGGGCTGTGGCAGCGCCAGTAGTCCGTCAAGGATGAGTTCTTCACGGTGTCTCTCGACTCCAGGATACAACTGCCTTCCTGCTCTGGAGCTGCCTCAGTTATAGGTCTGGCGCCCTTTGATGTCCGGACCCTCGCACTTGGAGGTCGGGAGGTCCGGGATGAGGGAGTCCAGACACCCAGCAGGGGGGTGGAGCCAGTGCCCGGGGAGGCTGGGGGCGATCGGCACCTGGCGGGGGAGAGCCATCGACACTCCTCTCTCCCATTGACCTGCCAAGTGGTCCGTTCACCTCCTGGGTGGATGGTGGTGCCGGGATGTCGGGCCTGGCAGGCCCAGGGTTGGGGTCGAGCTGAGGCCTCGTGGTGCAGTGTCCAAGATGGCGGCTGGGCCCGGGCAATGGTGCTGACGGTGGCCTGGGCCAGTGATACAGAGGTGTTCGGGGGCAGGCTTGCGGGTTGCTCGGGGGACGGGTTGCGGGTTGCTTCTGTGGGTAGCACCTGGAGAGCCGGTGTCCGGGCTCCGTCATGCGGGGAGGGAGCGAGCCCTTCCTGGGGCCTGTCCAACATGCGTCCCACCCAGCTGAAGGCGGGGAGAGTCACCCATCCTCTTGGGGACTCTCCTCGTCGAGGCGGAAAAAGCGTGACAGGCCATCCGCGTTGGCGTGGTCTTGGCCCGGGCGATGCTCCACAGTGAAGTCCATCCCCTGCAGGGAGATGGACAATCGCAACAGTTTGGGATTCTCCCCCGCATCTGCATTAACCATTGCAGGGGGCGATAATCTGTTTGTACCCGAAAGTGGGTACCGAAGAGGTAGGGACGGAGCTTCTTGAGGGCCCACACTACTGCAAAGGCCTCCCGCTCGATGGTACTCCAGCGCTGTTCTCGGGCCAGCAGGCGTCGGCTGATGAAGGCCACTGGTTGGTCGACTCACTCGGGGTTCAGTTGGGAGAGGACGGCCCCAATGCCATGGTCTGAGGCATCAGTCTGGACGATGAACTCACGGCTGTAGTCGGGGGCCTGGAGCACAGGGGCGGTGCACATGGCGGCCTTCAGCTTCTCGAAGGCCGCTTGACTGTCTGGGGTCCAGTTGACTGTTTTTGGGTGTTTCTTGGATGTGAGTTCCGTGAGGGGCCCCACAATGCTGCCATAGTCCTTCACAAACCGCCGGTAGTATCCGGTGAGCCCCAAGAAGGCTCGTACCTCGGTTTGGGTGACGGGGGGCTGCCAGGACTGGATGGCAGCGATCTTGAGCTGGAGAGGGGCCACTAGACCGCTCCCCACTTGGTGCCCGAGGTAGGTCACGGACCCCTGGCCAATTTGGCACTTGCTGGCCTTGATTGTGAGGCCGGCTCGTTGAAGGGCCTGCAGGACCTCTCGGAGGTGGCGGAGGTGGTCTGCCCAGTGGCGGCTGTATACCGCAATATCGTCCAGGTAGGCGGCGCTGAATTCTTCTAGGCCCGCCAATACCTGGTTCACAAGTCGTTGAAAAGTGGCTGGAGCGTTTTTCATGCCGAATGGCATCACTGTGAACTGGTAGTGTCCATCCGGGGTGGAGAAAGCGGATCGTTCTTGGGCCCTGGGGGTGAGGCCGATCTACCAGTAGCCCGCTGTCAGGTCGAAGATGCTCAGGTAGCGGGCAGCCCCCATGCGGTCAACCAGTTCATCTGCTCGGGGGATGGGATGAGCGTCGGTTCGGGTGACAGCGTTCAGACCCCGATAGTCGACGCAGAATCGGAGCTCGGGCGTGGTGCCCGGGGCAGCCGCTTTGGGGACCAGTACGACTGGGCTGGCCCAGGGGCTGTCTGAGGGCTCGATGACTCCGAGTGTGAGCATTTTGGAGACTTCTTCTTGGATGCAGGCGCGCACCCGATCTGGTACTCGGTACGCCCGGTGTCGGATAGGGGGACTGTCCCCGGTGTCCACGTCGTGAAGGCACCAGGGGGTGACTCCGAGGGTGAGGGAAAACAGGTTTGCAAATTGCAGCAGGAGGGCCCGACAGTCTTGGCGCTGCTCCGGGGTCAGGGCATCGGAGAGTCAGACCCCGTCCACCGAACCATCTTTTTCACGGGTCCTCAGTAGGTCAGGGAGGGGCTCGGAGTCTTCTTCCGCCCCACTGTCTGTAGCCATCAGTAGGCTGAGCTCCGAGCGCACGAAGTGCGGTTTGAGTCTGTTGGCGTGGAGGACCCGGAGGGGGTTCCGGGGGGATTCCATGTCGATGAGATAGGTGACAGGGCCCTTGCGTTCGATCACCTTGAAGGGTCCTGTCCATTTGTCTTGCAAGGCACAAGGCTCGGTGGGGGACATCACCCACACCTGCTGACCAGGCTCGAACTCGATGGAGGAGGCATGTTGATCGTACCATTTCTTCATGTCCACCTGACTGGCCTCAAGGTTGGCTTTAGCGATCTCCCTGAATCGCCTGGTCTGATTGCGGAGGGTCAGGAGGTACTTATAGACGTCTGGAGGGGTTTTCAGGGGGGCCATTTCCCATTCTTCTTTCACTAGGCTGAGGGGCCCTCGGACAGGGTGTCCGTACAGGAGCTCGAAGGGGCTGAAGCTGAGGGACTTCTGGGGGACTTCTCGGTAGGCGAAGAGGAGGCACGGGAGTAGCACGTCCCACTGGCGGCGTAGGGGTTCCTCTAGCCCCATGATCATCCCCTTGAGAGTGCGGTTGAACCGCTCGACCAGTCCATTTCCTTGCGGGTGATAGGGGGTTGTGAATCAGTAGGTGACTCCGCACTGCTGCCAGAGGGATTTCATATATTTGGAAATAAAGTTCGTGCCTCTGTCGCTGATGACCTCCCGGGGGAAGCCCACTCGAGAGAAGTTCCCCATCAAGGCTCGGCCTACCACTGGTGCGGTCACAGTTCGAAGGGGAACGGCCTCGGGAAAGCGGGTGGCGTGGTCCACCAGGACCAGGATGAATCGGTGCCCTTGTGCTGTTCGGGGGTCCAGGGGCCCCACAATGTCTATTCCCACCCTTTCGAACGGGGTGGTGACGACGGGGAATGGTTGCAGGGGTGCCTTGAGTTTTCGGCCGCTCTTTCCGCTGGCCTGGCAGGTGGGGCAGGCCCGGCAGTGGTTGGAGACGTCATTTCGCATCTTTGGCCAGTAAAAGTGGGTTACCAGGCGGTTGTAGGTTTTGTCTTGCCCCAGGTGCCCAGCCAGGGGGACATCATGTGCCAAGTTCAAAAGGAAGTCTCTGAAGCGGAGGGGCACCACCAGCACCCTACTGGCCCCCAATTCCGCTATTCTTTGCTCGCTGTACAGTAGGTCATTGTCCCAATAGATCCAGTGGGCCCCTGCGGTGTCTCCCGCGCTCTGGGCGAGGGCTTGCTGTCGGAGTCCCTCGAGGGAGGGACAGGTCTTTTGCTCCTGCCGGAATTGTTCCTGGGTGGGCCCCCCCTCTTGACGCCACTGAGCCAGTTCTGGAAGGTCTTGGGTCTGAGCGGGCCCTTCTTGGGTTTGTTCTGGGGGGTCAGTCTGGACGGTGTCTTCCTCTGGAGTGATCGGGGAGGAGGTGCTGGCCATTCGGGTTCTTCGGGTCTGGGGATGGCGCGGGCGGCCATGGACCGGGTTGTTACGCACGCCCAGTCCGGGAGGCCCAACATCCCCAGGTGCTCTCTTCTTTCAACGGCCGCCCACGGGGAACTCTCGAGATCATTCCCCAGGAGGCAGTCCACGGGTGCATCATCGCGGACAGTCACTTTTAGCATGCCGGACACTCCTCCCCATTCGAAGGGGACGCAGGCCATCCGACACAGGCTCTCAGAATTGTCGGCCGATCGGACGGGGCACAGAACGTTTGGCAGGATTTGTTATGGGGTCACCAGGTGACAGCGGACGGCCGTCACACTGGCCCCGTGTCACGCAGGGCTTCGGCCTTGCGCCCATTTATGTTCACCCACTGGCTGTATTTTCTGGTGTTGGCGGGCAGGGGGACCCGCGGGATCATGTCTCTTCCCCCTAGGCAAGCTAGGACCATGGCGGTAGGTTCCCATTCGGGCGGCTCCTGCTCGTACTCTTCATGCTCTTCGGAGATTTGCTCCTCTCCTAGGGCGGCGGCAGCGACCTGGCGGGGCCCGGGAGTCTGGTTCTTTGGGCAGTTTGGGTCGCTGGCATAGTGGCCGATTCGCTGGCACCGGTGGCAAGTAACGTTGGCTCGGAACCCTGGGCGCATCGGGGGGTTTCCCCGACCGGCCGGGGGCGGGGTGGTGTTGGCGGGAGCTGCCGGGACGGCATCTCTGCCCCGGCCCTGGCCTCCTCCTCCTCCTCGGGGACGATGGTGACCGTGGCTGGTTCTGTTCTGCTCGGTTGGCCCACTCCGGGCCACTCGGGTGCTTTCCCATCGGTCAGCCTCGGCGGCGAGCTGCCGTGGTTCGGTCAATTTACTGTCGAGGAGGTGCTGCCTGAGCTCGACAAAGCAGTTGTTGGAGAGGTGCTCCCACACAATGAGGTTGAAGAGTTGCTCGTAAGTAGTTACGTGGCTCCCCTTTATCCATCCCTCGAAGGCTCGGCTGAAATAGTTCACATATTCTACCCAGGTCGTACCCGGGATCCGTGTGCAGTCGCGGAACCTCTGGCGGTACATCTCGGGCGTGAGCCCATATCGAGTGAGGAGGGCGGCCTTCATGTGGTCATAGGACGTCATCTGATGGTCCGGAAGCTGTAGCAGGGCATCGCGGCCTTCATTGACGAACCTCCCCCATAGACCGGCTCCCCAGTCACTTCGATCGATCCGGTGGGAGGTCATGGCGATCTCGTAGGCCTTGAACCTCTGTTGTATGTCGTCGTTCCGATAATATTCTCGGACGGCATCTTTAGGGATGTGGACCTTTGGTTCTGTAGCGCCTGGGGTGCGCGGTTGCTCGGGCACCCCTAGTTCTTTGTTCTGTTTCCGCATTTCTATCTCTGCGAGCTTGCGCTCGTGTTCGTATGCCAGTCTTTTCTCTTCGAGTTCTCTTTGTCTTTGCTTTTCTTCTCGCTCTTCTCGGAGCCGTAAGTGTTCTAAGTTTATCTTTTGTTCTGCCAGTTTCAGCTCTCCGTCCAACTTGAGCCGTGCCAACTCTAATTCGTGGAGTCTGCTTTTTTCTCGTTCTTGGATCTCTTCCCGGGAGAGACCCGCTCTTCTTTCTTCGGTCGGAGTGGTGTTTGTCTCTGGTGCTTCGACGTTTTGGTCCCGGGGTCTGGCGGTACCTGTTTCTGCCCAAGATTCTAGGGCGTGTTTGAAGTCCTCTTTCGTGCTCAGACCGGTGGTAGCAATGCCTAGTTCTATGCAAAATTGTTTTAGCTCTCGATGGCTGTACTCTTCTAGTTTTTCCATCTGGAATTTCTCTGTGGATCCGCTCTCTTTGGTTGACATTGTGGTTTAGTCGTGGGGTGAGTTACTCTCTGTACGATTACGCGTTGGTTCGGATCGCGCCGCTGGCCACCAATGTTAGACGGGACCTGGAGGGTCGGCCGAGGACAAGGGGAGAGGCCTCCGGGGAGAGCCGCCTCCTAGCGATCGTACAGACAAGTAACTTCCCCCCCACAGATGGACACCACACAAAAGATAAGGTTAACGCTTTTTATATGCAGTTCTTGAAGTAAGGTAATACGGTACAGTGAGATCAGGATACGAGGATCCTCTCAATTCTAGTCTCTGGCAGGGAAAGGGGGTAGCGGGACAGTCTGGTTACCAATCTGGTATTGAGGTGGAATGATGATAGCTCACAATCCTCGAGCTCGGCGTTCTGGAGGGTCGGGCCACGGCAGCGCCAGCAGGTCCCGAGGAGGTCGTAGATAGCAACGGGCCGCGGCAGCGCCAGCAGGTCCCGACGAGGACGTAGGTTGCAAGGGGCCGCGGCAGCGCCAGCAGGTCCCTACGAGGATGAAGGTTGCAGAAGGCCGCGGCAGCGCCAGCAGGCAGGACGACAGTTCACAAGGCAGAGCTGCGGCAGCGCCAGCAGTCCGTCAAGGATGAGTTCTTCACGGTGTCTCTCGACTCCAGGATACAACTGCTTTCCTGCTGTGGAGCTGCCTCAGTTATAGGTCTGGTGCCCTTTGATGTCTGGACCCTCGCACTTGGAGGTCGGGAGGTCCGGGATGAGGGAGTCCAGACACCCAGCAGGGGGGTGGAGCCAGCGCCCGGGGAGGCTGGGGGCGATCGGCACCTGGCGGGGGAGAGCCATCGACACTCCTCTCTCCCATTGACCTGCCAAGTGGTCCGTTCACCTCCTGGGTGGATGGTGGTGCCGGGATGTCGGGGCCTGGCCAGGCCCAGGGTTGGGGTCGAGCTGAGGCCACGCGGCCTCGTGGTGCAGTGTCCAAGATGGCGGCTGGGCCCGGGCAATGGTGCTGACGGTGGCCCGGGCCAGTGATACAGAGGTGTTCGGGGGCAGGCGTCCCGTAGGGGACGGGCTGCGGGTTGCTTCTGTGGGTAGCACCTGGAGAGCCGGTGTCCGGGCTCCGTCATGCGGGGGGGGAGCGAGCCCTTCCTGGGGCCTGTCCAACAGCCCATCAGGAAGTTGTCGTCTCCACTAAGTTCGCATGAGATCTTCAGACATTACACGGCTTTGCGCATGTTTCTACATAGCTTTATTTTTTCAAAGGCTTTCTTCGCACTTTTCACATGAGAACAGTCTGCTGTGTGCTTTCTCTGTCTGTTCCTGTTATTTCATCTGAACATCATGAGCAAGGTCGCTAAACAATGCCTCTTGTTATTCTGTTCTGGTCAGGCCTTAGCACCTAGACACAACATACTGACGCAGCTGAGATTTGGGACAACGTACTTTCGTCTTATGGAAATACACAAATAGGTAGAACACGCTTGGAGAGGGACCTTTTCAGGGAGAAGAGCGAGACCGCACCTGTGATGTAGATATACCCTCTATAGGCTAAGGTATGGGGTCTGCTGACAAAGCCCGGAGATCTTGTATTATATAATAATACAGCTTCTTAGCAAGGGGCGGGAGGTCAGGCTCTATTGTCTTTTCATGATGACATCTCCCTTCATGGTTTATGGACTGAATGCTCTGCGGACTGTATTTGTACTCTGCATTTTACTACTTTTTGTGGCACGTATACTGCATGTTAGGGCACGTTAGTTAAAATAATTATTTTAAACTGTTTCACGTCTCTGACAGATCTTTTTGTGGACAAGTACAAGAGTGCGAGCAAAAGGGTGTGTCTTCTTACTGCGATTCCAGAGAGATCTGGGGGTGTAGTGTTCTGGGGTGTCTCATCATTTGTTTCTCTGTGAGTGAGAGGAGGGCAATTGAGACACTATAGCTCGTCGGTCCTGGGCTTATGGGTACTCAGGTGGTAGGATGACTCCGTCTCTACTCACCAAGGTCCTATAATCCTACGCATAGTTCTTGGACAGAATCCATGCAACAGCTTTGCCCGCTATGCCACTGGATTCAAGCTATCCTGGCTGATGAGGGGTGTTGCCCCGAAACCGGTCCTAGGATGCTTGTTTCTGGTCCAGGAGGACCCGGCTTGGCAGTTCAGGCTGGAATACTCCCATGAGGAGCAGGGTCGAGAATAATAACAGCAATATTTTCAACATTGATATTAACAACATGGATATTTTTGGAATCGATATTAACACTTTCTATATTTCTAACCTCAACATTACTTACCTTAACATTGATATTCTTGGCATTGATATTCTCAGGACTATATTTCTGTCTGAAGATATTTCCAACTCAATACTTTTGAAGGCTGATATTAAAATTTTGATATATTTTCTGAATACCGCAAACAAATGTCACTCAGGACATGTAAAACTAAAACAAACATGTGGTATCCCTTAAATACTATGCACTCAGCTCTATGAGTAGCTAGGGGCTACATAAGTATTAAAAAGGAAGGTTTAGGCGCGGCAAAAGGTATAGTTTGCCAGATCAACAAGCATTTACAATGCAATGGTCTCGGCATCATTAAAGGTGGAGCTATTGGCATTGCTCATGACATTTCTTTTTTTTCTTTAAATCATAAATAAATGGCATTGTCATTTACATTGCCAATACACAGCACTCTGCACTCAACAGCACACACCACTCTGCACTCAACAGCACACACCACTCTGCACTCAACAGCACACACCACTCTGCACCTGCACTCACTGCTCTGCACACTCACTCTGCACTCACTACTCTGCACTCACTACTCTGCATTCCGCACTCACTACTCACTACTCTACGCACTCACTACTCACACTCTGCACTCACTAGTCTGCACTCACTACTCTGCACTCACTACTCTGCACTCACTACTCTGCACTCACTACTCTGCACTTACTACTCTGCACTTACTACTCTGCACTCTGCATTCACTACTCTGCACTCTGCACTCACTACTCTACACTCACTACTCACTACTCTGCGCTCACTACTCACTACTCTGCACTCACTACTCACTACTCTGCACTCACTACTCTGCACTCTGCACTCACTACTCTGCACTCACTACTCACTACTCTGCACTCACTACTCACTACTCTGCACTCACTACTCTGCACTCTGCACTCACTACTATGCACTCTGCACTCACTACTCTGCACTCTGCACTCACTACTCACTACTCTGCACTCACTACTCACTACTCTGCACTCACTACTCACTACTCTGCACTCACTACTCACTACTCTGCACTCACTACTCTGCACTCTGCACTCACTACTCTGCACTCTGCACTCACTACTCTACACTCACTACTCACTACTCTGCACTCACTACTCACTACTCTGCACTCACTACTCACTACTCTACACTCACTACTCTGCACTCTGCACTCACTACTCTGCACTCTGCACTCACTACTCACTACTCTGCACTCACTACTCTGCACTCACTACTCTGCACTCACTACTCTGCACTCTGCACTCACTACTCTGCACTCTGCACTCACTACTCTACACTCACTACTCTGCACTCACTACTCACTACTCTGCACTCGCTACTCACTACTCTGCACTCACTACTCTGCACTCTGCACTCACTACTATGCACTCTGCACTCACTACTCTGCACTCTGCACTCACTACTCTACACTCACTACTATGCACTCTGCACTCACTACTCTGCACTCACTACTCACTACTCTACACTCACTACTCACTACTCTGTACTCACTACTCACTACTCTGCACTCACTACTCACTACTCTACACTCACTACTCTGCACTCTGCACTCACTACTCTGCACTCTGCACTCACTACTCACTACTCTGCACTCACTACTCTGCACTCACTACTCTGCACTCACTACTCTGCACTCTGCACTCACTACTCTGCACTCTGCACTCACTACTCTACACTCACTACTCACTACTCTGCACTCACTACTCACTACTCTGCACTCGCTACTCACCACTCTGCACTCACTACTATGCACTCTGCACTCACTACTCACTACTCTGCACTCACTACTCTGCACTCACTACTCTGCACTCACTACTCTGCACTCACTACTCTGCACTCTGCACTCACTACTCTGCACTCTGCACTCACTACTCTGCACTCTGCACTCACTACTCTACACTCACTACTCACTACTCTGCACTCACTACTCACTACTCTGCACTCACTACTCACTACTCTGCACTCACTACTCTGCACTCTGCACTCACTACTCTGCACTCTGCACTCACTACTCACTACTCTGCACTCACTACTCTGCACTCACTACTCTGCACTCACTACTCCGCACTCTGCACTCACTACTCTGCACTCTGCACTCACTACTCTGCACTCACTACTCTGCACTCTGCACTCACTAGTCTGCACACTCACTACTCTGCACTCACTACTCTGCACTCACTACTCTGCACTCACTACTCTGCACTCACTACTCTGTACTCACTACTCACTACTCTGCACTCACTACTCACTACTCTGCACTCACTACTCTGCACTCTGCACTCACTACTCTGCACTCACTACTCACTACTCTGCACTCACTACTCACTACTCTGCACTCACTACTCTGCACTCACTACTGTGCACTCACTACTCACTACTCTGCACTCGCTACTCACTACTCACTACTCTGCACTACTCACTACTCTGCACTACTCACTACTCTGCACTCACTACTCTGCACTCACTACTCTGCACTCTGCACTCACTACTCTGCACTCACTACTCACTACTCTGCACTCACTACTCACTACTCTGCACTCACTACTCACTACTCTGCACTCACTACTCACTACTCTGCACTCACTAATCCCTACTCTGCACTCACTAATCACTACTCTGCACTCACTACTCTGCACTCACTACTCTGCACTCACTACTCTGCACTCACTACTCTGCACTCTGCACTCACTACTCTGCACTCTGCACTCACTACTCTGCACTCTGCACTCACTACTCTGCACACTCACTACTCTGCACTCACTACTCTGCACTCACTACTCTGCACTCACTACTCTGCACTCACTTTTCACTACTCTGCACTCACTACTCACTACTCTGCACTCACTAGTCACTACTCTGCACTCACTAGTCACTACTCTGCACTCACTAGTCACTACTCTGCACTCACTACTCTGCACTCACTACTCACTACTCTGCACTCACTACTCACTACTCTGCACTCACTACTCACTACTCTGCACTCACTACTCTGCACTCACTACTCACTACTCTGCACTCACTACTCTGCACTCACTACTCTGCACTCACTACTCACTACTCTGCACTCACTACTCACTACTCTGCACTCACTACTCACTACTCACTACTCACTACTCTGCACTCACTACTCTGCACTCACTACTCACTACTCTGCACTCACTACTCTGCACTCACTACTCTGCACTCACTACTCACTACTCTGCACTCACTACTCTGCACTCACTACTCTGCACTCACTACTCACTACTCTGCACTCACTACTCACTACTCACTACTCTGCACTCACTATTCACTACTCACTACTCTGCACTCACTACTCTGCACTCACTACTCTGCACTCACTACTCACTACTCTGCACTCACTACTCTGCACTCACTACTCTGCACTCACTACTCTGCACTCACTACTCACTACTCTGCACTCACTACTCACTACACTGCACTCACTACTCGCTACTCTGCACTCACTACTCACTACTCACTACTCTGCACTCACTACTCACTACTCTGCACTCACTACTCACCACTCACTACTCTGCATTCACTACTCTGCACTCACTACTCTGCACTCACTACTCTGCACTCTACACTCACTACTCACTACTCTGCACTCACTACTCTGCACTCACTACTCTACACTCACTACTCTGCACTCACTACTCTACACTCACTACTCTACACTCACTACTCTACACTCACTACTCACTACTATGCACTCACTACTCACTACTCTGCACTCACTACTCACTACTCCGCACTCACTAGTCACTACTCTGCACTCACTACTCACTACTCACTACTCTGCACTCACTACTCTGCACTCACTACTCACTACTCTGCACTCACTACTCTGCACTCACTACTCTGCACTCACTACTCACTACTCTGCACTCACTACTCTGCACTCACTACTCACTACTCTGCACTCACTACTCACTACTCTGCACTCACTACTCACTACTCACTACTCTGCACTCACTATTTACTACTCACTACTCTGCACTCACTACTCTGCACTCACTACTCTGCACTCACTACTCTGCACTCTACACTCACTACTCACTACTCTGCACTCACTACTCTGCACTCACTACTCTGCACTCACTACTCTGCACTCACTACTCACTACTCACTACTCTGCACTCACTACTCTGCACTCACTACTCACTACTCACTACTCTGCACTCACTACTCTGCACTCACTACTCTGCACTCACTACTCTGCACTCACTACTCACTACTCTGCACTCACTACTCACTACTCTGCACTCACTACTCGCTACTCTGCACTCACTACTCACTACTCACTACTCTGCACTCACTACTCACTACTCTGCACTCACTACTCACTACTCACTACTCTGCACTCACTAATCTGCACTCACTACTCTGCACTCACTACTCTGCACTCTACACTCACTACTCACTACTCTGCACTCACTACTCACTACTCTGCACTCACTACTCTACACTCACTACTCTGCACTCACTACTCTACACTCACTACTCTACACTCACTACTCTACACTCACTACTCACTACTATGCACTCACTACTCACTACTCTGCACTCACTACTCACTACTCTGCACTCACTAGTCACTACTCTGCACTCACTACTCACTACTCACTACTCTGCACTCACTACTCTGCACTCACTACTCTACACTCACTACTCTACACTCACTACTCACTACTCTGCACTCACTACTCTGCACTCACTACTCTGCACTCACTACTCTGCACTCACTACTCTGCACTCTACACTCACTACTCACTACTCTGCACTCACTACTCTGCACTCACTACTCTGCACTCACTACTCACTACTCTGCACTCACTACTTTGCACTCACTACTCACTACTCTGCACTCACTACTCTGCACTCTGCACTCACTACTCTGCACTCTGCACTCACTACTCTGCACTCTGCACTCCCTACTCTGCACCCACGACTCACTACTCACTACTCTGCACTCACTACTTTGCACTCTACACTCACTATTCACTACTCTGCACTCACTACTCTGCACTCACTACTCTGCACTCACTACTCTGCACTCACTACTCTGCACTCTGCCCTCACTACTCTGCACTCTGCACTCACTACTTTGCACTCTGCACTCACTACTCTGCACTCACTACTCACTACTCTGCACTCACTACTCTGCACTCACTACTCACTACTCTGCACTCACTACTCACTACTCTGCACTCACTACTCACTACTCTGCACTCACTACTCTGCACTCACTACTCTGCACTCACTACTCTGCACTCACTACTCTGCACTCTGAATTTACACTCTGCACATTCACTCTGCACTCACTACTTCACACTCTGCACTCTGCGCACTCTGCACTCACACTCTGCTCACTCACTACTTCACACTCTGCACTCTGCGCACTCTGAACTGTGCACTCACACTATAATAATCCTTATGCAGAATTCCTCTAATGTATAAGCAGCTTTGGTTTTTCCTATAGGCGCCAAAGAGTCAATGATAGGAAAAGAGGGCAGAGTGCTAACCCCATCTCCCCACCCACAGACAACCAAAAATTATCTTCTGCGTTGTTTTGTTCTAATAAATAATGAATAAGGAATTTAAAGTATATGTATGGGCGAGTGGAAGGTGATCTATTGTATTCAATATATTTTAACACAATTGGTGTTCATGGTTACCTTTACAAACGTGAGATGAAGATGATGCTCAGTTTTTAGATATATAAGGAAATTTTGTCGAGTACATTCAAGTTCAACCCACTGGCTGTAAGCAACAAGCTGAGGATCAACGGCCGCGAAACAGCGTGGCGGGCGCGCACGAGACCAGCGTGGGCGTGCACATCAGCTGAAGATCGCCTAGGAAGACACCAAGTCTGCCTGCTGCCATGACTGACCTGCTGCGAGGGAAAGAGCCCGGTGAGTGGGGGTAGAGTGGGGGCGGCAGAGAGGGAGTGGGCAGAGAGGGAGGGTGTGTGTGTGTGTGTGTGTGTGTGTGTGTGTGTGTGTGCGTGCGTGCGTGCGTGAGTGTGTGCTTCCGTGAGTGTGAATGTGGAGCAAGAGATTTGCACGGCTGGGGGGGAGGAGCCAGGGGGCGCGTCCACGAGGTGCAATCGGCGCTCGTACCCAGCTCTATGTCCCTTGACAAGCAACTCGGCTGCAATAGGTCTCGAAGCCGAGACCTAAAAAGGCAGTTTTAAAACTGCGCACACAGGCTGCAGGGGCTGGGGCAGGGGCAGGGGCAGGGGCTGCAGGGGCAAGGGCAGGGGCTGCAGGGGCAGGGGCTGCAGGGGCAGGGGCAGGAGCAGAGGCTGCAGGGGCAGGGGCTGCAGGGGCAGGGGCAGGCCTGTAGGTATATTTTACAGTATTAAATGAGTGGGCGGCAGAATGGATGCTGCCAGCCCCTAGTAGCACTTAATTTACAAGTAGTACCTTGTACCAGGGCCTTACAAGTAAATTAAATGTACCAATCAGGTGTATTCCAATGTGTTCATATTTAGGGAAAGAGCGCAGGCACTTTATCACTGGTTGGAATGCGTAAAGTGCACAGAATTCTAATGATAACAAAAACAAATTCAGTAAAAATGGGGGTGAGAGCACAATGTGTGGCGGAATACAATGCCAAAGATGTCAGCTCTAACCCCCTGGGGCATATTTACAATGAAATGGCGCAGCCTGGGGCCGCAAGCAATGTTGCTGCACTGAGCTGCATCATTTAAAAAAAACAGGACGCCAAAACAGTAGCCATATACCAATGCAGGCGCCATGGTGCAAGGGTGTCTGCGTTGCAGGGATGATTGTGTTTGTGCAGGAAGGGACCCTTTCCTTCATGGCGTGTTGCTTCTTCTGTGTGCGCCGCAGGATGCAGCACACTTAGAAAGAGCAAAAGACGAGGAGGATTAAAACTATAAAGGGTTCGTTATTGGGGCTGCCTCAAATTTACCAATCCTTGTAAATCTGGGGCCGTGTCAAAAATCAATGGATGTTGAGCGGGAACACTCACAGAACCACCCATGACACGCCCCCTTAACTCAGAGTGCTGTTTGTGTTTGTATTTATATAGCGCCTTCTACCCTGAGGTCTCGTAGCACTATATTCATAACGCTGTGGTAACCCTTCCTGGTCTGTTCCTGTGAGGCGTCCACTCCTGGGCACTACCAAGGTGAAGCCAGGCCTCCAGGCGCTGCTGGGGCCGTTGTGGAGATTAAGCAAGCTATTGCCCAGAGTCACAGAGTGGGACCCAAGATTAGAGTAGCCGCCGAGGCGAGAATTATTAGGTCCGAGGAAATTGAGTCCAAGAGCCGCCGAGGCGGGAATTGAACCCTGGTCCTGGGCCAGACCTCTGCATCAGGGTCTGCCGCTCTAACCATTGAGCCACACTTCTCCACTGTATGAAAGAGGGCTATATTTACAAGGCCGTGTAAAGTCAGACAACGTGGCTTTGCGTTTCCATGTACATATGAGGCAGCACACCGCGCCACCAGAGCATCAAGGAAAGTGATGCTCCGGAGGCAACAGGTGTTGTGAATATACCCTGATGTATTCTCACCATCCCACTCTGTGTCTCACTCACTCACACATGCAAACACACACATGCACAATGTATGTGTCGAAGGATGCTAGCCTTATTGGTGCACCTGTTCAAAGAGTTGAGAACCACCACAGAATGAGGCCTCGAGTGGGATAAGGAGCTGACATTCGGGGGTGATCTTGTTGGACACAATCTTATTTTGGAAGCGGTCAGTCACCCCACCTGACTCAGGGGCTGGAGCTGTCACCACGGTGCCCATGGCCCCATGAACAAGATGGCGGATGGTCCGATGCACATGTCTAACATTATTAAATAAAAAGGACCCACTGGTTTCACTGAAGACTCACATGTGCGGAAGTGCTGACCCCTCCTGCTGATTCTCCAAAGATGGTAACAGAGTTGGGGTTCCCTCCAAAGTCCTCAATGCTCTCCTTCACCCACTTCAGGGCTGCAACTTGATCCAGGAAGCCCCAGTTTCCAGCCGCGTGTTCATCCCCGGTGCTGAAAGCAGAACACACAAGGAACAATCAATGGAATCACTGGTGAGCTAGAAGAGGGTTAAAGACACTGAAGGAAGGTGCGTGAGTCTGGAGGGAATATTTGAATTTACTCAGGGGACAGCGAGGCAGTGAAAGAGGACTCGATGAGGTTAGGTAAGGCATAAAGAAGCCAGAGAGGGCTCTGCCCATATTTACTAAGGGCTTGTGTGGACCTTGCATCTTGCAAGGTAACGTAATAAAACAAGTCCTTACGTGGCTCTGCGTGGCTTAGTAAATGTTGAGTATTGAAGGCAGTGCAAGTCGCTGCCTTGTTTTACTCTGCGTTGGAGAGACGTTCCGTGGGTGGAGTGTGGACGTTCCATGGGTGGAGTGTGGACGTTCCATGGGTAGAGTGTCGACGTTCCATGGGTGGAGTGTGGACGTTCCATGGGTGGAGTGTGGACGTTCCATGGGTAGAGTGTGGACGTTCCGTGTGTGGAGTGTCGACATTCTGTAGGTGGAGTGTGGACGTTCCGTGGGTGGAGTGTCGACGTTCTGTAGGTGGAGTGTGGACGTTCCGTGGGTGGAGTGTGGACGTTCCGTGGGTGGAGTGTGGACGTTCCGTGGGTGGAGTGTGGACGTTCCATATGTAGAGTGTGGGAATTCTGTGGGTGGAGTGTGGGCGTTCCGTGGGTGGAGTGTGGACGTTCCGTGGGTGGAGTGTGGACGTTCCATATGTAGAGTGTGGGAATTCCGTGGGTGGAGTGTGGGTGTTCCGTGGGTGGAGTGTGGGCGTTCCGTGGGTGGAGTGTGGGCGTTCCGTGGGTGGAGTGTGGGCGTTCCATATGTAGAGTGTGGGCATTCCGTGGGTGGAGTGTGGGCGTTCCGTGGGTGGAGTGTGGGCGTTCCGTGGGTGGAGTGTGGGCGTTCCCGTTCATCCATCCAAGGATTTTGGTGCATTCCCAGATTTACTGAGAAATGCAAACCTGGGAATGCGTCCAAATGATGCGCCATCCTAAAAAGTGGGTGTAGTGAGAAGATATATGTTTATTCCTCCTTGCTATTTCCTCTCTTTAAGTGCGCTGCATTCTGAAGCACACAAAGAAAGAGGAACATGCCTCTGAGGATTATTTTTGTGCTGGAAGACGCCCCTTCTTGCACAAGAACAGTCCTGCTTGTAACGCAGGACCCCTTGCACCACGGCGCACAAGTGTCGGCCCAATGTTAGTAAAACGGGCTCTCGGTGAGGCAGTGAAGAGGACACAGTGAGGGTCGGTAAGGCAGGGATGCAGTAAAAGATGGCTCAGTGAGGCTAGGAAAGTGCTAGACCTGACTTCCTTGGTGTGGTTTTTCTCCCAAAATTTTCCTTCACCCCTTCTGGTTTCTGAGTTGTTTTTGTTGACATTAGGACTCTAGCGCTGGTTAGTAGTGGTAAAGTGCACAAAGTAATTGTTCTCTATCCCCCAAAAATATAAAATTGGCCTACACCTAAGGTGCACATTTTATATACTTATAAATCCCTACTATATGGTACTACCTGTACCCAGGGCCTGCAAATGAAATGCTACTAGTTGGCCTGCAGCAGTCACTGTGCCACCCAAGAAAGCATCAGTTGACATCATGTTTCAGGCCTGCAGACCTCACCCGTGGAGTTCTGCAAGGATCCTCCCTGAGCCCAGCCCTCTTCAACGCATACATGATCCCTCTAGCCTGCAGCATCTGCTCTCATGACATCAACGTCGTCTCCTACGGTGATGAGGCACTTCTCAGTCTCCCCCTCACAGACAAGACGCCCAGAATCCGGCTGAAGTTCAGAGCGTGCATGACTGAAACCACCCGCTGGATGAAGACCAATGGCCAGACCTACAAAGCCCTTGTGCTTCCCTTGCAACACGCAAGATAATGATTTTGTTATGTTTTGTGATGCCCGAGGATTGTTGCTACATGAGTCTAAAACTAAGTATATGGTTTTAAAAAAAGGAGCGGCCAACCCCACAGAAGGATCGGTGTCAATCGGAAACAGTAAGCTGGAGCGAGTTGATGCCTTTGACTACTTTGGCATCTGCCTGACATCGACAATTAATGGGGCTGCACATATTGAGAAAGTCAAAATGCAATTTATACACCAGACTGCTAACATCACCAAAATACCTACGAAAACACTGTCCAGGCAGCTCGCCCTGCCCTGGAAATCTATAAATCAAGGTATTAGGAGGGGCGCTCTATAGAACGGAGCTGGGGGCCACTGGTCCCATAAACTGCTTGTCTGTAATTGAAAATCGCTTCCTTAGATCTTTGGTGGATTTACCTTCCAGTACCTGGACCTTGCACACATACAGCTAGTACACAAACTAATCTACAAACGTTTAATGTTCTGGCATAGGCTACGGTCAGTGGATGAGCTTGCCCCTTACCGGAAGCCTTTAATAGAGCTCCTGAGGTTACCATCAATATACTTGATCCCCTGGTTCAGATCAGTAAGAGAGCTGCTGGGAGGCTTGGAATGGAGGGGTTCTGGACAAACCCAGAAAGCCTAGCCACCCCTTCAAGAATAAAGCTGACCACACCAAGAATAAAGCTGAAAGCAAGGTTTTGGGAAGCCATATAAAAAAAGCACTGGTGAAAACCAATGGTCGCTTGACTTCTGACTTTTTAGATTTTAAATCTGTCTACTGTTTTGAGGGTACAATAGATGAAATGGTCCCCCCAATGGCACGTAAACTATTTTTCCAGTTTCGTTATAAGACCCTTCCCATAAAACTGTTTTGTTTAAAGTGGTGTAAAGATGTTCTTAATGATGACCTTTGTACCGTGTGCAATGCCAGTTCAGAAACAATCGTATACGTGTTATTCTTTTGTCCATATTACAAATCTTCAAAGAAAAAATGGATAATCCCACTGTGCAAACAAGTCGGTCCGGGCTACTACCTCGAGGTCTTAAGAGCTTTGATGACTGATACTCGTAGAGTAGTGGTTTTTGGCCTGTCTAGATACTGGCATGCACTTTGGATTAGGCACACTAAATGCACTTCATGATATATCAAATTTTTAGTTCCTCTTTTAATTATACTTTTATGGTAATAACGTTATTTAAGACTATCTTCATCTTGTATTTTATTCATACTGTGCTGTGTACTTTTATGATCTTTTATGATCGAAATAAAGTTGATGAATGAATGAAAGGATACTTCATACAAAGGTATAGGGAGTTGGGTTGTACCAAGAGTTGTGGCGTACGGTACTCCCACTTTGCTCTCGATAGTGTAGGTAGAACAAGTTAGGAGTATATGTATGTGCATAATTATATATTCATATAATCATACAATATTGTGATAATGGTTGAATTATTGATCTTTTTTACCATTCTTGTGATGCTAGTTACAATGCTTTGTTTCCTCCTGCTAATAATTGTAGCTCATGTTTTTACATAAATGGTTGAAATACCAATTTGTATATTTCTGGTGTCTCCCTTTGGGCATGCCTGACTGGCAACGAAAGGGTAGATTGTTTCCACGGTTTCCTTGAGGAATTAGAGAAGTCGTGTTCTGAGGTTTCAGATGTCGTCTGGTTCCCTGTAAGGTTAGGGTCCGGATGTGAGCTTAGTAGGAATTTGGCCGACATACTCTGATGATGTGCGTGGACAAAATAAACGTCATATTTTGGCGTTTATGTTGTCCCGATAAACAGTCCTACTCGATTCGTACGAATTGTAGGGCAATCTGACATGAACCACTGGAAAAATTCAGGCTCAAATTTAATTTTATTTAAGTCAAAGGGCGTGTGATGTCACTGCTGCTACCTCTGGTATTTGGTGAATCAACATCTATGGTTGAGAGTTTGTTCACTGTGCCCATGGGGCACTTTCACAGATGTCTGTGCGAGACCTCCATGGCTTCGGTAGTGGTCCCACACAAGAGCCCTGGGTATGGCATGAGAAGTGCTACTTTAAATTAGGAACCCCCTGTGCCGTTTCCATCAGCTTCGATACTTCCAATGGGTTCCCAGACTGGGCTTCCGCATCAGGAACACTTCCCTTCCCCTAATACATGGGGCAGATGTCCACAGATGCTCTTCTCTCTGCCCTGCTTGAAATTGTACCAACATCTGTATTCACAAATATAGAACTCCCAAGGATCCACACAGAGTGACGAGCAGCTGTCAACGTCACAATGTGTACTCCACAGATAGGGGCTAGCGATAGAGTCTAGGAACACCTTCATGATACACTGTCGAAGTACGGCATGATGTGGTACCTACTACAATTATGCGAACGCACACACACTCACTCACCAGTATCACTTACAGCTCCCTGGAGTACCTCCTAAGAGAGCCCCCACACCTCCTCAGAGAGCCCCCTTACCCCCTAAGAGAGCCCATTGCCTCCTAAGAGACCCCCCATACTTCATAAGAGCATTCCCATGCCTCTTAGGAAAGTCCCCATGCCTTCTAAGAGAGACCCCATACCTCATGAGAGACACCATACCTCCTAAGAGAGCCCCCAAACCTCTTTAGAGAGCCCTCATGCCTCTTAAAAACCCCATTCCTCCTAAAAGTGTCTCCATGCATCCTAAGAGAGCCCCTATACCCCCTTAGAGAGTCCCACATCTCCTTAGAGAGCCTCCGTGCCTCTTAAGAGAGCTCCCAAATCTCTGAAGAGAGCCCCCATACCTCCAAAGAGAGCCCTATAGCTCCTTAGAGAGCCCTCATATCTCTGAAAGGAGCCCCCATACCTCCAAAGAGAGCCCTATAGCTCCTTGGAGAGCCCTCATATCTCTGAAAGGAGCCCATATGCCTCCAAAGAGTCCAGAATAAGCTAGAGACTATGAGGCCATAAAGGTCTGAACGCCAACCATGGGGGGATGTTATTTAACATGGTCTCAGTCTGTACTCTCTCACATGAAACACAGAGTACCTGCAGGTCCTCCTCACCATTACCTGTTGGTGAGCTCATTGGGTTAGATAAACCTTCAGTACCGAATGGCGATCCAGCGATAACAGCGAATCAATAATGTGAATGGAAGTCTTGGGTGATCACCAGGGCTGGGTGATTGGTTCTGCAGCTGTGCGTATGATGTGGTTTGTTACCTTAAAAATCCCAGAACTCCCAGCCGGTACTGCATGGAAACCACCACCACGTCCTCATAGGCCGATAACGCTGATCCATGGATGAAAGATGCAGATCCCATGGACAGGCCACCGCCGTGAATCCAGACCATCACCTGAAAACGAGATGCAAAGATAACCTGAGAATAGTCCAAGCTCACTGGGTACACGTTACATCTAGTCAGCTTCATAGAATGATCCTTCCCCAGAGGGATTGGTCAACAGACTGCCCCTTCCCCAGAGGGATTGGTCAACAGACTGCCCCTTCCCCAGAGGGATTGGTCAACAGACTCCCCCTTCCCCAGAGGGATTGATCAACAAACTGATATTTCCCTAGAGGGATTGGTCAACAAACCGCCCCTTCCCCAGAGGGATTGGTCAACAGACTGCGCCTTCCCCAGAGGGATTGGTCAACAGACTCCCCATTCCCCAGAGGGATTGGTCAACAGACAGCCCCTTCCCCAGAGGGGATGATTCATGACTAGCCCTAACCTAAAGGGGCTGATTCATAAGCGTCCCTTCCCCAGAGGGATTGGTCAACAGACTGACCCTTCCCCAGAGGGATTGGTCAACATACTGCCCCTTCCCCAGAGGGATTGGCCTAGAGACTGCCCCTTCCCCAGAGGCATTGATCAACAGACTGATCCATCCCCAGAGAGATTGGCCAACAGACTGCCCCTTCCCCAGAGGGATTGGCCAACAGACTGCCCCTTCCCCAGAGGGATTGGTCAACAGACTGATCCATCCCCAGAGGGATTGGTCAACAGACTGCCCCTTCCCCAGAGGGGATGATTCATGACTAGCTCTAACCTAAAGGGGCTGATTCATACGTGTCCCTTCCCCAGAGGGATTGGTCAACAGGCTGACCTTTCCCCAGAGGGATTGGTCAACATACTGCCCCTTCCCCAGAGGGATTGGTCAACAGACTCCCCCTTCCCCAGAGGGATTGGCCAACAGACTGATCCTTCCCCAGAGGGATTGGTCAACAGACTGCCCCTTCCCCAGAGAGATTGGTCAACAGACTCCCCCTTCCCCAGAGGGATTGATCAACAAACTGATATTTCCCTAGAGGGATTGGTCAACAAACTGCCCCTTCCCCAGAGGGATTGGTCAACAGACTGCGCCTTCCCCAGAGGGATTGGTCAACAGACTCCCCATTCCCCAGAGGGATTGGTCAACAGACAGCCCCTTCCCCAGAGGGGGTGATTCATGACTAGCCCTAACCTAAAGGGGCTGATTCATAAGCGTCCCTTCCCCAGAGGGATTGGTCAACAGACTGACCCTTCCCCAGAGGGATTGGTCAACATACTGCCCCTTCCCCAGAGGGATTGGCCTACAGACTGCCCCTTCCCCAGAGGCATTGGTCAACAGACTGATCCATCCCCAGAGAGATTGGCCAACAGACTGCCCCTTCCCCAGAGGGATTGGCCAACAGACTGCCCCTTCCCCAGAGGGATTGGTCAACAGACTGATCCATCCCCAGAGGGATTGGTCAACAGACTGCCCCTTCCCCAGAGGGATTGGTCAACAGACTCCCCCTTCCCCAGAGGGATGGCCAACAGACTGATCCTTCCCCAGAGGGATTGGTCAACAGACTGCCCCTTCCCCAGAGAGATTGGTCAACAGACTCCCCCTTCCCCAGAGGGATTGGTCAACAGACTGATCCATCCCCAGAGGGATTGGCCAACAGACTGCCCCTTCCCCAGAGGGATTGGTCAACAGACTGATCCATCCCCAGAGGGATTGGTCAACAGACTGCCCCTTCCCCAGAGGGGATGATTCATGACTAGCTCTAACCTAAAGGGGCTGATTCATACGTGTCCCTTCCCCAGAGGGATTGGTCAACAGGCTGACCTTTCCCCAGAGGGATTGGTCAACATACTGCCCCTTCCCCAGAGGGATTGGTCAACAGACTCCCCCTTCCCCAGAGGGATTGGCCAACAGACTGATCCTTCCCCAGAGGGATTGGTCAACAGACTGCCCCTTCCCCAGAGAGATTGGTCAACAGACTCCCCCTTCCCCAGAGGGATTGGTCAACAAACTGATATTTCCCCAGAGGGATTGGTCAACGGACTGCCCCTTCCCCAGAGGGATTGGTCAACAGACTGCCCCTTCCCCAGAGGGATTGGTCAACAGACTGCCCCTTCCCCAGAGGGATTGGTCAACAGACTCCCCCTTCCCCAGAGGGATTGGTCAATCGACTGCCCCTCGCTCAGAGGGATTGGTCACCTTTACCCAGAGAGGCTGATTCATAGAGTGTCTCTTACCCCAAGGGCTGATTAACAGAATTAACTTCATGGTGAAGAGCGCTGGTTGGGAGATAGTTGTGGAGCTACTGGTATTAGTACTAAAAATAAGTACAAAAAGGACCAACAGTAGTGGCATTCGTCTCTTCGGGGTTATAGCACGAGCAGTATAAATAGTAGTTTTTAGCACTACTTACAGCAGCACAAGAGCTCATAGTTATGGTACGAATGACCAGGATGAGTAGTATTAGTGCATCTGGGCCCGGAGTAGTGGTACCAGTAGTAGCAATAATCGGAAGCCCAGTTTCAGTAGTAATCGTTGGAGCAATCATAATAAAAGTAGTCACAGTTACGTCAGTAGCGGTACTGCTGTAGTAATGATAGTAGTGCCAGCTGCAGTAGTGATACTGATGTAGTGATAATGAATTGATAAAAATGGCATTATCAGAGTGCACCGCCATTCCCAGAGGAGCTTCCTGGCACTCACCGGAAATGAATGCAGCTGCATCAACTTAGTCAGTCTTGGTCAATCTTTATAATAGTGGAGTAAGAATAATAGTAACAGTCGCCGTAGGAGGAATGACGTAGTAATAACAGTAGTCATAGTTACATCAGAAACAGTACTTATGTAGCAATAATAGTAGTCGCAGTTGCAGTAGTAATACTGATGTAGCAATAATAGTAAAAGACACACAATTGATGGACGGAATGCAGAACAAATCAAAACATTCACCCCAGTCAAGAGATCTGGGTTAAATCCATCTTTCTTTTGCTCACCAAGCCACCCCAGTTTAGACACAGCCATATGCAAATCAGTCTTGACCCTGTGCCCTATGGGAACAGTCCAGCCCGAACTGCCGAACCTGGTCCACCCTGGACCGGAAACAAGCATCCTAGGATTGGTCTCATGGTTTCCCTTGCTCTCCGTGCCACTGGAGTCAAGCTATCCTGGCTGATGAAGGGCGATGCCCTGAAACCGGTCCTCGGAAGCTTGTTTCCAGTCCAGGGAGGACCTGGCTTGGCAGTTCGGGCTGGACTGTTCCCATGGGGCACAGGATCAAGACTGATTTGCATATGGCTGGGTTTAAACTGGGGTGGCATAGTGAGCAAAAAATGATGGATTTAGGCCCAGATCTCTGTACTGGGGTGAATGTATGACATTGTTCTGCATTCTGTCCATCAACTGTTGTTTGTGCATTTGTAACCTACTAGTCACAGTTAGATAGGAGATTCACATAAAATTCCCAAATTAAGGATTCAGATTATTATAAATCTCCTGGTATGTGGTCTGGCCCCAGGGTCTTAGCCGCTTTTAGGCAACTAATGGCAGAGGATGTGTCGGCCAAACTGAACGCTGCATCAGCATCATTAGGGATATTTGTATCATCACTGAGACCACAATTCTGACTTTGCAGGTGTAGCAAAGATGGAGTAGCTTCTTCTGAATACAATGTTTTAAAATAATGGACCCATTTCTCTGGTTCATTGGAGTATGGACCTTTCCTGACAGTATCTGAGCTCCCATGGGAGAGTACGTGCCAGGACGCCCCCTTGTTCTAACAGCCTGCAGCAAGGCTTCCTGGTTCATGTCTCCCCAATCCCTCTTAGCCGTATCTTGTGCAAATGTATATCTGTGTCGCACCACACTAATAGTAGAACTATCACATTCATTAATTGCTGCTATTAAACATGATTTTGCAGCTCTACATCATTCCATTGGTTTTCCTTCCTACATGGAGGCCTTTGTTGTTTTAAATCTTTGTGAAAAACGTGAGTTAATTCTCTATAGAATTTTTTACGAATATCTAAAATTGGAGCAGAAGTTACCAAGTTTCCTTCAAAAGGAGAAAAAAGTGCACATACCAATAATAGATTTCTGAGTGCAGTTTATCATTGACCAATACTTGAGGATAAGTAACTCTTCTTGAGTTATTGGCTAGAGTCGGTTCGGCATTACAGTAAAACACCCAGCCAGCTTTCTGATGGGAGTGTCTCCGCTTAAAGTCAACCCGTTCGTTGCGCCCGTCGGCCAACGGCCGTTGCGAGCACTACCTTGGTAGGGCTGCGCACGTCCGTTGGCCGAAGCAGCCCTGCCCACTCAATGGAATGCCCCGCACATCGGCGGAATTGCGGCCGTGGTAAACAGGTTATAAGTGGTGCATCATGGTCACTGTAAAGTTATGGTACAACTATAAATGTAAATGTACAGGAATTTATATAGCGCAAATCACCACTGGTTTCTAAGCGCTGTGTTGGACGTGGCCCATCTGGCAGGTCCGCCCCTGAAGTTCTTATGGTATATGTAACCTGGGGATGGTGATTCCCCCTCTGAGTGAGTGTGAGGAGAGAGCGACCTACCCTTCCATAGGAATACATGGGGAATGGATGAGTCCTCGGTAGTTCCCGGTGCGTAGGGTGTGCAGGGTCAAGTCTGGTATGTATGAACTCGTGAGATTGAATGCTGCGCAACGGTATATGAGGTATGAGTGTGTCTAGTGTAGAAGTCCCCCTTTTGGAAGTTGGCATATTTGTGGAATATGTGCCTGGCGTATGATTGGCCGGGGCTGGCTGGTGAGCCTGGCTCCCAGGATCTGGGAGGGTCTGCCCCGGTGGTGAATGGAGTGTTTAGCATACTGATGTGAGGGGAGGAGTGAGCCTGGGTCTGCTTGTGGATTGACTGTCTGGTTTGAGTGTCATGAATGAGGCTGGGTTTTCCCCAGACAATGCTGGCTCCACCCCCTGGGGTGCGGCTGATGTTCCTAGCCTGGCCAGTGTAAAGAATCCCCCCATAACCAGTTCCAGCTGGTTCTCCCCCTGCCTGCCCCTTCAGACCAAGAATGTGTGTATAAAAAGGGTGCTGTGACACTCTGGACTTGTTCTTGTTCTCAACTTGAATCTACCCGGAGCTGCTGCTGCTGGGGCTCAGGGGTGGCGTGCCTCCCTGGGCCCTGCCCTACTCCTGGACTGAGGATGGCCCTTTCCCCTTCTTGGCGCTGCTGGGCCCCCCCTGAGGTCCTGGACTACCGATGGGCTTTTGTAACCCGCATCTAGCGCTGGGGGAGCGCTGTCCCTTCTGCCCAGCGCCTGGAAGCGCTGTTCCCTGCCCCCTACCGCTTTGGGGTGCTTCACTCCTGCACGATCGCTGGTAGCGCTATATTCAACAAGCCGGTGCTCACCCGGCGTCTGCACCGTGCTACCAAGATTCGACACCCCCAGCGAGTGCCTACCTCGCTTTATTCCCTGCCCTTGTGCCTTACGAGGGAGCCCACTCCTCGTCGATTTCCCCCGAGTTCACCGCCGCCGCCCGGGACCCTAGTGATGTCATCCCCGGGCCGCGCTGGTATTGGCTGCCGGCCCGGGATTCCCCACTAGCGTCATCCCCCAGGCCGCGCCGTGATTGGCTGCCGGCCCGAGAGAAGGAGAGAGGCCGGCCGAAGAAGGACGACGAAGCAGGAGCGGCGGGAGCCCACTCCGCGCTCCTGCGATACCCCCGTAAAGCGGCTGACCTTCCCCGGGGCTCCCGAGAGAGAGAGAGCCCTGGAGCACAAGGAGAAGGCTGGCGCAGCAAAGGAGACCGACGCACCAGAACCGGTGAGTGCTGCGGCAAGCATTGGAGAGGAGGGGCGTCGGGACACGTTGTCGGTGTCCGCCCCTCCCCTCGAGTGAATCCCCGGTTGTGCCCTGAGGCCCGTGAGGCCTCCCACGAAGCCGAGTCCCCCGAGAGGGACTCCGCCTGCCCTACCAATGGTCTGAGCCCGGCGAGGCTCCACCTGTGGCCCCCCTCAACCCCCGAGCCCCGAGAAGGCTCCATTTTCATGTCGGCCTCCGAGCCCCGAGAGGCTCCATCCATATGACAGCCCCCGAGCCCCGAGAGGCTCCACCGTGCCACTGCCCCCCCTCGTTCTCGAGCCCGAGTGGCTCCACCAGTGGCACCCCTTTTTCCCCGGGGCCGGCGAGGCTCACACAATGTCCCTCAGTTGCCCAGCACTTAGTGGGCAACTGCTACGTTTAGGTTTGCCCCGGGCTCCCTGCCCTGAACGTCGAGACTCCTGGGCCCCTTGCCCCAGAAAGGCCCGCTGGCCTGTGGATGGCTATGGACTAAGACTAAGGTGATCCCTACAAGTATTCTATGTTGCACCTCTACCGGTGCTCCTGTATGTTGTGTACCTTGACCTCCTTCACCCCCCCCTGAATACCAGATGTCCCCTGTATGTGATTCCTGGCAGTGGTCCCTTGGCCCTGTGCTGTACCTTCTTCCCTGTAGCCCCTGCCCGTGCCCCTGACACCTTGTACAATGTATGTTCCTATGTGTCCTGCTTAATACAAAGACTATTTTCATATATATATCTGGTGTGGAGTTCCTTTTGTGGGAGGCCGGGGATGTTGTTGTTGGTGGGTGCGTGCGCAAATGCTTCACATGTCCTCCGAGATAGGCCTGGCTGCCCGCGCCGCGTTACCCAGAGGGCGAGCAGGGGTCGACTTTTCATAGGAGTGGCGGTCGCTGGCTGGCTGTGGCGCAAGCCCTGGCCGGCCGGGGGTCCCATTTCCTACACGCTGGCTTAGGGTACCCGTCCTGGTATTCCCCTGTGAGATAACCCCAGCAGGGTATCCACATGGTGAAAGCCAGGCATCCCGCCGCGAGGGGCCGTTGTGGAGATTAAGCAAGCTATTGCCCAGAGTCGCAGAGTGTGAACCCGTGAGTCGAGTAGGCACCGGAGCGAGAGTTGTCGAGTCCATGGACATTTTAGGACTCAAGACCCCACCGAGCCGGGAATTGAACCCTGGTCCCGGGTCTGACCTCTGCTGCCAGGTCTGCCTCCTCTAACCAGTGAGCCATACTTCTCCACTACCATATCACTCAGCAATGACCAACTCCTTACATCAAGTATTATGTAATCTATAACACTTGAATCAAAGCCTCTTTTAAATGTAGGTGATCCTTTAGGATCTGATCGGGTTTGTCCATCGCAAGCCCTGAGAATGTGCCCACCTATCATCGATGCTACCTGCATCGCGGCACTAGAAAAGAGCGCTGAGGTCTACTAGTCAAGCTTGGTATATTCCACATCCTGTCCTCTTCTTCAAAGAATGCATTAAGTGAAGTTGAAGGCTCAAGAGAGACATTGAGATCCCCCGCTACCACATCTTTTGTTCGCTGTTGATAGAACTCAATCTTATTATTCAGAATGGCCAAAAAAGGGGAATCTTCTCCAGCGGCAACTGACCTGCCGTCCGCATTGAGCCGAACCACGGCTAGCCCAGAGGAGACCTGAACTGAACTCCCATCAAATCTAGGGAGCCCCCTTCAGCGGTGAGTGGGCACAGGCGGTGGAGTGTTTCACCAAGATCATTACTCCTCCCGTTGCTCGCCCCGTTTTATTTGGAGGCGTCGTCTCCACACAATAAGTAGTGTAACCATTTATGAACGTTCTTCCTACGGCCCAGATTTCTTGGAAGAGACAGACATCCTTTCCCCCCACAAATAGCCGCCAATCATCATCCGTGAGTTTAGATCTCCTCCCCGTCAGGTTCCATGAGATCGATGACAGTTCTTCTTGTAGCCAATATTTGCTGGAATGCCGGGATGCCCAGACCCTATGATGATCGGGGCAGGGATGTACTAGCAGAGGTGGCATAGGACACACCCGAGCTAGTCGCGCGGTCTGGGCCACCAAAATTAACAGAAGAAGGAAACATTCCTGGCAGGCCTGCCAATGGCGCTCCTTTGGCAGGTTGGGTGTCAAATTATGGCAAGAATCGTGGTCTGCTGTAGACTGGGCCTGTCCAAATTCCCTCTGCTCTGGGCCTATCTGTGCCGGTGCACGAAACACAGTCTTTACCAATTCCTTAGCAAGCTCCTGTAGAATTATCTGACTTTCGACAAGCCCCCCCCCAATATTTGCCCCCTGAGTGTCTAGTGTAGATACATGCCCCAAACCCTTGTCCTTTACCATAGGGAGGGGATTTGTCAACTTCTCTAAGACATGCTCCACGCACTTTGCCCCAAGACTCAAGCGTCCCATATTCTCTTCATCACAAGCTCCAACATTAGCGTTCGGTCTGAATACCGGGTTGGTCCCTTTAGAAGTTACATTCGGTCAATCAATGTCACCCAAGTCGCTAGGGCCTTGGTGGTTGGCTGACCCTCTTCTAGGGACATGCTGCGTGCCAAGTGCATCCCTGTTCCTGATCTGCATTTGGGTGGCAGCATTACAAATGACTTCGCATCGCATCCCTATAGCTTCCTCGGACCCGTCGCTACACGACGCTCCCTCATGCTGGACTTCGCTTGGCAAGCCCCTCATCGGCAGAACCCTCAACGATGACGCAGGAGTCTGCATCCCAGCTCCACAGCTTCGTCAGAATCACTGCTGCATGACGCATTCTAGGTGCGGGATCAAGAAAGTGACATGGCTGATTCCACCCCTTGTATCCGACTTCTGTCACCAACCCAAGGAAAACTCTGCCCATAAGGACAACAACCAACAGAGGACACTGGCAGCTGTCAGCGTCAATAGCCAGGCCCTGTGCCATCCTCTGCCAGGTGGAAGCTCTAAGCGAAGACCTTGAGCAGGCCTCACGTCCAGCCTTAGAGTGGCCAGGGGTTCTCGGAGGGCTTCTGAAGGTCCTCTGACCTCTGATCTTTCTCCGAGTGGGGGGTGTTAGGCATTCTTCTACCACTCTCCTTCCCACCTGTTAAGGGGTGAGACTGGTTCTCCAGCCCAGGGTCTGTACCCTGAAGCTAAAAAGGGTCCACAGGTGAGTGCTCCTCCCTCTGCCTCTCCATCTGGGCTCCCGTACCTTCTGCTTATTAGTGGTACCCCCAGAACACAGAACCGTCAGTGCGCCCTGTGTGGCTGCCCCTCCCAGCTCTCCTGGCACTGAGGGCAACTCATCCCCAGAATGCCATCTATGTGCATCTAGTCAGTAACTAGGACCCTTCTCTTGGGCACCGTCCCACCCAACTCCAAACGTCCTGCTCTTGACCTGGGCTACCCTACACAACTGCCCGTGTGCCAATCTGGAGAAACCAGCCTTTCCACTACTATGGTCTGCTAGCCTGGGAGTCCCTCAGAGCAGTGACAGGGATCTCACTCACTTTCACCTGGTGGAAGTGACAGCGTCCACCCTCAGGGGTCACTGGCTCACCCTCTGAGTCTAACTCCGAGCTAGAGGAGACGGTGGCGTTGTCTATGACCTGCCTCTGGGGATGACTTATCCGTAAGGCCGCATTGGCTGCCCTTGTTGGGTTCCCACCAGAGGAGGGTTTCTTAGGACAGACAGAGTTCATCCGCGTGTGTCCTACCTGGGAGCGCTCAGAGCAGCAGGGCTGGATAGGATTCATCCGAGCTCTGCCCACCAGTTCCCCCTCCCTGTGTCTTGTAAGGGGCATGGGAACCTTTCCTCTCCACCGGATCCTAGGACTTGTCTGTGTCTTTCTTGACCTCTTCCTCCTTCTCCTCTGGGGGGACTTGAACCGCCCTTCTGGGGGTCACTCCAAGGTACCCAGATTGAGGACACAGGACAAGAAGAAGAACATGCAGCTGAAGCCTTTCCTCACTTGCAGCACTATCTGGAAAACAAAATGAATGGAAATCTATTCAACAAAAGCAATGTTGCACCCGATGACTGGGTTAAAGAGAGAACACTCTGATCATCGTGCATTAAATCACATACCAGACATGTGTGTGAGGCTGGTCCCCTGGGATGGAATGGAGCTCTGTGCAGGGACCTACGTGTTACCCGCAGGACACATATTTGATTGTCAGCAGGGTCATCCCAGGATATCATCCTTCTAAGGTTGGAAAATAGGTGCCCCTTGGTCAACTAATAGGAACACTTGCTCTCCACAGACGGCACAGCAGGTTCCACATTAAAGAAAATAAGTGATTATGTATTTATTTTCAGATAAAAATGAAATAAAGGGTTCACTAGATATTAAAGTTACACATGTGGGCTTCTTCCGGTGACCTTAAGGGAGGGGAATTGTGTACCTGAAGTTAATACCTGGGGAAGACCTGGTGGATGCTTCCTCATACAGACCCCTCACCATGCTTAATTCGGACCTTAAAATACTCTGCAAGATTCTGGCATCTTGATGTTCATAAATTATTTCAGGAAGATGAATGTGACTTCATGCGAGCACGTACCACCGCCTATAATCTGCGCGACACCTCGGGTCGCGTAGAAGAGATGGCCTTGGTTCCCTTGACCCTGAAAGGCCTGTCCTACGGTTGAGTGGGGATATTTAATGGCCGTGCTGCAGGCTCTGGGGATTGGGCCCAATCTTTGTACATGGAGCCTCCTATTCGAGTCAGGGGGGGCGGGGAGCTCCCGGAGTCATGGACAGTCGGCAGGGGCACGAGACAGGGTTGCCCCCTTTCACCCCTTCTCTTTGCACTTGCAATTGAGCCCCCTGCAGTGTTGTTACGCATGGAGATCCGGGTGGGAGGTACCACTTATGTGGTATCGCAGTACGTGGATGACGCGTTAATTTTTGTTTAATCTCCTGGGGGCATATTAACAAAGGATTTATCTCCACTTTTTTGGCTTTTTAAACCAAAAGAGCCGAGATAAAATTATCTCCCTATCAACAACAGGGTGCTAGCATGCAAAATCGCATGTTAGCACCCTTTTTCTCTACGCTTCCCATTGCATCACTAATGAGATGCAAAGGGGGCGTTGCAGAGCAGAATAATAGCAGACATGTCGCGTATCAAGCTTCACGCTAACCCTCTTAGAGATAAAAAAAAGCAGCGCTAACCAGGGTTAACGCTGCTTTTTAAAGTCTGCTAATTTTCAGATTTAGGCATACCTGTAATGGGAGGTGGATTATGTGACTGGAACCACAGTCACTATCACCAAGGTTATCGCAGTTTTTCATTGAATATCGCTGGAAATCCAGCGTTATTCAATGTAAAACGGCGATATTCCTGCTATCCCTGTTTTTTTTATCGCCATGGCGCTCAGTGTAGATAATACTGCGCTACCATGGCGATTATCGCCAGGGATAACCGGCGATATATTTTTTAACGCTAATAGCGGTCAGCGATAATTTTCTCTGCCGCTTGTGCATATGCCCCCTGGAGAGTTGGTGCTGCTCTTAATGCAGCTTCTGGGGGCTTTTGGAGGGGTCTCTGATCTTAAAGTCAATGTCCAAAAATCACTTTTGCTCTCCTTGGGAGAATTAGTAGCGAGACCCCTAGACCAGCTGCCAGCGGTGGGCTCTGTTGGGAGCCTGTCACGTTTCGATACTTAGGGATTTGGATCACACACACCGAGGTGGAGCATAAGCTTAAAAACATGGAGGGAGTAGAGGGAGGGCTTGAGAATTTGATCACGTTTTGGAAAAAACTCCCTCTCGCAGTAATGGGCAGAGCAGCTATAGCGGAAAGGGTCATCCTATCGCGACTCCCAGAACCTCATGCAGAATTCACTTTTCCCACTCGAGGCCAGATTCTTTCACAGATTGGATAGCGCGTTGGGTTACCTGATCTTGGACGGACATCGCAGAGGGTGGCATTGGCAGCGCTAAAAAGGGACACGGAGGCTGGCGGGTCGGAAGACCCTGATATCCAGCTTTATAATTATGCGCACATTTGCAGCACATCACACGTTGGATGATGAAGCCTCCTAAGTGAGAAACGGCGGCTGGCAGACAGGATTGGGGGGGCACCTTGCCACAATTGTAAATGCGGGGAGGCTGGTCGGAGCATCCAGTCCCTTACTTAGTGCAGGTCACCGCTGGGATCTGGGGGCTCAATTCACAGAACTAACTTAAGACAAAATCATAAACCTACTACTTTTGATATTCACAGAAGTTAGCATTTTCGTCTTAAGTTTGTTTTAAGACAGACTTAAGACAGACTTAATACAGACTTAAGTTAGGATTTTGTCTTAAATATGTCTTAAGTCTGTCTTAAGTCTGTCTTAAGTTTGTCTTAAGACAAACTTAATACAAAATCCTAACTTCTGTGAATACCAAAAGTAGTAAGTTTAGGATATTGTCTTAAGTTAGTTCTGTGAATCGGCCCCAATGAGAGGGTGGCCAGATAATAGTCCGAAGAGCCCCTTTTGATAGAGAGCTACAACTGTGGAATCTCGCCCCCTTTCGTGCCTTAGATGCTGACACGTCCATATTTATCTGGGGGGGATTTTTCTTTCCTTCCAGGGGGCTCGGTATTCCTTCAGGTTTGGCCCGGATAATTTTTTGCACAACGCTAACTAGCGAGTGTTGTGAGGGAGGTGTGGTGCGATTTCCCTGCGGTGACTCTGACCTTAGAGATTTTGGTGACCTCCTTGGTTTGGGGGAGGGGAGACATTTCTATATATCCCTTAGGGGTGATATGGTCAAGCAACCATATGCAGCGCAAGGAACCTAGGAGCGTGAATTTGGGAAACCCATTTCGTAGACTGACTGGGTCCATGCTGAGACTGAGGTGCGCACTGTGGGGCACATTTACAAAACAAATCAGAGCACAGAGCAGAGCCAAATTCAGCAGCAGATTTGCTGCTGCTCGAGTAGATTTGCTGCTTTTCGAGCAGATTTGCTGCTGCTCGAGTAGATTTGCTGCTTTTCGAGCAGATTTGCTGCTGCTCGAGTAGATTTGCTGCTTTCGAGTAGATTTGCTGCTGCTCGAGTAGATTTGCTGCTTTTCGAGCAGATTTGCTGCTGCTCGAGTAGATTTGCTGCTTTTCGAGCAGATTTGCTGCTGCTCGAGTAGATTTGCTGCTTTTCGAGTAGATTTGCTGCTTCTTGAGTAGATTTGCTGCTTCTCGAGTAGATTTGCTGCTTCTCGAGTAGATTTTCTACTTGAGCAGCAGCAAAATCAACTTGAATGGCTGTGCACCCTTGCACACCGAATGGTGTCATTCGTGCAGAGTTTTCAGCACTGCTTGCACAACTGGTATTACATTGCAGTGCAAGCAGCCCTACATTCTTATTTACAATAGTTGAGAGAACTCTGCAGAATCTCATTGAGTTTTTATGTAACTCCTTGGAAAACCATGGAGTAAAACTCCACAAGTTCTACCCACCACAAACTGATCATTCACAATCAGATCGCATTTTGTAGAGCACTATTTTTTTCAGAAGCACCGTAACTAATGTATGCTTTATTTCTTGTAGTGTGCACCATTTGTATCCTAACCTCCTGTTGAAATCTGAATATGAAATGGGTAGCTAAGCAGAGCTGTGAAGAGCCCAGTCTGGTGTGGTCTAGTCTGAGCATGGATGTTTCCCTGTTTTCTTGGCATAGGGCGCCGCAGTATTGCTTTCATGTATGAATATAGCATGTTTTATGAGGGAAACATCCTTTACAATGCAACTTTTACCACGCAGTACCTTTACAACGCAGGTTTTTCAACGCAAGTCATTACAACGACTTGCGCTGGGGGGCACTCTAGGATAGGTAATAGTTTAATTTACTATCCAACACCTTCTCTACTATCCACAGGGACTGGAGTTGGAATAGTAAATTAAACTATTCACTATCCAGCGCCCCCCAACGCAAGTCGTTGTAACAACTTGCGTTGAAAAACCTGCGTTGTAAAGGCAGGCGTGGTAAAAGCATGCGTTGTAACAACGTACATCCGTTTTATGATCAGTTTAGGTGGTACATGTTAAGTATCATTTACATAATTGCAAACCCAATACAGATTTGAAAACACCCAGACACCTCCATACTAGCAGCTCAAGCATGCTATGACTTCTTGCAGTAAGGGGTTGATGGGAGTGATGGAAGGAACACCCCTAGAGATAAGGGTACTGAAGGCTAGAAGGGCCAAACAACTACATTGCTGACATTTACCACCATAATGGCCCACACAAAAAGAACTGGAAGGCTTCAAAGCCAGATGGGACAAGACACAGGCCCAGTTGAAAATGTCGATGGGAGGCAGCCTGTGATTTCACCCCAAGAGTGGTCAGCAAGGTCTGGGTTCTGCTCTGTGCAGTTGAAACTTGTGCACAGAGTGCACTGCACAAGGGCCAGCCGCGGATCACTGGGTGAACTTATAATGACATTTGCTCATGAAGTCATGGCTGGGAGGCTGCTTTCATGCAGGCGCTGTGATCGATATAGAGAAACACTGTGAATAAGTTGGTAGGAAGCTGGAGACAACACTGGGGCTCCCCTAAAAGAGAGAGAGAGCTGCAGCACTATGATGGGGCAACCTATCTCCACCAGCCATGGAGGAAAAGACCCGCACTGGGCACTGGTGGCTGGCAACGGACGAAGGGGAATGTAAAGGGGAGGCTGTCCAAAGATGGCTCAATAAACCTGGAGGACCTGTGAGGAGCACAATGGGATAGGATAGGTAAGGAGAGCAACTAAAGGAGAGGAGGAAGCAACGCGCCATAGAGCCGCCAGCAAGATGAGGACTCGTTACAAGAACTCGCCTGTGACGAGTAACTGGGTGATGAAACCGCTCATGGGCTGGTAGATACTGTGTTAAAATTCTCAAAATGAGACAGATGTCAGCACCTAAAATATCAGATCATTGAAACACTTTGCTGTATTTTTTGGAAGCTGCTATTAATCTTCATTGCCCACCCATGCTTCTCAATGGTCCACCCATATTTCTTCATGACCCACCCATGCTTCTTCAAATCCCTCATATGGTTCCTCACAGCTCACCCCTGCTTCCTTATGACCTACCTTTACTTTTTCTTCTTGACCAACCCATGTTTCTTCAGGGCCCACCCGTGCTTCTTCATGGCCCACCCCTTCTTCTTCACAGCCCAACCATGCTTCTTCATTGCTCTCCTGTGCTTCTTCATGGCCCACCCCTGCTTCTTCAAATCCCTCATATGGTTCCTCACAGCTCACCCCTGCTTCTTCATGGATCTTATAGGCCACGAATCCTAGAGCAAGGCCTGGGCTAAGGGCTGGTGAGGGTAAGTGGGAACTGCAGGGGGCTACGGGAGGGGGTGACAGGCAGCCACGGTTCATGCAGGCAAGAGTGGTGGGGAGGTGGGGCTGGGTGTGGGTGTGGGGTGATATCAACAGACGACCACAAGGGAAAATTAAATAAATAATTCATTTTCCCTCATCGTCGTCTGTCAAAATTTTACCTGCACAGGCCGCGGCTGGGGGAGATGGCCAAGGGGGTGGTGGCTACAAGGTGTGAGGGATGTGGAGAGGGGCCTGCGGGCTGGGGATGATGGCTGTGGAGGGGGTGAAAGCTGGGGATGATAGCCACATTGTACGCTACCACATATATATAATATATATATAGTAATCGTGGAAGAGAGATGCAGCAAACAACCATGCAATCCCTGGAGTGGAGACCTGTGATGATGGAAGAGAAAGGGACTGAGAATCCATGCAATCCGAGGCTGGAGGTCATTGATGATGGAAGAGAGAGGGAACAAACATCAATGCAATCCCGGGAGTGAGGAGCCATGATGATAGAAGAGAGATGGATCGACCATCCATGCAACCTAGGGTGGAGATCCATTATCAAGGAAGAGAGATGGATTGACCATCCATGCAACCTAGGGTGGAGATCCATTATCAAGGAAGAGAGATGGATCGGCCATCCATGCAACCTAGGGTGGAGATCCATTATCAAGGAAGAGAGATGGATCGGCCATCCATGCAACCTAGGGTGGAGATCCATTATCAAGGAAGAGAGATGGATCGACCATCCATGCAACCTAGGGTGGAGATCCATTATCAAGGAAGAGAGATGGATCGACCATCCATGCAACCTAGGGTGGAGATCCATTATCAAGGAAGAGAGATGGATCGGCCATCCATGCAACCTAGGGTGGAGATCCATTATCAAGGAAGAGAGATGGATCGGCCATCCATGCAACCTAGGGTGGAGATCCATTATCAAGGAAGAGAGATGGATCGACCATCCATGCAACCTAGGGTGGAGATCCATTATCAAGGAAGAGAGATGGATCGACCATCCATGCAACCTAGGGTGGAGATCCATTATCAAGGAAGAGAGATGGATCGGCCATCCATGCAACCTAGGGTGGAGATCCATTATCAAGGAAGAGAGATGGATCGGCCATCCATGCAACCTAGGGTGGAGATCCATTATCAAGGAAGAGAGATGGATCGGCCATCCATGCAACCTAGGGTGGAGATCCATTATCAAGGAAGAGAGATGGATCGACCATCCATGCAACCTAGGGTGGAGATCCATTATCAAGGAAGAGAGATGGATCGGCCATCCATGCAACCTAGGGTGGAGATCCATTATCAAGGAAGAGAGATGGATCGACCATCCATGCAACCTAGGGTGGAGATCCATTATCAAGGAAGAGAGATGGATCGAACATCAATGCAATCCCAGGAGTAAAGATCCATGATGATAGAAGAGAGAGGGAAGGAACATCCATGCAGTCCCAGGGGTGGAGATCCCTTGAGCAGACAGAGGCATATCTCTTAAACGGTGGATGAGGAGTGAAAAACAATCAGATAACTGTGCTTACCGGTAGCCTTGAGGTCTTGTCTGCATCTGCCGGAGTGTACACGTTGAGGTACAGACAGTCTTCAGACATGGAAAATGCAGGAAACTCTGCATCTAATATTTTTCCCAATCGCTCGAGAGTCGCAATTGGTTGTGGACATCTTAAAAAAAAAGATTATTATTTAAAACAAGCACATTCAATGACACAAACACAACACAGACATCACTGTAGAATACTGGAATGAGAGGCACAATCATGACATATGCACTACTGTAGAGTTGTATTTTATGTATAGGAATGCGAGTGCACCAAGGTACGGGCTTGTGTCAGCCAAGTTTGGATATTACAAGTGTGAGGATGGCTTGTAGTTTCTGCTGCTATCAAGGGATGGGAAGATGCAACATGTGTGTGGCATCAAATAGAGGTCTACATCCCTGGCAACCCCTAGGTTTCTGACTTCTCTTGATACTGTTGCAGGGACCTCGTGTTTCTTGGTCCATATGGCAATCGGCTGGTCCTTTTACCATTGTCCACAGGTTATTATATCTGCCTTTGCGGCATAGAGCTTTGGGTTGTTATTTATTTAAAAGTTTTATAATTTATTTAAATGTTTTATAAAGCGCATAGCTGCCCCAGTGACGGGGCGTCCCAGCGCTAACTAAGCAAGGGCTGAGAACACTCACAGAAAAAAGAAGCCTAAGCTAAAAAGAGCCAGGTCTTTAAAGCCTTTCGGAAAGCCAGATGGGTCTGAACTCCTCTATTGGAAGTTGGAAGAGAGTTCCAAAGGCGCGCCACCTGAACTCTAAAGGACCGACCACCCGCCCGCTCTGACTCTGTGAAAGCGGGGAGTGCCGACCAGGCCCGCATTGGCCGATCGCAAAGGGCGGTTCGGTACATATTGGGCCAGCAAATCCGCCTAAATCTTCAGTACTTGACCAATCAGTATTTTATGGGCCACCCATAAAGGCTTAAACTGAATTCTTTTTGCTATCGGAAGCCAGTGCAACTTAGGCAAAAGGTGCCTGGCCGGACATGATTTAGGCAGAGCAAACAGGGCGCGAGCTGCTGCATTCTGGATTCCCTGAAGGCGGACAATACAGGACTTGTTGGCGCCTAAATATAGAGATTTCTCATAGTCCAGGCTTGACAAAGCTGCGGCCTGAAGAATGGTTTGGCGGACTTTTGGTGCAAAATAACCAAGTTGGGGCCTCAGCCCTCTTAGGCGACCAAAACAAGATCCCGCCAGGGCCTTGCACTGCGCATCAAAGGAAAGTTTGCTGTCAATCCAGAAGCCCAGATTTTTAACTTTTTTCTTTGGCTGGGGGCCGGGTTTAAGTTTGTCGGGCCACCACTGTTCAGACCAGAGGGCACTATCTCTCCCCAGCACTAGAATTTCTGACTTGGCCCCATTCAGCTGCAAACAATGTGCTGCCAACCAGTCAGATATAGCTATCAGGTCCTCTTTCAATTCAAAGAGATTGTCTTGGCAGTGCCTTGAGAACGCGATGACTAGCTGGGCGTCATCAGCGTATGAAACCAATGACAACCCTCTGCTTTTTGCCAACAAGGCTAGGGGCTGTATATCAATGTTAAAAAGAGCCGGGCTCAATATAGAGCCCTGGGGGACCCCATGTTTAATAGCATGTATCTGTTAATGATACGGTGGCACCGCCACTTGAAAGGTCCTGCCTTCCAGGAAGGATTCAAACCAGCCCAAGTCTGCTCCCGGAGCCCCATATCATATAGTCTGTCTAGAAGGATCTCATGGGAAACAGTGTCAATCGTGGAACTTTAATCCAAAAGAATCGAGGCCGCGGAATTCCCAACATCCAGGCTGCACCGAATATTCTCGGTCACAGCTAACAATCCCGATTCGTTGCTGTGACGGGGGCGAAAGCCGTTTTGAGAGGGGTCAAGAGTTTTGGTGTGCTCTACAAATTCTGCCAAGACAGAATTCACATATGCCTCAGTGACCTTAGCCAAAAAAGGAAGTTGGGAAATTGGACGGAAATTACTCGGGTTTGATGGCTCCAAGGAAGGCTTTTTTAAAAGAGGTATCACTTTTGCGTGCTTCCAAGTTGCCGGCAATAGTGCCAAAGACAGCGATAGATTCACTACAGCCCTACTTTCTGGGGAGATGGAATCGAGGACTTGTCGAAGCTGATCGGGTCTCAGAGGTTCGGTTGGGGAACCCGATTTGATTTTGAGACATAAAGATTCAATTTCAGAGAGGGAGAGTGAGGGAAAAAAGCGCAGCATTGGTTTAACAGGATTGGGCCTGTCAACCGGCAAGGACATTGGAAAGGTATTCAGAAGGACTTCGGGAGGGCTGACCGAAGGCAGGTTATTATAGATGGTCTCTACCTTGCGCACAAAAAAGTTTGCGAGTACCTCGCATTGAGTGTCAGAGGTGATCATCCATGTGTTTATTGCCTGAAAGCAATCGCTAGATGCCTTCAAGCCATCCATTTTTACAATGATTAGGATGTCACCTGCGTAGTGGTAACAGCTGAGTTTAAATCATTTAATCAGCTTTAGTAAGGAGGATAGGTAAACGTTGAATAATGGGGGGGATACGAGGGACCGCTGAGGGACGCCACAGCGTTGTGTCTGAGGGACTGGCATGAAAGGTGGTACCAATACTATTTAGCAGCCACTATTTCAAGGTCAGGAATTCAGCGGGCATTAGATGACGTCTCTTCTCACCTTTCACGTATGGTACGTCAAACAAGAATCTGCTGTGCGAAGAGATTGCACAACTGTGCACGACATTGAGTCATGTTGGTCTTAAGCCAGCAATTTCATGACAATTCCTTTTCCTGATACATAAGTGGTCACTACCTAAACCTACCAGTCATTCAGAAGCAGTGTCCAATCAGGAAGCTCCAGATTCCAATATGGCATGGTGCTTTGATCAGCCTATTGCGCTGGGCACAGTTCTCACAAGTCAGGGACAACTTACGTTTCGAGCCTTGCACTGCTCCGGCCAGCAGTGGCCTGATGTGATATAATGCATCCGCTCTAGACATCTTTATTTTGTTTCCAGGAGCCAGATAGTTTGTTACGTTAATATGCCTGCTGCAGAGGGCTGGAAATATCCTACCTAGTGGTAGTGTGAATCTGAAATAACCCAATATAGCCTGCCATGTTACAAAGGGCTGCTAGAACAGACTATCTATCTTTCAAAAATGGCTCACTATCTAGATAACCCTGCCAGGCTCAACACACTTAGGGTTCATCTCCTTGAACCAAATGTTGTGGAAACCATAATCATGGCCTCAGAGGCTGAAAGCACAGGTTTAGACATCGGGCCTTGGGTGCCACCGAGCCCTGGACTAAATGCCGCAGTTACCCACATTACCAGAGTCGGCGAATTTACAGGGCGCGATCTTGTTTTTTCCTTGCGACTTTGGGACTTTGGGACTTAGTGGGCCTTCCCTGTCACGGGTAATAGCTCAGTTACACGAGTGTAATACTATTGTTATAAGCAGGAGTGCAGGAATGCTGGATGGCCGGACACTTGGGGGTCCCTGCAGACTCCATTAGAGCGGTCTGCTGTCCCATTGCTGTGCACCGTCAGCGAGCGCAGTGTGCTTCTCAATACAGCAAACAAAACATCAAACTCAGAACTGGTGGGAAACGTGTCCCTCATATGCTGAATTCAGTTTAATAAAAGAAAAGGTTTCAGGTATGTTTGTCAGAAACATTTCCTTTTCTAGTCCTGACGGTGACCCATTGAAGTCAAACACACGGTGAGGGTAGTGTGTTGGATGTCAACGGGTTGTCTGCCCTAAAGCAGCTAAAACTCACATTTTCTTGCTTTCTCTTTGCTGTCTTTATCTGCTGCAGGCTGTCCAGGTTCAGTTCCTCCCTCCCGTTGCCTGCTCTGTAGTTACGGTAATCTTCCACAAACTCATTTTCTGTAAACAGGCCTTTACATCTTGTTCTTCTCTGGTCACGTTTGCTGGGCGTTCAAAGACCGGAGTCAAATGTCAGGTGCTGTCTTATCCTTCTGAGTGTTCTCTGTTTGTAAACAGGCCTGTAAATATGGGCCCAATTCACAAAGGCAATCTGAGACAAAAGTGCAACTGTACGACTCTTGGCATTCACAGAGGTCTTTTACAAGTTGTATCTTTACGTCTGCAGTCAGACTGGAATCTCTGCCCGTACTCTCCGCAGCGGGGCCGGAATCTCTGGCCCAGGCTGGATGAAGTGTAATCAATGGGCCAGAATGCAACGTATTACAAAAAGGAACATTAGCAACTTGAGATAAATGGAACAGGACACTCCACTCTGCAACACTGCACTCTACGCCACTGCACTCTATGCCACTGTACTCAGCCTTACTCCATTGTATGATTCTCCACTCTACGCCACTGCACTCTGTGCCACTGTACTCAGCCTTACTCCATTGTACGATTCTCCGCTCTGCAACACTGCACTCTATGCCACTGTACTCAGCCTTACTCCATTGTACGATTCGCCACTCTACGCCACTGCACTCTAGGCCACTGTACTCAGCCTTACTCCATTGTACGATTCGCCACTCTACGCCACTGCACTCTATGCCACTCTACTCAGCCTTACTCCATTGTACGATTCGCAACTCTACGCCACTGCACTCTATGCCACTGTACTCAGCATTACTCCATTTTACGATTCGCCACTCTATGCCACTGCACTCTAGGCCACTGTACTCAGCCTTACTCCATTGTACGATTCGCCACTCTACGCCACTGCACTCTAGGCCACTGTACTCAGCCTTACTCCATTGTACGATTCTCCACTCTGCAACACTGCACTCTATGTCACTCTACTCAGCCTTACTCCATTGTACGATTCTCCACTCTACACCACTGCACTCTATGCCACTGTACTCAGCCTTACTCCATTGTACGATTCACCACTCTACGCCACTGCACTCTATGCCATTGTACTCAGCCTTACTCCATTGTACGATTCACCACTCTACGCCACTGCACTCTATGCCACTCTACTCAGCCTTACTCTATTGTACGATTCTCCACTCTGCAACACTGCACTCTATGCCACTCTACTCAGCCTTACTCCATTGTACGATTCTCCACTCTACACCACTGCACTCTATGCCACTGTACTCAGCCTTACTCCATTGTACGATTCACCACTCTACGCCACTGCACTCTATGCCATTGTACTCAGCCTTACTCCATTGTACGATTCACCACTCTACGCCACTGCACTCCATGCCACTCTACTCAGCCTTACTCCATTGTACGATTCTCCACTCTGCAACACTGCCCTCCATGCCACTCTACTCAGCCTTACTCCATTGTACGATTCTCCACTCTACACCACTGCACTCTATGCCACTGTACTCAGCCTTACTCCATTGTACGATTCACCACTCTACGCCACTGCACTCTATGCCATTGTACTCAGCCTTACTCCATTGTACGATTCACCACTCTACGCCACTGCACTCCATGCCACTCTACTCAGCCTTACTCCATTGTACGATTCTCCACTCTACACCACTGCACTCTATGCCACTGTACTCAGCCTTACTCCATTGTACGATTCACCGCTCTACGCCACTGCACTCTATGCCACTGTACTCAGCCTTACTCCATTGTACGATTCTCCACTCTACGCCACTGCACTCTATGCCACTGTACTCAGGCTTACTCCATTGTACGATTCTCCACTCTACGCCACTGCACTCTATGCCACTCTACTCAGCCTTACTCCATTGTACAATTCACCACTCTACGCCACTGCACTCTATGCCACTGTACTCAGCCTTACTCCATTGTACGATTCACCACTCTACACCACTGCACTCTATGCCACTGTACTCAGCCTTACTCCATTGTACGATTCTCCACTCTACGCCACTGCACTCTATGCCACTGTACTCAACCTTACTCCATTGTACGATTCACCACTCTACGCCACTGCACTCTATGCCACTGTACTCAGCCTTACTCCATTGTACGATTCTCTGCTCTGCAACACTGCACTCTATGCCACTGTACTCAGCCTTACTCCATTGTACGATTCTCCACTCTACACCACTGCACTCTATGAGACTGTACTCAGCCTTACTCCATTGTACGATTCTCCGCTCTGCAACACTGCACTCTATGCCACTCTACTCAGCATTACTCCATTGTACGATTCTCCGCTCTGCAACACTGCACTCTATGCCACTCTACTCAGCCTTACTCCATTGTACGATTCACCGCCACTGTACTCAGCCTTACTCCATTGTACGATTCTCCGCTCTGCAACACTGCACTCTATGCCACTGTACTCAGCCTTACTCCATTGTACGATTCTCCACTCTACGTAACTGCACTCTATGCCTCTGTACTCAGCCTTACTCCATTGTACGATTCTCCACTCTACGCCACTGCACTCTATGCCACTGTACTCAGCCTTACTCCATTGTACGATTCTCCACTCTACGCCACTGCACTCTATGCCACTGTACTCAGCCTTACTCCATTGTACGATTCTCCACTCTACGCCACTGCACTCTATGCCACTGTACTCAGCCTTACTTCATTGTACGATTCTCCACTCTACGCCAGTGCACTCTATGCCACTGTACTCAGCCTTACTCCATTGTACGATTCTCCACTCTGCAACACTGCACTCTATGCCACTGCACTCAGCCTTACTCCATTGTACGATTCTCCACTCTACGCCACTGCACTCTATGCCACTCTACTCAGCCTTACTCCATTGTACGATTCTCCACTCTGCAACACTGCAATCTATGCCACTGCACTCAGCCTTACTCCATTGTACGATTCTCCACTCTACGCCACTGCACTCTATGCCACTGCACTCACCTTACTCCATTGTACGATTCGCCACTCTAAGCCACTGCACTCTATGCCACTGTACTCAGCCTTACTCCATTGTACGATTCTCCACTCTACGCCACTGCACTCTATGCCACTCTACTCAGCCTTACTCCATTGTACGATTCTCCACTCTGTAACACTGCACTCTATGCCACTCTACTCAGCCTTACTCCATTGTATGATTCTCCACTCTGTAACACTGCACTCTATGCCACTGCACTCAGCCTTACTCCATTGTACGATTCTCCACTCTACGCCACTGCACTCTATGCCACTCTACTCAGCCTTACTCCATTGTACGATTCACCACTCTACACCACTGCACTCTATGCCACTGCACTCAGCCTTACTCCATTGTACGATTCTCCACTCTATGCCACTGCACTCTAGGCCACTGTACTCAGCCTTACTCCATTGTACGATTCTCCGCTCTGCAACACTGCACTCTATGCCACTGCACTCAGCCTTACTCCATTGTACGATTCTCCACTCTACGCCACTGCACTCTATGCCACTGCACTCACCTTACTCCATTGTACGATTCTCCACTCTACGCCACTGCACTCTATGCCACTGTACTCAGCCTTACTCCATTGTACGATTCTCCGCTCTGCAACACTGCACTCTATGCCACTGTACTCAGCCTTACTCCATTGTACGATTCGCCACTCTACGCCACTGCACTCTAGGCCACTGTACTCAGCCTTACTCCATTGTACGATTCGCCACTCTACGCCACGGCACTCTATGCCACTCTACTCAGCCTTACTCCATTGTACGATTCGCCACTCTACGCCACTGCACTCTATGCCACTGTACTCAGCCTTACTCCATTGTACGATTCGCCACTCTATGCCACTGCCCTCTATGCCACTGTACTCAGCCTTACTCCATTGTACGATTCGCCACTCTACGCCACTGCACGCTAGGCCACTGTACTCAGCCTTACTCCATTGTACGATTCTCCACTCTGCAACACTGCACTCTATGTCACTCTACTCAGCCTTACTCCATTGTACGATTCTCCACTCTACACCACTGCACTCTATGCCACTGTACTCAGCCTTACTCCATTGTACGATTCACCACTCTACGCCACTGCACTCTATGGCATTGTACTCAGCCTTACTCCATTGTACGATTCACGACTCTACGCCACTGCACTCTATGCCACTCTACTCAGCCTTACTCCATTGTACGATTCTCCACGCTGCAACACTGCACTCTATGCCACTCTACTCAGCCTTACTCCATTGTACGATTCTCCACTCTACACCACTGCACTCTATGCCACTGTACTCAGCCTTACTCCATTGTACGATTCACCACTCTACGCCACTGCACTCTATGCCATTGTACTCAGCCTTACTCCATTGTACGATTCACCACTCTACGCCACTGCACTCCATGCCACTCTACTCAGCCTTACTCCATTGTACGATTCTCCACTCTGCAACACTGCACTCTATGCCACTCTACTCAGCCTTACTCCATTGTACGATTCTCCACTCTACGCCACTGCACTCTATGCCACTGTACTCAGCCTTACTCCATTGTACGATTCTCCACTCTGCAACACTGCACTCTATGCCATTGTACTCAGCCTTACTCCATTGTACGATTCACCACTCTACGCCACTGCACTCTATGCCACTGTACTCAGCCTTACTCCATTGTACGATTCTCCACTATAAGCCACTGCACTCTATGCCACTGTACTCAGCCTTACTCCATTGTACGATTTTCCACTCTACACCACTGCACTCTATGCCACTGTACTCAGCCTTACTCCATTGTAAGATTCACCACTCTACACCACTGCACTCTATGCCACTTTACTCAGCCTTACTCCATTGTACGATTCTCCACTCTACGCCACTGCACTCTATGCCACTGTACTCAGCCTTACTCCATTGTACGATTCGCCACTCTACGCCACTGCACTCTATGCCACTGCACTCAGCCTTACTCCATTGTACGATTCTCTGCTCTACACCACTGCACTCTATGCCACTGTACTCAGCCTTACTCCATTGTACGATTCTCCACTCTACACCACTGCACTCTATGCCACTGTACTCAGCCTTACTCCATTGTACGATTCTCCACTCTACACCACTGCACTCTATGCCACTGTACTCAGCCTTACTCCATTGTACGATTCTCCGCTCTGCAACACTGCACTCTATGCCACTCTACTCAGCCTTACTCCATTGTACGATTCTCCGCTCTGCAACACTGCACTCTATGCCACTCTACTCAGCCTTACTCCATTGTACGATTCACCGCTCTACGCCACTGCACTCTATGCCACTGTACTCAGCCTTACTCCATTGTACGATTCTCCACTCTACGCCACTGCACTCTATGCCTCTGTACTTAGCCTTACTCCATTGTACGATTCTCCACTCTACGCCACTGCACTCCATGCCACTCTACTCAGCCTTACTCCATTGTACGATTCTCCACTCTGCAACACTGCACTCTATGCCATTGTACTCAGCCTTACTCCATTGTACGATTCACCACTCTACGCCACTGCACTCTATGCCACTCTACTCAGCCTTACTCCATTGTACGATTCTCCACTCCACGCCACTGCACTCTATGCCACTGTACTCAGCCTTACTCCATTGTACGATTTTCCACTCTACACCACTGCACTCTATGCCACTGTACTCAGCCTTACTCCATTGTACGATTCACCACTCTACACCACTGCACTCTATGCCACTTTACTCAGCCTTACTCCATTGTACGATTCTCCACTCTACGCCACTGCACTCTATGCCACTGTACTCAGCCTTACTCCATTGTACGATTCGCCACTCTACGCCACTGCACTCTATGCCACTGCACTCAGCCTTACTCCATTGTACGATTCTCTGCTCTGCAACACTGCACTCTATGCCACTGTACTCAGCCTTACTCCATTGTACGATTCTCCACTCTACACCACTGCACTCTATGCCACTGTACTCAGCCTTACTCCATTGTACGATTCTCCGCTCTGCAACACTGCACTCTATGCCACTCTACTCAGCCTTACTCCATTGTACGATTCTCCGCTCTGCAACACTGCACTCTATGCCACTCTACTCAGCCTTACTCTATTGTACGATTCACCGCTCTACGTCACTGCACTCTATGCCACTGTACTCAGCCTTACTCCATTGTACGATTCTCCACTCTACGCCACTGCACTCTATGCCTCTGTACTCAGCCTTACTCCATTGTACGATTCTCCACTCTACGCCACTGCACTCTATGCCACTGTACTCAGCCTTACTCCATTGTACGATTCTCCACTCTACGCCACGGCACTCTATGCCACTGTACTCAGCCTTACTCCATTGTACGATTCTCCACTCTACGCCACTGCACTCTATGCCACTGTACTCAGCCTTACTCCATTGTACGATTCACCACTCTACGCCACTGCACTCTATGCCACTGTACTCAGCCTTACTCCATTGTACGATTCACGACTCTACGCCACTGCACTCTATGCCACTGCACTCAGCCTTACTCCATTGTACGATTCTCCACTCTGCAGCACTGCACTCTATGCCACTCTACTCAGCCTTACTCCATTGTACGATTCACCACTCTACGCCACTGCACTCTATGCCACTTCATTCTACAACACTATACTCTACTCTTCACCACTTTACTACTCTACTCTGGACCATTCCATGCCACTACACTCTATGCCACTACACTCGGCTCGGTGCCATGGCCCTCTGCATCACTCAAATCTACACCACTCCACTTAAGACCACTCAATGACACGCTACGTCACTGCACTCGACACCACTACACTATGCCATGGCACTCTGCGCCACTCTACTTGCGCCACTTTTTTCTGCCCAACTCCACTCTATGCCACTCAAGTCTCTGCCACTCCACTCGAATATGCACCACGCTAATCTACGCCTCTGCATTCTATGATGCTGTGTTGTATGCCATAGAATTCAATGCCACTACAGTCAGTACCTTTGCACTCTACACCACTAGACGCTGCAACACTCTACACCAATGAACTCCACACCAGTCCACTCGACTATATGTCACTCCCCTGTATACAACTCTACACAACTCCATACCATGTCACTTCAATACACAACCCTCTCTTCCACCCCACTCTACAATTCTCTACTTCACTCTTCGCCATTTCTCTCTATGCCACTCCACACCACTCTCCTCTATGCTACTCCACGCCACTCTCCTCTATGCCACTCCACACCACTCTCCTCTATGCCACTCCATGCCACTCTCCTCTATGCCACTCAATCCTCTCTCCTCTAGGCCACTCCACCCCACTCTCCTCTATGACACTCCACGCTACTCTCCTCTATGCCACTCAATGCCACTTTCCTCTATGCCACTCCATGCCACTCTCCTCTATGCAACTCTATGCCACTCCACGCCACTCTCCTCTATGCCACTCCATGCCACTCTTCTCTATGACAATCCACACCACTCTCCTCTATGCCACTCCATGCCACTCTCCTCTATGCCACTCTATGCCACTCCACACCACTCTCCTCTATGCCACTCCACACCACTCTCCTCTATGCCACTCTACGCCACTCTCCTCTATGCCACTCCACACCACTCTCCTCTATGCCACTCTACGCCACTCTCCTCTATGCAACTCAATCCTCTCTCCTCTAGGCCACTCCATGCCACTCTCCTCTATGCCACTCTACGCCACTCTCCTCTATGCCACTCAATCCTCTCTCCTCTAGGCCACTCCATGCCACTCTCCTCTATGACACTCCATGCTACTCTCCTCTATGCAACTCTATGCCACTCCACACCACTCTCCTCTATGCCACTCCATGCCACTCTCCTCTATGCCACTCCATGCCACTCTCCTCTATGACACTCCATGCTACTCTCCTCTATGCCACTCGACACCACTCTCCTCTATTCCACTGAAAGCCACTTTCCTCTATGCCACTCCATGCCACTCTCCTCTATGCAACTCTATGCCACTCAACGCCACTCTCCTCTATGCCACTCCACGCCACTCTCCTCTATGCCACTCAATCCTCTCTCCTCTAGGCCACTCCATGCCACTCTCCTCTATGCCACTCTATGCCACTCCACACCACTCTCCTCTATGCCACTCCATGCCACTCTCCTCTATGCCACTCCATGCCACTCTTCTCTATGACAATCCACACCACTCTCCTCTATGCCACTCCACACCACTCTCCTCTAGGCCACTCCACGCCACTCTCCTCTATGCCACTCCATGCCACTCTTCTCTATGACAATCCACACCACTCTCCTCTATGCCACTCCATGCCACTCTCCTCTATCCCACTCCATGCCACTCTCCTCTATGCCACTCTATGCCACTCCACACCACACTCCTCTATGCCACTCCATGCCACTCTCCTCTATGCCACTCCATGCAACTCTTTTCTATGACAATCCACACAACTCTCCTCTATGCCACTCCACGCCACTCTCCTCTATGCCACTCTATGCCACTCCACACCAATCTCCTCTATGCCACTTCTCTATTTGCCACTCCACTCCACTCTCCTCTATGCCACTCCCCGCCACTCTCCTCTATGCCACTCCACTCCACTCTCCTCTATGCCACTCCACGCCACTCTCCTCTATGCCACTCTATGCCAGTCTCCTCTATACCACTCCATGCCACTCTCCTCTATGCCACTCTATGCCACTCTCATCTATACCACTCCATGCCACTCTCCTCTATGACACTCCATGCCACTCTCCTCTAAGCCAATCCACGCCACTATCCTCTATGCCACTCCACGCCACTCTCCTATATGCCAATCCACGCTACTCGCCTCTATGCCACTTCATGCCACTCTCCTCTATGACAATCCACACCACTCTCCTCTATGCCACTCCATGCCACTCTCCTCTATGCCACTCCATGTCACTCTATTCTATGCCACTCTATGCCACTCTACTCAGCCTTACTCCATTGTACGATTCGCCACTCTACGCCACTGCACTCTATGCCACTGTACTCAGCCTTACTCCATTGTACGATTCGCCACTCTATGCCACTGCACTCTATGCCACTGTACTCAGCCTTACTCCATTGTACGATTCGCCACTCTACGCCACTGCACTCTAGGCCACTGTACTCAGCCTTACTCCATTGTACGATTCTCCACTCTGCAACACTGCACTCTATGTCACTCTACTCAGCCTTACTCCATTGTACGATTCTCCACTCTACACCACTGCACTCTATGCCACTGTACTCAGCCTTACTCCATTGTACGATTCACCACTCTACGCCACTGCACTCTATGGCATTGTACTCAGCCTTACTCCATTGTACGATTCACGACTCTACGCCACTGCACTCTATGCCACTGCACTCAGCCTTACTCCATTGTACGATTCTCCACTCTACGCCACTGCACTCTATGCCACCCTACTCAGCCTTACTCCATTGTACGATTCTCCACTCTGCAACACTGCACTCTATGCCACTCTACTCAGCCTTACTCCATTGTACGATTCTCCACTCTACACCACTGCACTCTATGCCACTGTACTCAGCCTTACTCCATTGTACGATTCACCACTCTACGCCACTGCACTCTATGCCATTGTACTCAGCCTTACTCCATTGTACGATTCACCACTCTACGCCACTGCACTCCATGCCACTCTACTCAGCCTTACTCCATTGTACGATTCTCCACTCTACGCCACTGCACTCTATGCCACTGTACTCAGCCTTACTCCATTGTACGATTCTCCACTCTACGCCACTGCACTCTATGCCACTGTACTCAGCCTTACTCCATTGTACGATTCTCCACTCTGCAACACTGCACTCTATGCCATTGTACTCAGCCTTACTCCATTGTACGATTCACCACTCTACGCCACTGCACTCTATGCCACTGTACTCAGCCTTACTCCATTGTACGATTTTCCACTCTACACCACTGCACTCTATGCCACTGTACTCAGCCTTACTCCATTGTACGATTCACCACTCTACACCACTGCACTCTATGCCACTGTACTCAGCCTTACTCCATTGTACGATTCTCCACTCTACGCCACTGCACTCTATGCCACTGTACTCAGCCTTACTCCATTGTACGATTCGCCACTCTACGCCACTGCACTCTATGCCACTGCACTCAGCCTTACTCCATTGTACGATTCTCTGCTCTGCAACACTGCACTCTATGCCACTGTACTCAGCCTTACTCCATTGTACGATTCTCCACTCTACACCACTGCACTCCATGCCACTGTACTCAGCCTTACTCCATTGTACGATTCTCCGCTCTGCAACACTGCACTCTATGCCACTCTACTCAGCCTTACTCCATTGTACGATTCTCCGCTCTGCAACACTGCACTCTATGCTACTCTACTCAGCCTTACTCCATTGTACGATTCACCGCTCTACGCCACTGCACTCTATGCCACTGTACTCAGCCTTACTCCATTGTACGATTCTCCACTCTACGCCACTGCACTCTATGCCTCTGTACTCAGCCTTACTCCATTGTACGATTCTCCACTCTACGCCACTGCACTCTATGCCACTGTACTCAGCCTTACTCCATTGTACGATTCTCCACTCTACGCCACTGCACTCTATGCCACTGTACTCAGCCTTACTCCATTGTACGATTCTCCACTCTACGCCACTGCACTCTATGCCACTGTACTCAGCCTTACTCCATTGTACGATTCTCCACTCTACGCCACTGCACTCTATGCCACTGTACTCAGCCTTACTCCATTGTACGATTCGCCACTCTACGCCACTGCACTCTATGCCTCTGCACTCAGCCTTACTCCATTGTACGATTCTCTGCTCTGCAACACTGCACTCTATGCCACTGTACTCAGCCTTACTCCATTGTACGATTCTCCACTCTACACCACTGCACTCTATGCCACTGTACTCAGCCTTACTCCATTGTACGATTCTCCGCTCTGCAACACTGCACTCTATGCCACTCTACTCAGCCTTACTCCATTGTACGATTCTCTGCTCTGCAACACTGCACTCTATGCCACTCTACTCAGCCTTACTCCATTGTACGATTCTCCACTCTACACCACTGCACTCTATGCCACTGTACTCAGCCTTACTCCATTGTACGATTCTCCGCTCTGCAACACTGCACTCTATGCCACTGTACTCAGCCTTACTCCATTGTACGATTCACCACTCTACGCCACTGCACTCTATGCCATTGTACTCAGCCTTACTCCATTGTACGATTCACCACTCTACGCCACTGCACTCCATGCCACTCTACTCAGCCTTACTCCATTGTACGATTCTCCACTCTACGCCACTGCACTCTATGCCACTGTACTCAGCCTTACTCCATTGTACGATTCTCCACTCTACGCCACTGCACTCTATGCCACTGTACTCAGCCTTACTCCATTGTACGATTCTCCACTCTGCAACACTGCACTCTATGCCATTGTACTCAGCCTTACTCCATTGTACGATTCACCACTCTACGCCACTGCACTCTATGCCACTGTACTCAGCCTTACTCCATTGTACGATTTTCCACTCTACACCACTGCACTCTATGCCACTGTACTCAGCCTTACTCCATTGTACGATTCACCACTCTACACCACTGCACTCTATGCCACTGTACTCAGCCTTACTCCATTGTACGATTCTCCACTCTACGCCACTGCACTCTATGCCACTGTACTCAGCCTTACTCCATTGTACGATTCGCCACTCTACGCCACTGCACTCTATGCCACTGCACTCAGCCTTACTCCATTGTACGATTCTCTGCTCTGCAACACTGCACTCTATGCCACTGTACTCAGCCTTACTCCATTGTACGATTCTCCACTCTACACCACTGCACTCCATGCCACTGTACTCAGCCTTACTCCATTGTACGATTCTCCGCTCTGCAACACTGCACTCTATGCCACTCTACTCAGCCTTACTCCATTGTACGATTCTCCGCTCTGCAACACTGCACTCTATGCCACTCTACTCAGCCTTACTCCATTGTACGATTCACCGCTCTACGCCACTGCACTCTATGCCACTGTACTCAGCCTTACTCCATTGTACGATTCTCCACTCTACGCCACTGCACTCTATGCCTCTGTACTCAGCCTTACTCCATTGTACGATTCTCCACTCTACGCCACTGCACTCTATGCCACTGTACTCAGCCTTACTCCATTGTACGATTCTCCACTCTACGCCACTGCACTCTATGCCACTGTACTCAGCCTTACTCCATTGTACGATTCTCCACTCTACGCCACTGCACTCTATGCCACTGTACTCAGCCTTACTCCATTGTACGATTCTCCACTCTACGCCACTGCACTCTATGCCACTGTACTCAGCCTTACTCCATTGTACGATTCGCCACTCTACGCCACTGCACTCTATGCCTCTGCACTCAGCCTTACTCCATTGTACGATTCTCTGCTCTGCAACACTGCACTCTATGCCACTGTACTCAGCCTTACTCCATTGTACGATTCTCCACTCTACACCACTGCACTCTATGCCACTGTACTCAGCCTTACTCCATTGTACGATTCTCCGCTCTGCAACACTGCACTCTATGCCACTCTACTCAGCCTTACTCCATTGTACGATTCTCCGCTCTGCAACACTGCACTCTATGCCACTCTACTCAGCCTTACTCCATTGTACGATTCACCGCTCTACACCACTGCACTCTATGCCACTGTACTCAGCCTTACTCCATTGTACGATTCTCCACTCTACGCCACTGCACTCTATGCCTCTGTACTCAGCCTTACTCCATTGTACGATTCTCCACTCTACGCCACTGCACTCTATGCCACTGTACTCAGCCTTACTCCATTGTACGATTCTCCACTCTACGCCACTGCACTCTATGCCACTGTACTCAGCCTTACTCCATTGTACGATTCTCCACTCTACGCCACTGCACTCTATGCCACTGTACTCAGCCTTACTCCATTGTACGATTCACCACTCTACGCCACTGCACTCTATGCCACTGTACTCAGCCTTACTCCATTGTACGATTCAAGACTCTACGCCACTGCACTCTATGCCACTGCACTCAGCCTTACTCCATTGTACGATTCTCCACTCTGCAACACTGCACTCTATGCCACTCTACTCAGCCTTACTCCATTGTACGATTCACCACTCTACGCCACTGCACTCTATGCCACTGTACTCAGCCTTACTCCATTGTACGATTCTCCACTCTACGCCACTGCACTCTATGCCACTGTACTCAGCCTTACTCCATTGTACGATTTTCCACTCTACACCACTGCACTCTATGCCACTGTACTCAGCCTTACTCCATTGTACGATTCACCACTCTACACCACTGCACTCTATGCCACTTTACTCAGCCTTACTCCATTGTACGATTCTCCACTCTACGCCACTGCACTCTATGCCACTGTACTCAGCCTTACTCCATTGTACGATTCGCCACTCTACGCCACTGCACTCTATGCCACTGCACTCAGCCTTACTCCATTGTACGATTCTCTGCTCTACACCACTGCACTCTATGCCACTGTACTCAGCCTTACTCCATTGTACGATTCTCCACTCTACGCCACTGCACTCTATGCCACTGTACTCAGCCTTACTCCAATGTACGATTCTTCACTCTACACCACTGCACTCTATGCCACTGTACTCAGCCTTACTCCATTGTACGATTCTCCGCTCTGCAACACTGCACTCTATGCCACTCTACTCAGCCTTACTCCATTGTACGATTCTCCGCTCTGCAACACTGCACTCTATGCCACTCTACTCAGCCTTACTCCATTGTACGATTCACCGCTCTACGCCACTGCACTCTATGCCACTGTACTCAGCCTTACTCCATTGTACGATTCTCCACTCTACGCCACTGCACTCTATGCCTCTGTACTTAGCCTTACTCCATTGTACGATTCTCCACTCTACGCCACTGCACTCCATGCCACTCTACTCAGCCTTACTCCATTGTACGATTCTCCACTCTGCAACACTGCACTCTATGCCATTGTACTCAGCCTTACTCCATTGTACGATTCACCACTCTACGCCACTGCACTCTATGCCACTCTACTCAGCCTTACTCCATTGTACGATTCTCCACTCCACGCCACTGCACTCTATGCCACTGTACTCAGCCTTACTCCATTGTACGATTTTCCACTCTACACCACTGCACTCTATGCCACTGTACTCAGCCTTACTCCATTGTACGATTCACCACTCTACACCACTGCACTCTATGCCACTTTACTCAGCCTTACTCCATTGTACGATTCTCCACTCTACGCCACTGCACTCTATGCCACTGTACTCAGCCTTACTCCATTGTACGATTCGCCACTCTACGCCACTGCACTCTATGCCACTGCACTCAGCCTTACTCCATTGTACGATTCTCTGCTCTGCAACACTGCACTCTATGCCACTGTACTCAGCCTTACTCCATTGTACGATTCTCCACTCTACACCACTGCACTCTATGCCACTGTACTCAGCCTTACTCCATTGTACGATTCTCCGCTCTGCAACACTGCACTCTATGCCACTCTACTCAGCCTTACTCCATTGTACGATTCTCCGCTCTGCAACACTGCACTCTATGCCACTCTACTCAGCCTTACTCCATTGTACGATTCACCGCTCTACGCCACTGCACTCTATGCCACTGTACTCAGCCTTACTCCATTGTACGATTCTCCACTCTACGCCACTGCACTCTATGCCTCTGTACTCAGCCTTACTCCATTGTACGATTCTCCACTCTACGCCACTGCACTCTATGCCACTGTACTCAGCCTTACTCCATTGTACGATTCTCCACTCTACGCCACTGCACTCTATGCCACTGTACTCAGCCTTACTCCATTGTACGATTCTCCACTCTACGCCACTGCACTCTATGCCACTGTACTCAGCCTTACTCCATTGTACGATTCTCCGCTCTACAACACTGCACTCTATGCCACTCTACTCAGCCTTACTCCATTGTACGATTCACCGCTCTACGTCACTGCACTCTATGCCACTGTACTCAGCCTTACTCCATTGTACGATTCTCCACTCTACGCCACTGCACTCTATGCCTCTGTACTCAGCCTTACTCCATTGTACAATTCTCCACTCTACGCCACTGCACTCTATGCCACTGTACTCAGCCTTACTCCATTGTACGATTCTCCACTCTACGCCACTGCACTCTATGCCACTGTACTCAGCCTTACTCCATTGTACGATTCTCCACTCTACGCCACTGCACTCTATGCCACTGTACTCAGCCTTACTCCATTGTACGATTCACCACTCTACGCCACTGCACTCTATGCCACTGTACTCAGCCTTACTCCATTGTACGATTCACGACTCTACGCCACTGCTCTCTATGCCACTGCACTCAGCCTTACTCCATTGTATGATTCTCCACTCTGCAACACTGCACTCTATGCCACTCTACTCAGCCTTACTCCATTGTACGATTCACCACTCTACGCCACTGCACTCTATGCCACTTCATTCTACAACACTATACTCTACTCTTCACCACTTTACTACTCTACTCTGGACCATTCCATGCCACTACACTCTATGCCACTACACTCGGCTCGGTGCCATGGCACTCTGCATCACTCAAATCTACACCACTCCACTTAAGACCACTCAATGACACGCTACGTCACTGCACTCGACACCACTACACTATGCCATGGCACTCTGCGCCACTCTACTTGCGCCACTTTTTTCTGCCCAACTCCACTCTATGCCACTCCAGTCTCTGCCACTCCACTCGAATATGCACCACGCTAATCTACGCCTCTGCATTCTATGATGCTGTGTTGTATGCCATAGAATTCAATGCCACTACAGTCAGTACCTTTGCACTCTACACCACTAGACGCTGCAACACTCTACACCAATGAACTCCACACCAGTCCACTCGACTATATGTCACTCCCCTGTATACAACTCTACACAACTCCATACTATGTCACTTCAATACACAACCCTCTCTTCCACCCCACTCTACAATTCTCTACTTCACTCTTCGCCATTTCTCTCTATGCCACTCCACACCCCTCTCCTCTATGCCACTCCACGCCACTCTCCTCTATGCCACTCCACACCACTCTCCTCTATGCCACTCCATGCCACTATCCTCTATGCCACTCAATCCTCTCTCCTCTAGGCCACTCCACCCCACTCTCCTCTATGACGCTCCATGCTACTCTCCTCTATGCCACTCAATGCCACTTTCCTCTATGCCACTCCATGCCACTCTCCTCTATGCAACTCTATGCCACTCCACGCCACTCTCCTCTATGCCACTCCATGCCACTCTTCTCTATGACAATCCACACCACTCTCCTCCATGCCACTCTATGCCACTCCACACCACTCTCCTCTATGCCACTCCACACCACTCTCCTCTATGCCACTCTACGCCACTCTCCTCTATGCCACTCCACACCACTCTCCTCTATGCCACTCTACGCCACTCTCCTCTATGCCACTCAATCCTCTCTCCTCTAGGCCACTCCATGCCACTCTCCTCTATGCCACTCTACGCCACTCTCCTCTATGCCACTCAATCCTCTCTCCTCTAGGCCACTCCATGCCAATCTCCTCTATGACACTCCATGCTACTCTCCTCTATGCAACTCTATGCCACTCCACACCACTCTCCTCAATGCCACTCCATGCCACTCTCCTCTATGCCACTCCATGCCACTCTCCTCTATGACACTCCATGCTACTCTCCTCCATGCCACTCGACACCACTCTCCTCTATGCCACTCAAAGCCACTTTCCTCTATGCCACTCCATGCCACTCTCCTCTATGCAACTCTATGCCACTCCACGCCACTCTCCTCTATGCCACTCCACGCCACTCTCCTCTATGCCACTCAATCCTCTCTCCTCTAGGCCACTCCATGCCACTCTCCTCTATGCCACTCTATGCCACTCCACACCACTCTCCTCTATGCCACTCCATGCCACTCTCCTCTATGCCACTCAATGCCACTCTTCTCTATGACAATCCACACCACTCTCCTCTATGCCACTCCACACCACTCTCCTCTAGGCCACTCCACGCCACTCTCCTCTATGCCACTCCATGCCACTCTTCTCCATGACAATCCACACCACTCTCCTCTATGCCACTCCATGCCACTCTCCTCTATCCCACTCCATGCCACTCTCCTCTATGCCACTCTATGCCACTCCACACCACACTCCTCTATGCCACTCCATGCCACTCTCCTCTATGCCACTCCATGCAACTCTTTTCTATGACAATCCACACCACTCTCCTCTATGCCACTCCACGCCACTCTCCTCTATGCCACTCTATGCCACTCCACACCAATCTCCTCTATGCCACTTCTCTCTTTGCCACTCCACTCCGCTCTCCTCTATGCCACTCCCCGCCACTCTCCTCTATGCCACTCCACTCCACTCTCCTCTATGCCACTCCACGCCACTCTCCTCTATGCCACTCTATGCCACTCTCCTCTATACCACTCCATGCCACTCTCCTCTATGCCACTCTATGCCACTCTCCTCTATACCACTCCATGCCACTCTCCTCTATGACACTCCATGCCACTCTCCTCTAAGCCACTCCACGCCATTATCCTCTATGCCACTCCAAGCAACTCTCCTATATGCCAATCCACGCCAACCGCCTCTGTGCCACTTCATGCCACTCTCCTCTATGACAATCCACACCACTCTACTCTATGCCACTCCATGCCACTCTCCTCTATGCCACTCCATGTCACTCTCTTCTTTGCCACTCTATGCCACTCTCCTCTATGACACTTCATGCCACTCTCCTCTATGACACTCCATGCCACTCTCCTCTATGCCACTCCATGTCACTCTCTTCTATGCCACTCCATGCCACTCTCCTCTATGCCACTCCACTCCACTCTCCTCTATGCCACTCCACGCCACTCTCCTCTATGCCACTCTATGCCACTCTCCTCTATACCACTCCATGCCACTCTCCTCTATGCCACTCTATGCCACTCTCCTCTATACCACTCCATGCCACTCTCCTCTATGACACTCCATGCCACTCTCCTCTAAGCCACTCCATGCCACTCTCCTCTATGCCACTCCACGCCACTCTCCTCTATGCCACTCTATGCCACTCTCCTCTATACCACTCAATGCCACTCTCCTCTATGACACTCCATGCCACTCTCCTCTAAGCCACTCCATGCCACTCTCCTCTATGCCACTCCACGCCACTCTCCTATATGCCAATCCACGCCACTCGCCTCTATGCCACTTCATGCCACTCTCCTCTATGCCACTCTATGCCACTCCATGTCACTCTCTTCTATGCCACTCTATGCCACTCTCCTCTATGACACTTCATGCCACTCTCCTCTATGACACTCCATGCCACTCTCCTCTATGCCACTCCATGTCACTCTCTTCTATGCCACTCCACGCCACTCTCATCCATGCCACTCAAAGCCACTTTCCTCTATGCCACTCCATGCCACTCTTCTCTATGACAATCCACACCACTCTCCTCTATGCCACTCCATGCCACTCTACTCTATGCCACTCTATGCCACTCCACACCACACTCCTCTATGCCACTCCATGCCACTCTCCTCTATGCCACTCCATGCAACTCTTCTCTATGACAATCCACACCACTCTCCTTTATGCCACTCCACGCCACTCTCCTCTATGCCACTCTATGCCACTCCACACCACTCTCCTCTATGCCACTCTATGCCACTCCATACCGCTCTCCTCTATGCCACTCTATGCCACTCCACACCACTCTCCTCTATGCCACTTCACGCCAATCTCCTCTATGCCACTTCTCTCTTTGCCACTCCACTCTCCTCTATGCCACTCCACGCCACTCTCCTCTATGCCAATCTATGCCACTCTCCTCTATGCCACTCTATGCCACTCTCCTCTATACCACTCCATGCCACTCTCCTCTAAGCCACTCCACGCCACTCTCCTCTATGCCACTCCACGCCACTCTCCTATATGCCAATCCACGCCACTCCCCTCTATGCCACTTCATGCCACTCTCCTCTATGACACTCCATGCCACTCTCCTCTATGCCACTCCATGTCACTCTCTTCTATGCCACTCTATGCCACTCTCCTCTATGACACTTCATGCCACTCTCCTCTATGCCACTCCACGTCCCTTTCCTCTATGCAACTCCACGTCACTCTCCTCTATGCCACTCTATGCCACACTCCTCTATGAACCTCCACGCCACTCTCCTCTATGCCACTCCACGCCACACTCCTCTATGCCACTCCGCGCCACTCTCCTCTATGACACTCCATGCCACTTTCCTTTATGCCACTCCACGCCACTCTCATCCATGCCACTCTCCTCTATGCCACTCCACACCACTCTCCTCTATGCAACTCCATGCCACTCTCCTCTATGCCACTCCATGTCACTCTCTTCTATGCCACTCCATGCCACTCTTCTCTATGCCACTCCACTCCACTCTCCTCTATGCCACTCCACGCCACTCTCCTCTATGCCACTCTATGCCACTCTCCTCTATACCACTCCATGCCACTCTCCTCTATGCCACTCTATGCCACTCTCCTCTATACCACTCCATGCTACTCTCCTCTATGACACTCCATGCCACTCTCCTCTAAGCCACTCCATGCCACTCTCCTCTATGCCACTCCACGCCACTCTCCTCTATGCCACTCTATGCCACTCTCCTCTATACCACTCAATGCCACTCTCCTCTATGACACTCCATGCCACTCTCCTCTAAGCCACTCCACGCCACTCTCCTCTATGCCACTCCACGCCACTCTCCTATATGCCAATCCACGCCACTCGTCTCTATGCCACTTCATGCCACTCTCCTCTATGCCGCTCTATGCCACTCCATGTCACTCTCTTCTATGCCACTCTATGCCACTCTCCTCTATGACACTTCATGCCACTCTCCTCTATGACACTTCATGCCACTCTTCTCTATGACACTCCATGCCACTCTCCTCTATGCCACTCCATGTCACTCTCTTCTATGCCACTCCATGCCACTCTCCTCTATGCCACTCCACTCCACTCTCCTCTATGCCACTCCACGCCACTCTCCTCTATGCCACTCTATGCCACTCTCCTCTATACCACTCCATGCCACTCTCCTCTATGCCACTCTATGCCACTCTCCTCTATACCACTCCATGCCACTCTCCTCTATGACACTCCATGCCACTCTCCTCTAAGCCACTCCATGCCACTCTCCTCTATGCCACTCCACGCCACTCTCCTCTATGCCACTCTATGCCACTCTCCTCTATACCACTCAATGCCACTCTCCTCTATGACACTCCATGCCACTCTCCTCTAAGCCACTCCATGCCACTCTCCTCTATGCCACTCCACGCCACTCTCCTATATGCCAATCCACGCCACTCGCCTCTATGCCACTTCATGCCACTCTCCTCTATGCCACTCTATGCCACTCCATGTCACTCTCTTCTATGCCACTCTATGCCACTCTCCTCTATGACACTTCATGCCACTCTCCTCTATGACACTCCATGCCACTCTCCTCTATGCCACTCCATGTCACTCTCTTCTATGCCACTCCACGCCACTCTCATCCATGCCACTCAAAGCCACTTTCCTCTATGCCACTCCATGCCACTCTTCTCTATGACAATCCACACCACTCTCCTCTATGCCACTCAATGCCACTCTACTCTATGCCACTCTATGCCACTCCACACCACACTCCTCTATGCCACTCCATGCCACTCTCCTCTATGCCACTCCATGCAACTCTTCTCTATGACAATCCACACCACTCTCCTTTATGCCACTCCACGCCACTCTCCTCTATGCCACTCTATGCCACTCCACACCACTCTCCTCTATGCCACTCTATGCCACTCCACACCGCTCTCCTCTATGCCACTCTATGCCACTCCACACCACTCTCCTCTATGCCACTTCACGCCAAATCTCCTCTATGCCACTTCTCTCTTTGCCACTCCACTCTCCTCTATGCCACTCCACGCCACTCTCCTCTATGCCAATCTATGCCACTCTCCTCTATGCCACTCTATGCCACTCTCCTCTATACCACTCCATGCCACTCTCCTCTAAGCCACTCCACGCCACTCTCCTCTATGCCACTCCACGCCACTCTCCTATATGCCAATCCACGCCACTCCCCTCTATGCCACTTCATGCCACTCTCCTCTATGACACTCCATGCCACTCTCCTCTATGCCACTCCATGTCACTCTCTTCTATGCCACTCTATGCCACTCTCCTCTATGACACTTCATGCCACTCTCCTCTATGCCACTCCACGTCCCTTTCCTCTATGCAACTCCACGTCACTTTCCTCTATGCCACTCTATGCCACACTCCTCTATGAACCTCCACGCCACTCTCCTCTATGCCACTCCACGCCACACTCCTCTATGCCACTCCGCGCCACTCTCCTCTATGACACTCCATGCCACTTTCCTTTATGCCACTCCAAGCCACTCTCATCCATGCCACTCTCCTCTATGCCACTCCACACCACTCTCCTCTATGCAACTCCATGCCACTCTCCTCTATGCCACTCTATGCCACTCTCCTCTATACCACTCCATGCCACTCTCCTCTATGCCACTCTATGCCACTCTCCTCTATACCACTCCATGCTACTCTCCTCTATGACACTCCATGCCACTCTCCTCTAAGCCACTCCATGCCACTCTCCTCTATGCCACTCCACGCCACTCTCCTCTATGCCACTCCATGCCACTCTTCTCTAAACCACTCCACTCCACTCTCCTCTATGCCACTCCACGCCACTCTCCTCTATGCCACTCTATGCCACTCTCCTCTATACCACTCCATGCCACTCTCCTCTATGCCACTCTATGCCACTCTCCTCTATACCACTCCATGCTACTCTCCTCTATGACACTCCATGCCACTCTCCTCTAAGCCACTCCATGCCACTCTCCTCTATGCCACTCCACGCCACTCTCCTCTATGCCACTCTATGCCACTCTCCTCTATACCACTCAATGCCACTCTCCTCTATGACACTCCATGCCACTCTCCTCTAAGCCACTCCACGCCACTCTCCTCTATGCCACTCCACGCCACTCTCCTATATGCCAATCCACGCCACTCGCCTCTATGCCACTTCATGCCACTCTCCTCTATGCCACTCTATGCCACTCCATGTCACTCTCTTCTATGCCACTCTATGCCACTCTCCTCTATGACACTTCATGCCACTCTCCTCTATGACACTCCATGCCACTCTCCTCTATGCCACTCCATGTCACTCTCTTCTATGCCACTCCACGCCACTCTCATCCATGCCACTCAAAGCCACTTTCCTCTATGCCACTCCATGCCACTCTTCTCTATGACAATCCACACCACTCTCCTCTATGCCACTTCATGCCACTCTCCTCTATGCCACTCTATGCCACTCCACACCACACTCCTCTATGCCACTCCATGCCACTCTCCTCTATGCCACTCCATGCAACTCTTCTCTATGACAATCCACACCACTCTCCTCTATGCCACTCCACGCCACTCTCCTCTATGCCACTCTATGCCACTCCACACCACTCTCCTCTATGCCACTCTATGCCACTCCACACCACTCTCCTCTATGCCACTCTATGCCACTCCACACCACTCTCCTCTATGCCACTTCACGCCAATCTCCTCTATGCCACTTCTCTCTTTGCCACTCCACTCTCCTCTATGCCACTCCACGCCACTCTCCTCTATGCCAATCTATGCCACTCTCCTCTATACCACTCCATGCCACTCTCCTCTATGCCACTCTATGCCACTCTCCTCTATACCACTCCATGCCACTCTCCTCTAAGCCACTCCACGCCACTCTCCTCTATGCCACTCCACGCCACTCTCCTATATGCCAATCCACGCCACTCGCCTCTATGCCACTTCATGCCACTCTCCTCTATGACACTCCATGCCACTCTCCTCTATGCCACTCCATGTCACTCTCTTCTATGCCACTCTATGCCACTCTCCTCTATGACACTTCATGCCACTCTCCTCTATGCCACTCAACGTCCCTTTCCTCTATGCAACTCCACGTCACTCTCCTCTATGCCACTCCATGCAACTCTTTTCTATGACAATCCACACCACTCTCCTCTATGCCACTCCACGCCACTCTCCTCTATGCCACTCTATGCCACTCCACACCAATCTCCTCTATGCCACTTCTCTCTTTGCCACTCCACTCCACTCTCCTCTATGCCACTCCCCGCCACTCTCCTCTATGCCACTCCACTCCACTCTCCTCTATGCCACTCCACGCCACTCTCCTCTATGCCACTCTATGCCACTCTCCTCTATACCACTCCATGCCACTCTCCTCTATGCCACTCTATGCCACTCTCCTCTATACCACTCCATGCCACTCTCCTCTATGACACTCCATGCCACTCTCCTCTAAGCCACTCCACGCCACTATCCTCTATGCCACTCCACGCAACTCTCCTATATGCCAATCCACGCCAACCGCCTCTATGCCACTTCATGCCACTCTCCTCTTTGACAATCCACACCACTCTACTCTATGCCACCCCATGCCACTCTCCTCTATGCCACTCCATGTCACTCTCTTCTTTGCCACTCTATGCCACTCTCCTCTATGACACTTCATGCCACTCTCCTCTATGACACTCCATGCCACTCTCCTCTATGCCACTCCATGTCACTCTCTTCTATGCCACTCCATGCCACTCTCCTCTATGCCACTCCACTCCACTCTCCTCTATGCCACTCCACGCCACTCTCCTCTATGCCACTCTATGCCACTCTCCTCTATACCACTCCATGCCACTCTCCTCTATGCCACTCTATGCCACTCTCCTCTATACCACTCCATGCCACTCTCCTCTATGACACTCCATGCCACTCTCCTCTAAGCCACTCCATGCCACTCTCCTCTATGCCACTCCACGCCACTCTCCTCTATGCCACTCTATGCCACTCTCCTCTATACCACTCAATGCCACTCTCCTCTATGACACTCCATGCCACTCTCCTCTAAGCCACTCCATGCCACTCTCCTCTATGCCACTCCACGCCACTCTCCTATATGCCAATCCACGCCACTCGCCTCTATGCCACTTCATGCCACTCTCCTCTATGCCACTCTATGCCACTCCATGTCACTCTCTTCTATGCCACTCTATGCCACTCTCCTCTATGACACTTCATGCCACTCTCCTCTATGACACTCCATGCCACTCTCCTCTATGCCACTCCATGTCACTCTCTTCTATGCCACTCCACGCCACTCTCATCCATGCCACTCAAAGCCACTTTCCTCTATGCCACTCCATGCCACTCTTCTCTATGACAATCCACACCACTCTCCTCTATGCCACTCCATGCCACTCTACTCTATGCCACTCTATGCCACTCCACACCACACTCCTCTATGCCACTCCATGCCACTCTCCTTAATGCCACTCCATGCAACTCTTCTCTATGACAATCCACACCACTCTCCTTTATGCCACTCCACACCACTCTCCTCTATGCCACTCTATGCCACTCCACACCACTCTCCTCTATGCCACTCTATGCCACTCCACACCGCTCTCCTCTATGCCACTCTATGCCACTCCACACCACTCTCCTCTATGCCACTTCACGCCAATCTCCTCTATGCCACTTCTCTCTTTGCCACTCCACTCTCCTCTATGCCACTCCACGCCACTCTCCTCTATGCCAATCTATGCCACTCTCCTTTATGCCACTCTATGCCACTCTCCTCTATACCACTCCATGCCACTCTCCTCTAAGCCACTCCACGCCACTCTCCTCTATGCCACTCCACGCCACTCTCCTATATGCCAATCCACGCCACTCCCCTCTATGCCACTTCATGCCACTCTCCTCTATGACACTCCATGCCACTCTCCTCTATGCCACTCCATGTCACTCTCTTCTATGCCACTCTATGCCACTCTCCTCTATGACACTTCATGCCACTCTCCTCTATGCCACTCCACGTCCCTTTCCTCTATGCAACTCCACGTCACTCTCCTCTATGCCACTCTATGCCACACTCCTCTATGAACCTCCACACCCCTCTCCTATATGCCACTCCACGCCACACTCCTCTATGCCACTCCGCGCCACTCTCCTCTATGACACTCCATGCCACTTTCCTTTATGCCACTCCACGCCACTCTCATCCATGCCACTCTCCTCTATGCCACTCCACACCACTCTCCTCTATGCAACTCCATGCCACTCTCCTCTATGCCACTCTATGCCACTCTCCTCTATACCACTCCATGCCACTCTCCTCTATGCCACTCTATGCCACTCTCCTCTATACCACTCCATGCTACTCTCCTCTATGACACTCCATGCCACTCTCCTCTAAGCCACTCCATGCCACTCTCCTCTATGCCACTCCACGCCACTCTCCTCTATGCCACTCCATGCCACTCTTCTCTAAACCACTCCACTCCACTCTCCTCTATGCCACTCCACGCCACTCTCCTCTATGCCACTCTATGCCACTCTCCTCTATACCACTCCATGCCACTCTCCTCTATGCCACTCTATGCCACTCTCCTCTATACCACTCCATGCTACTCTCCTCTATGACACTCCATGCCACTCTCCTCTAAGCCACTCCATGCCACTCTCCTCTATGCCACTCCACGCCACTCTCCTCTATGCCACTCTATGCCACTCTCCTCTATACCACTCAATGCCACTCTCCTCTATGACACTCCATGCCACTCTCCTCTAAGCCACTCCACGCCACTCTCCTCTATGCCACTCCACGCCACTCTCCTATATGCCAATCCACGCCACTCGCCTCTATGCCACTTCATGCCACTCTCCTCTATGCCACTCTATGCCACTCCATGTCACTCTCTTCTATGCCACTCTATGCCACTCTCCTCTATGACACTTCATGCCACTCTCCTCTATGACACTCCATGCCACTCTCCTCTATGCCACTCCATGTCACTCTCTTCTATGCCACTCCACGCCACTCTCATCCATGCCACTCAAAGCCACTTTCCTCTATGCCACTCCATGCCACTCTTCTCTATGACAATCCACACCACTCTCCTCTATGCCACTTCATGCCACTCTCCTCTATGCCACTCTATGCCACTCCACACCACACTCCTCTATGCCACTCCATGCCACTCTCCTCTATGCCACTCCATGCAACTCTTCTCTATGACAATCCACACCACTCTCCTCTATGCCACTCCACGCCACTCTCCTCTATGCCACTCTATGCCACTCCACACCACTCTCCTCTATGCCACTCTATGCCACTCCACACCACTCTCCTCTATGCCACTCTATGCCACTCCACACCACTCTCCTCTATGCCACTTCACGCCAATCTCCTCTATGCCACTTCTCTCTTTGCCACTCCACTCTCCTCTATGCCACTCCACGCCACTCTCCTCTATGCCAATCTATGCCACTCTCCTCTATACCACTCCATGCCACTCTCCTCTATGCCACTCTATGCCACTCTCCTCTATACCACTCCATGCCACTCTCCTCTAAGCCACTCCACGCCACTCTCCTCTATGCCACTCCACGCCACTCTCCTATATGCCAATCCACGCCACTCGCCTCTATGCCACTTCATGCCACTCTCCTCTATGACACTCCATGCCACTCTCCTCTATGCCACTCCATGTCACTCTCTTCTATGCCACTCTATGCCACTCTCCTCTATGACACTTCATGCCACTCTCCTCTATGCCACTCAACGTCCCTTTCCTCTATGCAACTCCACGTCACTCTCCTCTATGCCACTCCATGCAACTCTTTTCTATGACAATCCACACCACTCTCCTCTATGCCACTCCACGCCACTCTCCTCTATGCCACTCTATGCCACTCCACACCAATCTCCTCTATGCCACTTCTCTCTTTGCCACTCCACTCCACTCTCCTCTATGCCACTCCCCGCCACTCTCCTCTATGCCACTCCACTCCACTCTCCTCTATGCCACTCCACGCCACTCTCCTCTATGCCACTCTATGCCACTCTCCTCTATACCACTCCATGCCACTCTCCTCTATGCCACTCTATGCCACTCTCCTCTATACCACTCCATGCCACTCTCCTCTATGACACTCCATGCCACTCTCCTCTAAGCCACTCCACGCCACTATCCTCTATGCCACTCCACGCAACTCTCCTATATGCCAATCCACGCCAACCGCCTCTATGCCACTTCATGCCACTCTCCTCTTTGACAATCCACACCACTCTACTCTATGCCACCCCATGCCACTCTCCTCTATGCCACTCCATGTCACTCTCTTCTTTGCCACTCTATGCCACTCTCCTCTATGACACTTCATGCCACTCTCCTCTATGACACTCCATGCCACTCTCCTCTATGCCACTCCATGTCACTCTCTTCTATGCCACTCCATGCCACTCTCCTCTATGCCACTCCACTCCACTCTCCTCTATGCCACTCCACGCCACTCTCCTCTATGCCACTCTATGCCACTCTCCTCTATACCACTCCATGCCACTCTCCTCTATGCCACTCTATGCCACTCTCCTCTATACCACTCCATGCCACTCTCCTCTATGACACTCCATGCCACTCTCCTCTAAGCCACTCCATGCCACTCTCCTCTATGCCACTCCACGCCACTCTCCTCTATGCCACTCTATGCCACTCTCCTCTATACCACTCAATGCCACTCTCCTCTATGACACTCCATGCCACTCTCCTCTAAGCCACTCCATGCCACTCTCCTCTATGCCACTCCACGCCACTCTCCTATATGCCAATCCACGCCACTCGCCTCTATGCCACTTCATGCCACTCTCCTCTATGCCACTCTATGCCACTCCATGTCACTCTCTTCTATGCCACTCTATGCCACTCTCCTCTATGACACTTCATGCCACTCTCCTCTATGACACTCCATGCCACTCTCCTCTATGCCACTCCATGTCACTCTCTTCTATGCCACTCCACGCCACTCTCATCCATGCCACTCAAAGCCACTTTCCTCTATGCCACTCCATGCCACTCTTCTCTATGACAATCCACACCACTCTCCTCTATGCCACTCCATGCCACTCTACTCTATGCCACTCTATGCCACTCCACACCACACTCCTCTATGCCACTCCATGCCACTCTCCTTAATGCCACTCCATGCAACTCTTCTCTATGACAATCCACACCACTCTCCTTTATGCCACTCCACACCACTCTCCTCTATGCCACTCTATGCCACTCCACACCACTCTCCTCTATGCCACTCTATGCCACTCCACACCGCTCTCCTCTATGCCACTCTATGCCACTCCACACCACTCTCCTCTATGCCACTTCACGCCAATCTCCTCTATGCCACTTCTCTCTTTGCCACTCCACTCTCCTCTATGCCACTCCACGCCACTCTCCTCTATGCCAATCTATGCCACTCTCCTTTATGCCACTCTATGCCACTCTCCTCTATACCACTCCATGCCACTCTCCTCTAAGCCACTCCACGCCACTCTCCTCTATGCCACTCCACGCCACTCTCCTATATGCCAATCCACGCCACTCCCCTCTATGCCACTTCATGCCACTCTCCTCTATGACACTCCATGCCACTCTCCTCTATGCCACTCCATGTCACTCTCTTCTATGCCACTCTATGCCACTCTCCTCTATGACACTTCATGCCACTCTCCTCTATGCCACTCCACGTCCCTTTCCTCTATGCAACTCCACGTCACTCTCCTCTATGCCACTCTATGCCACACTCCTCTATGAACCTCCACACCCCTCTCCTATATGCCACTCCACGCCACACTCCTCTATGCCACTCCGCGCCACTCTCCTCTATGACACTCCATGCCACTTTCCTTTATGCCACTCCACGCCACTCTCATCCATGCCACTCTCCTCTATGCCACTCCACACCACTCTCCTCTATGCAACTCCATGCTACTCTCCTCTATGCCACTCCATGTCACTCTCTTCTATGCCACTCCATGCCACTCTTCTCTATGCCACTCCACTCCACTCTCCTCTATGCCACTCCACGCCACTCTCCTCTATGCCACTCTATGCCACTCTCCTCTATACCACTCCATGCCACTCTCCTCTATGCCACTCTATGCCACTCTCCTCTATACCACTCCATGCTACTCTCCTCTATGACACTCCATGCCACTCTCCTCTAAGCCACTCCATGCCACTCTCCTCTATGCCACTCCACACCACTCTCTTCTATGCCACTCTATGCCACTCTCCTCTATACCACTCAATGCCACTCTCCTCTATGACACTCCATGCCACTCTCCTCTAAGCCACTCCACGCCACTCTCCTCTATGCCACTCCACGCCACTCTCCTATATGCCAATCCACGCCACTCGCCTCTATGCCACTTCATGCCACTCTCCTCTATGCCACTCTATGCCACTCCATGTCACTCTCTTCTATGCCACTCTATGCCACTCTCCTCTATGACACTTCATGCCACTCTCCTCTATGACACTCCATGCCACTCTCCTCTATGCCACTCCATGTCACTCTCTTCTATGCCACTCCACGCCACTCTCATCCATGCCACTCAAAGCCACTTTCCTCTATGCCACTCCATGCCACTCTTCTCTATGACAATCCACACCACTCTCCTCTATGCCACTTCATGCCACTCTCCTCTATGCCACTCTATGCCACTCCACACCACACTCCTCTATGCCACTCCATGCCACTCTCCTCTATGCCACTCCATGCAACTCTTCTCTATGACAATCCACACCACTCTCCTCTATGCCACTCCACGCCACTCTCCTCTATGCCACTCTATGCCACTCCATACCACTCTCCTCTATGCCACTCTATGCCACTCCACACCACTCTCCTCTATGCCACTCTATGCCACTCCACACCACTCTCCTCTATGCCACTTCACGCCAATCTCCTCTATGCCACTTCTCTCTTTGCCACTCCACTCTCCTCTATGCCACTCCACGCCACTCTCCTCTATGCCAATCTATGCCACTCTCCTCTATACCACTCCATGCCACTCTCCTCTATGCCACTCTATGCCACTCTCCTCTATACCACTCCATGCCACTCTCCTCTAAGCCACTCCACGCCACTCTCCTCTATGCCACTCCACGCCACTCTCCTATATGCCAATCCACGCCACTCACCTCTATGCCACTTCATGCCACTCTCCTCTATGACACTCCATGCCACTCTCCTCTATGCCACTCCATGTCACTCTCTTCTATGCCACTCTATGCCACTCTCCTCTATGACACTTCATGCCACTCTCCTCTATGCCACTCCACGTCCCTTTCCTCTATGCAACTCCACGTCACTCTCCTCTATGCCACTCTATGCCACACTCCTCTATGAACCTCCACGCCACTCTCCTCTATGCCACTCCACGCCACACTCCTCTATGCCACTCTGTGCCTCTCCACACCACTCTCCTCTATGCCACTCCCCGCCAATCTTTTCTATAGCACTCCACGCCACTCTCCTCTATGCCACTCCGCGCCACTCTCCTCTATGACACTCCATGCCACTTTCCTTTATGCCACTCCACGCCACTCTCATCCATGCCACTCTCCTCTATGCCACTCCACACCACTCTCCTCTATGCAACTCCACGTCATTCTCCGCTATGCCACTCTATGCCACACTCCTCTATGAACCTCCACGCCACTCTCCTCTATGCCACTCCACGCCACACTGCTCTATGCCACTCAATCCTCTCTCCTCTAGGCCACTCCATGCTACTCTCCTCTATGCCACTCTATGCCACTCCACACCACTCTCCTCTATGCCACTCCCCGCCAATCTCTTCTATGGCACTCCACGCCACTCTCCTCTATGCCACTCCACACCACTCTCCTCTATGACACTCCATGCCACTCTCCTCTATGCCACTCCACGCCACTCTCCTCTATGCCACTCCACGCCACTCTCCTCTATGCCACTCCACGCCACTCTCCTCTATGCCACTCCATGCCACTCTCCTCTATGCCACTCCACGCCACTCTCCTCTATGCCACTCCATGCCACTCTCCTCTATGCAACTCTATGCCACTCCACGCCACTCTCCTCTATGCCACTCCATGCCACTCTCCTCTATGCCACTCCACACCACTCTCCTCTATGCCACTCCATGCCACTTTCCTCTATGCCCCTCTATGCCACTCCATGCCACTCTCCTCTATGCCACTCTATGCCACTCTCCTCTATGCCACTCTATGCCACTCCACACCACTCTCCTCTATGCCACTTCATGCCACTCTCCTCTATGCCATTCCACGCCACTCTCCTCTATGCCACTCCATGCCACTCTCCTCTATGCCACTCCACGCCACTCTCCTCTATGCCACTCCATGCCACTCTCCTCTATGCCACTCCATGTCACTCTCCTCTATGCCACTCTATGCCACTCCACACCACTCTCCTCTATGCCACTCCATGCCACTCTCCTCTATGCCACTCCACGCCACTCTCCTCTATGCCACTCCATGCCACTCTCCTCTATGCCACTCCACGCCACTCTCCTCTATGCCACTCCATGCCACTCTCCTCTATGCCACTCCACGCCACTCTCCTCTATGCCACTCCATGCCACTCTCCTCTATGCAACTCTATGCCACTCCACGCCACTCTCCTCTATGCCACTCCATGCCCCTCTCCTCTATGCCACTCCACACCACTCTCCTCTATGCCACTCCACGCCACTCTCCTCTATGCCACTCCATGCCACTTTCCTCTATGCCCCTCTATGCCACTCCATGCCACTCTCCTCTATGCCACTCTATGCCACTCCATGCCTCTCTCCTCTATGCCACTCTCCCCTATGCTACTCTATGCAACTCTCCTCTATGCCACTCCATGCCACACTCCTCTATGCCACTCCATGCCACTCTCCTCTATGCCACTCTATGCCACTCTCCTCTATGCCAATCTATGCCACTCTCCTCTATGCCACTCCACGCCACTCTCCTCTATGCCACTCCATGCCACTTTCCTCTATGCCACTCCAGGCCACTCTCTTCTATGGCACTCCACGCCACTCTCCTCTATGCCCCTCTATGCCATCCCCACGCCGCTCTCCTGTATGCCACTCCACACCACTCTCTTCTATGGCACTCCACGTCACTCTCCTCTATGCCACTCTATGCCACTCCATACCACTCCACGCCACTCTCCTCTATGCCACTCTATGCCACTCTCCTCTATGCCACTCTCCTCTATGCCAATCTATGCCACTCTCCTCTATGCCACTCTCCTCTATGCCACTCCACGCCACTCTCCTCTATGCCACTCCATGCCACTTTCCTCTATGCCACTCCAGGCCACTCTCTTCTATGGCACTCCACGCCACTCTCCTCTATGCCCCTCTATGCCACTCCATACCACTCCAGGCCACTCTCCTCTATGCCACTCCACACCACAGCGACACCCATGGAGCGCCCACAGCAACACCCATGGAACGCCCACAGCAACACCCATGGAACACCCACAGCAACACCCATGAAACACCCACAGCAACACCCAGGGAACACCCACAGCAACACCCAGGGAACACCCACAGCAACACCCAGGGAACACCCACAGCAACACCCATGAAACACCCAAAGCAACACCCATGGAACACCCACAGCAACACCCATGGAGCACCCACAGCAACACCCATGGAACACCCACAGCAACACCCCTGGAACACCCACAGCAACACCCAGGGAACACCCACAGCAACACCCATGGAACGCCCACAGCAACACTCATGGAGCACACACAGCAACACCCATGGAGCACCCACAGCAACACCCATGGAACACCCAAGGAACACCCACAGCAACACCCATGGAACGCCCACAGCAACACCCATGGAACACCCACAGCAACACCCACGGAACACCCACAGCAACACCCATGGAACACCCACAGCAACAGCCATGGAACACCCACAGCAACACCCACGGAACACCCACAGCAACACCCATGAAACACCCACAGCAACACCCATGGAACGCCCAAAGCAACACCCACAGCAACACCCATGAAACACTCACAGCAACACCCATGCAACGCCCAAAGCAACACCCACAGCAACACCCATGGAACACCCACAGCAACACCCATGGAATACCCACAGCAACACCCATGGAGCACCCACAGCAACACCCATGGAACACCCACAGCAACACCCATGGAACGCCCAAAGCAACACCCACAGCAACACCCATGAAACACTCACAGCAACACCCATGGAACGCCCAAAGCAACACCCACAGCAACACCCATGGAACACCCACAGCAACACCCATGGAACACCCACAGCAACGCCCATGGAACACCCACAGCAACACCCATGGAACGCCCACTGCAACACCCATGGAACACCCACATCAACACCCATGAAACACCCACAGCAACACCCATGGAACGCCCAAAGCAACACCCACAGCAACACCCATGAAGCACTCACAGCAACACCCATGGAACGCCCAAAGCAACACCCACAGCAACACCCATGGAACACCCACAGCAACACCCATGGAGCACCCACAGCAACACCCATGGAACGCCCACAGCAACACCCATGGAACGCCCACAGCAACACCCATGGAGCACTCACAGCAACACCCAGGGAACACCCACAGCAACACCCATGAAACACCCACAGCAACACCCATGGAACGCCCAAAGCAACACCCACAGCAACACCCATGAAACACTCACAGCAACACCCATGGAACGCCCAAAGCAACACCCACAGCAACACCCATGGAACACCCACAGCAACACCCATGGAACACCCACAGCAACACCCATGGAACACCCACAGCAACACCCATGGAACGCCTACAGCAACACCCATGGAATGCCCACAGCAACACCCATGGAACACTCACAGCAACACCCATGGAACACCCACAGCAACACCCATGGAACGCCCACAGCAACACCCATGGAACACCCACAGCAACACCCATGGAACACCCACAGCAACACCCATGCAACACCCATGGAACACCCACAGCAACACCCATGGAATGCCCACAGCAACACCCATGGAACACTCACAGCAACACCCATGGAACACCCACAGCAACACCCATGGAACGCCTACAGCAACACCCATGGAATGCCCACAGCAACACCCATGGAACGCCCACAGCAACACCCATGGAACACCCACAGCAACACCCATGGAACACCCACAGCAACACCCATGCAACACCCATGGAACACCCACAGCAACACCCATGGAATGCCCACAGCAACACCCATGGAACACTCACAGCAACACCCATGGAACACCCACAGCAACACCCATGGAACGCCTACAGCAACACCCATGAAACACCCACAGCAACACCCATGGAACGCCCACAGCAAGACCCATGGAACACTCACAGCAACACCCAGGGAACACCCACAGCAACACCCATGAAACACCCACAGCAACACCCATGGAACGCCCAAAGCAACACCCACAGCAACACCCATGAAACACTCACAGCAACACCCATTGAACGCCCAAAGCAACACCCACAGCAACACCCATGGAACACCCACAGCAACACCCATGGAACACCCACAGCAACACCCATGGAACACCCACAGCAACACCCATGGAACGCCTACAGCAACACCCATGGAATGCCCACAGCAACACCCATGGAACACTCACAGCAACACCCATGGAACACCCACAGCAACACCCATGGAACGCCCACAGCAACACCCATGGAACACCCACAGCAACACCCATGGAACACCCACAGCAACACCCATGCAACACCCATGGAACACCCACAGCAACACCCATGGAATGCCCACAGCAACACCCATGGAACACTCACAGCAACACCCATGGAACACCCACAGCAACACCCATGGAACGCCTACAGCAACACCCATGGAATGCCCACAGCAACACCCATGGAACACCCACAGCAACACCCATGAAACACCCACAGCAACACCCATGAAACACCCACAGCAACACCCATGGAACACCCACAGCAACACCCATGAAACGCCCACAGCAACACGCATGAAACACCCACAGCAACACCCAGGGAACACCCACAGCAACACCCAGGGAACACCCACAGCAACACCCAGGGAACACCCACAGCAACACCCAGGGAACCTCTCTTTGACTGAGAGTGAGGCACGGCAGAGACTTGCACTGGTTCGCCTCACTCCAGGGCATATTTACAAAGCCCCTGTTGAACATTCACGCAGCAGAAGAGCCACTTTTGTGTTGCTCCAGAGGTGCAGCCTGCTGACCCATATTTACAGGCCACGCACAGCCACTCTGTGTGGCTTTCATGGCCTTGTAAATATGGAGTAAGACAATGCCTTCCTCTTCATGAACAGGGCGCGCCAGGGGTGTTGCAGTCGTGTTGCCGCGCAGCACCAATGGATTTTGCCGCGTTCCCAGATTTTCAAGGATTTGCAAACCTGGAATGTGACGTCGGGTTTTGTCACATTCCATATTTACAAGGCCCATTGTTCACCATTGCGGGGAAAGCACATGGACATATCTCTGCACCTTCCTAATGGCTTGTGGCGCCGCATGACGTCATTTCTTTGTTAAAAGGCCCCTCGTTATCTACAAGGCCATGCAGAGTCACACAGGGCGGCTCCGTGTGACCTCGTAGATATGGGTCTTCACACTGCACCTCCAGAGCATCACAAATGTGACGCTCAGGAGACGAGATTGTGCTGCAAAGGGTTCTGTAAATATGCCCCTAAGTGTGAGCTGCAGAATGCAGCCCACATAGAAAGAGGAAAAAACTAGAAGAAATGTACATATTTCTCCACGTTACGCCTGCTCTGGGGAGGTGTACGTTTTTGGCTCTGCCCCAGATTCATGCTGTGTTGTAAATCTGGAGCAAAAGGAACACATCATGGACAGATCTGGGTCGAATCCATCAGTGTTCGTTAGCTCACTTCACCACCCTAGTTCAAACCCAGCCATATGCAAATCAGTCTGACCCTGTTCCTCATTGGAACGGACATGCCTATACGTGGGTTCCGTGGTCTCCATGCCACTGGAGTCAAGCTAGCCTGGCTGATGATGGCTGAAAGCCAGAAACCGGTCCTAGGATGCTTGATTCCAGTCCAGGGAGGCCCCGGCCTGGCAGTTCAGACTGGACTGTTCCCATGAGGCTCAGGGTCAAGACTGATTTGCATATGGCTGGGTTAAAACTGGAATGGCGTGGTGAGCAAAAAAACGATGGCTTTAGGCCCAGATCTCTGTACTGGGGTGAATGTACGACATTGTTTAATATTCTGTCCATCAGTTGTTCTTTTTGCATGTAAATCTGGGGCAGTGTAAAAACCATGGGTGTTGTGTAGGAACACCCACAGCAACGCCCATGACACACCGCCCCGACGCAGAGTGAGGCAACACAGCGACTTGTGCTGCGTTGCCTTAAGCCATATTCACAAGGCCATGGAAAGCCACAAGTCTGCATTGTGCGCCGCTGGAGCGTCAAAAACAGTGATGCTCCGGTGGCGCACAGGGTTTGTAAATATGACTCATAATTTCAAGGTTTCCAACACTGGAGCATCACAAAAAGTTACGCTATGACAGCGTAAGGGTGTCATAAATATGACCCGCGGTTATTATCTTCGAGTGATGGCTGCATACCAAAACAGAGGCAATAAAAGCATATGTATATTGCACTTTTAAGTGGGTTTAACTTATGTAATAAGATTTCACAAATATCCTTGAGAACTTTTGAAAAAGATTGGGCAAGAAAACTAGGGGGCATATTGTGATAAAGTGGCTCTACATATACTGGACCAAAGTAAGGTACAGTGTGTATAGAGTCCACAATCCTCAGAGGTATAACAGAGGTTAAAGCCAGGTGTGACCTTACTCTCTAAAGTGGTATCTTGGTCGAGCAGTAAGGCAGTACCAGAGGACAGTGTAAAGCATTTGTTGTACACACTCAGTCAGCAAAGGATTTCACACACTCAAGGACTGAACTCCAGGCCAATTGTTTTTATATCAAAAGATATAGGGGCATATTACCAAAACAGGCAAAATGAAAATTATCGCAGCTTTTGCGACCGTTTTCGGCCGCAAAGCGACGATAATTTAATCACCCTATTAGCAAGCTGTCTCTAACATCAGTTAGCGACAACTTTTAGGTGATAGCGACGGTTTGGGGCCCGCTTTGCATGTCAGCGATATTTATCGCTAATGACATGCAAAGTGGGCGTACCCAACCTGTTAGCGACTGAAAGCAGTCGCTAACATCCCTATCGCCTATTATCAACGCAGGCGTAGCGATGGAAATATTTGCGCTAAGCGCGAATATCTCAAAAACCTAGCGCCTGCTCAGACCACTTCTTAGCCTGTATATCCAATGGGAGGCGACTATTCAGGCTAAGACCCTATTGGCATTAATGCTCGAATATCGCTGGATTCCCAGCGATATTCACGCATTTCGCCGCTATCGCCGGATATTTTATCGCTTTAGAGATAAACATTGCTAATAGCACTTTATCGCTGCGATAAAATCCGGTGATGCGCAGCGATAAAAAAAAAACATTGCTAAGCCCATTTAGCGATAAATATCGCTAGTTCTTGATGATATGCCCCATAGTTGTTTTATTTTTAGAACCAACAGGTATCAAAATATACTTTTCTCAAGATGAGTGATCTCAGGTAGTTACTTTGCAGAAAGGCAATAAACTTTGTAAACACAATAGGTACAGTGGTTGCAGTAGGCAACACAATTCTAAACACAATGTAACATTGAGCTCAATGGGTTTTTCTACATAAATGCAGTTGATTACTTTATAGATTACTTTTGTAATCCCAGGACTGGATCCTAGATTCAGTCCTGGGGTCTAAGCTGAAAACGGTTTAGTAAAAACGTTTTGGTTATTGCAATGATTTTTAAAATAATATAAAGGTATTTTAAAAGTTGAAACTTTTCAGTGAAAAACTAGCAATGTTATCCAAGGGACGGAAATTCAAGTCACAGGTAAAGTAGGTTCTCGTTACTTTTGTAATCCAGGACTGGACTCCTAGGTTCAGCACTGGGGTCTCTACCTAAGACAAGTAAGTATTTATGTTTTAGTAGTTGGTACGATTTTTTAGGAATATTTGTAATTTTCAAAAGTAGACAGAAGAAATTTCAGAGAAAAACAGTCAATGGATTCCTAACGAGAAAATTCAGGTTATGGGCAAGTACAGTTAAAATTACTTTTGTGGTTCAGTACTGGGCTGAAAGGTACAGTACTGGCCCCTCTCCTGATTCCAGGTGAGTAGCTAAAAAATCATTACTTTGCTGATTTTATAGGAATATTTTAGAGTTTCAAAACTTCACACTTAGAAGATTTTTCGAGTCAAACCAGTCAATGTTATCCAATGGCAGGAAAGTGAGTTATCTGTTTCCAGGTGAGTACCCGACTAATGAAGTTAAGGTTCTGGGCATAGACTCAGGGGTCTCCCAGGGTCGGAAAGGTACAGTAGTTACACCCTCAGTGGCACAGGGGCAGCCGGGTGCAGAGAGAGTAGGCCCAATGCAATCCAATGAGGGGTAGGGGGCCTTCGGTTGGTGGCTGCAAGCAAGCAGGCCCGCAGCTGTGGGAGCTGAGCTCCTGGTCACAAACTCAGGGCAAGTGGGGAAGTAGAGTAGGGTAGTAGTTGCACTTCCAGTGGCACTCGGGCGGCTGGGTGCAGGGTGCTTTTGAGCCATCGGGCGCTCAATTTTGTTCAATGGGAAAGGGAGCAAAGGGAACAAAGGCTGCTGACTCGGGACGGTGATTCTTCAGGTGCGACCACTTCTTCGAGAGGTAAGTTGGGATCTTGGAGAAGAAGCAGGTACCCCAAAGGAAGGCACAGGGGGCCGTGGGGCGCCGGGTGCAGGGGTGTCTTTTGGCGTCAGGAAATCTTACCCTCAGCTGGTCGTGGTGGGGGGGGTCCCTGGTTCTGAGGCTGCAGGTGTCGTCTGGGTCATCAAGGAGGATCTTTGGGCACTGGACTTTGGGTCCCAATCGCCGAGGGGACGTCCTCGTGGTCCTGGATCACTAGGCACGGGCCGGGCTCGGCGGGTGCAGAGTGGGCTGGATTTGCGGTTCCTGGCTGGCACCAGGGGTATTGCTGTTGAAGCAGAGCCTCAGCTTAGGGGAGTCCCAGTATTTCAGAGGGTCAAAGCAGGCAGGTCCTCCGGGTTTCCCAAGGTTGCTGTCCGTAGGAGTCACCGGGATTAAGCAGGAGCAGGTTCCAGGGTCGACAGGCCGGTAGGGCTGGGGCCAAGTCAGTTGGTGTCGTCCTCTTGTGAGCAGCTGCACGGCAGGTCTTCTTGATCTTCTTTCTTATTTTCTTATCGGGATCTGAGGGAGGAAGGTTCAGGGTGACCCTAAATACTGAAGTTAGGGGCGTTACAGGTAGGGCAAGGGCAGGGACCAATCGGTCCCTGCCCTGGGGTGGGTGCACCCCCTAGTCTGCTCCTTCCCTATGGTAGCGGGCAGGAGCATAGCTGTGATTGGGCAGGGCTCCCCATCTTCAGGATGGCCGGAGCCCGGGGTTGTGCTTCACCTCGCCTCTCCCACCTGAGGGGTGGGGTTGGCACAGGCTGGCATACCCCCCTTCCTGACATAAGGTTTCCAGCCAGTCTTCCCACCAGAGTGGGGGTCAGAACTGGTGGGGGCCAGTTGCTGGGTACAGCAAATGGTCTGGAGAAGCTCACAAAGGTGGCATGCCTTTGAAGCTTCACCTGCCCATCCTGGGGGAGGAGACCTAGCACCTCGCCCAGGATGTGCACTGTTGTAGGCCCAGGAGAGCTGGAGCTCTCCACCCAGGGGTCCAGCAACATGTCTGCTGTGTGGCAGCCTAGGCAGTCTCTCAGTCCAGACGTGGATTGTAAGTTAGATTTCAGGGGGCATCTCTAAGATGCCCTCTGTGGTGCATTTTACATTAAATCCCACACTGGCATCAGTGTGGGTTTAATGTGCTGAGAAGTTTGATATCAAACTTCTCAGTCTTCAGTGAAGCCATTATGGTGCTGTGGAGTTCATAATGACAACCTCCCAACAGCATACTCTTAATGGCATCACTGCACTTACAGTGCCCAGGAATGGCCCTGGGTACTGTATGGGCACAGGGCTCATGCACCTGTGCCCACACCAGTGGATCTTGAGGGCATGGCACACAGGAATGTATGCCGTGCTGACTTTTTGTTTAGTTCTGTACTTAGGCACTCAGCCTGCAAGGGCAGTGTGTGGGTGCCAGAGTACAGGGCCCTGAAGGGTGGCACAATAAGTGCTGCAGCCCTTAGGGGCCTTCTCTGGTCACTATGCCCTGGGTACGTAGTGTACCATTTACCAGCGGCTGACAGGTGGCCAGAGATGCCACTTGGGTTTTGTTTAAACACAGCCTGAGGGAAGGAACACAGGTCCTGGGCACCTGGTTGGCAGGAGCCCAGGGAACACTCAGTCAAAGCATATCAGCAGTTCAGCAAAAAGTGGGGGCATACCAATGCAAGAAAAATGGCACTTTCTCACACATATTTACTAAAAACCTAGAAAGTGGCGCAGCACTGTAAGACATCCTGCTGGTACGCGCTGCATCATGAGGATAGTGTAGGGATTTGTCGTTTTCACAGCAATATGATGCATCCCTGTGATTTCCTCTGCGCTTGCACACAATCGTCTGCCTAGCACCAATGCAGGCACCCTTGCACCAATGCAGTCACCCATGCACCAATGCAGGCACCCTTGCACCAATGCAGTCACCCTTGCACCAATGCAGGCACCCTTGCACCAATGCAGGCACCCTTGCACCAAGGTAGGCACCCTTGCACCAATGCAGGCACCCTAGCACCAATGCAGGCACCCTTGCACCAATGCAGGCACCCTATCGCCAATGCAGGCACCCTTGCACCAATGCAGGCACCCTTGCACCAATGCAGGCACCCTTGCACAAATGCAGGCACCCTATCACCAATGCAGGCACCCTTGCACCAATGCAGGCACCCTTGCACCAATGAAGGCACCCTTGCACCAATGCAGGCACCCTAGCACCAATGCAGGCACCCTTGCACCAATGCAGGCACCCTATCCCCAATGCAGGCACCCTTGCACAATGCAGGCACCCTTGCACCAATGCAGGCACCCTATCACCAATGCAGGCACCCTTGCACCAATGCAGGCACCCTTGCACCAATGCAGGCACCCTTGCACCAATGCAGGCACCCTAGCACCAATGCAGGCACCCTTGCACCAATGCAGGCAGCCTATCACCAATGCAGGCACCCTTGCACCAATGCAGGCACCCTTGCACCAATGCAGGCACCCTATCACCAATGCAGGCACCCTATCACCAATGCAGGCAACCTTGCACCAATGCAGGCACCCTTGCACCAATGCAGGCACCCTAGCACCAATGCAGGCACCCTTGCACCAATGCAGACACCCTTGCACCAATGCAGGCACCCTTGCACCAATGCAGGCACCCTATCACCAATGCAGGCACCATTGCACCAATGCAGGCACCCTAGCACCAATGCAGGCACCCTTGCACCAATGCAGGCACCCTAGCACCAATGCAGGCACCCTTGCACCAATGCAGGCACCCTAGCACCAATGCAGGCACCCTTGCACCAATGCAGGCACCCTTGCACCAATGCAGGCACCCTAGCACCAATGCAGGCACCCTTGCACCAATGCAGGCACCCTTGCACCAATGCAGGCACCCTTGCACCAATGCAGGCACCCTATCACCAATGCAGGCACCCTTGCACCAATGCAGGCACCCTAGCACCAATGCAGGCACCCTAGCACCAATGCAGGGACCCTATCACCAATGCAGGCACCCTTGCACCAATGCAGGCACCCTAGCACCAATGCAGGCACCCTAGCACCAATGCAGGCACCTTTGCACCAATGCAGGCACCCCTGCACCAATGCAGGCACCCTAGCACCAATGCAGGCACCCTTGCACCAATGCAGGCACCCTAGCACCAATGCAGGCACCCTTGCACCAATGCAGGCACCCTTGCACCAATGCAGGCACCCTATCACCAATGCAGGCACCCTAGCACCAATGCAGGCACCCTAGCACCAATGCAGGCACCCTTGCACCAATGCAGGCACCCTTGCACCAATGCAGGCACCCTAGCACCAATGCAGGCACCCTTGCACCAATGCAGGCACCCTTGCACCAATGCAGGCACCCTAGCACCAATGCAGGCACCCTTGCACCAATGCAGGCACCCTTGCACCAATGCAGGCACCCTTGCACCAATGCAGGCACCCTAGCACCAATGCAGGCACCCTTGCACCAATGCAGGCACCCTAGCACCAATGCAGGCACCCTAGCACCAATGCAGGCACCCTTGCACCAATGCAGGCACCCTAGCACCAATGCAGGCACCCTTGCACCAATGCAGGCACCCTAGCACCAATGCAGGCACCCTTGCACCAATGCATGCACCCTAGCACCAATGCAGGCACGCTAGCACCAATGCAGGCACCCTAGCACCAATGCAGGCACCCTAGCACCAATGCAGGCACCCTTGCACCAATGAAGGCACCCTTGCACCAATGCAGGCACCCTAGCACCAATGCAGGCACCCTAGCACCAATGCAGGCACGCTAGCACCAATGCAGGCACCCTAGCACCAATGCAGGCACCCTAGCACCAATGCAGGCACCCTTGCACCAATGCAGGCACCCTAGCACCAATGCAGGCACCCTAGCACCAATGCAGGCACCCTTGCACCAATGCAGGCACCCTTGCACCAATGCAGGCACCCTTGCACCAATGCAGGCACCCTTGCACCAATGCAGGCACCCTATCACCAATGCAGGCACCCTTGCACCAATGCAGGCACCCTATCACCAATGCAGGCACCCCTGCACCAATGCAGGCACCCTAGCACCAATGCAGGCACCCTAGCACCAATGCAGGCACCCTAGCACCAATGCAGGCACCCTAGCACCAATGCAGGCACCCTATCACCAATGCAGATACCCTAGCACCAATGCAGGCACCCTAGCACCAATGCAGATACCCTAGCACCAATGCAGGCACCCTAGCACCAATGCAGGCACCCTAGCACCAATGCAGGCACCCTTGCACCAATGCAGGCACCCTAGCACCAATGCAGGCACCCTTGCACCAATGCAGGCACCCTAGCACCAATGCAGGCACCCTAGCACCAATGCAGGCACCCTAGCACCAATGAAGGCACCCTTGCACCAATGCAGGCACCCTAGCACCAATGCAGGCACCCTAGCACCAATGCAGGCACCCTAGCACCAATGCAGGCACCCTTGCGCCAATGCAGGCACCCTAGCACCAATGCAGGCACCCTAGCACCAATGCAGGCACCCTTGCGCCAATGCAGGCACCCTAGCACCAATGCAGGCACCCTTGCACCATGGTGCAGAGGTGCCTGTGTGGTAGGGGTGATTGTTTTTGTGCAGGAAGGGGCATCCTCCTGCACAAAAACAATAATTGATGGCATTTTCCTCCTATGTGTGCTCCAGAATTCAGCACACATGGAAATAGAAATAAAGAGGAGAAATAAAAGTATTTCGCCTCATTGAACCACTTTAACACGTCCTGTGGAGAGGCCTGGGAATCTGACAAATTCCCAATTTTAGGAATCCCTGTAAATCTGGGAATGCTGCAGAATTCATGGAAGTTACATGGGAACACCCACAGCAACACCCATGCACTCCTCTTTCATGCTCGCTTCAACTACAGACTGGACGATCCGGAGCGTGGTAATGCCCACAGCAACACCCGTGCATGCCACTTTCAGGCACGCTTGATGTACAGACTAGACGATCAGGCACGTGGGAACACCCACAGCAACACCCGTGTACGCCCCTTTCACGCATGCTTGATTTGCAGACTGGACGATCAGGAGCGTGGGAACATCCACAGCAACACCCATGCACGCCCCTTTCACGCTCGCTTGATCTGCAGACTGGGCGATCAGGAGCGTGGGATCACCCACAGCAACACTCATGCACGCCCCTTTCACGCTCACTTGATCTGCAGACTGGATGATCAGCAGCATGGGAACACCCACAGCAACACTCATGCATGCCCCTTTCATGCTCGCTTGATCTGCAGACTGGATGACCAGGCACGTGGGAGCACCCACATCAACACTCATGCATGCCCCTTTCATGCTCGCGTGATCTGCAGACTGGATGACCAGGCACGTGGGAGCACCCACAGCAACACCCGTGACATGCCCCTTTCACGCTTGCTTGATTTGCAGACTGGACGATCAGGAGCGTGGGATCACCCACAGCAACACCCATGCACGCCCCTTTCACGCTCGCTTGATCTGCAGACTGGGCGATCAGGAGCGTGGGAACACCCACAGCAACACCGATATACCCCCTTTTCACGCTCGATTGATCAGAAGACTGGCTGATCAGGCGCGTGGGAACACCCACAGCAACACCCATGCACGTCCCTTTCATACTTGCTTGATCTGCAGACTGGACGACCAGGCACGTGGGAACACCCACAGCAACACCCGTGGCTTGCCCCTTTAACGCTCGCTTGATCTGCAGACTGGACGATCAGGAGCGTGGGAAAACCCACAGCAACACCCATGCACGCCCCTTTCACGCTCGATTGATCGGCAGACTGGATGATCAGGCTTGTGGGAGCACCCACAGCAACACCCGTGACATGCCCCTTTCACGCTTGCTTGATTTGCAGACTGGACGATCAGGAGCGTGGGAACACCCACAGCAACACCCATGCACGCCCCTTTCACGCTCGCTTGATCTGCAGACTGGGCGATCAGGAGCGTGGGATCACCCACAGCAACACCCATGCACGCCCCTTTCACGCTCGCTTGATCTGCAGACTGGGCGATCAGGAGCATGGGAACACCCACCGCAACACCCATGCACGCCCCTTTCACGTTCGCTTGATCTGCAGTCTGGACGATCAGGAGCGTGGGAAAACCCACAGCAACACCCATGCACGCCCCTTTCACGCTCGATTGATCGGCAGACTGGATGATCAGGCATGTGGGAGCACCCACAGCAACACCCGTGACATGCCCCTTTCACGCTTGCTTGATTTGCAGACTGGACGATCAGGAGCGTGGGAACACCCACAGCAACACCCATGCACGCCCCTTTCACGCTCGCTTGATCTGCAGACTGGGCGATCAGGAGCGTGGGATCACCCACAGCAACACCCATGCACGCCCCTTTCACGCTCGCTTGATCTGCAGACTGGGCGATCAGGAGCGTGGGAACACCCACAGCAACACCGATATACCCCCTTTTCACGCTCGATTGATCAGAAGACTGGCTGATCAGGCGCGTGGGAACACCCACAGCAACACCCATGCACGTCCCTTTCATACTTGCTTGATCTGCAGACTGGACGACCAGGCACGTGGGAACACCCACAGCAACACCCGTGGCATGCCCCTTTAACGCTCGCTTGATCTGCAGACTGGACGATCAGTGGCATGGGAACACCCACAGCAACACCTATGCATGCCCCTTTCACGCTCGCTTGATCTGCAGACTGGACGATCAGGAGCGTGGGAAAACCCACAGCAACACCCATGCACGCCCCTTTCACGCTCGCTTGATCTGCAGACTGGACGATCAGGAGCGTGGGAAAACCCACAGCAACACCCATGCACGCCCCTTTCACGCTCGCTTGATCTGCAGACTGGATGACCAGGCACGTGGGAGCACCCACAGCAACACCCGTGGCATGCCCCTTTCGCGCTCGCTTGATCTGCAGACTGGACGATCAGGAGCGTGGGAACACCCACAGCAACACCCATGCACGCCGCTTTCACGCTCGCTTGATCTGCAGACTGGACGATCAGGAGCGTAGGAACACCCACAGCAACACCGATATACCCTCTTTTCACGCTCGATTGATCAGCAGACTGAATGATCAGGCGCATGGGAACACCCACAGCAACACCCATGCACGTCCCTTTCATACTCGCTTGATCTGCAGACTGGACGACCAGGCACGTGGGAACACCCACAGCAACACCCGTGGCATGCCCCTTTAACGCTCGCTTGATCTGCAGACTGGAAGATCAGGAGCATGGGAACACCCACCGCAACACCCATGCACGCCCCTTTCACGCTCGCTTGATCTGCAGACTGGACGATCAGGAGCGTGGGAAAACCCACAGCAACACCCATGCACGCCCCTTTCACGCTCGATTGATCGGCAGACTGGATGATCAGGCATGTGGGAACACCCACAGCAATACCTGGGGCACACCCTTTTCACGCTTGCTTGATCTGCAGACTGGATGATAAGGCACGTGGGAAACCCACAGCAACACCCATGCACACCCCTTTCACGCACGCTTGCTCTGGAGACTGGACGATCAGGTGCATGGGAACACCCGCAGCAATACCCGTGGCACGCCCCTTTCACGCTCGCTTGATCTGCAGACTGGATGATCAGGCATGTGGGAACACCCACAGCAACACCCATGCACGCCCCTTTCACGCTCTGTGTAGGAAGGTGGATATCTGACTATATGGTTACCCTAACTTTTTGCCTAGTGTTTAGCTGGTTTTCAATTTAGTTGGCCTGTGATCCTGCTATTCAGGGCCCCAGGCTATCTGCTCTCCCTATAAAATGGACTCCATGTAGGTACATACCTGATTGGGTATTGGGTCACCTTTGTGAGCTCCTGTATAGTGTACCATAGGTACCCAGGGCATAGGTGCACCCAAGGCCTACCAGGGGCTGCAGCGTGTATTATGCCACCCCTGGCTGGCCATCTAAACTGACACCACATGCTGTTCACTCAGCTTGGGTAAGGTGGTGTAATCACCCCTTACTTAGATATAGTATATCTATATCTACCTTATATATAGACACATAGTAACCTATAAGTCACTCCTTTGGCAGGCCTTAACAATCCTGGAGGCATAGTGCTTGGTTTTATGTGAGTGGGTGTCCTAGCATGAGCTGAGCCCCTCTGTAGCTTTCGAAACCATCTCCTTATAGCGGTTCTATGATATAGCCATACCATATACTCTTAAGTGCATTATGATCCTTGCGGTTAATGCTAACTTTGGTTTGGCTTTATCAAAACATGTCGTGTAAGGTGTCAAACGCTTTGGAAGACTTCCCCCCCCCCCCACCAGTCATGGCAGTGGGGGTAGCATTCCACCCTTCTAGAGGGAGAAGACATGTAGTTACTGCTTTACCCGGTTAAAGTTAAACAGAGCCTCAGCATCACAAAATGGATGCTGCTGCCACAGACACAAGTCTGACCTCCTGCTGCTGGGGGAAACTCCAGCAGGGGAGGCCTGGACAATAGGTTTCCTGTCCAGGGAGGGGCTAGCACCTCCCCAGACAGCCTGTAGTGTATTGGGGCAGGGTGGGCTGAAAGGAAAGATGCAATTCTAGACACTGCCTGGGGCACACAAGGTGCTCCATGCATAGCCCGGTTCAAACCAGTTGCTGGGGCACTCCAGCCCCGCTCTGGCGTGAAACTGGACAAGGGGAAAGGGGTGTAACCACCCCCTTCTCAGGTCCACCCATAGGAGGGACCTAGCAGGTAATCCAGCCCCTTTTATCAGTATAAAGATAGGAGCTGTGTCCCCAGGACTTTAGATTATCCTGGAACGAAACTTTGATACTGAACTCTTGGACATTCGACGTTCTATTTTGACTAGAAGACTGAAGACATCTCCCTTGTGGTCAAGGAGTGACCACCCTGTGCAAACAGGAACCACTAGTAACTTGCCAGTTTGCTTTGTCGACGCTCCCGCTGGAACCCAAAGACTCAGCGACTCAGGAACTGGACTTCCAGACTTCTCTGACTCCGATCCACATCCACAGTAAAGCTGAGACCCGTGGCAGACATGAGAGACGTGGGACCGGGCACCCTGGACTTCCAGCATTTTGCTAACTGCATCGACTGCTGAGGTAACTCGCAGTTGTGCATTGGGGTACAAGAAGACCCATACCCGAGCAACATTTCCACCAAAGCTCAGCCCTCCCCACTCCACGAGTGCCACGTGGGGCTTGCTCCTGCATTTCAGCTCAATGCATCTTCCCGGTTGCTAGCCCGCTGGCTAGTGAGCCCTCTGAGGACTTCTTTGTGAATTTACTCTACTGGCCTGGTTGCTCCAGGCCTGCCCCAGCTTCCCTCCAAAGGAGAAGTGCCCCAGACCTTGCTGGTCTGACTCGAAGCCAATCTTCACTTCCTGCATGGGTTGCGTTTGCCAAGGCTTGTTGAATTCAATCCGGATACTGACGCTGCAGTCAACTAGATTCTTTGTGGTACAGCTTGAATCCAGCTCCTGGTCATCGTCGACCCCTCCTGGTCCTCGTGGCTGCAGAGACCAGCTTCACCTCTTCACCTGCAATCAGCTTGACATCGCCTGGTTCCTTCCTGGTTTCTTCCTGGTCACTGGCTACTGACCCAGACTCTGTCCCCTCTCCTTTCAGGTTCTTCAGTTCCTCGATCCACCCTTGGATCCACTCGGACACTTTTCCTCGAGTCGCCTGCAGCACTTCTTTGCAGCTCTCCATAGAAACCATCAACGAAACCCGACACCAAAAGACACCTATGCGCCCGGCTTCCCTGGGTGAGGTAACTCGAGTACTCCGGTGCTCCCGTGGGTATTGACTATCCAAATGTCCTAGTCTAAAGGGGTTTTGTCGTAGTCCATCCGGAAGTGCCCTAAATCTATAACTTTGCAACTTTTACGTTCCCATTATAAGTCAATGGCAACTCGCGACTGTGTTTAGACACTGCACGCGTCTCCCGTGGGTCTCCTACTTCCTAACCTTTGGTTGTCTAGTGTAGCCCCAGCTATTCCCTAGGCCCTAGGCCTATTCACTCTTTCTGTAGAGGCTCTTATACCACTATTTAAGTATATGGTTTGTGAGGCCCCTATGGCATTACTATATATTAGAACATTGGAATGTTGGGAGCTCCATTGAAAACAATGGAGTGCTCTGGGCTTATAATGGCTGGTGTAAGCCTGGAGCTCCAACATTCCAATGCTTCTTTGTTCACAGCTCTGGCTGTGATCAAAGGCTTCAAGGAACCTAAGGGGATTCCAATCCCCTCACGCTCCCAAAAGGCTTTGTTTTTTTGTTAGAGCATTCTGTCCTCTAGTGACAGAATGATCTAATAGCCTTATAGCCCTTCGTAGATGGGCTATACCGCTATTAAAATCCCTCTCCCTTGTTAAAGGCCCTCGCCCTCGGCTCAGGCCTTTAACGCTGGAGAGGGCCTTTAATAGCCGGTATAGCCTTTTACGGCGGGCTATAAGGCTATAGTGTGCAACTTATTGTATGCTAATTAAGTAACTTGTGATGTTCTTTTACCTCTGACCTCATAAAGAGTGCAGAGGGGTTGTGTTAGAAATAAATACATATATATTTGATACATACCTTGTGTGGTGTCCTTTCATTTGGTATTCAAGGGATTATAATTGGTAAAACAAACAGCTTCACATGCTCTTTGGAGCTTAGCCTAAGACTGCTGGTCCATGCTTCCATAGCTGGTCTATAAGGTTGACTTTACAACCACCATCATAAGGGTCGATTACACTGGTGCAAGGTGCCCACTAGAATAGTGGACATCATATGCCAGGCTAACTTCTCACACTCGCTTGATCTGCAGACTGGACGATCAGGAGCGTGGGAACACCCACAGCAACACCCATGCACGTCCCTTTCACGCTCGCTTGATCTGCAGACTGGACGATCAGGAGCGTGGGAAAACTCACAGCAACACCCATGCATGCCCCTTTCATACTCGCTTGATCTGCAGACTGGATGACCAGGCACGTGGGAACACCCACAGCAACACCCGTGGCATGCCCCTTTAACGCTCGCTTGATCTGCAGACTGGAAGATCAGGAGCATGGGAACACCCACAGCAACACCCATGCACGCCCCTTTCACGCTTGCTTTATCTGCAGACTGGACGACCAGGCGTGTTGGAACACCCAAAGCAACACCCATGCACTCCCCTTTCACGCTTGCTTGATCAGCAGACTGGACGATCAGGGGCGTGGGATCACCCACAGCAACACCCATGCACGCCCCTTTCACGCTCGCTTGATCTGCAGACTGGGCGATCAGGAGCATGGGAACACCCACAGCAACACCGATATACCCCCTTTTCACGCTCGATTGATCAGAAGACTGGCTGATCAGGCGCCTGAGAACACCCACAGCAACACCCATGCACGCCCCTTTCACGCTCGCTTGATCAGCAGACTGGACGATCAGGGGCAGATATTCCCTGAGATCAGGGGTAGCTGCTCTGTGAGGGTCCATCAGGGCCACTTATCCGCAGAAGCCCAGCCCACGTGCTGCTGTGTGACGATGTTTCACCCGGCTCTACCCTCCTGTTGTGTCGTTGGGGTGTAGTGACGGCCCTAGGGACAGCAACTCGGGCCCTACACTCGGGGGCACCTTCGGTAGCTAAGGCCTAACACGTCACCCTGGAAATAAGAGAGTCGGACATCTGGGATCTCTTTATGGCTCTCCGCACTCGTGCCTAACTGGCGTAGGTGCGTGCGGGGCCCCTCTTTATTATAGGAGGTCACATGACCCAACGTTGCACTCCCGTGGCGTCACAGGCGTGCCAGAACCAGGAACACCACATTCCTCCTAAAACATGAAGAAATAAAACACACAAAATTTCAACAGTCCACCTTGATACATTGCAGCCAGCAATCTGCTCGAAAACCTTTCAGATTAACAGCCATGATATGTGACAAACAACAGTCTATTGCCTCGAAATTTGAGTTGGCATCAGAACAGTCTTACGTGAGGTAGTCCCGCAGGCGGCAGGAGGGTTCGGGGTTTCTTCTCAGCCCATATTGCGATTCTCCTCGCCTCGGTGTGCCCTCTTCACTGGTCTGGACTGGTGGCTGAGGGCTGTTAATTGCACCATTGGGAGCCTCCCTATTCTCAACGGCATCTGTGTCCTCGTTCAGCCCGCAGCTCGAGTCCTCATGATTGTTATCTCCTCGAGAGTCTTCCTGTCTTGTCAATGATTCAGGGGTAGTGGGACTGACGACTGCGCCGTTTGCTGAAGGGAGATTTGAAGGGCAGCGTGACCCTAGTGCTGGATGGAATCGCTTGAAATGTGACACATTCCTGGTTACTGTCTCTCTCCCTCGGGCAGCTATGATACGGGTACCTTTTACACTGATCACACACCAAGGTCCTCGTTCATAGGTCAGCCTGAATTTCCCGCTGGTTACTCTGTTTCTGAGGAGTACTAAGTCTCCCCTGCTGAACTTGACTGCTACGGCCCCCCTTCTCTTGCTGATCTGGGCATACGTTGTCTGCCGTTTCCTCGCAATCTTGTTTTCATCCGTCCCCTCTGGGGTCCACTGTGGATGATGGGGGATGGAGTCAGTCACTACTCGTCCCATGAGGATGTGTGCGGGCGCCTCCCCCGTGGTTGTGTGGGGTGTTTGCCTGTAGCTCCGGAGGAATATGAAGATAGCCATTTCTACTGACTGGCTCTTGTCATGTGCAATTCGGATTACTTTGTTCAGAGTTCTCATGAACCGTTCAGCTTCTCCATTGGCCTGAGGCCAGCGTGGGGTGATGCGGCGATGCCGAGTGCCGAGGGAGGCTAGATAGGTAGCTAGTTCCTGTCCTTGAAACGGGGGCCCATTGTCGGTTCGTAGTTTGCGCATTACCCCATGAGCAGCAACGATCTTCTCCAGCTTGGGTATGACATCTCCGGCACTGGTGCTCGTTATTATTTCAACCTCTGGATATTTGGAGTGGTCGTCAATTACCACTAGGGTGTGTCTTCCATCCGGTAGGCTGCCAAAGTCCATACTGACCCGTTCCCAGGGTTGCTGCGGCCGAGGTTCTACTATGACTGGAGCTTCACGCGGGACATCTCCCGTGACTTGACAGGCCGTGCATGATCTCACCATTCTTTCCACCATTTCATCCATAAGAGGGAACCATACTTTGGTCCTCAATCGTGCCTTGGTCTTGACTATTCCTTGGTGGCCGACGTGAGCGAGTTGTACCACTTGTTCAGTCAGTGCCGAGGGTATTACCAGCCGGTGTCCTCGTAGCAGGCATCCGGTGTTGTCCTCATTTAGCTCCTCTTTTACATGGTGTAGACTTTCCATTATTCTTTGGGCTTCCGGTGTGAGTGCCTTCCAGCTTTCTTTGGCACGGTGCCAATTCCCTTTCCGAAGAGCTTCTCGAGCTCTTTGTATGCAGACATCTTGTCCCGTAGCTTCCGCGATGTCATTTACTGATAGGGGTCGTGGACATGACTGGGCGGTCACACACTTTACATAGGCTTCCGTGTCTTGAGCCTCTTCCATTTCTTCCGGGGTGGCGGCTCGGGGGTGCCGCGACAGGTAGTCTGCTGGATTCCTTGCCCCTGGCTGATATTCAATGCTGCAGTTGTACTCTTGTAGTTGTAGCATCCATTTTTCTATGCGGGGTGGTGGCTTTGTCGAGGTCCCCGAGAATAGAGCTACCAATGGCTTGTGATCGGTCACGACCGTGAATGGCTTACCATACACGTAGAGATGAAAATGTCGGCATCCCCAGTGAATGGCTATGGCTTCCTTCTCGATTTGTGAATATCGTTGCTCCGTGTCTGTGAGTGAACGACTGGCGAATGCAATCGGTACCCAGTCCAGTTCATCCCGCTGTTTTTGCATCAGTACTGCGCCTAGCCCGGCTGGGCCAGCGTCTACCGCTATCATGGTGAGGTTTCTGGGGTTGAAGAAGGCCAGGGTAGTGTTGTCCGAGAGAGCTGCCTTGATGTCCTCGAATGCTTTTTCTTGCTCCGGTCCCCAGGTCCATGGTGTGGAGTCTTTCGTGAGCTCTCGCAGGGGAAGTGTGAGGTTGGCAAGGTCCCTGATGAACCTCCCACAGTAATTGACCATACCGAAGAAACTCCGAACTTCAGTGACTGTGGTGGGGGGTTTTGCGTCCTTGACGTCCTTGACCTTTTCCGGGCCTGGATTGACTCCGTCAGCAGAGAATGTGTATCCGAAGAATCCTATCTTTCTCCGCAGGAACTCACACTTTTCTCTGTGCAAAGTGAGACCGGCCTCTCTCAGTCTTCGGAATCCTTGTGTTAACCGTTGGTTGTGCTCTGCAATGGTACGGGCATGTATCATGATGTCATCACTGACGTTAATGACGCCCGGTATGTCCGCTATCAGCTCCTGGATCACGTTCTGGAAGACCTCCGCTGCGCTGGAGACGCCAAAGCTGAGTCGGGTGTACCTCCTGAGGCCTATGTGAGTCGAGAACGTTGTTATGTTTTGCAACTCCTTGTCCAGTACCAACTGGTGGTATCCCGACCGCAGGTCCAGCTTCGAGAACCAACAGGCTCCGGCCATTTCTCCAATTAAGTCGTCAATGGTGGGCGTGATGTGACGTTCCCGTTTGATGGCCGCGTTGGGGAGGCACATGTCTACGCATATCCGGACCGCGCCTGGCTGTTTTGGCTTCCTAGTGACTACGATGGGCGACACACAGGGGGTTGGGCCCGATACTTTCTCGATGATGCCAGCTGCCTCTAGCTTCCGGAGTTCTTCCTCCACCAGGGGTCTGAGGTGAAATGCGATGCGTCGGTGTCTCAGGGCTACAGGCTGTACCGTTTGATCTATGTGTAGGTGTATTTCTCGACCTGTAAATCATCCGATTCCCTTGAATATATCCGAGAACTCCATTATCATCTGCTGCACCGATTCTTCATGAACACCGAAAGCAAAGGTGACGACCCCTAGGTCTTCAGCTGCTCGACAACCCAGCAGCATGCCCTGCCCATCTTCTGACACGAAGATGTTGACGGTGATCGTTCTGTCACCATGGTGAATGGCGGCCCGGAACTTTCCCCGGATTTTGAGAGGGGTATCTTGACCGTATGCGAATACGGTGATGGGCGTAGAATTCAGAGCAGGGGGACGAGTCATTGTCCTATAGATTGCTGCACTCATGAGATTGATGGTAGCTCCCGTGTCCACTACGGCCATGATGTCTTGTTCCGCCACTCTGATCGGGCATTGCGGGAGTTTTCTGGTGCGTCGAGTGGCAGTACCAATCATGTGCACCTTGTGCACCGTCCTTTCTTCTTCTTCGTCATCGTCCATGTCGCTTTGACTTGGTTCACCTTCCGGTACTGCGTTTACCACCTGGCGGGGCCTGCGGAATTTCTTCGAGCGGCACACCTTCTCGAAGTGATTGAGCTTGCCGCATCCTGAGCATCGCTTCCCTCGAGCTGGGCACTCTGGTGCTGGGTGGTTCGGGCCTCCACAGTATCCACAGGGGTGTCCGGAGGCTCCATTCGGTGGCCGGGCCGGTTTCTTGTTCCATTTGGTCGGAGAGTGGACCTGAATTTTGTTAACAGGTTCTGCTTTAACCGTTGCTTGTAGCGCTGCTTCCATATGGGCAGCCCGAGCTTTGGATAACTCTTTCGTGCGACCGAGGGTCAGTATGTCGGCTAGTGGTTTGCCTGATTCCTCCAGTATGCGTTCCCTCAATTTTGCGGAGGCGCAGCCCTGGATTATTTGTCCTCGTATTTCCTCCGTGACGTCAGCAAATCCACAGGATAGCGCTAGCTTCTTGAGCCTAGTGTGGTATGTGTCCAAAGACTCCTCTGGCAACTGTCACGCTTGCCTGAATATGAATCGTTCGTAGTCTTGATTGGCCATGGGTTCAAAATGTGCATTCAGGGCATTGATCAGTGTGTGATGCGTTTTGGGAGTTGCTTCAGTGAGCGTTCTGGCGATGGAGTGTGTCTTTGCCTCCTAAGTGGAGCACCATGGCTCTTTTTTGTTCCTTGCGTACTTTTGGGGCCTCGAAAAATACCAGGAGCCTGTCCACCCACTCTTTCCATTTGGGGGCCAGTGATGATGGTGATCCTTCCACCACAAAGGGTTCGATGGGTGGAATCGTAGCCATTGCACTACAGGCGTAGTGTTGAGCCCTTGAAGTGTGGGGTGAACTGTGATGATGGTGTCTACAGGGGCCTGGCGCAGTTCGTCGCTACTGACGTGACCGCCCCTCTGCTGGGGCTCGCTCCCTTGTCGAGGAGGCTTGGAGGGTAGATGGGGAAGAGGCACCGTCCGTGAGGAGACGTTCCCCCCCTTTTTGGAGGCAGTAGAGAGGCGGGACGCGTGCGACCAGCGCACCATCCACGTGCGAGTGAAATTTGCTGCGGGACCGGCAGGCACCGCGTCCGCGGGATGCGTGGGAGAATGCAGGGCGCGGTACCTTCGCCGTGCGGCTCCGGCAGATGCGCGCTTCACGCATGGGCAGGGAAGCCTGGTGCGGCGCTGGCCAGGGATCCACAGGGTAGGGAGCTCCAGGCCCCCGGCCGGCAGGCGACTGCAGCCGTACGCCTCACGGGGTCCCAGGACGGCACAGCCGGGCAGCAGGCGGGGTACGGGGTGTGAACGGCTCACCTCTACGCCCACCGGGCTCCGCGCGATGTCCTTGTGCTCGCACAGCGTGTGCGTGTGCGGACGTGGGGCACGAGCACCGCGAGCGGGGAGACACGCTTGCGGCCGCCGCACGAGAAAGCAGGTGCACACACACGCTCGGCGAGGGCTCGGCAGCCACCCTCGTCGCCAGTTGTTGTGTCGTTGGGGTGTAGTGACGGCCCTAAGGACAGCAACTCGGGCCCTACACTCGGGGGCACCTGCGGTAGCTAAGGCCTAACACGTGGCCCTGGAAATAAGAGAGTCGGACATCTGGGATCTCTTTATGGCTCTCCGCACTCGTGCCTAACTGGTGTACGTGCGTGCGGGCCCCTCTTTATTATAGGAGGTCACATGACCCAACGTTGCACGCCCGTGGCGTCACAGGCGTGCCAGAACCAGGAACACAACACCTCCCTGTTCGCCCATAGGCTTGTATACATGGCTGTCCACAAGACCCCCTGCCCTGCCCACTGCCTCATACCTGACCGGGAAAAGATACTGCTCACTCAACAGCACATACCGGGAGCTCGGCTGTCCCACTGTCCACTGCCCACTGTCCCCTGGCCCGCTGTCCACTGTCCAACTGTCCAACTGTCCACTGTCCAACTGTCCAGTGTCCGCTGCCCACTTTCCTATTGAACTACTGTCCAAAGGCACACTGTCCACTGGCCTCCTGTCGCCTGGCCTACTGTCCACTGTCCACTGTCTACTGTCCACTGTCCTACTGACCACTGTCCTACTGTCCACTGCCCACTGCCCTACTGTCCTACTGAACTACTGTCCAAAGGCACACTGTCCACTGGCCTCCTGTCGCCTGGCCTACTGTCCACTGTCCACTGTCTACTGTCCTGCTGTCCACTCATCTGCAGGACTGTCCAAGGGCCCCATCCATCCACTTCCAGTCACTTGACGTGGAACAGACGCTCCGCATTTCATCAAAGATCCCAGTGACGTCACATCCCTCGGTTCTTTCCACCCCTCTTTACTGTCACAACCTCCCACCCCCTACGGCCCCCTTCGACCTCACTCTGCATCTCCCCTTCTCGGGGGAGGGGCCCCTGAGCCCCCAGGACGACAAGTTTCACTGCTGCATGACACATATATTTGTATTCTGTAACCTGTGCCCTTTCCTGCTTGAAAACTCGATAGAATTATTCAAACCCGAGGGTAGTGTTAGTTTACGCTCCAGGTATGAGGTTTGAAGGTGGATTACCTTAACTAATAAGAGTCTTTGTCAGCTCTGTGAAATATGGAAACACATCAACCAACCATGCTTTGGAGCCATAATCGGCATATGTGGTCGAATGCTGCCATCTAGTGGTGAGAGGGAAGAACGCACCACAGAAGACCAGAGCTGAACCCTCTCTGCCTCTCCACGCCCTGAGCATGGACAGCAGACATGGTACTGACCATATCATGGACCCAGTGACGTTATTGTTGACTCTAACTACAGGTGCAACCTGCTCCTTTGGCCATGAGGAAGACCCGTTGTGAGTTGTGATGTGGGTCGAAACGTCAACAGATGTTCCTTGGTCGCACTGTCACTGTAGGCAGCTGCCATGCTCTTGTTTCTTCCTACAGGTTGCTGGGTTTATCAACTCCCCTTGCTCGGCAATATCACTGGTCCAGTCAGACTCCCCCACACCCCCAGCACCCCCCCTCCTCCCCCTTCCCCAGCCTCCTGCATAAACAATGTGTTTTTCTTTTTTGACAGGATGTGCCATGAAATAGGAACCGTTTGTTCCAGTCAATGAAATTAAAGCCCATTCTAACCTCGCTATTAGAAACACGCAGCGCCTCAGCGGTAGGCGCTACAATCTGTTCCAGGTTGGGTTATTACATGGCCTGTGCCTCCCCTCGGAGCCTCAGCAGGAGGCGCTACAATCTGTCCCAGGTTGGTTTATTGCACCGGCCTGACCCCCCCCCCCCCCTTCCCCCTCCCAGGGTACAAAGTGTCCAAAAGCAGCAGTCAGAGGTGCACGACGGACTGATGCATGTGATGACGTCATCCAGCCGTGCGTGTCACTGGTTCCCGCACAAGGACCACATGGGCTTCCAAAGTGTATGTTGGGGTCATGAGGGTTGGGGGGGGGGGGGACTCTTTGTGCCATGTCTCACCCAATCACCCCCTCCAGCTGCAAAGGAGCCGGGGTCAGCTGGTGCTATCAGCCCAGAGACCACCGTACCCAGGGCTTTAAGTGGGCCGGGTCTCAAGGGGTCTGAGCACCGGGAGTTTTTTAAAAGAGGCCTCGAAACGGGTCTCTATCGGGCTCTGTTTTGAGCCCTGGCACAGGCGGTCCGTTTTTTTCCAGACTGCAGAGACAGCAGTTTACTGTCACTGCAGTTGGAAAAAAGTGCCAGGGCACAAAACAGCCCGATAGAGACCCGTTTCGAGACAAGCACATGGATGTGCGCTGCCCACACTACTCACTTCTCACTAATGGAGAAGTTGCAGCATGACGTCACGCCAGGTGAGCGTTGTGGGGGAAGGGAAATCCTTTAAAGAGAGTCATTTTCTCTCTGGATTTCTCTTCTCTTTTTGAAACTCAAGAGCAGCAACATTGTGGTAGGGTCACCAGGGCTTTAAGTGGAAGCTTTTTCAATATTATATGTAACAAGATATAGTTGCAGCTTATTTATCTTATGCAACTAATAACCATTGACAAAGCCAATAGTCCTTACTTGTTGTAGGTATGATGTTACTTATTGTATCACATGTCTGGATGCAATGACAGAAATGGCAAAATGCAAGTTGGGCGGCACACTATACTAAACAAAGATTTTTAGCGCAAGTGTTTAAAAGCCACGCCCCTAATTCGTGGCCACGCCCCTTTGAGAAACCCCCCAGTTTTTTCATCCCACTTAAAGCCCTGACCGTACCTCCACAGGGGGTCTCACCCCCTCTATTGAGGCCCCCACACTGTGCAAGCCCCACCTCGCCATACTAGGAAAGGACCCACTTTTACCAGCTTTTCGGCCCCACTGAACCCCCAAAGCACAGAAACGATGATGGGGGGCGGCAGGCTATAAGTCTCACCAGTGGCAACCCCTCGGTGCGCATCCCAACCCACCGAGCTTTTCCCCACTCTGCGCCCACAGTTCAGACATGGCTATATGCAAATCAGTCTGACCCTGTGCCTCATGGGAACAGTCCAGCCCGAACTGCCAAGCCATGTCTTCCCTGGACTGGATTCAAACTTCCTAGGACCGGCCCTAGGAGGGCTCCTGAGCCGGGCACAGCTTGGTCCGAGTGGCACAGGGAGCAGGGACCCCCGTCTGGGCACACCCTGCCCTAAGGGGGGGTGCATCAAACACACAACAGCTGGCTGCACTCAAACTATGGAGCTGACTGCGAAAGAGAGAGTGCGTGGGGGAAGGATCCTGTTTGTGCATTCCTTCTCAGGGGGCGCTGACCTCAGGGGGGCGCTGACCTGTGGGGGGGGCGCTGACCTCAGGGGGGCTCTGACATGTGGGGGGGAGGGCTGACCTCAGGGGGCGCTGGCCAGGGGGGGGGGCGCTGACCTGTGGGGGGGTGCTAACCTGTGAGGGGGACGCTAACCTGTGGGGGGGCGCTGACCTCAGGGGGGCTCTGACATGTGGGGGGGAGGGCTGACCTCAGGGGGCACTGACCTCAAGGGGGCGCTGACCTGTGGGGGGGTGCTAACCTGTGAGGGGGACGCTAACCTGTGGGGGGGCGCTGACCTCAGGGGGGCTCTGACATGTGGGGGGAGGGCTGACCTCAGGGGGGCGCTGGCCTGTGGGGGGCACTGACCTGTGGGGGGGCACTGGCCTGTGGGGGAGGGGCTGGTCTGTGGGGGGGTGGGCTGTGTTTAGCAATAACTCATGATTGGAGAGATGAGGGGCACGTTTGCCCGGTGTTAGTGAAGGAGGTCATGGGGGTGTTGGAGCCCCCAACCCTGAAGGAGGGGTGCAGGCAGTGAGACGGGGCAGGGACTGAGACCCTGGAGCCTTTAACATTGGCCCTTAGGGGCCCCTCAGAGGACGACGCCTAATGTCAGGTTTCACTGAGCGAGGCTGCTCCGGCAGGAGGGTGCTGTAAGGGTTGGAGGGGCCCCTCCTGGCACCCGCTCATACAGTGGGGCTGAGGGGGGGTGGGGTGTTGGGGTCACACTCAGAGCCCAAAGAAGGAGCCCGCTCTTACATTGGGGGGGGGGAGGAGGATGCCCCCCAGAGGGGGTGTTGGGGTCACACTCAGAGCCCGCTCTTACACGGGGGGTCGCCCCCCAGAGGAGGTGTTGAGGTCACCCTCAGAGCCTGCTCTTACACGGGGGGGGTCACACTCAGAGCCCGCTCTTACACTGGGGGGGGGGAGGGTGCCCCCCAGAGGGGGTGTTGGGGTCACACTCAGAGCCCGCCCTTACACTGGGGGTGCGGCCGTCGCGCTCTTCACGTCACTCCAGGGTTCCGCCGGTTCCGGTCCAGTAAAGCGCCTCGATCCAGTCGGCGCTTTGGCAAAGGGAACCCCCAGGTAGGCGCTGACCAGGCGCTCCGTCCCCTTCACGCTGAGCTGCACCCCCTCCAGCCAGCCGTGCTTGCTGTGCACCCTGGGGCTGAGTGCAGGGCGTCCTACAGGAGGCAGGGAGAGAGAAGACATATATCCAATCACTGCAGGGAGACCCAAGGAAGCAGGGAGAGAGAGAGAAGAGAGGGGACAGTGACATCCAAGGAAGCAGGGATGGAGAATAGATGGGACAGTGACCCAAAGGAAGCAGGGAGAGAGAGAGAAGAGAGGGGACAGTGACATCCAAGGAAGCAGGGATGGAGAATATAGTGGACAGTGACACCCAAGGAAGCAGAGAGAGAGAGAGAGGAGAGGGAACAGTGACACCCAAGGAAGTAGGGATGGAGAAGAGAGGGGACAGTGACACCCAAGGAAGCAGGGAGAGAGAGAGAAGAGAGGGGACAGTGACACCCAAGGAAGCATGGAGAGAGAATAGAGAGGGGACAGTGACACCCAAGGAAGCAGGGATGGAGAAGAGAGGGGACAGTGACATCCAAGGAAGCAGGGAAGGAGAAGAGAGGGGACAGTGACACCCAAGGAAGCAGGGAGAGAGAGAAGAGAGGAGACAGTGACACCCAAGGAAGCAGGGAGAGAGAGAGAAGAGAGGGGACAGTGACACCCAAGGAAGCAGGGAGAGAGAGAAGAGGGGGGACAGTGACACCCAAGGAAGCAGGAAGAGAGAGAGAAGAGAGGGGATAGTGACACCCAAGGAAGCAGGGAGAGAGAGAAGAGAGGGGACAGTGACACCCAAGATAGCATGGATGGAGAAGAGAGATGACAGTGACATCCAAGGAAGCAGGGATGGAGAAGAGAGGGGACAGTGACATCCAAGGAAGCAGGGAGAGAGAGAAGAGAGGGGACAGTGACATACAAGGAAGCAGTGAGAGAGAGAAGAGAGGGGACAGTGACACCCAAGGAAGCAGGGAGAGAGAGAGAAGAGAGGGGACAGTGACACTCAAGGAAGCAGGGAGAGAGAGAAGAGAGGGGACAGTGACACCCAAGGAAGCAGGGAGAGAGAGAAGAGAGGGGACAGTGACACGCAAGGAAGCAGGGAAAGAGAGAGAAGACAGGGGACAGTGACACCCAAGGAAGCAGGGAGAGAGAGAAGAGAGGGGACAGTGACATACAAGGAAGCAGTGAGAGAGAGAAGAGATGGGACAGTAACACCCAAGGAAGCAGGGAGAGAGAGAGAAGAGAGGGGACAGTAACACTCAAGGAAGCAGGAAGAGAGAGAAGAGAGGGGACAGTGACACCCAAGGAAGCAGGAAGAGAGAGAAGAGAGGGGACAGTGACACACAAGGAAGCAGGGAGAGAGAGAGAAGAGAGGGGACAGTGACACCCAAGGAAGCAGGGAGAGAGAAAGGAGAGGGGACAGTGACACCCAAGGAAGCAGGGAGAGAGAAAGAGGGGACAGTGACATCCAAGGAAGCAGGGAGAGAGAGAGAAGAGAGGGGACAGTGACATCGAAGGAAGCAGGGAGAGAGAAAGAGGGGACTGTGACATCCAAGGAAGCAGGGAGAGAGACAAGAGAGGGGACAGTGACACCCAAGGAAGCAGGGAGAGAGAGAGAGGAGAGAATGGAGGGGACAGTGACACCCAAGGAAGCAGGGAGAGAGAGAAGAGAGGACACAGTGACATCCAAGGAAGCAGGGATAGAGAGAAGAGAGGGGACAGAGACACCCAAGGAAGCAGAGAGAGAGAGAAGAGAGGGGACAGTGACACCCAAGGAAGCAGGGAGACAGAGAAGAGAGGAGGCAGTGACACCCAAGGAAGCAGGGAGAGAGAGAAGAGAGGGGATAGTGACATCCAAGGAAGCAGTGAGAGAGAGAAGAGAGGGGAAAGTGACACCCACGGAAGCAGGGAGAGAGAGAGAGAGAGAAGAGAGGGGACAGTGACACCCAAGGAAGCAGGGAGAGAGAGAAGAGAGGGGACAGTGACACGCAAGGAAGCAGGGAGAGAGAGAGAAGAGAGGGGACAGTGACACCCAAGGAAGCAGGGAGAGAGAGAAGAGAGGGGACAGTGAAATCCAAGGAAGCAGTGAGGGAGAGAAGAGAGGGGACAGTGACACCCAAGGAAGCAGGGAGAGAGAGAGAAGAGAGGGGACAGTGACACCCAAGGAAGCAGGGAGAGAGAGAAGAGAGAGGACAGTGACACCCAAGGAAGCAGGGAGAGAGAGAAAGAGAGGGGACAGTGACACCCAAGGAAGCAGGGATAGAGAGAAAGAGAGGGGACAGTGACACCCAAGGAAGCAGGGAGAGAGAGAAGAGAGGGGGCAGTGACACCCAAGGAAGCAGGGAGAGAGAGAAGAGAGGGGAAAGTGAAATCCAAGGAAGCAGTGAGAGAGAGAGAAGAGAGGGGACAGTGACACCCAAGGAAGCTGGGAGAGAGAGAAGAGAGGGGACAGTGACACCCAAGGAAGCAGGGAGAGAGAGAAGAGAGGGGGCAGTGACACCCAAGGAAGCAGGGAGAGAGAGAAGAGAGGGGCAGTGACACCTAAGGAAGCAGGGAGAAAGAGAAGAGAGGGGGCAGTGACATCCAAGGAAGCAGGAAGAGAGAAGAGAGGGGACAGTGACATCCAAGGAAGCAGGGAGAAAGAGAAGAGAGGGGACAGTGACATCCAAGGAAGCAGGGAGAGAGAGAGAGAAGAGAGGGGACAGTGACATCCAAGGAAGCAGGGATGGAGAAGAGAGGGGACAGTGACATCCAAGGAAGTAGGGGTGCTGAAGAGAGGGGACAGTGACATCCAAGGAAGCAGGGATGGAGAAGAGAGGGGACAGTGACATCCAAGGAAGCAGGGAGAGAGAGGGGAGAGGGGACAGTGACATCCAAGGAAGCAGGGGGAATGAAGAGAGGGGACAGTGACACCCAAGGAAACAGGGAGAGAGAGAGAAGAGAGGGGACAGGGAGAGAGAAGAGAGGGGCAGTGACATCCAATGAATCAGGGAGAAAGAGAGGGGCAGTGACATCCAAGGAAGCAGGGAGAGAGAGGAGAGAGGGAACAGTGACATCCAAGGAAGCAGGGAGAGAGGGAAGAGAGGGGACAGTGACACCTAAGGAAGCAGGGAGAGAGAGAGGAGAGGGGACAGTGACACCCAAGGAAGCAGGGAGTGAGAGAAGAGAGGGGACAGTGACACCCAAGGAAGCAGGGATGGAGAACAGAGGGGACAGTGACACCCAAGGAAGCAGGGAGAGAGAGAAGAGAGGGGACAGTGACACCCAAGGAAGCAGGGGAAGAGAGTGGACAGTGACATTCAAGGAAGCAGGGAGAGAGGGAAGAGAGGGGACAGTGACACCCAAGGAAGCAGGGAGAGAGAGAAGAGAGGGGACAGTGACATACAAGGAAGCAGGGAGAGAGGGGGCAGTGACATCCAAGGAAGCAGGGAGAGAGGGAAGAGAGGGGACAGTGACATCTAAGGAAGCATGGAGAGAGAATAGAGAGGGGACAGTGACACCCAAGGAAGCAGGGATGGAGAAGAGAGGGGACAGTGACATCCAAGGAAGCAGGGACGGAGAAGAGAGGGGGCAGTGACATCCAAGGAAGCAGGAAGAGAGGGAAGAGAGGGGACAGTGACATCTAAGGAAGCAGTGAGAGAGAGAAGAGAGGGGACAGTGACATCCAAGGAAGCAGGGAGAGAGAGAAGAGAGGGGAGAGTGACATCCAAGGAAGCAGGGATGGAGAATAGAGGGGACAGAGACATCCAAGGAAGCAGGGAGAGATAGAGAAGAGATGGGGCAGTGACATCCAAGGAAGCAGGGAGAGATAGAGAAGAGAGGGGATAGTGACATCCAAGGAAGCATGGAGAGAGGGAAGAGAGGGGACAGTGACATCCAAGGAAGCAGGGAGACAGAGAAGAGAGGGGACAGTGACATCCAAGGAAGCAGGGAGAGAGGGAAGTGAGGGGGCAGGGAGAGAGAAGCAATGTATGCAGTCACTGAAACCAGAACACTAGAGGCGCTTAACTCACTGAGGAACCTCTAGCAAGGACAGCCAAGGAGACAGGGAGAGGGGGGAGGGAGAGAGAAGAAAGCTAAAGTGACACCCAAGGAAGCAGGGAGAGTGAAGAGAGGGGGCAGGGAAAGAGAAGAGAGGGAATTGTGAGACCCAAAGAAGCAGGGAGAGGGAAGAGAGGGGATTGTGAGACCCAAAGGAAGCAGTGAGAGAGAAGAGAGGGGATTGTGAGACCCAATGAAGCAGGGACGGAGAAGAGAGGGGGCAGGGAGAGTGAAGAGAGGGGATTGCGAGAGCCAAGGAAGCAAGGAGAGAGAATCATTGAAACCAGGACACTAGAGGCGCTTAACTCCCTGAAGAACCTCCAGCCGGGGGAGAGACAAGGAAGCAGGGACAGAGAAGAGAGGGGGCAGGGAAAGAAAAGAGAGGGACAGTGACATCCAAGGAAGCAGGGAGAGAGAAGAGAGGGGACAGTGACATCCAAGGAAGCAGGGAGAGAGAAGAGAGGGGATAGGGAGAGTGAAAAGAGGGGATTTTGAGACCCAATGAAGCAGGGACGGAGAAGAGAGGGGGCAGGGAGAGTGAAGAGAATGGATTTTAAGACCCAAGGAAGCAGGGACGGAGAAGTGAGAGGGAGGTTAGAGTGAAGAGAGGGGATTGTGAGACCCAAGGAAGCAGGGACGGAGAATACATTTATCCAATCACTGAAACCAGGACACTAGAGGCGTTTAACTCACGGACGAACCTCCAGCTGGGAGAGAGACAAGGATGCAAGGATGCAGAAGAGAGGGGGCAGGGAAAGAAAAGAGAGGGACAGTGACATCCAAGGAAGCAGGGAGAGAGAAGAGAGGGGACAGTAACATCCAAGGAAGCAGGGAGAGAGAAGAGAGGGGACAGTAACATCCAAGGAAGCAGGGAGAGAGAAGAGAGGGGACAGTGACAGGGCATAGATAAGGGAGGGGACAGCGCAGAGAGGAGGGAGGCAGGGCATAGACAAGGGAGAGGGGCAGGGCAGACAGGAGCGAGATTGGGCAGAGAGGAGGGAGAGGGGGAAGGGCAGAGAGGAGGGAGTGGGGGCAGAGAGAGAGAAGAGAGAATAGGCAAAAAGTGGCAAAAACAAATGTGATAGCAAATCTTTTCTGCTTAATTATATGGCCCTTAACCCCAGCCAGACAGCATTTAAAATCGGGATCAAAAAATGTGTGAGAATGAGATCACTTATCATCGACAAAGCGCACCTTTTGAAACGCAGCCAGGCTGGGGCTCTTGTAAATCCGTACAGACGGCTAGCCCCTGCCACCTATCTGGGCTGCACATACTCACTGTACTTAAAGCGCAGCCTTTTCGCTCTCAGAATGGGTGACTGGCGATTTCTGCAAGATCTGCCTCCCTGGCGACGCACGGCAGAAGATCTAACTTGTAGAGGGTGCGGCAAAACAGCGGAAACTCTGTTGCATGTGGTCTGCCTCTGCCCAGCCTTTAACTCAGGACGCAGGTGTAAACTCAAAGCGGAATGGAGTAGGCTGGGTGCCCGGACCTGCAGGCGAGCCATTATGGTAGCTTTGAATCCTGAAAATACTGTCTTAAACATAAGGCTTACAAACTTCATCCAGCAAGCATACCGTAATCTTAAACAAAAGAGGCCCTGCTAAAGCGTCCCTCCCACTCCTTTTAATCACCCAATACACCCCCCAACATATTCCAATCTCAAGGGAGGGTGAAATGAAATGACCAGTCGCCGCAGGAATGTTGGTTGCCGTACATATGTATGATACCGCTGACAACGAGTGCAACGTAGAAGGGTTGAAGAGAAGAGTTCTCTTGCACAATATGTTTCAAACTATCTTCTCTTTTATCATTACCAGCCTGTGTTTTTATTTTTATTTTAAAATACTAAGGGTCAAGGAGGGTCAAGAGAGGACAACCTCTGCTTTTATAACGGCTGTTGAACTGACCGGGCCTTTGCTTCGCCTTCATTTTTATCCTATTAATTGATACATAATGTGAATTTGTAATCTTCCTTTAAAGATATATGTGTTATATCTAAATAAAGATATATATATATTTTTTAATTTTGACCCCTATATCAGCCCTAACCAGGTCACCCACGCCCTCTTGGTACTGGCACACTCCTGCCCCAGCTGACCGAAAGTGCCTATTCGTGGGTAGTCCCTAGCCTTACGTTTATCACTGGGTTAGTTGAAACTCAGCTGGCTCTACTGCGGATTGCGCATTGCACAATCACAGGTGTGTCTTTGCCTATTCCGTGTCTGGCTTCAAAGTGTGATGACATTGCCAGCCCCAATCCCTGGCGAAATAGAAGGAAGCTTTACTGTCACCCCTGTGAGCCGCTGCTGGTGCTAATGATGGTACAAATCGCCTGTTGAAACTCGATGTAATTCCCTTCCTACTGTTGTGCAAGAACCCACAGCCATTGGCTCTCCCTGGTTCAATACCTTCCTGCTAATAATGGTTTCCTTGAAGAATGTTGTCAATTCTTATGTTCTGCAATGGAGCGACTGCAAGATCTTAAGAGTTTCTTGTAAGGGGTGGGCCTTCAGGAATACCTAGCATGCACCATTCTAGCGGTGCCTAAAAGACCTTTGTCCTACTGCGGTCCCTAATGATTCTGGCCTGCACTAGAGGCTCTCACTTCGGCCTGGGGCCAAAACAATTTGCCAGGGACATTGCTTAGCAGAGAGGGCTGCCCGGTTCGGCCCCCTCAGTCATCGCATCCAGTTATGTAATCAACACGCATCCTTCCACCGACAGCAAGCAGGACTATGGACTCCAAGAGTCACATCAGGAATCACAGCCACTGCGCCGGGATCGGACGTGCTCACCCCGACCGACTGATGCTCAGACCGCTTGCTTAACGCGCACATACTCACAGCATGGCAGAGGCAAGAGAGGCTGCAAATGTAAAGCCCTTTGAGAGAGACCCGACAGGGAGAATCCCGTGACATGATGTGGGGACCACCACACCCACACCCCGCCTGTGGATCAGCCCAGGTGTATTTTGTCATGACCCCTACTAAGCCCTTAGAGATCACCATCACCAACCTGCGGTGGCCATGTGGCCGGCGCCCAGCGGGACCTTCAATCAATCAATCAATCAGTGACACTTATAAAGCGCGCTACATACCCGTAGGGTCTCAAGGCGCTGGGGGGGGGGGGGGGGTGCCGCTACTGCTCGAACAGCCAGGTCTTCAGCTTCTTCCTGAAGGAGAGGTGGTCTTGGGTCAGGCGCAGGTCGGGAGGGAGGGAGTTCCAGGTCTTGGCGGCCAGGTAGGAGAAGGACCTTCCTCCTGTAGTCGCTCTTCGGATGCGGGGGACGGCGGCGAGGGCGTGGTTGGCTGATCGGAGGTGGCGTTTGGGAGCGTAGAAGTTGACTCGGCTGTTGAGGTAGCTCGGGCCTTGGTCGTGTAGGGCTTTGTGTGCGTGGGTGAGGAGGCGGAAGGTGATTCTTTTGTTGACGGGGAGCCAGTGAAGGTCTCTCAGATGTCCGGAGATGTGGCTGGTTCGTGGGATGTCGAGGATGAGTCTGGCTGAGGCGTTCTGGATCCGCTGGAGTCTCTTCTGGAGCTTGGCGGTGGTACCGGCGTAGAGGGCGTTGCCGTAGTCCAGTCGGCTGGTGACGAGGGCCTGGGTGACGGTCTTCCTGGTCTCGGTGGGGATCCACCAGAAGATCTTCCGTAGCATGCGTAGGATGTTGAAGCACGCCGAGGAGACGTTGTTGACTTGCCTGGTCATGGAGAGGGAGGAGTCCAGGATGAAGCCCAGGTTGCGTGCATGGTCTGTCGGTTTGGGTGCGGTGCCCAGGGCGGGAGGCCACCAGGAGTCGTCCCAGGCGGAGGGTGAGGGGCCCAGGATGAGGACCTCCGTCTTGTCCGAGTTCAGTTTCAGGCGGCTGGTCGTCATCCACTCGGCTACCTCTTTCATCCCTTCGTGCAGGTTGGCTCTGGCGGCGGTGGGGTCGTTGGTCAGGGAGAGGATCAGCTGGGTGTCGTCGGCGTAGGAGATTATGCTGAGGTTGTGTTTGCGTACGATGGCCGCGAGGGGGCTCATGTAGACGTTGAAGAGGGTGGGGCTCAGAGATGATCCTTGAGGGACGCCGCAGATGACTTCGGAGGCCTCTGACTTGAACGGTGGTAGGCGGACTCTCTGTGTTCTTCCGTTGAGGAAGGAGATGATCCATTCCAGCGCCTTGTCCTGGATTCCGATGTTGCTGAGGCGCCGTACTAGGGTGCGGTGGCAGACCGTGTCGAATGCCGCGGAGAGGTCTAGGAGGATGAGGTTCAAGTCCTATTGCCTCCTGCCGCCTGGCCGCACTCCCTGCTGCGGGGGTCTTGTTGCCGCCACCACTCGCCCCTCTTAGCCCGTAAGGATTTGCATCGCTGAAGATGTGTGGGGACCTCTCATAGGGGTCTGTGGAACGAATAACATGGGTCCTGAATGTACGATGTATGTGATGGTGTAGGAAGGTATACGCAGGCCTATAGGAATCAGAACCGAACGGTAACTGTGCAGAGGGCCTTAGGATTCAAACGGTGACCTCTGGAGTATGCAGGGGCTTTGCAGCACCGCTTGGCCCGTCTGATCAGCTGCAAACCCTGGGAGGACTCTTACTAACAGAACTGACACATCTGCACCACCTCTGGATGACGATCCATGGGCTTCACGTTAGTCGGCTTTACTGCCAAGTGTCCCGGATCATGAACTGCTCTATCCCACCAGATGATCTACTTTCTCTGAGCGCAAGTGAAAGGAATATGTATTCACCAACCCAATGTAAACTAAAATTGCAAGCGGCACTTGTCAGGAGACATTCAACTTCTGTCTTTGAAGCGCAGTAAACGCGGCAATCGAAATTAGAAGCCAAGCCTCTCTTTCCCTTGAGCTCCAAGTGTGACAAATGAGGCAATCCAGCCCCCCACTGCCCCCCCCAGGCTAAAAGGATGGTTTGGGCAGAAGGAAGCTGACTGTAATCGACAAACCAAATCCTACGACAGGTAAACTCACAGCTGGGGGGATATATGTATGGGCCCCTCCCCCTGGAGTATTGAAAACCCAATTGTAAATCCAAGATAACATAAGTCTCTGTTGTTCCATCCCTGTGTGGTAAATACCTCAAACCGCCCTTATGCGGAGTTACTCACGTGCGCACGTGCTGCCCAGGTATAGAGCGTTGGACGTGATCGCCAGGTGTGTCGCCGATGGACCCATACAGACGGTTAGGTACGGGGGGATTGTGTGTCCCCGAAAGTAAAATAAAACAAGGGGAAGTGATGCCCATTGGCGGGAACACCCCCCCCCCCTCCTTGAGGGCAGACCACTAGCATCTAAGCACTTACGACATGCAAATACATGCTCCAGCCCCACATTAAGGCCGAGCTGGCCACCGCACTAGCCAGCACCCGCTAGGAGCCCCTGAAACCTGGACCTCCCTTAGACCACCGCATCATCCCCAGCGGGCCGCAGTATTCAACCCCGGGCAACCCCGGGCAGGCCTTTGCCTCCCCAAGGATCTTTACATTTGCTGTGGTTCATCGCATGGCAGGGCATCCACCAGGAAAGCATGTAGATCCGGTGGCGGGTTCAAAGACTCAAAGATCAAAGGCCGGGTAAAGATCTGGACGCTGAGATACTTGTGGCCTGAGAGGCATAGTGCTGTTCGTGAACACCACCTATTTCTTTCAATTCTATATTTGCCAAGCGTCCCATCCCTATCAAGTGACGTAAGCGTGTTTTTTTTTAATTGCCCAAGTAACTGCCTTTAGTCTTTCTTTGCACTTTGGTGTAATAGCCCGGGCAAAGCTGCAGCATACATTCAGGTCCCCGACTGGAACAATAAGAACCCCTGCATTTTTATCGGTAGCATGTATCCACTATGTGCTAGCTCTGCCTTTCATGTGGGTGGGTGGGTCACTGGTTCGTTGCATGCCTTCAGGGCTGGACTAAGAGTATTTATTTCTTTTATTTCTTTATAGAGTTTTATATAGCGCGAACTACAACCCGAGGCGCCGGGTATCAGAGCGCTTTACATGAGCACCAGTTCCATTACTCGAGGACCCTACATTTTGTAAGGCACAGGGCGATTAAGTGATTTGCCCAGAGTTCCGGGATATTGAGCTTCGTTGCTGGGACTACAAATTGTGTACTAGATTTTAGCTCCAAACAATGTAGGTCTTCTATCCTGTCATCCTTGGAGCATCACCTTGGCCTTCGATGACAGAGAACCTCTCGGGAACTTCCCAAGCCCCTTGTCGGCCCGACTGCCTCCCTCGCTGCACCCTGCAGCCAGATGTGCAACCTTATGCCTGCAGTCACCCCAGGCCGCCACCTCAGCTTGCCCCACACCTTGCTCCTGCCGTGCTGCCAAGCAAAGCAGCATCCCAGCTCCTAACCCTGAGCTCGTGCAAGTGACATCCAGACTATACCAGGCGCCTGGCGCTATAAGAATGGCTTGGGCAGCAGGCAATAGAATTTCAATGCATAACAGTAATAAATAATGTTCTGGTGTGAACATGGGCTTCTATGGGAATTCTCAAGGGCGTATTATCAAGCCCGTTATAGCCGCTTTAGCTGCAGTTTTCTGCCACTAAAACGATGATAATTTTAACGCCGTGTTTGATAATCTGCCCCTTAGTTCGCTGGATGTTATGCCAGGGAGAGTAGCTGTTCCTTGGACTGCCCAATCCTCCACCATATACGACCATGCTGAACCCCCAATGCTGAGCACTCTAAGCACTGAAGTTATGTTCCCGTGCCCCCCCTCCCCGTAGGAAGCACCACCTTCTCTGTGTGGAAAATTAGAAAAATTGATGTACATAAGCAGCGTTCATTTGCCTTTTCCCACTCCTCTCCCTGTAAGCACCATGAATACCGTAAAATATTGACCGCATCACTCCGCCAGTAAAAGCCCGTGCCCATATGCACATGACAGCCATTTTAGGCACCCTGGCCTTTTGCCCGCTCATTAGAATCACCGGCTTCCCTTCTGCGTGTATTCGAACCCCCCCCTCTCTCACATGCATAGACCATGAAACCCTCTCCCTCTGCGCGACCCTGCCCTGAAAGGCAACCCTCCTGCTTGACCCACGCAAACCCCCAATTTCCTCTTGAAGAGGCATCCTTCGCCTCGGCTGACATAGCCCTCCCCAGCTGCACCTGACTGCCCCCGCTCTCTCATGTACGGGTCATAAGACCTCTCTCTCTGTGCGACTCTGTCCCTGTGCACACCCTGGCTTCCCCCCCCCCTCCCCTTCTCCCTCACACGGGCAAGTCATAAACCTTCTTCTTCTGCAAAACCCTGTCCATGGGAGTCATGGCCGCGCCTGACCAACACCTCCCTTCCTTTCGTGAATAACCCCTCTGTTAGTAAACCCTCCCTCCGCGATTGACTGACCACACATGTCTGAGAAAAACAAAAAAAGGTTTCTGTTTCCAGATACCCAAGAACCTAGCTCAAAAAAGTAGTACAGTCAGCACACACTGGGGTTGACCGTGAGACATATGTTAATGTGTAAAAAAAGGGAGAATTGCTCCTTTTTTAGGTGTCCCCTCACTCACCGGGGTTGCCCCACGGTGACATGCTTCATCATTGGGGCCATCCCAGTCCTCTACGGGCTGGGGCGTGCTACGACTTGCGGAGTTACGTAGGAGCACTTTTAAGGACTATGTGTGGTGCATGTGTTATTGTGGGGAGTGGACTATGTGTTGTAAGATAAAAATACCTGCCCAGTAGGTTTTCAATAAACTTTATTCTGGCCTCTAGGTGGTAATATTAAAAATGGGGTGGGGAGATAGGCTACCCTAAACTCAATGTGTTCAGATGTTCCTATCAACTCCTATAGTCGACATGTTTCGTGCATACCCCAAGCACTTCTTCAGGACTACACAGGGACCAGCCCTGTGTTCGCCACTCCTTAACTCTCCAATTAGAATTAATCAGAATTACTTTTTAAATGCAGCAAACTATATTAAGTTCATGCAACAATACCTACGTATTTTGTTTCCAGAAAACACGTGGTTCTTTTCAAGAGACCTAACTGGGCCCCATGGAGTCGGAGGGGTATCGATATCCTAGCAACTTTGTGCACCGGATACCGCCCGCATTCAGGCACCTACTTGTGTCCCTCCGGTCCGGATGTCACCGTGGGGCAACCCCGGTGAGTGAGGGGACACCTAAAAAAGGAGCAATTCTCCCTTTTTTTACACATTAACATATGTCTCACGGTCAACCCCAGTGTGTGCTGACTGTACTACTTTTTTGAGCTAGGTTCTTGGGTATCTGGAAACAGAAACCTTTTTTTGTTTGACTTACTGTTTGGAGGACGAACCTAGCTGACAATCCTCTAACTCCCCTTCCTATATGTTCACACATGTCTGAGATCATCGCCTAAGCCAGGAGAAACTGTTTACTGCCCCTTATTGCATGGAGTCACTCCTCTTCAAAGGACCCACTATTGATCTTGGCCACCCCACCCCCTGGGCTACGATCAGGCGCACACATCCTAAAAATTGACGGAACACTCAGCTGCGTGATTACCCTCCCCTCTTATCAGCAGGTCAAGGGTCTCTATTGTGAACATATGTGGGGTAGGATTGACACGAGGATTATGGGGATGTCTTTTTCCTTGTTTCACAATGTCGTGATTGTAATGCCAAGTGTTTTGTAAGGTATAAAAGACGACGTTGCAGCTCACTTGTTAGAGCACCTCCCGAAAGACACTGTGTTTCGTGTCCGAAATGACAGGCTCTCCTCATGAGTAATAAATCCTGTTCTTGTGATTCCTGCTTCCAGCGCCCGTCTCTTTATTTGGTAACTATTCAGAATGGGAACTAAGAGGCGACTTGCGCCAGCAGCCCGGGCATCGATACTAATAAGGGCTCACTTTCCACAATTGGAGTCCCAACGCGGGGTCCATCAGTGACATAAGGTCCAGTAAGAGAGATCCAGACGATGAGGTGAATATCTAAATGATCGGAGTATACCTGCCTTGAGAGGGCCCTCGTCCGGCTGCCGATTGAATGAACTTCACCGATTCTGAACGGACCTCTCTCGAGTGGCCTACTGTCCTGACTGGAATCCCACTGGAATGCTGCATAGAGTAAGAGAACGATCGGGCACTGGAGGGGGAAGACGAAGAACTATCCGCATGGTCCGGTCCGGGTAAGATTAAGTAGGGTGTTTTTACGCCTGATTGGTAGGGTGGTTTTATCCACCTGATTGATTGATTGATTGTATTGGAATCGGTATTTGAATACTGATATTGTTGTTATTGGTTCATTTAGCTTTGGATGCTACTTGAAATATTGGTTCTCTTCTCGAGAACGAGACATTCTCTGTTTGCAAACAGCGGTGAATAGGAACGTTCGTCCCTCTTTGCAGATAGAGAAGGGTAGGTTATGCCCCTTTATGATTCGTCAGGCCTACCTTTCTCCCCACTGATTGTTTGAAATCGATTAATAATCGATTGTTGCTCTTTGAGATCTTCCCTGTCTACAAACAGAGACGAATAGAAATATTCTGTCTTCCTTTACAGATAGCGAAGGGCAGGTAATGCAGACGTTTGTCCCCGTTGTAATCCGTCATGCCTGTTTTTCTCCCCACTGATTGATTGATTGACTGGACATTGTTGTCCAAGGAATTGTTTGTTTGAGGTATTTTCTGTTTGCAAACAACGTAGAATAGAAATATTCTGTCTAGTCTTTGCCAGTAGTAAAGGGTAGGTTATGCCCCTTTATGATTCGTCAGTCCTACCCACTCCCCACTGATTGACTATTTATTGGGGGTAGCTCACCTGGTCCGCCCAGGAAGCTACCCTAATGGAGGGACATATGCTCCCCACTCATTGGCCATTTATTGGAGGTAGGCCATCTGGTCCGTCCAGGAGGCTACCCTAGTAATTGGAGGTACATCATTTGGTCCGTACAGGATGATACCCCAATGAAGGAATATATGTTCCCCTTTTGATCGATAATCTCGTTCCACCCCGGACCATTTATTGGAGGGAACTCATCTGGTCCGTCCAGAAGTACCCCCTAGTGAAAAGGACGCATATAAAATATGAAGTGATCACCGTACCCTGTTAACAGAAACTTTAGCTCGAAACACGCTAAGGAAAAGAATGAAAAATAAAAAGAAATCAGGCTAAGTCAGTAACCCCCTGATGAGCTTTCGACTTCACTAAAAATAAGAAACAGTAGAAACAGTTCGTAATAAGAAATATAAAATGGCGGAAAGTTTGACAGCAAGACAGCCACGAGGTAGCTAGGTTCCGCTGCCTACTCCTGCTCCAAACATGTCTGCCTCATTGCCCACCACGCCCAAATAACGGTCACATGAAAATAGATACAAATAAATGGGTACCTACCCCCATTCCGGAAGCTCCCGAAGTGCAACAGGTCCGCGGTTACGCCCATCCGGAAGGCGAGGCCTCGATGCATGCAGGACTCGCCTGGCCGCAGTCGGAAGGGGAGGCTGTGGGGCGGACGGCCCAAAAATCGTAATGACCTCTCCTTTTCCCCTCTTCTGCTGCCCTGCCGGCCACGGGGGGGGGTTGTCTTGCCTCAGCCACCGACTCCCCCCCCCCTCTCTCGCCTGATCCGGCTCTCATCGAAGGCCGAAGCCAAGGCGAGGACGGCGGCGCTTCTTTGCGCAATAATGGCTGCAACTGCACTCGGCCCGGGATAATTGCAGGTAGCCCCGCCACATGGCAACGCCTGGATAGTTGCAGGTAGTCCCGCCACATGTCAAGGGGGGGATGTCTTGCCTCGGCCACCGACCCCCCCCTATCTTCATTGCCTGGCATGGCTGTACCAAAGCGCTGGAGCCGAGGAACGGTGCGGGGTCGCTGGAAGGGGGAGGCGGCGCGAACGAGCCTCCCCCACCTTCCTCCAGGTGGAGGCTTCCAGCGACACCCCAACACTCCTGCTTGAAGAAGGGGTCCATATCAAAAAGCGGGTTTCCTTGCCCGGGACGGGCACACGCCCTGTACTCCACGACCTTGAAGATTCTAAAAGAGCCCGGGGGGCCGACCTCTCCACGAGGCGCCCCCCGCCCCGTCCTCCGATGGAGCCACGAGACGTTAGCGCACTCCTGCCGGCGCCAGCCTCAGTTTGGAAATGACTAAAATCCTGCAAAGATACAGATTTGTTCAGTTCCGGTGGAACACCAGAATGACCCGGTAGGAAAAGATTGTTGTCTCCCTCCCCACTTTTTGACTGATGATTCATATTGTTAGTCTGTCACCCCACTACGAAAACTTTTTGAACTGCCAAAAGAGGTTCTGGTCCAACCACGAGTCATTGGAGACATTCTGACTATACTGGGACCTGCCTGACCTCGCCCAAAATGGCGCCAATACACAAAACGAAAATTTCAAACTCCTTGTTCACCCGGATTGCTCAAACCTTGATGCCCGAGATATGTGTGCATTTTTTTTGGACAAATGAAAAGTCGATAAGATGGATAGTGATTATGTGCTTAGAAAAGAAAGCGATGTAAGACCGTTATTGATTATGTGTTGGGACAATGAACTGATTTAGGGTGGGTACTAATTATGATTGGGAGCTATGAATTGGTGTAATGTAGGCACTGAGTGAGCATTTGGATAATGAATCAATGAATTAATTGAAAAATTGAATTCTTGACATGCATCATGCTTGCCCTGTAGGAAAGTTCGATACGATTTTATTGCACTGCTGCACTTTATGCAATGAACGGCCACCGACTCCGTTCCTCTTATGTACAGTTCCAGTCTGCTCCGTGGCCGGTCCACTGGGTAGTAGGCCCGTATTTGTACACCAACACTTTTTATTAAAGGTATTTTGAAAAAGAAAGTATAATTGTAGCGGTTGCATTAATGAGTTTTGAATGTGTTACTACTGTGAGCAAAGAATAAGTATGATTAAGGCTGAAGGTTAAAAGGGGCCCGATATTTAGCAGCTACATTATGTGTCACAGGCAGCCGGAAAAGTGTTTTAGACGCCCTTAAACGACACCACAGAAATACCACCTGACCACCACCCTTGCACGCAACCTAAAGGGGTCGCGACCAAGTAACTCATGTAGATACGCAGATCGTCAATGATTATCTATCTGACACTACTGGTCCCTCTGGGCTTAAACGCCGAGATGGTAGAGAAATGCAATACGTGGAGATAGGTCGAGTATGTGGTAGGTAAAAACATTTTCGGACTACTGCATGCTGATGTGGTTTGAATGCTGCCCCCACCCCCTTCTTTCTCCTCCCTTCTGCAGGTCGCGTCGGAACGTCGGCTGAAGCATGGAAGAGCGATGATCGAACAACCGACGAGAAGGGAAGGAGGGAATCTGAGCATAGTCCTTATGTTGATGAGTTTTTAAAGACGTAGACTTAGACATGACTGTTCCTCCTTAGAACGTAGCGACTGGGAGGATGGACTGACATAGAAACTTGACGGGTACTGTATGACGGAAATTGACTCGAAATAACACGTTAGATAATGTAACTAGACGTTTGACTAGATAGGGAAAGGACAAAGAAGAGTGCCGGGGTAAGGGTTACCAAGGCACCACCCGTCTGGGAAGTTAGAAACGTTGCTGATGTTCAAAATGTACCACCTCCTTCTCACACTCTTATAGATATAGCCAAGCTGTCCGACTGTTCTCCCGATCAATACCCGCCGTTGCCTCAGCCTGGAGAACTTCCCACCAAAGGAAGAAACTCGAAAATGGTTTAAGATCCAACCGTGGGTAAATAGCCCGACCAGGTTAATTTCTGACCGGCTGACCGAGGCGTAAATATTGGCAATTGAGAACGCTCGCAAAAAATAGCAAGCGAGAGGGAAAAGGAGGGAAAGGTAAAAAGAGCTAAGCACGTAGGTAAATAGGATATTAAAGATACGCAGGATGTAAAGATAGATCTTTTTGGCCAATAATTGTTTTATGTCTTGTCGTGAATGTCTTATATATGTAATGCATGTACTGTCTTCCTTCGTCTGAGTTTGTGTGTGTGTACTGAAAGGGTTTATGTCCTCCCTCTGTCTGCGTCTCTCCGTTACCTGACCCCCTGCTGTTCTGTGTTGTGAGCGCACTAAATGACCTATTTTCGTACACGTCTCTCTCTCTCTCTCCCCCCCCCTTATCTATCTCTCTCTCTACCTCTCTCTCTACATGTCATACTTGTACCGAATGGCTCGTTTAGATTGCGGACGACTCTCACTCTCTATGAGAGTATCCCTATTCCCTCTTCCTTTTTGTGGTAAAATTGTGCCCCGCCGGCACCAGTCTGATTGGGTACTTATTGAACGCGAAGGTGTTCAGCGAAATTGACCGAAACTAAAATGATCGTATCTCGCCATATTACTACCTCTCCTTTCTGCAAAATGAATGAACTCGAATTGGCTGAGAAGGAAAGGACAGGTAAGACGACTAAGGTCCCCCAATCTGGTCTTTTATAGGGGAACTGTATGTCAATGGCACCTTATTTTTAGTTCATCAGAGACGAACGCCAACGTCTAGATTGACCCCCAATGCCCAGATTGCCCCACCCCCTTTGCACCCCAGCGCGAATGCCCGAAGCATCCCCGCCCCACTTGATTGACCCCAGCTGCTGTCCCCGATATAAACATGATGACCATAACTGTCGTCCCTCGAGAAAAACTGTTTTACCCTGACTCTCGATGATAGCGCCCCCGCCGTTTTGAAAAGGTTAGCCAGCCTTGAAGGGAAATGTTAGACTGTTAAAGGCTTGGGTTTGAAAGGCAAGTCTCCACTGGAGGTTCCGAAATGTTGAATTTGATGAAATGCTCAGTTGATGGGAGTCTTATTTCTCTCCATTTGTGTTATAAATAGACGATGAATAAACTTGGCATGAACTCAGTAGGAATGCCGACATGTGCACTGCTTAGTAACCAACCTCTGACTGTGACCGATGAGCGTAGCTCCTAAGTGCGTAGGGTTGAGGGAAGAATTCACGTGCATAAATGTCTTCTCCTGCCAGTTCTCTAAAGCTTGTTTTGTACCTATTCAAAGATTTACCATCACCGGAGGAGAAGGGTCGGACGTGACGTACAGCCTGGCTGCAGATCTTGAGACACATGGGACTTCGACCAAAGGTGGAGCTGCAGAACAACAAGATGCGGGACGAGACAGCAATTTCAAACGTGGAAAATGAAAAATGACGGGCTGCCCTGAAGTCCTCCGTCTGCTAACCCACGTGTGCCTGGAGTCTCCGTCCCCCTTTTTTGGGCCCGATTGATGGGCCCGTCTGCTCGTTATCCTTCGCTCCCTTGGTCCCATTGGTGTGTCCCAGGAAATCTGACCCCACTCCGCCCTCTCTCCTATCGACTATTTGAAGCACACACCCTCTTTTCCATGTGACTTCTTGCCAAAAGGAAGATCAGCATTCAGGTGGAAATAGGTTGTAGCCACGGAAATATAGGTGCCGAGCATAAGGCTCCGCTAAAAAGATTGGTTAGGGAACAGGACTGTGGTCTAACAGCAGAGGACTGACCGCACCCTGCAACGCGTAAGGATAGATCCGAGCTGGACCTATAGCTCCACCGCCGGTGCTCAACAGCGCCAACTAAAGGACACGGACTAGAGCCTACCAGTGATGGCTCACTGCTAAAAAGACACTGTGACGAAGAGATCTTGTGTATTGAACTGAATTCCGCCCTCAACTACTTGGTCAAAAAGTTCATTGGGCACGTTCTTTGAGAAAGTCAGAAGCATTTACGCTGTGTAGTGCGTTTGAATGTCAGGAACTCAACAAATGCAATTTCCTATGTGCTGCATTCTGCCAATCCCATCAACTGTCCATGATTACATGCCAAATGTTAGTATTGACAAATTCTAATTCTTCGACGGCGCCTGTTTATATGTACCCCCATCAATTAGAAAAATGAACTCTGTTATGTAAAAAGGGGCGACTGTGGAAAATTAGAAAAATTGATGTACATAAGCAGCGTTCATTTGCCTTTTCCCACTCCTCTCCCTGTAAGCACCATGAATACCGTAAAATATTGACCGCATCACTCCGCCAGTAAAAGCCCGTGCCCATATGCACATGACAGCCATTTTAGGCACCCTGGCCTTTTGCCCGCTCATTAGAATCACCGGCTTCCCTTCTGCGCGTATTCGAACCCCCCCCTCTCTCACATGCATAGACCATGAAACCCTCTCCCTCTGCGCGACCCTGCCCTGAAAGGCAACCCTCCTGCTTGACCCACGCAAACCCCCCATTTCCTCTTGAAGAGGCATCCTTCGCCTCGGCTGACATAGCCCTCCCCAGCTGCACCTGACTACCCCCGCTCTCTCATGTACGGGTCATAAGACCTCTCTCTCTGAGCGACTCTGTCCCTGTGCACACCCTGGCTTCCCCCCCCCTCCCCTTCTCCCTCACACGGGCAAGTCATAAACCTTCTTCTTCTGCAAGACCCTGTCCTTGGGAGTCACGGCCGCGCCTGACCAGCACCTCCTTTCCTGTCATGAATAACCCCTCTGTTAGTAAACCCTCCCTCCGCGATTGACTGTCCACACATGTCTGAGGTCATCGCCTAAGCCAGGAGATACTGTTTACTGCTTATTGTATGGAATCACTCCTCTTCAAAGGACCCACTATTGATCCTGGCCACCCCACCCCCTGGGCTACGATCAGGCGCACACATCCTAAAAATTGACGGAACACTCAGCTGCGTGATTACCCTCCCCTCTTATCAGCAGGTCAAGGGTCTCTATTGTGAACATATGTGGGGTAGGATTGACACGAGGATTATGGGGATGTCTTTTTCCTTGTTTCACAATGTCGTGATTGTAATGCCAAGTGTTTTGTAAGGTATAAAAGACGATGTCTCAGCTCACTTGTTAGAGCACCTCCCGAAAGACACTGTGTTTCGTGTCCGAAATGACAGGCTCTCCTCATGAGTAATAAATCCTGTTCTTGTGATTCCTGCTTCCAGCGCCCGTCTCTTTATTTGGTAACTATTCAGAATGGGAACTAAGAGGCGACTTGCGCCAGCAGCCCGGGCATCGATACTAATATGGGCTCACTTTCCACATCTGTAGAAGCAGACTGCAATGCCCCTATGTAGCATGATGGGGGAGGGGTTTGTGGGGGAGTGGAAGCACAGCTGACACCCCCCCTCCGCACCAGGACCGCTGGTGTCTGGTACCCCTCACACCGAATCTGGAAGCCCCCCAGCAAGGCCACGCAACAGGCCTTCCCCGCATTATGCGGCTCACAATCCCCAGGTATTGGACTCCGACAGCCCCCCAAGGACCAGGAGCGTGTATCCCCCTGATCAACACGTATCCCGGCCCAACCGGGCACTTTCCCGGAGCCAAGCGAAGCGAACCTCAAATACCGGCTCCTCTCACGGCAAAGATGTGGCCCTTGCCAGGGAGATCTTAGTGACATTATCGCTCCACCCCCAGGCCTTGATGCTGGTAAGTGTCCACCGGAAGCAGCCCCCCCCCCTTAGGCGGGTAGCAGCCTCAGCGATGGCCGGATGTCACCTCCTAAAGAGACACACGCCTTGCCTCCTGCCATCTTCTCACCAAAAGACTTAGGGCCAGATGTAGGTCGCCAATTACCGGTCGGTAACGGCCGATTTCGGCTGTTACCGACCGGTAATTGGTTTTTGAGATGTAGGGGGCCCGAATTTTACCGAATCTGTAAATTTACCGATTCGGTACATTTACAGATTCGGTAAAATACTGACTCGGCATGTTCACCGAATCAGTAATTCCAGATGTAGGTGGCACTTAAAATAGTGCCACAGGCCCTTAAGAATTCGTTATTTACCATGAAATACTATCTCATGGTAAATAACGAATTCCTGTGTACATGTACATCTGTGCATGTACACCTGTGCCATGTGGCACACATACATGCCCTAAGGGCATGTATGTGTGTCACATGGCACACAAGCCAGAATCAGGGGTGCAACAGGGTGTCAAAGTGACACCCTGTTCCCCTTGTAAATTCGGTAATTTTACTGAATCGGTATTTACCGATTCTGTAATTGACATTGATTCCTATGGGCCTCAAGGCCCATAGGAATCAATGGCAATTACTGAATCGGTAAATACCGATTTGGTAATTGATTCGGTAAATATACCTACATCCCGATTGCCAGTTCTTAAATACCGAATCAGTATGATTCGGTGTTTAAGAATCGGTAATCGGTAATCTTAGGGCCAGATGTAGGAGACCAAATACCGGTCGGTAACGGCCGATTTCGTCCGTTACTGACCGGTATTTGGGTTTTGTAATGTAGGGGGCCTTTGATTTACAGAATCGGTAAATTTACCGATTCCATAAATTTACAGAATTGGTAAAATACCCAATCGGTAAATTTACAGATTCTGTAAATCAATATGTAGGTGGCATTTCAAACAGTGCCACAGGCCCCTAAGAATTTGTTATTTACCATGTAATACTATTGCATGGTAAATAATGAATTCCTGTGTAAATGCACATCTGTGCATGTACACCTGTGCAATGTGGCACACAGACATGCCCTAAGGGCATGTCTGTGTGTCACATGGCACACAAGCCAGAAACAGGGGTGAAACAGGGTGTCAAAGTGACACCCTGTCCCCCTTGGCAATTCAGTATTTTTACAGATTCGGTAATTACCAAATCGGTATTTGCCATTGATTCCTATGGGCTTCAAGGCCCATAGGAATCAAAGGCAAATACAGATTCGGTAATTACCGATTCGGTAAATACCAAATCCTACCGATTCAGTATTTGTTACCGAATAATTACCTACATCAGATTTACCGATTCATGAATACCGAATCGGTAAAATTCGGTATTTATGAATCGGTAAATCTGATTTACCTACATCTAGCCCTTAGAGTAGAAATAAATATTTTGGGATCAAAGTCCACTCCACGGCCTGGGAGCCGGCTATTTTTTCCTAGCTAGCCCAATGTCTTTCCACCAGTGAAGTAGCCCAATCATGTGAGTCCACTGGAGGTGCGCCATCTTTTTCTTTGTTGCTTGTGATGAGACCTATGCTTGGACGACATAGAGGCCAACATAGTGCTCCTGCTTCTGAGTGAGAGAGGTTATTGCTCCAGCTATGCTATATGGTGGCTGGTGGTGGTGGTAACCAATCCATAATTCAGGGGCATTGGCCCGTGTATGTGTTTCGCTGTGTTGAGGAAGTAATCCAGGTTATTTGTCGACCCCGTCCCCTGCACTTGTGTCCTGTGTCCTGTGTCCTCATCAAGTGTGGTCGTTGTGGGCGTGTTTGAAATACATGATTTACAAGATCACGGGTGACTGTCGGTGTCAATCAGAACTCTGTGTGACAAGAAAAGTGCTCTTTTTCTAGAACAAAGGACAGGCCGGCCTGAAGGTACTGCTTTCCAGCCCCCTACCCATTATTAACCTTCATTTCGACCGATTTGATCATAAAAGACAAGAATAATTACATCCTCACACAATACATATATAAAATCCAATTCTCGTCGAAGACTATACAGGTAATATATTTATATACAATAGAAGGACAACAATTTAAAAAGATTTAAAAATGGAGTATAGGCTTAAAAACACAATTCATATAATAATCAACTCTAATTGGGAACAATACAGATATATAAATGTTACAAAAAATGTATAAAAATATGTAAAACAGTGTATAACAATACTATAAAACTAAGCAGAAGACAGAGCATTAGTAAACACGGTCGCAGTCTGCTCTTTTCAGCCTTTTCATGTATACTGAGGAAGGAGGCGTGGCGCCGCGGCTAGTGTGACTGACTCCAGAATATGGGGATCACGGTTCGATCCCCGGCTCCGGCGGCAGGGGTCAGCCCAGCACCAGGTGACTCAGGGCAATAGCTTGCTTAATCTTCCCGACGGCCCCCAGCGCCTAGAGACCCTTACGGGTGATTGTGCGCTTTACAAATGTGGATTATTATTATTATTCTCCACGTCCACCCCAGGAACTTCGCTACAGCTATCACAATCGCCTCTTGGGTGCTAGTCTTAAGTAATCTTAGCGCTGTGTCGCTCGACCTAGTACCAAGATTCTGACACAATGGTTTAAGCCATTTTCTCCGTGGTGAACAGTAGCCTGGAAAAGCATAAAATGTATGTGAAGAATTGTTTCGTCCTTACTCTGACAAAATTGACATTTGCTATCTTGGGAAGGGTGGCAGGTCTTGGTGAAAATATTTGTTGGCAGTGTTCCTATCCGGAACTGAAAATAACATTTTCTATCAATTGGCCTCGTTATAAAATCCCAAAAATCTTCATATAATGGTTCCGACTTGTGGTCCAGGAAAGAACTGGTCAGTGAAGGAGACCTGGATAGGCTCAAAATACCAGATCTGATCATAGACCAGCAGATCTGACCATAGACCAGCAGATCTGACCATAGACCAGCAGATCTGACCATAGACCAGCAGATCGGACCATAGACCAGCAGATCTGACCACAGACCAGCAGATCTGACCACAGACCAGCAGATCTGACCATAGACCAGCAGATCTGACCATAGACCAGCAGATCTGACCACAGACCAGCAGATCTGACCATAGACCAGCAGATCTGACCATAGACCAGCAGATCTGACCACAGACCAGCAGATCTGACCATAGACCAGCAGATCTGACCATAGACCAGCAGATCGGACCATAGACCAGCAGATCTGACCACAGACCAGCAGATCTGACCACAGACCAGCAGATCTGACCATAGACCAGCAGATCTGACCATAGACCAGCAGATCGGACCATAGACCAGCAGATCTGACCACAGACCAGCAGATCTGACCATAGACCAGCAGATCTGACCATAGACCAGCAGATCTGACCATAGACCAGCAGATCTGACCATAGACCAGCAGATCGGATCATAGACCAGCAGATCTGACCATAGACCAGCAGATCTGACCATAGACCAGCAGATCTGACCATAGACCAGCAGATCGGACCATAGACCAGCAGATCTGACCACAGACCAGCAGATCTGACCATAGACCAGCAGATCTGACCATAGACCAGCAGATCTGACCATAGACCAGCATGCATCTTTAAATACTTTTTTAGAGGGAAAGGTATTGTGAACTGGATCTTCCCAGAGATGCCTCATGCCGATGTCCACCAGGGATCGTTTGACCTGTTGTAGCCGGCTGATCTTATGGGAAGTGTTGAGTCCTCTGATGTCCAAAAGAGCTGAGGCATAATGGGCTAGCTCCGGAGTGGACCAAAGCTTTCTGCAGTAGGCCAATGGTTTGAACCTGGCAACCTCTGTCAGCGAATGGCAGCCCATGTCAAAATATAAAGGAGTAAGAGGAGTACTCTTGGGGGGGGGGGGAACCAGACCTCGTAAAATGGTCTTCTGGCCCTGGGCTAGTGAGGACAGATTTTTGAACCCCCAGAGTTCTGCCCTGTTAGAATTGGGGGTCTCTGGTTGGCACAGGGAGGTACTTGTGACAAACAGGGACCCTCTCCTCTAGTCAGGGATGCAGAGGTCAGCCAGGGACCAGGGTTCAATTCCCGGCTCGGCGGGGTCTTGAGTCCTAAAATGTCCATGGACTCGACAATTCTCGCTCCGGTGCCTACTCGATTCACGGGTTCACACTCTGCGACTCTGGGCAATAGCTTGCTTAATCTCAACAACGGCCCCTCGCGGCGGGATGCCTGGCTTTCACCTTGCGGATACCCGGCCATGTTATCTCACAGGGGAATACCAGGACGGCTTCCCTAAGCAAGCGCTTACAGACCGGTTGGTGATTTGCGCTATATAAATTCCTGTACATTCCTATTAAGCAGTTGTGACCACACACAGTAACCCAGTGACAACACTACAAATGGACACCACTCAGGTTTATATAAAAAATAAGTAGACTTTATAGAGTTACCACAAGACCATCAACGACAAAAATACGCACTATGATGACTTTCAGATGGTAGATTAAGCTTAGTTCAGTTCAGTTCTGTTAGAATTGGGGGTCTCTGGTTGGCACGGGTATGTACTTGCGTCAAGCAGGGACCCTCTCCTCTAATTTTGCGGCACCAGATGCCGGTGGCTTGGGGTGAAGTGCAATATGTACATTTAATATGTAGATGTGAAGTGAGTCAATAAAAGCTTGCAAACTTTCATCTCTTTAATTGCCGGGGACTATGGTCTGAGTGAATGGCCACTTGGGCGTTTTGCGAATGGCACGGTGGGCCGAGAACAGGAAATGGAGACATGGTTTTACGGCCACCGACATTATCTGGCTAGGATATCTGTTGGACTTGGCCCTCTTGGCAGGGTCATCCCTGAACTTTTTGCCTTCCTCCAATATTCTCTCTGACCTGTTTTTGCTGGTTTAATGACTCTGGGCACTTTAGCACGGCTGACCAGTGCTAACGTGCATATGCTCTCCCTGTGCAAAATGTATATGTAATTGATTTCCATGATTGGCTCATTGGATTTACTACCAGTCCCCAGAAAAGTGCACCAGGAGTGCCAGGGCTTGTGAACGCCAATGCTGCTAGTGGGCCTGCAGCACTGGTTGTGCCACCCACAGAAGCGGCCTAGTAAAATGTGTCTAAGGTCTGCCATTGCAGAACCTGCGTGCAGTCTGGTACTGTCATGCTGGCTGGGCATGTGCACCCCCTTCCCTTAACTTCATATTAGTCACCCCTATGGTAGGCCCAAGGGCAGGGTGCATTGTAAGCATAAGGTAGGACAAGCCCCGATGAGTGTGGCATGTCCTAATACTGAATTACAGCCAAATTCGTTTTTCACTATTATTTATTTATTTTATTATTATTTATGACATTTGATTAAGCGCGAACAAATGCCAGTGGGTGTCTTGGCGCTGTAACATCTGCAATAATTCTCCAACTGCGGAAAGTGTGTTCCAGCCGGTTTTTAGCTGTTTGCGGAAGGACCATAGAGTGGGACTGGTCCTGATTGACTGGGGTAAGGTATTCCTCAATTTAGGTGCCGAGACCAAGAACCTACGGTCTCCCCACGAAACAGTTTTGGTGTGGGGGACCACTAGATCATTGAGGGTGGTGGATTGAAGCGATCTGGATGGACAGTAGGGGATCAATTGTTCTTTGAGGACCGAGGGTCTTTGTTTATGCAGTGCCTTGTATACAATGCAGAGAGTTTTGAACTTAATGCTGCTTCTGATAGGGAGCCAATGAAAGTTTCTGATTGTATCAGTCGCAGACTTGTATTTACGAATTCTGGCGAGTAGTCTTACTGCTGAGGTTTGAACGGTCTGCATTTTTTTGATTACCCTAACCTGAGCATTTGCAAAAAGACCATTACAGTAGTCCAAGGTGGACAACACTAGAGAGGTCACCAAGTTTTTACCAGCAGTTTCAGGAAGGAAGGGGATGATTTTCTTTACTAAGCATAATTTATGGAAGGCTGAGGAGGCTGTTTGGTTGGCATGGGAGACGAAGTTGAGCTGGTCGTCAAAGACAACTCCCAGATTCCTTACCTTGAGGGCAGGTTTAGGCGGGGTTCCGAAAGCCGCAGGCCACCAAGCGGGGGACCAGCTTGGAGTAAGTTGTCCAAATATGACAACCTCCGTCCTTTCGGAGTTGAGTTTTAGACAATTGGAGGCCATCCAGTCCCCAATTGCCAACATTCCTTCTTTAAAACTCTCAGCCACCTTGTCGCCGTTATTTTTAATGGCCAGGACTAACTGCGTGTCATCCGCATAAGAGGTTAGGCTCATCCCATGTGCTCGAATGATGTTGGCTAGGTCCAACACATAGATGTTAAAGAGTGTCGGACTCAGGGATGAGCCTTGTGGAACCCCACATGGCAGAGACAGGTTAGTTGATTGGAACGATCCCAATGTAACAGCCTGAGTTCTTTCATACAAAAAGGATGCCAGTAGTTTTTTAGCTGTTTGTTGAATGCCCATTTTTTCGACACGGTCGACCAAGATCGAGTGATCGACCGTGTCGAAAGCTGCAGATAGATCTAGTAGCACTAGTACTGCTGTTCCGCCTTGATCTCGAATGGTTCTAATGTTGTCTGCGGCTTTGATCAAGGCGGTTTCAGTGCCATGGAACTTACGGAACCCAAATTGGGTGTTGTCAAGTAAGTGGTGTTCCTCTATGAATTCAGATAACTGTGAGTTCATAGCTTTTTCTGCGACTTTTGCCAGAAATGGGAGACTTGCTATTGGCCGGTAATTTTTCAGTTCGTCCTTATCAAGATGAGGTGTTTTTAATAATGGTTTAAGGAGAGTTTTTTTAAGTGAGTCTGGATAGGTTCCAGATCTAAACATGGCATTACAGATTTGGGTAATGGCGGATATCAGGGAGTCCATAATTGGTGGGAGAATTTTAAAGGGGCATGGGTCTAGTGCAGAACCAGTTTTGATGGTGGTAATGATATCCGCTGTTTGAACGTCGGTGATGTGTTTGAAGTGGGTACATTTGGGAACAGGGTGTGTGAGGTTAGTGGTACTTAAGGGGATATTGATGTTATCTGAGAAGGCTGAAAAAATGTTGTTGACCTTTGTGAAGAAAAAAGTGGCCAAGGCATCGCAGAGGGATTGAGAGGGAGGTGGGTTTAGATCAGGGGAGTACCCTGCTAGCTGCTTGGTAGTATAATAAAGTTCTTTGGAGGAATTCTTGGCTAGCTCTATCTGTTCGCTAAAGTACTTCTTCTTAGCCTCAGTGATCATGGATTTATATTTGGCCAATGTCTCCTTATAGCGAATTTTGTTTTCTTCGCTGTAAGACTTCCGCCAGTGCCTCTCCCTGTTCCTACAGAATTGTTTCTGGGTCCTTAGGTCTTCGGTAAACCAAGGGGCAGAGGGGGCCGATCTGTTTCTGGACACATATTTAAGGGGAACCAGTGAGTTTGTGGCGCTACCCAGCCAATCCTGAAATTGCTTGGTAGCTGTGTTGGGGTCAGTAGAAAATATAGGCTGGGAATTATCAAGTAAGGTTTTTAGGCTTGAGCTATCTATGTCGTTCCAAGCCTTAAAAGGTTGGCGGCAGGCGGTGGGTACTTTGGGCGTTGGTGTTTCATGGAGGGTAATTGAGCCCAGAATGGCATGGGGATCCGACCATGTGAGTAGGAGGATGTGAGTTATGTGAATATCCTCCAGGTCGGAGAACATGCCATCCAAAATGTGGCCGCCGTCGTGGGTGGGGGAATTGACCAGTTGGGGGAGACCAAGGGTATTCATGTCCGAGAGAAGGGAGGACGCATCCCTGTCCTCTAATTTATCTAAATGGAAATTAAAGTCACCCAGTACTGTTAATGATTCTTCAAGTGCATGGGAGTCCAGGATTGAGCTTAAATCAGTGAGGAATTCTGACCGTGGTCCTGGTGGTCTGTATACGAGAATTCCTCTAAAATTATTAGAAGGGGATAGTTTAATGGCAAATTGCATGGCTTCACAAGAGGATGAGGGAATAGCGAAGGTCCTAACCTTAAATGTGTCGCGAGCGATGATGGCTAGCCCGCCCCCTTTTTTGCGCTGTCTATCCTGTCTGTAAACTGTGAAGCCTCTTGGGTTCGCAATGACTAGGGCTGGATCACATGTCTCGGTCATGAATAATATGTCTAATTTCCTATCCTCTATCAGGTCTGCTATATCTTGTCTATGTTTACCAAGTGAGCGGACATTGGTGAGTGCTATCAAAGTGCTCTTATGGGTATTTTATATTGTAAGGCTACCTGTTCTCTTAGGCCAAGATGAGCTGCTGGAATTATTACACCCTATAATCCCAGCAGGCCCAGGGAACATGGTAGAAAGTCAAGTTTAGTATGCCTGAACTCAGAATAATAAAATACATATTTTAGTAAAGTTTATTTTAATATCCTGTGTTTGCAAATGCTACTTTTAGAAAGTTAGCATTTGCTTGCCTAACCATTTCATCCCGCCTCTGCTAGGATGTGCATCTGCTGTCTGGGTTCTGTGAGTGACAGGACTGGGGATGACAGGTGGTGAATGCAAGGATTACACCTTAGTGGGAGGTAGGAGTGGCCCTGGGCTCTTAATCAGGCTGTGCTCTGCCACCACAATGCTGGCTCCGCCCCCTGGGGAGCGACTGATGACTCAGCCCGACACCTGGCCCAGAAAGAGGGAGGACTGTCAACAGAGTACTCCTGGCTGCCCCTGTCATCACAATGCTGGCTCCACCTCCTGCGGAGCGCCTGATGTGCCTGCCCCTCACACTGAAAGGAAAAGCCAGGAACAGCACAACAGAGTGCTTCAAAACTGATTTAGGCTATGCAAAGGCCCCCCTGGCCTGAAAGAACAAAAGAAATGTCCTATAAAAGAAGGAGCCCTGATCCTAAGAAATTAGATCCTGTTGACGCCAAGAAGAAACTCTGCCTGAAGAGAATGACCTAGGAAAGCTGCATGGAGAAGTACGGTCTCTAAGCCTGAGAGACTGGCCTGTGGTGGGTGCCTCGCTGCTGGAAGGAGAGAAAAGAAAGACTAGAAGAAACTTTGCTTTATTTTCAACTTGTGCAATTTGCTTAATAAGATCTCCATGGGCTTGCATCTGAACTTGCCCCCTGAACTGCGCCCCAGGAACAGTGGGCGCTACCCCCTTCCTGGAAGAGGAACAACTGCTGAGGATTGTCGACATGCATCGCTGCCCTAAAGACCCCGTGCTCACCCCTGTCCTGCCGAGCACCGTGAATTCCTGCCGCCGAGCCGCAGCTCGCCCCACAAAGGTCAGCGCTGTCTGACCCCAGCACCGTGACTGGCTCAACGAGCAGAAGAAAAAACGCAAAGCAGAGGACCTGTGCAGTCCGATCACCCCCTTTTGCTGCCCCCGCGCCGTGGAAAGTAAAGAAAAGACGGACTAGCAGTATGGGTTCGCATCCTGAAGAAAAGCCCTGCAGAAAACCTTGAAGTCCGCTGCACCCCTCTCCAGGCAACCCCAGGACTCTGCCCTTGTGAGCCTGTGTCCCCCGGAACACCGCCAACCTGATGAGAAGCGACCCCGTGGCCCCTGCGTCACCCCGCCCTCCAGTATGACACCACAATGCTGGACGACAGCCTAGAGCCGTCCGCACCGAAGCAGACAGAGAAGGAAAAGGTATTGTGCGCTTTAAACTGACTTGCCAGCGTACGCCTGTTCATCTGAGGCTGGTACGCCTCGCACTCCACTTTAGAACTGTGCGCTTGTGTTTGTGAGGCTGGTACGCCTCACACGCCACTTTAGAACTGTGCGCTTGTGTTTGTGAGGCTGGTACGCCTCGCACTCCACTTTAGAACTGTGTGCTTGTGTTTGTGAGGCTGGTACGCCTCGCACACCACTTTAGAACTGTGCGCTTGTGTTTGTGAGGCTGGTACGCCTCACACGCCACTTTAGAACTGTGCGCTTGTGTTTGTGAGGCTGGTACGCCTCGCACTCCACTTTAGAACTGTGCGCTTGTGTTTGTGAGGCTGGTACGCCTCGCACGCCACTTTAGAACTGTGCGCTTGTGTTTGTGAGGCTGGTACGCCTCGCACTCCACTTTAGAACTGTGCGCTTGTGTTTGTGAGGCTGGTACGCCTCACACGCCACTTTAGAACTGTGCGCTTGTGTTTGTGAGGCTGGTACGCCTCGCACTCCACTTTAGAACTGTGCGCTTGTGTTTGTGAGGCTGGTACGCCTCGCACGCCACTTTAGAACTGTGCGCTTGTGTTTGTGAGGCTGGTACGCCTCACACGCCACTTTAGAACTGTGCGCTTGTGTTTGTGAGGCTGGTACGCCTCGCACTCCACTTTAGAACTGTGTGCTTGTGTTTGTGAGGCTGGTACGCCTCGCACTCCACTTTAGAACTGTGCGCTTGTGTTTGTGAGGCTGGTACGCCTCACACGCCACTTTAGAACTGTGCTCTTGTGTTTGTGAGGCTGGTACGCCTCGCACTCCACTTTAGAACTGTGCGCTTGTGTTTGTGAGGCTGGTACGCCTCGCACTCCACTTTAGAACTGTGCGCTTGTGTTTGTGAGGCTGGTACGCCTCACACGCCACTTTAGAACTGTGCGCTTGTGTTTGTGAGGCTGGTACGCCTCGCACTCCACTTTAGAACTGTGCGCTTGTGTTTGTGAGGCTGGTACGCCTCGCACGCCACTTTAGAACTGTGCGCTTGTGTTTGTGAGGCTGGTACGCCTCACACGCCACTTTAGAACTGTGCGCTTGTGTTTGTGAGGCTGGTACGCCTCGCACTCCACTTTAGAACTGTGTGCTTGTGTTTGTGAGGCTGGTACGCCTCGCACTCCACTTTAGAACTGTGCGCTTGTGTTTGTGAGGCTGGTACGCCTCACACGCCACTTTAGAACTGTGCTCTTGTGTTTGTGAGGCTGGTACGCCTCGCACTCCACTTTAGAACTGTGCGCTTGTGTTTGTGAGGCTGGTACGCCTCGCACTCCACTTTAGAACTGTGCGCTTGTGATTGTGAGGCTGGTACGCCTCGCCAGGGGCGTAAAAAACGCCCCCGCAGGCCCCGCAGTGCGGGGGGGCCCCCAGGCTGAAGTAAATGAAGGGGGCCCCGGGCCACCCTCAGCTCTTCGGTGAAGCTGTGAGAGAGGCTTGTTGAAGCATGCCTCTCTCCCTCTGAAGCAGGTGCAGGCTGTCTGCAGCCTGCTCGGAGCCCCTCGCCCCTCCCGCTGACTGAAGAGAAACAATGTTTCAACTTACATTGTTTCTCTTCAGACAGAGCCACAAGTCATGCCCAAGGGTGGGGGCCCCAGAGACAGCATTCCCCAAAGGGCTCTGCTCCGCTGAGAAGTATCAGCTATTCCGACTTCCCACCAGTGCCTGCCGCTCACTCTGCCACCAGTGCCAGCCTCTCACTCTGTCACCAGTGCCAGCCTCTCACACTGCCACCAGTGCCAGCCTCTCACACTGCCACCAGTGCCTGCCGCTCACTCTGTCACCAGTGCCAGCCTCTCACACTGCCACCAGTGCCAGCCTCTCACACTGCCACCAGTGCCTGCCGCTCACTCTGTCACCAGTGCCAGCCTCTCACTCTGCCACCAGTGCCAGCCGCTCACTCTGCCACCAGTGCCAGCCTCTCACTCTGCCACCAGTGCCAGCCTCTCACACTGCCACCAGTGCCAGCTCTCACACTGCCACCAGTGCCTGCCGCTCACTCTGTCACCAGTGCCAGCCTCTCACTCTGCCACCAGTGCCAGCCTCTCACTCTGCCACCAGTGCCAGCCTCTCACTCTGCCACCAGTGCCAGCCTCTCACTCTGCCACCAGTGCCAGCCTCTCACACTGCCACCAGTGCCAGCCTCTCACTCTGCCACCAGTGCCAGCCTCTCACTCTGCCACCAGTGCCAGCCTCTCACTCTGCCACCAGTGCCAGCCTCTCACACTGCCACCAGTGCCTGCCGCTCACTCTGCCACCAGTGCCAGCCTCTCACTCTGCCACCAGTGCCTGCCGCTCACTCTGCCACCAGTGCCAGCCTCTCACTCTGCAACCAGTGCCAGCCTCTCACTCTGCCACCAGTGCCTGCCGCTCACTCTGCCACCAGTGCCAGCAGCTCACTCTGCCACCAGTGCCAGCCTCTCACTCTGCCACCAGTGCCAGCCTCTCACACTGCCACCAGTGCCTGCCGCTCACTCTGTCACCAATGCCAGCCTCTCACTCTGCCACCAGTGCCAGCCTCTCACTCTGCCACCAGTGCCAGCCTCTCACTCTGCCACCAGTGCCAGCCTCTCACTCTGCCACCAGTGCCTGCCTCTCATACTGCCACCAGTGCCTGCCTCTCACACTGCCACCAGTGCCAGCCTCTCACTCTGCCACCAGTGCCTGCCTCTCATACTGCCACCAGTGCCTGCCTCTCACACTGCTACCAGTGCAAGCCTCTCACACTGCCACCAGTGCCAGCCTCTCACACTGCCAACAGTGCCAGCCTCTCACACTGCCACCAGTGCCAGCCTCTCACTCTGCCACCAGTGCCAGCCTCTCACACTGCCACCAGTGCCAGCCTCTCACACTGCCACCAGTGCCTGCCGCTCACTCTGTCACCAGTGCCAGCCTCTCACTCTGCCACCAGTGCCAGCCTCTCACTCTGCCACCAGTGCCAGCCTCTCACTCTGCCACCAGTGCCAGCCTCTCCCTCTGCCACCAGTGCCAGCCTCTCACTCTGCCACCAGTGCCAGCCTCTCACACTGCGACCAGTGCCAGCCTCTCACTCTGCCACCAGTGCCAGCCGCTCACTCTGCCACCAGTGCCAGCCTCTCACTCTGCCACCAGTGCCAGCCTCTCACACTGCCACCAGTGCCTGCCGCTCACTCTGCCACCAGTGCCAGCCTCTCACTCTGCCACCAGTGCCTGCCGCTCACTCTGCCACCAGTGCCAGCCTCTCACTCTGCCACCAGTGCCAGCCTCTCACTCTGCCACCAGTGCCTGCCGCTCACTCTGCCACCAGTGCCAGCCGCTCACTCTGCCACCAGTGCCAGCCTCTCACTCTGCCACCAGTGCCAGCCTCTCACACTGCCACCAGTGCCTGCCGCTCACTCTGTCACCAGTGCCAGCCTCTCACTCTGCCACCAGTGCCAGCCTCTCACTCTGCCACCAGTGCCTGCCTCTCATACTGCCACCAGTGCCTGCCTCTCACACTGCTACCAGTGCAAGCCTCTCACACTGCCACCAGTGCCAGCCTCTCACACTGCCACCAGTGCCAGCCTCTCACACTGCCACCAGTGCCAGCCTCTCACTCTGCCACCAGTGCCAGCCTCTCACACTGCCACCAGTGCCAGCCTCTCACACTGCCACCAGTGCCTGCCGCTCACTCTGTCACCAGTGCCAGCCGCTCACTCTGCCACCAGTGCCAGCCTCTCACTCTGCCACCAGTGCCAGCCTCTCACACTGCCACCAGTGCCTGCCGCTCACTCTGCCACCCGTGCCAGCCTCTCACTCTGCCACCAGTGCCTGCCGCTCACTCTGCCACCAGTGCCAGCCTCTCACTCTGCCACCAGTGCCAGCCTCTCACTCTGCCACCAGTGCCTGCCGCTCACTCTGCCACCAGTGCCAGCCGCTCACTCTGCCACCAGTGCCAGCCTCTCACTCTGCCACCAGTGCCAGCCTCTCACACTGCCACCAGTGCCTGCCGCTCACTCTGTCACCAGTGCCAGCCTCTCACTCTGCCACCAGTGCCAGCCTCTCACTCTGCCACCAGTGCCAGCCTCTCACTCTGCCACCAGTGCCAGCCTCTCACTCTGCCACCAGTGCCTGCCTCTCATACTGCCACCAGTGCCTGCCTCTCACACTGCCACCAGTGCCAGCCTCTCACTCTGCCACCAGTGCCTGCCTCTCATACTGCCACCAGTGCCTGCCTCTCACACTGCTACCAGTGCAAGCCTCTCACACTGCCACCAGTGCCAGCCTCTCACACTGCCACCAGTGCCAGCCTCTCACACTGCCACCAGTGCCAGCCTCTCACTCTGCCACCAGTGCCAGCCTCTCACACTGCCACCAGTGCCAGCCTCTCACACTGCCACCAGTGCCTGCCGCTCACTCTGTCACCAGTGCCAGCCTCTCACTCTGCCACCAGTGCCAGCCTCTCACTCTGCCACCAGTGCCAGCCTCTCACTCTGCCACCAGTGCCAGCCACTCACACTGCCACCAGTGCCAGCCTCTCACTCTGCCACCAGTGCCAGCCGCTCACTCTGCCACCAGTGCCAGCCTCTCACTCTGCCACCAGTGCCAGCCTCTCACACTGCCACCAGTGCCTGCCGCTCACTCTGCCACCAGTGCCAGCCTCTCACTCTGCCACCAGTGCCTGCCGCTCACTCTGCCACCAGTGCCAGCCTCTCACTCTGCCACCAGTGCCAGCCTCTCACTCTGCCACCAGTGCCTGCCGCTCACTCTGCCACCAGTGCCAGACGCTCACTCTGCCACCAGTGCCAGCCTCTCACTCTGCCACCAGTGCCAGCCTCTCACACTGCCACCAATGCCTGCCGCTCACTCTGTCACCAGTGCCAGCCTCTCACTCTGCCACCAGTGCCAGCCTCTCACTCTGCCACCAGTGCCAGCCTCTCACTCTGCCACCAGTGCCAGCCTCTCACTCTGCCACCAGTGCCAGCCTCTCACACTGCCACCAGTGCCAGCCTCTCACTCTGCCACCAGTGCCAGCCTCTCACTCTGCCACTAGTGCCAGCCTCTCACTCTGCCACCAGTGCCAGCCTCTCACACTGCCACCAGTGCCTGCCGCTCACTCTGTCACCAGTGCCAGCCTCTCACTCTGCCACCAGTGCCAGCCTCTCACTCTGCCACCAGTGCCAGCCTCTCACTCTGCCACCAGTGCCAGGCTCTCACTCTGCCACCAGTGCCAGCCTCTCACTCTGCCACCAGTGCCAGCCTCTCACTCTGCCACCAGTGCCAGCCTCTCACACTGCCACCAGTGCCAGCCTCTCATACTGCCACCAGTGCCAGCCTCTCACTCTGCCACCAGTGCCAGCCTCTCACTCTGCCACCAGTGCCAGCCGCTCACTCTGCCACCAGTGCCTGCCGCTCACTCTGCCACCAGTGCCAGCCGCTCACTCTGCCACCAGTGCCAGCCTCTCACACTGCCACCAGTGCCTGCCGCTCACTCTGCCACCAGTGCCAGCCTCTCACACTGCCACCAGTGCCAGCCTCTCACTCTGCCACCAGTGCCAGCCTCTCACTCTGCCACCAGTGCCAGCCTCTCACACTGCCACCAGTGCCAGCCTCTCATACTGCCACCAGTGCCAGCCTCTCACTCTGCCACCAGTGCCAGCCGCTCACTCTGCCACCAGTGCCTGCCGCTCACTCTGCCACCAGTGCCAGCCGCTCACTCTGCCACCAGTGCCAGCCTCTCACACTGCCACCAGTGCCTGCCGCTCACTCTGACACCAGTGCCAGCCTCTCACACTGCCACCAGTGCCAGCCTCTCACTCTGCCACCAGTGCCTGCCGCTCACTCTGCCACCAGTGCCAGCCTCTTACACTGCCACCAGTGCCAGCCTCTCACTCTGCCACCAGTGCCAGCCTCTCACTCTGCCACCAGTGCCAGCCTCTCACTCTGCCACCAGTGCCTGCCGCTCACTCTGCCACCAGTGCCAGACTCTCACTCTGCCACCAGTGCCTGCCACTCACTCTGCCACCAGTGCCAGCATCTTACACTGCCACCAGTGCCAGCCTCTCACTCTGCCACCAGTGCCTGCCGTTCACTCTGCCACCAGTGCCAGCCTCTCACTCTGCCACCAGTGCCTGCCGCTCACTCTGTCACCAGTGCCAGCCACTCACTCTGCCATCAGTGCCAGCCTCTCACACTGCCACCAGTGCCTGCCGCTCACTCTGCCACCAGTGCCAGCCTATCACACTGCCACCAGTGCCAGCATCTCACACTCCCACCAGTGCCTGCCACTCACTCTGCCACCAGTGCCTGCCACTCACTCTGCCACCAGTGCCTGCCGCTCACTCTGCCACCAGTGCCAGCCTCACACTCTGCCACCAGTGCCTGCCACTCACTCTGCCACCAGTGCCAGCCTCTCACTCTGCCACCAGTGCCTGCCACTCACTCTGCCACCAGTGCCAGCCTCTCACTCTGCCACCAGTGCCTGCCACTCACTCTGCCACCAGTGCCAGCCTCTCACTCTGCCACCAGTGCCTGCCGCTCACTCTGCCACCAGTGCCTGCCACTCACTCTGCCACCAGTGCCAGCCTCTCACACTGCCACCAGTGCCAGCCTCTCACACTGCCACCAGTGCCTGCCGCTCACTTTCCACAGTGCCAGCCTCTCACTCTGCCACCAGTGCCCGCCTCTCCCACTTCCCACCAGTGCCAGCTCCTCACTCTGCACCAGTGCCAGCCTCTCACACTCCCACCAGAACCAGCCTCTCACTCTGCCACCAGTGCCAGCCTCTCACTCTGCCACCAGTGCCAGCCTCTCACACTGCCACCAGTTCCTGCCGCTCACTCTACCACCAGTGCCTGCCACTCACTCTGCCACCAGTTCCTGCTGCTCACTCTGCTACCAGTGCCAGCCTCTCACTCTGCCACCAGTGCCAGCCTCTCATACTGCCACCAGTGTCAGCCCCTCCCACTTCCCACCAGTGCCAGCCGCTCACTCTGCACCAGTGCCTGCCGCTCACTCTGTCACCAGTGCCAGCCTCTCACTCTGCCACCAGTGCCAGCCTGTCACACTGCCACCAGTGCCTGCCGCTCACTCTGTCATCAGTGCCAGCCTCTCACTCTGCCACCAGTGCCAGCCTCCCACACTGCCACCAGTTCCTGCTGCTCACTCTGCCATCAGTGCCTGCCGCTCAATCTGCCACCAGTGCCAGCCTCTCACTCTGCCACCAGTGCCAGCCTCTCACACTGCCACCAGTGCCAGCCGCTCACTCTGCCACCAGTGCCAGCCTCTCATACTGCCACCAGTGTCAGCCCTCCCACTTCCCACCAGTGCCAGCCGCTCACACTGCCACCAGTGCCAGCCTCTCACACTGCCACCAGTGCCTGCCGCTCACTCTGCCACCAGTGCCAGCCTCTCACACTCCCACCAGAACCAGCCTCTCACTCTGCCACCAGTGCCAGCCTCTCACACTGCCACCAGTGCCTGCCGCTCACTCTGTCACCAGTGCCAGCCTCTCACTCTGCCACCAGTGCCAGCCTCCCACACTGCCACCAGTTCCTGCTGCTCACTCTGCCATCAGTGCCTGCCGCTCACTCTGCCACCAGTGCCAGCCTCTCACTCTGGCACCAGTGCCAGCCTCTCATACTGCCACCAGTGCCAGCCCTCCCACTTCCCACCAGTGCCAGCCGCTCACACTGCCACCAGTGCCAGCCTCTCACACTGCCACCAGTGCCTGCCGCTCACTCTGCCACCAGTGCCAGCCTCTCACTCTGCCACCAGTGCCAGCCTCTCATACTGCCACCAGTGCCAGCCTCTCACACTGCCACCAGTGCCTGCCGCTCACTCTGTCACCAGTGCCAGCCTCTCACTCTGCCACCAGTGCCAGCCTCCCACAGTGCCACCAGTGCCAGCCTCTCACTCTGCCACCAGTGCCAGCCTCTCATACTGCCACCAGTGTCAGCCCTCCCACTTCCCACCAGTGCCAGCCGCTCACTCTGCCACCAGTGCCAGCCTCTCACACTCTCACCAGTCCCAGCCTCTCACACTGCCACCAGTGTCAGCCCCTCCCACTTCCCACCAGTGCCTGCCGCTCAGTCTGCCACCAGTGCCAGCCTCTCACTCTGCCACCAGTGCCAGCCTCTCACACTGCCACCAGTTCCTGCTGCTCACTCTGCCACCAGTGCCTGCCACTCACTCTGCCACCAGTGCCAGCCTCTCACTCTGCCACCAGTGCCAGCCTCTCATACTGCCACCAGTGTCAGCCCCTCCCACTTCCCACCAGTGCCAGCTGCTCACTCTGCACCAGTGCCAGCCTCTCACACTCCCACCAGAACCAGCCTCTCATTTTGCCACCAGTGCCAGCCTCTCACACTATCACCAGTGCCTGCCGCTCACTCTGCCACCAGTGCCAGCCTCTCACTCTGCCACCAGTGCCAGCCTCTCACACTGCCACCAGTGCCAGCCTCTCACACTGCCACCAGTGCCTGCCGCTCACTCTGCCACCAGTGCCAGCCTCTCACACTGCCACCAGTTCCTGCCGCTCACTCTTCCACCAGTGTCTGCCACTCACTCTGCCACCAGTGCCAGCCTCTCACTCTGCCACCAGTGCCAGCCTCTCATACTGCCACCAGTGTCAGCCCCTCCCACTTCCCACCAGTGCCAGCCGCTCACTCTGCACCAGTGCCAGCCTCTCACACTCCCACCAGAACCACCCTCTCACTCTGCCACCAGTGCCAGCCTCTCACACTGCCACCAGTGCCTGCCGCTCACTCTGTCACCAGTGCCAGCCTCTCACTCTGCCACCAGTGCCAGCCTCCCACACTGCCACCAGTTCCTGCTGCTCACTCTGCCACCAGTGCCTGCCGCTCACTCTGCCACCAGTGCCAGCCTCTCATACTGCCACCAGTGTCAGCCCTCCCACTTCCCACCAGTGCCAGCCGCTCACACTGCCACCAGTGCCAGCCTCTCACACTGCCACCAGTGCCTGCCGCTCACTCTGCCACCAGTGCCAGCCTCTCACTCTGCCACCAGTGCCAGCCTCTCATACTGCCACCAGTGCCAGCCTCTCACACTGCCACCAGTGCCTGCCGCTCACTCTGTCACCAGTGCCAGCCTCTCACTCTGCCACCAGTTCCTGCTGCTCACTCTGCCACCAGTTCCTGCTGCTCACTCTGCCACCAGTGCCTGCCGCTCACTCTGCCACCAGTGCCAGCCTCTCACTCTGCCACCAGTGCCAGCCCTCCCACTTCCCACCAGTGCCAGCCGCTCACTCTGCCACCAGTGTCAGCCCCTCCCACTTCCCACCAGTGCCAGCCTCTCACACCGCCCATGTTTGCTACACTCCTGCCCAGTGGCAGTTCCTGTACAGTGATGCCACCTATATCACACTGTGCACCAATGCCCAGCAGTGCCAGCTCTGTGCACTGCCCTCATGTGTACGTCAGTCCCCCTCAGGTAGTTGACGGAAAGGTTTGGACTCCTTGGCCAGCACTAATATTTGTTCACTATCTCGCAGCTTATCTTTTTTAGCCTACGTTTTCACATGAAATCTCCTTAACTCCGTGCCCAGAAGGCATTTGAAAAGGTACAGTCAAAGCGCTATAACTTAAGATGCCTACTTCATTCCATAAACTTCTCACTACACAAAAGCCAAAGCAATTATCTCCATTAAGTAGAGTACGATGAAGCAGTTGGACAATTAGGCACGCGGCTGTGAAATTCATTGGGGCCTCTTCGCAAAGGTAAGTTTACACATGTACATTTACTCAGGGCACAAGTCCTAAAAAAAGAAGTGGGGGGGGTGCTGTCGTCACGACAGGAAGTGACCTCACGAAAGGTGGCTTGCACCATCAGACTAATTACCTCCCCTCGCTCACCCCTTAGATGCAATTGCATCAGAGAAGCCAGCGTATGAGCAGCGTTCTGAATGAGCTCCGATCTCGCCCCAGAGAGGCCAAAGAGTGAATGTGTGGCTCCATTTGCTCCAGTTATCGAGATTCCGGTAAAATAAGTGGGGGGACGCCCCCACCCGCGTGGTACCCCAACTCGAGCCCTGCATTTACTCCTGTAAACCCCTGCACCTAGGTGTAAATCTAAACCTTTTTGCCGTCCAGCATTTCCTACTGTAGATTTACACCTAAGTGTAAACTTACATGTTTCCACCCACTAGTGGACTTTCCTTCAATAGGATTTATGAGTCAAAAATAACTGCTATTAACTTTTCACTCGTAGATAGTGATTTCCACCACTGCAGTGGGGATCTCGCTATGAGGAAGTATAGGGAAATTATTAAAGCTTATTTTTAATTTAAAAAAATGAAAATATTGAAATATAAAATATAAATGTAAATTCATTTAGGATATTTATTATAAATCTAGATGTAATAAAATAAAGTGTTGCAGCTGGGGAGAGAGTGGAGAGAGAGAGTGGAGAGAGCGGAGAGAGAGAGAGTGGAGAGAGCGGAGAGAGAGAGACAGTGGAGAGAGAGTGGAGAGAGAGTAGAGAGAGAGTGGAGAGAGCGGAGAGAGAGAGAGTAGAGAGAGAGTGGAGAGAGCGGAGAGAGAGAGTGGAAAGAGCGGAGAGAGAGAGACAGTGGAGAGAGAGTAGAGAGAGAGAGTGGAGAGGGAGAGTGGAGAGAGAGAGAGAGAGAGAGTGGAGAGAGAGAGTGGAGAGAGAGAGTGGAGAGAGAGAGAGAGAGAGAGAGAGGGAGAGAGAGAGTGGAGAGAGAGTGGAGAGAGCGGAGAGAGAGAGAGTAGAGAGAGAGTGGAGAGAGAGTAGAGAGAGAGTGGAGAGAGCGGAGAGAGAGAGAGTAGAGAGAGAGTGGAGAGAGAGAGTGGAGAGAGCGGAGAGAGAGAGAGTGGAGAGAGCGGAGAGAGAGAGACAGTGGAGAGAGAGAGAGAGCGGAGAGAGAGAGAGTGGAAAGAGCGGAGAGAGAGAGACAGTGGAGAGAGAGTAGAGAGAGAGGAGAGAGAGAGTGGAGAGAGAAAGAGAGAGAGGAGAGAGAGAGAGAGGAGAGAGAGAGGGCGAGAGAGGAGAGAGAGAGAGAGAGAGAGAGGAGAGAGAGAGTGAAGAGAGAGTGGAGAGAGAGAGAGAGAGAGAGGGGAGAGAGAGAGGAGAGAGAGAGAGACAGAGAGAGAGAGAGAGAGAGAGAGAGAGAGACAGTGGAGAGAGTGGAGAGAGAGAGTGGAGAGAGAGAGAGAGAGAGAGTGGAGAGAGAGAGAGAGCGAGGAGAGAGAGAGGAGAGAGAGAGACAGAGAGAGAGAGAGAGGGGGCGAGAGAGGAGAGAGAGAGAGAGGAGAGAGAGAGTGAAGAGAGAGTGGAGAGAGAGAGAGAGAGAGGAGAGAGAGAGGAGAGAGAGAGAGACAGAGAGAGAGAGAGAGAGAGAGAGAGAGAGAGAGGACGAGAGAGGAGAGAGAGAGAGAGAGAGAGAGGAGAGAGAGAGTGAAGAGAGAGAGAGAGACAGAGTGGAGAGAGAGAGAGTGGAGAGAGTGGAGAGAGAGACAGTAGAGAGAGAGAGAGAGGGCGAGAGAGGAGAGAGAGAGAGTGGAGTGTAGCAGGGTTTCCGTTCTCCCACAGAACTGTGCACAGAGATCTAGAACCTGGGTGAGTTAGGGTGACCCACAACTCACCTTTGTTTCAGAAATCCCCTTACCAAGCTAGCTACAGTGTCTCATCGGTAGTAATAACTTACCAATGACTTAGACAATCCAGAACATGAACTTAGGGTACCTCAGGTATCGTGGAACACATGAACACTCTTTCGTTATATAATCATTCCAAACCGAAACTGGGAGGCAAAGAATACACGTGCAAGTTTGAAATGTTTATTTTTCAATGCAGCATTCTCAAACACAGTATCTTGTATAATATCAACATACATATTATAAAAATCAGAGTCAGCAGCATAGTCACTAATCCATAGTAAGCAAAAGGTGATAGCATGTTATGATGCAAAAATATATAGAATTCTGTATCACCTATATTTTGCGCACCCTAATTAGCATATTATATTATATCTAAGAAGGTCCCATTTGGGTTCTAGCAGGGCGGGCCCATACCTCTAATTCTCAGTAGGAGGAGATCACATCAACAGCTACTAGCTCTCTGCATGCGAAGCATCAAGTGTGTTGATTCATTCCCTGTAACTGTATCTTAAACCCGCGTACAGCCCAATGTTGGCAGCGATATTATTTGTGTTATGTCTAACGTGGTGCGAGGATCAGGTCTTCAGCAACCTTGTGTTAGGTTATTCTTAGAGTGTGCAGTTCTCGGTGTACAGACAGTTGTACCAAGTGTACCAAGCACGACTGATACTAGAGCAATAACATATTATTCTCAAATAAATCACATCTTTCGTCTAGGTTGAAAGCTACAATAACAATTAGGTGTCGTGCGCAAACTGAAGCCGAAGGAAAATATGGTGTTTAAACATTTAATAAACTCATGCTAACTTAACACAATATATAGAAACGCAGTAACCATATGACACCCCCCCAATGATCCGAGGACGGTCAAAAAAAGAAAAATTAAGCCAATACTACAAGAAAGGCAAAACATGAAAGCAGACTTCAACAATATTGAGCCAAGCTAAATGTATGTAAATGTATATAAAAACCAATAATACAAAATATGTATGAATGCCTATAGTGGCCACACAAAATTTTTTTTAAAACACTTGAACTTGAGGCCCTTTATATGATCATAGGCCCAGAACATATCAAAGTCCAATGTTCGTAATAAAAAAGACACCATTCAGAATTACTAAAAAGTCACGTGCCATAATAGTGAAAGTCTCCAAAGCCACTCATGGGTGGATAGAATATGCAAAATAGGTAGCCACAGCCTCCAACATGAAATCACTGTCATCATCCGAAAACAGTTCAGCCATCCAATTAAGCAATGGGAAAGAACATACGTGCTCTTCCAGCACCGAATCCTCTAGCAACATCAGAGGACAACTCAGTGGGTTCTCAAGAACGCTATGTGCCAGAAAGTCATGCGCCGCTGCGGGTATGTCCCACTGACCCATTAGTCCATGCATCGCTGCCAAAGCCATAACCCTTTCGCCAGAACAAACCAACTCGTGAGCAACTACGGGGCTCATCAGCTGATCAAAATCGACGTCAGGAGAAGTCGGTAAGCAGAGACACAAATCAATGGCCCAGTCGAAATCACAGCTCAGGCAATGAAACACAGGCTGGACACATGTGAAAAAGGAAAATCGGAACGATAATCCAAAAGCCGTGCTTAAAGTCGCAAGCGGCAAGGAGCCATAGTAATCAAGCATCCGGTTGCGAAACAGCATCAGTAGGTGCTGAGCGTTTTCTTGCGCAGGATGGGCATCCATGTTTAATAAAGCAAAATATCACCAGTACGCCTGCAGCCAAAGCCAGCAAAACAGGAAATCCGCCAAACAAGCTTGCGAATATAGAATGAAAGAATGCAGGGATAATACCAAATACTTTTTCAAACGTAGGTACGAGACCACTGCTAACTAATTTTAAAAAATGTGCCAGGCCTGTTGTGGAGGAGGCATTGAAGATCTGATGAACCAGCTCGCAGAAATGAAACGGCAAGTCAGTATTTAAAAGTGCCTGCACCTCTGTGCGTGTGTTAGCTATGTGAAGGACATATGTTTCACGGGCAGAGCTCAGTGGCACCTGTTTTTGAGACAATAGTGCTCTTATTCGGCTCAACCCATTGAAGTCCGCTCTCAAGGTTGGAATTCTTGGCCAAATGGAAACATCTGAATTCCCATGCGTGGGTGGGTATAACACGTTTTTGCAACACACCACACGCTCTGATACAGTAACCACATATGCGATACCGACCATTAACCCACAACAAAGTTTGTTGTTCAAAAGTAAATAACTACCGTTAGACAACAAAGTGAATGTGGGAACTATTGCAGGAACCGGTGTGCCCTTTAAAACACAGGCTAAATTTGGTCTGTCCTGATTACAAGAACCATGTAATTGGATGTGTCTGCATATCAGTGAACGGTCAGGCGACTGTGTGCATTTTTCACCATTCAGATTCACTTCATTTCCCTCTTTCAGACATCTGTATGTATATGGTAAAGACCATGTCTCATGTAGGAAAGCACTTCCTAGTGGTTCATATCGCCCTATAGCAATATATCTCATACAATTTGTAAATTTATACAGAGCAAATGGCAAAGTTATAATACCATGGATAAGCCATGTAGCAGCAGCCGCCTCAGCCACAGAGAAAGGCAAAGATTCTAACTTCTCAATGTGTAACATAGAAAATGTCGCATCTCGCATGGAAAGCATGCGCTGCTTGTCAGTCAAATTAAACGGGGCAAACAATGATGAAACGTTCATATAACTCCAAGGCACTCGACCAGACTTCAGAGTCTGTAGTGTCCAGGCAAACTGCATAACAGAACGCAATAGATTTTGACCATGATATAAAACGAACACTTCATCATGCACAATGTCAACAACAGAAGAAACAATATTGTTTAACGTGTAAATTCGGGAAGAAAGTGTGTTAATACTGTTATCGACCACTGCAAGTACCTTTTCCAAATTTGCTTGGTCAATTGCCCTTAGGCGCTTAGCAGCCTCAACTTGAGACACTTTCCAAATTTCATTGTAAACAGCATAAATCCACCGTTTAGACCTACCCTTAACTGGGCCTTTTATAAAAATCATTTAAATCCACATTTTCAGTCAACTGAGACAGTTGTAGTTTAACTGCAGCTAACGTGGAATGTTGTAACCAATTCTGACACAGTTTCCCTACAGAGTAAGTGGTGACAGTATAATCAGTTTCAAAACGGGGATCTGGTCGCACTTGTGTGAACCCTTCAGCCAACCCTAGAAATCGACGTTGGCAAGAATCAGAACTCTTTTGCCATGATAGACAACCTTTAGGATCCAAGCTGGACACATTAAAGGACGAATTGCATAGAAGAGATTGTATCTCATGAATAGTCAATTCGGAAAAATTACCCCAACCTGAATATTCTTCTAATTCGGGGATAGTTGGTGTATGTAATCTTTTAGAAGTAGCCAATCCAAAGCTTGTTGTTTGGGAAATGGTCGAATTTAGAAACAACATGTGATTCGGGATGAGACATGCGCGGCGCAAAGCCTCAGTGCCTTGTACCTGCCAATCTTTGGTACCCCAAACCGATTTAAGGTCAATTATTCCCTTCCAGAACTCGTAGCCATCCACAGCCAACTTGTCTAGAAAGGACTTCGAATACAGCAACTTTGTATCGGTAAGTCTAACTTTGGACATGCATTTTTCTGTCATTCTGAAGTAAAACGACTCAGGATTTGATTGATTGAAATCTGTAAAATAACTGTATTTTTTCAGAAATGTACTGGAGCTTCCTATGAAAGGAGCTGGGCAGTGCTCCCACTGCGTGTAATTCACAGCAACCCTCCTGGAGTTTGTCTTATGTAAAAAATGATTACCATAATGTTGAAAACAAAACAAATCACCATAATTAATAGAATCTAAATACAGATCCTCAGCATCAAAGGCAGCATAGTATTTCAAATCAGAGAATAATGCTTCTACGGCCTGAATATCCCAATCATCAGAACGTACATTTTGTTTAATTACATCTCCCATGTTTACTCTAAGCACATTCGGAACATTAATCACTTCAGTGGGCCCATGTATTTGAAATCTAACCGCATCCCACACAATCCCATCAAGGACAGGCCAAGCAGTAATGTTAACTGTATTTAAGTTTCGTTTCAGTCTGTGCGCTGAATGTGAAGAGGAAAGAGGGGCCAATGTTCCATTAAGGTACCAAATTCCTGTTCTTTCTTTAACGTAGTGACCATCGATCAGGCGGAAAAAATAAAACACAAAACCAATTGACATAAAAAGGTAAAACGAAAATAGGATCAACCAAATGTATGTCCAAGGGGGAATTAAAAAATGTTTTTTAAACAACGTGGCATATTTTGCAATAGTTGAGGGTTTCTTTGAAGGTTCCGAAACAGAGTCAAAAGAGAATCTGGACTGGTCGGCCAAACGAGTCTGTAAATCAGGCATCGATAAATCAGCAGGATAGGTGTAGTTCAACTCATCAATGTTAGTGACAGGAATAGTATTTAATAAAGGACTGGATATGGCAGGCATCTCGAGGGACACCTCCTGTTCTGCACCAGATGTAATAGCCAGCACAGAGTGCCTCACCATGGAAGGACAGGATACAGCCGGTGTCATGCTATGAAGAATCGGCCACCCTGTGTGTCTTGACATTGTCAATAGAAATAAATCTGTTTTCCTTACGACCTGGAAGTGGTGGTAAAATGACTGTTCTTGTGCCCTTCACTCCAAGAACTCGAACCGGTGCACGATATGAGGGACCAAACTCTTTCTTGTTATCGCTCTTCTCTCGAACCAGTTCTCCAACTTGGGGTAGCCAGCCAACTACCGGGATCTGCAACGCATCATCCGATGTGGAGGGCAAATGTTCCTTTACTAGACTGTCTCTGGTCTTTTGTAGATCCTGTAAAACATTGCAATGTTCATCTACGTCAAAGGCCGAGGCCTGGGCCTTGCAGTCTAAACCATCGAGGTCAGGGACGTACATCTTGATACCAAAGAGCATTACGTATGGGGTCCGCCCACCCAGAGACCTTCTAGGGAGATTATTAAGCGCACGCTGCACGCCCATGAGGTGGGCTAACCAGTTTCTGCCAGTGCCTATAACTCGAGCTGTCAAAGATTGCTTTAAGTCGCGGTTCATTCGTTCAACTACACTATTGCCCTCGGGCCTGTAGGGACTCGAAAACTTGACTTGGACCCCCATCGAAACCATAGCATCCTTATACGCCTTAGAGGCGAAAGCCGAACCCTGATCCGAATGGAAGGTACCACAGGCAAAAATTCCCACAAAGACTCGCAAATCCTTAATGACAGTACGTGAATCAGCGCTCCGATGTGGCCATACCCACACAAAGCGTGTGCATGAATCAACTGCTACTAAGATGTATTTGTATGCAGTATCAGAAGAAAATGGACCGCAGTGATCCAAATAAACGCATCCAAGCAGTTTATTCGAGATGTACAACTGTGTCTGAGGCGAACGCGCAGCAGTTGAAGGTTTAATCTGCTGGCAAATGTCACATTGAAGGACATAATCGCGCATCTGTTTGTACAGTCCCAGCCACCAGAACCTTTGTTTTAGCTGCGTTACAGTGGCTGAGACGCCCGCATGTGCAGACACCACACCTTCATGAGCCGCTGTAATCAAATTAGCCCTGCGATCCGAGTTGGGAACTAAACGTTCGCCAACATCAGGAATTTTCACATAAGGAACCTTATCGGGACTTAAGTGGTATGTGTATTTAGAAGGGAACCCTGCAGGATATTTACTTCCCTTCTCTGTTGCAGCAACAGCTACCAAGATGTCATCATCTATTTTGCTTTTGGACCTCGTGACTGCTGCAACTAAGTATTTTGATACCGCTGACTTCGCTGCTTCATCAGCAAGCGAATTGCCAACAGCGTGGACCCCCACGCGCTGATGACCGAGAGTATGAATCACAAACACGAGTGGCAACTTCTCTTTAAGTTCCGCCACTCGGACCCAGATCATTTTATGTTTTATTGTGCTACCCTTGGAATCATGAAATTCATTCTGAATCCAAAAGAACAAGTTTTCATTGTAAGACTGGACACAGTAGTAAGAGTCACTTACGATCAAAGCCGTCACACTAGGATCAGCGTACTCCAATGCAAGCATCAGTGCACGAAGCTCTGCTAATTGTGCGGTGCAGTCCCCAAGCGTCTGCGTGTGCACGACACTGGACTTGAACTCATTGTTCACCATGGCACCGACCACAATGGCGCAAGCGGAAACGTAGGCATGTTTAGAGCCATGCGCAACCTGCGCCGAACCATCAGTGTAAATTATGCAATGGAAATCCTCCAACGGCCGCATAGCTAAAGGAGCAGGATGAACAAATTCATACTGTAAATACTCCTGCGACCTTAACGTGGCGCCAAAAATAAACGTGACATCCTGGGACGTCAAGGATGCAGCCCACTGAATCCACCCAGGGTGCAAAGCTTTGGAATTAGGTACACTGGCTTTCGTAACTGCCTCCAAGGCAGGACACGGGTAACAACCAACATGCGTTTTCCTTGTGACAGGGCCCGTTCCTTAAGAATTGCCATCTGCACAGCCGTTAAAACTTTCTCCACAGTGGAAAAACGCAGTTCAGCCGAAGTGTACAAGTGTGACTTGTAAGCAATAGGTACTGTATCTCCTTCATTAAAGGTCAGGTACGTGAAACCCACCGCCCCAGGGATAATTCTTATCACCAGGTTGGTCTGGTTATCACGAGTCTGTCAGTATTCAGAAGCGAGCAAATCAGCCTGCAAAGACTGCAGAATGGCTGAATGCTCAGGCAGCCAGCATGATTTGGAAAAAGATGGTTGTATCAAAGCATACAAAGGCTTGATACGCTGGGCATATTCCGGAATGTAAGTCCTTCCGAAATTCAAGAAGCCCAGTAGAGATTGTAATTTTTTCAGCATTGTCGGAGAGCGCAACTGTGCGCACTTCTCCAGGAAATGGGGTGCTAAACCCTTCCCCTCGTTGTTAAGCTCGTAACCTAGAAACAACACTGTGTACTCTGCAATGTGCGACTTTGCAAAGTTAAGCTTGTAACCTATGTCAGCAAAGTTACAAATTATGCTTTTTTACTCGACACAGATGCTCCCAAAGATTGTCGTCTGTGAGATAAATGTCATCCACATACGAACAAGCAACTGGGTCGATGCCCTCCAAAAGAGAGACAATGCGGGCGGAGAATACTCCAGGACTGTTCTTATAGCCCATTGGGAGACGCCGAAACATTTTTTGCACACCGCCGCATGTAAAACTGGTCCATTGGGAACTTACACCATCTAATATATGGGCATAAAAACCATTGTTAATGTCAAGCGTGGTTTTGAACCGTTTACGCTCAAGACTATTCACTAACGCAGAGCCATGAGTATTCTGTACTGCGCAGTTACGGCAATGCGAGTTCAAATGCCTATAATCTAAAACCAAACGATATGAGCCGTCCGGCTTGTTTACAGTAAAAAGGGGTTTATTCATCGGTGACACACACGTTTCAATTACACCTTGATATTCCAATTGTTCAAGGATAGCTGCGACTGAAGCTTTAGCTTCACGCCGTATGGGATATTGAGGTTGAGGCTGCGGCTGAGACCGTAAAGGAATCTCGTGGCTTGGAGACAATTTATCCCAGCCACACTGATTGCGGTACACAGCCGGCGGAAGCGCCAGAGCCCACTCTTCTGCAAAATGCAGCGCTTCCACTCTCGATACAGTGTGCGCGAAACTGGGTAGGATCACCTCCTCCCCTCGCGGAGCTGCGAGAACAAAAGGTGGGGGCCAGTCAGCCTCCGAAAGCAAAATGTCATACGTGGATGAGAGGTTTTCCCAAAATACCCCTTTTACAGTTTGCTGCATGTCACCTTCAATTAACAGGACAATTTCAAAAAGACGTTCAGGGGGAGCAACATGCGTATCAGCAGTTTCAATTACAACATAAGTGTCAGTCGCTGTCACCTTCAACAGTGGACGGAGGGCCTCTCTCACTATGGTAATCTCTGCTGCGCTGTCCAGCAAGGTCAGAGCCCACGTCAGATTCCGAAGCCGCGTTCTCACTATCTGGGGCATATCGATGCGCTGTCAGGGCGGCGACTTTCTTCGTGGCAAACTGTGGTCTCTTCGGCGTAGCGCCTTCCTGCTGATCTCCACCGGCTCGTGGGCGGGGCTGACCACGTCCTTGCTGGCCACCCCGGCCCCTGCCGCCCCCTCCACCACCGGTTGACGGGGCCGATGAGTCCTGAAAGGAACGAGGAGAGCGTTGGTCAGAAGCCTGAAACCTCTCAGGCGATTTAATCATCGCGCGGTCGCGCAAATCATAAACACGATCCGACTGCGCAGGCAACGGAGACGCAGGAGTAGAAACCTGTGTTTGTTGTTGTTGTTGCTTAACCTGATTCTGCTTTTTAGGCCAATTTTGTTTCTTGGACTTTGGTTGGCCACTAGTTTCCGAAGTCTGCCCCTGGGGCTGCTTTTTCTCTTTGTCAGGAAAAGCCTTAAGCCCTTTTGCATTGCGGCCAACCGTTTTATAAGCAGCCACTATTATCCTTGCCAACTGACGGGGTCTTTCGGCCTCTGGAATCAACGCCAAAGCGTTAGCAACCTGAAAGTTCACTGCATCTCCCTTGACATTTGCAAGGATCAGATCGCAAACCACATCAAAGGAGCCACACAGGCGCATACCTGATTCGACCGCTGACTCCGGTCCGTGTTCATCCTGAACACGTTTAAGGACCGCACCCAGATTGGTCAAAGACGGTGTGCCGTAGCACCTCGAATAGACCGCTGCAAAAGTCTTACCCCAGGTCTCACAGTCAACAAGCTCAGGTGCCAAATCTTTCGGTAAACTTAGTGTAAGAATCCGGTGCTTATCACCGGGATTCGTATTAGGAAACACAGCTTCTAGCTGGCCGAATTTCTCAGCAAGCCAGAACGGAAAATCATCCTTGTCTTGCGGCTTTTTGCCCATCACGGAATTCACCATGACAGGATTGATTTTCAAACCAGCCTGTTCTGCACGAAGCTGTGCTCCCCTAGGGGCTACGTCTTGAACATTACGGCTAGTGTAATGAACAAGCGCTCTAATCACTTCCACCGCAACTTCATGAAGTTGCCGCAGATCAGCTATGCCACAAGTGGCTCGATTAGGGTGTGGGGTGAATCCAGCCAAAGCGGGCCAAGGTGTGCCCGGAATGGACAAAGGACCCAACCTCGGAGCGGTTAAAGCGTGTGGTAGGGCGCCACCAAACCAAAATCCATGCTGCCAAGCGTCTATAGGAACCTCCAGTGCTCTGTACGGAGCATAAGCATCCGGTACAGCCGTAGCAGTGTAGGAGTGGAAAACACCAGAATTAGCGTTCACCGGCGGAAATGTCACCCACGAATAAAACAGCTTGTACGGGTAAGCATGTTCCGCACTCACCACCAGAACGACAGCCAAACCTTCCACAGGAACATCATAAGCCCGCAAATGGTCACGCACCGCAATGCGACTATGCTGCGGGATGTCCACGGCTTGTGCCATGTCAGCACAGGAAAGTGAAAAAACAAAGATTACTTTGTAGCACAACTGGGTAGTAATTCAAGGAAACCGTTTTTAGATAGAATCAAGCTTGAAAAAGACCTATTTCAAAAATAGGTTGGTTTTTCCGACACCGCCGTTTTCCGGAAATGGGAATGAAGGGGTTAAGGTTTGAATGATATACTACTCGAGTGTCATGATATAAGGCCCCACGTTGGGCGCCATGTAGCAGGGTTTCCGTTCTCCCACAGAACTGTGCACAGAGATCTAGAACCTGGGTGAGTTAGGGTGACCCAAAACTCACCTTTGTTTCAGAAATCCCCTTACCAAGCTAGCTACAGTGTCTCATCGGTAGTAATAACTTCCCAATGACTTAGACAATCCAGAACATGAACTTATAGTACCTCAGGAATCGTGGAACACATGAACACTCTTTCGTTATATAATCATTACAAACCGAAACTGGGAGGCGAAGAACACACGTGCAAGTTTGAAATGTTTTTTTTTCAATGCAAAGTTCTCAAACGCAGTATCTTGTATAATATCAACATACATATTATAAAAATCAGAGTTAGCAGCATAGTCACTAGTCCATAGTAAGCGAACGGTGATAGCATATTATAATGCAAAATCTATAGAAATCTGTATCACCTATATTTCGCGCACCCTATTCAGAATATTATATTATATCTAAGAAGGTCTCATTAGGGTTCTAGCAGGGCGGGCCCATACCTCTAATTCTCAGTAGGAGGAGATCACATCAACAGCTACCAGCTCTCTGCATGCGAAGCATCAAGTGTGTTGATTCATTCCCTGTAACTCTATCTTAAACCCGAGTAGAGCCCAATGTTGGCAGCGACATTATTTGTGTTATGTCTAATGTGGTGCGAGGATCAGGCCTTCAGCAACCTTGTGTTAGGTTATTCTTAGAGGGTGCAGTTCTCAGTGTGCAGACATTTGTACCAAGTGTACCAAGCACGACTGATATCAGGGCAATAACATATTATTCTCAAATAAATCACATCTTTCGTCTAGGTTGAAAGCTACAATAACAATTAGGTGTCGTGCGCAAACTGAAGCCGAAGGAAAATATGGTGTTTAAACATTTAATAAACTCATGCTAACTTAACACAATATATAGAAACGCAGTAACCATATAACGGGAGAGAGCGTGGAGAGACAGTGGAGAGAGTGAGCGAGAGAGAGTGGAGAGCGAGAGAGTGAAGAGAGAGAGATTGGAGGGAGACAGTGGAGTGAGAGTGGAGAGAGAGTGGAGAGAGAGAGAGAATGGAGAGAGAGTAGAGAGAGAGAAGGGGGAGAGAGTGGAGAGAGAGAGTGGAGGGAGACAGTGGAGAGAGAGTGGAGAGAGAGAGTAGAGAGAGAGACAGAGAGAGAGAATGGAGAGAGAGAGGAGAGAGAGAGAGTGGAGAGAGAGTGGAGAGAGAGTGGAGAGAGAGAGTGGAGAGAGAGAGTGGAGAGAGAATGGAGAGAGAGAGAGAGTGGAGGAAGACAGTGGAGAGAGAGTGGAGAGAGAGTGGAGAGAGAGAGAGAGTGGAGGAAGGAAGACAGTGGAGAGAGAGTGGAGAGAGAGAGAGTAGAAAGAGAGAGTAGAAAGAGAGAGAAGGGAGAGAGTGTGGAGAGAGAGAGTGGAGAGAGTGGAGGGAGACAATGGAGAGAGAGTAGAGAGAGAGAATGTGAAGAGAGAGACAGTGGAGAGAGAGTGGAGAGAGGGGCAGTGGAGATAGAGTGGACAGAGTTGAGAGAGAGAATGGAGAGAGAGAGTGGAGAGAGAGTAGAGGCTGACTGGCTGACTCAGAGACTGAATACTGACTGACCGAGAGACTGACTGGCTGAGTAACTGACTGAGAGAGAGAGAGATTGGCTGACTGAGAGAGTGACTGACTGACTGACAGAGAGAGAGAGACTGATTGAGAGTGAGACTGACTGACAGAGAGAGAGACTGGCTGACTGACAGAGACTGACTGACTGAGGTAGAGAGATAATAACTGACAGAGAGAGAGAGATTGCCTGACAGAGAGAGAGACAGAGAGAGAGGCAGAGACTGACTGACTGAGAGAGAGACTGACAGAGAGAGAGAGAGAGAGCAGTGGATGCACTTTTGTCAAAACTGAACGATGACTGGGCCTGATGTTGTATATCATGACAGGAGTCTGCATCAGGAAACCCACCTAAAATTGGGCAAACTACCCCGGACTACTGATGGCAGTGACCCTGAAATGAATGGACCACCACCTATGGTAGCCTGCGGGCAGACTAAGCCCAACCTTTAACTTCACCATCCAGTGTTACTTATAACGACTGTATTGGTGACAGTGGCGTAATGATCGCCCGCATCCCCTGCAGTATGGTGGGTCGCTGACCTGAGAGCTCTAGACTGGCACAGAGGATGGGAGGGGGCCCCCCTCCATGTAGTTTGCAGGGGGGCCCCCTCCATGTAGTTTGCAGGGGGGCCCCCTCCATGTAGTTTGCAGGGGGGCCCCCTCCATGTAGTTTGCAGGGGGGCCCCTCAAGTTTTGTTACGCCACTGCGCCTCGCACGCCACTTTTGAACAGTGCGCTTGGGATACGGTTTCTGGTACGCCACTGTTTAGACAGGCTTTTTGGCCCTAGTTGGCAGTGATATAGACTTTAATCTTGCTCACATCTAGGATATGTATTCCTAGCTTGTGTTGGCCCTTTTAGGCCCTTTCTTTCAGACATAGAAGAGGCCATGTATTGCCTATTGGCTTTGGCCTGTCATTTTTGCTTATAGTAGAGGTTGGATCCTGTGGTCCTGACTTTATATTACACATTGGTATGGTTTATGTAGGTACTCTGACAGAGCTAAGGGTTATTTCATCCTTCTCAGGCCTACAAGGTCCAGAACTAGAGAAGCTCCATTTTGATGGAGCTGAGAGGCTTCAGGGGTAAAGGTAAAGTTTATAGTTAAGGCTGTTGACTGCTAGGGGAAAACCAGTCAGGACTGCTTATTATCCGAGGAATGTGTTTGTCTCTTGGGCCCAGACGTAACAAGCAGCTGGCCACTGCGGTTGCGTAAAGAGCTCTGGAGCTAGCACAGGAATTCGGTGGGAGGCAGCCCTCTGTTGGAAATTTCCATGAGGGGAGAGGAATCCATATTAGCGAGCTGCAGGAGAGGAAGAGTGGTCAAGTCAGTACAGTTTGGTTCTTGCAGAGGAGAGAGCAGGATGTCTGCTGGAGCTGCAGAATGCAGTGCAGTTCTGGAATGTAGAAAGAAGGCAGATAATTGCTGAAGCTGAAGAGAGAGCAGTGCAGAGAGCATCAAAGCAGATGGAGGAGCTGAGGCTGTCAGCTGGAGCAATCGAACCAGAGGCGTGGTGTTGTGGTGACGGAGGGAGAGACAGAGAGAGAGCCCTGATCCCACCAGAGACAGAGAGAGAGCCCTGATCCCACCAGAGACAGAGAGAGCCCTGATCCCACCAGAGGCAGAGAGAGAGCCCTGTTCCCACCAGAGACAGAGAGAGCCCTGATCCCACCAGAGACAGAGAGAGCCCTGATCCCACCAGAGACAGAGAGAGAGCCCTGATCCCACCAGAGACAGAGAGAGCCCTGATCCCACCAGAGACAGAGAGAGCCCTGATCCCACCAGAGACAGAGAGAGCCCTGATCCCACCAGAGACAGAGAGAGCCCTGATCCCACCAGAGACAGAGAGAGCCCTGATCCCACCAGAGACAGAGAGAGCCCTGATCCCACCAGAGACAGAGAGAAATCTTCCTTCTAATAGGTGAGGTAGTCTAAACTAGTCCCCTTTACAATTACACCTTAATCTTGTCTTTATTCCCTAGGCTATTGTAGGTCTAATCCTTTTCTTTCAGCGGTGTGTTAAAGTTCCTGTTAGTCAAGAGACCCCACTGATAACCTTGTACTGTATGCCTAATCCTTTTCTTTCAGCGGTGTGTTAAAGTTCCTGTTAGTTATAGAGACCCCGCAGATCTGTGTATGTGCATTTCATCATTGTTATAATAAACAGAGACCCCAGTTCTTAGTGAACCGACATGTGCCTTGTATTCTTGTTCAATCAGGGTAACCTTGTCCTCTAGTCAAGCATAGTTTGCGTGAACGGATGCGAATCCCGATCAGGTAAGAGATGAGTGAATAACGAGGAGGAAAGGGGACATTTGATGTCAGGAGCAGAAGGTACATATTGCAATTTGGAAAGCCATACCAATTTCTATTATCGTAGTTTTATCCTGAGTAGACAATGAGAGACTTCTTCCCTAAGTATACATAGGAAAGTGATCGTTGTTGGTACACGGCGTTAATGGAGCACCTGAGATAGACGGTGTGTAGATCTGCCGGATTGCGGATCGTGTGTGAATGAGAACACCGGAGGGACACGGTGTGTAGGTCTGCCGGATTGCGGACCGTGTGTAAATAAGAACACCGGAGGGACACGGTGTGTAGGTCTGCCGGATTGCAGACCATGTGTGGATGAGAGCACTGGGACTGCAGGCCCATGTGTGTAGATACGCCGGATTGCGTGTCGAGTGAGCACTGAGTGAGAATCAGTGTGTAATGGTAGATAATCAGAACTGCCCCAGGGTAGATTAGTCTGGACCCATGTGGTCGCGAGACTATGAGGTATGAGTGTGGTGTAGGGCATGGATGTCCTTAGTAATCAGTGAGTATTCCTAGTAACCCTATAGATTTAGTGGTGTTTCTGATGATATGAGCTTGTATATTGCGAGTTCCCCATCCTCAGGTAGGTACCCAGGTGCCTGGATAGATGGTCCTGAGGAGGGAGGTGGTTACGTTCCGGCTGGGTTAGAGGGGCTCTCAGGAGCTGATCCCATCTGGTCCAAAAATCCAGTCGCTACAGCCACGCACCTGCCTTCCTCAGTGTTCGTGACGTACGCCGGCTCACTCGAGATGCGTGAGAGTTGTTAGGGACGTTGCCGTTAGACGTACTGAAGCGATCCAGAGCGTTCTAGCCTCAACAAACTGCATCAGCACACGGTGCCTAGACCATTGTGGGGACAAGATTAAGCTTTGAAGGATCATTTTGAGACGCAGGGACACTAACTTAAAGATTGCATATTGCTAATAAGAACTGTGGCACCCTTTACAAGTAACTGGAATCCTGCAAAGAAGTAAAGGCTGTATTTAAAAACCTGCTTTAAGAAACCTATATAAAGATATATTTTTGCACAAAAGACAGTCTGGTGTCATTGTGTGGTGGGTCGATGGTTATTGTGTGTGATATTGCAGATGTTTAACTGCATGTACTCTAGGGTTTAGCCTTGACTGCTTGCGCCACACTACCTAGAGGGTGAGCAGGGGTTATTTATTGAGAGTAATCCTTCGCCCTGACTTGGAGGAGAGGGTCCCTGCTTGTCGCCAGTGCTGCACTGCACCAACCAGAGACCCCCAATTCTAACAATATCCAGGCATGCGTTGGACCTGCTTGCTGAAGAAGCTGCAGCAGAGACTGGGGCGGGGGGTTTTCCCCTCCGAATGTCTTGGTGATGCACCTGGGAGGAGGGCTTTACTCCATGAAATGACTGTCACCACGTGTAAGTTGAGCAGTCAGCTGGGGACCTGTGAGTTATGGTGGTTGGAGATAACAACCCGGCTAGTGTGGCAGGGGGCACGATCAAGGGAAGCCATGGAGGTCTCGTGCAGGAAGGTCAACAGCGCCATGAGGAAATTCATGGAGCAAAGGGGGTTTGGTTTCATCCGTCATGGTTTACTGCACACTAAGACCACAGGGTGTTGGGAGGACGATGGGGCACACCTGTCCAAAGTTGGGATGGACCTGTTCCTACTTGACCTGGGGGAGGCCTTAGAGACAGCAGGGTGTAAATAAGGAAGGCTATCATGGTGGGGGGCGCTGGGGTGACGGTGGCCACACCCAGAGCTGTGGTGGAGTTACGGGGCGATCCAGAGGCTGTAAGGTACATACGTGCACCCTCTGCAGGAGTACAACAAGGATGCAAAGGCCAAATATCCACGGGGAGGTCCTCCAGTTCGACCCTGGAGGAGCGACGGCGCCCCGTTAGTCCTAGGGGCGGTTGTGGACCTGAGCAACCGGGGATTGCCTGGCAGGCTCCGCCCCCCTAAGGGGCGTGAGCAAAAGGGGTGGGCGGTTGGCCCACCAGTGGGAGGGGTCTTCCCTCCCCCAAAATATGTGAAACACCCTTGGACAGGGCCCCGGTGTAATTTAGCTCATCAGGTGGCAGGCAGCGAGGGGCTGCCTGCCTTGGGCTCACCTGTAAGCTAACCCACCAATCTTGGCATCTTTGTAATGCTAATAAACCTGCAGCATTGTTTCACCACAAAGAAGGTGTCTTGTCTGGTTATTTCTATGTGAGATTGCTGCATGGGTGGATGGTGAATGTTGCCGATATTGGAACTATGCACTTTGACCGCTGGGATGGCAAATATCTCTGCACCTCTGCACCGGTTGTCCAGCTCACCCCACACACCTCTGCACCCCGCACGGCCGGCTCACCCCACATACCTCTGCACCCCGGCACGGCCGGATCACCCCACACACCTGTGCACCCTGGCACGGCCGGCTCACCCCACACACCTCTGCACTCCGGCACGGCCGGCTCACCCCACATACCTCTGCACCCCAGCACGGCCAGCTCACGCCACACACCTCTGCACCCCGACACAGCCGGCTCACCCTACACACCTCTGCACCCCAGCACAGCCGGCTCATCCCACACACCTCTGCTCCCCGGCACGGCCGGCTCACCCCACACACCTCTGCACCCCGGCACAGCCGGCTCACCCTACACACCTGTGCACCCCGGCACGGCCGGCTCACCCCACACACCTCTGCACGGCCGGCTCACCCTACACACCTCTGCACCCCGGGAAAGCACGGCCGGCTCACCCCACACACCTGTGCACCCCGGCACGGCCGGCTCACCCCACACACCTCTGCACCCCGGCACAGCCGGCTCACCCCACACACCTGTGCACCCCGGCACAGCCGGCTCACCCCACACACCTCTGCACCCCGGCACAGCCGGCTCACCCCACACACCTCTGCACCCCGGCACGGCCGGCTTACCCCACACACCTGTGCACCCCGGCACGGCCGGCTCACCCCACACACCTGTGCACCCCGGCACGGCCGGCTCACCCCACACACCGGTGCACCTCTGCACGGCCGGCTCACCCCACACACCTCTGCACCCCGGCACAGCCGGCTCACCCCACACACCTGTTCACCCCGGCACAGCCGGTTCACCCCACACACCTGTGCACCCTGGCACGGCCGGCTCACCCCACACACCTCTACACCCCGGCACGGCCGGCTCACCCCACACACCTCTGCACCCCGGCACGGCCGGCTCACCCCACACACCTCTGCACCCCGGCACGGCCGGCTCACCCCACACACCTGTGCACCCCGGCACGGCCGGCTCACCCCACACACTTGTGCACCCCGGCACGGCCGGCTCACCCCACACACCTGTGCACCCCGGCACGGCCGGCTCACCCCACACACCTCTGCACCCCGGCACAGCCGGCTCACCCCACACACCTGTGTACCCCAGCACAGCCGGCCCACCCCACACACCTGTGCACCCCGGCACAGCCGGCTCACCCCACACACCTGTGCACCCCGGCACAGCCAGCTCACCCCACACACCTCTGCACCCCGGCACAGCCGGCTCACCCCACACACCTGTGCACCCCAGCACGGCCGGCTCACCCCACACACCTGTGCACCCTGGCACAGCCGGCTCACCCCACACACCTCTGCACCCCGGCACAGCCGGCTCACCCCACACACCCGTGCACCCCGGCACGGCCGGCTCACCCCACACACCTCTGCACCCCGGCACGGCCGGCTCACCCCACACACCTGTGCACGGCCGGCTCACCCCACACACCTGTGCACCCCGGCACGGCCGGCTCACCCCACACACCTCTGCACCCCGGCACGGCTGGCTCACCCCACACACCTCTGCACCCCGGCACAGCCGGCTCACCCCACACACCTGTGCACCCCGGCACAGCCGGCTCACCCCACACACCTGTGCACCCCGGCACAGCCGGCTCACCCCACACACCCGGGCACCCCGGCACAGCCGGCCCACCTCACACACCTGTGCACCCCGGCACGGCCGGCTCACCCCACACACCTCTGCACCCCGGTACGGCCGGCTCACCCCACACACCTCTGCACGGCCGGCTCACCCCACACACCTGTGCACCCCGGCACGGCCGGCTCACCCCACACACCCGGGCACCCCGGCACAGCCGGCTCATCCCACACACCTCTGCACCCCGGCACAGCCGGCTCACCCCACACACCTGTGCACCCCGGCACAGCCGGCTCACCCCACACACCTGTGCACCCCGGCACAGCCGGCTCACCACACACACCTCTGCACCCCGGCACAGCCGGCTCACCCCACACACCCGGGCACCCCGGCACGGCTGGCTCACCACACACACCTCTGCACCCCGGCACGGCCGGCTCACCCCACACACCCGGGCACCCCGGCACGGCCGGCTCACCACACACACCTTTGCACCCTGGCATGGCCGGCTCACCCCACACACCTCTGCACGGCCGCGGGGATCTTTGCATTATTATGGACTTTCCCCTTTCGCTCCATTATTTCTTCAGCCGCCGCTTTAACTTCAGATTTTAACAAAGAAAACGTCTGTTTGCGGCTCAAAGGGATCCTAAGGTACAAGACTCCTGGGGCCTCATTTATGAGGCCTTGCGTCAGTTTTGCGCTGCGGATGCGTCACTTTTTGTGATGCATCGGCGGCGTAAAACATGCGCCTTGTTGCGCCATATTTAAAAAGTGACGCATCTAGGTAGATGCGTCACTTTTTAAACCCCTGCGCCACATTATGCCTGCGTCAGGTATAATGTATGCAGAGGGGGCGTTCCCCCGCAAAAAGCCTCGTAATAGTGACGCAGTGAAATCTATGAGATTTCACTGCGTCAGTTTTAGGATGCGGTTGCGTCAAAATCTTGCGCCTGCCTCACAGCAGGCGTAAGACTGACGCAAGCCCTTTCACATGGGGCTTTCCCCATGTGAAAGGACGCATTGCTGGAGTTGCGTCACTTTTGTGACACACTCCAGCAATGCGTCACTTTTGCGCTTACAGATGCGTCAGAAATACTGACGTATCTGTAAGTCCTTGCGACATGATGCGTCATTGTCGCAAGGAGTGCGCAGTGAAAAGTGACGCATCGCTGTTTTCACGCAGCGATGCGTCACTTTTCATAAATGAGGCCCCTGTGGCGCGGGCCCTGCCCCTAGAAGCTTCCACAGAGACGGGGCGGACCTGGGGGTTCAATTCGTATTAATGCGGTGAACCCTGTGACCGCCTGTAAGTGTTGCTCAATGATGGGGGGTCAATGATGGGGGGGCGGGGTGCAGAGGGCGCGCCTTCTCTGCCGCCTCATCGGCCCCGCTCTGGGTCCCGCATCCACCGCCTCGAGGCCGGGCTCGGGGTCTCCAGCGCTGCTCAAGGATCGCGTAAGGAGCTTGACCTCACTGTTTGCAAATGCGAAAGGGGGGGGGGGGGGCAGATCTCCGAGGCTGGGGTCAGCAGTGTGGGGGGCGGGGAGGGGGGGTCCAGGGCACTACTGCCGGAGAGGTGGGGGTGGGGGGCTCTGTGCCACCCCCACACATCCGCCCTGCACCCCCAGCCCCGTCTCTCCTCCCCGAGGGGGCTTCGTCAGACGCCCCCCCCCCCCCCCCCACAAGTGACATTTCAAGGCTCTGCACACCTCACTCACAACTTATCTACCAGCTAAACCCCCTCCCCGCCCCCCCGCAGGGGTGACCCCGCAGGAGCAGTGCAGGGCCCGGGTCTCACCTGGGGGGGCAGAGGTCACCGGCCCGAGGGCCCCCAGGAGGGCGAGGAGCAGCAGGGAGTCCGTGCAGGAGGCCATGAGCGTCTGAGGGGGAGTGAGGGCTGAGGATGGGGGCAGAGCTTGAAATACAGGCCCCCCCGGGGGGGGGGGGGAGCAGGGAATAGAGGTGGGGAGAGGGGGCAGCGGAGGTTAGCACTGGCCAAGCCCCCCGCCCCCGCGCTCCTGCCCGGCCCCAGTGTTTGCTGACTCCTCCACCACGAGGCCCTGAACCCACCGAGCTAATCAGTGACCGAAAATCAATGGCACCGAGAGGACAGGGGGCCAAGGGGGGCCGGGGGGGGGGGGGAGGGTCAGAGAGGACATGGGGCCAAAGGGGGGCCGGGGGAGGGGCAGAGGGTCAGAGAGGACAGGGGGCCAGGAGGGTGCCAGGGGGGGCAGAGGGACCGAGAGGACAGTGGGCGGGGGGGGGGCAGAGGGTAAGAAAGGACGGGCGCCAAGGAGGGTCAAGGGGGGGTCAGAGGGTCAGAGAGGACATGGGGCCAAGGGGGGCCAGGGGGGGCAGAGGGAGGGTCAGAGAGGACATGGGCCAAGGGGGGCCAGGGGGGGCAGAGGGTCAGAGAGGACAGGGGGCCAGGGTGGGCGGGGGGGGGCAGAGGGACCGAGAGGACATGTGGCCAAGGGGGGCCAAGGGGGGAGGGGCAGATGGTCAGAGAGGACATGGGGCCAAGGGGGGACGGGCAGAGGGTCAGAAAACACATGGGGCAAGGGGGGGCCAGGGGGGGCCGGGGGAGGGGCAGATGGTCAGAGAGGACATGGGGCCAAGGGGGACGAGGGGGGGGGGCAGAGGGTCAGAGAGGACAGGGGGCCAGGGAGGGCAGGGGGGGCAGAGGGACCGAGAGGACAGTGGGCGGGGGGGGGGGCAGAGGGTAAGAAAGGACGGGGGGCCAAGGAGGGTCAAGGGGGGTCAGAGGGTCAGAGAGGACAGGGGGCGGGGGGGGCAAGGGTAAGAGAGGACAGTGGGCCAGGGGGCGGCAGAGTGTCAGAGCGGACCGGGGGCCAAGGGGGGCCAAAGGGACCGAGAGGACAGGGGGCCAAGGGGGGCATCTATGTAATTCCAGTTGAATCCCATGTTAAATGTGAAGGACAACTAACATGGGTTCAATTGGAATTCCGTGAAGCATATTATCAAGCCTATTGTCGCCGTTTTAGCTGCAGTTTTCTGCCGCTAAAAGGGCGATAATTGTATTGCCTGTCTTGATAATATGCCCCTCAGTACCGGCACTTTTCCTAAAACGAAGAGAGTACCGGTGCTCACGGGGCCTGACCTCAGCCCAGGCAGCGCTTCCGTCCTCCGTGCACTGACACCTCTGTAGCGCCTTTAACAAGCGCTGCGCGGAACTATTCATGGGAGCTCTGGTCACCAGGAACCAGCGGGAGCTGCTTTGAAAGTTTGGAAGTCATCAGAGGGGGGGGGGGGGTCTGCAGAGTGGTCATCGGATCCATTGTCCTTTCACAGTGGGGCTGGAGGGGGCTGTACCATCAATGGGGGGGGCGGCGGGACGCACTGTCAGGGTTGAATATTCAGTGGACAGAACAAAAGAGCGGTTACTAACGCTTTCACCATCGGCACGCGCCTGAATTGCCTGCTGCTGCTTTCGGTGCTTTTCTGTTGTTGAAAATGTTACTTATCACTAACCAGCAGCGTTTCATTTAAAAGTGGGTTTATGGCTGTGGGAGTAATGTCCACTGAGTGTTGTCGAACAGTGGCCAGCCGGCTCCTGTCCCCAGGGCAGGCCAGCCGGCTCCTGTCCCCAGGGGACAGGAGCCGGCTGGCCTGCCCATCGGGGCCTCGGACCCCTCCCGGGTACAGACCTCACTGGCCTGCCAGTCTCGGCCTCGGACCCCTCCCGGTACAGACCTCACTGGCCTGCCCGTCTCGGCCTCGGACCCCTCCCGGTACAGACCTCACTGGCCTGCCCGTCGGGGCCTCGGACCCCTCCCGGGTACAGACCTCACTGGCCTGCCAGTCTCGGCCTCGGACCCCTCCTGGGTACAGACCTCACTGGCCTGCCCGTCGGGGCCTCGGACCCCTCCCGGTACAGACCTCACTGGCCTGCCCGTCGGGGCCTCGGACCCCTCCCGGGTACAGACCTCACTGGCCTGCCCGGGTACAGACCTCGCTGGCCTGCCCGTCTCGGCCTCGGACCCATTCCGGTACAGACCTCACTGGCCTGCCCGTCGGGGCCTCGGACCCTTCCCGGGTACAGACCTCTCTGGCCTGCCCGTCGGGGCATCGGACCCCTCCCGGGTACAGACCTCTCTGGCGTGCCCGTCAGGGCCTCGGACCCCTCCCGGGTACAGACCTCACTGGCCTGCCCGGGTACAGACCTCGCTGGCCTGCCCGTCGGGGCCTCGGACCCCTCCCGGGTACAGACCTCTCTGGCGTGCCAGTCGGGGCCTCGGACCCCTCCCGGGTACAGACCTCACTGGCCTGCCCGTCTCGGCCTCGGACCCCTCCAGTGTACAGACCTCGTTGGCCTGCCCGTCTCGGCCTCGGACCCCTCCCGGGTACAGACCTCACTGGCCTGCCTGTCGGGGCCTCGGACCCCTCCAGGGTACAGACCTCACTGGCCTGCCGTCTCGGCCTCGGACCCCTCCAGGGTACAGACCTCTCTGGCGTGCCCGTCGGGGCCTCGGACCCCTCCAGGGTACAGACCTCACTGGCCTGCCCGTCTCGGCCTCGGACCCCTCCAGTGTACAGACCTCGCTGGCCTGCCCGTCTCGGCCTCGGACCCCTCCCGGGTAGAGACCTCACTACCCTGCCCGTCAGGGCCTCGGACCCCTCCCGGATACAGACCTCTCTGGCGTGCCCGTCAGGGCCTTGGACCCCTTCAGGGTACAGACCTCACTAACCTGCCCATCGGGGCCTCGGACCCCTCCCGGGTACAGACCTCACTGGCCTGCCCGGGTACAGACCTCGCTGGCCTGCCCGTCTCGGCCTCGGACCCCTCCCGGTACAGACCTCACTGGCCTGCCCGTCGGGGCCTCGGACCCCTCCCGGGTACAGACCTCTCTGGCCTGCCCGTTCGGCCTCGGACCCCTCCCGGGTACAGACCTCACTGGCCTGCCGTCTCGGCCTCGGACCCCTCCAGGGTACAGACCTCTCTGGCGGGCCTGTCGCGGCCTCGGACCCCTCCAGGGTACAGACCTCACTGGCCTGCCCGTCGGGGCCTCGGACCCCTCCCGGGTACAGGCCTCTCTGGCGTGCCCGTCGGGGCCTCGGACCCCTCCAGGGTACAGACCTCACTGGCCTTCCCGTCTCGGCCTCGGACCCCTCCAGTGTACAGACCTCGCTGGCCTGCCCATCTCGGCCTCGGACCCCTCCCGGGTACAGACCTCTCTGGCGTGCCCGCCAGGGCCTCGGACCCCTCCAGGGTACAGACCTCACTGGCCTGCCCGTCGGGGCCTCGGACCCCTCCCGGGTACAGACCTCACTGGCCTGCCCGGGTACAGACCTCGCTGGCCTGCCCGTCTCGGCCTCGGACCCCTCCCGGGTACAGACCTCACTGGCCTGCCCGTCGGGGCCTCGGACCCCTCCCGGTACAGACCTCACTGGGCTGCCCGTCGGGGCCTCTGACCCCTCCCGGGTACAGACCTCTCTGGCCTGCCCTTTGGGGCCTCGGACCCCTCCCGGGTACAGACCTCACTGGCCTGCCCGTTCGGCCTCGGACCCCTCCCGGGTACAGACTTCACTGGCCTGCCGTCTCGGCCTCGGACCCCTCCAGGGTACAGACCTCTCTGGCGTGCCTGTCGAGGCCACGGACCCCTCCAGGGTACAGACCTCACTGACCTGCCCGTCAGGGCCTCAGACCCCTCCCGGGTACAGACATCTCTGGCGTGCCCGTCGGGGCCTCAGACCCCTCCAGGGTACAGACCTCACTGGCCTGCCCGTCTCGGCCTCGGACCCCTCCAGTGTACAGACCTCGCTGGCCTGCCCGTCTCGGCCTCGGACCCCTCCCGGGTACAGACCTCTCTGGCGTGCCCGTCAGGGCCTCGGACCCCTCCAGGGTACAGACCTCACTGGCCTGCCCGTCCGGGCCTCGGACGCCTCCCGGGTACAGACCTCACTGGCCTGCCCGGGTACAGACCTTGCTGGCCTGCCCGTCTCGGCCTCGGACCCGTCCCGAGTACAGACCTCACTGGCCTGCCCGTCGGGGCCTCGGACCCCTCCCGGTACAGACCTCACTGGCCTGCCCGTCTCGGCCTCGGACCCCTACCGGGTACAGACCTCACTGGCCTGCCCGTCTCGGCCTCGGACCACTCCAGGGTACAGACCTCACTGGCTTGCCCGTCTCGGCCTCGGACCCCTCCCGGGTACAGACCTCTCTGGCCTGCCCGTCTCGGCCTTGGACCCCTCCCGGGTACAGACCTCACTGGCCTGCCTGTCGGGGCCTCGGCCCCCTCCCGGGTACAGACCTCACTGGCCTCCCCGTCTCGGCCTCGGACCCCTCCAGTGTACAGACCTTGCTGGCCTGCCCGTCTCGGCCTCGGACCCCTCCCGGGTACAGACCTCTCTGGCGTGCCAGTCGGGGCCTCGGACCCCTCCCGGTACAGACCTCACTGGCCTGCCCGTCTCGGCCTCGGACCCCTCCCGGTACAGACCTCACTGGCCTGCCAGTCGGGGCCTCGGACCCCTCCCGGGTACAGACCTCTCTGGCCTGCCCGTCGGAGCCTCAGACCCCTCCAGGGTACAGACCTCACTGGCCTGCCCGTCAGGGCCTCGGACCCCTCCCGGGTACAGACCTCTCTAGCGTGCCCGTCGGGGCCTCGGACCCCTCCCGGGTACATACCTCACTGGCCTGCCCGTCTCGGCCTCGGACCCCTCCAGTGTACAGACCTCGCTGGCCTGCCCGGGTACAGACCTCTCTGGCGTGCCCGGGTACAGACCTCTCTGGGGTGCCCGTCGGGTCCTCGGACCCCTCCCGGGTAGAGACCTCACTGGCCTGCCCAGGTACAGACCTCGCTGGCCTGTACGTCAGGGCCTCGGACCCCTCCCGGGTACAGACCTCTCTGGCGTGCCCGTCGGGGCCTCAGACCCCTCCCGGGTACAGACCTCACTGGCCTGCCCGTCTCGGCCTCGGACCCCTCCATTGTACAGACCTCGCTGGCCTGCCCGTCTCGGCCTCGGACCCCTCCCGGGTACAGACCTCCCTGGCCTGCCCGTCGGGGCCTCGGACTCCTCCAGGGTACAGACCTCACTGGCCTGCCGTCTCGGCCTCGGACCCCTCCAGGGTACAGACCTCTCTGGGTTGCCCGTCGGGGCCTCGGACCCCTCCAGTGTACAGACCTCACTGGCCTGCCGTCTCGGCCTCGGACCCCTCCCGGGTACAGACCTCACTAGCCTGCCCGTCGGGGCCTCGGACCCCTCCCGGGTACAGACCTGTCTGGCGTGCCCGTCAGGGCCTCGGACCCCTCCAGGGTACAGACCTCACTGGCCTGCCCGTCGGGGCCTCGGACCCCTCCTGGGTACAGACCTCACTGGCCTGCCCGGGTACAGACCTCGCTGGCCTGCCTGTCTCGGCCTCGGACCCCTCCCGGTACAGACCTCACTGGCCTGCCCGTCGGGGCCTCGGACCCCTCCCGGGTACAGACCTCTCTGGCCTGCCCGTCGGGGCATCGGACCCCTCCCGGGTACAGACCTCTCTGGCGTGCCCGTCAGGGCCTCGGACCCCTCCAGGGTACAGACCTCACTGGCCTGCCCGTCGGGGCCTCAGACCCCTCCCGGGTACAGACCTCACTGGCCTGCCTGGGTACAGACCTCGCTGGCCTGCCCATCGGGGCCTCGGACCCCTCCCGGGTACAGACCTCTCTGGCGTGCCCGTCGGGGCCTCGGACCCCTCCCCGGTACAGACCTCACTGGCCTGCCCGCCTCGGCCTCGGACCCCTCCAGTGTACGGACCTCGCTGGCCTGCCCGTCTCGGCCTCGGACCCCTCCCGGGTACAGACCTCACTGGCCTGCCTGTCGGGGCCTCGGACCCCTCCAGGGTACAGACCTCACTGGCCTGCCGTCTCGGCCTCGGACCCCTCCAGGGTACAGACCTCTCTGGCGTGCCCGTCGGGGCCTCGGACCCCTCCCGGGTAGAGACCTCACTGGTCTGCCCAGGTACAGACCTCGCTGGCCCGTACGTCAGGGCCTCGGACCCCTCCCGGGTACAGACCTCTCTGGCGTGCCCGTCGGGGCCTCAGACCCCTCCCGGGTACAGACCTCACTGGCCTGCCCGTCTCGGCCTCGGACCCCTCCATTGTAAAGACCTCGCTGGCCTGCCCGTCTCGGCCTCGGACCCCTCCCGGGTACAGACCTCCCTGGCCTGCCCGTCGGGGCCTCGGACTCCTCCAGGGTACAGACCTCACTGGCCTGCCGTCTCGGCCTCGGACCCCTCCAGGGTACAGACCACTCTGGGTTGCCCGTCGGGGCCTCGGACCCCTCCAGGGTACAGACCTCACTGGCCTGCCGTCTCGGCCTCGGACCCCTCCCGGGTACAGACCTCACTAGCCTGCCCGTTGGGGCCTCGGACCCCTCCCGGGTACAGACCTGTCTGGCGTGCCCGTCAGGGCCTCGGACCCCTCCAGGGTACAGACCTCACTGGCCTGCCCGTCGGGGCCTCAGACCCCTCCTGGGTACAGACCTCACTGGCCTGCCCGGGTACAGACCTCGCTGGCCTGCCCATCTCGGCCTCGGACCCCTCCCGGTACAGACCTCACTGGCCTGCCCGTCGGGGCCTCGGACCCCTCCCGGGTACAGACCTCTCTGGCCTGCCCGTCGGGGCATCGGACCCCTCCCGGGTACAGACCTCTCTGGCGTGCCCGTCAGGGCCTCGGACCCCTCCAGGGTACAGACCTCACTGGCCTGCCCGTCTGGGCCTCAGACCCCTCCCGGGTACAGACCTCACTGGCCTGCCTGGGTACAGACCTCGCTGGCCTGCCCGTCGGGGCCTCGGACCCCTCCCGGGTACAGACCTCTCTGGCGTGCCCGTCGGGGCCTCGGACCCCTCCCCGGTACCGACCTCACTGGCCTGCCCGCCTCGGCATCGGACCCCTCCAGTGTACAGACCTCGCTGGCCTGCCCGTCTCGGCCTCGGACCCCTCCCGGGTACAGACCTCACTGGCCTGCCTGTCGGGGCCTCGGACCCCTCCAGGGTACAGACCTCACTGGCCTGCAGTCTCGGCCTCGGACCCCTCCAGGGTACAGACCTCTCTGGCGTGCCCGTCGGGGCCTCGGACCCCTCCAGGGTACTGACCTCACTGGCCTGCCCGTCTCGGCCTCGGACCCCTCCAGTGTACAGACCTCGCTGGCCTGCCCGTCTCGGCCTCGGACCCCTCCCGGGTACAGACCTCACTAGCCTGCCCGTCAGGGTCTCAGACCCCTCCCGGGTACAGATCTCTCTGGCGTGTCCGTCAGGGCCTCGGACCCCTCCAGGGTACAGACCCCACTGGCCTGCCCATTGGGGCCTCGGACCCCTCCCGGGTACAGACCTCACTGGCCTGCCCGGGTACAGACCTCGCTGGCCTGCCCGTCTCGGCCTCGGACCCCTCCCGGTACAGACCTCACTGGCCTGCCCGTTGGGGCCTCGGACCCCTCCCGGGTACAGACCTCTCTGGCCTGCCCTTTGGGGCATCGGACCCCTCCCGGGTACAGACCTCACTGGCCTGCCTGTTCGGCCTCGGACCCCTCCCGGGTACAGGCCTCACTGGCCTGCCGTCTCGGCCTCGGACCCCTCCAGGGTACAGACCTCTCTGGCGGGCCTGTCGCGGCCTCGGACCCCTCCAGGGTACAGACCTCACTGGCCTGCCCGTCGGGGCCTCGGACCCCTCCCGGGTACAGACCTCTCTGGCGTGCCCGTCGGGGCCTCGGACCCCTCCAGGGTACAGACCTCACTGGCCTGCCCGTCTCGGCCTCGGACCCCTCCAGTGTACAGACCTCGCTGGCCTGCCCATCTCGGCCTCGGACCCCTCCCGGGTACAGACCTCTCTGGCGTGCCCGTCAGGGCCTCGGACCCCTCCAGGGTACAGACCTCACTGGCCTGCCCGTCGGGGCCTCGGACCCCTCCTGGGTCCAGACCTCACTGGCCTGCCCGGGTACAGACCTCGCTGGCCTGCCCGTCTCGGCCTTGGACCCCTCCCGGGTACAGACCTCACTGGCCTGCCCGTCGGGGCCTCCGACCCCTCCCGGGTACAGACCTCACTGGCCTGCCCGTTCGGCCTCGGACCCCTCCCGGGTACAGACTTCACTGGCCTGCCGTCTCGGCCTCGGACCCCTCCAGGGTACAGACCTCTCTGGCGTGCCTGTCGGGGCCACGGACCCCTCCAGGGTACAGACCTCACTGGCCTGCCCGTCGGGGCCTCAGACCCCTCCCGGGTACAGACCTCTCTGGCGTGCCCGTCGGGACCTCAGACCCCTCCAGGGTACAGACCTCACTGGCCTGCCCATCTCGGCCTCGGACCCCTCCAGTGTACAGACGTCGCTGGCCTGCCTGTCTCGGCCTCGGACCCCTCCCGGGTACAGACCTCTCTGGCGTGCCCGTCAGCGCCTCGGACCCCTCCAGGGTACAGACCTCACTGGCCTGCCCGTCGGGGCCTCGGACCCCTCCCGGGTACAGACCTCACTGGCCTGCCCGGGTACAGACCTCGCTGGCCTGCCCGTCTCGGCCTCGGACCCGTCCCGGGTACAGACCTCACTGGCCTGCCCGTTGGGGCCTCGGACCCCTCCGGGTACAGACCTCACTGGCCTGCCCGTCGGGGCCTCGGACCCCTACCGGGTACAGACCTCACTGGCCTGCCCGTCTCGGCCTCGGACCACTCCAGGGTACAGACCTCACTGGCCTGCCCGTCTCGGCCTCGGACCCCTCCCGGGTACAGACCTCACTGGCCTGCCCGTCTCGGCCTCGGACCCCTCCCGGGTACAGACCTCACTGGCCTGCCTGTCGGGGCCTCGGCCCCCTCCCGGGTACAGACCTCACTGGCCTGCCCGTCTCGGCCTCGGACCCCTCCAGTGTACAGACCTCACTGGCCTGCCCGTCGGGGCCTCGGATCCCTCCCGGGTACAGATCTCACTGGCCTGCCCAGGGTGTATGATCCAGCGGTGGGCACCGTTCTTCAGCTCTTAAGTGCTTCACTGGCCACCATTACAACCTGATCTATATTTCCACAGCTTCTCTTCATTCTAAAACTCTATTGCGTTGTGACATGTATTCTTTCTGTAAAGTATAATAATGCCTCCTAGGAGTAACAGCAACTCCTTCCACAATGAGAACACTCACGTAGAGGTACGGCGAGGCACAGCTTTTGAAATTATGAAACGTTGGGGCATATTTACAAGGGCTTTAACGAAACTTTTTTGGCTTAAAAAGCCAAAAAAGCAGAGATAAAACTATCACTCTATTTACAAGAGGGTGCTAGCATGCACAATCGCATGTTAGCACCCTTTTTCCCAACGCCTCCCTTTGCATCTCCAATGAGATGCAAAGTGGGCGTCACTGGACATACTTCGGATGGACAACCTTGCAAATATCGCTGATGTTCACATCGCAATATTAACAAGGCTGCCCCAGCATTTTAGCAGACGTTTGTTAACGTCTGCTAAAATGCAGGCTTACCTATCCCCAACATTGAGGTGGATTATGTTGATACAACCCTGTGCGTCGTATCAGCAAGGTTATCGCCCTTTTGCGAACATGGCTGGAAAACCAGCGATGTTCCCTGCGAAAGGCAATGACCTCACTATCTCTGGAATTTTTAACGCCCTGGAGTAACGCATTGTTAATAACACGCTACCAGAGTGATACATTCCAGAGATATCCTGCGATAATATAATTATCGCTGGCCGTTGATAATATGCCCTGTGTTTCTTTATATCGGATAAGTGCCACGTGTTTGTGTACGTGGTTTAGAAAACAAGTAGATGCCGGAGGAAGGCTCTGAACTCTGGCTGCGGTTTCAGGGTGAGTCGCAGGAATGAACGCAGCTCGCTCGGAAGAACGCACTCTCCGGATACCCTGCAATTTTACTAACTTTTTTTAAAAACAAATGTTCATGAAATGCTGGATTTCACTGTTGCACAAATAAAACACACACTCCACAAATAGACACGCACCGTAGGCAAACACAGTAGTGACGCACACAACACAGTAACGGATACATGCACACAAACCATAATGCACAGACACGGATGAGTACATACTGCACAGATGTACATGCACCAAAGACTCATGCCCAAGCACGCACACGCAAACACTTGCGAAAACCACAAGCACGGACACACAGCACACACCTTCCATCAGTAGACACACACACACAACATGCACGCGTACAATTAAACATATACCAAACGCATACGAACTCACAAAAGAAACTACGGTGCATCCACTGGTCACCTTACAGTATCTTGCTGCGCCTTTCTTCACAGCATAACATATGATGAAGTCACATTTCCTTTATGGTTATCTTGATAAATAACTACCACCTATAGTGTGTGCTGCACAAACTGAGCAAAAGACACACAATTGATGGACGGAAGGCAGAACAAATCAAAACATTTCTGTTTTTGTTGCATAAAGCCTTGTGTTACCTGCAGGTCAAAAGTTAAGATCCTTGTAATATAGCTCAGTGAGTTATGACCCTGCAGCAACGACCTGCCTGCAAACAAGAAGGCACATATTTAGAACCTCGCTGTTATTTCCTCAATCTTTTCTTATTTTAGGGATGCTTGTGAGAAGTTGGCCTGATATGTGATGTTTCCAATTCTGGAACCACCTTGTATCAGTCCAAACAATCCCTTATGGTGTCTGGTTTTAAGTCAACCTTGTTAGACAAGCTATCCTAGAAGGCTTAACTTAAGAGGTCGTGTTAAGCGAGCTGTTTTACCAATCACAATCCTGTAATATCAAATGAAAGGACACCCCACAAGTATATATTATAAAAATATATGTGTTTATTTCTAAATTAATCCCCAGTACTCTTTATGAGCAAAGGGGCACAAGCGTTAAATCAAAAGCACGGTATAACATACAAAGTTGCACAGTTATGGATGAGGGCGGGTGGCCACTCAAACCATATATTAAAAAAGTGGTATTAGGGATACCAATCGAACAGTGGTTAGGCCTAGGGCCTAGGGAATCGCTGGGAGCAGTCGGGACTAGCAATGCTGAAGTCGGGAAAAGCCCGCGGGATTCGGGTGCAGCACGTAAAGTGCGGCTTGCACCAATGCAATGTCAATGGTGCGTAAAAGTTACACAAAGTAAGTTTAAAGATACTTCCGCTGAACCTAGAGGAACAAAACTTAAGACACAGACCCTAGAGATGTGTACCAGTGTGAGAACACCGGCGTTGCAATGTTACCTCACCTACAGGAAGCGGGTGCACAGGGTCGAAGTGGCGTCAGGTTTTGACACGCAGGCTCTTGGTGCTTGGAGCTGAAGATGCTGCAGGTGATGGGAAGCAGAAGTGTCCGGTGTGATCCAAGGGCGGATCGAAGTCGAGATGTATCTGAAAGCAGAGGGGACAGAGTCTGGGTCACTCAGCAGTGACCAGGGTGGAACCAGGACGGAACCAGGCAATGTCGGGCGCAATCAGATGGTTGTCGAGGAGCTTCTCTCCGCTGTCACGTGGGCTCTGGGGTATTTGCGATGTCCAGGAGCAGGTCACGATCTGTCCCACGCAGGCTCTCGCCGTCAGTGCTGTCGGCTTCAAGATTGGAGCAAACAGCACTTGGCAAAAGCAATCCACGCGGAACCGGGATTTCGCTTCTCACTCAGACCAGGAGGGTCAGAGCAAGGGCTCCTTTTCACAGGAGCTGGTGAAAATCTGGAACAACCAGAAAAGCAAGTTGGTTTAAGCTTTTTGTTGGCACAGGGGCCACAAGCCAGCTGGCAAGTGACTGGGCCAACGCGTCAAGCCAACACAAGCAGAAGGGCCCCACGCAGCACTCGTAGAGTGTGGAGGGGGTAGCTTCGGTGCAAGAGCAGCTCAGGGTTGGGGCTTCTCAAATCCAGTGTACCGCTTCGAGGGTCACTCGTGGGCTGCACGGTCAGCGTCTTGTGGCCTATTCAAGATGGCGTGCCCCATGCTTCTGGTCGCCTCCACTGGTCTCAGCTCTGCAGGGACTGTGGATCAGGCTGGGGGAAGGCAGGCAAGCTTGATCTTGTTGATCTCTGTCGCTCGAGTTCCGGCAGGAACTGCAACAAAGCAAGGGTGGAGGGCTGGTTGGTGCCTGTTTGCACAGGGTGGTCACTCCTTGGCCGCAAGGGAGATTCTTCAGTCTTCTACGTTGAGTAGGATGTCGAAGGGTCCAGAGTTTCGTTTCTTATGTTTCTTCAGGATAATCTGAGTTGCATTGGCAACTCTTATTCGAATCTGGTGGGCTGGATTACCTGCTAGGTCCCCTCCTATGGGTGGGACCCAGGAAGGGGGTGGTTACACCCCTTTCCTTTGATCCAGGCCGCGCTGGGACTGGGGCTGGTGTGCCCCAGAACCGGTTTGGCCGGATTATGCAAGGGGCAGACTTGTGCTCCCCAGGCAGTGTCTGGTTTCTTTGAAACCTCCCTGCTACAATCCACTATCTCCTGTCTGGGGTGGTGTAACACCACCCTGCGACAGGAAACCCTTTGTCCAGGCCACGATCTGCTGAGTTTCGGTCAGCAGCAGGAGGCCAGACCCGTGTCTGTGGCAGAGGCATCCATTTTGTGGATCTGAGGCTCTTTTAAAATCAACTGCGTTTCAGCAAAGTAACATGTCTTCTCCCTCTAGAGGGGTGGAATGCTACCCCCGTCGCCAGAACTGGCAAGGGGGTAGTATTCCAATTCGTATGACACCTTACACGACATGTTTTGATAAAGCCAAACCAAAGTTGCTATATAACCGCGAGGATTATAAGGCACTTAATAGTATATGGTATGGCATTATCCCGGATCAGCTTAGGGAATTGTTCCCGACAGCTGCAAACAGGCTCAGCTCATGCCAGAGCTCCATCTCACATTAAACCACGCACTCTGCCTCCAGGATTGATAAGGCCTTCCATAGGAGTGACTCACAGGTTTATATGTGTCCAGATAGGTTTAGATATAGGCATACTATATCTAAGCAAGGGGTGATTACACCACCTTGCCCCAGCTGAGTGATCAGCCAGTTGTGTCAATTTTGGATAGCCAGCCAGGGGTGGCAAAAGATATGCTGCAGCCCCTGGTAGGCCTTGGGTGGCACCTATGCCCTGGGCACCTATAGTGCACTATACAGGGGCTGATAAGGTGACCCAAGCCAATTTAGTTATGCACCTAGGGTACATGGAATCCATTTTACAGAGAGAGCAGATAGCCTGGGGCCCTGATTAGCAGGAAACCAGGCCAACTAAGTCGAAAACCAGCTAAACACAGGCAAAAAATCTGGGGTAACCATAGTCAGGTAGCCACCTTCCTACAATGCTAAAAAAACGCTTCTATTGGTAGTAATAAACACTAATCAATAAGTGCCATATATATAGTTATTAGTGAGATAACTAATGGACAGATACACAACAATGAATGCAGATTTTGTGCATACAACCTTGGCAAAGTCAAAAAGCCAGCCCCGCCCCATGTCCCACCTTAACACCTCCCTAAACTCCGCCCACTGCTCCTTTTGGTGAATACCTGCACTTATTTTTTCCATTTAAAGCACTGGGCAGAGGGTCCGACCTGTGCCCTGCCCCAACCCTCAGATATGGCCCCAACTCTCAGATAGGGCCACACTGCACCCTCCCATGAGGGCAGAGGGTCAGAGAGGACAGGGGGCCAAGGGTGGGGGGGGGGCAGAGTGTCCAAGAGGACAGGGGGCCAAGGGTGGGAGGGCAGTGTCCGAGAGGGCAGTGGGCCAAGGGTGGGGGGCAAAATGGTCCGAGAGGACAGGGGGGCAGAGTGTCTGAGAGGACAGGGGGCAGAGGGTCCAAGGGGGGGCAGAGTGTCTGACCTGGGCCCAGCCCCAACTCTCAGGGATGGCCACACTGCACCCTCCCTTGAGGGCAGAGGGTCCTGGAGAACAGGGGGCAGGGGGGGGGGGGGGAAGAGGGTAAGAGAAGACAGGGGACCAGGGGGGCAGAAGGTCAGAGAGGACAGGGGGCAAAGGGGCGCCAGGGGGGCAGAGGGTCAGAGAGGACAGGGAGCCAAGGGGGGCCATGGGGGCAGAGGGTCCTAGAGGACATGGGGCAGGGGGGGCAGAGGGTAAGAGGGGACAGTGGGCCAGGGGGGCAGAAGGTCCGAGAGGACAGGGGGCAAGGGGGGCAGAGGGCCTCACCTGGACCCAGCCCCCACCCTCAGAGACGGGCCCCACCCGCAGAGATGACCCCCTGCACCCTCAACGGGAAGACAGAGGGACCGACACAGAGAGACCCCACTCACTCAGAGGGTAATGGACGAAGGGGGCCCTGCGTGTGCCCAGCTCTCCACCCACAGAGATGGCCGCACTGCACCCTCATCGCAAGGACAGAAGGTCCAACCAGTGCCCAGAGAGCTACCTCTTCAGAGCCCTCATCCACCTCACCAGAGCCTTCTCCTACCTCCTAGAGCCCTCTCCTACCTCCTAGAGCCCTCTCATACCTCACCAGAGCCCTCTCCTACCTCCCCAGAGCCCTCTCCTACCTCACCAGTGCCCTTTCTTACCTCACCAGAGCCCTCTCCTACCTCACCAGAGCCCTCTCCCACCTCCTAGAGCCCTCTCCTACCTCACCAGAGCCCTCTCCTACCTCCTAGAGCCCTCTCCTATCTCACCAGAGCCCTCTCCTACCTCACCAGAGCCCTCTCCTACCCCCTAGAGAGCTCTCCTACCTCCTAGAGAGCTCTCCTACCTCCCAGAGCCCTCTCATACCTCCTAGAGCCCTCTCATACCTCCTAGAGCCCTCTTCTAACTCACCAGAGCCCTCTCCTACCCCCTAGAGAGCTCTCCTACCTCCTAGAGAGCTCTCCTACCTCCCAGAGCCCTCTCATACCTCCCAGAGCCCTCTCATACCTCCTAGAGCCCTCTCATACCTCCTAGAGCCCTCTTCTAACTCACCAGAGCCCTCTCCTACCTCCTAGAGAGCTCTCCTACCTCCTAGAGCCCTCCCCTATCTCACCAGATCCCTCTCCTACCTCCTAGAGCCCTCTCCTACCTCACCAGAGCCCTCTCCTACCTCCCCAGAGCCCTCTCCTACCTCCTAGAGCCCTCTCCTACCTCCTAGAGCCCTCTCCTACCTCACCAGAGCCCTCTCCTACCTCCCCAGAGCCCTCCCCTACCTCCTCAGAGCCCTCTCCTACCTCCCCAGAGCCCTCTCCTACCTCCTGGAGCCCTCTCCTACCTTTTAGAGTCCTCTCCTACCTCACCAGAGCCCTCCCATACCTCCTCAGAGCCCTCTCCTACCTCACCAGAGCCCTCTACTACCTCACCAGAGCCCTCTCCTACCTCCTCTGAGCCCTCTCCTACCTCACCAGAGCCCTCTCCTACCTCCCCAGAGCCCTCTCCTACCTCCTAGAGCCCTCTCCTACCTTTTAGAGTCCTCTCCTACCTCCCCATAGCCCTCTCCTACCTCCCCGGAGCCCTCATCCACCTCACCATAGCCCTCTCCTACCTCACCAGAGCTCTCTCCTACCTCACCAGAGCCCTCTCCTACCTCCCCGGAGCCTCTCCTACCTTTTAGAGCCCTCTCCTACCTCAACAGAGCCCTCTCCTACCTCACCAGAGTCCTCTCCTACCTCACCAGAGCCCTCTCATACCTCCCCAGAGCCCTCTCCTACCTCCCAGAGCCCTCTCCTGCCTCCTAGAGCCCTCTCCTACCTTTTAGAGTCCTCTCCTACCTCACCAGAGCGCCCTCTCTTACCTCATCAGAGCCCTCTCCTACCTGACCAGAGCCCTCTCTTACCTCACCAGAGCCCTCTCCTACCTCACCAGAGCCCTCTCCTACCTCACCAGAGCCCTCTCCTACCTCTTCGGAGCCCTCTCCTACCTCACCAGAGCCCTCTCCTACCTCACTAGAGCCCTCCCCTACCTCCTAGAGCCCTCTCCTACCTCCCAGAACCCTCTCCTACCTCACCAGAGCCCTCAGCCACCTCACCAGAGCCCTCTCCTACCTCACCAGAGCCCTCATCCACCTCACCAGAGCCCTCTCCTACCTCCTAGAGCCCTCTCCTACCTCACCAGAGCCCTCATCCACCTCACCAGATCCCTCTCCTACCTCCCCAGAGCCCTCATCCACCTCACCAGAGCCCTCTCCTACCTCCTCAGAGCCCTCATCCACCTCGCCAGATCCTTCTCCTACCTCCTCAGAGTCCTCTCCTAACTCACCAGAGCCCTCTCCTACCTCACCAGAGCCCTCTCCTACTTCACCAGAGCCCTCTCCTACCTCACCAGAGCCCTCTTCTACCTCACCAGAGCCCTCTCCTACCTCACCAGAGCCCTCTCCTACCTCACTAGAGCCCTCTCCTACCTCTTCGGAGCCCTCTCCTACCTCCCCGGAGCCCTCTTTTCCCTCCTAGAGCCCTCTCCTACCTCCTAGAGCCCTCTCCAACCTCACCAGAGCCATCTCCTACCTCCTAGAGCCCTCTCCTACCCCCTAGAGCCCTCTCCTACCTCCCGTAACCCTCTCCTACCTCACCAGAGCCCTCAGCCACCTCACCAGAGCCCTCTCCTACCTCACCAGAGCCCTCATCCACCTCACCAGAGCCCTCTCCTACCTCCTAGAGCCCTCTCCTACCTCACCAGAGCCCTCATCCACCTCACCAGATCCCTCTCCTACCTCCCCAGAGCCCTCATCCACCTCACCAGATCCCTCTCCTACCTCCCCGGAGCCCTCTTTTCCCTCCTAGAGCCCTCTCCTACCTCCTAGTGCCCTCTCCAACCTCACCAGAGCCATCTCCTACCTCCTAGAGCCCTCTCCTACCCCCTAGAGCCCTCTCCTACTTCCCAGAACCCTCTCCTACCTCACCAGAGCCCTCATCCACCTCACCAGAGCCCTCTCCTACCTCCTAGAGCCCTCTCCTACCTCACCAGAGCCCTCATCCACCTCACCAGATCCCTCTCCTACCTCTCCTACCTCCCCAGAGCCCTCATCCACCTCACCAGATCCCTCTCCTACCTCCTCAGAGCCCTCTCCTAACTCACCAGAGCCCTCCCCTACCTCACCAGAACCCTCATCTACCTCATCAGAAACCTCTTCCACCTCACTAGAGCCCTTGTCTACCTCCCCAGAGCCTTCATCTACCTCACCAGAAACCTCTTCCACCTCACTAGAGCCCTCGTCTACCTCAACAGAGCCATCTCCTACCTCACCAGAGCCCTCTTCCACCTCACTAGATCCCTCTTCCACCTCACCAGGCCCTCATCTACCTTTCTAGAGCCCTCTTCCACCTCACTAGATCCCTCTTCCACCTCATCAGGCCCTCATCTACCTTTCTAGAACCCTCTTCTTCCTCCTTGGGGTCACACAGCGCTCCATTGAAGACCTACGCAAGAGCTGGACTGACGTGCGCTCAAGGGAAAAATAGAAGGTGGGAAGGAGGCTTGCGGATGCCAAGAAGACCGGTGAGGACCATCAACACAGCCTGCATCCATCCTCCTTGAGGACTTGGTGGAGTCAACCCTACAGCCCAAATCCATCAGTGGTGTAGCAGCCACAGCCAACACCAGCCAAAGTAGGATGCCTGCTAAAATCCACCTGCCCCTTGACTCACTAAAAACCCCACTTAGAAAAAACAAAATCAAAAAAGTTAAATTCCCACTCCAGTCCACATTTTGTTTACCACCCAGCAATGTATCATGGGAGATGCATAAGATAGGAAAATAATGTATCTAAGGAACATAGCCGCAGTTGAGACCTGCAAGTAAATAAGCAATTAAAACACACCAGTTTGGTATACCAATACAAGTACATTTCATTTTCTTATGACATAAAGCAGGACGCACAATAAGCAGTTTTGTTATATTTACAGACGAACCTGCGCCACTGGGTGGAGACACACCAAGAGATGTGCCAGAGGAGACCCATGAACAGGCAGGGGAAGAAGACACAGGTACCACCAACACCTGCACCAATGCCAAATTGCAGAGGCGGGCAACTCTACAAGAGAACTATTTAAAATCATTCAGACCTTCACTAATCCTGTAGTGTGTGAGAGCTCAGATACTTTCACTCAAGCTCTATGTAATGAAATATCTCAGTTCTTCGAGGATAAAATAGAAGGGATATATAAGAAAATTAGTGCAGTCTCAGGTCCCTTGGATACTGAGGCCCCTGAAATCTCCCCTATGGTGACCTCTGGGAAAACCCTTCATGTAATCCCAGAAATAACCATTAAAGATCTGACTGCACTTATCAACCAAATGAGGACCGGCTCTCCTACTGATCTGATACCCGCCAAACTAATCTCCCCTCTGAACGAGATATTAGGACCCTCTATTCAGAAATTGCTGAACCTCTCCTTTGCCGAGGGACAACTCCCACAATCCTGGAAGGAAGCGGTAGTGAACCCTATATGCAAAAATTCCACCCTGCCCTGGTCAGAACTCTCTAACCTCCGCCCAATTTCTCTCCTCCCTTTCATCAGCAAACTGGCAGAGAAACATGTTAACACCATCCTCTACAGCTTTATTGAGGCGACAGAGGGCCTGGACCAATCTCAATCTGGGTTCAGGCCCAACCACAGCACTGAATCGGCCCTCCTTTCTGTGACAGATAAGATCAAAATGTCGCAGGATAGAGGTGGCTCCATGATTCTGGTGCTGTTGGACCTGTCCACAGCCTTTGATACTGTGTCCCATAACATCCTTCTCAGCCGTTTGCAGGGAGTAGGAATTGGAGGCTTAGCGTTATCATGGTTGGAGAGCTTCCTCTCCGGGAGATCACAATCTATCAGCTTGGGCCCCTTTCGTTCCATCTCAAGGGTGCTCACGAAAGGGGTGCCACAGGGCTCATGCCTTAGCCCTACACTGTTCAATGTATATGTGGCCCCCCTTGCTGAAATTGTGCGGAAATATGGGTTCATACCGGTTTCCTACGCTGATGACACCCAGTGTAGGAGAGTAGGGTCTGCAATCCTATGATCACCCAGACTTTTTGCTTTTGTTTCACTGGTTTACGACTTTCTCGGGCTGTGGGCCTGCCAATCAGACCCACAGCCTAGCTGTTCTCTCACTAAATTGATGTGTGTACCTTAGGTGCACTACCCAATTGGAACTGGGCCACCCTGTCAGACCCTGTAACTCAGGGCATCGGTGTACCCAGGGCCTACTAGGCTGAAGCATGTATTATGCCACCCCTGGATGGCCATCTAAATCTGACACAACTGGCTGCACAACAGCTGGGGCAACGTGGCGTACTCGCTCGTTGCTTTAGGTATAGTATTCCTATATCTAACCTTAAAATGGACACCCAAGTTCCTATCAGTCACTCCTATGGCAGGCCTTGACAATCCTGAAGGCAGAGTGCGTGGAACCGTGTGAATTGGGCTCTGGCACGAGCTGAGCACGGTTGCAGCTTGCGGAACCAAGACCCAATGGCTGTTCCATGATAACGCGTACCATATCGGTAACTTCGGTATAGCGTTATCAAGACATGTCGAGTAAGGTGTCATACGAATCGGGATGCTGCCCCCTCACCAATTCTGGCGACGAGGTTAGCATTCCGCCCTTCTAGAGGGACACGACATGTACGTAACTGTGAACCCCGGTTAAAGTTAACTGAAGCCTCAGCTCCACAAAATGGACGCTGCCACCACTGACACAAGTCTGACCTCCTGCTGCTGGGAGTCCTTCCAGCGAGGAGAGCTTGGACAAAGGGTTTCCTGTCCGGGGCGGTGTTCGCACCATCCCAGACAGGGTTTTGTGTATCCTGGGTAGGCAGGGCTTTACAGGAAGGTGACTGCGGAGTGGCACCCCGGTGCTCACAACGCATCTGCCAGCTAGAACCAGTTCCAGGGGCGCGCAGCCCCTGACCTGGGGAAAGTCCGGCAGAAAAGCGGGGCGTAACTACCCCCCTTCCTGGTCCCACCCCTAGGGCAGGACCTAGTCACGTACCCACCCCTTTCTTTAGGATAAAGGCCGGAGCGGGGACCCTTCCAAATTAGATCATCTTTGAATCAAGAACTACTTTCTACGAAAGGACATTCGAGACTCTTCTCAAGATGTCTCCCTTGTGGCTAAGGAGTAGTCACCCTGCATCCGCAGGCACCATCTAAGAACTCTGCGGTTTGCTGCAAGTCCTTCCTCAGGAATCCGACGACCCAGCTCGACGAGAACCGGCTTCCCCTGCACGCTTTCTTAATCAGCACGACCACCGAAGGTATCCTCTGGTGAGTGCTCTCGGGTCCGAGAAGCCCCGACCCTGAGCAGCTCCAGCACCGAAGTGCAGCCTCCCAGCATCTCCACGATCTGCGTGGGGCCCTTCTGCTTCGCTGTTCAGCCCGTTGTCCGATCACTAGCCGCTGGCTTGTGACCCTTTGACGACGAACGACAACCAACGTTGCTCTTCTGGTTGCTCCAGACTAGCCTTTTGCTCCTTTTTACGAGAGGAGCACCCCGGACCCTCCTGGTCCACTCAAGACGCCATTTTAGGCCCACCACGTGGCCCTGAAATCTGCCAAGGCTTGTTGCCCCAATCCTGGGCCCAGCGACGCCGACAGTATCAACCTTCGTGGGACAGCTCGCACCTCCATCCTGGTCGCCGACAACGCCTCCTGGTCCATGAGACTGCAGAGCCTAGCGTCGCCCACTCACCTAGTCGAGGTGACGTCCATCCGGTGCCCTCCTGGTACACTCTGACTACTGGCTAGTAGTACGAACTTGGTCCCCTCTGCTTTCAGGTATCATCGATCTCTGATCCAGGCTTGGATCCCTACGAACTATTCTTCACTGGTCGCCGGCCAGCAACTCCTTCCTTCCGGCTCCTGGCTCGTCAGCGAAGACCCCCGACGCCTGTAAGACTTGTGCAGCCGCAGCCCTTGTGGCTAGGTAACTCCTGCATTTCGGTGCCCGCATAGCCTCCTTACTTAAGGGTCCCGAGTCCCTCGCTTCCGACTTGCCTTATCGGGTCCGCCCGAGACCACTAAACTTTCCGTGCCCTCGGGCACTTGTATTGATTGTGCACTTGAAGTATTTTCCTAAGAGTTTTGTTCTGTGCTTAGTACCCTGTCCTCATAAAGAGTCCAGGGCTGTTGTGATTCTAATAAATACACTGTTTATTTTCATAACACTTGTGTGCTGTCCTTTCACTTGGTGTTCAAGGGGTATGTGATGCTATAACAGCTGGCTTAACATGCCCTCTAGAGTTTAGCCCGAAGACTGCTCGTATCCACGCTACTAGGATAGCTGGTCTAAGGTTGACTTACAACCAATCACCATAAGGGTCGTTTGGACCGATGCATAGTGGTCGCTAGAATAGTGAACACTGCATATCGGGCCAACTTCTCACATTGGTGAGCAGCGGTTGGGATTTTGAGCTTGCTGTTGTTTTACCACGCGTATCCTAAGAATATCTTGTGAAAGATCGCATAAGTACTCCAGGTACATATAACTTAGCTTAGAATACTCTGAGTTCTACTGAACCAGCTGTTGTAGCTCCTCAAGGCTTAGCACACCTTGGCTACAACTCTTAGCAAGGGATCAGTAGGTAAACATATAGTGTAGGTAGGTGCATCACTTACACCACACTAGAAGCAGGATGTCCGACAAAGGAGGAAACTCTGAGTCTCCCCTTGTGTCAGTCGACCTTCCACAGGTCACGTCCAGATATGCTGCACTTAGCTTCCAAGAGATGCTACAGCTCTGTACATCTCGGAAGTTAAAACAGGGTTCAAACCCTACAACTCCATTTCTGATTGGTCTCTTGGAGACTTATGATGCTAGGAGGGCGGGTAACACCGACCCTTCTCATCCAGAAGAGAGTATGCCTCCCCTCGAGGGAACCTGAGGTGACCCTGACCTTATCCATCTCTCCGCAGAAGGTGAAGAGGAGGACGAGGAGCCAGAGACATCTGGGGACGAGGCAGACAAAGGTCCAGAAGTAGTTAGTCAGCTAACTAAGGCCAACTTAAGCCGGCACGAGAATGGTACTAGGAGACCCCTGGGGCCCCTCTCAGGCCAGCTTAACATTGGGAGTGGACGAGTTAGGTCTCTATCGAGAGGCTGTAACAGATCCATTCAAACCAATGGCTCTCGAGGCTCTGCTCGAAGAGGGATGACATCCCCTCAGAGGAGAGTGTACCAAGCGAAGGAGCGGGAAGTCAATCTGCGGATCGAAAGGGAAGAACTTGCCCTAGCCAAAGAAAGACTCGCCTTTGCTCGAGACCAAGAATAGAGTGGGACAATTCCCACTGGAGGCAGCATTCCCCCACGGGAACACAGGAGTTTAGACACTAAGACCTGAATAAGATAGTGCCCCCCTTTAAGCAAGGGGACGACATCCACAAATGGATTACTGCTTTGGAGCGGGCCTGCACTGTCCAGTGCGTCTCCCAGAGTCAGTGGGCAGCTATCTTGTGGCTCTCCTTTGAGGGTAAAGGTAGAGACAAGCTCCTCACTACTAGAGACGAGGATGCTAACAATTACCAGATCCTGAAGAACACACTGATTGATGGGTTCGGCCTAACCACTGAGCAGTACAGGTTGCTGTTCAGGGATACCCAGAAAACTCAGTCTCAGGACTGGTCTGATTTTGTTGATTGTGCCACTAAGGCTTTGGAGGGCTGGTTGCTGGGCAGTAAGGTTACTGATTACACAGGATTGTATAATTTGATCATGCGAGAACAGATTTTAAACAATTGTCAGAACCAGTTGTTGCATCAGCACCTTGTCGACTCGGATCTGACCTCTCCCCAAGAATTGGGAAAGAAGGCAGACAGATGGGTCAGAACAAGGGTTAAGCAAAACCAGGGCCAGAACCAGGGTGGTCAGAAGAAAGCAGACCAGAAGGGTAAAGATTCGAAAGGGGAACAAAATGACCAGAAGTCTTCGACAGGTCCCCAACAACCCAAAGAGGGGGGGGGTCAGGCTTCCCAGAAAAAGAAGAATCAAGAAGGCCAATCAAAAAGGTGGTGCCAATACTGTAAAAGTAAAACTCACTGGTTTAGTGAGTGCACCAAGAAAGGAGGGCAGACTCCTGCTACTGCAGCCCCTAAGGCACCTGTGCCCCCTAGTACAGCCAGCAGTAGTAGTGCGCCTCCCAAGGGACTAGTTGGGTTAACCTTGGGTTCTGAGGGGTGTGACAACTTAGTTGGTACGCTCACTCAGGCTGTCCTTGTCTGTACAGGGGATGTGGATATATCCCCTGACGTCAGCCCCAATACTTTGGGCAAATACCGATAGACGCCTTTAATTAATGGAAGAATGGCTCAGGCCTATAGGGACACTGGTGCCAGCGTCACCATTGTGACGCCTAACTTTGTGGACCCTGGACAGATCATGCCAGGTACAGATTTCCTGGTGACCAATGCCAGCAACGTCACTACCAGTCATAGTATGGTGATTGTTGCTTTCTCCTGGGGAGGGGTAAATGGCCAGAAAAAGGTTGTTGTTAGTTCAGACCTCCCAGTGGATTGGTTGTTGGGCAATGATTTGGAGTCATCACAATGGTCAGAAGTGGAGCACCGGACTCACATGGAGATGTTAGGCTTGCCAGCACATGTGCTTGCTGTGACTAGGTCACAGGTCAGACGATGCCCCACTGAACAGGTGCTGGATCCTGGAACAACGGACCACACACCTCCCAAGAAGAAGAGCAGTCGGGTTAAGGCAGCGCCTTCCCCCTTGCCCCAGGTCGAGGATCAAGTCTCAGAGGAGGCTGACCTCCAGGAATTGTGGGAAACTGAACCTAAAGAACTCGAACTTGATCAAGTTGAGTTTCTGGGCTCAGGGGACCCACACGAGAAGACCTGGGGAAGGACCAGTTAGACTGCCCTTCCCTTGAACCCCTCAGACAGCAGGCTGCTGCTGAGGCTGCTGGGAACGCCACAGGTACCCACAAGGTATACTGGGAAGATGGACTCCTGTATACTGAGGCAAGAGACCCCAAGCCTGGCATGACCAGGAGGCTGGTTATCCCCTTGTCTCAGCGTGGTTTCCTCCTTACCTTGGCCCACGAGATTCCCTTAGCAGGACACTTAGGCCAGACGAAGACGTGGGACAGGCTTGTCTCGCACTTTCACTGGCCTCACATGAACGAAGATACCAAGGAGTTTTGTCGCTCCTGTGTCACTTGCCAAGCCAGTGGTAAGTCAGGTGGCACGACAAAGGCCCCCCTTATACCAATGCCTGTGGTGGGGGTGCCCTTTGAACGTGTGGGGATTGACATTGTCGGTCCAATGGAACCCCCAACAGCATCAGGGCACAAGTTTATACTGGTGGTAGTGGATCATGCCACCAGGTATCCTGAAGCTATTCCCCTTAGGACCACTACAGCCCCTGTGCTGGCAAGAGCCCTAGTGGGAGTATTCTCCAGAGTGGGCTTCCCTAAGGAGGTTGTCTCTGACAGAGGTGCAAACTTCATGTCGAGCTACTTAACTGCTATGTGGAAGGAATGTGGTGTCAACTACAAGTTCACTACACCCGATCATCCACAATGCAATGGGCTTGTTGAGCGGTTCAACAGGACCCTGAAAGGGATGATTCATGGACTACCTGAAAAGCTCCGGCGTAGATGGGACGTCCTGATTCCCTGCCTTTTGTTCGCTTATAGAGAAGTCCCACAGAAGGGGGTTGGCTACAGCCCTTTTGAACTTTTGTACGGGCATCCTGTAAGAGGACCCCTGTGTTTGGTGAAGGAAGGATGGGAGAGACCTCTCAAAAAGTCTGCAACCAGCATAGTGGACTATGTCCTGGGTCTCCGCTCGCGGATGGCTGAGTACATGGAAAAGGCGTCTGAAAACCTTAAGGCCAGCCAAGAACTCCAAAAAGCTTGGCATGACCAAAAGGCTGTCTTGACTGTTTACCAGCCCGGGCAGAAGGTGTGGGTGTTGGAGCTGGTGGCCCCAGCAACACTCAAGGACAAATGGTCCGGGCCCTACACCATCCTGGAGAAAAAGGGAGAGGTCACCTACCTGGTAGACCTTGGAACTCCCCGGAGCCCCCACAGGGTGCTCCATGTCAACAGGCTCAAAGCATATGTCGACAGGAAGGACATGAGATTGCTCATGGCCATAGATGAGGGACAGGAGGAGGAGAGTGACCCTCTCCCAGACCTGCTCGCTCAGAATCCTGACGATGGATCGGTAGACGGTGTTGTCTTTTGTGGCAGCCTCTCCAAACATCAACAGGAGGATTGTAAACAGGTTCTTCAATCCTTCCGGCATATGTTCTCTCTAACACCCAGTCAGACCAATTGGTGTACCCATGAGGTTGACACTGGTGACAGCTTGCCCGTCAAGAGTAAAATTTACAGGCAGCCCGATCACGTTAGAGACTGCATCAAAACTGAAGTGCAGAAAATGTTGGAGCTGGGAGTCATTGAACCCTCGGATAGCCCCTGGGCTAGTCCCGTATTTCTAGTGCCGAAACCTCACACCCCGGCCGGTAAGAAAGAGATGAGGTTCTGCGTAGACTACAGGGGTCTCAATGCAGTCACTAAGACTGATGCCCACCCAATACCAAGGGCAGACAAGCTTATCGATAGATTGGCTTCGGCCAACTACTTAAGTACGTTTGACCTGACAGCTGGGTATTGGCAAATCAGGTTAGCTGAGGACGCCAAGCCTAAGACAGCATTTTCTACCCCTGGTGGGCATTATCAGTTCGTGGTGATGCCCTTTGGTTTGAAAAATGCACCTGCCACCTTCCAACGGTTGGTGAATCACGTTCTCACTGGGCTGGACGACTTCTGTGCGGCGTATCTTGACGATATTGCTGTCTTTAGCTCCACCTGGGAGGATCACCTGGTCCACCTGCGGAAAGTGTTAGAGGCTCTGCAAGCAGCAGGTCTCACTATCAAGGCTACCAAGTGCCAGATAGGGCAGACACAGGTTGTATACTTGGGCCACCTTGTCGGTGGAGGCCAAGTTCAACCACTGGAGAGCAAAATACAGTCAATCAGGGACTGGGCTCCTCCAACCACCCAGACTCATGTTCGAGCTTTCTTGGGCCTGACTGGTTACTACCGGAAGTTCGTCAGAAATTACGGATCGATTGTGACTCCGCTTAATGAACTGACGAGTAAGAAAATGCCAAAAAAGGTTCAGTGGACAGCGAGCTGTCAAAAAGCATTCGATGACCTAAAACAGGCCATGTGCACGGCGCCTATCCTCAAGAGTCCAGACTACTCCAAACCATTCATTGTCCATACAGATGCTTCTGAGTTGGGTGTGGGAGCTGTTCTATCTCAAATGACATCACTGATGACATCACTGATGACATCTCATTTGACATTACTGATCACATCACTGATGATATCATTCATGTGATAATACGATGAACCTCTTCAGACTCTAATATAACCTTAGATACAATCAGTGTAAACAGACACTCACAGACTGTCACTCATCCATGGAGTTACTCACACACCTAGTCAGTCATGCAAATAATAAATCACACCTCCATTTCCTCAACTATACAGTTATACAAACTTTACTTATTCAAACATATACTAACACATATTTACTCTCTTATACAATCCCTGATACAAGTTCACAATGATCCATACAGCCACTCACACATTCACTGGCTCTTATGCACAGTTATTTATATATGTCAACTCTCACATGTACTGTGTTTTACATATGTACTTACTTTGACATGTAGCACTGAGATATCCATTCACTCACCAATACACTCATGCACACAGTCAACCGCCCATACAGCTGTTTCCACATGCACTTTTGAAACCATACATCTAGTGAATCAACTGCTCACACATCTATGCACAGAGTCATACACCTCCCAGCCACCCACACACACACACACACTCAGTCTCCCATACAAATACTTGGGCAACCAATCAATTACCCATATAGTTACTCATATAGCTACTTATCAACACATGCAACAGTTTACAGAACAACAGACATAATGATGCACAAATTAAGACAGTTTAGTCACTAACCCATGCACTCAGTGAGACACATTTAATCACTCACTCATACAGTCAGTCATGCACCTACTAAATCCTTCATCCAGACACTTATACATCCACTCATTCTTCAATATGTAAGACATATTTTAACTTTACAGAAACATACAGTCACTGGATGTTGTCATCAGTGATGTCATCAGTGATGTCATTTGAGATGTCATCAGTGATGTCATCAGTGATGTCACTGACCATGTCATGAATGATGTAATATGTGACATCATCAGCAGTGGATTGCGGGTGCGCGATATATAGTTAGTGCAACTAACTATATATGGAATTTCAATGGTTTTGTGTGAGTAAAATAAGGTTTTGTAAATGCGAATTCCTAACTATATATGGTCTATAACCTATGGTTTTTTCAGTGAATTTTCAAGGTTTTGTAAATGCTAATTCCTAACTATATATGGTCTATAACCTATGGTTTTTTCAGTGAATTTTCAAGGTTTTGTAAATGCTAATTCCTAACTATATATGGTCTATAGCCTATGGTTTTTTCAGTAAATATATATATATACATACATATATAAACATATATCATCTGTATATCTATATAAATACAAACATAAATGCATGCATACATATACTTATATGCATACAGATGCATGTTATTTACATGAAAGTTGAAAAAACACTAATAACAGCAAAGCTAAAAAGCCACCTCATTACAAACAGAATGGCTTTAACTTACACGAGGGCGAGATCTATTGCATTTTCAATGCTTGTTTACTTTGGTTCCATCAAGAAGGCATTCAGATGTGTCACACATTTGCCATAAATTCTGAATGTTAGCACTCTAGTTGCACATTAGATCACTGTAGTAAAGCTACTGCTCACCAGGGACGTCTGCTGCTGGTATTCAAAGTGCATGTTTCAGTCTGCATGTCAGAATTTTTTTAATGAAATAGAAGAGGATTTGAGAAGTCACTCAAAATGATCCCTAATTTTTCTTTCTGAAGCACTAATCATACTTTCTATGGCAAAATTAACCCCCTCATGTTGTTCCTTTTTAAATTGAGTGTTTTCAGACTTACCACTTCATTCCAATCAAGATGGCTTCTGGTGTGCCATACTTTTATCATAAGTAAGACTGTTAGCGCTCTAGTTGTTCTTTAGAACACTCTGGGACATTCTGTCATTGGGCTATACTTGGGGTACATCTGGGTGATATTTGGGCTACATTTAGGCTCTTTTGTCTCTGGTGGCCATCTTGGGAGACTGTATGTCAGAATTTTTTTATGAAATTGAAGAGGGTTTGAGAAGTCACTCAAAATGTGCCCTAATTTTTCTTTCTGCGGCACTAATCATAATTCATATGGCAAAATATACCCCCTCATTTTGTTCCTTTTTAAATTAAATGTTTTAAGAGTTACCACTTTATTCCAATCAAGATGGCTTCAGGTGTGCCATACCTTTGTAATAAGTAGGACTGTTAGCGCTCTAGTTGTTCTTTAGAACACTCTGGGACATTTTGTCATTGGGCTATACTTGGGCTACATCTGGGTGATATTTGGGCTACATTTGGGCTCTTTTGTCTCTGGTGGCCATTTTGGGAGACTGCATGTCAGAATTTTTTAATGAAATAGAAGAGGATTTGAAAAGTCACTCAAAATGTGCCCTAATTTTTCTTTCTGCAGCACTAATAATACCTTCTATTGCATAATATACCCCCTCATTTTGTTCCTTTTTAAATTAAATGTTTTAAGAGTTACCACTTTATTCCCATCACGATGGCTCCAGGTGTGCTATACCTTTGTAATAAGTAGGACTGTTAGCGCTCTAGTTGTTCTTTAGAACACTCTGGGACATTCTGTCATTGGGCTATACTTGGGCTACATCTGGGTGATATTTGGGCTACATTTGGGCTCTTTTGTCTCTGGTGGCCATTTTGGGAGACTGCATGTCAGAATGTTTTAATGAAATAGAAAAGGATTTGAGAAGGCACTCAAAATGTGCCCTCATTTTTCATTCTGCAGCACTAATCATACTTTCTATGGCAAAATATACCCCCTCATGTTGTTTCTTTTTAAATTAAATGTTTTAAGAGTTACCACTTTATTCCAATCAAGATGGCTTCAGGTGTGCCATACCTTTGTAATAAGTAGGACTGTTAGCGCTCTATTTGTTCTTTAGAACACTCTGGGACATTCTGGCATTGGGCTATACTTGGGCTACATCTGGGTGATATTTGGGCTACATTTGGGCTTTTTTGTCTCTGGTGGCCATTTTGGGAGACTGCATGTCAGAATGTTTTAATGAAATAGAAAAGGATTTGAGAAGTCACTCAAAATGTGCCCTAATTTTTCATTCTGCAGCACTAATCATACTTTCTATGGCAAAATATATCCCCTCATGTTGTTTCTTTTTAAATTAAATGTTTTAAGAGTTACCACTTTATTCCAATCAAGATGGCTTCAGGTGTGCCATACCTTTTTAATAAGTAGGACTGTTAGCGCTCTAGTTGTTCTTTAGAACACTCTAGGAGGCTGCAGTAGAACACAAAGGAATCAACTGACAGTCTCTGTCCTTGTTGGATGTACATGTTTTACTGAGAATGTCAGACTTCATTTTCACATGACTGAGAAAGATAATGTGAATTTACAGAAAATATGCTTTCAGTTTAGCTTATAGATCCCCTTCCAAACCACTGTGGGAAAATCATGAGATATTAGTTTTCTTTCAAACAATATTCATGATATCACAGCAGAAGGTTTTTTCACATGGTAAAATCACCTTAGAACCCACCACAATTCCTAAAACGAGTATGGTACCATCAACAAATGATTTATAATCTAACTAAAGTCCTAAAACCCTCTATTAACTACAATGCTTTTTAATGAGGTGCTATCATGTATATTGGTCCCAAGATGGCTGCCAACACTTCTTGGATGAAGTGCTGACAGCCAATCAGATCAGATGTGTGGTTAGGCTCCGCCCAGATATATATCTTTTTTTGAACCTAAATTACTCAAAATCCACTGGAGCACATATATTGAGACCTAGCAAAGGCACATCGGGCTAACAGTCCCTACAATTTTGCCAAGTTTCGTGCAAATCCATTCAGCCGTTCGAGCTAAAAGTGAGGCCAACCGCCCTATGGAAATTAACATGGGAAAAATGCGTTTTGGAACCCCCATTTTTTCTCGGCCCCCCCTTGATGAAACCCCCCCAAATTGTCAGGGGCTGCTCAGAAACAAAATGTTCCATTTTCCTGAAAATTTCAGCCAATTCCGTCCACAAACGCCAAAGTTATTAGACATAGAATTTTCAAAAATCCCATAGAGAAAAAATCCTAACTATATATACCCCTATTCCCCTTAGGACCACTACAGCCCCTGTGCTGGCAAGAGCCCTAGTGGGAGTATTCTCCAGAGTGGGCTTCCCTAAGGAGGTTGTCTCTGACAGAGGTGCAAACTTCATGTCGAGCTACTTAACTGCTATGTGGAAGGAATGTGGTGTCAACTACAAGTTCACTACACCCGATCATCCACAATGCAATGGGCTTGTTGAGCGGTTCAACAGGACCCTGAAAGGGATGATTCATGGACTACCTGAAAAGCTCCGGCGTAGATGGGACGTCCTGATTCCCTGCCTTTTGTTCGCTTATAGAGAAGTCCCACAGAAGGGGGTTGGCTACAGCCCTTTTGAACTTTTGTACGGGCATCCTGTAAGAGGACCCCTGTGTTTGGTGAAGGAAGGATGGGAGAGACCTCTCAAAAAGTCTGCAACCAGCATAGTGGACTATGTCCTGGGTCTCCGCTCGCGGATGGCTGAGTACATGGAAAAGGCGTCTGAAAACCTTAAGGCCAGCCAAGAACTCCAAAAAGCTTGGCATGACCAAAAGGCTGTCTTGACTGTTTACCAGCCCGGGCAGAAGGTGTGGGTGTTGGAGCTGGTGGCCCCAGCAACACTCAAGGACAAATGGTCCGGGCCCTACACCATCCTGGAGAAAAAGGGAGAGGTCACCTACCTGGTAGACCTTGGAACTCCCCGGAGCCCCCACAGGGTGCTCCATGTCAACAGGCTCAAAGCATATGTCGACAGGAAGGACATGAGATTGCTCATGGCCATAGATGAGGGACAGGAGGAGGAGAGTGACCCTCTCCCAGACCTGCTCGCTCAGAATCCTGACGATGGATCGGTAGACGGTGTTGTCTTTTGTGGCAGCCTCTCCAAACATCAACAGGAGGATTGTAAACAGGTTCTTCAATCCTTCCGGCATATGTTCTCTCTAACACCCAGTCAGACCAATTGGTGTACCCATGAGGTTGACACTGGTGACAGCTTGCCCGTCAAGAGTAAAATTTACAGGCAGCCCGATCACGTTAGAGACTGCATCAAAACTGAAGTGCAGAAAATGTTGGAGCTGGGAGTCATTGAACCCTCGGATAGCCCCTGGGCTAGTCCCGTATTTCTAGTGCCGAAACCTCACACCCCGGCCGGTAAGAAAGAGATGAGGTTCTGCGTAGACTACAGGGGTCTCAATGCAGTCACTAAGACTGATGCCCACCCAATACCAAGGGCAGACAAGCTTATCGATAGATTGGCTTCGGCCAACTACTTAAGTACGTTTGACCTGACAGCTGGGTATTGGCAAATCAGGTTAGCTGAGGACGCCAAGCCTAAGACAGCATTTTCTACCCCTGGTGGGCATTATCAGTTCGTGGTGATGCCCTTTGGTTTGAAAAATGCACCTGCCACCTTCCAACGGTTGGTGAATCACGTTCTCACTGGGCTGGACGACTTCTGTGCGGCGTATCTTGACGATATTGCTGTCTTTAGCTCCACCTGGGAGGATCACCTGGTCCACCTGCGGAAAGTGTTAGAGGCTCTGCAAGCAGCAGGTCTCACTATCAAGGCTACCAAGTGCCAGATAGGGCAGACACAGGTTGTATACTTGGGCCACCTTGTCGGTGGAGGCCAAGTTCAACCACTGGAGAGCAAAATACAGTCAATCAGGGACTGGGCTCCTCCAACCACCCAGACTCATGTTCGAGCTTTCTTGGGCCTGACTGGTTACTACCGGAAGTTCGTCAGAAATTACGGATCGATTGTGACTCCGCTTAATGAACTGACGAGTAAGAAAATGCCAAAAAAGGTTCAGTGGACAGCGAGCTGTCAAAAAGCATTCGATGACCTAAAACAGGCCATGTGCACGGCGCCTATCCTCAAGAGTCCAGACTACTCCAAACCATTCATTGTCCAAACAGATGCTTCTGAGTTGGGTGTGGGAGCTGTTCTATCTCAAATGACATCACTGATGACATCACTGATGACATCTCATTTGACATTACTGATCACATCACTGATGATATCATTCATGTGATAATACGATGAACCTCTTCAGACTCTAATATAACCTTAGATACAATCAGTGTAAACAGACACTCACAGACTGTCACTCATCCATGGAGTTACTCACACACCTAGTCAGTCATGCAAATAATAAATCACACCTCCATTTCCTCAACTATACAGTTATACAAACTTTACTTATTCAAACATATACTAACACATATTTACTCTCTTATACAATCCCTGATACAAGTTCACAATGATCCATACAGCCACTCACACATTCACTGGCTCTTATGCACAGTTATTTATATATGTCAACTCTCACATGTACTGTGTTTTACATATGTACTTACTTTGACATGTAGCACTGAGATATCCATTCACTCACCAATACACTCATGCACACAGTCAACCGCCCATACAGCTGTTTCCACATGCACTTTTGAAACCATACATCTAGTGAATCAACTGCTCACACATCTATGCACAGAGTCATACACCTCCCAGCCACCCACACACACACACACACTCAGTCTCCCATACAAATACTTGGGCAACCAATCAATTACCCATATAGTTACTCATATAGCTACTTATCAACACATGCAACAGTTTACAGAACAACAGACATAATGATGCACAAATTAAGACAGTTTAGTCACTAACCCATGCACTCAGTGAGACACATTTAATCACTCACTCATACAGTCAGTCATGCACCTACTAAATCCTTCATCCAGACACTTATACATCCACTCATTCTTCAATATGTAAGACATATTTTAACTTTACAGAAACATACAGTCACTGGATGTTGTCATCAGTGATGTCATCAGTGATGTCATTTGAGATGTCATCAGTGATGTCATCAGTGATGTCACTGACCATGTCATGAATGATGTAATATGTGACATCATCAGCAGTGGATTGCGGGTGCGCGATATATAGTTAGTGCAACTAACTATATATGGAATTTCAATGGTTTTGTGTGAGTAAAATAAGGTTTTGTAAATGCGAATTCCTAACTATATATGGTCTATAACCTATGGTTTTTTCAGTGAATTTTCAAGGTTTTGTAAATGCTAATTCCTAACTATATATGGTCTATAACCTATGGTTTTTTCAGTGAATTTTCAAGGTTTTGTAAATGCTAATTCCTAACTATATATGGTCTATAGCCTATGGTTTTTTCAGTAAAAATATAAAGTGCGCTACTAGCGGTGAGGGTCTCAAGAAGCTGGGGGGGTGCAGCTCCGGATCAGTCGAAGAGCCAGGTCTTGATCTTGAGGCTCTTCCTGAAGGTGTGCAGGGTAGCGGAGCATCTTATGTTGACTGGGAGCTCGTTCCAGGTCTTTGCTGCAACGTAGGAGAAGGCTCTTCCGCTTTCTCTGGTTCGGCGGATGCGTGGGGTCTCTGCCAATGCCAGGTCGGCAAAGCGGAGGTTCCTTTTGGGTACATGGAAGGAGACATTTTTGTTGAGGTATTTGGGTCCGGTGTTGTGGAGGGATTTGTAGGCATGGGTGAGTAGCTTGAAGGTTACTCTCTTCTCGATGGGGAGCCAGTGGAGGTCTCGTAGTTGCTGAGTCATGTGCTCATGTCGTGGGGTTCCGAGGACGTGTCTGCATAAGGTGTTCTGGATGGTTTGTAGCTTGTGAAGCAGTGTTTTGTTGATTCCGGCATAGAGGGCGTTGCCGTTGTCTGGTCTGCTGGTCCTGAGTGTGTGCGAGACCGCCTTTCTGCATTCGGGGATCCACTTGAAGGTCATGCGAAGGATGCAGATGGAGTTGAAGCAGGTGGAGGTGATGGCGTTAATCTGGCGAGTCATGGTGAGGGAGGAGTTTAGAATGATGCTGAGGTTCTGTGCGTGGTCTGTCGGGGTGGGTGGGTTTCCGATGGCAGGGGGCCACCAGGAGCTGTCCCACGCAGAGGGGGAGGGTCTGAAGACATGGTCTTCTGTCTTCTCCAAGTTCAGTTTTAGGCGGCTGTCGCTCATCCAGGCTGTGACGTCTTTCATTCCTTCTTGAAAGCTGAGTCTGGTGTCTTCGGGGTTCTTCGTGAGGCAGAGGATGAGATGGGTATCATTGGTGTAAGATACTATGCTGAGCCCATGCTTTCTGACGATGGTGGCGAGGGAAGCCATGTAGATGTTGAAGAGTGTAGGGCTGAGCGAGGATCCTTGGGGTGCTCTGCAGTTGATCTCTGTAGGTTCGGAGAGGAAGGGAGGGAGTCTGATCCTTTGGGTTCTGACAGAGAAAAAGCAGAGGATCCAGTTGAGGGCGATTCCTCGTATACCGGAGTCGTGGAGTCTGGCTGCGAGAGTGCAGTGTCAGACGGTGTCGAAGGCTGCGGAGAGGTCTGGTGGGATGAGGGCTGCAGTGTGGCCCTGGTCAAGTAGCATGCGGATGTCGTCGGTGGCGGCGAGGAGGGCGGTCTCGGTGCTGTGGTTGCAGCGAAATCCGGATTGGCAGGAGTCGAGAATGGAGTTTTCTTCGATGAAGGTGGGCAGCTGGGCGGTAATGAATCTCTTGGTGACTTTGGAAGGAGAAAGATGGATGTTAGAATTTGGGGTCTCTAGTAGGCAGAGGTAGGTACCTTTGTCCAAATAGGGACCCTTGTTTCTAGTCAGGGTAAGGGGCTACACTTCTAATATAACCCCTGTTCACCCCCTTGGTAGCTTGGGATGAGCAGACAGAATATGAGATGTTATTTTGCATGCCATTTCTTCGCATGCTATATCTACGCGGTTATTACTTAGCAATAACTGTTACTACGCAATTTTTCACTTCGCATACCATTATATTGAAAGTGTTAAACTATGTGAAGTATAAACTTGCCTAGTAATAATAATGGTATGCAGAATAACGTCATAGTTTTAATATTTTTTTAAAAAACATAACACTATAGAAAATACACTACTCTACACATCTAAAACACTAAAACACTATCATAACACTAAAACACTACACTACCCTACACTACTGAAACACCACTACACTACCCTAAATCACTGCCCCTGCACTAACATACACATTTCCCTACTCCGCTCCCTACACTAATTTACTACGCACCACAACCCCCGACACTCCACTAAACACTAAAACAGTAAACTACACTACACTAACACTACAACACTACCCTAAACCCTAAAACAATACCCCCAGCAAGACCTTGCCACTTTCCCCAGTCATGTCCCTACTCCCAAATACTACCCTGCACAACCCCGACACTACCCTAAACCCTAATACCCTACACTAACCCCACAACACTACCCTAAACCCTAAAACCCAACACTACACTAACCCCACAACACTACCCTAAACCTCTACACCCAGCACGACCCTGCCCCTAGCCCCAGTCCAGTCCCTACTCCCAAACACTACCCTGCACAACCCCTGACACTACCCTTTACCCTAAAACACTCCCCTACACTACACTAACCCCACAACACTATCTTAAACCCTAAAACACTACCCCCAGCACAACACTAGCCCCAGTCCTGTCCCTACTCCTAAACACTACCCTGCCCAACACCCGACACCACTCTACACTACACTAACACAAGTAACCAACCATTAAAGACCCTACACAGCCCCTGCATGACCCTACACAGCCCGTACACGACCTTACACAGCCCCACTTTCCTCTTTCCACGCGTGGTCCCAATCTTCTCCCCCTTTCGGCTTCCTCCGTCGTGAGCAGGCAGGATATAAAGCTGATAGGGGCGGGTTGGAGGGCAGGCACAGAAAGTGGCACCAGGAAAAGCAGCCGCAGACCCCTAAGATCCAAAACTTGAGCAAATGGCCACCGTGATGACCTCCAAGAGCGGGGTCCACCCCCTACGCATGCGGCGTTACTACGCATGCAATGTAACAGCACGCATACTAAAGGCAATGCGTTGTTACATCGCATGTGCTTGAGAAGTAACTGCATGCATACAAACAGACGCGCACTAAGGGCTGTTCACCGAGCAGACAGGCTTATCTCAGAGACAGTGTGTAAAGCAATTGGGAACACATACAGTAATGCAGTGAAAACACTACAAATGGACACCACACCAATTTAGAAAAATAAGTAATCTTTACTGGACTTAACACAAGACCAAACGACAAAATCCACAATACTGTACTAAAAAAAGACTTTAAAATGGTAGAAAATAGCTTAGTTCAATGTAGGTGGTAAATTCGATATTTTACTCCCAAAGTACCTTAGATGCATCAGGCACTAAAACAAAAGGGTTGCAGGGAAGTTGATGCGCCCTTCCTTGCACTCAGGGGAGTGGATGCGTCGGTTCCTTACTGCTGAGCAGGGGAGCTGTTGCGTTGCTTCCTTACTGTGCGGGGAGTTAATGCGTCGTTTCTTACTGTGGCCCGGGGACGATGCAACAAGATGGCGCCTCGATGCGATGCAACAATCCGGTGTGATGCGACAAAATGGCGCCTTTGATGTTATGCAACAATGTTGGATGCGATGTATGCACCCCTGATGGCCGTGCGGTGAACTCGGTAACTTCTGAGCCGTGACAGGCTCTGCAACATGCTTCTCCGGTGATGCGATGGCGACCTCTGCGGCAACGACACGCTTCTCCGGTGATGCGACCCACTTTGTCGAGGATGCAACAGCAAACAGCCGCGGCGGCGGCACGCTTCTTTGGGGATGCAACGGCAACTGCTGCAGTGGCAAAATGCTTCTCCTAGTTGCGTCGTGCTTCCAGCTCCCAGCGACAGGCAGTTTTCTCAGAGGGTCCAAACAACAGTAGGCGCCTCTCTGCAGGTAAAATCCCCAGCAAGGGAATTCAGGGGAGCTGGTGGTGAAGCCTTGTATCCCTGAGACTTCAGGCAGGAGGCAAGCAATCTTCAAGCCCTTGGAGATTCTTCCTCAAGATTATAAGATTATGAAAAGTTCTCAAAAGTCCTTCTCCCACTTTCCAAGGCAAAGAAAGTAACCTCTGCAGGCCAACCCCAGAAATATCAAAACAGTCTCCTCCTTCAGCTTCCTTGGTTCTTCTCCTTGCCAAAGGTTTGCCTTGATTCCCAGAAGTGATCCAAAGTTCTGGGGTCTGGGCCCCAATATTTATACTAGAAAACCCTTTGTTCTCTGAAGGCAGAGGGTGCCTGTGCCCAGCCAAAGCCATTTCTGTGCAGCTTCCTGGCAGGAGGTGGAGACAGCATTGTTGAAGGCAGACCTGGCCCAGGTAGCCGAAAGGGAATCTCCGCCCCCTACTCTCTATTCTATGAGGGCTCAGGGCAGTGAAAGGGAATCTCCGCCCCCTACTCTCTATTCAACGCAGGTCCTATTCAGCCCAGCCCTGACCCATCAGACTGCTGAAGCCAAGGCATTCTCCAGCCCCCATCACTCACAAACCAGACATGGAATACAGAAACCTAGCAGAGGCATGCTGGATGGTTAGGCAAGAAAACACCTACTTTCTAAAAGTGTTATTTTCAAACACAGAATGTAAAAACCACCTTCACTAAAAGATGTTTTTTAACATTCAGAGTTCATGCATACTAAACTCAAAATTCTTACTTGTTCCCTGACTCAGTTAGGATGATAAGGTATTGATCCGGGGCCAGAACTGGGAGCCGAAGTAGGCTGCCACTGACTCACTGGCTGCCCGTTGAAGTTCCAATGAGAAACTTCGAAAGTACCTTTGGACCTTAATGGAAATAGATTAATACATCATTTTCCCACACTACCTTGAAAATAAATCCATTTTCTATGGTCATTTCACTTAGAGACACCCACTGTCTCACCACACCTTTCACCCTGGTCCTGAAGAAAGCCCACACAACCTACATAGGCATAACAGGGGCTAAAACATGTTGACCATTTTTTAAGGACTATTACAGTGCGGGAGACCCATAAACAAACCACAGAACGCACTACATCAAATGTTTTTTAACTAATATCTCGAATCCAGATCCATTAAACCAATTACTGGCTGTACAAGTATTTTTAAACCATTCAAGACCCCTATATCACTGATCACTACTGCACTGACCAGGGGCATACCTCCAGGTGGAGGCAGCACGACCACTAACCCCATGATGATGCTGTCACGTGATTAAGAGGGCGGAGAATCAAGATATACCAACATATTCCATCTTTTACACGTGAATGAGGGTTTTTTATTGGGACACAGAACACTATGAATTTCTAACCCGGGTTATGCAGGGTGTTAGAATTGGGGTTCTCTGGTTGGTGCAAGTATTCTCTTGTGACAAGCAGGGACCCTCTCCTCTAAGTCAGGGCGATGGATGACCCCTTAGAATTACCCTTGCTCACCCTCTAGGTGCGTGGCTTGAGCAGCCAAGGCTAACCTCCAGAGTACATGTAGTTAAACATTTGCCATATCACACGTAATGAATACCAACCCACCACACAATGACACCAGACTGTATTTTGTGTAAAAATATATCTCTTTATATATATAACTTCTCAAGCAGGCTTTATCAACACAGTCTTTAGAAAATGGTTCCAGTTACTTTTTGTATGCCAGGGTTCGTATTTGTCTTTGTTTAGTACTTGGAAGGGGTTAAAGGTTCTCTAGAATAGCTTCCGAGTACTGCAGGTAGTGTCACGGTTCAGAAAGTGTTAACCAGGTTATCAAAAGTGGGTCTTCCATGCCGTAGACAAGGTCCCAGGGTTATGGCGCTGTGAGCAAAGGTTTTTAGCGCGTCATAGCACTCTTGTACGTCTCTTGTACGCCTCGTACCAGAGATCCCAGCCGGGCCTCGCCAAACCTCACGCGCCCCGCGTAGCAAGCGTACGGCACGTTCCGAGGCAGCAAGGAGGACGGGGCGTACAGGGGCTGTACGACTCGTACAGGGAGGGAGAGACCAGTCGGACGAGTCTCCCCTGTACAGTGCGCACAACAGGGCAAAGTGAATACCGGGGGTGCGCGCCTCACGGACACCGCAGTCCGGAGCGCGTCGCACAGGCTAACTCTGGGCACAGTACCTTCTAGTTTCTTGAGAGGGGGGTCTGGGGCGGACAGTGCCGGGGTCGACTCAAGGTCCCACGTCGCGGTGTCTTCCTCTGCTGATGCGAGCTACGGCTCGGCTCGGGATGGCGGCTTTGCGGTGCGGGCCGGGTCTTTCCGGCGAGGTGCTCCGGTGCTGAAAAGAGGGGGCGGGGCCCTGGGGAGCAGTGCGAGGGGGCGAACAAAGCCTCTCTGAGTACAGCGCCTACTCCTCCTTTCCACACGCCGCGGCTGTTGACAAACGGCGGCGGCTGCAGACTTCAGGGCAGCTTTTACCTCGGAGCAGACGGGCACACGGCAAGGTCCGTTCTTGCGGTGCAGTCCGCAGTTAGTCAGGCGACAGTCACGGTGCTGGGGCCAGCGAGGCTGGTCTTTGCGATGTCAGCTGGGGCCTGCCAGGTAGCAGATGCGTTGCTCGACAGGACGGGGGTGCCCAGGGCCTTTCAGAGGGCAGAGCAATTTCTTCACGGTGCGCTCAGCTTTTCCTTGGTAGGGCTGCAGGGAAGGGGCCACACTCACAGCTGCTTCTCTTTCCAGGGGGGGTGATAGCGCCCACTGTTCCTGGGGCGCAGTTCAGGGGGCAAGTTCACCAGCAAGCCCTTGGAGATTGTCAAAAGCACAAGTAGATTCAAAAAGTCTCTCCGTCTTTTTCTTCCTCTCTCCTTCTTGCAGCAAGGCACCCACCACAGGCCAGTCTCTCAGGCTAGAGACAGTAGTCCTCCATGCAGCTTCCCAGGTCCTTCTCTTCAGGCAGAGTTTCTTCTTGGCACAAACAGGATCTGATTTTTTAGGAGCAGGGCTCCTACTTTTATACCAAGTTTCTTTTGTTCTTTCAGGCCAGGGGGGCCTTTGCATAGCTCACTTCAGCTCTGAAGCACTTTATTTTGCCAAAACAGGTTTCTGCTTTCAGTGTGTGGGGCAGGGCAGAAGACGCTCCGCAGGAGGTGGAGCCAGCATTGTGAGGCCAAGTACAGTCAGGAGCACCTTGTTGACAAGTCTTCCCTCTTCCTGGTCCAGGTGTCGGCCAGAGTCATCAGTCGCTCCCCAGGGGGCGGAGCCAGCATTGTGGTGGCAGAGCACAGCCCTATTCAGAGTCAAGGGGCACTCCCTCCACCCATCCTGGTGTAATCCCTCTATTCACCACCTGTCATCCCCAGCCCTGTCACTCACAGAACCCAGACAGCAGATACACATGAGAGCAGAGGCGGGCTGAAATGGTTAGGAAAGCAAATGCTAACTTTCTAAAAGTAGCATTTGCAAACACAGGATATTAAAATACACTTTACTAAAAGAAGTATTTTATTATTCTGAGTTCAGGCATACTAAACTTGACTTTCTACCATGTTCCCTGAGCCTGCTGGGATTATAGAGTGTAATAATTCCAGCAGCCCATTCTGGCCTATGAGAACAGGTAGCCTTACAATAGTGAAAAACGAAATTGGCTGTAAGTCACTATTAGGACATGCCACACACATCAGGGCTTGTCCTACCTTAAGCTTACAATGCACCCTTCCCTTGGGCCTACCATAGGGGTGACTAATATGAAGTAAAGGGAAGGTTTGGAGGCTGGCAAGTGTGTGCACTTGCCCAGCCAGCATGACAGTACCAGACTGCACGCAGGTTCTGCAGTGGCAGACCCTAGACACATTTTAAAAGACTGCTTCTGTGGGTGGCACAACCAGCGCTGCAGGCCCACTAGCAGTATTTGTATTTACAAGCCCTGGCACTCCTGGTGCACTTTACTGGGGACTGACAGGTACACTTTATATTGGGAGCACTTGCACTGCGGCACGGATTGGCCGTGGCGCAGTGCCCTGAGCAGCTAACACCAGCAAAACATCTGAGGCACATCAGCAAAAAGTAGAAGGGAGACTCACGCCCAGGTGCCAGATCTAACACAGGGCAAGTGATCCATTCCCCACTTGATAATTTGATTTTCATGTCCTAGCCAAAACAAAAGGTATACAAGTCCCCTGCACTCCCGGCTCCCTAATTCAGTAAAATGTTTAAACTGGAAACGTAGCACTTTGAAATGTGTTCTACCGCTGGTCTGTCGAAAGCAGCTGATAACTAAAGCAGACAAAGACAGAAACGCCTTGTTAAAAATTAATATAGACAATTCATATAAAGGGGCATATTATCAAGAACAGCGTTAACATTATAGCAGCTTCAGTGGCAGAAAACTGCCGCTAAAGCGGCGATAATGGGCTTGATATTATGCCCTTGTGAATTACCATAGAAGTCCATGTTCTGGAGTGAACCTGGGCTTCTATGGAATTCACATGGGTATATTATCAAGCCCATTATCGCCCTTTTAGCAGCAGTTTTTTTCCGCTAAAGCAGCAGTACTTTTAACCCCGTTCTTGATAATATGCCCCAAAGTTCTTCTTAAGAATAATGTCTGGCCCTTTGCAAAATGTTAAACGTGAACAGACGGCTGGTGTTTTGCTCGTCGGAAGAATCCTACTGACAATAAAATAAATGGAGGAGCCATGAGCAGGACAAGACTTGCACCCCGACTTTACAGCAGCCCCTCACTCTGCCAAACTCTGAACGAGGTCCTTAGTCAGTTTATATTTCTGATAATCTGCTTGGAAGCGGCAGGAAGTGACAGGCAGGATGCAACAGGCAGGAAGTGACAGGCAGGATGCAACAGGCATGATGTGACAGGCAGGAAGTTACAGGCAGCATGCAACAGGCAGAAATTGACAGGCAGGAAGTTACAGGCAGGATGTGACAGGCAGGACGTGACAGGAAGGATACGACAGGCAGGAAGTGACGGGCAATAAGTGACAGGCAGGAAGTGACAGGCAGGATGCAACAGGCAGGAAGTGACAGGCAGGATGCAACAGGCAGGAAGTCACAGGCAGAAAGTTACAGGCAGGATGTGACAGGCAGGACGTGACAGGAAGGATACGGCAGGCAGGAAGTGACGGGCAATAAGTGACAGGCAAGATGCGACAGGTAGGAAGTGACAAAAGCAGATTCATGCATTTTTAAAATAAGAACTCACACTAAAATATTTGTAGAGTGATCAAATCCACCATTTGGCCACTATTTTTTCAAACTACTTTGTAGAGACAATCAGTCACATTCACTCCTGGGAAGCACTGGTTTGTGGAGCACTTCAACATTATTATCCTGAGTAAAGGGGCCTGTTTGGTGCCATTATAAATACACACAATGGGTCAAATGGTGCATGTAAATGGATTTTCATGGTTTAAATAACACAGAACTCCTTATGTGAAAGGAAGGCACATGGGCAGGCAGGTTCTTGCCTACCTCAGTGTAACTTCATTGACGCCGTTATTTAGACCCAGACAGATTCAGAGCTCAGAGGCGACCACACAGCAATGCTCGCCTTGGTTCGGCTGTTAGCTGCAGACTGTGGGAGGAAACAGAACTGGAGACACTGGGGCAGAGTTACAAGTCCCCTACGCCACCAGTACGTCACTTTTCGTGACGTCCTAGTGGCGCATTTACTGCTTCATATTTACAAGGACAGGAATAGCCAACCTGCGTGGCTTTTACTGTACTTTTAAATATGGCCCCTTTGCACGCAGCACTTTGCGTATAAGGGGCGTTCCATGGGTATTGCTGTGGGTGTTACGAAGCAGAATGGTATGCATTTCCTAGTGAACACTAACGGTTGACGTGTTGTTAGTGTGTAGTGGGTGACACACTAAGAGCAGGAGGAAATGCCCTCCTTTCGGACAGGAGACCCTCACACAGCCCCCCACTCTGGGGTGTCTTGCTTCATCATCGGGTCTGCTCCTTATTGGGTCGGCCCTGCAATACCCGATCGATGCCCTTAACGGGCCTTTTGCCGGAGATCTTTATTTCCTTTAAACGTAAGATGGCGTGCATGTGAGGGCCCTAGTGAGTGTAGATGTAGTGAGTGTAGAAGTGAGATTAAAACAGAAGGAAGTGGTCCACCAAAAACTACTCTAATGATCGTGGCCACTCTCCTGATTAAAAACGTGAAAAAGTTGCCCACCCCTGTTATAAGGTCACGGGACTGTGCGCATTAGGGGTCAACATGTTTCTTGCCAATTACTTTAATTAGAAGGCAATTCTTCAGGACCAAATTAAGATCAATGCACACTTTTTGGTAGTGGTACACAATTTAACTAATAAAGTGACCACCCATACAGCACCCTAAAAAGTGGTACCTGCAGATCTATGACATCAACCTGTGGAAAAATATACGCGTAGAAGTATATCAGGACATTGTATGAACCTATTATACTTATTATAGTGTTGTAATTAAAAGTGTGATTAAAAAGGCATGCATCATACACAGTGGTAGTGACCGTGCACAAAGCGATCTGGAGTAGCAAGAGAGAACTAAAAATTATTCTTATTTTTTTAAAATCTTTTTATTTTTTCAAAGTACAAACAAGACATCAAGGAGGGCCATCACAAAACACACTGTCAGACTGTACACCTTGAGAGAGAAACACGACGGTATTCCGAGAAGATAACAACGCTCCCGAATCCTATTCCAACCCTTTCTCCACTATGTCCCACTCCCTCACTCAGTGCCGCATAGCTCCAGCCCCCCAATCTGTGCTCCATGTGTTGCCTCCCTCAAAGTCTATTAACTCCCACTCCCCCCCCACCCCTGCCGCCGGTGCCATCATGTGACTAGAGAGTGTGAGCAATGTACTATCCTAACGTATGTTCGATACACTATCCATCCCATCTGTTATACTACGAGTCGCTGTGATCCCCCGGAAGTCGAGGACCCACCCCCACGCTCGTCACCCTAGGGTTAGAGGAAGCCGCCTGCGCCTGCGCCTGCGCCTGCGCTTGCTCCCCCTCCACCGAGGAACCCGACTCCGACTCCACATCCGCATCAAGCTGCCTAAGTTCTATCACCAGTGCCTCCCATGCCGCGCCGCCTCCAGCGCCCTATCGCCATGGGACCTTTGGGCTTGTTGCAGGCGAACCGAGCTCTCTATGCCCGCCCACACGAGGAACGCTGCTTTCCACCTAACATAGCTAGGGCCGATCACCGCTTTCCAGTGTGATGTAATTTCCCTTTTAGCCAGGATGAGACCCAAGTCCATAAACATGCTTGTTATTTTAGTCTTATTGGAGTGCGGGAACCAGTGCAGCAGGCATGCACCTTATCCATATCGACCTGTCGCGCAGTCACTCTGCAGAGGGCCGAGGCTACTTCCTCCCAATACGTCCCCAACTGGGGGAAATCCCACAGCATATGGCTCAGATCAGCACGCTGCAACCGGCATCGCGGGCAGACCGCTGTATCCACCCGGAAGTACTGGTTAATTTTAGCTGGCGTGAGGTATGCTGGAACCTAGTATTTCTTGTGCCCTTCCATGCTCTCTTAAGTATCTGCGACCAGGTCGCGTCCGGGATAGTCCTGCTCAAGTCTGCCTCCCAGCGCCCTCGCAGTTTTTGTAACGGGTTACGCTCCTCTCCAAGCATGTGTTTGTATAGGCAGGTGACTGACTTGTACGTACCCGCCGCCATCACGACGTACTGACATGCCCTGCTTAATGGTGGTTCCGAGAGGCCAGCGCCCGAGTGCCTCTGTATGGCTGTAAGCAATGCCGCATGCAGCAGAAAATGGCCGCGTGGGAGACCAAAGGTCTCCTGCAGCATGCCATACGGTAAAAGAGCACCATCCGCATACAAGTCGCCCACAATCTGTAGCCCCAGTTCCTCCCATTCTGCCAGACCCGAACAATCGCCACCGTGAGGCAGTGTCGTGCACATTCCCAGTGGTATTTCGGGTGCGTATGGGCGCTGTTCCCCAATCCTAGAGTGTAAACGTTGCCAACAATACCTCAGGGTGCCCTCAACTAACGACAAATCTGCGGTCCTTAGTCTTTGCTGTAGGTTCACAAAGGATAGAACATGTCGTTGTACCTCTGGAACCGTTCCCCTCTCCGGCCCTCAGAACTCCAGCGCCACCGCCTGAGTGAGAACCTGGAGTTGTGCAGCCAGATAGTATAATTCAAAATCAGGGGCGGAGAGACCCCCCTCAGTTCTAGGTCTCATTAATGTATCTAGTGCTACTCTGCGTCGGCCCGCACCCCAAATGAAGCTGCTCACTGCAGATCGCAGCTGCCGGAAGAATGCAGCTGGTATACGTACGGTCAGGGTCTGGAAATAGTACTACAGACGAGGAAGCGCCGTCTTCTTGAAGAGCGCGACTCGGCCCGCCACCGACAGCGGCAGCGTCCCCCAAAATCGCATGCTACTCCTCAAGCCCCTCATCGCTCGCTCAATATTACCCTCCACAAGATCTTCCTGAGCATGATATATCTGCGTCCCTAGGTAGTGAAGGCATCTCGGCTCCCACATCAGCCCAGGGGGTAAAAGCGGCTGAGCGCACGCGCTCGACACTGGGAACACACAAGTCTTTGTCCCGTTAACCCGTAGGCCTGAGATGTTCCCAAAGCGGTCTAGTAGATCACGCGCCCCCTCCAGTGCCTCTCCCGCGTCTGCCAAGAACATGAGGAGGTCGTCCGCATAAAGCGAAATGTAATGCACCTGACCCCGGAGCTGCAAACCCCTGTACGCCTCCCCTCTCCGAGCGCGAGCCGCCAATGGTTCAATCGCTAGGGCAAACAGCAGCAGGGACAGAGGACAGCCCTGCCTAGTGCCCCTCCTCACCGGGTAGGATGAAGAAACCGCCCTACCCACACAAACCCTAGCAGTCGCCGACGAATATAAAATTTCAGTCCACCGAACATATCCGGCGCCAAGCCCAAACAACGACAAAACTGAATAAAGATAGGGCCATTCAAGGCTATCAAACGCCTCAGCAATGTCCACTGATAGGACCAGTTCCTGCCCTTCTCCACCAAGGCCGCCATCTAACAGTCCCAGCAACCGACGGACGCTACCGGCGGTGTTACGCGTCTGTATACATCCAGCTTGATCCGAATGTATCAGTCGTGTCATAAAGGGGAGAAACCTAGCAGCCAGCACTCGGCTCAATATCTTATAATCGGTCGTGAGCATGGACAGGGGTCTATAAGCATCCGGGTCAATCGGTGGATTTCCTGGCTTAAGGAGTGGAACAATGATGGCTTCCCTAGTAGAAGCCGATAGTATCCCCGTCCGTCCAGCCTCTTGGTACATCACCAACAATCTGGGAGCAAAGAGGTCAATATATTGCAAGTAGAATTCAATAGGCAAGCCATCGCTACCCGGTGTTTTATTACGTGCCAACTGCTTGATAGCACAACGAATCTCAGCCAGTGTGATATCCTGACCTATCGCCTCTGCCTCGTCACCCTCAAGGACGGGTAGCTCCAATCCCTCTAAAAACACTTGAGCGTCACCCTCACCAGCCCGCAAGTGGCTCGTATAGAGATCCGCATAGAAGGATCGAAAATGGTCTTTGATGCGATGTTGCTCATACTCCAGCCGTCCCGTTACGGAAGTTAGCGCCAAAATGGGCTGCATCTCGGAATGGGGTCTGCTAACCAGGCTAGCAACGTGCCTACCTTGTCCCGTTCCGCATGCGCACAAGTCAAGTAACCTTTGTGATCGAAGCACTGCAAGCGCTCCACCCCGGCAGCCACCTCCTCCTTCCGAGACAGTACCAACGCTTGTGTCCTCGAGCCCTCCGAGTGGGACCGCTCAGCATCTCGTAAAGCATGTTCACTCGCGTCCACCTCTTGTAGCAGTAGCTTCCTAACTCCCACCCATTTGGCAATACATAACCCACGGACCACCACCTTGAAAGCGTCCCATTCAAGGGCCGCAGTCGTAGCAGTGCCCGCGTTCTTCTCAAAATAGTGTTTTACCCCATCCCTCAACTCCGTTCGAAAGACCTAGTCCTCCATCATCTCGGGTCGCAACCTCCAGTTCGGGATCGCATGGCGTGCCACCATCCAACAGAAGGACGCTAATAGCGGATTGTGATCTGATATGGTAAGTGTCAAATATTCACTGCTAGCCACCAGTGGCGACAAGGTGGAGCTACACAAGATGGTGTCCAGCTGGACGTGAAGGTCGTGTACCGACGAATAATAGGAATAATCCTTATCACCTGGGTGTTGCACTCTCCAAATATCGAGGAGCCCCGAATTGTCTTGCCAGCGAGCTCGAACCCCTGCCAGTTTATTAATCGGTGCCGTGGGTAACGGTGGGTGGGACCTATCCATGGATACGTCAACTACTGAGTTAAAGTTTCCCCCCAGCAAAACTGGAGTTGTGAAATAATCTGCAAGGACAGAAGACAGAGCCCCGAAGAAGGACGCCTGGTCTACATTAGGAGCATAAATACTACAGAGGGTCACCTCACGCCCATAAAGGCGGCCACGAACCGCAACATAGCGGCCCTCAGGGTCCACCAGTTGGTCCAGCATCTGGAAAGGAACCTCAGCTCTGATCCAAATCAGGACCCCTCGCGCAAACGCTGAATAAGTGGTATAATATAATTGGCCGCGCCAGCCCCTCCGACCTAGTCAGGTGCGTCTCTTGCAAAAGAGCTATCTGCGCGCCCCTGCGAACCAAATAAGAGTGTACTCTATATCTACGTTGCATGGACTGCAATCCCCTAACATTCCAGGTTATACATTTGACATCACGGGACAGCCCAATTCCAACGATACAATAGTCATCCACAGCAGCCCTTCCCTTCTGGCCGTCGGGCGGCAACATCCTCATATGTGTACTCAACACTCAACAGCAGTATTTCGTCAGATACCCTCACCGGCAGGCAAGTCCCCGTAAATGAACCAAACCCATCTCCCAACTCCCTCATCCCTCTCAACACATCACCCACCCCCCCCCAACAACAGGCACTAACATAGTGAATCCCATCCAAACTACCCCAACGACCTGCCCCATACAAATTAAGGCAAATTAACTAGTACCATCCGGTGGGGGTTGGATAGAGCCTAATGGACGACCTGCTGTAAAATCTATAACACGATCAGTGCTCGCCCCACAATCCCCTCTGATACCATTCCTCCCAGGTCCTCCCCAGGGCCCCCACACCCAATACCATCACCCCAGTCCTAGACACTCTGTGTCAGACTCCCGACACCCCTCCTCTACTAGCAGTCCAGTGGCATCCCCACACAGAAAATAAAAGTCTCAACACAGTGTCCTAACCCACTCCAGGCTCCCGTTCTTCCACCACATCACTACCACCCCCATCCACTGAACAAACATTGCCGCTCTCCATTACAGGGCAAAGGCCCCAGTCCCACAGCCAGCACAGAGTCTACTCATCCAGCAGTCCATCCGCCGTCCCAGGAGTGACTGTTGGTAGTTGCTGACCACACTACAAAGAAGACTCTGCCTCTGACTGGCCCTTATCACTTCCAAGATCCGAAGCCTCCGGCGTAGTCCTCAGCAGTTCACCAGAGATCGCCGACACCGCGTCTAAGGCTCCTTTGTGCTCTATAGCCGTTTGAGAGACCGATGGTTTCCGCAGGCCCCGCCTGCGGCGCCGCAGGCTCTGTGACCTGCCAGGCTGAGCGTCAGCAGTCAGCTCCTGCGCCTCCACCCCCGGCCATCCTTTCCCGCTCTGTATGACTCCAGCCAATCCCACGCATCCTACGGCGTGTCATGAAAGTGGGTCTTTCCATCAAGTGCAATGTGCAACCTGGCCGGGAAGAACAGAGAGTATTGAGCCCCCTCAGCCTGTAATTCCTTCTTCACAGCTTCAAAGGACATGCGACATCGCTGCGTGTCAAACAAATAGTCTGAAAATATAGTAACACTACTGTTTTCCACCTGATAAGGGCCGTCACTACGGGCCCTCCAGAGAAGCAGGTCGCGATCGCGAAAGTGCAGCAGCCACTACCGACCGTGGCGGGCGACCCTGCAACGGTGGTTTCGCCGGTACTCGGTGTCCCCGCTCCAAAGTGTAGAAAGTCGATTGCCCTTCGGGGGCCACAACAGCTTGCGGCCAAGTTTCTAAGAAGCTCACCATATCTGATCCCTCAATTTTCTCCGGTAGGCCCACCACGCGGATGTTGTTGCGTCTGTTCCTGCCTTCCGCATCCTCGGCCCTCCGTTCAAGCACCGTAATCCTATCCAGGACACTCGCCATTAATGCTGTTAGTGTGGTCTGTGCTGGGCCTAATTCTTGAAGTGTGGATTCAGTCTGCTTCACCCGGTCCACTAGTTTTGAGTGGTCTTCCCGCAGCAGGCCCAGTCCTGTGGTAACCTGCGCAATGTCCTGCTGAAGAGCAACTCGAGTGTCCGTTATGGCAGCCAATATTTTATCCAATATTTTATCCAATATTTTATCCAACTGGAGCTGTATTCCAGGTTCTTGTGGGATTCCCTGTTCACCTCTATTCTCCTGGGGTGGGGACTCAGCCCCCGATGGCTGAGGGTCTTCCTCCTTTCGACCACGAGGCTTGCCCATTGTTGCGGCCGTGAAATTCCTGCAACCCTGTACTGCAGTGCCATCTGCACTCCCCGCTCAAGTTGGCAGCGTCGCGCTCCCCTCTTCTCTCAGTGATTTCAAAGGGTTCCGCTCACCAATATCTCACTGTTCAAGGTAGCCCCCTGATCCAATGAGCCATCCAGACAGCGCCATTCGCGTTCGCGCCGCTTTCCCAAGCAGGAGGGCCAGTCTACTCGACTCTTCTTTGCTCGAGGCCAGAGCCACCCTGATACACCATGGGCTTGTGGGCGGGGGGGGGGCAGGCCAAGGTATCCCTCATGTCACCGCGCTGATGCGCTCCTTCTGCGATGCTCAGTCCAACCTGCAGCCCTAGTTCAGCTTCCGTAGGGACTCCCTGTCGACGTTCACACGCCCAGCGCCATTCCGCAAAGCCACCTCATAGCGTGCGAGGTCCAGCACCGAGTCGCAAGGCCACCTCTCACAGCCTTCCTTCACCCCTCAGTGTAGAGGAGGACTTTACCAGTCCATTCACCGCTGTCAGGTTGGCGCAGGTCCAGCACCGTATGCCGCCGCCTCCATCCGCCCACACTCTGGTCCCTGAGTGCTTCCTTCAGTGGGCACTGCCCCAGCTCTCGACGCTCAGTTGCGGGTGAGGGGGGAGGTTCCCCCCGCGAAGGAGATGCCCCGCTCCTCTACAAGCTCCCGTCCGCCGCCGGGTCACCAGAGGTATTGCCCCCCTCAGGGACCAGTCACCACAAGCGTGCTTCCAGTATAGGCGAGGGGGGAGCCGCTGATCAAAGGCAGGCTGGGCGCGCCTCGCTCTCAAGGCTGGCAGCATCCTGAGGTCTCCGATGCCTCAGCAGGCCAGACCACCGGCGCAGTCCGTCACGCGCCCTGCAGCCTCAGCTCCGCTGTCCCCGCTCACCTCCGCTCGGGGCTTAACGCCTCCCAGTCACTCCGCCGCTGTCCCGGTCTTCATTCTCGGGGTCCGTGCCCCACGCCACAGAGCCTTTTCAGCTGCAGCACGCCTCGGTCCTCAGCGCCAGCTCCAGCCCGAAAAGACGGCAGAGAGCGGCGCCATCTTGGGTCACTCGGCAGCCAGTCCCCTCTCTTCTTCCCAGGGCGAGGGCGACCGATCCACGCCTAGATTCGGGCGATTCTCAACGCCCCTCACCTCTTGACCGCCCGCCACTCCATAGATCACATCTAGGGGCCCGGGAGGTGCCGAAAACAGGATAAGCTCAGGGGATCGGGCGCGGTGCTCCGTGCTCACGCAGCCTGTACCATCGGCTCTTAAGCCACGCCCTCCAGAAAATTAAAAATGATGGTGACAAAGGAGCAACTAGTGCAGAGTACGAATGCTCCTAATGTCAAGAGAACTCACCCTGTATGGGTCAGGGAGGTGTTAGATCGGTGGCCGGCAGGTGTTCCCACGTAACACCCATGGTCCAAGACACATTTCCAGATTTATGAGGAATAATGCGTCTGAATGCTATGCCTTCCTAGTGGTGGCAAAGGGAGGTGCAACAAGGAGAAATGTTTTTATTTCCCCCTGATTTTTCCTCTTTCAATGCGTGCTGCATTCTACAGCATGCATTGAAAGAGGAAAATGCAAGTAGTGATTGTTTTTGTGCAGGAAGGTGCCCCTTCCTGAACAAAAACAATCTCCCCACGACGCAGGCATCCTTGCACCATGGTGCAAGGGTGCCTGCGCCGGCGCATAGCAGCTGTTTGTGCGCGAGCGCAGGGGAGAGCACCGAGAAGCGACATATCATTGTAAACATGTTGCATTCCTGAGCTTTGGAAGTGAATCAGTACGGCGCAGCCAAAGGGCTTGCGGAATGCACTGAGTCACTTTCTTATAAGTTTTCCCCACTGTGTCTATGCGACTCTTTACTCTCAGTTGTGCTCAATGGTCACACGATGAATAAGTGACTTTTGTAATCATACAAACTTAGTAACAACTCAGAAAAGATGCTTCATTTAATTTTAATGGGAGATTCTGAACATGATTTTCTCACACCTTCGCATTAAGCGCCTTTGCGCTGTTTCTGGGCTTCTGCCTTCATTTTTGGGAGGGTCTGTGTCCAGAAGTCCACCCTGCGCTCCTTCAGCTTTGTGCCCACCTCGGACTCCAGGTCTAGCACCAGGTATCTCTCATCGCCATCATAGAGCGGCCACTCGTGGAGACCATCGCCATTGGGGCTCCTGGAATGAAAGAGAGGTTCCTGCTGTTACTGAGGTGAAAACCCCCCCAAAGAACAACCCCCAAAGAACAACTGAAAGGAAAGAGAGGTGCCTGCTGTCACTGAGGTGAAACAACCCCCAAAGAGCTCCAGGAAGGAAATAGAGGTGCCTGCTGTCACTGAGGTGAAACAACCCCCAAAGAACAACCCCCAAAGAGCAACCCCCAAAGAGCTCCGGGAAGGAAAGAGAGGTGCCTGCTGTCACTGAGGTGAAACGACCTCTATCGAACAACCCCCAAAGAGTAACTGGAAGGTAAGAGAGGTGCCTGCTGTCACTGAGGTGAAACAACCCCCAAAGAGCTCCGGGAAGGAAAGAGAGGTTCCTGCTGTTACTGAGGTGAAAACCCCCCCAAAGAACAACCCCCAAAGTACAACTGGAAGGAAAGAGAGGTGCCTGCTGTCACTGAGGTGAAACAACCCCCAAAGAACAACCCCCAAAGAGCAACCCCCAAAGAGCTCCGGGAAGGAAAGAGAGGTGCCTGCTGTCACTGAGGTGAAACAACCTCCATCGAACAACCCCCAAAGAGTAACTGGAAGGGAAGAGAGGTGCCTGCTGTCACTGAGGTGAAACAACCCCCAAAGAGCTCCGGGAAGGAAAGAGAGGTTCCTGCTGTTACTGAGGTGAAAACCCCCCCAAAGAACAACCCCCAAAGTACAACTGGAAGGAAAGAGAGGTGCCTGCTGTCACTGAGGTGAAACAACCCCCAAAGAACAACCCCCAAAGAGCAACCCCAAAGAGCTCTGGGAAGGAAAGAGAAGTGCCTGCTGTCACTGAGGTGAAACAACCCCCAACGAACAACCCCCAAAGAGTAACTGGAAGGGAAGAGATCTCTGACCGACCCCTGCCCTCACCACGTCTTCAACAAGGCGGGCGCTGTCATCGCGCCCCACCTGCGGGACATCATCAACACCTCCTTCGACACCGCTATCTTCCCGGAGAGCTGGAAGCACGCCGAACTCAGCGCCCTACTAAAGAAGCCATCAGCCGACTCCACGGACCTCAAGAACTACCGCCCCATCTCGCTGCTCCCGTTTCCTGCAAAAGTCATCGAGAAGACATTCAACAAGCAGCTGGCTGCCTTCCTCGAGACAAACGGATCCCTCGACCCCTCGCAGTCTGGCTTCCGGGCAAACCACAGCACCGAGACCGCCATGATCGCTGCCACCGATGACATCCGTGCCCTGCTCGACAACGGAGAAACAGCGGCCCTCATCCTCCTAGACCTCTCTGCGGCCTTCGACACTGTCTGCCACTGTACCCTAGTACAGCGCCTCAGCAACGTCGGAGTCCAGGAGAAGGCACTGGAGTGGATCATCTCCTTCCTCGCGGGGAGAACACAGAGAGTCCGCCTCCCTCCGTTCAGATCGGAAGCCACCGAAGTCATCTGCGGCGTCCCTCAAGGCTCCTCGCTCAGTCCAACCCTCTTCAACGTCTACATGGGCCCCCTCGCAGACATCGCACGCCAGCACAACCTCAACATCATCTCCTACGCCGACGACACCCAGCTGATCCTCTCCCTCACCAACGACCCCGCCACCACCAGAGACAACCTACACGAAGGGATGAAAGAGGTAGCCGAATGGATGAAGAGCAGCCGCCTGAAACTGAACTCGGACAAGACGTAAGTCCTCATCCTGGGATCCACACCCTCCGCCTGGGACGACTCCTGGTGGCCCCCCGCCCTGGGCAGCGCACCCCAACCTACAGACCACGCACGCAACCTGGGCTTCATCCTGGACTCCTCCCTCTCCATGACCAGACAAGTCAACGCTGTCTCCTCGTCGTGCTTCAACATCCTGCGCATGCTACGTAAGATCTTCCGGTGGATCCCCACCGAGACCAGGAAGACGGTCACCCAGGACCTCGTCACCAGCCGTCTGGACTACAGCAACTCCCTCTACGCCGGAACCACCGCCAAGCTCCAGAAGAGACTTCAGCGGATCCAGAACGCCTCAGCACGTCTCATCCTGGACATCCCCCGGCGCAGCCACATCTCCGGACACCTGAGAGACCTGCAGTGGCTCCCGGTCAACAAGAGAATCACCTTCCGACTCCTCACCCACGCACACAAAGCCCTACACAACCAAGGCCCGGGATACCTCAACAGCCGCCTCAACTTCTACGCTCCCAAACGCCAGCTTCGATCGACCGGCCACGCCCTCGCCACCGTCCCCCGCATCCGAAGAGCCACCACAGGAGGACGGTCCTTCTCCTACCTCGCCGCCAAGACATGGAACTCCCTCCCGATCCACCTCCGCCGGACCCAGGACCACCTCGCCTTCAGGAAGCAATTCAAGACCTGGCTGTTCGAGCAGTAGCGGACCCCCCCTCCCTGGCGCCTTGAGACCCTTTGGGTGTGTAGTGCGCTATATAAATGCTGTGATTGATTGATTGATTGATTGATTGATTGAAGAGAGGTGCCTGCTGTCTCTGAGGTGAAACAACCCCCAAAGAGCAAGTTGAAGGGAAGAGAGGTGCCTGCTGTCTCTGAGGTAAAAACAACCCCCAATGAACAACCCCCAAAGAGCTCCGGGAAGGAAAGAGAGGTGCCTGCTGCCACTGAGGTGAAACAACCCCCAACGAACAACCCCCAAAGAGCTCCTGGAAGGAAAGAAAGGTGCTTGCTGTCACTGAGGTGAAAAAAACCCCAAAGGGCTCCTGGGAGGGAAGAGAGGTGCCTGCTGTCACTGAGGGGAAACAACCCCCAAAGGGCTCCTGGGAGGGAAGAGAGGTGCCTGCTGTCACTGAGGGGAAACAACCCCCAAAGAGCTCCTGGAAGGAAAGAGAGGTGCCTGCTGTCACTGAGGGGAAACAACCCCCAAGGAGCTCCTGGAAGGAAAGAGACGTGCCTGCTGTCACTGAGGTAAAACAACCCCCAAAGAACAACCCCCAAAGAGCAACTGGAAGGGAAGAGAGGTGTCTGCTGTCACTGAGGTGTAAAAACCCCCAAAGAGCTCCTGGAAGGGAAGAGAGGTGCCTGCTATCACAGATGTGTAAAAACCCCCAAAGAGCTCCTGGAAGTAAAGAGAGGTGCCTGCTGTCACTGAGGGGTAACAACCCCGAAAGAGCTCCTGGAAGGGAAGAGAGGTGCCTGCTATCACAGATGTGTAAAAACCACCAAAGAGCTCCTGGAAGGAAAGAGAGGTGCCTGCTGTCACTGAGGGGTAACAACCCCCAAAGAGCTCCTGGGAGGAAAGAGAGGTGCCTGCTGTCACTGAGGGGTAACAACCCCCAAAGAGCTCCTGGGAGGGAAGAGAGGTGCCTGCTGCCACTGAGGTGAAACAACCCCCAAAGAGCCCCTGGAAGGAAAGAGAGGTGCCTGCTGTCACTGAGGTGTGACAACCCCCAAAGAGCTCCCGGAAGGTAAGAGAGGTGCCTGCTGTCACTGAGGTGTGACAACCCCCAAAGAGCTCCTGGAAGGAAAGAGAGGTGCCTGCTGTCACTGAGGTGTGACTACCCCCAAAGAGCTCCAGGAAGGTAAGAGAGGTGCCTGCTGTCACTGAGGTGTGACAACCCCCAAAGAGCTCCAGGAAGGTAAGAGAGGTGCCTGCTGTCACTGAGGTGAAACAACCCCCAAAGAGCTCCTGGAAGGAAAGAGAGGTGCCTGCTATCACTGAGGTGTAACAATCCCCAAAGAGCTCCTGGAAGGAAATAGAGCTGCCTGCTGTCACTGAGGTGTGACAACCCCAAAAGAGCTCCTGGAAGGAAAGAGAGGTGCCTGCTGTCACTGAGGTGAAACAATCCCCAAAGAACAACCCCCAGAGAGCTTTTGGAAAAAAAGAGAGGTGTCTGCTGTCACTGAGGTGAAACAACCCCCAAAGAACAACACCCAAAGAGCTTCTGGAAGGAAAGAGAGGTGCCTGCTGTCACTGAGGTAAAACAACCCCCAAAGAGCTCCTGGAAGGAAAGAGAGGTGCCTGCTATCACTGAGGTGTAACAATCCCCAAAGAGCTCCTGGAAGGAAATAGAGCTGCCTGCTGTCACTAAGGTGTGACAACCCCCAAAGAGCTCCTGGAAGGAAAGAGCTGCCTGCTGTCACTGAGGTATAACAAACCCAAAGAACAACCCCCAGAGAGCTTTTGGAAAAAAAGAGAGGTGTCTGCTGTCACTGAGGTGAAACAACCCCCAAAGAACAACCCCCAAAGAGCTTCTGGAAGGGAAGAGAGGTGCCTGCTGTCACTGAGGTAAAACAACCAACAAAGAACAACCCCCAAAGAGCTTCTGGAAGGAAAGAGAGGTGCCTGCTGTCACTGAGGTAAAACAACCAACAAAGAACAACCCCCAAAGAGCTCCTGGAAGGAAAGAGAGGTGCCTGCTGTCACTGAGGTGAAACAACCAACAAAGAACAACCCCCAGAGAGCTCTTGGAAGGAAAGAGAGGTGCCTGCTGTCACTGAGGTGAAACAACCAACAACGAACAGCGACCAAAGAGCTCCTGGAAGGAAAGAGAGGTGCCTGCTGTCACTGAGGTGAAACAACCAACAAAGAACAACCCCCAGAGAGCTCTTGGAAGGAAAGAGAGGTGCCTGCTGTCACTGAGGTGAAACAACCTCCAAAGAGCTCCTGGTAGGAAAGAGAGGTGCCTGCTGTCACTGAGGTAAAACAACCAACAAAGAACAACCCCCAAAGAGCTTCTGGAAGGAAAGAGAGGTGCTTGCTGTCACTGAGGCGAAACAACTAACAAAGAACAGCGACCAAAGAGCTCCTGGAAGGAAAGAGATGTGCCTGCTGTCACTGAGGTGAAACAACCCCCAAAGTGCCCAGAGACCCAAAGAGAGGGTTGATTTATGGGTGTCCCTCGTTTACTGTGGTTAACCCTTACCCGCTGCGGGCGAAGTTCGCCCACTGCCTCATCATGGTCTTGCTAAGAGTTTCCTCCTCTTCTGTGAAATTAACTAAAAGAAGACACAATAATGAAAATGTTAATTGTCTCACAGATTCCGAGTGTTTGTTCTTTTTATGGAATGGCTGTCAAGCTTTGTGTCAGTTTGTAGTTTTAGGACAGAGGTGGGAGGTGGACATCATGTGTGCATCCCTGTTTCAGAGGACTGAGAGCTGCCCTAAGCCAGGGGTTAATTTGAGAGTGCAGGGCCCTTGTCCCGAGACGTCACCTTGCACCGCCCATTGCCCCTGACAGTGCCGCCAATGACAGAACCAGCACGACTAACCATCCCCCTCCCACAAGTGTGACGATTCAAACTTTTAATATACATTACAAATGGCATACCTTCAGTCTAAGCTGCTCTTATAGCTTTGGGTGGCAAGTGTGTTATTTTGAATGTATATTGAATTTTTAAACACCTGTGGTTGTGATCATCATCAAGTTAGGCACATAGCACCATCATGTGGCAGGATTTCAAAAGCGCTGGTGTTGACAAGAAAATGCAGGTGCCGAGCTATTGAAACCGCCTGCTCAAATTAAGCACTGCCTCAGTCCCCCCTGAGTATATCTGAGTCTGAGCAGACAGGAGCGGGTATTCTTGGATAAAGGCATCTGCCTCACCATCAGGGACTCTTCAGGCCAAAGATGTCTCTTCATCCCATCAGTAATGTAATATTAACTCTCAACACAACAGACACTCACAGAAAACAGCATAGGAATACAACATGGGACAATACATAACTTGTATAATCCAGGGAGAGGTGTTTAGTCCAGGGGACTTGAATATTTGATTGTGTGAAATATATGGCACCCTCGGACAGAATGATATGAGCTCAGATGGCAATTCAGACCATCACGAGAAACCTACATGATGCCAGCGGCACTGCCCCTCTCACCTCCTGAGGTCACACCATCCTGCATCTGGCCCAGAGAGGGTCAGAAGCCTGTCCCTGCAGTTACCAGAGAACAGTTCCCACAGGAGTGCCCCCCCCCCCACCCCCGAGAGGTTTCTTTACTTTTTTCGTGTCACAAGCCCTCTCAAAGGCTGTGAACCATTTGGTGATGTCATCACCTTCCTCAAATTTAGGGACAATCCCTTTGGGGATTTTAGGACCATAAGACCGCTCTTTATCCTTATTATTGGTATTACTGCCACCATTGATGGGTGCTAACCCCATCTCCTTCCTTTCTTTCTCTAGAGCCAAGGGTCTGGACTCTAGTTCTAATCTCCTGGCCAGCTTTGCTAAAATGCTGTCCTCTTCACTGGGGAGTTCTCCAATGTTTTCTCTGGGACCTCGTCCACCTGTGTGGTCTCTAGGTCCCCAGAGATTGATTCTTGGAGTTAAGGGTATGGAGTCCCTTTCCTCCCTAGGGATTGTTGGAGGGGGGCATTATCCCCCACATCCTCCTCCTTTTCCCCTTCTGACTGGTCATCACCCTGTTCAGAGGGGTGGCCTTTTGCATACTCAGCCAGGAGCTCATGGAGCCCTTGTTTGGTTGAATGCTGGCCCATTTGGATATTTTTAAAGGCTACAAAAGGACCTCAATTCCTTGAAAGTCAAGTGTACGTAAGGTGTGAGGTTGAGCTCCTCAACCGGGTCCTGCATGTTGTTACCTTCACTAGTAGCTGGGTTCTTGTGAGACATTCTAACCAGACAGTTCTAACCCTCTGCCCTGACTACAGTGACTTGTATTTCTCTAATATTCTAAGGGGACCTAAGCAAGGCCCTGACAAGACTGTTAGTATTTTGGAAAAACCAATTTAGGAAAATCAGAATTCTAAATACAATTTATGAGCTCTGTCGTGTGACCAGATGGTAACCAAGTAGTCCAACAAATGCAAGTTTGTATCCCACCGCTAATCCACCAATGTACGAACGTGGCTCTGTATATACTGCACCAAAGTAAGGTTCAGTGTGCACAGAGTACACAGTCCCCAGAGGTTTGGCAGAGGTTAGTGTTAGATATGACCTTACTCTCTGAAGTGGTCGCTTGGTCGAGCAGTAAGGCTGTACCAGAGGACAGTGTAACGCATTTGTTGTACACACTCAGTCAGCACAAGGTTTCACACACTCAAGAACTGAACTCTAGGCCAATTGTTTTGTATATAAAAATATATTGTTGTTTTATTTTAGAACCAACAAGTAGGTATAAAAATACTCTCTCAGATGGAGTTACTACAGATGAATACTTTTAATTAGCAATAGAATTTTTAATGCAATAGATACAGTTGTTGCAATATGCAACACAATCTTAACACAATAATAACATTGAGCTCAAGGGGAATTTAAAGTAAATGCAATATCAATTACTTTGCGTATGTTTTTCTTACTCAGGGCTGGATCCTGGATTCAGCCCTGGTGCATCTCCTGTAAACAGTGGAAAGAAATCGTTTTTGTTAAACAGGCGATTTTTAAGGAATATTTGTAAGTTTCAAATTATCGACACTTAGAAGAATTTCTGGCAAAAACCTGGCAATGTTATCCTATGGAGGAAAATCAAGTTATCAGAAAATCAAAGTTGTATTACTTTTTAGGGTCAGTGCTGGGCACAAAGATCCAGCACTGGGATCTCTCCTGGTAACATGTGAGTAATTTTCTTTTAGTTTATCAGATGATTTTTAGGCAATATTTCAAACTTTCAAAACTCGACACTTTGAAGAATTTCCAAGTGAAAACCAGTCAATGTGACCCTAGGCAGAAAATGCAAGTTATCGAATTTCGAGTAAGTATTTGACTGGCTGAGTTAAGGTTCTGGGGTAAGACTCTGAGGTCTCCCAGGGTCAGGTAGGTACTGTAGTTACACCCTCAGCGGCACAGAGGCAGCCGGGTGCAGAGTGAGTAGGCCCAATGTTAGCCCATGGAGGGCAGGGGGCCTTTGGTTGGTGGCTGCTAGCAGGCAGGCCCCGCGGCTGTGGGAGCTGAGCTCCTGCTCACTTACACAGGGCAAGTGGGGAAGTAGAATAGAACAGATGCTGCACTTCCAGTGGCTCTCAGACGGCTGGTGCAGGGTGCTTTTGGACCATGGGGCGCCCAATGTATTTCAACGGGAAAGCTACAAGAAGAAGAAAGGCTGCAAGCTCGGGGACGAAGAATCTTCAGGTGCGACCACCACTTCGAGGGGTAAGTTGGGATCTTGGAGGATAGGTAGGCACCCCAGAGGAGGGCACAGGGGGCCACAGGGCGCCGGGTGCAGGGGTGGCTTTTGGTGTCGGGAAATCTTACCTTCAGCTGGTCGCAGTTGGAGGCGTCCCTGGTTGTGAGGCTGCAGGCGTCATCAGGAGCATTGAGGAGGGTTCTTGGATGCTGGATTCATGGTCACAGTCACCGGGAGGACCTCCTTGTGGTCTTTATTCACTCAGGCACGGGCCGGGCTCAGCGGGTGCAGAGTGTGCTGGATTCGCGGTTCAAGATTTCACTGCGCCTATTCAAGGACGCCACTACGTCAAAACCCTATGCCTGCTTGGAGCAGGCATAAGGAGTCACGCAGTGTATTAGGAATAGGCCTCCCATACATTGCTGGAGTTGCGTCGTGCTTGCGACACAACTCCAGCAATGCGTGACTTTTCCACCAACAGATGCGTCAACATTTCTGACACAAATGTCAATCCTTGCGCCATGGTGGCACCAGGGTTTCGCACGCAGGTGCAGGAAACCTGACGCATCTACACAGATGATGTAGCCGTATGGCTAAAACGGTCGACTTCGAAGCTGGGGAACCGGGCTTGAGTCTCAGCAGGAACGCTCAACATCCTGTAATTCTGGTCAAACCACGTAATCTCCCCGCGCCTAACAAAACAAAGAACAATGCAGCACACATTAAAACAGCAAAAATGAGAAGAAATGAAGCATTTCCCCTAGTTGTGCCAGGGTAAGACCCGGTTTCCCTGGTCTTAATTCTGGCGCTGCCTTCTATTTACGCCTCCCTTGTAAATAGAGGCAGTGTCAGACTCAATGGGGGTTGCGGTGGAACGCCCACGCAACACCCGTTGCCCACCATTTTCTCGCTAACCATAGCGTGAAAGGGGGTCTTATATACAAGGCGGTGTTAGGCCACATTAACTGGATTAACACTGCCTTGTAAATAAGAGGAAGCCTCTATCGCCACCACAACTTCACTAAAAGTGACGTTCCCGTGGCGATAGCAGCTTATAAATATGCCCGATGTGTGGCCATTCCGCTCATGTTATGATCTCTTCAAAGAGAATGCAATGCCAGTGCCGCGACACCCATGATTTTGGTGAAATGATCCCATACCTCAGTCACCAATATGTTTCTGGCTGTGTGATCCTAATGTCAGAATGCCTGTGATAGAGCACTTTACATCCTTACTCTGAATAGGGGAAGGGCCATCCAGGAAGGCGGTGCCAAAGACAAAGAAAACGTCATCCGCATGATCAGCCTTCACGTAGGACGGTCTGGAGCCTTGAAGAAAGCTGGACGGGTGCCGAAATTCATACAGGTACGTTGGGATGTTCGCATCTGTGGGGAGAAAGGCCGTCAGCACGTCATATCTTCCAAATAAATACTACATATTTATTATTTTATTGTGAAATATGTTTTTAAATTTTTTAATTCAGAATGTATTAATGTAACTTTTTTTGCTATTAAATATAATTAAATTAAGTGTAATTAATTCTATACATCACTTTTATTCATTTTTAATGCAGAATACAAAGATTATTATAAGGGAGAATTTATTTTTTGATTTAAATTTCAGAAAATATTTTTTAACTAATATACTTACATTAATTGAATATGTAATTCAAAATTAAGTTAATAGTGATGTAGCATTTTTTGGTTTGTTCTTTAATTAGATAAAAATAAAAATATTTAGCAATTTATTTGAGTTAAATAAACGTATTAACTTTTCCTATACTTTATCATAGGGAGCCCCCCACCGTTGGGCAGAGAGCCCTGAACCGTGTATACGCTGCTGCTCTTGACCATGGGGTGCTGTGATATGTTAGTCTGTGGCTTGGCTAGGTCATGTGACAGGGTGTTGGGGTGTTTATGCGAGTGAGTGCTATAATAGTTCATGGTCTATTGTGTTACTATTGTGTTAACCTATAACAGGGTATGTTCTGGTAGGGTGTCTTATGTGGTGTTGGTCATTATGCTATGGTGTGTTGCTTACAGTTGTGTCACGCTATGCTATGTTATATCTGGAAGTGCGATATGGTGCGGCATGCTGGGCTATCCTGGTATGGCAGCATGTTTTATGTTCTCATGATGTGGTATGCTTAGTTATGGTGTGTTATGTTGTCTTGCCGAATGCTGTGTAGTTTTAAGTCAGTGTGTGTTATGTTGTATCATACAGTGATAGGCTGTAAGATTTCATGATATTTGTGCTATGTTGTGCTATACTGTGCTGTGTTATGGTGTGCTACGTTTTTTTCTGCTTTGCTGGTTTAGTTTATGGTGTGTTATGTGTGTATGTGCATGTCATGCCATTTTTAAGTTAGGGTGTGTTATGTTCTATCATACAGTGCTAGGCTGTCATATTTTATGCTTAATGATATGTGGTGTCATGCTGTGCTTTGTTGTGCTGTGCTGTGTTATGTTATGGTGTGATGCCTTGTGCTGTGCTGCGATAGGGTATGATATGTTGAATCAGGCTTGCTTTCCTGTGTCATGTTAGAGTGCATTGTGTCAGGCAAGCAGCTCCCCACACACATCTGCTCATGCCTGCAGCCTGACATAAAGACTGCCTGATGTGCACTGACCTGAACCTATAGGAACCCTTATGGGACAATCAAAATGTCTTAACGGACAGCCCATCATGAGACAGCCAAACATGACTGCCACAAGAAAGCCAGTGGCTGCAAAAGGCTGACCCATACCCACCCTATATACTTATTCTTATTGGATGTTGCTGCTGACATGAAGTCACACAGTGCCCTGAAGCTGTCTCCAGGCAGACCTTACAAGACCCAGCATTTGAGTTCCTGACAGCCAGAACAACTGAAGCTCGCCTCTCTCTCCTCGTGCATGGACCACTTTGAAGATCACTGCCTCAGTTCCTGGCACAAACAATGCTTCGAAGCTCACCTTTTCACTCCCTGACTCTCGGAACAAGTGAGCTCACCTCTTTGGTTTCTGGCTCATGGGGCATTCGAAGCTTACATTTTCAGCCTCTGGTGCGCACAACAATTTGAAGCTCGCCTCTTCAGCCCCTGATGAGTACAAAACCTTAAAGCTCCCTTCCTCAGCCTCTGATTCATACAACACTTTGAAGCTCACCTCTTCAGCCCCTGATGATTACAACTCTTTGAAGCACACCTCTTTAGCCCCTGGTGCATACAACACTTTGAAGCTCACCTCTTCAGCCCCTGATGCACACAACACTTTGAAGCACACCTCTTCAGCGCCTGGTGCATACAACACTTTGAAGCTCACCTCTTCCGCCCTTGGTTTCTTACAGCACTTTGAAGCTCACCTCTTCAGCCCCTGGTGCCTACAACACTTTGAAGCACACCTATTCAGCCCCTGGTGCATACAACACTTTGAAGCTCACCTCTTCTGCCCCTGATGATTACAACACTTTGAAGCACACCTCTTTAGCCCCTGATGATTACAACACTTTGAAGCTCACCTCTTTAGCCCCTGATGATTACAACACTTTGAAGCACACCTCTTCAGTGCCTGGTGCACACAACACTTTGAAGCTCACCTCTTTAGCCCCTGATGATTACAACACTTTGAAGCACACCTCTTTAGCCCCTGTTGCACACAACACTTTGAAGCACACCTCTTCAGCGCCTGGTGCCTACAACACTTTGAAGCTCACCTCTTTAGCCCCTGATGCACACAACTCTTTGAAGCACACCTCTTCAGCCCCTGATGATTACAACACTTTGACGTTTACCTCTTTAGCCCCTGGTGCCTACAACACTTTGAAGCACACCTCTTCAGCGCCTGATGATTACAACACTTTGAAGCACACCTCTTCAGTGCCTGGTGCACACAACACTTTGAAGCTCACCTCTTTAGCCCCTGATGATTACAACACTTTGAAGCACACCTCTTTAGCCCCTGGTGCATACAACACTTTGAAGCTCAGCTCTTCAGCCCCTGATGCACACAACACTTTGAAGCACACCTCTTCAGCGCCTGGTGCACACAACACTTTGAAGCTCACCTCTTCCGCCCTTGGTTTCTTACAGCACTTTGAAGCTCACCTCTTCAGCCCCTGGTGCCTACAACACTTTGAAGCACACCTATTCAGCCCCTGGTGCATACAACACTTTGAAGCTCACCTCTTCAGCGCCTGGTGCCTACAACACTTTGAAGCTCACCTCTTTAGCCCCTGTTGCACACAACACTTTGAAGCACACCTCTTCAGCGCCTGGTGCCTACAACACTTTGAAGCTCACCTCTTTAGCCCCTGATGCACACAACTCTTTGAAGCACACCTCTTCAGCCCCTGATGATTACAACACTTTGACGTTTACCTCTTTAGCCCCTGATGCACACAACACTTTGAAGCACACCTCTTCAGCGCCTGGTGCACACAACACTTTGAAGCTCACCTCTTCCGCCCTTGGTTTCTTACAGCACTTTGAAGCTCACCTCTTCAGCCCCTGGTGCCTACAACACTTTGAAGCACACCTATTCAGCCCCTGGTGCATACAACACTTTGACGTTTACCTCTTCAGCGCCTGGTGCATACAACACTTTGAAGCTCACCTCTTTAGCCCCTGTTGCACACAACACTTTCAAGCACACCTCTTCAGCGCCTGGTGCCTACAACACTTTGAAGCTCACCTCTTTAGCCCCTGATGCACACAACTCTTTGAAGCACACCTCTTCAGCCCCTGATGATTACAACACTTTGACGTTTACCTCTTTAGCCCCTGATGATTACAACACTTTGAAGCACACCTCTTCAGCGCCTGGTGCATACAACACTTTGAAGCTCACCTCTTTAGCCCCTGGTGCATACAACACTTTGAAGCTCAGCTCTTCAGCCCCTGATGCACACAACACTTTGAAGCACACCTCTTCAGCGCCTGGTGCACACAACACTTTGAAGCTCACCTCTTCCGCCCTTGGTTTCTTACAGCACTTTGAAGCTCACCTCTTCAACCCCTGGTGCCTACAACACTTTGAAGCACACCTATTCAGCCCCTGGTGCATACAACACTTTGAAGCTCACCTCTTCTGCCCCTGATGATTACAACACTTTGACCTTTACCTCTTTAGCCCCTGATGATTCAACACTTTGAAGCTCACCTCTTTAGCCCCTGGTGCACACAACACTTTGAAGCACACCTCTTCAGTGCCTGGTGCACACAACACTTTGAAGCACACCTCTTCAGCCCCTGGTGCACACAACACCTTGAAGCTCACCTCTTTAGCGCCTGATGCACACAACACTTTGAAGCACACCTCTTCAGTGCCTGGTGCACACAACACTTTGAAGCACACCTCTTCAGCCCCTGGTGCACACAACACCTTGAAGCTCACCTCTTTAGCCCCTGATGCACACAACACTTTGAAGCACACCTCTTCAGTGCCTGGTGCACACAACACTTTGAAGCACACCTCTTCAGCCCCTGGTGCACACAACACCTTGAAGCTCACCTCTTTAGCCCCTGATGCACACAACACTTTGAAGCACACCTCTTCAGCCCCTGGTGCACACAACACCTTGAAGCTCACCTCTTTAGCCCCTGATGCACACAACACTTTGAAGCACACCTCTTCAGCCCCTGATGATTACAACACTTTGACGTTTACCTCTTCAGCCCCTGGTGCCTACAACACTTTGAAGCTCACCTCTTTAGCCCCTGGTGCGTAGAAACATTTAAAGTTCCACTTTTGTTTGTTTTGTGGCTCATAGAACATATTGAGAGTATTACCGATGCTCCCGGTTCTCTGAACGCTCAAGACTCACCTCGGTTGTACCTTGCTCTTTCCACAGTAGGAACAACAAACATGAAATCCCCAACCATCTGCAGGAAGCTGTCCCTGCGTTCTGAAGAGTTCCTCGCATCGTCCAGATACTCCTTTTTGAGCAGGTGGAATAAGCCAGGTCCAGCTCCCTGATGGAGAAGCAAAGGATGCATCAAAGAACCGAAGCCATATCAGCTGCGCTAATTCACTGCCAGATAAACTCCCTTTCGGCAGCCTTTCTGGTTCCTGATCCGTTGGCCACGGAAAATTCACTCATGCTTTATAGATAGGATTGGAGCCCACTCTTCTCAGGAGAGCTCATTCATGTTATTGGTGGAGACGGCTAATAGGACTTCAAGGGGCATATTTACAAGCCCCTATCGTCACCTCAAGGTTGCTTTCAGTGACGTTGTGGTGGCGATAGAGGCTTTGCCTTACATTACAAGGCGGCGTTAAGCCACTTAATATGGCTTGACGCCCCCTTCCGAAGAAGGCACCCTTTCACTCTTTACCTAGTGTGAAAGGGGAGGGCAGTGGGTGTTGTGGTGGGCGTTCAACCACAACAACCATTGACTTTGACGCTGCCCCCTAATTACAAGGGTGCCATAAATAGGAGGCAGTGCCAAGCTTAAGACCATGAAAAACCTGGTCTTAGCATGGCACAACGAGGAGAAATGCTCCATTTATCCTCAAATCAAATCAAAGTCTCTTTATTCGATTCAAAGAATCATTAAAGCATTTCATAAAATCTTTAAAAACATTTCACTGAAAATCCCATCAGGTACAAACATTAGGTACATGTTCACTAAGGAATAAGGTGCAACATATTGTACAAATTTAGATATCCATTTAATCATAGTACTAAAAGGCATTGGTCAGCTTAAAATATTGTAAGTATAAAGTGAAAATGCATACTCAGTTAATCCATGCCGACAATAAAATAAAACATTAAGTATCAATGAAATACATTTTGCTAGTTTGCCTTTATGAGAACTAAACTGGGCCAAGCAATTCATAATATATATATATGAAGTCAAATAATCAGGCATGAATCTAATATATTTACATTAAAAATCCTGCCTTCTCTTTTTCCTTATATTTCTAGAAGCCCAAAAAAATCTACAAACGCCGAATACAAAGAGTTGTGAGCTATCTGATCTTAGTAATCTCAGCATCTCTATGAAATTCCTGATGGTCAAACTTCCACATAGCGGCTTCATCCATTTTCTTCTGGGCATTGCATATGCAGTGCAAAAAAATAAAACGCGCAATGTCTTCGTTTGCACCTGATGGACATAAGGTACACTTAGGGTCCCTTGCCTTAGTCTGCCACATGGGCCCTTCAGCTGGAAAGGCCTCTACCTGGAGTATCTCACATCCTCATTTCAGATAGAGAGTCTTTGATAGTTGAGGTTCAATTTCGTCCAAACATGGCGCGAAGCTCGTGGTCATTTTAAAAGACAAAAATTGTGCAGTGAGTCTCCCTGATGCACAGCTTAAACTGACTTTGTGCAAGATAAAATTCCAATAAATGTGCTTGATCTCGCTCTTTGATTATGGCGTCAGCAGGCTGGGGATGACCCAAAACATACTCAGATCTAAGTCAAGGAGCCATTTTTGGATGAGGTGACATGAACATCCCTTCCAGGAGCTCACTCAAGTTCTGCCTATATGTTTCTAATTCTGCAGTAGTCCAAATTCTAACCCAACAAGACAGCGATATCCATGCGGCTAAATGTTCCAGTCTTTTTATACCAATATCGTAGGTTAGCGGGATCACTAGCGTACATGGGGGTAGGGACGTGAACATTCTCAGAATGTACGCCAGGGTCATTTTAGTTTTATTCAGCGGCCAACCTTCTGAACCTTGACTTGCATGGAAGAGACGCAGCTTGCACTGATCATCTGTAATCCTCTCTTTCTTGCCCTTTGACCCTCGCTGCTTCGTTTATCCTAATTGCGGAGCATTTATTACATTGTGGTGCTCACCACTGTATAGTTATAGTGAAGACTAGTTACCAAAGGAAATTGATTATTTGTTTTGCTAATAACTTTGGTGATGTTTGACCAAACTCTATGAAACTTTCCCCCAAAAAAGTTCAACCACCTCAGCTTGAGTGATCCTTCAAGTGGGAGCTGAGACAAAAGAGGGGTCCCAAAACACAACTTTCCCATGCAATTTCCAAAGAGATTTTTGAACAGCGCTACAGTCAAAATAGATGAAAGGAATTACACCAAATGTGGGACAAAGCTAGACCTGTTCCTAGAAAGAGTGTTTTTGTGGTTTGGTGTAAATCCGTTCAATAGTTTTTGAGAAACTAAAGTCATTGAGACGAAATTCAAATATTCAAGCCTGCTGATTGGCTGAGGGGTCTTTTTCAGAGTGAGCGCTCTGATAGGCTGTCCTCAATATGAAATTAAATGTTAGGGTGTCCATTCCAGGACTTAGGACTTGGTGCCGGTAGGAAGCTGGCTTAGTAGTATAGGGTGCACACTTATTTAAGTGATGCAACCCGCACTGATACCCTTGTGGTGATTTTAGTAGTCTTAGACAGCCATATAAACTCTGTGAGTGGTAGATGTGGAGAGTAGACTTCAGGCTTAGCCCAGAAGGAGTGAAAAACAGCGTGCTTTACCAGAACTAATCATGTACTGTAGGTTAAACAACAAAGAATAGGTATATGTATTATACACACTTATTAACACATTGGCATATCTCCTACCCGAAGATATCAACACAATACATACAATATATCAAATGTTAACAGGTAAGTAAGCACAAATACACAGTGGTCTCCAGGGGAGACAAAACCATATACAAAGGAAGTAGAATGCGAACTGCGACCAAAGTCGGGACTTGGGCCAGAAGACTTCGAAGAGTTAGGGACACAAGGAACCACCCATGGTAGGCATACAGGAACCTCACGGAGGCCGTATGCAGAGCGGAAACACAGCAGAGTACTCAATGCAAGTCAATAGGAAAGCTGAGATTGCAGTTTTCAAGAAGAAGGGCCTTTCCCAGTGGACCCTGAAGAAACCCTGTGGAAGACAGAAGGTTGGAGAGTCACCAAACCTGTGGGTACCCCACAAACCAGGACACCTACACCAGGGAAGCCGGGTGCATAGGTGCAAAGTGAGATCGGAAACAGCCGTAGACCACAATGGAGGACTTCAGGAAAGATGCAGTTGGCAAAGAAGGTAGAAGAGTCCGGTGGAATCCATGGGTGGTTTCTTGAAGAGGAGAACCTGCAAGAAGAGGGGACAGAGTCCACACCACTCAAAGGTGACCAAGAGGCAGGGAAGACCAGTGACCACCGATGACGGAAGATGCAGGAGTGATGACGGTGACCTTGTGGCTGCAGCAGGCAACGCTGTGGAAGACCGGGAGCCATTCACGAGCTGTACCACATCGAAAGACGAGAACCATGAGGTCAGTGTCCGGCAGGAGCACCAACAAGCCTTGGCAGCAACAACAGACATGGTAAATGAAAAAGGTGCAATATTGGGACCAGCAAAAATCCTAGGGAGTCACCAATTGCAGGAGAGCCAGAGCAGGCCCCGATCAAGCAGAGGAGCCGACTGAAGCAAAAAAAGACCCTCAAGAGGACCCACAGGCGAAAGGCACAGGAGTTACAAGAGGACCTCGAGCAGTTCACCAATGATGCAGGCCCACTGTGCAGAGGATGCGGTGAGGATGACAATCTTGGCGGAAAGAGATGCTGGAGCTTCTTGTAGCCCGGAAATCTCTGGAGAACAGAGACAACAAGCCTTGACAATGGCAAGTCGGTGCCGTGCACAGGGATTCTATTCCTGTGGTTCTGACGAGGGATGCTGTCCTCAAACTTGCTGAGAGGACAGGTCAAATCCTGAGGGAGTTGCAGAACTGACACCTGTGTTGCTGAGCCTTTTGGAGTCTGTTGGAGCTAAGTCCAAGGTGCCCAGGCAGTCGAAGTTTAAGTGGTTTCAGGTCTGAATCCTGTTTGCTGATGAATCTGAAAAGCCACCTACAGGAAAGACCTTCAGTACTCTAGGTAAAGGACTGGAACATTTACAGGTTCCCTCCCAGAGGAGGAGCTGGACAGAGGGGAGAATACTCCCATGTCCTTTGTCCAGTTTTGCACCAGAGCGGGAGCCAAGGGCTCCCTCAACTGGCCCAAACTGGAGTATGCAAAGCAGGCTGGGGGTGCTGGAAAGTGCCCCCATGTTACATGTTAAATGTTAAATGTTACAGGATTTCTAAAGCGCATGGCTGCCCGTGAGCGTCCCAGGGCTGAATAAGTACAGGCGGAGTCGTAAGGGGAGGCTCACGGGAACAGCCAGGTTTTCAGAGATTTTCGGAAGGCCAGAAGATTAGGCTGTGCACGAATGTCAGGAGGGATGGAGTTCCATAGTTTGGAAGCGTTGTAGGAGAAACGCCGGCCTCCTGATCGCGCTCTCTTGATCTTGGGTGGCAGAGTTAGATGGGCGTTAGAAGATCGAAGGGGTCGGGAGGTGGTGTAAGGAGTCACCAGGTCTCTGAAGATGGGAGGGGCTTTCCCGTTGAGGATTTTGTGCGTTAGATAGAGCGCCTTAAATTGCACTCTTTCCACCACGGGCAGCCAGTGAAGCGCTTTTATGGCTGGCTTGGTCGAGCACCGGCTCTTGGTGTTGGCCAGGTTCCGTGCGGCCGCGTTCTGCACCACCTGAAGTTTGGTAGTAACTTTCCGCGGGGCACCCAGAAACAGTGCGTTGCCATAATCCAGACATGACAGGATGAGGCCTTGGATGAGGAGTTTTCTTGATGGAAAAGGGAGCAGTGGTAGAATTTTCCGGGCGGATCGCAGAAGCCCATAGCAGACCCCGGCCGTTTTCCTAGCTTGGGTGTGCATGGTGAGATTTTGGTCTAGCCATAGTCCGAGGCTTTTGATCTCGGTTTTAGGGGTTGGGGGCTTGCCCATGCATGGGGGCCATTGAGATTCTGGACGGAAATGAGCCTGATTCCCCATTACCAGTATCTCCGTCTTGTCGCTGTTGAGCTTCAAGTGAGAACTGTCCATCCAGCTGACTATGTCTCTCAGACAGGAATAAAGATTGGTGGTAGGGTTTTCCTGCTGAGAGAGGGCGACAACCAGCTGGGTGTCGTCAGCATACATTAGGAGTTGAATCCCATGGGGGGTGACTATTTTTTCCAGCGGGGAGATATATACGTTGAAGAGCGTGGGGCTCAAGGAGGAGCCCTGTGGGACTCCGCAACGTAAAGAGGTCTTTTTGGATGTGTAGCTACCCTCGATCACCTGGAATGAACGGTCATGGAGAAAGGATTTCATCCAGGTCAGGGCAACATCTGTAATCCCAAGATCACTAAGTCGCTGGACCAGGATTTGGTGGTTGACCGTGTCGAAGGCCGCGCTCAGATCGAGGAGGATCACTGCCACTGATCCTCCTGCATCCATGATCTTCCTGGCCCCCTCGACCACCGTCACCATTGCTGTTTCCGTGCCCTGGCCGGGGCGAAAACCTGTCTGTGATGGTTTGAGTAGTTCATTCGATTTGAGGCAGTGTGATAGCTGGGCATTTATAAATTTTTCTGTCATTTTACTGATGCAGGGGAGGAGCGATATAGGCCTGAAGTTGGCTAAGTTGAGGGGGTCTAGATTAGGTTTTTTTAGTAAGGCTCTAACCTTCGCCTTTTTCCAACTGGGGGGCACCACTCCGTATGATAGAGAGGCATTAATCAAGTGTACCATAAGTGCGAGGATGGTGGATGTTACCTGCTTTAGGATTTTAACTGGGGCAGGGTCAGAAGGTGAGCCACTTTTAGGAGATTGGAAAATAGGGGCCAAGGTTTCCTTGCTTATGGGAGTGAAAGTCTCAAGTCTCGTGTTGAGGTTCTGGGCCTGTATTAGGGAGGTAAGTGGTGGGTCCAAAGGGATTTGCGGGAGTTGCTGCAGGATATTTTGGATTTTTTGATCGAAGTACGTGGCCAACTTATCACAGTGGTTGTCTGCGAGGACAGACGGGCAAGTGGGCTCTGGGGTTTTCAAGAGTAGTTTTACAATACGGAAGGTCTCCCTCGACGTGCACGATGCAGCATTAATTTTCTCTTGAAAAAAGGATGTTTGGGCATTTTTCAAGGCTTTTTTATAATTGAGGATGGCCAGCCTGTATTCCTTCTTGCTATTAGGGTCGAAGTCTTTCCGCCAAGTTCTTTCAGCCCTTTTGCATAGCTTCTTCAGAAGGCGGGTTTCCTGGGTGAACCATGGGGAGGAGGTTTTTTTGCGGGATGTCCGATATGGTTTGTTAGGGAGGATGGTATTGAGGGAGTTTTCGATCCAAAATGAGAACTCCGCGTCCGCTGTTACGGGGTTGGTGGCATGACTGGGCTTGGAGAGGTCCAGGATCTGTTCCCATTTTTTGGGGTCTAATTTTGCCCAAGGACGAGCCGGTCTACCGGGAGGTTGTATGGGAGGAGCGTTGGTCGGAATCTCCCAACTGAAGGAGATGAGCATGTGGTCTGACCAGGTCAGATGGATCGGGGCGTTGGTTTTCAGGGTATCGATGTTACAAAAAATGGGGTCAAGTAAGTGCCCATGACTGTGCGTGGGTTGGTCGTTCTGAAGATGGAGATGATGGGTGGCAAGGTCTAAGAGCAGCTCTGATGCGGTGTTGTCCTCCCTATTATCGAAGTGGATATTAAGATCCCCTAGGATTAGTAGGCTAGACAAGGTGCTTGTCATGGCTGTGGAGAATTCCACGAGGGAGCTGCAGAATTGACCCAAGGCTCCTGGAGGGCGATAGATGAGGGCTCCTGAAAGTGATTTACAGGGGGACAGTTGAATGCTAAAATGTAAATTTTTACAGTTCAGTAAAGGGCTGTCCTGGAATCTGCATGGGAGTTGTTCCTGGTGGATAATCGCAATCCCTCCTCTCTTTCCCTTCGCTCGATCCAAGTGTTGTATGAGGTAACCCTGCGGTAGCGCCTGAACCACATCGTAGTCTGAGTCTGGGGTGAGCCATGTCTCAGTGAGAAATAGGATCTGAAGTTGCTCTTCTTCTAGAAGCATAAGGATTTCATGACTATGTTTGGGCAGGGATCTGCAATTTAACAGGGCCATCTTAATGATGGTCCGGGGTGCTTGATTTTTCATCACTGGGGTGAGTTTGAATGAGCAGTGCGGGCAGTGGGTAAAAGAGCTCTCACCGTTAAAAGTAGTCGTGCAGGGAGGCTGGAGGGGCTGATCCAGTTGAAGCAGGGAGTCTCTGGAGTATGATATCGTAGGTTGGGTGGAAGAATCCAGGGTGACTGGCCCTAGGCCCGTCCTGGCGCGGACGGGCGCAGACGGGCTTGCCTTAGGCGCGCCTTTGGCGCGCTGACGGCGCGCCCGCTGCGCTCGTCCGCTGCCCTTCCTCCAAAGGCACATATTTAGCGTTGAAGGAGGGGTTAAAGGGGGGGTGTGGCCTCAAAGGGGGCGTGGCCTCGGTGCACGCCGGCAATGGCGTCAGCAAGTGGTTGTTGTTCGGGTCCGCGACAGCACTAAGATCCGCTTCGCGTAGACCGGGAATTGTTTTCAATGCCAGGAATGTTGCCAAGGTAAGAAAGGTTTTAAAAATACAAATGAAACAGAAGTGACACTCAAATTTTAAAAAAGACGTGTGACGCTCCCGGCTTCCGCCTCAGGAGTACTGATTCTGCTGAAGCGCTCGTTCTCTGCGCTTTTTAAGCTGGGCGGGTGGGCGTGGCCTCAAAGGGGGCGTGGCCTCGGTGCACGCCGGCAATGGCGTCAACAAGTGGTTGTTGTTCGGGTCCGCGACAGCGTTAAGATCCGCTGCGCGGGGACCAGGAATTGTTTTCAATGCCAGGAATGTTGCCAAGGTAAGAAAGGTTGCACAGCCCAGCCCTGACATTCTGGACATTGGGCCTATGAGCCCCTGTGAGGCCAAGTTGGCCGGGGGTCAGTTATGTGATTTTTTGGCGCAAATGTGATTACTTGCCTAATGTGTTTCATGCATAATATGCAATGCTTTTTGCCTAAACCTGTGTGTTTTTATGCTTAGGAGGTTGTTTCACCTAGTATAGTTATGCTAGTGAGTTCCTGGTGCCCTGCGTGATATATGCCTAAGTACATAGCCAGGCTCTCGCAACTACATTCATGTATGTTCCAACAAGGTACAATGACCAAAGTCTAAAGGAAGCGCAGAAGCAGGTTCTTTGATGTAGGTCCTCTTGTCACAGCAAGATGTTTATTTTCTCCAGACTTGAAATAATACAAACGCCGACACGTGTTTCGTCGTGTGCGGTTGAGTCACACGACTCATCAGGGCTTCCACTCCGATACCAATATGTGGATGGAGTAAGTCTGGACCTCTGAAAGCTCTGTGTCGAGCAATGGGTTTACTAGGAGATTATGCAACAGTAGATGCTGTGTGGCATAATATTCGGTTGCAGTATAAGGATAATAGTTGTCTTATCCTATTGGTAATTTTCTATGTGGAAATAGCACTATGTCTGCTATTTGTTTTGTGGTAAAACGGAAAGCCGGGAGGGGATTCTTAATGGCGCCAAAACAAGGAAGGAAACGGGTGCGTGTCCTCCGCAGTGGTTAGCCACTGCAGGCAATCCCTCCTCTGTAGTTTCCCGGCGGTCGTCTCTCGTGTACGGACCAATATATGCCTAAGGTAGTTAGGATTGCGTAGTGTGTACCTACCTTTTACCAGTGGTTACTGGTTGTGTTCTACATTTGCTATTTGGTGCTACAATGATTTTATGTTCTAAATGTTATTCCTACAAAGTGCTAGTTCTACCAAGTGCTTATTCCTGACAGTGGTCCAGGTGGTCCTGTCCTGTGTATATAATCCCCTGTAAATTCCGCCCGTGCCAGTGGCGCAGTGTAAATGGTGTGTTTATTATCTAATGTGTTTGGTATAATACAAAGGCTATTTTTATATATAACCTTGTGTGGAGTGTCCTTTGTGGTGGGCCTTGGGTGTTGTTGCTAGGTGCACGCGCAAACGCTTTACAAATTGCCTCCGGGATCAGCCTTACTGCTCGTGTCACGTTGCCAATGGGGTGAGCAGGCGTTATCTTTGGAGTGTTACTTCCTTGCCCTAACTAGAGTGGTGGTTTCTGCCTGGCTCTGGCACAAGCCTTAGCCAACCAGAAATCCCATTTCTTTCAATGGGAGACCCCTGGAGTACCTATGTCAAGGGTAACTTAGTCCCATATAATTGCGACTTGGCAGGGTACACCAGTAGCCAATTGGGATGGTGCCAAGGTACTTAACACAGTCCAAGTTAGGGAGAGAGCTCAGTGACTGGGGTCCTGATTAGCAGGATCCCAGTCAGAATAGTCATAAAACAGAGTAACATCAGCAAAAAGTGGGGGTAACCATGAAAGCAGATCCTACACAACCCCCCTCCCCAAACAAAGGAGACGGGACTAACCTTGTCCAGTTGAGTCTTCAGCGGCCTATTTACACGCACCTTCTGCCACTGGTGCATCAATTTTTGTGACACACTGCGGCGCAATCTCCTGACCCATATTTACAAGGACATGTAAAGCCACCCTGCGGGGCTTTTCCAGACCTTGTAAGTATGGCCCCTTCTCATGCAGCACTTTGCGTGAAAGGGCATGACATGGTATTGCTGTGGGTATTCACATGCAACACCTATGTATTCTGCTGCATTTCCAGATTTACGAGAATTCCTAAACCTGGAAATGCGTCAGAATGCTATGCTACTCCAGGGGTGGCATAGGGAAGCACAACGAGGAGCCATGTTTACATTCCTCCTCGTTTCTTCCTCTTTTTAGGGGTGCTGAATTCTGCAACACACATAGGAAGAGGAAATCACCTTATTTTGTATTGTTTTTGTGCAGGAAGATCTGCTTGCAACACAGGCGCCCTTGCACCAGGGACCCCAGGGTGCCTGTGTGGTGCTTGCACCCTTGCACCATGGACCCCAGGGTGCCTGTGTGGTGCTTGCACCCTTGCACCAGGGACCCCAGGGTGCCTGTGTGGTGCTTGCACCCTTGCACCATGGACCCCAGGGTGCCTGTGTGGTGCTTGCACCCTTGCACCATGGACCCCAGGGTGCCTGTGTGGTGCTTGCACCCTTGCACCATGGACCCCAGGGTGCCTGTGTGGTGCTTGCACCCTTGCACCATGGACCCCAGGGTGCCTGTGTGGTGCTTGCACCCTTGCACCATGGACCCCAGGGTGCCTGTGTGGTGCTTGCACCCTTGCACCATGGACCCCAGGGTGCCTGTGTGGTGCTTGCACCCTTGCACCATGGACCCCAGGGTGCCTGTGTGGTGCTTGCACCCTTGCACCATGGACCCCAGGGTGCCTGTGTGGTGCTTGCACCCTTGCACCATGGACCCCAGGGTGCCTGTGTGGTGCTTGGCAGCCGATTCTGTGCCAGACGGTACACAGTCAAAATATCGAGTTGTAAATATCGACCTACCAAAATATTGTGTTTGAAATTTCGAAGGTGTAGAATATCGATGTCAAGAATATCGTTGGACAGAATATCGACCCTAAGGTAAGTAATATCGAAATTCTTCATATCGATGTAAGTAATATCGAACTTAGTAATATCGATAGCATATATATCGATGTCAATAATTTCGATGACACTAATATTGATATTTGTATATTTTTTTTATTATTATGTATGTGTTATATGTTTTACTTAAGTATTTAAAATAAATATTATTATATGTGTATTAATTTAATATATTAAAAAATTTATTTATAAGCAAATTATATGTTTTAGTACCGGAGCGGGTTGCGGGTTTATAGGGGAATAGGGTGGGAAGTAATTTAATTATGTTTAATTAATTATTAATTAGTAGTTATTATAAAGTAATTTTAAATAATTGGTAAATAAATTTAATTACTTGGTAATTTATTTTAATTCATTGATTAATTGATATATATGTTCTGTAGCGGGTTGTGGGTTTATAGGGGAATAGGGTGGGAAGTAATTTAATTATGTTTAATTAATTATTAATTAGTAGGAATTATACATTATTTGTAATTATTTGGTAATTATTTTTAAATAATTGGTAATTAATTTTAATTAATTGGTAATTCATTTTAATTAATTTGTAAATATTTTAAATTAATTAATAAATAGATAAATGTGTTCTGTTGCGGGTAGTGGGTTTATAGGGGAATATGGTGGGAAGTAATTTAAATGTAATTAAGTAATAATGTTTTTAAAGTAATTGTTTTGTTAATAATATAATTGATAATAAATTATTAGTTGGTAATAAAATATAAAATGGTATTTTTAAATATTTATTTTTGGTTAAATGTATTTTGATAATCATGTTTTTAATAATTATGTATAGGTATTGTGTATGGTTTATATTTATTTAATAGTTTATATTTTTATTACTAAAAAAAGCTTTTATTTAGAAGTATGTTATTTTAACCCCTACACTATCCAGCACTTTCCATACTGTTGCAGTCTCTAGAGTTGGATTAGTAATTGTTACCCCTACGTTATCCAACACTTTCCCTACTGTTGCACTCTCTAGAGTGGGAATAGTAATTTTTACCCCTACGCTATCCAACGCTTTCCCGGCTGTTGCACTCTGTGTAGTGGGAATAGTAATTTTTACTCCTACGCTATCCAACGCTTTCCCTACTGTTGCACTCTCTGGAGTGGGAATAGTAATTTTAACCCTTACGCTATCCAACGCTTTCCCTACTGTTGCACTCTCTGGAGTGGGAATAGTAATTTTTACTCCTACGCTATCCAACGCTTTCCCTACTGTTGCACTCTCTGGAGTGGGAATAGTAGTTTTTACCCCTACGCTATCCAACGCTTTCCCTACTGTTGCACTCTGTGGAGTTGGAATAGTAATTTTTACCCCTATGTTTTCCAATGCTTTCCCTACTGTTGCACTCTGTGGAGTCGGAATAGTAATTTTTACCCCTACGCTATCCAACGCTTTCCCTACTGTTGCACTCTCTGGAGTGGGAATAGTAATTTTTACTCCTACGCTATCCAACGCTTTCTCTACTGTTGCACTCTCTGGAGTGGGAATAGTAATTTTAACTCCTACGCTATCCAACGCTTTCCCTACTGTTGCACTCTCTGGAGTCAGAATAGTAATTTTTATTCCAACGCTATCCAACACTTTCCCTACTGTTGCACTCTCTGGAGTGGGAATAGTAATTTTTATTCCAACGCTATCCAACACTTTCCCTACTGTTGCACTCTCTGGAGTGGGAATAGTAATTTTTACCCCTACGCTATCCAACGCTTGCCCTATTGTTGCACTCTCTGGAGTGGGAATAGTAATTTTTACCCTCCCGTTATCCAACGCTTTCCCTACTGTTGCACTCTCTGGAGTGGGAATAGTAATTATTACCCTTACGCTATCCAACGTTTTAAATAATTAATGTTAAAATATTATAAGTATATTTAATTATTTATATTTTTTACATTTTATGTTATTGTTTTATATTTGTAAATGAATTATTAAATTAGAATATATTTTAATAATTTATAAAATAGTAAAATAATTATTACTACTTATTGTTCAGTACATATATATTATATATTTACTGTATATATTTAATTAAAGTATTATTATTATATATGTATTATTTATTAATTTTCAACATTATTAGATACTTTTAACTATGTACATTTTATTTATTAGTGTTATTTACTTTATTTTACATTTATATTTAAAAAAAACAATATTTTTAACATCGATATTTTTAACATCTATATTTTTTTTTCGATATTTTTGTACTTACCATGCTGTAGATAGGATGTCGATATTCTTGTCCTCGATATTTTCGACTCGATATTCCTGTAGATCGATATTTTGTAGGTCGATATTTTGTCAGTGATCCGTGCCAGACTAGGGGAACGTACAGTGATGCATTATATTGTTGCAAATATGATGTATCCCTGCATTTTAAAAGTGCCGCAGTGTGGCACAGCCAAAGGGCTTGCAGTGCTGTGTTGTGTCTCTTTCTTGTAAATAAGCCCCCATTTTCTAAGTGGAAATCTTTGGAGAGTCCATCTGCATTGGCATGGTTACTCCCAGGTCTATGTTCCACTGTATAGTCATTCCCCTGTAGGGAAATGGACCACCACAAAAGTTTGGGATTTTCACTCTTGATCAGTTTAACCCATAAGAGGGGCTTATGGTCTGTCTGAACAGTGAAGTGAGTGCCAAACAAGTATGGCCTCAACTACTTCAAAGCCCAAACCACAGCAAAGGCCTCCCTCTCAATGGCTGACCAATGTTTCTCTCTAGGGGTCAGCCTTCTGCTTATAAAAGCTACTGCTTTGTCCTGGCCCTCTGCACTGAGATATGATAGCACAGCTCCGGCCCTATCTAAGAAGCATCTGTCTGGACAAATAAGGTTTTGGAGTAATCAGGACTCTGCAAGATGGCAGCAGAGCACATGGCCAACTTCAGGTCATCAAATGCCTTTTGACAGCTGACTGTCCACTGAACTTTCTTAGGCATTCTCTTGGAAGTTAAGTCATTCAGGGGTGTCACTATGGATCCATACCCCTTGACAAACCTCCTGTAGTACCCAGTCAGGCCCACGAAAGCCCTGACCTCAGTCTGGGTAGTAGGAACAACCCAGTCCATTATGGTCTGGATTTTGCTCTCCAGTGTTTGAACTTGGTCTACATCTACAAGGTGACAAAAGTATGCAAGTTTACTCTGCCCTATCTGGAACTTTGTGGCCTTGATAGTGAGGCCTTGCTTTTGCAGGGCCCCCTGAACATTTCTGAGGTCGAAAAAAGTGATCCTCCCAGGTAGAGCTAAAGATAGCAATATCATCTAGATAAGCTGCACTATAGGCTTCCGGACCCGTGAGAACCGTCCTTATTCACCAACCTCTGAAACGTGGCAGGTACATTCTTCAAGCCAAAAGGCATACCAATTAATTGATAATGCCCACTAGGGGTTGAACATGCTGTATTTAGCTCAGAGAGTCTGACTTGCCAGTAGCCAGTGCTCAGAAACTTGGCTGAGGCCAATGTATCTATAAGCTCATCTGCTCTTGGGATTGGATGGGCATCAGTCCTATTGACCGCATTGAGGCCTCTGTCATCTACAAAAAACCTAATTTCTCTCTTACCATCTTGGATGCGAGGTTTTGGCACAAGGACCACTGGGCTAGCCCAAGAGCTATTTGAAGGCTCATTGACTGCCAACTTTAGAACCTTTTGGACCTCAGTCCTGATGCAATCTCTGACATGGTCAGCAGACTGTCCGTAAATGTTACTCTTCACAGGCAGAGTGTCGCCTGAGTCCACTTCATGGGTACACCTGGTGGGTTGACTAGGAGCCATTGAAAACAAATGGATTTACTGATAGAGGACATTCCTGCAATCAGCTTGATGCTGGTCAATAAAGCTGCCTGCCAAGGCGGCACCAGCAACTGACCCATCAACAGGATTCTTAGAGAGGAGATCAGGGAGAGGGCCACTCTTTTCCTCCATGTGCAAGCTCATATCAGCTCTGTCAATAAAAGGTTTTAGGTGGTTGACATGAAGTACATGTGGGGACTTCTGAAGTACCTAGGCCAGCCAAATAGGTGACCGCACATTTCTTCTCAAGGATGGTGTGGAGGCCATTCATTTGTCCTGGAGAGCTCCTGGGGCCACAGGCTCCAACACCCACACTTTATATCCTGGCTGGTAAACAATCAGTACAGCCTTTTGGTAATACCAAGCTTTCTGATGCTCTTGGCTGGCCTAAAGGTTTTTGTTGGCCTGCTTTGTGTACTCAGCCATACGCGAACGTAGGCCAAGGGCACAGTCCACAATATCTTGTTTAGGGAGTTTGAGACGCTACTCCCATCCCTCCTTTGGATGCCCAAACAGAAGTTCAAATGGGCTGTAGCCATCCCCCTTCTGAGGAATAGCTCTGTAGGCAAAGAGAAGGCAGGATAGTAAGACATCCCATTTTCGCGGAGCTTTTCTGGGAGTCCCATGATCATACCCTTGAGGATCTTGTTGAACCTTTCAATATGCTCATTGCACTGTGGATGGTAGGGTGTGGTAAACTTGTAGTTTACTCTACACTCTTTCCACATGGCAGTGATGTAACTAGACATAACGTTTATACCTCTGTCTGTCAAGACCTCCTTAGGAACCCCTACTCTGGAAAAGTCTCCTAGAAGGGCCATAGCCACTACAAGAGCTGCAGTGGCCATAAGGGGAATAGCCTCTGGATACCTATTGGCATGGTCCACCGCCACTAGGAGATAAATGTGTTCAGATGCTGCTGGAGGGTTTAAGAGACCAACAATGTCTATACCTACTGTCTCAAAGGGAACCCCAGGATGTGGCAGGTTACACAGGAGCAACAAAACTCCTTGGTGTCTTCAGACATGTGAGGCCAGTGAAAGTGAGGGACAAGCCTGTCCCAAGACTTGCTTTGCCCTAAGTGTCATGCAAAAGGAATATCATGTGCTAGAGAGTGAAAAAAAACCCTGAACATCTGATGTATTACCAACCTCCAGGTGGCACCTGGCTTAGGATCTCTACACTCAGAGAATAGAAGCCCATCTTCCCTATAGATTCTGTGGGACCCACTGACATTCCCTGCTTCTTCAACAGGAGCTTGCTGTTGGAGCTGTTCAAGAGAGGGGCAGAATTGCGGCTCCAAAGTCATGTCTGCCCTGGAAGGGTCCCTTGCCCCCAAGAACTCTGCTTTTTAAGCCCAAGTTCCTCTGAGACAGTTCCTTCACAGGGGCTAGGATCAACCCCCTCAGGAGACCGATCTTTACTAGGAGTCTTGGAGGATTATAATTCCTCGCGCTTCCTGCTCCATCTCTTAGGGGCTAGCTGGTACATTCTTTCAGGATCCAGTGCTCCATCAGTGCTTAGCTGTTTGGCCTGATCCCTGGTGACAGCAATGCACTGGGATAGAGTCCCATCATGTGTCCTGAACTCCACTTCAGACCAGGCTAAAGTTTCTAAATCATTGCCGAACAGACAATCTACAGGTAGGTCTGGAGAAACCACAACTCTTTTTGTGCCAGTTACCCCTCCCCAGCTGAGATTCACAACTGCCAAGGGATAATGAGTTCTGACATTTCTGGCGTTGGTCACTTGGTAAAACCGACGAAGTATTATTTGTAAGGGGATACAAGTTTCTCTGTCACCATTGTGACACTGGTCCCTGTTTCCCTGTAAGTCATAGCTTCTTCACCATTGATCAAAGGTTGTTGTCTGCATTTGCCCAAGTTAGTGGAAAGTACAAATAAAGTGGCAGGATCCATGCCACTGTCATTGACAAGTAAAGCCTGAGTGGGTGTCCTGACTAGGCCAGAACCCACTTCAGAACCCAAGGTTAACCTAACAAATCCCTTGGGGGCTGTACTACCACGTGTACTGGTGCTAGGGGGTTAGTTGTCTTAGGAGCAGAGGTAGTTGCTTCCTTGGTGTTGGTTTCGGGACAGATAGTGTCCCTTGGCTTAAGGCCTTTCTCCGTACACAGCTATCATCAAGGTTTCTTTCCAGAGGAAGTGGAGGATTGGGACCTGACCCCACAGGAAGGTTTTTAAGGAACTTGTTTAGACTTTATTGTCTTCACCCTTCTCCCCGCCCTTCTCTTGGGCTTTAGAAGAATCTGGCTTCTTCTGGTCACAACCACCACCATAAACTTTTTGCTTAACTCTGGTGTGGACCCATTTGTCTGCCTTCTTTCTCAACTCTCGGGGAGAGGTCAGATCAGAGTCCACCAGGTACTGGCGTAGCTGCTGATTTTGACAATTATCAAGGATGTGCTCCCTCATCAACAAATTGTACAATCCCTCATAGTCATGCACATTACTTCCATGAAGCCAGCCTTCCAGAGCCTTAATAGCATTGGCTATAAAATCAACCCAGTCTTGGGTGTGTGCCTTCTGTGTGTCCCTAAACCTAAACCTGCATTGCTCAGTGGTTAAACCAAACATCCATGAGGGCACTTTTCAAGACTGAGTAATTATCTGCATCCTCTCTCTAAAAGTGATGAGGGTGTCTCTACCTTTGTTAGCAAAGGAGAGTGAGAGGATAGCTGCCCACTGCCCCCGAGGGACCCTCTGACTTTACAGGCCCTCCCCAAAGCAGTGATCCATTTATGGATGCCATCCCCCTCCTGGTAAGGAGGGACTATTCTTCCCAGGTTCCTAGTATCAAAGGACGATTCCCTGCCTCTAGGTACACTATTGCTGCCACCATGGGGCTCTAGTCTCAAATTATGCCTATCTCTCTGAACTTCTAAGGTCAACTGCTCGTGCTCGAGCTTAGCTCTCTCAAGTTTGAGCAGGGGGTGCTCCCTCTTTAAGTAGTCCTCCCTTGTGCTAGAGATGGAGGTCACTATGGAATTGTTAGAAGCATTGGAATTGACAGAGGAGGAGGATCTCGACCACCCCTGGGCTCTTTTCACCCTCCCAGGAGGAATAAAGGGGGACCTACCGCAATGGAGACCCTCTGTACCATCACTACTATTCCCTGGGGGATCAGAGTTCACCAGTGTGGAGTCATCCGACTCGTCCTGGTCATGCTCAGAATTAAGATCACTAGATGGAACCCCTCCTGACCTCTCTCCTGGAGCATCTGCACCCACTTTGTCCTGTCCTTCTGACCTATCAGGATCCTGCAAAAGCAACTCCAAGAGCTGCTTAGTGTTAGGGTTGCTGCCTATCTTTCATTTTCTAGAGGCACACAGGGTCCTTAGTTCCTGAAACTTAAGACCACTGAATCTAGAGTATTGGGAACCATTGGAATCCACCACTAAAGACTATGCATGAACACATTTTCCCATAGACACAGAATGGGGAAAACCCTTTGATGCATCTGGCCCATAGTGAGTAGGTGTAGTGTGGTGTTGTACCTACATACCCTAGGGAAAACTAAACTTCAAAAGATTGGAGAAAGGGTAGTGCTAGGCCCATACCAACCAATTTAAAAGTTTACTAGAACTTACTGTTACAAAAATATGTTATATGTGCCGAATGCCAGTGATGGTTTTTGCTTTAATCCACACCTAGATTAGCCGGTAAAACATTGCAGGAATCAATCCCAGCCGCTGCACACCAGTGTGGGAGGCCGGCTTAGTATATGGCGCACACTTATTTACGTGAATCACCCTGCACTACTCTGGACAACCCTTATGGTGATTTAAGAGGTCTTAGACAACCATAGAAAGCTCTCTAAGTGGTAGCCGTGGAGAGCAGCCTCCAGACTAAGACCAGAAGGAGTGTTAAGCAGCTTGTTTTACCAGAACTAATCATTTAGTGTAGTTATAAAAATAAAGCTATTTATTATACACTCTCACTAACACATTTGTATATATCGTACCTGAAGATATCAACACAATACATACAAATATCTCAAATGTACACGGGTAAGTAATCACAACTACACAGTGATCTCCAGGTGGAGACCAAACCATATACTAAAGAAGTTGAATGCAAACTGTGACCAAAGTCGGGACATGGACCCGCAGACTCAGAAGAGAGACACAAGGAGCCACCTTTGATAAGTACCCAGGAACCCCATGGAGGCCGTGTGCAGAGTGGAACCATAGCCGAGTACTCAATGCAAGTCAATGGGAAAGCTGCGGATGCAGTTTCAAGAAGAAGGACCAATCCTAGTGGACCCTGAAGAGACCCTGTGAAAGAAAGAAGGTTGGAGAGTCACCCTACCCATGGATAACCTAGGAACCAGGACACCTACACCAGGGAAGGCAGGTGCCAACCTGTGAAGTGACGTCAGAAACTGCTGTAGACCACAATGGAGGACTTCAGGAAAGATGCCGCTGGCAAAGAAGGTGAAGAGTCCGGTGGAATCCAAGGGTGGATTCTTGAAGAGGAGAACCTGCAAGAAGAGGGGACAGAGTCCACACCACTCAGAGGGGACCAAGACTACACCACTCAGAGGGGACCGAGACTACACCACTCAGAGGGAACCAAGAGGCACGGAAGACCAGTGACCACCGATGAATGAAGATGCAGGAGTGATGACGGTGACCTTGCGGCTGCAGCTGTGAGAACCAGATGACGCTGTGGAAGACCAGGAGCCGTTCACAAGCTGTCCCACATTGAAAGTCGAGAAACAGGGGGTCAGTGTCTGGCGGGAGCACCAACAAACCTTGGCAGCAGCAACTGACGTGGTCAGCGACAAGAGTGCAATGTTGGGACCAGTAAGATCCTAGGGACTCGCCATTTGCAGGAGAGTCAGAGAAGGCCCCAAGCAAGCAGGGGAGCCCACTGAAGCCAAAGAAGACCCTCAAGAGTCCCCACAGGCCGACGCCACAGAAATCGCAAGAGGGGACAGGTCAGGCCTTGAGAAAGTTGCAGAACAACAATCTGTGTTGCTGAGCCTTTCGGAGTCCGTAGGACGTCAGGAGCAGAAGACCCTTCAGCTTCGTTGCGGTGCCGGCAGATGCAGGGGAGTGACTCCTTCACTCCAAGGGAGATTCCTTCAGATGTCCTTGATGTTCACAGGCCTGGAGAGGAACCTGGATGAAGTACAGGCACAGACGAAGAAGAAGACTTGTAGAACAGCGAGACCAGGAGAAGCAGGAGTCTTCCATGGTGAAGTCTCAGTTCCAGGCGAAGTCCAAGGTGCCCAGACGGTTGAACTTTAAGTGGTTTTGGGTTTAAATATTCTCCCATGGTGAATCTAAAGAGCCACCAACAGGTAAGCCCTCAAGTACCCCGAAGGAAAGGGTTGGAAGGATTCAGGGTTCCCTCCCAGAGGAGGAGCTGGACAGTGGGGAGGATACTCCCATGTCCTTTGTCTAGTTTTGCACCAGTTTGGGAGCCAAAGTCTCCCTGAAAGGGCCCAAATCTGAGTATGCACGAAGGGCACCAAATGTGCCCCTCAAAGCAGGCTGGTGGTGCTGGCAAGAGCCCCCACCCCGGCACAATACTCTAAGTCCTGTCTGCGAGGTGGTCGCACCTCCCTGTGACAGGAAACCTAATGCTCTTCCTTCCCCTGCTCAAGCTCAGCTCAGCAGGAATGCAGAATCGTGTCTGTGGTCTGTGGCAGCGCTAGCGTGCTGGCAGACCCTGGAAGGCTGTTACCAGGAGCACGGGGAGCTTCCCGGAGGAACCCCCAATGCATGGAATGAAGGAAAAGGCATTTCTAGGGCGCATGGCTACCCGGAGGCATCCCAGCAACATCGGTAACGGTGATTCCAACATGTTTGATACCAAACATGCCCAGGTTCGGCACATCCATTATATAGTTATCCATCGCGTAATGAGGTGTGGCCAATATAAGTAGAACCAGCATTGGCACAGCCAATAGGTCTCGCCTTTGGGGCCTCATCTGTATTTAGCCGGGCAGCACGTTATCCTGGCTGCTCCAACATCTCCTGTTCTTTACCATGGGAGTTGAGGCATTAATAGGCACATTATAGCGCTGCATTGAGAAGTATTTATTGAAAGTGTTATTTCTGTAAACCTGGCAGTCTGAACTTGTGATTTATTGATTGAATGATGCTTGTGATTTTTGTATCGTTATTTTTGGAACACCTTCCTCAAAGTTTATAAATTGATCCAGTGAATACTGCAGGTTAAAGCATCAACTTGAAGCCAGACAGTTGGTGGGGGGGGGGGCTGGTTCTACTTGTGATAATGCATGACACATTGTTTTAAGAGAAGAAAGGCACTACCCAGTCCTGATAAATAAACATGAAAACCTGGCAGTAGCAGGATACACATTATAAGAATAATTCACTGTGACCCTCTGATGTCTAAAGCACACTCTCCTACGACTCAACGCAGAATCCTCGAGAGAGGCCTGCCGCTCCTGTATCAATCCATCTAAAGAAAGAGGAACCCTTCACACTGGGTGGGTTACAGTAGCGGGGGGTTCCCCTGGTCCGTCATGCGGCATCGCTTTCTGAGCAATTTCTCAAGAAGCATTTTGTGTAACTCCAGTAAATGATCAAGTTTGAGACTGGCCATCAAACTGCACAAATATTCAGCCCTACACAATGCCCTGTACGTGGAACCCATTTCAAGGTGTTTCAATGGCTTATAAGGGTAGTATATAAATACAATAATAAAACGCCACGTTCCAAGTGGCACAGGCTATTTTGGTCTGTGTAGTTGCAAAGGTGCAGGAAGTCAGCCCATGGTGTGAAAGAGGCCAGCCCCTTCCCTGCCTTTTCTTTTTTGTTATTTTATATACAGCAAGCTCAAACCGGAGGTCTGTGAGCGCTTTACCGGGAGACCAGGTATATTACGCAAGGCCCCATTCCTTTTCAGGCTCGTGAGATTAAGAGATTTGCCCAGAATCACAGGATGTTGAACCGAAGCCAAGCCTCAAACCCGGCTTCAAAGGATGCAGCTCTGATGACGCCCTCGCTCCAAAGCTGCACCCGAGAGATTGTGCATTGTTACCGATAGAAGGAGCATTGTGTATAATCTAAAATATACAAGTCTTTCTTATGTAAAGCTCCCATTGCAAAAGCGGTGCCTGGACTGTGCCCTCAAACTTTGGTGAGTGGGTAGAGGCTGTGAGAGAGACTTTGGCAGCAGAGGGCTGTAAGTAAGCATGCATAGTGCATATATATTTATTTAAAAGAAAAGGTGTTGGATTGCGCCAGACAAAACAAGCATTGGAAATGCAATCGGTCTCGCATTTGTTAGAGTTGGAGCTATTGGCATTGTAAATGGCAATGCTTTTGGTGTGTTATGGAGTGTATGTATGTGGTGTGTTGTGGAAGTATGTAGGTTGGATTGGATTAGTTAGTTGTTCAATTGAGTGGCGTGGAATTGTGTGGTGTGGAGTGGATTTGTGAATTGGAGTTATGTTGCATGATGTGCTGTGGAATTATGTGGATAGTAATTATGTGGTATTGAGTGAACTGGAATGATGTGGAGTGGGATTGTGTTGTTTTGGTGTGTAATTATGTGGAATAGTATTTTGTGTTGTGGAGTGGTATGTAGTGGAGGTTAATGATGTTGTTTGCTGTTGAGGGCTGCCTTCCATAGCACACAAAAGCAGACACTTGGTAGATGGTGGGAGTGAAGGGTGGGACTTCAATCTTTATTCACAAGAGTGAGGAGGTCTTTTAGGTGAGCTCAGCCTTTTGTTTCTTTTCCTGATCACTATCTGGGTCACTGTTGGCATCCAAGTGTGGTCAGTTCACACCTCTCTGGGCCTCTGTTATGGGAACTCCAGGCTGGAGACTGTCCTGCTGAGAGGGTCACTCTGTCGCTCTGCGCAGAGGCCGAGTCTGCAGAACAGCCTGGGGGGCAACTGAAAATAGAACAAAGCGGCACTAAAGACCACACCGCTGGTAAAGCCCCATCCTTTTCGTCATAAACATGAGCCCTTGTAATGCTCCTGTGGGGCCTCGGTATGGCTTGAAAGCAAGAACTCTTTTGCAACGCAACCTCGCCTATTTGCTGTTTACAGATGAACCAACACTGAGGTGCGGGCGCCTGCTGCTGTGCGGTTCACCTTCAAAAACGAGAAGCAGGAGGGAACAGCCAAGACTTTCTCAACAAATGAATGTCACTTAAAAGTCCATGGGCCATATTATCAAGAAAGGGCGATACATTATCGCCGCTTTTAAAGCGGCGATAATGGGCTTGATAATAGGCCCTTGTGAATTCCCATAGAAGCCCAGGTTAATACCAGATCTGGGCTTCTATGGGAATTCACAAAGGAAAGCCCATCTGCGCCCATCCATGACCCGACTGCGACCAGCACTAGGAACCCTGGATCTCTGCACCACCAACGCTATGACCCAGCGGCACTCCACGCTCTCAACCCAGGCCGCAACAACAACTGCAAGCCTGCATCACCAGCCGACACCCAGGGACCCTTCAGCTGTCACCGCTGCCGGCACACCTAGTGGAGAAGTATGGCTCACAGGTTAGAAGCGGCAGACCCTGAAGCAGAGGTCGGCCCGGGACCAGGGTTCAATTCCCGACGCGGCAGGGTCTTGGGTCAATGTCCGCGGACTCGATAATTCTCCCCTAGGTGCCTACGCTAACCATGGGTCCCACTCTGCAACTCTGGGCAATAGCTTGCTTAATCTCCACAACGGCCCCAGCAATGCCGGGGATGCCTGGCTTCACCTTGGGTGCCCTCTCAGAGGGAAAGCCAGGACCGGTTCCCCAGCGGTATACAGCGCCAGGACGCCACGTAACGGGGTAACAGTGCGCTTTACAAGTATGCATACATTACATTACATTACCTGCAGCACCAACAAGACCACGGACCCAGCGCAACCCACCCGCAAGATCACAACCGAACCCAAGACCCTGCAGTGCATCCTCCTCAATGTCCGATCCTTCCACAAACACGCCACCGGAGTATGGGACCTCCTTGACAGCACCATCCCGGACATAGCATTCGTTACCAAAACCTGGACCAACACCACCTCGAGACCAGACATCGCCATCGCCATTCCCCAAGAATACAAGATCTCCAGGAAGGACCGCCCCACCCACCCGGGTGGGGGAATCGCCATTGTCCACAAATCCATCCTCCCCCTGAGCACACTCCCCGACAAGCCCACAGACCTGATGGGACACCTTCACTTCAAGATACAGGCCAGCTCTACCTCCACGCTCCGAGGAACCCTCATCTACCGACCCCCTGTACCCCACGGACCCTTCGCTAACTCCATAATGGACATCATCTCACTGCAGGCCATCGCGTCCACCAACTACACCCTACTGGGAGACCTCAACTTTCACCTCGACAACCAACTGGACCCCAGCACCTCATTCCTCATGGACAACCTCCACAACATTGGACTCTGCCAAATCGTGACAGAACCCACGCACTCAGCAGAACACACCCTCGACCCCCTCTTCACAACAGGAAACTCCTTCACCTTCAGCCACACCACCGAACTCCCATGGACTGACCATCGATTAGTCCACTTCACCTTCAGAACACCCACCATCCACAGACACCAGCACCTGCTCGCACGAAGAAACTGGACCAGAATCACCGATGACCAGCTAACCTCATCACTCAGCAACTCCACCCCAATCATTGCATAAAATGACGACCCCAACACCGAAGCCCGAACCCTGCACAGATGAATCGCCGACAGCACCAACACCATAGCCCCCTCAAGAAAAACAACAACATCCATGCCAAGAAAGCTAGATGGTTCACCACAGAATTTCGTGAGTCCAGACGCACTTGCAACCACCTCAAAAAGGCCTGGAGGAACACCACATCTACAGAAGCCCATAACAACTTCAGAGCCGCCACCAACGCCCACCACCAACTCATCAGAAAAATTAGGAAAAAAGAGAGTGAAGACAGAATCTCCACTCATGCACACAACAGCAAAGAACTATTCAACATCATCAAGGAGTTCGCCAACCCACCAGCGAGTCCACCGACATCCCTCCCTCACAAGACCTCGGCGACAAACTAAGCATCTTTTTCCACTACAAAATCAAGAGCATCTACGACAACTTCAACGAAGACAACCAGCACACTGAACCCTCACCAACCACCGACACTCTGAAGCCAGCGATCATCTGGACAGCCCTTACCAACGAAGACACACTGAAGACAATGAAGTCAATCCACTCAGGGGCCCCCACGGACCCCTGCCCCCACCACATCTTCAACAGAGCCGCCAACACCATCGCACCCATGCTCCGCCAAACCATCAACCGCTCCCTGGCAACCGCCTCGTTCCCCGATGACTGGAAACACGCCGAGGTCAACCCCCTCCTAAAGAAACCCTCAGCGTACCCCACCGACCTCAAAAACTACAGACCCATCTTCCTGCTTCCGTTCCCAGCGAAAGTCATTGAGAAAGCCATCAACAGCCAACTCACCACGTTTATCAAAGAGCAAAACATTCTCGACTCCTCCCAATCCGGCTTCAGAAAAAAACACAGTACGGAAACCGCCCTCCTCGCCTCAACAGACGACATCCGTACCTTACTGGACAAAGGAGAAACAGCAGCCCTCATCCTCCTTGACCTCTCAGCGGTGTTTGACGTAGTCTCCCACCGCACCCTAATACGCAGACTTCACGACGCAGGGATCCAAGACAAGGCCCTCGACTTCAATTCAATTCAATTAATTTATATAGCGCGCTACATACCCAGAGGGTCTCAAGGCGCTTGGAGAAGTGTGGGGAATTACTTGTCGAATATCCACGTTTTAAGTTGCTTTCTGAATGCTAGGTGGTTCTGAGTGAGGCGAATGTGGATGGGGAGTGAGTTCCAGGTCTTAGCCGCCAGGTAGGAGAAGGATCTTCCTCCCATGGTGGTTTTGTTGATGCGAGGTACAGCAGCAAGGGCTTGGTTGGAGGAGCGTAGCTGGCGGGGGGGGGGGTGTAGAATGAAAGTCGTGTGTTGAGGTATTCGGGTCCAAGTTCGTAAAGTGCTTTGTGTGTGTGGGTTAGGAGGCGGAATGTTATCCTCTTATTGACGGGGAGCCAGTGGAGGTTTTTCAGGTGACCAGAGATGTGGTCGTTACGCGGGATGTCTAGTATGAGTCTGGCTGATGCGTTCTGGATGCGTTGGAGTTTTTTCTGAAGTTTTGCGGTGGTACCGGCGTATAGGGTGTCTCCGTAGTCCAGGCGGCTTGTAATCAGTGCGTGGGTGACCGTTTTTCTAGTTTCGGTAGGGATCCAGGGAAAAGTTTTTTTGAGCATGCGAAGAATGTTGAAGCACGATGATGAAACGGCGTTGACTTGTCTGGTCATCGAGAGTGAGTAGTCCAGGATGACCCCCAGGTTCCATGCTTGGTCTGTCGGGGTGGGTGCTTTTCCAAGGGACTCTGGCCACCAAGAGTCGTCCCAGGCAGAGGGGGAGGTACCTAAGATAAGGACTTCTGTTTTGTCGGAATTCAGTTTCAGACGGCAGTGCTTCATCGACTAGGTGCTAGGTTGTCGGCGCTGTTGGTTAGCCATTGAGTGAGGTTAATGGCTGCTTGGTTGGGGTTCGAAGAGTGGGCAGGGGGGTTTTGAAGAAGCGATGAGGAGATCTGGTCGATGGTGATTTTGTTCCAGTTTCTTCGCAGAGTAGGTTGAGGATGGTTGTGGGTTGTGGTCTTTTTGTAGATAAAGTGAACGCAGCTGTGGTCCGTCCAGTGAAGAGCTGTGGTGTGACTGAAGGAGATATGTTTGCTGGAGGTGAAGATAGGGTCGAGTGTGTGACCTGCGTAGTGAGTGGGGGTATTGACAAGTTGTTTGAGTCCGAGGTTGGCGAGATTGTCCAGAAGGGTGGTGGTGTTGCAGTCGTTGTTTTTTTCCAGGTGAAAATTGAGGTCTCCCAATAGAATGTAGTCCTCGTAGGGGAGGGCGTGTGGGGTGATAAAGTCAGTGATGTCTTCACTGAATTGTGCACGGGGTCCTGGTGGCCTGTAGAGGAGGGTGCCTCTGAGTGTGGTCTTGGGGTCGGTGTGGATCTGGAAGTGAAGGTGTTCGGCGCTAGCGAGGTTGACGTCTGAGCTGGTTGAGATGCGGATGGAGTTCTTATGGACGATAGCGATGCCTCCTCCTGTTTGCTTGGTGCGGTCTTTTCGGATGATCTTGTAGCCTTCCGGGATGGCAATGGTGATGTCTGGGGCTGAGGAGGCGTTCATCCATGTTTCAGTCAGGAAGGCGACGTCCGTAGAGATGGTGTCTAGTAGATTCCAGAGGTCGATGGCGTGTCTGTGGACCGAGCGGGTGTTGAGTAGGATGCATTTTAGGTGGTTGGTGTCAGGTCTCTGTTTGGTGTTAGTGGATGAGGAGTTGGTCTTGGTGCCGTCAAACTTGCAGGAGTTGCATGTGAAGGGTCCATGGGTGTGTCCAGGGGCGGCTTGGGCGCAGGTGGGAAGTCGACCGGGGTTAAGGGCTAAGAGGATGGAGGCGGTGTACTCAACATTGTTTCATACGCAGACGACACCCAACTCATCCTCTCCCTATCCAACAAACCCAACACCGGCAAACACAACATTCGAGAATGCATGGAAGCTGTTGCTAAATGGATAAAAAACAGCTGCCTACAACTAAACACCAACAAAACAGAAGTACTCATCATGGGCCCAAACCCAGATGCCTGTAATGACATCTGGTGGTCCCCGCCCTCGGAAGCCCGCCCACCCACACGGACCATGCACGCAACCTGGGAATCATCCTGGACTCAGAGCTCAAAATGGACCGCCAGATCAACTCTGCCTCGTTCCACTGCTTCCACACCCTCTACCTCTTACGTAACACCTTCAAATGGATCCCCCTTTAACACAGAAAGACAGTCACTCACGCCCTGGTCTCCAGCAGGCTCGACTACGGCAACGCACCCTATGCCGAAATAAACAAAAACCTCACCGCAAGCTACAGAACATCCAAAACGCTGCTGCAAGACTGGCACTCAACCAGCAAAGACACTGCCACATCTCCCAGCACTTTCACACACTACACTGGCTCCCCATCGAAGCTAGAGTCACCTTCAATATGCTAACTCACGCTCAAAAGGCCCTCCACGACACCGGACCAGCATACCTGAACAGCCGACTCAAATACCACGCACACCAAAGGACCCTACGATCAGCCCAGCTCTCTTTACACTGTGGTACCCCGCACCAGAAAGACCAGATCGGGAGGCCGCTCCTTCTCCTTCCGCGCGGCCAGAGCCTGGAATGCCCTTCCGCTCCACCTCAGACAGACAACATCGCTCCCCATCTTCACAAGAAACCTCAAAACCTGGCTCTTCGACAGACCCCCTCCTTGATGGAATGGAACAAGCGACCGCCCCCGCACCCCAGCTCCTCAAGCCCCCTATGGGTGAGTAGTCGCGCTTCACAAACACCTGATTGATTGATTGATAGTTTGTGCATTTTGACAGAGGTTTTGAAATCAGTGACATCTTGCATCCAAATTCATATCCTACTACCTGTTCTAAAAAAACATTCTTGCTACTAGTTGCGCAGTTTCAAAGCGCTGTGGGCGCTTCTAATTATTATTTATAGCCATGTTTATGCCGGGAATCCTTGCTCCGCTTGATGTAAATAATTAATTTACTCTCTTAATTTCTATGCAGGTAAGTACTTAATCAATAATAACTCAATCGAAATGAAGGAAAACAGAGTCCGTGGTGTAAGAGTTTCTAAGGGTTTTATTCCTCATAAAGGAATCAGGATATCATGTTCTGACCACCACACAGGATGTCAGAAGGGATAGATGAGCGCGCCGTCGTTTATTGACAATACATAGCTTATATACTTGATTTACATCATAATGTTCAATGTAAGAGGCGTAACAGCTGAGAGAAGACAAGATAACAGTATACACGTGGTGCTAGTACATCATCAAGAGGCGTAAACTAGGCGTGTGTGCTAGAAACGTCACTGATAGGTGACGCAAGTGGGTGGCACCAAGGGGTGGTGCTAACAGAATGTTGCAATGTCAGCGGAAATCGGAAGCTTGGATGCGCGCGCAGCTGCATGACGTGTGATAGACGGGGTGCAGGGGACTTGACATTTACACTGGCGGAAAGAGACAGAAGTCTGGCATGTCAGATCAACTTGTGCTTCTATCATATCCGATATCTGATGTTTAGGAACTAAGCTATCTGGGCAGAAAGGTCTCTAGAGCAGAAGCTATTCTATACTTGCTGTGAGTGCGTGTATAAGCGCCTGAGTGTCTGTATGAGAAGCGTGGGGGCATGGGGCCTTCCATGGAAGCATGGCAACAGAGGCTATGAATTACTTGCATAAAGACAGGTCGGCCCTTTAGCCCTGTAGCTGAGGAAGGATGTTTACTGAAGCTAGCAGGCCGGAATGTATCTTCGGGGAGGAAAACAGATAACTCGAAGGTTATAGTCAATCTTGGCAGGCAGCAGGCTGAGCTGAGCACGGAGGGCCGCGCTAGAAGTAAGTCAGAGTTCACGGGTACGGGGGCTGCTTGGGCAGAGGCCCTCGCAGTCAGAAGCCAGAAAAGAGGCTCGGTGGCAGAGATTCAGGGCCTACTTTCAGCCAGGCTGAAAAACGTAGGAGTACACTTCAAAAAGACGTTGGCATAGCATACTTAGGAACGGACCATCAAATCCATTCATGGTGGGTCTGAAAGAGGACAAGTTAACGTTGGACGCAAATGTATTTGCGTCTTCATAGCTGGTACAGGAGGGAAGTTACATGCACTTTTAACTCGTACATGGAGTCGGTGGGGTACTCGCTAGGGAACACAACATGACCATAAAATTTATATTACCTCATTCCCTCCTTGTTCCCTACGGACCCTTCATGATATATCGATCCTCATAAATCGATCAGTTTGTTCTTGTAACATTATATGTTCGTCTTTCTTTCTTTGACTGTTTGAGAGGCAACTGGAATGCTCAATGCAGGATGTGGCACACAGTCCACATATCGCTGGCCCACACTGCAGGCACAGGCAACAACTGAATACTATAACAAGGCCAATGCCTAGGAACGATAAGATCTTCCATCCCCAAGCTGTCAACGTAGTCCAGAACCAACCGGACCAAGTCCAGGTGCCTGGATTCTGATGTATCTGATTTGCAATTTTATGTAAACGGGTGATAGCTTGATAGACAGATGGTGCGTTTTGTGGAATGAAAACACAGCAACTTGACCCGATGACCTTACAAGCTCCACCTCTATCTGCCAAGATGACGTCAATCACAAGACGATTTTGAAGGACAACAGTCCGTATAGCAGACTGCTCCTCTGTTAAGTTACCTAGAGCGGAGGCAGTTTCGTTCACTACTGCTTCGAGTGTTCTCGTTAATCTGCGTATTAATTTACTGTTTTGGACAGGTCCTAGGAAGAAAAAGAATCCTTTATTGAAATCAGTGTACTGTTCCCATGCCGTTTCTGTGTAGTCGACAAGGGGAATATCTCTTTTGGGTCTATTCGGTGCTAGATTCGTATTTCTATGGTAATCAGGAGGAGCTAGGAAAACAGGTGGCAGAAGGAAGGCAATGTAACAGGTACCATCCCAATCTGGAGGCAAACGTATGTATGCGGTATGACCACAAACAAAGTAGGAATGACTGATAGCTTTAAAGGACGATTTACCATGGTCACTGAACTCGACCACAGTAGTGCATTTACTATGACCTACGTGTACTGAACCTTTCTTGCTAACACATAATTCACCTGTGACTGGTAGTACTAACATATGGGGCAGAACTGGAGCAGTTTCAGATTCAACAGTGAGGATCATAAGGCTAATTGTGTAATTACCTAATCCATATACTTCATTTTCTAGATCAGTTCCTATTCGAGTGGGAAGTCCTTCTTGATCAGGATAACAGACGTTGAGCAGGACTAAGTTCAAGTTTCCCCAAACCCAGCCCCCATCGAAAACAGCAATATCAGGATCTAAAGAATTAATTATTTTAAACCATGCTCCACAGGAGCCATTGTGAGTGAATGGGTACGGAAAGAGAGGCAGAGCTCCCTTGTAATTCTGGTAGGGAGGGAGTCGGCCACATATCCAACAGTCTGTAGCATTATTTGTCTGATGGGAATGGTGTAACATACTAATGAATGTATTGTTGCGCAGCGCAAGTCTGTAAGAGAGTTCATGTGCAGGAAGTTCACTAAAAGTGTGTTCAGCAGAGACATTGTAAGCAGATTGTTCACGCCTGAAAATAGGCCAGTACATAGGAAGCAGAATGCTGGCAATAATAATTAGAATACTCAGAATAAACATGATTATTAGTGTCACTATGCAGTGACTACGAAGTGATTTGCAATATGTTCTTCTCTTTTCCTCTCTCTCTCCAACTCGATCTAGGGGATACATGTCAGAAACTATTTAACCGATTCACCTAAGGGAGGACTTAAACAATTAAACTGTCTGACTTGCTAGATCGAAGCTTCATTCGGTAAAGTTCTTGAGGAGTCTTTTCTCTTTTAGGCACAGTAACGTCTTGTGCTTCAACGCAGTCTTTGGTGGGGGTGGACGAGTCAGAGTCCTGTTTCAGTCCGTTTTTTAGTTCATTGCATAGTTTGATGTGACTCGTGTGGACCCACCCCTTTCTCCCCTCGATTTTCACGGCGGTCCTAGTGGTAAGCAGAACGGTCTTTGGAGACTTCCAGCGGGGCTCCAGCGGACTTTTCCGGTCGAAATTCCGGACGACTACCAGGTCACCTGGGCGGACCTCATGCGCCTTTACATCGGTGTTGTCAGGGAAGGCTGCGGCAACCTGTGAACGACATGATTGGAGTGCAGACATCAAGGAGGCAAGGTAATCTGTCAACATGTTACAATCAATATCAGTGATCTTTTTCGGAACGGGCGTCCCCCACATATTCGGCGGTCTGCCAAAGACCACTTCGTACGGGGATAGCCCTGATCTCGAGTGGGCGACCATCCTCATGTAGAATAGTGCCACGGGCAGGGCGACTATCCAGTCGACCCCTTTTTCCTGACAGATCTTGGCAAGACGGATTTTTAGTGTCTGATTATGCCTTTCTACAAGGCCAGCTGCTTCGGGATGTCGGACACAGTGGAACCTCCACTGATATCCTAGCAAGAGGGAAACTTGTCTCATCAGCTCGGACGAGAACGGCTGTCCGTTGTCTGAATACACGACACGGGGCAAACCGTACCGTGGGAAGAATTCACGAACCAACTGTCTGGCAGTGGTCGGAGCAGTGTAGTCTGGGACTGGGTATGCTTCGGTCCAGCGGGACAGAGCACAAACAATTACAAGGACATACTTAAATCCTCTACAGCTATTCATCTGGATATAATCCATCTGGAGGACTTCAAAAGGGTGATCGGGAGGATGAAATCCACCTTGCTCAACAGGGACGCTTTTACCTGGATTGAACTGACAACAGATCATGCAAGTACGCACTTTCTGTTTTGCTGCTGCTCGTAAGTGTTTGTTGTACCAGAGATTCTGTAAACTGTCTAACATGGCTTTCTCTCCAAGATGGGCAGGACTATGTGCTGTATTTATCATGACTTGAACCATTGAGTCGGGGAGAAACCATATAGATTTTCCCTTCGTCACCCAACCTTGATCTGTCTGAATCCCTCCTAGTTCAGTCCATTTCTTTATCTCCTCTGGAGTAGCATGTGTCTGGATATCAATTACATCTAGGGCGGGATCTCTAACTGCCATACACTGGGTCTGGACTATTGTCTTTGTCACATCAGTAGTCTGGGTGTAAGTCAATGCTGTATGTTTTGCTGTCTGGTCTGCCAGGTCGTTACCCTGGGAAACAGAATCTGTGACTTTAGTATGTGCCTTACACTTCATGACTGATATGCCCGAGGGCAAATGTATTGCTTCTAACAGTGCTTGAATAAGGGGGCCATGTTGTATCTTGGCCCCATGGGAAGTCAGAAAACCTCGTTCTTGCCAGAGGACTCCGAAGTCGTGTACAACTCCGAAGGCATAGCGGGAATCTGTGTATATGTTAACATTTCTGTTCTTGGCTAGGATACAAGCTCGAGTCAGAGCGATGAGCTCTGCTGCTTGAGCAGACAGGGTGTCAATACGATGTGTTTCTTTAATTTCAGTTTCAGTGGTCACGGCGTACGCGGCCACTAATTCTCCTGTACTTGTTCTCATGCATGAACCGTCCACATAAAGTGTCAGGTCTGGATTTGTCAATGGGACATCTGTTAAGTCTCGTCTAGGCTTAGTTACTGCATTAATTATTTCTATACAATCATGCGGAGCTGGATCTGTCATAACTGTAGGTAACAGTGTTGCTGGGTTCAGGATGCTGCAACGTCTGATTTCTATGTGTGGCTGGAATAGTGTTAATTCATAACCTGTCAGTCGTGCTATAGTTAAGTGTTGAGTCTGGGTTCTGTTTAACAAAACCTCTACAGAATGTGGTACTTGAACTGTTAACTGATGACCTAAAACAATTGAATCACTTTGTCTTATTGCTAACGCTGTTGCTGCTACTGACTTTAAGCACGCAGGGAGTGCTTGAGCTACTGAATCCAATGTACTAGAAAAATAAGCACAAGGCTTATGTGAACCTGCTTGGTCTTGAGTGAGGACAGACAACGCTGTGCCATCACGTTCTGTAACAAAAAGTGTAAACGGTTTGCTGTAACATGGTGTCGCTAAAACTGGTGCTTGGCATAAAACTTTCTTTAATTCTTCAAAAGCTTGTGTGTGTTCCTGAGTCCAAGGGAGGACAGTCGAAGTCGCTGCCTCCTGTGTCGTTAACTGGATGAGTGGTTTAGCTAGAAATGCATACTGGGGAATCCATTGTCTGCAGTACGAGGTGAGGCCTATGAAGGCCCGCACTTCCTTTTGTGTCTTGGGTTGCGGCATGTTCACAATTAACTGAATGCGATCGGGAGTGAGCTGTCTCCCCACTTTGGACAGCAAGTGACCCAAGTACACAACTTGCTGAACACAGAATTGTAGCTTCGAAGGAGACACCTTGTGTCCCTTGTCGGCCAGGAAATGTAAAACTGTCAGTGATGCTTTTTCACATTCGGGCTCACTTCGTGCGGTGATCAGCAGATCATCGACGTATTGTAGTAAAGCGGTGTTAACTGGCATTTGAATACAATCTAGTTGTCTTTTCAGTGCTTGACTATAGATGCTGGGGCTTTCTGTGAATCCTTGAGGTGCGCGCGAAAATTTGAAACTGCGTCCATTTAAACAGAATCCGAAGAGATATTGGCTCTCTGGATCAATAGGCACGCTGAAGAAGGCGTTCTTGAGATCAATTACAGTAAAGAACGTTGCTTCTGAATCAATAGCAGTCAAGAGAGATGATATATCGGGGACCACAGGATACTGTGGGATAATGCATTTATTCAATTCTCGAAGATCAATCACCAGCCGATATACTGGCGGTGCATTGGGATCAGTACGTTTAAGAATCGGAATGATGGGTGAGTTACAGATATTGGAGTCGGTCTCGACGACCACTCCTTGGGCAATGAGCTCTTCAATGATTTTCAGTAAAGCCGCTGCAGCATCGGGTGGTAACTTGTATTGTCTGATTCTGGGTAATACAACACCTGCCTTGAGGGTAACGCGGTATGGTGTAATGTGCATACATCCTACATCAGTTGGGCCTTTTGCCCACAAGTAATCAGGTACATTTTTCAATCTGACGTCAAACTCACGAAGGACGTAATGACCCTTGAAATCCCGCAGAAAGAGTCTAACTCCCTCCGGGGAGCAGCATATTATAGCCCCTAGAGCCTTCAGTGTTTTAATTCCTAACAGATTTTCCGGACATGATTTTGTTAGTAACAGGTCTGTAACGCGTGATAATGGACCCACAGCCAGGGGAACTGGTTCTGATACTTCATTTACAATAGGTTGTCCTGAAAAACCAAGGGAAACATTTTGTGAGCCTGAGAGGGGTGCCCCTGGAACTTCGTCATGACTTATTGTAGTGCGACTTGCCCCTGTGTCAATTAAAAACTTTCTATCTTTCCCCAATACTTGACTGTGTACATAAGGACCTTCTTGATCTACAGGAATCTCGATAAGAGGCAAGCCACCTTCCCTCTCTAGGCTGTTTCATGTATATCGGGAATATTCGGGGTAAGCAGACTGGGCATACTGGTACATCTGTTGTGAGACTTGCTGAGTTGCAGCAAGGGGCTGTGGCTGTGGTACTGCTACGGTCTGTGCTGTCTGTGCGGATGCATGCATGGGCTGTGTATTCTGTGTAGACTGATGCTGGTTATGGTCTTGTCTAGGCGGATGCGGTCTCTCTTTAGTTTTACCTGTCGCTATGTTATGTTTCAGAACTGCACATTCGTGTACGTAGTGACCTGGCTGCTTGCAATAATTGCATGTCCCTTTAACAGGAGCTGCAGCGTGACTTGTCTGGGTCGTACCTTTCCTGTGACTGTCGGATGGGACCGTCTGGGCTACTAACATTTTCATTTTCGTGTCTTTCATGCGCTTCTGTTCCTGATCTTGTTCTTCCCTAATTCTATTCTGGTGATATTGTAACATTTGTAACATCTGGGATGGCGTATTTGCTTGCCATGTACTCTCGACTTTATACACTCTATTTTTAACTAACGGTAGGGAATTCTCGACTAACTTTGATACAAAAAGATGTGGGTACGACTCGCTACTTGGCTGGAGGCCACTATTGATAATAAAACATTTCTCGAATCTTGAATAAAAGTCGCTAGTATCTTCATCATGTTTCTGTTTACAGGACGAGATTGCATCCCAATCCTCCTTTCTAGTTGTCAATAATCTGGGCAGGACCTGTACTATTAAACCTGGTAATGCTTTAGTTTTGTCCCCAAGGCCTAACCCTGGAACCCGTTTCTTTTCTTCATCCTCTATTTCTGCCCAGGCAATCTTTGCGTCTCCCACCTCCCAGTCCTTTTCCTTTAATTTCTCGAATATACCCGTAGGCAATAATACTTTCAACATTTTCATGATATCATCATATGTGTAGTCCCCCATCAGTAACATGTCTTTGAGCTCTCTATGAAAACCTGCAGGGTCTTTATCATGGCACGGTACTAATTTCTTCATTTCTAACAGTTCTAATTTAGTTAGAGGCGTGTGTACATACACGCGTTTCAAAATTTTATCCTCACCCATAACAGGGTGCACTTCTCGCAAGGGGTTCTGACTTTCAATACCACCCCCGCACTGCATATGGTACATTTTCCTTTCTGGAGGTGGGGCGGGAACATATTCAGGACTTACAAAGGTGTCATATCTGCGTCGTTGTTCTAGAATTATTTGAACTAATTTAGTGCTTAGGCCTCTCCATCTATCCATCAGTAGTGCTTCTAGTGTCTCATGTAAGGGACCTGGATCGGAATAATGTTTTCTGTACTTAATGAGAAGGTGCTGAATCATATATATACCTGCTAATTTCTGTTCGTCGGGGGAGAGGTTCAGAAATGTCTGTGCTACGGTGTCATCATTATATATGTCTGCATTTTCGGCCCATGATACCGCTGATCGGGCTAATTCTTGTTCATCCATAGAATTGAGTACATGGTACCCAACTCGATCTCGAAGCCGTTTATCAGTTTCCTGGAACTGATGTTCAGCAGAATTCGGATTCGTTAAGGCAGAGAAGAAAACTCTCTTGCTTTCTGGACGGATACCCTTCCTAAGATAAGTTCCCTTACCTACATATGCTATAGTGCTTGTAGTCGGTTCTAGTTCTTCAGATTCTTCTTCCTCCTCGGAGGGAGCCTTTTCTTTCTCTTTCTCGTGTACTGCTATCACTGCTTTCTTAATCTTTTTATACATGGCCTCTATGCAATTTTGTCTGTCATGTTTTCCATCGGCTATATTTTGACCCCACTTGTTCAATGCATCCAATTCACTCTGCTCTGTTCCGGGCCTGTCTCGTTCTCTTATTAGACAATTTATGAAAAATCGTAGTATCAGTGCTTGCATGGTAACTTTCTGTTTCTCCAGGGCATCCTTAATACTGTCGGGGTCCTTTCCCGTTTGAACGAACTCATATATTCTATCTAGGTGCTCCTTCATTCCTGCATAACATAACAAACTATCAGTAGCAGATCTTAACCGTAAAGACGCTAATATCATTAAGTCGTCCTGTCCAGGTTCTGGATCATATCTACAAACTGACATATTTTCTTTTAGTGCATCAAGACGGGATAAGTTAGAAGAACGGGGGGATCTGTGCGTAAAAGGACTCTGCATACCTCTGAGATTTAATCTGTGAGTCGGTGGCGGGGTCTGGAGACCCGCGGTCGCACCTCCTGAAGCGGAAACTTGGGCATTATCTCTGTGTGTAGTCAGTATCTGAATTTGTCTTTTAGTAGGATCTGATTGAAGTGGTTTCGGCAGATCAGTTTTAGGTGAGGGAAGTGGCGGAGCTGGCGGAGCGGGACTAGTCTTTTTCGGTGTCGGCTGAGAGTGATCTTGGGGGGCAGTACCACCCCCGGCCCTGTCAGTAGGCAGGGCACGAACAGGCAGATTGGTGTAAGCTGGCGCTACATCTTCGAGATATGAATTTAGGAATATGTCTTTAGTAGTCTTATGCATTACTTTAGTTGGAACTAATGGTGACGGCAAATTTTTCGGTATTTCTGAAATGGCGTCAGGGGTACCATCGGCCAAAAGATACATGTTGTTCACTTTGCCATTTAGGATACGATCTATTTGTTCTACTTTTACTCGAATTCCCTCAGTAACTAATTCGTTTTCTTGGGCCTTTTCTGATTCTTTAAGCCTGTCTTCTCTACGGAGTGCTCTATCAGCACGCTTACGTGATTCCTTACGCCAAAATTCTATGGCGTCTTTCTGAGATTGTCTAGCTTTCTTTTTCCGTAATATTTCTTCTACCTTTATGATGCACTCGGCATCCCATGTTCCGTTAACTGGCCATCGGTATCTTTCCTCTAGGTGCTTGGTATAATCTGTCCATAACTCTAGATACAAGATGGCGTCTATGCCATGCTTATTATACATGAAATTACCTGGAGTGTCCCTAGGGGGGATTGGAATCTCTTCCTCTAACATCCCTTTCCTAGTTCCTATCTGCTTTAATTTGTTAAAAAACGGCATTGTGCCTACTTGATACTGAAATGCTTGATCCTTAATACTTAATTTCGCCTGTAACTATTTAAACAAAAAAACACAATAATACACAAGAACAATCACATTCATACCACGACATTAATCACATGAAACATTTAAAGACATAGCTAACTTCCCCCTACTCTGAATGTACCGCTCAACGATACAGATACACTGCTGTAACAGTGCAGAAATTCGGAATACTTTATATACTGCTAAACAGTACAGATACACTGCCTAAAAACAGTGCAGACCGGACTTGCGTACCCAAACCCGTCTAGATACGACCCAGCAATGGTACTCACCGGGAAGCACGGAAAACAGAAGGCCTCGGAAAACTCGACTGGACTCGACTCGGAACTTCGGAAAACTTCGGAAAACTTCGGAAAACTTCGGAAAACTTCGGAAAACTGGTGGGCCTCTTCACACCTCGGACCTTGCTTCCTTCGGCTGGGCTCTGGTCGGGATCCTCCGCACTCCTCACCGCCTCGTCTGGGCACTGATCGCAGTCTTCGTCACCTCCGTGTGTCAGAGGGGGATGCAGGAAATCCTGCCAGTACACGTGTTGTCCGTCTAACTGATGGCAGGGGACACGGACTGCAACGCACCTTCCGGCGCGTGAGGTGGGGGAGGGGTCCCTGTTCGGGCGCCAAAATGATGTAAATAATTAATTTACTCTCTTAATTTCTATGCAGGTAAGTACTTAATCAATAATAACTCAATCGAAATGAAGGAAAACAGAGTCCGTGGTGTAAGAGTTTCTAAGGGTTTTATTCCTCATAAAGGAATCAGGATATCATGTTCTGACCACCACACAGGATGTCAGAAGGGATAGATGAGCGCGCCGTCGTTTATTGACAATACATAGCTTATATACTTGATTTACATCATAATGTTCAATGTAAGAGGCGTAACAGCTGAGAGAAGACAAGATAACAGTATACACGTGGTGCTAGTACATCATCAAGAGGCGTAAACTAGGCGTGTGTGCTAGAAACGTCACTGATAGGTGACGCAAGTGGGTGGCACCAAGGGGTGGTGCTAACAGAATGTTGCAATGTCAGCGGAAATCGGAAGCTTGGATGCGCGCGCAGCTGCATGACGTGTGATAGACGGGGTGCAGGGGACTTGACATTTACACTGGCGGAAAGAGACAGAAGTCTGGCATGTCAGATCAACTTGTGCTTCTATCATATCCGATATCTGATGTTTAGGAACTAAGCTATCTGGGCAGAAAGGTCTCTAGAGCAGAAGCTATTCTATACTTGCTGTGAGTGCGTGTATAAGCGCCTGAGTGTCTGTATGAGAAGCGTGGGGGCATGGGGCCTTCCATGGAAGCATGGCAACAGAGGCTATGAATTACTTGCATAAAGACAGGTCGGCCCTTTAGCCCTGTAGCTGAGGAAGGATGTTTACTGAAGCTAGCAGGCCGGAATGTATCTTCGGGGAGGAAAACAGATAACTCGAAGGTTATAGTCAATCTTGGCAGGCAGCAGGCTGAGCTGAGCACGGAGGGCCGCGCTAGAAGTAAGTCAGAGTTCACGGGTACGGGGGCTGCTTGGGCAGAGGCCCTCGCAGTCAGAAGCCAGAAAAGAGGCTCGGTGGCAGAGATTCAGGGCCTACTTTCAGCCAGGCTGAAAAACGTAGGAGTACACTTCAAAAAGACGTTGGCATAGCATACTTAGGAACGGACCATCAAATCCATTCATGGTGGGTCTGAAAGAGGACAAGTTAACGTTGGACGCAAATGTATTTGCGTCTTCATAGCTGGTACAGGAGGGAAGTTACATGCACTTTTAACTCGTACATGGAGTCGGTGGGGTACTCGCTAGGGAACACAACATGACCATAAAATTTATATTACCTCACGCTGCTTGGGCATGTTCTGTGATTCCATACATCACTTCCCTTATCTGCCTGCAGGCATTGAAACTGGAGCGCCTGAAGTTTCTAGACTCTTCTGATCGCTGGGAGGAGGAATGCTGCCCTGCTGTCAGCCCAGAATGTTGGCATTCCTCTTTTATGGGTGCCAATTTGGGGGGCTCCAGAAGCGGCCGCGTAATGACACACGTAACCTGGTGGGAGGGGTGAGGGACGGGAGCACCAGGCAGATGGAGGAGTGGGAGGGGTTGCAATGCCGCCGGTTACCTACGGCGCTGGTTCTGGAGCTGAATTAATCGGGACACATTCATTTGGCAGGTATGGGGTCGGCCATAGTGCCTGATGTGGGAGGTATGGGGTCGGCCATAGTACCTGATGTGGGAGTTATGGTTTTGCATGGCTGTTGTTCAAGTTAAAGATTGTGCAGCTAAACATAACTGCTAAATTTCAACGATTATTATGTTTCATTTTGTAACCACATGGTCACTTTACAAGAATGTCCTGACCAATGCTGACCATAGCTAAATTTATGTAAATAAAAATGTAACTGTTGGTCTGTTCAAAATCTCAAATCTCCGATAGTGCTTCACTAATTGCTTTGAAATTTTGACACAATGTTGCATTCGAATACGCAAGTGTTTTTATATACACAATGTTGGATTCCAATATGCGTGTCGAATACGCGTGTGTTTTTAATCGAAAGCACAAACAGACACATAAAAATGTCAATGTGCATTTGATAAAAATCTTAAATCTACGAACGTTCTTCACTGATTGATTTGAAATGTTGACACAACGTCGAATTCAAATAAGCGCATGTTTATCTATATACAATGTTGGATTCGGATACCCTCGTGTCAAATATGCGTGTGTTTTTAATCTAAAGGACGAACAGACCCTATTAATTGGGTTGCTGCGCAACAAATAAAACGGACGCATACAGACAATAGTCTACATATATTAGGATAGTTGGTGTCAGGAGGGCAGACCGGGAAGTGGGTGGAGGGAGGGGGAGGAGTTGTTTCACTTGGCAACATTAAGAAAGGACGCATAGAGACAATAGTCTACATATATTAGGATGGACAGTTGGTGTCAGAAAGTCAGACCGGAAAGTGGGTGGAGGGAGGGGGAGGAGTTGGTTCACTTTGCAACGTTAGCGTGTGTTCATATATATACACAACCTTGGTTTCGAAAAAGGGCGTGTCCAATACGCGTGTGTTTCTAATTGAATGGCCGAACAGACCCTATCGTGGTTGCTGCGCAAAAAAAACAAGGGACGCATACAGACAATAGTCTACATAAATTAGGATGTACAGTTGTTATCAGGATGGCAGACTAGGAAGTGGGTGGAGAGAGGGGGGAAGAGTATGTTCAGTTTGCAACATTAAGAAAGGATGCATAGAGACAATAGTCTAAATAGATTAGGATGGACAGTTGGTGTCAGGATGGCAGACCGGGAAGTGGGTGGAGGGAGGGGGAAGGAGTTGCTTCACTTTGCAATATTAGCGCTTCAGACCGGGAAGTGGATCGAGGGAGGGGGGAGGAGTTGGTTCACTAGACAACATTAAGAAAGGACGCATAGAGACAATAGTCTACATATATTAGGATGGACAGTTGGTTTCAGGATGGCAGACCAGGAAGTGGTTGGAGGGAAGGGGGAAGAGTTGGTTCACTTTGCAACCCGAACAGACCCTATTGATTTGGTTGCTACGCAACAAATACAAGGGTCGCATATAGACAATAGTCTACATATATTAGGATGGAAAAAAACATGCTGTATACCCACAAGCATTGTGAAATTAAACATATTAGAAACGTGCACTTACTCTTTTCTTTCTCTTCTATTTAACCAGACTGAGCCAGAGCAACGCATGGCCGGGTACAGCTAGTATATATATATATATATATGTATTTCCAACTGGTGGTTGCAAGTAGGTGGTTATAATTAGGACCTAGTTTCTTTAGGAAAAGTGTTTTTACATAGCTATATCTTTTGTTGCCGTTCGACAATCTTCACAAAATTTTCCCCCAAAAAGTGCTCTAGTGATGATGAAAAATGGGGTTGAAAAAAGGGTGTATTTGCAATGTAAATTCCCAAAGGAACCTGAAAACACGACTACAGCTCAAGCCAATGAACGGAACTACACTAAATTTGGCAGAAAAGTAGATGTTCTTTCGCAGATTGGGATTTTTTGTTATTTGATGCAAATCCGTTCAGTAGTTCTTGTGAAAATTAGGTTGTAAGTTCTAGTGATATCTCTGGTCGCGTACATTTCACAGGGATTTTGCAATTAATCATGAATGTGCGCACCAACAGGAATGCTCTGATTAACTGGAAGCAACCTGAACAGGAAGTTGCAGCCGCCATTTTATTGACCTGGAAAGGTTCACAGGACTGAGCATTTCTGTGAAATCTAACATAAGGGGTCAGATTGGAGGAACTCTGACCCCATGAATGAGAAATGGGGGTGGTAGTGACACAAATTATGTGTTCAACATATATTTTTTTAATCCCACAAAATATTCACGATTAAAAGGCGACCGTCAGTTCAGCCCCATATGTACCGTCAAGGGGTAGTCGGGACTATTGTGTCGAGATTGCGAATTTTGGTGAAAATATAAAAACAAAAACTATGGGGCATATATTACCAAGCAATAGCGATAATTATCGCTATTGCTTGGTTAGAGACAAAAATTTACCGCTGAGCTGCGGCGATTTTTATCACAGATAAACCTTGGTATTACCAAGGTTTATCGCAAATGCGATAAAAATCGGCCGTAATGCATGAATATCGCTGAAAAATCCACGATATTCATGCATTACCGAGCTAATGCTCTTAGCCATGTTATCCACCTCCCATTGGATAACATGGCTAAGAACTGCTCAGGGCAGTTGTTAGCTTTTGGAGATATTCACGCTTAGCGCAAATATCTCCAAAAGTTGGTATTATGAGATAGCGATGTTAGCGACTGTTTCCAGTCGCTAACATCTTGGCACGCCCACTTTGCATGTCATTAGTGATAAATTTCACTGACATGCAAAGTGGGGCTCAAGATGATCGCTATCTCCTATTAGCTGTCGGTAACTGGTGAAGCGACAGGTAGGTAATAGGGAGATCATTTTATCTCCGCTTTCTTGGCTTTTAAAGCCAAAAAAGCGGAGATAAACCCTCTTGATAATATGCCCCTATATCTATATACACACACTCGCTGGTCACTGACTCATGTACCTACTCACATATCCACTCAGACACTCATACACCCACTCACATACCCATTCAGAGGCTCATGTACCCACTCAGAGGTGCACTCAGAGACTCATGCACCCACTCATTTGCATACTTAAAGACTTACACACCAAGTCACATACCCACTCAGATACTCACACACTGACTCACAGACCCACTGAGAGACGTATGCTTCCACTCACACACCCACTGATAGATTGATGCACCCACTCACAGACCCAGAGTCATGCACCCATTTACAGAAACAGCCACTAATTTACTCATACACGCACCGACCCATACAAAAACTCACACACCCACTATTTCATGTATACAGTCTCTCATATACCCAGTCACTCTTCTATACTCCACTTGCACACCCACTCACTCACCCATGCAGACATTCTCAGCGAGTTACCTTGGTACATATGTTTAATACTCAGTAACTTTTATAAAACACTCATAATCACTGGATGATGTCATCAGTAATGTCATTTGAGATGTCATCAAGGATGTCACTGACAGTGTCATGAGTGGTTATAGTTAGGTCAGCTAACTAGAACTGCTGAATTTCTCTGGTTTTGTACGAGTGAAATGTCCAACTTACTATAACGTCCCTGAAACCTGTGGTTTTTTTCAGTGAATTTCTAAGGTTTTAAAAAAGATAATTTCTAACTATGCCTACAGAGGTAGGACATGTGCAGAAAGAGGAAGAAACGTTCAGAAAGAAGCAAGAGATAGGTAGAAAGAAACAACAGAGGAGCAGAAAGAGGCCTTGTTACTAAGTCCTCCTGTGGCCCCAACTTTTTGCTGACGGGTACTGGTGGTAACTGATTCTAACTAACTAGACCCAGAGCCAGTGCTATACTAAAAGGCACTTAGAATACAGTGAAAACACCTACATACACTGGAGAACACTATGCATTGGGGTACCCCTGGGATTGGCATGACCTCCTCTGCAAGGCCCTAGTACATACTAGGGCAGGGGGATTAAAACTACCTCTAAGTCAGAGGTGCAGAAAGATGCTTCTTTAAGTACTAGTCACGGTTGCAGAGTGGTGGAGAAAGGGTGCTGCACTGCCGACCAGCACTCAAGAATTAGGCTGCATAGGACTTACAGGAGGTACCATGTGTACATGAAATAGTGAGTGTCTGATGACATCTCAAATAACATCCCCGGGTCTCCCTAGGTAGGAAGGCTGGCGGTATCATTTGATGTCTGTGTGACTATAACCAGCCAACCCCCCCCCCACAATTTTCATGGGGCGAGACAGAAGTTGGTCTCTAATTTTTTACCTTTCACAGAAGGCTGAAAGGTTGTCGTACCGTACTCGTTGATTTCTTTTCTCCTCGGGGGATATACTATTCATTCGTTTATTGTAGTATAGTATTAGCCATAAGCAAAGGCGGTCAAAGATGATCCTCTCCCTGACCAACGACCCCGCCGCCGCCAGAGCCAACCTGCACGAAGGGATGAAAGAGGTAGCCGAGTGGATGACGACGAGCCGCCTGAAACTGAACTCAGACAAGACGGAGGTCCTCATCCTGGGCTCCTCGCCCTCCGCCTGGGACGACTCCTGGTGGCCCCCCGCCCTGGGCACCGCACCCAAACCGACGAACCACACACGCAACCTGGGCTTCATCCTGGACTCCTCCCTCTCCATGACCAGGCAACTCAACGCCGTCTCCTCGTCGTGCTTCAACATCCTGCGCATGCTTCGGAAGATCTTCTGGTGGATCCCCACGGAGACCAGGAAGACCGTCACCCAGGCCCTCGTCACCAGCCGACTGGACTACGGCAACGCCCTCTAAGCCGGAACCACCGCCAAGCTCCAGAAGAGACTCCAGCGGATCCAGAACGCCTCAGCCAGACTCATCCTCGACATCTCACGGAACAGCCACATCTCCGGACACCTGAGAGACCTGCACTGGCTCCCCGTCAACAAAAGAATCACCTTCCGTCTCCTCACCCACGCACACAAAGCCCTTCACGATCAAGGCCCGAGCTACCTTAACAACCGAATCAACTTCTACGCTCCCAAACGGTACCTCCGATCTGCCTGCCACGCCCTCGCCGCCGTCCCACGCATCCGTAGAGCCACAACAGGAGGAAGGTCCTTCACCTACCGGGCCGCCAAGACCTGGAACTCCCTCCCGGCCGACCTGCGCCTGACCCAAGACCACCTCTCCTTCAGGAAGAAGCTCAAGACCTGGCTGTTCGAGCAGTAACGGCACCCCCCCCCCCCCCCCCCTAAGCGCCTTGAGACCCTACGGGTAGGTAGTGCGCTCTATAAATGTCTTTGATTGATTGATTGAAGATGATGATTACTAAAAAGAGAAATAAATGTTGGAAATTCTATTGTGAAGTTGGTAACATTTGATTTCATTGATTACATTAATACCTGAACCCTAGGGTCTTGGACTGAGCACCTTGCAGGAGTGGACATATTTTATACATCCCATTTCTTAGATTTCACCCGGAGAGGAGCAGGTCAGGTCTCAAGGTAGCACACAACTTGAATATGCAGCTTAATTTATTAAAACAGAGTGCCAGGTGTGCGGCTATTACTACTTTATAGAAGCTCAGATTGGCTGCCATCATTACGATTTGTTTTGTGCTGGCAGCCAATACAGGACTCAGACGCTTGGTCCTCTGTTCTGCAATTATTACATATGTTGTATGAGTGGTTATGTTAGGGATACCCTGTCCCCCAGCCCTTGTCTCTGTCGGTGTCCCAGAGGCAAAAAAAGGCCCCGGGCATCCCATCCCCTGGGGCCTGGTAGTTTCATTTAGCTGGGGAACCTCATCACTCCCCTCCCCGAGCCGATCGCAGCCTTGGGGACCCCATATTCCGGGCTACTCTACATTAATTAAGGAAGGGGTTCCCGCGGTCTCTATTAAATCTGAGATACCATCGTCCCATGAATAAACAAGACCAGAACCGAAGGAAGGTCCTTCTTCTACCTCCCTACCAGGACATGGAACCCCCGACCGTTCCACCTCAGGCAACCCCTGCGCTGACCCAATTCAGGAAGGACCGCAAGACCTGACTCTTCGACTGAACATCCACGCTCAGATGGATCAGCAGCTCCTCCCCCTCAGCTCCTTGAGACCCACCCAGGTGAGTAGCACAGGTGAGTAGCCGCATTATGCATACTCCTGATGGATTGATATTGGGCCGCGTGTCCCCCCTCTTTAAAACTCCAAGGGTTGGGGTCCCAGAGGCCTCTGTGGCTTGGGGGGAGTAGGGCTGTGTGCCTCCCTCCTCTTTCCATGCATCTTTGGCTCTGGGAGGGGGGCTGCGCACTCCCCTCCCTTTGATAAAGAAACAAGGAGATGGAGGGAGCTCAGGCAGGGGACTGCACCAATGGGTCATATGCAGGGCATGACCCTGCAGCCTATCCCACGCCGCACATGGCTGAAGGCACTGTGCGAAGCTCAGTTGGCTGTCTTAAGGGAGATTGGCTGCAGTCCCTGACCAATAGGGGCAGTGTGTAGCAGGGTCAGTCCTATAGAGGGGGTTGGCTGCAGGGCCTGACCTGCGCCCATGACCTGTGGCCGATGGGTGTCTGCAGCGTGGAGTTGGCTGCTTGTGGCGAGTTGGCCACAGTCAAGGTCAAAAGAACTTTATTCGAATGTTCATAGTAACATCCATAAAAGCACATTTCAATTACATTTAGTACATATATAACTAAAGATCACATGAAGTAAAGTAAAAATATACAGGCAGAATACGCAATTAAAAAACATCTACATATAAATAGTGGGACTAATATAAAAGAAAGACTCTCGACAAAAGCACAAATTATCCCTCCATGCTTTTCCTGAATTTGATTGCAAGTTTTAAAAAATTACATACAAACAAAGTGCAGTCACTACTTAGTAGTTGGAGATAATAAAGTGCTGGTCGTATTTGTGCAAAATTCAGCTGTTTGAGTATAGGTTTTAGGTATAATTTCCTAGGTACCAAATAAAAAGGGCAGATGAATAAAAAGTGTGCCAAATCTTGCGGAGAATTATCGTCGCAGCCGCAAGATGGCAACACTTGGCCTCGATGGGCCCCCCTCGGTACTGCCAATAAAAGGTGAAATAAGTCTCAGTTGGCTGTCTTAAGGGAGATTGGCTGCAGTCCCTGACCAATAGGGGCAGTGTGTAGCAGGGTCAGTCCTATAGAGAGGGTTGGCTACAGGGCCTGACCTGCGCCCATGACCTGTGGCCGATGGGTGTGTGCAGCGTGGAGTTGGCTGCTTGTGGGGAGTTGGCCACAGGGCATGGCCGCTGGCCAGGTCTTGTGGACAACTCTGCGGCACACATAGCCAAAGACCATGCCTGGTGAAGGGCTGGCTACTAGTGTGGGGGGGGATTGACTTTATGCATGGTGATAAAATATTCGTTTATGTAAAAAAAAACTAGAAATCCACTAAAAACATTTCAATGACATCGTAACATTTTAAAGTAAAAAACACTGAAATTCACCAGTTATATTTTTTTCTAGAAACTATGGGCCAGATGTACGACCCTTTTTTGCGGCCGCAAACAGGAGATCCTCCCATTTGGGGACGCAATAAAGGGTAATGGCAGGTGCAAATGCTATTTTGCGAGTCACTGACTCGCCAAATAGCATTTGTGACCTTGGCTATTAGGAAGGGGCGTCCCTTTCAAATAGTGAGCCACCATGCCATGAACTATTGTTTTGTGGCCGCAAAACACTCGCAGTTTACCACCTACTTCAAGTAGGTGGTAAATCTCTCGCAAACGGGGAACCCTTCCCCTTTGTGAGTATGAGAGAAAATATTTTTTAAGAGCAAGCAGTGGTCCCAGGGACCACTGCCTTCCTTAAAAAAATGAAACTGAAAAGTTTCCTTTTTCTTCTTAAAATGCATCCTGTTTTCCTTCATGCACACAGACATGGTGATCTGCTGTGCCCAGCAGGCCACCATCCCTGTGAGTGCTGGCCATTCCCAACGAGGTTGCAAATTGCGACTGCCTCTTGAATATTAACGAGGCATGCCATTTGCGACCCCATTGGGAATCCAATGGGAATCGCAAACAGTGTCTGAGACACCGTCGTAAAATTCACATTTGCGAGTTGAAATTTGCGAGTATTAATCTGATGCAATTTGCAACTCTCAAATGTGAATGTTTGGACATCTGGCCCTATTACTCTATAGCTCGTGCCCTCTCCATGCACAGCCAATTAAATCATACATTACATCACTCATGAAATGATTGATAATATCACTGCAACATGCGCAATGACATCGGTGAAAACTGTGCATGGCAGGCACGCGAGTACATGTATGTGTTCTGACCTACGGGTACACGTGGAGGCCTGTAACAGTCTTGCTATGGCTGCTGCATTCGTGGGTCATGTTTTGTTAGTTTATTTGTTGATCACAGAACTGCACAATGTCTTGGTACAGTAGAGACAGAACTCAAAAAGACTCAAATAAAGGAATCAATAGGGAGAGTGTTGGAAATAAACCTTCTCAGTACATGTCCCATAAAGGAAGCGAGGGGCAGTGTGTTCCAGACACAAAAGGTGAGGGGGTGGCGGGTGAAAAACAATGGATTGGAATGCTTCCAATTGTGAATGCCAGTGGTTTAGGTTATTTCAAGCATCCCTCCCGTCAACCTTTGTGTGTTTGATGTAACAGCCTCAGTGGCCAAGGGCAGCCTAGATATGGGTCCCTCGCCCACTGTGCCACTGGACCCCAGCTATACCTCCCTCATGAGGCCTAACCCGGCTGGCACCGGTCTTCGGTTGCTCTGGCCGCTTCTGAGGGAGCCTCGTCTGGTATTTTGGGATGGACTGTCCGCACGAGGGGAAAGGTCGGTCCTGATTTGCATAAGGCGTCCTTTGTCTGCAGTGGCATGGTGGGTGGAAAACGATGGGTTGGAATGCTACGTAGAGCAATAACCAGTGATTGGACTGGTTGCAAGCCGTCCTCCCACCACCTTCTGTGGGTTTGAACACAGGACACCCTGACAGTGGCACAGGCAGGCCTGAGAGCAAGTCCATTAAATCACCTTCCAAACAGCCTTGATCACCGAAGGAGCCTGCTATGAAGATGGACATCTCAAAAGGTATCCTGTCTTTATCTTCATGAGCATCATTCTGTGCTAGAAATGGTACCAAGACACAAAGAATCGCAATCACACCCCTATGCTTCCTTGTTCATCCACCAACTGTACAAACACGATGCGGCCACACCTGCTTCAGGGCTGAAGGGGCCACACCCGCTGTTTGTGAGGCCACCGCTGGCTCCCTGCACCTGTCTGTTTGAGCTCTTGTCTGAGTGTGTTGTCATGCACTTGTCATGTTATGGGCACCCTTAGCTTGACAGGAAGGGACCACCTTTACATACAACTCTCTCACTGAAGCCCCTTGGCGGGGGGTGCCACAGTGGCGAGTCCTTGGAAAACTAGCAGGTAAGAGTGTGGTAAGTGTGCGTGGGCACACCCATCTGACTTAGGGCCATATTATCAAGAAAAGGCGATACATTATCGCCGCTGTTATCGGCAGGAAACTGTGGGTAAAGCGGCGATAATGGGCTTGCTAATATGCCCTTGTGAATTACCATAGAAGCCCATGTTAACACCAGAACCTGGGCTTCTATGGAAATTCCCAAGGGCATATTATCAAGCACATTATTGCCGCTTTAGCTGCAGTTTCCTGCCGATAAAAGCGGAGATAATGTATCGCCCTTTCTTGATAATATGGGCCTAAGATATCACAGATGTGTGTAGATCTGGGACAGCCTGCTCTCTGCAGAGTGTCCTGCTGCTAAAGTGTGTTGCAGAAAGGTACAGGTTGGATAGAGCCCCCAGCCTTAGGAGTTTGTTGGTATTTCTACCTGGACTACCCCATGGGATGAAGAAGGAAGACCCTTGTTGACATGAGCTTGACCTTCTAGCACTAGGCACAGATATGTCAACCACCCTCTCAGATCCAAGGCTCTACACTTATTTCAATCCGGCTCTCAAAGCAGAGGTGGCCATTTATAAACTGGACCAACACGTATAGGGTTTTCACCAAGTGATTAATATAAATAAATCAGAGATACTAAACCTCAATTCCGAAAGCAGACTCAAGACCTGCACCTTGGTTATATGGGCTTCAAAACATATCACCCACTTAGGGGTCAAATTAACAGCGCTCATACCAGATGTCTATGAAAGTAGGGTTCTCCCCTTTTTAGCAGATGTCAGGGGAGACCTACAGAAGTAGATGAAACTATTGGATAGAGAGAAACAATCAGCTCACAATGAATATTTTATCATGACTTCTGCATATGCACAAGCGCTCGTATCGGGGCAGGGGGACGGGGACGAGGAGACAAATAGAAAAAGAATAAAACAAAACTTAACGTCTGCCCTGCTGCCCTCCAGTATTACGACGGGCTCTTGTGCTCCTCTTCACTGCAGGCGGGCACAGTCTCCTAGCCTACCCTGCAGCCAATCCTGGAGCTGCTTTCATGAAAGAGCAGCTTCAGGATTGGCCTGAGCACCGAGGATTTGCGCTCCAGGACAGACCTGGAGTCAGTGCTTGCGCTCTCCCCAGCTCAGCGATGCAGCTGGGTTGGAGAGACTTCAGTGCCCAAGTGGTTCAGCCGGCCTGGGACAGCCAGCCAAACCCGCATGTCCAGTGAAGGCAGTGTCCAGCACCCCCCACCCAGTCTGTCACCGCCCCGCCCCACACCCAAGCCTGAGCACAGCAAAAAATAAAACAATAATAACATGGATTTTAAACCAGCTTTATTATCGGTTTATTTTTTACATTTTTTAAAGTGCTGCGGGGGGGCTGACACTCTTCCGTCCTGATGGAGGAGTCGCCACTGTCTCGATGTTCCAGACCCGTCCATTGATATATTAAATCCCTCTCTGGCCACCTGAAAGGTCTCTCCCTGAAATGCGTCTCTAGCGGGGGAAGCCAAGCGTGGCCTACAGAGTCCCATGCACACCAAGGGCCCTATTTATGAGAGCCCGGCGTCACTTTTGCACTAAGTAATGTGGCACTTGCGAGATGCAGATCTCTCATAAAGATTTATGATGCCACGCAAAGCCGACCAACGTGGCTTCGTGTGCCCTCATAGATATGGAGCAAGGGAGCGCAGCACAGATCGCTGCATTGCCTTGCTCTGTGTGAAAGAGGCGCTACATGGGCGTTGCGGTGGGGGTTTGCACGCAACACCAAGGGAATTTGACACTACCCTAGTGCCCCTTCCTGCTCAAAACAAAATCCCCCCAGCAACAGAGGCCCCCTTGCACCATGTTGCAATCCGCGCTAGGATGGCAAAACAGCCCCTGCGACCAAAATCCCATAAAGAAGCCCCCGAGGGGGAAGGAAGGACCAGCCTTTTCAGACATCTACTGCTACCATGATGCTTACAGCGCTGCATCCGAGCAGTCGGGACACACAGAGTCCAAGGAGGCCGGGGTCCGTATGGATAGGACCGGCGGTACGGGATCCAAGAGGATGAGTCCTCCTATGAGTGCTTCTTTCACAGCCTGGGATCCCCCTCTCCACACAGACCCACGTGTCAACCCCCTTCACACACGGACTCGCAATGGGATCTTTTGAGGTATGGAACAGGGAGCCCGGAGACCACAGATGTGTGTGGGAAGTGAAGGTAAAGCATTCACTGAAGGTAAAAGAGATTTCAAACTTGGTAAAGCGGAAAGAGTATGATACGCACAGCGGCCCCATCGGCCAAGGCACCCGTTAATGACAGAAGCGGCTACCAGAGGCTTAACCCCAGTAGAACACTTTCAATCAATCAATCAATCTGAACATTTGTAAAGGGCACTACACATTTGTGAGGGTCTCAAGGCGCTGGGGGTGAGGGGTGCTGCTAGTGCTCGATTAGCCAGGTCTTGAGTAGCCTCCTGAAGGTTAGTAGGTCTTCAGTCTGCCGTAGGAGGATGGGGAGGGTGTTCCAGGTCTTGGCGGCGAGGTGGGAGAAAGATATGCGGCCGGTGGTTGCTCTTCAGATGCGGGGGACGGTGGAGAGGGCAAGGTCGGCGGAGCTGGCGGTTCAGGGTGTAGAAGGTGAGTCGTCTGTTGAGGTATGCAGGTCCGGTTTTTGAGAGTGCCTTGTGAGCATGGGTGAGGAGCTTGAAGGTGATTCTCTTGTTAACTGGAAGCCAGTGCAGGTCTCTGGGTGGGGTGTGATGTGGCGGTGGTGAGGGATGTCGAGGATCAGGCGTGCCGAGGCGTTCTGTATGCGTTGAAGTCGTTTCAGAAGTTAGGCTGAGGCTCCTGCATAGAGGGCGTTTCCGTAGTCCAGCTTGTTGCTGACGAGGATCTGGGTGACCGTTCTTGTTCCGGTGGGAATCCACCTGTAGATTTTGCGGAGCATGCGGAGGGTGTTGAAGCAGGATGAGATGGGGTTGACGTGCTTGGTCATGCAGAGTGATGAGTCGAGGATGAATCCCAGGTTGCATGCATGTTCTGTGGGTGTCGGTGCTTCTCCCAGTACAGTCGGCCACCAGGGGTCGTTCAGGCTGAGGGGGTGGAGCCGAGGATGAGGACCTCCATCTTGTCCAAGTTCACCTTCAGACGGCTGTTCTTCATCCACTCGGCGATGGACTTCATTCCTTCGTAGAGGTTGGTTTTGGTGGTCCTTGGTGAGAGAGAGGATCAGCTGGGTGTCGTCAGCGTAAGAGATGATGTTGAGGTTGTGCAGTCAGGTGACATGGGCGAGTGGTGCCATGTGGATGTTGAAGAGTGTTGGACTGAGGGATTATTCTTGGGGTACGCCACAGATGATCTCGGAGGCTGCAGACTGGAAAGGGAGAGACGGAAGCTCTGGGTTCTGCCAGAGATGAAGGAGGTGGTCGGTTCCAGAACCTTGTCTCGGATCACTGCGTTGTGGAGTCGTGTGCTTAGGGTCAAAGAAGGCTGATAGGTCCAGGAGGATGAGGGCTGAGGTTTTGCTGTTGTCCAGCAGGGCCCAGATGTCATCGGTGGCGGCGATGAGGGTGGTTTCAGTACTGTGGTTGCTGCGGAAACTGGACTGGGGTGGGTCCAGGATGTTGTTCTCTTCGAGGTAGCAGGTCAGTTGTCCATTGTCGGTATTCTTGATGACCTTCGCTGGGAATAGGAGCAGGGCGATGGGACGGAACTTCTTGAGGTCCTTTGGATCTCGGCCTGCTTTTAGCTTTCCGGGAAGGCTGCTGTCTCGAAGGAGTTGTTGGTGGCCTTGCGGAGGTGGGGTGCGATGGTATCGCTAGCATTGTTGAAGATGTGGTGTGGGCATGGGTCTGACAGAGAGCCGGAGTGGATGGTGTTCATGATTTTGATAGTGTCATCGTCATTTATGTTGGTCCAGGTGAGCAGGAGATCGATCCGGGTGGTGACAGTGGGGTCTGAGGTGTCAGTGGCTGTCAGGGCGGCCCGGTTGCTGAAGCTGTCGTGGATGTCTGCGATCTTGCGATGGAAGAAGGTGGTGAGGGAGTCGCACAGGGCTTGCGACAGCGGGATGTCGTTGGTGTTGGAGCTAGGGTTGGAGAGTTCCTTCACGGTGTTGAAGAGCTCTTTGCTGTTGTGCGCTTGTTGTCGAGGCGGTTCTTGAAGGAGGCCCTTTTGGTGGATCTGGTGAGGTGATGGTGTCTGCGGATGGCGTTCTTGTGTGCTGCGTAGCTGTCCGGTGTCTGTTCGCGGTGCCATTTCTTCTCTAGTTTTCGACAGGTTTGCTTGGAGGCCCGGAGGTCCGCGATGAACCAGCTGGCTTTCTTGTTAGTGTGTCTGTTGGAGGGTTTCTTGATCGGGGTGAGAGTGTTGGCGCAGTTGTCGATACATCGCCTGAGGTTGCGGGCGGTGGTGTTGGAGTCGTGGGGTTGGCGGGTGGGCTTCCGGCGAGGGTGGTGTTTAGTGGTGTTTGCTCCAGCAGCCGTGATGCATCTGTAGGGTGCGGTGGTGCGTGGTGGGTTTCCGGAAGGTGAAGTGGATGCAGCGATGGTCGGTCAAGTGGAGTTTGGTGGTGTGGTTGAAGGAGACGTGGGTGCTTCCGGTGAAGATGGGGTCAAGTGAGTTGCGGGCTGAGTGGGTGGGTGTTGTGACAAGCTGTCTGAGTCCGAGGTTGGGGAGATTGTCAATCAGGGTGGTAGAGTTGGTGTCGTTGTTGTTCTCGAGGTGGAAGTTCAGGTCTCCGAGGAGGATGTAGTCTGTGGAGACAAGGGCGTGCGTGCTGACGAAGTCGGCGATGGAGTCGCTGAACTGAGGCTGGGGTCCGGAGGGTCTGTAGACGAGAGTTCCTCTGAGGGTAGTGTTAGGGTCAGTCTGGATCTGGAAGTGCAGGTGGTCGGCGGTGTTAAGGGTGTCGTCGTGCTGGTTGAGACCCTGAGGGTCTTTGCAGACTAACAACTGGCACAAGGAGGTCACAAGGAGGTCATGTCCACACTGTGTTGAATACATATCAATAAAACCTCGCAAGACTCACCCTGATATGGAGAAGGGGAGAAGGGGAGGTCACTTGTCAAATAAGCCCGCTCAGAGCGCCAATTAATACAGCACAGGGAGAGCTTTAAAGAAATATTCTTATAGTATCCTGGGCAGGAGCACCCATGACAAGCTACGCTATGAGTGGTCTATGCACCCTCCCAAACTGTGGACATTTATCGCTGTCAGCCCTTCATGCTGGAGGACGAGGGATCTACCACATGCATGGTGGCACTGCCCCAGCAGGAGGACCCTTGGGAACAAAACATTTTCTACCTCTATTTGGGATAAGGACGCAAGACCTGGAGTATCAATCAAGAGGTGACAAATGGACAGCCTGCACTGCTTGGAAACCACAGAAAGGGCTATTGTGGCCCCTGGGAGAAAAACGATGCCCCAGATACCATTCAATAGCACTCCTGCCGGCAGCAGATCCGGTGATGGAAATAGTGACACTAAACTAGAAATGGCCAGAGACTTCACAGCCCTCTGGGAACCCCCGATGGACCCTCCCTTAGAAGGGGACTCCCTAAAGCCTACCTGCCACGACTGAGGCCCTGCAGCTGCTGCGAACTAGAAGTCCCATGTCACTGTTGGTGCTGAGAAAGAGAGGCTGCATGTCTATTCGGGCTGGACTGTTCCCATGAGGCACAGCGTCAAGGCTGATTTGCATATGGCCATGTCTGAACTGGGGTGGTGTGGAGTGTAAAAAAACTATGGATTTAGGCGCAGATCTCGGTAAATGTATGACATTGTTCTGCATTCTGTCCATCAATTGTTGTTTTTGCATTTGTCACCCCGAGTGGGCTGGGTATGCTCAGACGTGAGTCCCAGGCTCTCCACACCACTGGAGTCAAGCTATCCTGGCTGAAGACGGCTGCTCTTTGAAAAGAAGGGGACCCCTATCTATAAAAGAAGGATACACTTGCTATACATAGGGAAACTAAACTATTTGGTAAAGGTCTATAGTCAAGTGACAACATAAATATAATGAGCTACAAATAATATAATAACCAACATATAGTAATAGATGAACTCACCACTCACAAGATGATAGATGTTCTATTTGTATAAGTTTATTTTATCCTAAGAATTAATGTTTTCATTTTTTTGATTTTTTTGGAATATATTCATTTTAAACAGATATATATTTTACATCAAATTCTTAATAATGTATAAATATTAAAATCCATTGAAAGACAAACATAACAAAACACGTGATAATGCAATATGGCGAGATAGGTCACAACGCGCGTTTCGGCTGGCTAGCCTTCTTCAGGTGGCCATATATTGCACTAATTACAGTTGCAGGAAAAACTAAACGTCCTTTATGGGCTTGATTGTAAGATAGATATCTTAGGGGATATGATTCCGTCCACACGATAAGAAATGACTGATTAACGTTATATAATCCTTTGAAGGTATTTCTTCTTCATGTATAGAATTGATACTGATGCGTTTTTCGCTTGAAACGACGACTACAAGAATCAAATTACTGCATGAGACTTCTGACCCTCGGAAGCAAGCCTTATGAGCCTATCAGGCATTTATCCACAGAAGGATCCAAACGCTCTGGATACCTTTGCTGCATAGCTGGCCCTGCTCTCTATGACCCTTTTTTTGAAAAGCCAACCAAGCGAATAAGCTATAAAACAGAACCTATATAAAGTCTGTTATTCAGTATCAATTCTATACATGAAGAAGGATCAAAGGATTATATAACGTTAATCAGTCATTTATTATCGTGTGGACGGAATCATATCCCCTAAGATATCCATCTTACAATCAAGCCCATAAAGGACGTTTAGTTTTTCCTGCAACTGTAATTAGTGCAATATATGGCCACCTGAAGAAGGCTAGCCAGCCGAAACGCGCGTTGTGACCTATCTCGCCATATTGCATTATCACGTGTTTTGTTATGTTTGTCTTTCAATGGATTTTAATATTTATACATTATTAAGAATTTGATGTAAAATATATATCTGTTTAAAATGAATATATTCCAAAAAAATCAAAAAAATCAGAAAAATGAAAACATTAATTCTTAGGATAAAATAAACTTATACAAATAGAACATCTATCATCTTGTGAGTGGTGAGTTCATCTATTACTATATGTTGGTTATTATATTATTTGTAGCTCACTATATTTATGTTGTCACTTGACTATAGACCTTTACCAAATAGTGAAGACGGCTGCTCTCCACACCACTGGAGTCAAGCTATCCTGGCTGAAGATGGCTGATAGCCAGAAACCGGGCCTAGGATGCTTGATTCCAGTCCAGGAAAGACATGGCTTGGCAGTTCGGGCTGGACTGTTCCCATGAGGCACAGGGTCAAGGCTGATTTGCATATGGCCATGTCTGAACTGGGGTGGTGTGCCGTGCAAAAAAACAATGGATTTAGGCCCAGATCTCTGTACTGGGGTGAATGTTTGACATTGTTCTGCATTCGGTCCATCAACTGTTGTTTTTGCATTTGTCTATTAGTGGGAGCATTGGCTATCCTGGACTCGGCTTAAAGAATTGCTGGACCCCAAACTACGACCTGGATGTTCATGATGTAATTTCCTTATCCCTCATTAAAATGCATCTCGTTGTTTCCCTGATGGGTGGGACTCAGTTGGCAGGTTTGGCGTTTTTCAATGCTTATACCAAGAGACGCTGATGTTTCTCGGCATGCCACTATTGTTTATAAAAACAGCAAAGCAACTCACGGTGAAATGAATGCTTGATGGCTTAATGGTGTACGTGGTCTATAAAAACTACTATGAAAGGGACACAAACTTTGAGAACATAGAATTCGTAGACCATTGCAGGGATATTGATCTCCAAAGGATGGAAGCGCTTACCAGCAATCCACCGAATGCCTCCATTACCACGTCCACGTTTTCCTTATCCAACCCATTCTGTAAATCTGTCAGATTCATTGACTGCAGGATAAAAAGATGCACACAGTCAAATCTAGTATTGGTTCAGAAGGAAGCAATCTCAGCTTTCCTTGCAATTAAACTTTTGGATCTCAGGAAATGAAACATGCAAATCATACATTGTGGGAGTTGGATCTCATGAGATGAAACATGCAATGCATACCGTGTGGAGGGATGGATCTCATGAGATGAAACATGCAATGCATACCGTGTGGGGGTTTGATCTCATGAAATGAAACATGCAATGCATACCATGTAGAGGGTTGGATCTCATGAGCTGAAACATGCAATGCATACCGTGTATGGATTTAGAACTTAAGAGCTGAAACATACAATGCATACCGTGTGGAGGGATGGATCTCATGAGATGAAACATGCAATGCATACTTTGTGGGGCCTTGAATCTCCGGATATGAACATGCAATGCATACCATGTAGAGGGATGAATCTTTTTATGAGATGAAACATGCAATGCATACATTATGGAGGCTTTGATCTCATGAGCTGAAACATACAATGCATACCGTGTGGAGGGATGGTTCTCATGAGATGAAACATGCAATGCATACTTTGTGGGGGGTTAAATCTCCGGATATGAAACATGCAATGCATACCATGTAGAGGGTTGGATCTCATGAGCTGAAACATGCAATGCATACCTTGTAGGGATTTAGAACTTACAAGATGAAACATGCAATGCATACTGTGTGGGGACTTGGATCTCATGAGCTGAAACATGCAATGCATACCGTGTGGAGGGATGGATCTCATGAGCTGAAACATGCAATGCATACCGTGTCGGGATTTTGACCTCATGAGATGAAACATGCAATGCCTACCATGTGGAGGATTGGATCTCAGGAGATGAAACATGCAATGCATACCGTGTAGGGATTTAGAACTTACGAGCTGAAACATACAATGCATACCGTGTGGAGGGATGGATCTCATGAGATGAAACATGCAATGCATACTTTGTGGGGCCTTGAATCTCCGGATATGAACATGCAATGCATACCATGTAGAGGGATGAATCTTTTTATGAGATGAAACATGCAATGCATACATAATGGAGGCTTTGATCTCATGAGCTGAAACATACAATGCATACCGTGTGGAGGGATGGATCTCATGAGATGAAACATGCAATGCATACTTTGTGGGGGGTTGAATCTCTGAATATGAAACATGCAATGCATACCGTGTGGGGGTTTGATCTCATGAAATGAAACATGCAATGCATACCATGTAGAGATTTAGAACTTACGAGATGAAACATGCAATGCATACTGTGTGGGGACTTGGACCTCATGAGATAAAACATGCAATGCACACCGTGTACAGATTTGAAACTTATGAGCTGAAACATGCAATGCATACCATGTGGAGGGTTGGATCTCATGAGCTGAAACATGCAATGCATACCGTGTGGAGGGATGGATCTCATGAGCTGAAACATGCAATGCATACCGTGTGGAGGGATGGATTTCATGAGCTGAAACATGCAATGCATACCGTGTCGGGATTTGGACCTCATGAGATGAAACATGCAATGCCTACCATGTGGAGGATTGGATCTCAGGAGATGAAACATGCAATGCAAACCGTGTGAAGAAGGAAGGAAACTCATGAGCCGGACCCTGGAAGCCTTCGCAAGGATGGGGGGTATAGTAATAGATTCTATTGCTTATTGCAGACAAGGCACGAGAAGGTCTTACTCTCGGTAGAATCCACCCAAACTCATTGTTGTTGCATCCAAGCAGATGTGGGAGCGGATTGATTTTCTTCGCTTTCAGGAGCTCCTCAGGGCTCCCTTTAAGGAAGTAGCCATCTACAACTGGTGGAACAAATGTTATCCTCTGTGGGGAGAGAGAACCAGGTGTCAGTATTTCTGAGCATTGTACCCAATGCAACACATCATCTCCTCGGTCATCAATTCTGGGACTGAGGTAAAGTCACAGGAAAAGGCTCACCCATGCAAAGCCCCTGCTCACGGACGGCTCTGATGTCGCCACCGTCTAGGAGTGAGGCTCTACATGAAGTTCCTGCAGGCCTTGGACCCCAGTCATGTGGCCCAAACCAAGCAAGTTACACAACTGTGCTTCAGCACGTGGAAGCGCTTCACCAACCAGAGACTCCTGGAATGCTCTACGGATAGGTGATCAGCACTATAGGTTGGGGGGTGGAGACCCTAGAGGCAGAAATCCACTGAGTGTCAACAAGAGGTTTGACAGTTTGGACAGCAGTGGGCTGACGTGTAGAGCTGGGACAGACTGAGGGAACATATCTAGGGGTTGATGCAAGGGATGACCCAAGGGTTTTAAAGCATTTTTGCAAAGCCATGTGAGCGATGCCGGCCACACTGATTTATCACTGGTGTGAAAGCAAAAGAGTATCCATTATTCTCCCCAGTATGGTAGGAAAGTTGGACTACATTTACCTTGTTAGGGGCTCTGCCATTGGTCAGTCATATATGCTTTACAAGGAGGACACCTGTAACTGGTCACCACTGCTTCACTTTCAGAACCTCTGTAGCTGGTTCCATAAAGTAATCATCAGGCTTCAGTTGCTAGTTATATATTTCATCATCAAGACCTCAGTCATTGCTTCTGCATTTCAATATTAGGACGTCAGCTATTGGTTAAAATGTTTTATCATCAGGGCCTCTAGTGACCCCCGCCATTGGCTAATCATTTCACTGTCAGGATGTCAGTCTGCATTTCTATTGGCTCGACTGTCGACACTCTGCCGTTGGCTACACATGTTTAATTCATAGGCACCCACACATTGGTTACAAATGGCATTGTTAGAGCCTCAGCCATTGGTTACTCATGTTTCATTCTTAGGAACCCACATATTGGTTACAAATGGCACTCTTAGAGCCTCAGCCATTGGTTACTCATGTTTCATTCTTAGGAACCCACACATTGGTTACAAATGGCACTGTTAGAGCCTAAGCCATTGGTTACTCATGTTTCATTCTTAGGAACCCATACATTGGTTACAAATGGCACTGTTAGAGCCTCAGCCATTGGTTACTCGAGTTTCATTCTTAGGAACTGTTAGGACACGGATTTAGTGTCATAGAGACTAGCCCTGATATGCTAAAATAGCTTCTCCTCTCTTTCATTGGTATCTGTAATTTGGAGATACTCCCTTGTGTCCTTTGGTTATCTTTTCCAAGTAGTCATTGTGCGACGCCCCTGGGACGCTTTAATACCCGCCTCCACCACTGCGTCTTTGCTTGGTTTACTGATCCCGTGGAAAAGTCCACGCCTCTATTCCTGATTTCCTCGCCCACTGTCCTGATACGTTTCCTGTTCCTGTGTTTTGGCGTGTGTTTGAAGCGCTGCCGAGTCCGAAACCTTTACTACGGACTTATCCCTTATTCGTACCGCGTTCTCAATTTGGTACGTGCTCTCAGAAAGTCTCATTCTTGCTTACTTTGGAGCAACGCGCAGCCTTTTCGGCTTTTTTGCTTGACATTACCGCTGGGCGGTCTCATCCTTTTTCTTTTTCGCTGTATGTTGAGAGCCATTGGTTGTTGCCTTTTTTTGCCCTGAGGAGTGCGTGTTTGTTCTGCTTGAACCATGAAGCCGGACAACACATCTCCGCGGTTCCGCTATTTCCCCCTTAGCCGGACTGAACTCTCCTTGCCCCTTTATGCCCTGAGGAGTGCGTGTCTGTTCCGCTTGAACCCCCTAGGCCGGACAACACGTCTTCTCCATTTCGTTCTCTTGGTCTCTCAGCCAGACAGTCCTCTGTGCTTTGATTACTTTTGGGGTCACTAGATCCTTCCCTGTAGCCTGCCATTCTATAAGGCTCTTTGTTATTTTTTAATTGTTTCCCTTTGTCTTCATGCCCACGATTCATTTTCCACCCTTCTCCTTTGGAGTGAACTCGTTCTTGCTGTTATCATCCCTGGCCTTCACTTATGAATGTTAACCCCTAAGCGTTGGGGGTGCTGCAGGAGGAAGTTCAATATTGGAGGCCTGCATGAGGATTGCTGAGGTGAGTGAGACTCTATTTTGACTATCAGTGTGCTAAGTCTCTATAGTGAAAGTATTACATGTATGGTACATTTTTCCCTACATTACAAGACCCTCCTGACCTGTTCATTCCAGAAAACATCTTTGCTACATCATTGAACTCTGGGACCTACTCGACACTGCGTCACCGGACATCGCCTTCCTTACAGAAACATGGATGAACACATCATCAGCACCCGACATCGCCATAGCCATACCGGACGCTTACAAGATCATCCGAAAAGACCGCACCGTCCAAACAGGAGGAGGCATAGCCATCATCCATAGGAACACCATCAAAATCACGACCAGCTCCGACGACAATCTTGCAACCGCCGAACATCTCCACTTCCAGATCCACACCGACCCTAGGACCACACTTAGAGGCACCCTCATCTACAGGCCTCCAGGAACCCGCACTCAATTCAGCGATGACATCACTGACTCCGTCAGCCCACATGCCCTCCCCTCCGAGAACTACATTCTATTAGGAGACCACAACTTCCACCTTGAAAACAAACACAACAGCAACACCAACTCCCTTCTGGACAACCTGGCCAATCTCGGACTCAAACAACTTGTGGACACCCCCACCCATGTAGCCGGGCACACGCTTGACCCTACCTTCACCACCAGCAAGCACATTTCCTTTGACTGCACCACAGCTCTCCATTGGACGGACCACAGCTGTGTTCACTTCAGCTACAAAACCACCTTGACCCACAACCGCCCACAACCTATTCCTCGAAGAAACTGGAACAAAATCACCTCCGACCAACTCCTCACATCACTCAACCAAAACCCTCCCACCCTCTCATTGGACCCAAACCAAGCGGCCACCAACCTCAAGCAATGGATCACCCACAGTGCTGATGAATTAGCACCCCTGAAAAAGCACCAGATCAATTCAGGCAGCAAAAAGGCCCCCTGGTTCAATGATGACCTTAAAAAATCCAAGAAGCTATGCCGCACCCTAGAGAAAACATGGAGAAAAAACCCAACCACCGACAACATGGCCACCCTCAAGGAGGCCACCCGCAAACACCACCAACTGATTCGATCCACCAAGAAATCAGCTTTCAAGGATCGTCTCGACAACAACGCCCACAACAGCAAGGAACTTTTCAACATCGTCAAAGAATTCACCAACCCCGCTGCAGCATCTAACGACATCACTCCCTCCCAAGACCTCTGCGATGCGTTATCCTCCTTCTTCTACAACAAAATTGCCGACATTCACAACAGCTTCGAGAACACTCCCTGTGAACAACCCTCCCCACCCCCCTCAGATCCTACACCGCCAACTAACAACCTCAGCGCCTGGAACCCAATCACCACCGAAGACACCATTCGCCTAATGAACTCAATCCACTCTGGCTCGCCAACCGACCCCTGCCCCCACCACATCTTCAACAAAGCTGACTCCATCATCGCACCCCATCTCCGTGATATCATCAACTGCTCATTCAACTCTGCCATCTTCCCAGAAAGCTGGAAACACGCCGAACTCAGCGCCCTCTTGAAGAAACCCACAGCAGACCCCTCTGAACTTAAAAACTACCGATCCATATCCCTCCTCCCCTTCCCCGCCAAAGTCATTGAGAAAGCCGTCAACAGCCAGCTCGCCGCCTTCCTTGAATCCAAAAACTCCCTCGACCCCACACAGTCCGGCTTCTGAGCCAAACACAGCACCGAAACCGCCCTCATCGCAGCTACAGACGACATCCGAACGCTACTGGACAACGGAGAAACAGTGGCCCTCATCCTTCTCGACCTCTCCGCCGCCTTCGACACAGTCTGCCACAGCACCCTTATACAACCCCTCAGCAACATCGGCATACAAGGAAAAGCCTTGGACTGGATCATCTCATTCCTCGGTGGGAGAACTCAAAGAGTCCGACTTCCCCCATTCAACTCAGAGGCCACTGAAGTCATCTGTGGTGTACCACAAGGATCATCACTCAGTCCCACCCTGTTCAACGTTTACATGAGTCCACTCGCCTCCATCGCACGTCAACACAACCTTAACATCATCTCTTACGCCGACGACACCCAGTTAATCCTTTCCCTCACCAAAGACCCTAACACCGCCAAAACCAATCTTCACGAAGGCATGAAAGAAGTAGCCGAATGGATGAAACATAGCCGCCTAACACTCAACTCAGACAAAATGGAGGTGCTCATCCTAGGATCCTCCCCCTCTGCCTGGGACGACTCTTGGTGGCCTTCCACTCTGGGCACAGCACCCACACCCACAAACCACGCACGCAACCTGGGCTTCATCCTAGACTCCTCTCTCTCGATGTCCAGACAAGTCAACGCAGTCTCATCCTCCTGCTTCAACGTACTTCGTATTCTCAAAAAGATCTTCCGCTGGATCCCCCTCTAAACAAGAAAGACTGTCAACCACGCACTGGTCACGAGTCGACTGGATTATGGCAACACACTATACACCGGAATCACAGCAAAATTACAGAAAAAACTCCAACGCATCCAAAACGCATCAGCAAGACTCATATTGGACATCCCTCGCCAAGATCACATCACCGGACACCTAAAAGACCTTCACTGGCTTCCCGTCAACAAGAGAATTACATTCCGTCTTCTCACCCACGCACACAAGGCACTCTACAAACTAGGACCCGAATGCCTCAACACTCGACTGTCCTTCTACACACCCACCCGCCAACTTAGATCGTCCAATCAAGCCCTCGCCGCAGTCCCGCGCATCCGAAAATCCACCATGGGTGGCAGATCCTTCTCCTTCCTGGCGGCCAAGACCTGGAACTCACTCCCCACTCACCTCCGCCTTAAAGAACTTAAAACCTGGCTATTCGACAAAAATTTAACCCCCCTTCCCCAAGCGCCTTGAGACCCTCTGGGTGAGTAGTGCGCTATATAAATCCCTGAACTTGAACTTGAACTTTTCTTTGATTTTCCCCACACGTTTGGGGAATAATTACTTGTGAGCACTTCTTAGTGTTGGTTCTCCAAGTGCTATTTTCTAGAAGGGTGTGGATTATTCATCTTCGCTCCAGAGGAACCTTATGATCCATGACAGGAACCCACACATTTGTTACAAATGGCACTGTTAGAGCCTCAGCCATTGGTTACTCATGTTTCATTGTTATAACCTTACACTTAAAATACACAGATTTCATCTTCAGTGCGGCCAATAGGACACCGCGGAAGACTGATTCGGTCCCAATCCAAACCACCCAATTTCTCTCATATTCAGTTTGCTTCAAATTCTGCTGGAGGTCCAGGTGTAGAGGTCTGTGATAGTTGCAGCTGCTGCAAGCGTACGTGAACCGCAGTGCATGGTCAGAGCACTTCCTGCTACTCGCTGGGCTGGCTGCTGCTGCCGCAAATGTCTGTGAACCGCAGTGCATGGTCAGAGCGCTTCCTGCAACTCACTGTGCTGGCTGCAGCAGCTGCAAGTGTCCATGAACAGCAGTGCATGGTCAGAGCACTTCCTGCTACTCGCTGCGCTGGCTGCTGCTGCCGCAAATGTCTGCGTACCGCAGTGCATGGTCAGAGCGCTTCCTGCTACTCGCTGCGCTGGCTGCTGCTGCCGCAAATGTCTGTGAACCGCAGTGCATGGTCAGAGCGCTTCCTGCTACTCGCTGCGCTGGCTGCTGCTGCCGCAAATGTCTGTGAACCGCAGTGCATGGTCAGAGCGCTTCCTGCAACTCACTGTGCTGGCTGCAGCAGCTGCAAGTGTCCATGAACCGCAGTGCATGGTCAGAGCACTTCCTGCTACTCGCTGCGCTGGCTGCTGCTGCCGCAAATGTCTGCGTACCGCAGTGCATGGTCAGAGCGCTTCCTGCTACTCGCTGCGCTGGCTGCTGCTGCCGCAAATGTCTGTGAACCGCAGTGCATGGTCAGAGCGCTTCCTGCTACTCGCTGCGCTGGCTGCTGCTGCCGCAAATGTCTGTGAACCGCAGTGCATGGTCAGTGCGCTTCCTGCAACTCACTGTGCTGGCTGCAGCAGCTGCAAGTGTCCATGAACCGCAGTGCATGGTCAGAGCACTTCCTGCTACTCGCTGCGCTGGCTGCTGCTGCCGCAAATGTCTGAGTACCGCAGTGCATGGTCAGAGCGCTTCCTGCTACTCGCTGCGCTGGCTGCTGCTGCCGCAAATGTCTGTGAACCACAGTGCATGGTCAGAGCGCTTCCTGCTACTCGCTGCGCTGGCTGCTGCTGCCGCAAATGTCTGTGAACCGCAGTGCATGGTCAGAGCGCTTCCTGCAACTCACTGTGCTGGCTGCTGCTGCCGCAAATGTCTGCGTACCGCAGTGCATGGTCAGAGCACTTCCTGCTACTCGCTGGGCTGGCTGCAGCAGCTGCAAGTGTCTGCGTACCGCAGTGCATGGTCAGAGCGCTTCCTGCTACTCGCTGTGCTGGCTGCTGCTGCCGCAAATGTCTGTGAACCGCAGTGCATGGTCAGAGCGCTTCCTGCAACTCACTGTGCTGGCTGCAGCAGCTGCAATTGTCCGTGAACCGCAGTGCATGGTCAGAGCACTTCCAGCTACTCGCTGGGCTGGCTGCAGCTGCTGCAAGTGTCTGCGTACCGCAGTGCATGGTCAGGGAGCTTCCTGCAACTCGCTGCGCTGGCTGCTGCACCGCAAATGTCTGTGAACAGCAGTGCATATCTCACCGCCTCCTACTACTCTGTGTGCTGGCAGCTGCAAGTGTACGTGAACCGCAGTGCATGGTCAAGGAGATTCCTGCTACTCGCTGCGCTGGCTGCTGATGCAAGTGTCTTGTTAGACCTGGCACCTTGGCGTGAGTCTCCCTTCCACCTTTTGCTGATGTGCCTCATGTGTTTTGCTGGTGTTAGCTTCTCAGAGCACTGTGCCACTGCCAATCAGTGCCACAGTGCAATTGCTCCCTATGAAAAGTGTATATGTAATTGATTTCCATGAATGGCTCATTTGGTTTACTGTCAGTCCCCCTTAAAGTGCACCAGGAGTGCCAGGGCTTGTAAATACAAATGCTGCTAGTGGGCCTGCAGCGCTGGTTGCGCCACCCACAGAAGCGGCCTAGTAAAATGTGTCTAGGTCTGCCATTGCAAAACCTGCGTGCAGTCTGGTACTGTCATGCTGACTGCGCACGTGCACCCACTTGCCAGTCCCTAAACCTTCCCTTAACTTCATATTAGGCGCCCCTATGCTAGGCCCAAGGGCAGGGTGCATTGTAAGCATAAGGTAGGACAAGCCCTGATGTGTGTGGCATGTCCTAATGGTGAATTACAGCCATTTTCGTTTTTCACTATTGTAAGGCTACCTGTTCTCATAGGCCAGAATGGGCTAATGGAATTATTACACTCTATAATCCCAGCAAGCTCAGGGAACATGGTAGAAGGTCAAGTTTAGTATGCCTGAACTCAGAATAATAAAATACTTCTTTTAGTAAAGTTTATTTTAATATCCTGTGTTTGCAAATTTAGAATGTTAGCATTTGCTTGCCTGACCATTTCAGCCCGCCTCTGCTAGGATGTGTATCTGCTCTCTGGTTTGTGTGAGTGACAGGGCTGGGGAATTCCAGGAGACAGGCTGGGCTGCCAGGTGGTGAATAGAGGGATTGCCCCCAGGATAGGTGGGAGGATTGCCCCTTGACTCTGAATAGGGCTGTGCTCTGCCACCACAATGCTGGCTCCACTTCCTGCAGAGCGTCTGATGTCTCTTCCCTGCACCCTGAAAGAAGAAGGCAGCTTCCTGTCAAAAAAGTGCTCCAAAACTGGGTTGAACCAGGCTCAGGCCCCCTGGCCTGCAAAGACAAAAGAAACTGTGCATAAAAGTAGGAGCCCTGCTCCTAAACATCAGATCCTGTTTGTGCCAAGAAGAAACTCTGCCCGAAGAGAAGGACCTTGGAAAGCTGCTTGGAGGACTACTGTCTCTAGCCTGAGAGACTGGCCTGTGGTGGGTGCCTTGCTGCAAGAAGGAGAGGAGAAAAGACTGAGAAAGACTTTATTTATTTCAACTTGTGCAATCTCTGAAGCAGAGCTCCAAGGGCTTGCGTGGGAGCCTGCCGGCTGAACTGCGCCCCAGGAACATTGGACGCTGCCCCCCTCCTGAAGGAAAAGCTGTGGACTGTGCTGTCTGACCCTGCTTTGCTGCCCGAGGAAAGCTGAGTGTGCTGTGCCCCGTCATCGTGCTCTCTGAAGAGCCTGTGCAACCTCCTGTCCGGCCAAGCACTGTGACTTTTGCCCGCCGAACCACAGCTCGCAAAGTAAAGGTCAGCTCCGCCTGACCCGAGCGACGTGAACTGTGGCCCTTCGAGCCGTAGCTCGCAACGCAAAGCCAAGGACCCGTCCGGTCCAAGCACCACGACCCTGTGGCCCCCGAGCCGTAGCTCGCAACGTAAAGACTGACTTCTTGCCAAGGTTCGCTCTCCCCGTGTGGCCCTGCTGATCATGCCCCGCTGCTGTGATTGAGCAGCTGCGGCGCGTAGTGCAGCTGGTGACCGTCCCGTACTTGGGATCGCACCGCACCCTGCCTCACCGTCCACCACTTCCCCCCTTCAGAACCGGAGCGGACTCTGCATCAGCGAGCCTGAGCCCCACAACACATCGCTGCCCAACGTACCGGAGCTACTGCCGAGCCCTAGCGCCACAACAAGGAAGGCACCGTGACGTAGGACGCCTGGCCCCGACATCGTCCGCCCGGAAACTCTCAAAGGTACTGTGACGCCTTGTGCTGTATGCCGCGCCCCGGACTGCAGTGTCCGCGAGGCGCGTACAAGTTAGTAATCCCTTTTCCATCGAAGCGATGTACGCGTCACACGGGAGTACAATGACTCGTACCCCAGTGTGAAACGGCAGCGCTGTACATCTCGCACCAGAAACAACGACACAGGGTCGTGACTCCTAACCAGTAAGGCTGAGCCCAAGATTACTAAACAACAAAACAACTGCCAATACCAGAAACCACTTGATTATTATAGAAATAACCTATATGAAAAAAACATACAGGTCCGTTTTTTGATTTGCGTCACCAGTTTATTTTTTTATTTGAACACTAGTGGGAAAAAATCTTTTTTTGTTTTCATGAATAAACAACCTAAAAACAGTGTATATACAAAAGACAAATGTACTAGAATATTTACAAATGAATCATGATATACAATACAATTTACAAAGATTCCAACACATTCAAACTTGCACACTGGCCAAACCATTCATCCATCTACACTCATCCAACACAACAGTGTAAATCCTAAAGGTCTAATGTCAAAAAGAAAATATGTATATTGATTTCTTTATATGTACATATATACAGTTTCACATTCCAACATATTAACCTAGATGTAATATATACACTTGGACCCTTTTTGAATGGACCTATTTAAAGATATTATTTCACTTTTTGACAAAAAGAACCAGACAACCGTTCGACGCGTTTCGAACTCTCCAATTCGGAGTTCTCCTCAGAACCAACAATCTACAATGACAAACAAACATTTATTAGGACTATTACACTCAAGAATCCATTCTCAGTAAAACAGTTGCAGCTCCCATGACTGCCTCTCACCATACCTTAATGCAGTGAATAAAGCACTCCAATTGTAGATGGCATACAGACGATAGACAGCTGTAAGTAGGAAGACATAACATACATTTATGTACCACACTGCCTCAAGGTGCCATTCCATATGTTCAGACTAGGGTCTTTACAGGGAAGTCAAAACGGGCTTACCTTGGTCAAGAAATCTTATAACATTGTCTGTGGGGAGAAGAAATATATATGAAGCTTTTGTCCTTACTCCCTCCATAAAAACAAAGTGTATTTACCTCGCCAGGACGCTCACCGTTTGTTAAGAGTGTTCAATATCACTCGTTCTTCGACGTTCGTCAGAATTAATCACCGAGCCTTAAAAAAAACGAATAGGGGATTGCGAATTACTAGTATTGCCGGCAGGTTGAAAATGCTTTTACTTATAAACAACAGCGTGTTCGCTTACCGATAGTGGCCGTTCCCGCATCTGAAATGAGCTTGCTTTTTATGCGGAAGCCTGGTTGAACAACCAATGCTGTTATTGGACCCGCTCGCGGTCACGTGATCGCATGCTCCGTGATGTTTGAAAAGAGGTTTAAAGCAATACCGTAAATAAATTGGAGGAGTCAACTAAAACTTTATCGATCATGTACCAGTAGTCACAGGCACTCTCCAACAGTCCGCAGTAATCTTTTGTGAATGAAACTTCACGTGATCGCAAGATCCAGGAGACTAAGGGCGGCATTTAATTATTTATATTTACAGGATTTCTGGCTAAATGCCAATACGGGACCCAAAGATCTTAGAAGCAAAGGGTTTCTGATAGTAATCTGCCATTATCACACATTAGTCAAAAGCAGAAATACTGCCTGACCATTGCGCAATTCTATATACGGACAGGCCAGCTAACTTTATCATCTTCAAATTGTGAACCTGTTGCCACATGATTAAGTCTGGTATGCGTCCAATATTAACCAGTACTGAAACCTGCATGCTACAGCTTCAACTCAAAAAGTGGCACCTAACTACTGGCGTCAAAATCTATAGAAGTGCAAAGGTTTTATATATCCACCCTCATGATTTCCGAGATTTCGTTGAGTCCCGTAGTTGCAGTGTTAAATTTCATGATTAACATTGCTTCATGTTGGTTCAATCTTTCTTCTGTATTGCCTCCACGAGTGTCACTCTCAATTTTCGATATTATGGTCCACCTCAGGTCTTCCTCCTTATGTTGGTGAGTAATCCAGTGATGCACCAAAGGTGCATTAGGTGTCTCCTTTCTGAGTCTGGATTTGTGTTGCGTGATCCGATGCCGGATCTCCTGGGTCGTTTTCCCTATATACAATTTAGGGCAAGGACACATGACCCCATAGACCACGTTTTTGGTGAGGCAATTGGTGAATGTATTGTGCTTCCAGTATATACCATTGAACGTAAACACTGATCCTTCCTCGGTTTGTGAACAACATAAGCAGTTCCCACATTTATGATGCCCCTGAATTGGAGGAAGCCCCAACATCCCTCTAAGTGATGCTTTTTCTGCTTGGGGCAAAGATGCCCTGACGATATGTTGTCCAATGCTTTTTTCTTTTTTAAAAGCGAAAAGTGGGATTTCATTAAGCTCACTATTTAGATCCTTCACCAAATGCCAGTTTTGGGTCAATAGATTTGCATGGGGACTGAAAGTTGTAACACAGACAATTCTTTTCTGTTCTGAATGTATCCTCTTCTGGAGCAAGGTCTTCCGTGGGATCCACCACACACGTTTTAACGTACGCTTTAGCAGTATTTTTGGGTAACCTCTGGTTGATAATTTCTGTACAAGTTCAGTTGCATGATGGAAGTATTCCTCCCTATTGGAACAATTTCTCCTAATGCGTAGAAACTGCCCAAACGGGAGGTTATCTTTCAGGCTTCTGGGATGGTGGCTAGTATAGTGTAAAGCCTTATTCCGATCTGTGGATTTCCTGAATAATGTTGTTCCCAATGTGCCTTCAGATGCATATACTTTTATGTCCAGAAATGTAATGGTCTTATTAGATGAACAGTGACTGAATTTTATATCCTCTGTCCTGTTATTGATCCAGATCATGAATTCCTCCAGTTTATCTTGCGCACCTGACCAGATGATAAAAACATCATCGATGAATCGAAGGTATTTTGTGATATGCTCAGAATATGGATTGTCATTGTAGATGAATTTCTTTTCGTACAGGCCCATGAAGAATATCGCTAATTCTGGCGCAAAAGGGCAGCCCATGGCCACCCCATTGGTCTGAAAATAAAAATCCTTGTCAAACAGAAAATAGTTTCTCTGTAAAGCAAATTTGGCAAGCTGTATAGTAAAGGAAGTGGGAACTTGTGTTGGTTGCTCTCTTTAATCAAGGAAATAGGTAAGGGTCTCCAAAGCTTGGTCTTGGGGTATTTGAGTATATATACAGAAGTTACATCCATTGTCACCAAAAGCTGTGTTGATTCCTCAAATGGGACTGATGTTATCTGGTTTAGAAAATCTGTAGTGTCCCTAAGATGTGCCGGGACATTTGCCACCAATGGTTTCAGAAAGAAATCAATGTATTTTGAGACTGGCTCAAACAGGGATGCACACCCCGATATTATTGGGCGGCCTGGTGGGTTTGCTTTGTAGTCCTTTGTCCTGACTAGAGGAGAGGGTCCCTGCTTGTCACAAGTGTATACCTGTGATAACCAGAGACCCCCAATTCTAACATTGGTGGCAGCGAAAGGATCACGAATTTGCATTTGTAGTACATATACAGTGATTGTTAACCATTGCACAGTGATTACAGTCCAGTAACTTAGCCACAAACTGTTTTTAATTTTTGCTGTGCTGGAAGAGATCCCTTGTGTTTGAAGTAATGCCTGGCTCAAACAGCATAGAAAAAGCAGCATCTGAAACCTCTGAAGTGGTAGAGGTAGAATGGGATGAGTCAAAACTGGACAGTTACAAGAAATCTGAATTGAAGGGCTTCTGCAGGAAGTTCAAAGTTCCACATGTGGGATGCAGAACCAAGCCGGATCTCTACAAGGCGCTGAAAGCCTGGCTTGAATCAAGGAATGCTCCTGAGTATCTTGTGATAGCTGAACCAGCAGAGAGGGTCCATAGCTTTGGCAGAGGCCTGTCACCAGAGGAGCTGGCAGATAGACAGACAACCCGAGATCATGAAATGAAGTTGGCAGAGCTGAAATTAAATGACCAATTGGAGCTAGAGAGCAAGAAGATGGCTCTAGAAGAAAGAAAAATTCAAATGGAGCATGAGATGAAAATGAGGGAGCTGGAGCTGAAAGCCAAAAAATTGGACAACCCTCCCTCTGGTGGCAGCACAACGCCGGTGCAGGTAGAGTCAAGGGTGTGCATGCCAAAGAATGTAGTAAAAGATTATTTTAAGAATGATGACATAGGGCAGGGGTTTAAGGCCTATGAGGTAGCCATGTCCTCCCACCGGGTCCCTGAGAGAGATTGGGGAGCGGGGCTGTGGGGGCGGTTCCTTAGCGAGGGGCGGGACACACTCTTAGATTTGCACTCTGAAATCCATAACTCATCCCCACATGAAGGAAGCTTTGATGGCCAGGTATGGGTTAACTCCTGAATTGTATAGGCAGAGGTTCAGGGGGTGTACAAAGATTCCTGGGGGTACCTATGTGGAGTATGTAACCTTTTTCTGCAGAGCACTGGATGGTTGGGTGAAGAGTAGCAAAGTGAATGATTTCCAAGGTCTCTTTGATTTAATTGCATGGGAGGACTTGTCCAGTAATTGATTTCCTGAGCTACGCCAGCACCTGATTGATAGCAAGCTGACTAACCCTAGGAAGCTTGCTGAGGAGGCGGACCGCTGGCTCAGCACCAGGGTCCACAAGGGTCCAATGGGAGACTCCGCTAAGGGTGCCCAGGGTCCCCAGCAGAAGAGTGGGGGGACAAGGGTAAACAGAAGGGGTTCCAGAAAATGCACCAAAGTAATCCCCAAGGAAACCAAGGGAAAGGTTCTCAGCCTCCCCCACCCCCAAAGCAGACCGGGGCCCCGACAGGTAACCCTGTTCCAAAGGGGCCCCCAAAATGTTACAAGTGTGGTGAAATGGGTCATTTTGCCAGTGATCCCAAGTGTCGCCAGAATGTGAAACCAGCACCCACTGATTCTCCGCCCCGGCAGATGGCTAGTTTAGCCTTTGGGGAGGAGGTAGAAGTCCAAGGTGGGTGAGACCCCGTTCAGATGACCCTAGTCTCACTAGGAGACAGTGAGATGGTCCCTGAGAACTACTTGCCCTCCAACACTAAGAAATATGGGCAAGTATTGACCGTCAATTGGAAGAAGGTAAAGGCTCTTAGAGACACAGGCGCCAGTATAACTGCAGTCCGGCAGCACCTTGTGTCTTAAGAGCAGGTTGTACCCCATGCCTATTGCTGTGTTGTCAATGCTGACAACACAGAGAGTTGTTGTCCAATGGCTCAGGTTCCCTTTGAGTGGGGGGTCTCTGGTACTCTGCAGGTTGCTGTGAGAACTTCCATGCCTGTAGACTGTTTGCTAGGGAATGACTTGGAGAGCTCCCCTTGGGAAAAGGTGGAGAAGGCAACTCACCTGCGGATGGTGGGTCTGCCTGACTGGGCGTGCGTGACCACCCGGTCGATGGCAGCCAGTAGGCGTGCTCAAGAGATCCTGGGGCCTGAGGGAGAGACCCAGGAACCGGCCTTAGAGGGAGGGCGCAGGGGGCACGGGAAACCGGCCCCTGAAGTTCCCACGGCCCAGGAGGAAGCAGACCTTGAGGGGGATGCCCTGGAGCCTACCGGGGAATAGATAGCCGAACTGGGGGACCTGCCTGAGCTGACCCATTGGCAGCAGGAAGGAGGCCCCTCCAGGGAGGAATTCTCCAGGGAGCAGAGAGAATGCCCCTCTCTTGTGGGTATGCGGCAGCAGGCTGCAGACCAGGCCAATAGTGATCAGTCCGGTACACATTCCATTTACTGGAAGAATGACATCCTGTATTCAGAGCCTAAGGTTGCTGAACCTGGGTCAGCCCGTGCGCTGGTGGTACCCCGGAAGTTCAGAGCCTTCCTACTGGGGCTGGCTCACGATGTGCCCTTAGCAGGACATTTGGGGCAGGACAAGACCTTTCAAAGGCTTGCCGCCCACTTTTATTGGCCCCAAATGCGTAGGAGCTCAGATGCTCATTGTAGGTCCTGCCAGACTTGCCAGGCAATTGGGAAGAGTGGGAGGAAGCAGAAGGCTCCTCTCCAGCCCTTCCCTGTCATCAGTACCCCATTCCAGCGAGTGGGAATTGGCATTGTGGGGCCACTGGACCCCAGGACAGTCATGGGCAACAGGTTCATCCTGGTCCTGGTGGATCATGCCACCCGGTACCCTGAAGCCATCCCTCTGAGGATAGTGATGGCCCCCGTGGTGGGACGGGCACTGATGGGAATTTTCTCCAGAGTGGGATTCCCTCTAGAGGTGGTGTCTGACAGGGGCACCAATTTCATATCTAAATATATGAAATCCCTTTGGCAAGAGTGTGGTGTAACCTATAAGTTCACCACGCCTTACCACCCCCAAGGAAATGGGTAGGTTGAGAGATTCAACCAAACCCTAAAAGGCATGATTATGGGTCTTGAGGAACCCATGAGGCGTAAGTGGGACATCCTCTTACCAAGCCTTCTCTTTGCATACCGTGAGGTGCCACAGAAATCTCTAGGGTTCAGCCCCTTTGAGCTTCTGTATGGCCACCCAGTCAGAAGACCTCTAAGTCTGGTCAAGGAAGGCTGGGAGCAATCTCCCAGGAAACCTCCCCAGAATGTATACAGTTACATGCTGGCCTTCAGGAACCAGACTAGTCATTTCAGAGCACTTGCTGAGGCAAATCTGGAAGCCAGCCAGGAAGAGATGAAGCAGTGGTATGACCAGAATGCCACTCTGGTTGAGCTTCAGCCTGGTCAGAAGGTGTGGGTCTTAGCCCCAGTGGAGCCTTGTGCACTTCAGGACAAGTGGAAAGGCCTCTTTGCGATTGTGGAGTGCAAGAGTCCTGTCTCCCAGGAACCCCTTGAGGGTCCTGCATGTCAATCACCTGAAGCCCCACTTGGAGAGGTCAGAAGGGGCCATGCTCTTGGCACAGATGATGGGGTGGAGGAGGAGTCTGAGCCTCTTCCTGACCTCTTGGTAGCCTCAGAGCGAGATGGGTCAGTGGATGGAGTTAACCTCTCACCCACCCTGACCCCAGAGCAACAAGATGACTGCCGCCAACTACTGGGGCAGATTCCTGATCTGTTCTCCCTGGTTCCTGGTGTCACAGATTGTTGCGTCCATGATGTGGACACAGGAGACAGCTTGCCCTTAAAGCACAAAGCTTACAGAGTGACAGACTGACAGGGTCAGAGCCTGCATCATGGAGGAGGTCTCTAAGATGCTTGCTCTTGGGGTGGTTGAGTCCTCCAGCAGTCCTTGGGCCAGCCCAGTGGTCTTGGTCCCAAAGACTGCAGCGCCAGGAGCCATACCTGAAGTCCGGTTCTGTGTGGACTACAGAGGACTCAAATCAGTCACCAAGACGGACGCGCACCCCATCCCCAGAGCTGATGAGCTCATAGATCGGTTAGGGGCTGCCCGGTACCTCAGCACGTTTGATTTGACGTCTGGGTACTGGCAGATCGCCTTGACCGATGGGGCCAAAGAGAGGTCAGCATTCTCCACACCAGATGGGCATTTCCAGTTCCGGGTTATGCCCTTTGGGATGAAGAATGCCCCTGCCACTTTCCAGAGGTTGGTCAACCAGATGTTGGCTGGGCTGGTTGAGTTCAGCACCGCCTACCTGGATGACATTGCAGTGTTCAGTGGTACCTGGAAAGAACACCTGCGCCACCTATGGGAAGTGTTGTTGGCACTGCGCAAGGCAGGCCTCACGATCAAGGCAAGCAAGTGTCAGATCGGGCAGGGTTCCGTGGTCTACTTGGGACACCAAGTGGGGAGCGGCCAGGTGGCTCCTCTCCAACCCAAGATTGAAACCATCCTGGCTTGGGAACCCCCAGACAGTGGTGAGGGCCTGTTTAGGACTCACAGGGTACTACAGGAGGTTTTTCAAGGGGTATGGCAGCATCGTTGCCCCCTTGACAGAGCTGACTTCTAAGAAGCAGCCCTGGAAAGTGATCTGGACAGACACCTGTCAGAAAGCTTTTGACACCCTGAAGACTGCCATGTGCACGGCGCCCGTGCTCCAGGCTCCTGACTTCTCCAAAGAATTCCTAGTGCAGACGCTTCAGAGCATGGTGTAGGGGCTGTTCTCTCACAGATGACTGAGGAGGGCTTGGACCAACCTGTAGCCTTCATCAGTAGGAGGTTACTTCCACGGGAATGTAGGTGGAGTGCAATTGAGCGAGAAGCATTTGCTATGGTCTGGGCATTGAAGAAGCTAAGATCCTACTTGTTTGGGTATCACTTCCGGGTTCAGACAGACCATAGGTCCCTCAGATGGTTGATGCAAATGAAGGGTGAGAACCAAAAACTGCTGCGGTGGTCCATCTCCCTACAGGGTATGGACTTCAGGGTGGAGCATCGTCCCGGCACAGATCCCGCCAATGCTGACGGTCTGTCCAGATTTTTCCGCTTTAGTGATGAGGAACTCCCTGGGGTAGGGTAGTTCTCCCCACATTTCAGCTGGAGGGGACACGTGTTAGACCTGGCACCTTGGCGTGAGTCTCCCTTCCACTTTTTTCTGATGTGCCTCATGTGTTTTGCTGGTGTTAGCTGCTCAGAGCACTGTGCCACTGCCAATCAGTGCCACAGTGCAAGTGCTCCCTATGAAAAGTGTATACCTTGATTGGTTTCCATGATTGGCTTATTTGGTTTACTGTCAGTCCCCAGTAAAGTGCACCAGGAGTGCCATGGCTTGTAAATCCAAATTCTGCTAGTGGGCCTGCAGCGCGGGTTGTGCCATCCACAGAAGCGGCCTAGTAAAATGTGTCTAGGGTCTGCCATTGCAGAACCTGCGTGCAGTCTGGTACTGTCATGCTGACTGCGCAAGTACACCTACTTGCCAGTCCCTAAACCTTTCCTTAACTTCATATTAGGCGCCCCTATGGTAGGCCCAAGGGCAGGGTGCATTGTAAGCATAAGGTAGGACAAGCCCAGATGTGTGTGCCATGTCCTAATGGTGAATTACAGCCATTTTCGTTTTTCACTATTGTAAGGCTACCTGTTTTCATAGGCCAGAATGGGCTGCTGGAATTATTACACTCTATAATCCCAGCAAGCTCAGGGAACATGGTAGAAGGTCAAGTTTAGTATGCCTGAACTCAGAATAATAAAATACTTCTTTTAGTAAAGTTTATTTTAATATCCTGTGTTTGCAAATTTAGAATGTTAGCATTTGCTTGCCTGACCATTTCAGCCCACCTCTGCTAGGATGTGTATCTGCTCTCTGGTTTGCGTGAGTGACAGGGCTGGGGAATTCCAGGAGACAGGCTGGGCTGCCAGGTGGTGAATAGAGGGATTGCCCCCAGGATGGGTGGGAGGAGTGCCCCTGGACTCTGAATAGGGCTGTGCTCTGCCACCACAATGCTGGCTCCACTTCCAGCAGAACGTCTGATGTCTCTGCCCTGCACCCTGAAAGAAGAAGGAAGCTTCCTATCAACAAAGTGCTCCAAAACTGGGTTGAACCAGGCTCAGGCCCCCTGGCCTGCAAAGACAAAATAAACTGTGTATAAAAGTAGGAGCCCTGCTCCTAAACATCAGATCCTGTTTGTGCCAAGAAGAAACTCTGCCCGAAGAGAAGGGCTTGGGAAAGCTGCATGGAGGACTACTGTCTCTAGCCTGAGAGACTGGCCTGTGGTGGGTGCCTTGCAGCAAGAAGGAGAGAGGAAGAAAAGACTGAGAAAGACTTTATTTATTTCAACTTGTGCAATCTTTGAAGCAGATCTCCAAGGGCTTGCGTGTGAGCCTGCCGGCTGAACTGCGCCCCAGGAACATTGGGCGCTACCCCCCCTCCTGAAGGAAAAGCTGTGGACTGTGCTGTCTGACCCTGCTTCGCTGCCCGAGGAAAGCTGAGTGTGCTTTGCCCCATCATCGCGCTCTCTGAAGAGCCTGTGCAACCTCCTGTCCGGCCAAGCACTGTGACTTTTGCCCGCCGAACCACAGCTCGCAAAGTAAAGGTCAGCCCCGCCTGAGCCGAGCGTTGTGAACTGTGGCCCTTCGAGCTGTAGCTCGCAACGCACAGCCAAGGACACGTCCCGTCCGAGCACCGCGACCCTGTGGCCCCCGAGCCGTAGCTCACAACGTAAAGACTGACTTCTTGCCAAGGTTCGCTCTCCCCGTGTGGCACTGCTGATCGTGCCCCGCTGCTGTGATTGAGCAGCTGCGGCGCGTAGTGTGGCTGGTGACCGTCCCGTACTTGGGATCGCACCGCACCCTGCCTCACCGTCCGCCACTTCCCTTCTTCAGAACCGGAGCGGACTCTGCATCAGCGAGCCTGCGCCCCAAAACACATCGCTGCCCAACGTACCGGAGCTACTGCCGAGCCCTAGCGCCACAACAAGGAAGGCACCGTGACGTAGGACGCCTGGCCCCGGCATTGTCCGCCCGGAAACTCTCAAAGGTACTGTGACGCCTTGTGCTGTATGCCGCGCCCCAGACTGCAGTGTCCGCGAGGCGCGTACAAGTTAGTAAACCCTTTTTCATCGAAGCGCTGTACGCGTCACACAGGAGTACAACGACTCATACCCCAGTGTGAAACGGCAGCGCTGTACGTCTCGCACCAAGCATCGCGCCTCTGTAGCGAGTGTCCGCGAGGCGCGTGAGACTCGATGAGGCTTCCTTATTCGACCCACATGAAGCACACAGGAGGGCTGCGACACGCACAACCTTTACAAAGAGACATTTCTAAAGAACTGAAAGCTGCATATAGTATTGTGGAACCTCGTTTAAAGCTACTGGAACCGTCTGTGAACCTCAGTGCATGGTCAGACCACTTCCTCCTTTTGGTTGTGCGAGCTGCAGCTGCTGCAAGTGTCTGTGAACCGCAGTGCATGTCTCACCGCCTCCTGCTACTCGCTGTGCTGGCTGCAGTTGCTGCAAGTGTCTGTGGGCCGCATTGCATGTCTAGCCGCCTCCTGCTACTCGCTGTGCTGGCTGCAGCTGCTGCAAGTGTCTGTGGGCTGCAGTGCATGTCTCGCCGCCTCCTGCTACTCGCTGCGCTGGCTGCAGCTGCTGCAAGTGTCTGTGGGCTGCAGTGCATGTCTCGCCGCCTCCTGCTACTCGCTGTGCTGGCTGCAGCTGCTGCAAGTGTCTGTGAACTGCAGTACATGTCTCGCCGCCTCCTGCTACTCGCTGGGCTGGCTGCTGCAAGTGTCTGTGAACTGCAGTACATGTCTCGCCGCCTCCTTCTACTCGCTGGGCTGGCTGTTGCAAGTGTCTGTGAACTGCAGTACATGTCTTGCCGCCTCCTGCTACTCGCTGCGCTGGCTGCAGCTGCTGCAGGTGTCTGTGAACTGCAGTACATGTCTCGCCGCCTCCTGCTTCTCGCTGGGCTGGCTGCTGCAAGTGTCTGTGAACTGCAGTACATGTCTCGCCGCCTCCTGCTACTCGCTGCGCTGGCGGCTTTCAGATGTAGTTTCATTTTGTTTCTTAAGGAACCGGAATGAACCATGTGTCTCCACAGTCAGCCTATGAATGTAACCTTCAAAGACTCACTGCTGAGATCTGCACCCACAAGCCTTTTCAATGCTGCCAAGCAGCCCAGGGCATGTATGCCACCTGCAGGCAGCGGTTGGTGTTTCAGCCAATAGCACTTGACATCAGTCCTAGCATGAGTAGTTCTCTCAGCGGGACGGACAAACTGACTGAAGTGACTCTTATGCCTGTCAGACGGGCAGGCTTAACATTAATGCGGCGCCTTTCGCTACTACTCACTTCAGTAGAGTAAATAGGGTGAAGCGTTGCATCTTGGGGGCTTGGCGTGTTGGTATTCAGTACACAAGGGTGAAGCGTTGCATCATGGGTGCTTGGCGTGTTTATATTAGGTAAACATGGGTGAAGTGTTTCATCATGGGGGCTTGATGTGTTCTTATTAAGTACACAAGGGTGAAGCGTTGCATCATGTATACTTGGCATGTTCATATTAAGTACACATGGGTGAAGCGTTGCATCATGGGTGCTTGGCGTGTTCTTATTAAGTACACAAGGGTGAAGCTTTGCATCTTGGGTGCTTGGCGTGTTGTTATTCATTACACAAGGGTGAAGCTTTGCATCATGGGTGCTTGGCGTGTTAGTATTAAGTACACAAGGGTGAAGCTTTGCATCATGGGTGCTTGGCGTGTTGTTATTAATTACACACGGGTGAAGCGTTGCATCATGGGTGCTTGGCGTGTTTTTATTAGGTAAACATGGGTGAAGTGTTTCATCATGGGGGCTTGATGTGTTGTTATTAAGTACATATGGGTGCTCGTTGCATCATGGGTGCTTGGCGTGTTCATATTAAGTACACATGGGTGAAACGTTGCATCATGGGTGCTTGGCGTGTTCTTATTAAGTACACGAGGGTGAAGCGTTGCATCATGGGTGCTTGGAGTGTTGTTATTAAGTACATATGGGTGCACGTTGCATCATGTGTGCTTGGCATGTTCATATTAAGTACACAAGGGTGAAGCATTGCATCATGCGTGCTTGGCATGTTCATATTAAGTACAGAGAAGTGGAGGAGAAGTGTGGCTTACTGGTTAGAGCAGACAGACCCTGAAGCAGAGGTCAGACCCGGGACCAGGGTTCAATTCCCGACGCGGCAGGGTCTTGAGCTCAAATGTCCACGGACTCGATAATTCTCGCTTCGGTGCCTGACCTAATCATGGGTTCACACTCTGCAACTCTGGGCATTAAGCTTGCTTAATCTCCACAACGGACCCCCGTGGCGGGATGCCTGGCTCTCACCTTGGGGATGCCCTGTAGGGGCTATCTCACAGGGAAAAGCCAGGACGGGTTCCCAAGGCAAGCGCTTAGAGACCCCTGGGTGATAAGCGCTATATAAATCCAATATACAATACAATACAATACAATACAATACAAGGGTGAAGCGTTGCATCATGGGTGCTTGGCATGTTCATATTAAGTACACAAGCGTTGCATCATGGGTGCTTGACATCTTCTTATTAAGTACGTAGCCAATAAATATTTAGAAGACAGAATGATCCCAGTCTCCTTTCTCACTGACATGTCTAACATCTTTCTGCAGTTTTTCTCTCCTCGAGGCTTTAACTTGACTATGGTTTTGTTTCTGACTCACATCCACAACTCCCAGCACTTTCCAAAGTTTCCAAATCCTCCAATAAAACTTGTAATTTGGCAAGAGGTTCTGACAGATTCAAGCAGCAACAAAGGTTCACACTGCCAGTCAGATTCCCCAAATCTCTCTCAGATGCATGTGAACACTGGCTGATCCATTTTTCAAATACTTGCCCAGGCTGAGCCATCGGTTACACCTCTTTCACTGCCAGGATCTCTGATCCAGCTCAAACAACAATGCACAGCACAATACAACACAACACAATACAAAACAACACAACACAGCACAATACAACACAACACAATACAAAACAACACAACACAGCAAAATACAACACAGCACAATACAAAACAACAAAACACAGCAAAATACAACACAACACAATACAAAACAACACAACACAGCACAGGACAATACAACACAACATAGCACAACACATACCTCTCGTGTCTGAAGGTCCAGAAAATGCGCCTCAGGTTTCTCCCTTAAACACGCCACGATGGAGGCAGAGTCTGTGCCGTAACAGCCAGATTTATTTGCAATCATCTGTTGACATGCGACAAAAGGAGAACAAATGTAAATTCTGAGGATGTTTAATCTACCCAAAACACCTCTCCTGGGCAGAGCGTTGACAACGCTCACAATTTACATGACCACCACTTTCTAGGGTTACGCGTGACATTGTTGAGCATCTGCCAAATGGCACAACTAGCCCCCCACTGTCTGTGTAACTCAGCAGCTTGCAGGAAGACCGTCTATTTATATAAAATGCTGTCCGTTACCCCTAGACTACATCCAATCAGAGCACATCCCTTTGCAGCCCCAAACCTCATCCAATCAGAGCACATCCCTCTGCAGCTCGAAGCCTACATCCAATCAGAGCACATCCCTCTGCAGCCCCAAACCTCATCCAATCAGGGCACATCCCTCGGCAGCTCGAAGCCTACATCCAATCAGAGCACATCCCTCTGCAGCCCCAGACCTCATCCAATCAGAGCACATCCCTCTGCAGCCCCAAACCTCATCCAATCAGAGCACATCCCTCTGCAGCTCGAAGCCTACATCCAATCAGAGCACATCCCTTTGCAGTTCCAAGCCTGCATCCAATCAGAGCACATCCCTTTGCAGTTCCAAGCCTACATCCAATCAGATCACATTCCTCTGCAGACCCAAGCCTGCATCCAAAGAGCACATCCCTCTGCAGCCCCAAGCCTCATCCAATGAGAGCACATCCCTCTGCAGCCCCAAGCCTCATCCAATCAGAGCACATCCGCCTGCAGCCGAAGCCTACATCCAATCTGAGCACATCCCTCTGCAGGCCCAAGCCTCATCCAATCAGAGCACATCCGTCTGCAGCCGAAGCCTACATCCAATGAGAGCACATCCCTCTTGCAACCCCAAACCTCATTCAATCAGAGCACATACCTCTGCAGCTCGAAGCCTACATCCAATCAGAGCACATCCCTTTGCAGTTCCAAGCCTACACCCAATCAGAGCACATTCCTCTGCAGACCCAAGCCTCATCCAATCAGAGCACATCCCTGTGCAGCTCGAAGCCTACATCCAATCAGAGCACATCCCTCTGCAGCCCCAAGCCTCATCCAATCAGAGCACATCCCTTTGCAGTTCCAATCCTACATCCAATCAGATCACATTCCTCTGCAGACCCAAGCCTGCATCCAAAGAGCACATCCCTCTGCAGCCCCAAGCCTCATCCAATGAGAGCACATCCCTCTGCAGCCCCAAGCCTCATCCAATCAGAGCACATCCGTCTGCAGCCGAAGCCTACATCCAATGAGAGCACATCCCTCTGCAAGCCCAAACCTCATTCAATCAGAGCACATACCTCTGCAGCTCGAAGCCTACATCCAATCAGAGCACATCCCTTTGCAGTTCCAAGCCTACACCCAATCAGAGCACATTCCTCTGCAGACCCAAGCCTCATCCAATCAAAGCACATCCCTGTGCAGCTCGAAGCCTACATCCAATCAGAGCACATCCCTCTGCAGCCCCAAGCATCATCCAATCAGAGCACATCCCTGTGCAGCTCGAAGCCTACATCCAATCAGAGCACATCCCTCTGCAGCCCCAAGCCTCATCCAATCAGAGCACATCCCTCTGCAGCCCCAAGCCTACATCCAATCAGAGCACATCCCTGTGCAGCTCGAAGCCTACATCCAATCAGAGCACATCCCTCTGCAGCCCCAAGCCTCATCCAATCAGAGCACATCCCTGTGCAGCTCGAAGCCTACATCCAATCAGAGCACATCCCTCTGCAGCCCCAAGCCTCATCCAATCAGAGCACATCCCTCTGCAGCCCCAAGCCTACATCCAATCAGAGCACATCCCTCTGCAGCCCCAAGCCTCATCCAATCAGAGCACATCCCTCTGCAGCCCCAAGCCTCATCCAATCAGAGCACATCCCTGTGCAGCTCGAAGCCTACATCCAATCAGAGCACATCCCTCTGCAGCCCCAAGCCTCATCCAATCAGAGCACATCCCTCTGCAGCCCCAAGCCTCATCCAATCGGAGCACATCCCTCTGCAGCCCCAAGCCTACATTCAATCAGAGCAGATCCCTCTGCAGGTCCAAGCCTCATCCAATCAGAGCACATCCCTGTGCCGCTCGAAGCCTACATCCAATCAGGGCACATCCCCCTGCAGCCCCAAGCCTCATCCAATCAGAGCACATCCCTCTGCAGCCCCAAGCCTACATTCAATCAGAGCACATCCCTGTGCAGCTCGAAGCCTACATCCAATCAGAGCACATCCCTCTGCAGCCCCAAGCCTCATCCAATCAGAGCACATCCCTGTGCAGCTCGAAGCATACATCCAATCAGAGCACATCCCTCTGCAGCCCCAAGCCTCATCCAATCAGAGCACATCCCTCTGCAGCCCCAAGCCTACATCCAATCAGAGCACATCCCTGTGCAGCTCGAAGCCTACATCCAATCAGAGCACATCCCTCTGCAGCCCCAAGCCTCATCCAATCAGAGCACATCCCTCTGCAGCCCCAAGCCTCATCCAATCAGAGCACATCCCTGTGCAGCTCGAACCCTACATCCAATCAGAGCACATCCCTCTGCAGCCCCAAGCCTCATCCAATCAGAGCACATCCCTCTGCAGCCCCAAGCCTACATCCAATCAGAGCACATCCCTGTGCAGCTCGAAGCATACATTCAATCAGAGCAGATCCCTCTGCAGGTCCAAGCCTCATCCAATCAGAGCACATCCCTGTGCCGCTCGAAGCCTACATCCAATCAGAGCAGATCCCTCTGCAGGCCCAAGCCTCATCCAAGTGTCAGCAACCATTCTTGCCCTTGAGCTCGAGTTACCACCACTCATGATCCCACCCTCCCAAGCAGCCTTGGCTTTCTCCAAACCCTGAGTGTAGGAAGCTGGCTCCCGATATAGTATCCCGAAAGAGGTATGCTGTGAAGAGTCCATGTATCCCTTACAAGTGGACCGGAGGTTGCTTTAACAATCCCAAGGTGCTCTTTTTGGGGTACTGTGGTGGGGCAGCCTTAGGCGTATCACAGGGGAGTGTTAGACATTTGTTGCACACACTCAAGAGGGAGGTCCACACCCATTTAGAAATTATTTCTTTAGAGGCAATTGTATTTAGTTTATGCAGCAAGCACCATCCAAACATTTCAATTGATAGTAGCTGGGAGGCTCTCCCTTGAACGCTGTTGCTGTTGGACAACTTCGCACCACTTTGTTTCTAGGGCTGACTTACCGGGTGAAGCCTGGGCCAAGGGTGGGCCCGTCTGAGCCAGTCCGAGACTGATCGAGGCTGGGCTGGGCCACCCCCCTGAAAAATCGTGCTACGTGAGTTGCCAGGTTGAATGACTGGACATTGGAAATATTTGTTGAATTTGGGAGAGTGTTTGGGGGTTTCAAAGAGTGAAGTTTTGGGATTATAGTATTTGAAGTATTGGAGGGAGCCTGTCTGCTCCACCCAATTGAACCAGCCATTATACAAGTATGGGGGAGAGCACCCCTCCACCCATAAGGTCAAATACTAAACAGAGGGCCTCAGAGCGAACCCCCATTGTGAAACCCACAGCTATCGATAAAATGTTACGCCAGGTAATTGGGGCTGTTTCCGGCGAGATTGAGCGTACCGAGAGACGTCTCTCACGAACACCAACGATCCCAAGAATACACCAACCTTGGAAACAGCAGTTCAAGATTCTTCCCAAATAGTAAATCTCTCAATTACTCCTGACTTAATGTTTGTCCAAGAAAATGTAATTCCCGAAAATTTAAGCAAAACTGACTTGGGGGTTGGGGGGGGCAAATAGGAAAGGCGGCCAGCGGAAACAAAAAGCTCAGAAGGGGGGAAGCAAGCAAAGCAAACACCGAGGGTAGCACCACAACAACAGACAGACGGCCATGGGGCTGGTGTAAAGAGTACAGAGCCAATGGAGCCTCCGTTATGAGCGTCAAATGTGGCTAAAGAGCTCAAATTCCACTTTGAAATGCTTATAAAATCTGAGCTAGAAGCTGTAACGAGTCATATAGAGAAGCTGACCACCTTGGTAGACACCCAGGGGAGCAAAATAGACACAGTTCGGAATATTTTTGAAACTAACACATTTTTGGATCAAACCTCCATTCATCAACGCAAACATGTGGTCCCATCTATCTCTACTGTCCTACCCACACCAAACCCACCAATTGGGCCTATCCCCCCCACTTAACAAGCTGTAGATCCAGTTGTTTTCCAACATGGGGCAACACAAGCTGGGGATATCGCCCATGGCTCTAGGAACTCGTTAACAACCTTAGGCCCTCTAGTGGAACAAAATCTATCTAGCAATCATAAAGGACATAATGGGAATACTCGCCAATCTAACTCAAGGGCAACAAACCCGTCCCCGCCATGTATCGACCCACCTCCAGCTTCCACTCCTTATGTTGTTATTTTAGCTGGAATGCCAGAGTTGGAATCAGGTAGCGGGGAGTCTTATCCTGAGTTGAAAAACAAAATTATCTTCTGGCTAAACAAATATAGACCTCTTCCACCCTTAATACAGAGGGAAATCTTATTCGCTCGGAGGGTTAGTTGGTTGGGATAGAGGCGGAAAGAAATTCCGGGGGATTGCGTTTTGATTAATTTCAAGGACACCAGGGTGGTCCAGTAAATCTCAAATGGGGATTGACCAGGGAGAACAGTGGTATCCAGACACTCCCTTTAGGGTACTTCTGCCCACCCGGTCCCTTGTTAGAAAAGATGGGAAGCGTATATAGAAAGTGGGAAAGGAGAGCCCAGACCGTACATTTGCTAAACATGGGTCGGGAACCCTAGATCTAGTCGATTGACTGGATCCTATAGTTAAACAAATAGAAGGTACGCCTATTCAGCCAGTCGAGTATCAACACTGTGAAAGATCTGAGTCTGTGGGTCACCCTCTTAGAAAAACTCGTGAGGTCATAGTGGCACCCGGCAGATCTGGTGCCCCTATTAACACACTAGGGGAGTCCCATGCGTTGGGAGGGGATCACCCGTCAAGTGTCTCATCAGGAGGTGGGACCCCTGCATATACAGATTGGCACTGCAAAACACCCGTAGAACACTAAGGGGCAGATTTACAAGCCCTTTGCGCCTCTTTTACGCTGCCATTGCGTCACGCAGCGGCCGCGCAAAAGATGCGCCATGGTGCGGGTATTTACAACATGAAGCATCTCCCAGATGCGTCACGTTGTAAAGCCCTGTGCCATAAGGAGGCGTTCCTGTGCAGAGGGGGAGGGGTGAGGGGGGGGGGGGGGGTGCGTTCCTCCCAAAAGTGGCTGAGTGAAATCTACAAGATTTCACTCAGTCACTTTTGGGCCCATGCTGCGTCAAAACCCTGCGCCTGCTTGAAGCAGGCGTAAGGATTGACGCATCATTGTGGAGATAGGGCCCCCAGAGCATTGCTGGAGCTGCGTCGTGCTTGCGACGTAACACCAACAATGCGCCGCTTTTACGCCACAGATGCGTGACGCATCTGTGCCATTTTTGCCCCATGGTCCGCTGCATTGTAAATGCGGCACATCCAGGGTGGCGGAGCTGCGGCGCACAATTACTGGCGCATCCCTGCCAATATGCAGGGATGCGCCAGTAATTGTAAATCTGCCCCTAAGATTTTATCCTGGAACATAGCAGGTCTCATCTCTAAAATGGACCTCCCTGATTGGGGGGAATATATTGACACACATGAGCTGTGTCTTTTTCAGGAAACATGGCCTACTTTACCACTGTATAAAGTAGGATATATTGCATACACTATTCCAGCCCTCCAGGGTCCTAGGGGGAGACCCTCAGGGGTCTCTGTATTTGGGTTGCTGCTGTACATTTGAGTTATACTATCAAGTTGATAGATACTGATTCCCTGGACATTTTGTGTATCCTCCTCTCCTTTGATGACACACTTAAGTTGGCTGTCATTAATATTTATTCTCGTCCAGTGAGGGTGAGGAAAACCTCACAGACCCTAGACTGTTTGGCTTCCTTCCTCTCAACTCTACCCGAGTCTGTACATGTAATCATTGGAGAGGATTTCAATTGTCATTTTGAACCTCTTCATGGCATAAGTACCACCATTACCAGTGAGGAAGATTCTGTCTGGGCTATTCCGGAATGTAATATCTACCCCTCGTTCTCCAAATGAACTCTCTCACTCTCACCCATTCCCTTAGGGCATGCAATGGGCGATTTCCTGCTGACAGTCCTGGAAACCCTACTTCTAATAAATTGGGACAGGCTTCTACAATTGACTGCATCTTGGTAGATGTCGAGATCTGCTTTAGAATTAAGGACTTTATGGTCCAATCTAGATGTGAGAGTGACCTCAATCCTGTGGTGTTACAGATAGCCTATTCCCAACTTAATGATGGACGGGGTCCGCCTTCTCAATCTGTCCCAGACTTAATTGCAATAGAAGGAGGTAGAAGAGTGCGCTGGGAAACCTTTGTTGCATCCACTGAAAAAATGGTCTCCCGGTATACACAAACCATTCCCTTGTTAGAGACTGCTTCGGGTGCGTCTGACAACAATCAAGGCGATTCATTTTTGTTGTTGCTAAGTAGGAATCATCAGAATATGTTCATAAAGCTGGTGGAGTTTTTTTTATAATAGTGAAAACAACAACCACTCTGACCCTAAACCTAAAGATCCCTGGTACACTAAAGCGTGTAGGTAAGCCAAACACGCATTGTTACTCTTGATTAAGAAGAAGGTCATCACATCTATTAAAGTAACCCGGCTACACTATAAAAATACCCTGGCTGAAGCTCAAGCAGCCTGGGAGACTGAAGAATGGGGAGAAATCAAGAAAGCTTTAGATACCAGAGACATGAGAGGGGTTTGGGCCCAGTCAAGACTGGTAACTCCGAAGGCAGCTCCGCTATTGACCAAACCTGGGGGAAGAAGCTTGGAGATCCCATTTTAAAGTTTCATATTCAAGGCCTCTAGATGAAGTTGTAGCATATAGGGCAACAGATATGGATGAAATCGCTTTAAATAAGGGTTCACCAGCCTGCACACTGGCAGAAGTTACTCTGGCGTTGGGCAAATTTCTACCTAACAAGGCACCAGGGCTGGATAGAATACCTGGTGACCTGTTTATAAATGAACAAGTAGTGTGGGCACCCAATTTTCAGACTTTATTTAATGCCATCCTTCAAGGTATGGCGCTTCCTCTAACCTGGGCTGGTGTGGTAATTATTCCAATTTAAAAAAAAGACTCACCGCATGACCCGACAAATTATTGGCCAATAAGCCTTATTGATGTTACCCAAAAGATATTTGCCCATGTCCTCTTGGGTCGATTGCAATCATGGATGGACGAGATGAATGTTTTAACTCCCTTACAAGCAGGATTTAGGTTCAAAACCTCGACCATCTATCAGATTTTTAGATTGCAATTGATCCACTGGAAAACTGTAATTTATGAGGGTGGTAGCCTTTATCTAGCCTTTATGGATCTTTAGTCCGCATTTGATATGGTGCAGCGCGATCAGCTATGGGGTTTATTTTACGATACAGGAGCCCCAGTCTACCTCTGTCAGCTGCTGAAGCGCCTACACGAAGGCACCTATCCGAGGGTAAGATATTGCAAGAAAGGAGAACTGACAGCTCCCTTCCCTGTGGAGAAAGGGGTGAGGCAGGGATGCGTTCTAGCGGCAACCCTCTTTTCCCTTTTTCTAAATGGTTTAATTGAAACGCTCCTGTCAGTGAAGGACATAGGCTCACCAAGGTTAGCGAACCGCAAAATACCAGCATTAATGTTTGCGGATGACACGCTGCTCCTGTCTAAATCACCAATGGGTATGCAGCGTGTACTGGAAGAGTTCAGCGCTTTTTGTAAGAAGAGGAATCTGGAGATCAATATCCAGAAAACCAAATATATGGTCTTTCATGTCAACACTACCAATTGCCGCACCCCCAAATGGAGGGTGGGCCCCTAGAGAGAGTGTTTACTTTTGATTATTTGGGTATTACACTTAACAATAAGATGGACTGGGGGACCCAAATAAAGAAGGCCAACTTAAAATTAACACAGTCAATAGGTGGCATCTTGAAAGTTCACAAAAACTGTACTCAAAAAGTGGTTGGCCCTCCAGCAGAAATCTATAAAACCCAAGCTAGGGGAGCTTCACTATACGGAGCTGAACTCCTGCGATATTGTCCATCTAACATTTTATCTCTTACAGAGAATACTTTTATTAGGCAGTTGTTGGGTCTTCCAAAAAGTACTCCCTTAACTCCACTTAGGATGGATCTGGGTATTGGACCCATCGCCGGTTTAATGGCCTCTTGTCCTCTTCTATTCTGGCGTCGCTTGTGGAACCGCCTGAGCTAGTTATCTATAGGGAGGAACGGAGGGATGTTAGGTCCATATTGAGAGGAGGAAACCTACCCTGGCTGTCATATATTAGGAGCACATGCCATTCATTGGGGAGGGCAAACATGTGGCTAAGGCCAGAAGAGGCCTGCCCCTTTATCCCCAAAAAGTCCCTATCCCTAGTTTTTAAAGAACACAAACTCGCCCTATTGACCCAGAGTATGAATTCATGTTGCCTGACATCTAGGTTTCTGGATGTCAAGCAGCAATACAAATTGGAATTGGCCCTGGACAGTATCCAACAAATCATGGCAAAGAAATTGTTTTTACAAATTAGGCACGGGAGGCATTCACAAACAAATGGAGGGGACCAACTAAATTAGATTGTCCTGGGGGCACTTTTTCAGAAGAAACAGAACTCAATGTTATGCTTTTCTGTCCTGCCTATAAAAGGTCTAGATTTAAGTGGGTCCTCAAACTTTGTAGAAATCTGGCTCTTAGAAACTATATCGAGGTTTTTAGGCTACTAAAATATGAGACACATCCACTATTTGTAGTCGCTACCTCAAAATTTTTGTTTGTTATGTGGTGCATACGGAGAGGCATCATAAAGGAGAAAGAGATGGGCAATAACTTGACTGTGTTCTCCTACTAGAAATGTTGCTGTACTATATTTGCATATATTGTCACCTGGAGATACGCCTTGAAACGTTTTTCATGGATGAGTAACTTTAATGTCTTACCTTTAAAAAATGTTTTTAATTTGCACTGTTTTAAATGTTTTTAATTGTATAATGTAGACCATCCTGGGTATACCTGATACATGTGGTCCCCAATTTTAGGGGGTCGGGCAGTAGGTGTGATAGCCTACTACACAATAAATATGTAGCATATTTTTCACATCTATCTATTGATATTTTGTATAATTATCTCTTGCCCCTATCTGTTGTCTGTAATAATTAATTGTATTTATGAAATGTCAAATTCATCTGTGCTTTTTTGGCTGTATAGCTGAAATAAAGTTTTTTGACTGACTGACTGATAGTAGCTGAGCGTTCAGAGCGACAGCAATACACAATACGACCACTGCAGGGGCCAGTCCTTTCATGATGATAGTCCATAGTAACACCACCACTTCCCCCAAACTTTATCATAGATGATACGACCCCTGCAGGGGCGAGTCCTTTCATGGTGATAGTCCATAGTAAGACCACCACTTCCCCTAAACTTTATCATGCATGATACGACCCCTGCAGGGGTCAGTCCTTTCATGATGTTAGTTCATAGTAAGACCACCATTTCCCCCACACTTTATCATTTTTTCGAGGACATGCACATACCTCATAGATCGAGTCTTCTTGCTGCACACACAAATAAACTCCATTTTATCACAGTTGGAGGTTGCCGCCACAGACGGGCAACGTCTATTTTGGCTACCAGGGAGGCCACCCCTATAAAGGTCCTTTCAGTGGGTGGACCCTCCTATCTCCTCCACAAGCCCCAGCAAAGCAGTTTGGGCGCCCAGATCAATCGTGCGTCCCATACCCGTTGAGATTTCCCAGCCCACCCTATCCCAAAAGGATCGTAAACATGGCAGTGCCAAGCCACATGGAAAAAGTCAGCAGTGGGGAGTGCGCAGCGTGCGCAGGAACCCAGGGCAGTAGAGAACATCAACTACATGTGCCATGGGGATAGATAGGCCACATGCAGGTAATTCACCTGGACAGTACATAGGCGTGAGTTAATTCTCCTGGATGGTCCAGGTGAATTAACCCACAACTATGTACGGTCCAGGTGAATTAACGCACACCTATGTACGGTCCAGGTGAATTAACCCACAACTATGTACGGTCCAGGTGAATTAACCCACACCTATGTACGGTCCAGGTGAATTAACCCACACCTATGTACGGTCCAGGTGAATTAACCCACACCTATGTACGGTCCAGGTGAATTAACCCACACCTATGTACGGTCCAGGTGAATTAACCCACACCTATGTACGGTCCAGGTGAATTAACCGACACCTATGTACGGTCCAGGTGAATTAACCCACACCTATGTACGGTCTAGGTGAATTAACCCACACCTATGTACGGTCCAGGTGAATTAACCCACACCTATGTACGGTCCAGGTGAATTAACCCACACCTATGTACGGTCCAGGTGAATTAACCCACACCTATGTACGGTCCAGGTGAATTAACTCACACCTATGTACGGTCCAGGTGAATTAACCCACACCTATGTACGGTCCAGGTGAATTAACCCACACCTATGTACGGTCTAGGTGAATTAACCCACACCTATGTACGGTCCAGGTGAATTAACCCACACCTATGTACGGTCCAGGTAAATTAACCCACACCTATGTACAGTCCAGGGGAATTAACCCACACCTATGTACGGTCCAGGTGAATTAACTCACACCTATGTACGGTCCAGGTTCAGGTGAATTAACCCACACCTATGTATGGTCCAGGTGAATTAACCCACACCTATGTACGGTCCAGGTGAATTAACCCACACCTATGTACGGTCCAGGTGAATTAACCCACACCTATGTACGGTCTAGGTGAATTAACCCACACCTATGTACATTCCAGGTGAATTAACCCACACCTATGTACGGTCCAGGTGAATTAACCCACACCTATGTACGGTCCAGGTGAATTAACCCACACCTATGTACGGTCCAGGTGAATTAACCCACACCTATGTACAGTCCAGGGGAATTAACCCACACCTATGTACGGTCCAGGTGAATTAACTCACACCTATGTACGGTCCAGGTCCAGGTGAATTAACCCACACCTATGTATGGTCCAGGTGAAATAACCAACACCTATGTACGGTCCAGGTGAATTAATCCACACCTATGTACGGTCCAGGTGAATTAACCCACACCTATGTACGGTCCAGGTGAATTAACCCACACCTATGTACGGTCCAGGGGAATTAACCTACACCTAGGTACGGTCCAGGTGAATTAACTCACACCTATGTATGGTCCAGGTGAATTAACCCACACCTATGTACGGTCCAGGTGAAGTAACCCACACCTATGTATGGTCCAGGTGAATTAACCCACACCTATGTATGGTCCAGGTGAATTAACCCACACCTATGTACGGTCTAGGTGAATTAACTCACACCAACGTACAGTCCAGGGGAATTAACTGTCACCTACGTACAGTCCAGGTGAATTAACTGTCCCGAACGTACGGTCCAGGTGAATTAACTCACACCTACGAACGGTCAGGTGAATTAACTCACACTTGTGTAGAGTCCTGGGGAATTAACTCCCACCAAGTACAGTCCAGGTGAATTAACTCACACCTACGTACAGTCTAGGTGAATTAACCCACACCTATGTACGGTCCAGGTGAATTAACCCACACCTATGTACGGTCCAGGAAAATTAACCCACACCTATGTACGGTCCAGGTGAATTAACCCACACCTATGTACGGTCCAGGTGAATTAACCCACACCTATGTACGGTCCAGGTGAATCAATCCACACCTATGTACGGTCCAGTCGAATTAACCCACACCTATGTACGGTCCATGTGAATTAACCCACACCTATGTACGGTCCAGGTGAATTACCTCACACCTATGTACGGTCCAGGTGAATTAACCCACACCTATGTACGGTCCAGGTGAATTAACTCACACCTATGTACGGTCCAGGTGAATTAACCCACACCTATGTACGGTCCAGGTGAATTAACCCACACCTATGTACGGTCCAGGTGAATTAGCCCACACCTATGTACGGTCCAGGTGAATTAGCCCACACCTATGTACGGTCCAGGTGAATTAACCCACTCCTACATACAGTCCAGGGTAATTAACTCCCACCTACGTGCTGTCAAGGGGAATTAACTGTCACCTACTTACAGTCCAGGTGAATTAACTCACACCTACATACAGTCTAGGTGAATTAACTGTCACCTACGTACAGTCCAGGGGAATTAACCCACACCTATGTACGGTCCAGGTGAATTAACTCACACCTATGTACGGTCCATGTCCAGGTGAATTAACCCACACCTATGTATGGTCCAGGTGAATTAACCCACACCTATGTACGGTCCAGGTGAATTAATCCACACCTATGTACGGTCCAGGTGAATTAACCCACACCTATGTACGGTCCAGGTGAATTAACTCACACCTATGTACGGTCCAGGTGAATTAACCCACACCTATGTACGGTCCAGGTGAATTAACCCACACCTATGTACGGTCCAGGTGAAGTAACCCACACCTATGTATGGTCCAGGTGAATTAACCCACACCTATGTACGGTCTAGGTGAATTAACTCACACCAACGTACAGTCCAGGGGAATTAACTGTCACCTACGTACAGTCCAGGTGAATTAACTGTCCCGAACGTACGGTCCAGGTGAATTAACTCACACCTACGAACGGTCAGGTGAATTAACTCACACTTGTGTACAGTCCTGGGGAATTAACTCCCACCAAGTATAGTCCAGGTGAATTAACTCACATCTACGTACAGTCTAGGTGAATTAACCCACACCTATGTACGGTCCAGGTGAAATAACCAACACCTATGTACGGTCCAGGTGAATTAATCCACACCTATGTACGGTCCAGGTGAATTAACCCACACCTATGTACGGTCCAGGTGAATTAACCCACACCTATGTACGGTCCAGGGGAATTATCCCACACCTATGTACGGTCCAGGTGAATTAACTCACACCTATGTACGGTCCAGGTGAATTAACCCACACCTATGTACGGTCCAGGTGAAGTAACCCACACCTATGTATGGTCCAGGTGAATTAACCCACACCTATGTATGGTCCAGGTGAATTAACCCACACCTATGTACGGTCTAGGTGAATTAACTCACACCAACGTACAGTCCAGGGGAATTAACTCACGCCTACGTACAGTCCAGGTGAATTAACTCACACCTATGTACAGTCCAGGTGAATTAACTCCCACCTACGTACAGTCCAGGGGAATTAACTCACACTTAAGTACTGTCCAGTTGAATTAAGTCACACCTATGTACGGTCTAGGTGAATTAACTCAAACCAACGTACAGTCCAGGGGATTTAACTGTCACCTACGTACAGTCCAGGTGAATTAACTGTCACCTACATACGGTCCAGGTGAATTACCTCACACCTTCGTACAGTCTAGGTTAATAACTGTCACCTACGTACTGTCCAGGTGAATTAACTCACACCTACGTATGGTCCAGGTGAATTAACTCACACCTACAAATAGTCAGGTGAATTGACTGTCACCTACATATGGTCCAAGTGAATTAACTCGCACCTATGTACGGTCCAGGTGAATTAACCCACACCTATGTACGGTCCAGGTTAATTAACTCCCACCTACGTACTCTCCAGGTGAATTAACTCACACCTATGTACAGTCCAAGTGAATGTAAACACACCAACATACAGTCCAGGGGAATTAACTGTCACCTACATACAGTCCAGGTGAATTAACCCAAACCTATGTACAGTCCAGGTGAATTAACCCACACCTATGTACAGTCCAGGTGAATTAACCCAAATGTATGTATGGTCCAGGTGAATTAACTCCCACCTACGTACAGTCCAGGGGAATTAACTCACACCTATGTACAGACCAGGTGAATTAACCCACACCTAGGTACAGTGCAGGTGAATTAACCCACACCTAGGTACAGTCCAGGTGAATTAACTCCCACCTACATACAGTCCAAGGTAATTAACTCCCACATACGTACTGTCCAGGGGAATTAACTGTCACCTACGTACAGTCCAGGTGAATTAACTCACACCTACATACAGTCTAGGTGAATTAACTGTCACCTACGTATGGTCCAGGTGCATTAACTCACACCTATGTACGGTCCAGGTGAATTAACTCCCACCTACGTACAATCCAGGGGCATTAACTCACACCTACGTACCGTCCAGTTGAATTAAATCACACCTATGTACGGTCTAGGTGAATTAACTCAAACCAACGTACAGTCCATGGGAATTAACTGTCACCTATGTACAGTCCAGGTGAATTAACTGTCACCTACATACGGTCCAGGTGAATTAACTCACACCTACATACAGTCCAGGTGAAATACCTCACACCTACGTACAGTCTAGGTTAATTAACTGTCCCCCACATACCGTCCAGGTGAATTAACTCACACCAACGTATGGTCCAGGTGAATTAACTCACACCTACTTACAGTCTAGGTTAATTAACTGTCACCTACGTATGGTCCAGGTGAATTAACTCACACCTACGTACTGTCCAGGTGAATTAACTCACACCTACGTATGGTCCGGGTGAATGAACTCCCACCTACGAACGGTCAGGTGAATTAACTGTCACCTACATATGGTCCAAGTGAATTAACTCACACCTATGTACGGTCCAGGTTAATTAACCCACACCTATGTACGGTCCAGGTTAATTAACTCCCACCTACGTACAGTCCAGGTGAATTAACCCAAACCTATGTACGATCCAGGTGATTTAACTCCCACCCATGTACAGTCCAGGGGAATTAACTCACACCTACGTACAGTCCAGGTGAATTAACCCACACCTATGTACGGTAGAGGTGAATTAACTCCCACCTACGTACAGTCCAGGGGAATTAACTCCAACCTATGTACTGTCCTGGTGAATTAACTCACACCTAGTACAGTCCAGGTGAATGAACACACACCAACATACAGTCCAGGGGAATTAACTGTCACCTAAGTACATTCCAGGTGAATTAACTCACACCTACGTACAGTCTAGGTGAATTAACTGTCACCTACGTATGGTCCAGGTGAACTAACTCACACCTATGTACAGTCTAGGTGAATTAACTCCCAGCTACGTACAGTCCAGGGGAATTAACTCACACCTATGTACGGTCCAGGTGAATTAACCCACACCTATGTACGGTCCAGGTGAATTAACTCCCAGCTACGTACAGTCCAGGGGAATTAACTCACACCTATGTACTGTCCAGTTGAATTAACTCACACCTATGTACAGTCTAGGTGAATTAACTCACACCAGCGTACAGTCCAGGGGAATCATCGTCACCTACGTACAGTCCAGGTGAATTAACTCACACCTACGTACAGTCTAGGTTTATTAACTGTCACCTACGCACTGTCCAGGTGAATTAACTCACACCTACGTATGGTCCAGGTGAATTAACTCACACCTACGAACGGTCAGGTGAATGAACTGTCACCTAAGTATGGTCCAGGTGAATTAACTCACAACTACGTACGGTCAGGTGATTTAACTGTCACCTACATATGGTCCAAGTGAATTAACTCACACCTATGTACGGTCCAGGTGAATTAACCCACACCTATGTACGGTCCAGGTGAATTAACTCACACCTACGTACAGTCCAGGGGAATTAACTCACACCTACGTACAGTCCAGGTGAATTAACCCACACCAATGTACAGTCCAGGTGAATTAACTCCCACCTACGTACAGTCCAGGGGAATTAACTCCCACCTACGTACTGTCCAGGGGAATGAACACACACCAACATACAGTCCAGGGGAATTAACTGTCACCTACGTACAGTCTAGGTGAATTAACTGCCACCTACGTATGGTGCAGGTGAATTAACTCACACCTATGTACGGTCCAGGTGAATTAACTTCCACCTACGTACAATCCAGGGGCATTAACTCACACCTAAGTACTGTCCAGTTGAATTAAGTCACACCTATGTACGGTCTAGGTGAATTAACTCAAACCAACATACAGTCCAGGGGAATTAACTGTCACCTACGTACAGTCCAGGTGAATTAACTGTCACCTACATACGGTCCAGGTGAATGACCTCACACCTACGTACAGTCTAGGTTAATTAACTGTCACCTACGTACTGTCCAGGTGAATTAACTCACACCTACTTATGGTCCAGGTGAATTAACTCACACCTACAAATAGTCAGGTGAATTGACTGTCACCCATATATGGTCCAAGTGAATTAACTCGCACCTATGTACGGTCAAGGTGAATTAACCCACACCTATGTACAGTCCAGGTGAATTAACTCCCACCTACGTACAGTTCAGGGGAAAAAACTCCCACCTACGTACTCTCCAGGTGAATTAACTCACACCTATGTACAGTCCAGGTGAATTAACCCAAACCTATGTATGGTCCAGGTGAATTAACTCCCACCTACGTACAGTCCAGGGGAATTAACTCACACCTAGGTACAGTCCAGGTGAATTAACCCACACCTATGTACAGTCCAGGTGAATTAACCCAAACCTATGTATGGTCCAGGTGAATTAACTCCCACCTACGTACAGTCCAGGGGAATTAACCCACACCTACGTACAGTCCAGGGGAATTAACTCACACCTACGTACAGTCCAGGTGAATTAACCCACACCTATGTACAGTCCAGGTGAATTAACCCAAACCTATGTATGGTCCAGGTGAATTAACTCCCACCTACGTACAGTCCAGGGGAATTAACTCACACCTACGTACAGTCCAGGGGAATTAACTCACACCTACGTACAGTCCAGGTGAATTAACCCACGCCTATGTACGGTCCAGGTGAATTAACTCCCACCTACATACAGTCCAGGGTAATTAACTCCCACCTACGTACTGTCCAGGTGAATTAACTCACACCTATGTACAGTCCAGGTGAATGAACACACACCAACATACAGGGGAATTACTGTCACCTACATACAGTCCAGGTGAATTAACCCAAACCTATGTATGGTCCAGGTGAATTAACTGTCACCTACGTACGGTCCAGGTGAATATAACTCACACCTACGTACAGTCCAGGTGAATTAACTCACACCTACGTACTGTCCAGGTGAATTAACTCACACATACATACAGTCCAGGTGAATTAACCCACACCTATGAACGGTCACATAGGTGTGAGTTAATTCACCTGGACAGTACGTAGGTGTGAGTTAATTCCCCTGGACTGTACGTAGGTGGGAGTTAATTCACCTGGACCGTACATAGGTGTGGGTTAATTCACCTGAACTGTACATAGGTGTGAGTTAATTCACCTGGACCATATGTAGTTGACAGTTAATTTACCTCACCATTCGTAGGTGTGAGTTAATTCACCTGGACCGTGTGTAGGTATGAGTTAATTCACCTGGACCGTATGTAGGTGTGAGTTAATTCATCTGGACTGTACGAAGGTGACAGTAAATTCACCTGGACTGTACGTAGGAGAAAATTAATTCCCCTGGACTGTACATTGGTGTGAGTTAATTCACCTGGACCGTACATAGGTGTGAGTTAATTCACCTGGACAGTACATGGGTTTGGGTTAATTCACCTGGACTGTACATAGGTGGGAGTTAATTCACCTGGACCGTACATAGGTGTGGGTTAATTCACCTGGACCGTACATAGGTGTGGGTTAATTCACCTAGACCGTACATAGGTGTGGGTTAATTCACCTGGTCTGTACGTAGATGTGAGTTAATTCACCTGGACCATACGTAGGTGACAGTTAATTCACCTGACCGAATGTAGGTGTGAGTTAATTCACCTGGAATATACGTAGGTGTGAATTAATTCACCTGGACAGTACGTAGGTGTGAGTTAATTCACCTGGACCATATGTAGGTGACAGTTAATTCACCTGGACTGTACGTAGGTGACAGTTAATTCACCTGGACAGTACATAGGTGTGAGTTATTTCACCTTGACTGTAAGTAGGTCTGAGTTAATTCACCTGGACCATACGTAGGTGACAGTCAATTCACCTGACCGTTCGTAGGTGTGAGTTAATTCACCTGGTCCATACGTAGATGTGAGTTAATTCACCTGGACAGTACGTAGGTGTTAGTTAATTCACCTGGACCATACATAGGTGACAGTCAATTCACCTTACCGCTCGTAGGTGTGAGTTAATTCACCTGGTCCATACGTAGGTGTGAGTTAATTTACCTGCACCGTACGTAGGTGTGAGTTAATTCAAAGAACTTCTAATTGATTAACTACTTTTTTTGAGATTTACTTTTTATAGTTTGAAAGGATGTTTTTACATAGTAGTACTTTCATGATGGAGAAACACCATTTGCTGCATGCATTTTCGATGGTCCCCATTCGGTCGTGCGGGGTGAACAGCCATGACAACGCGGGGATTACCCCTCACTGCCATTACAACGAAAGTTGTTACAACGACTTTCGCTGGAGGGCGCTGTTGGATAGGGAATAGTTTAATTTTCTATCCAACACCTTCCCTACTGTCAACGTGGGCTGGAGTTGGAATAGAAAATTAAACTATTCCACTATCCAGCTTTCTCCAGCGAAAGTCGTTGTAACGACTTTCGTTGTAATCCCCGCGTTGTAATGGCACGCGTGGTAATACCAAGCGTTGTCATGACATAAATCCGTTGTGCGGTGTTAGGGGGACTAGGGTCAAATTTCCACCGGCAGATTCGGTTTAGTGCCTTGGTGAGTCAGAGTGCAGAGGTGCTGGACGAGTTGGTAGGCTTGCGTGCTACACAATAGAAAAGGAGGAGGGGCACTTAAAATAGGCTGTAAAGCTGAACTTAGGGCAAAGTCTAGGAGCTCCCAATGTGGGCTTGGTTTGTGAGGCTCCTGGGAGCAAGAAGGAGTGGTCGATTTCCCTCAGCCTGGGTCAGGCGGCTTAGGTGTGGAGTGTTTTTGACTGGCTGACTCTTGTGCGTCAAGGCGCTCACAGTTCTCGTTTGGGACCTGTAGAGAGGTTCAAAACAGGACAGCTGAGCAACTCTATGAGCTGGCCTCTGTGGTGCTGATGTCCCTGGGTAGCTGTCGGTCTTTGTGCTGTTGGAGTCTGGATTGGACTACAAACAAGCTTTGGTAGCAGCAAAGGTTCTGGTATCCCAAGTATTGGTTGAAGGAGACTTGGAGGAGTTCCAGGGTCTCCAAACTTGGTAGGGAGATGGAGCTGACGTCTTTGAGTAAGCTGACCTTCTCCTTGGTGGCAACTGCTTTGGTGGATCCAGTGGTCAGCAGCTACTTGGAACCGGATGTTGCTGTCGGTGCCTGCAGGCTGCAGGGGAACGGCTGATCCACCCCAAGGGAGATGCTGGCTAGTTCTGTGAAGTACTGGCAAGCCTGAGGCTTTAGAAGGATGCACAGGTACAGAATTAATTGGATCTTTGCAACTCTTGAATCTGGAACAGGTAGGCACAGTTTGCCACCAAATGTCCACAACAGTCTTCTGTTATCGCGTTGATAGGCTGCTTACTCTTGGGGTCATTACACCCCCTATATGATCATTTCCTGTTTACATAACCCTGTTCCAGTGTTCCTAATTATGCCATCACTGAGATAGCAGAATTTTCCTAGAGTGGGGCAATCAGGCAGCTCACCTTAGAGGTGTGCCTGACCTGGCTGTGCTCCACGCCTCCTTGCATAACTAATTTCCTGCCTGTCCTGATGCCAAATATGCCTCAGGGCAGGGAGTGGGAGCTGCCAAGTCTGAGGGATGCCAGGGTAGCATATCAAAGGCGGCAGCTGCTTTGAAGCCTCTGGCCTTGGCATGTTGATTTACTAGCCATGCTGTTTGGAGGAAGTGTAAACCCCTCCTGCCAGTGCCACAGCAGGCATTGCTTCTGGCCTCTGAGAGTGGGGTTCCCACCCCCCGGGGGGTTAGAAGCACATCTGTGGTGGCCGGCTGGACGGTGCCAGCTAGCCAGCATACTAGAATACTAGTATATTTCAGGGGCACCTCTAAGGTATCCTTTGGGTGTATTTGTTAACAAATCCGTCACTGGAATCAGTGTGACTTTATTAATATGAGATCTTTGGTTCCAAACATCTGTGGTTTCAGTGAAGCCATCATGGAGCTGGGGAACCCGTAATCACCAATGCCTAGTAGATTCACTTAAAATGGCTTCTCTGTTCACATGCAATGTCTAGGAATTGACTTAGACAGCACAGGGGCATATCTGCTCACGCAGTTATGCCCACACATATAATGCACCCTCCTTAGGACTGTAAGGCCTGCTGTAGGGATGACTTACATGCATTGCATGCAATTTCTGCAGGTATGGCACACACAGGAGGTGTGCCATGTTATGTTTTCACTTTTGTCTGCACCATGTTAAGCACCAACATCTTGCATCTCCCCAGAGCAGGCGTAACTAGGAGAAATGTTTACATTTCTCCTTGTTTTTTCCTCTTCCCACGTGTGCTGCATCCTGCAACACGCATCGAATGAAGAAAACGCCCCTCATGAAAGGCGCAATAAGATGGCTTTTCTCCAAGCTCAGGATTCCCCACTTGAAGGGCGGCCACCTGATTCCTAAAGAAACCCCTTGTCCATGCGGTGAGCATGTCCTAGAGGATGGTGGAGACGGATATGACTGTTCTAGAGCAGCAGCAGCAACACCCGCCTCATGGCGGCGACCGGACGCTGCACAAAGTTACAAAACTGAAGGGCAAGGACCTTGAGTCACCCAAATATCAGAAGTACAGAAGAAACATCACTGGCCATTGACATCACAGCAAGGGACCTCACACGACCTTTGACCCCAGTTACATACAGGGATTAGTGCCACATGAACATTGACCCTGATGATTGATGTCACAGGAAGTAACACATTGTATGTCAAAAAGACAGTGGCCCTCATTGACAAGAGGCCTGCGCCGCCGCAGTGAGTCTTTTCATGTTGATCCGGCGGCGCAGGCCTCTCAATCATCTCTGCGAGGTGCCGTGAGGCCACCTTCCGTGGCTTCCAAGGCCTCTCAATCATCTCTGAGAGGTGCCCTGAGGCCACCTTCCGTGGCTTCCAGGGCCTCTCAATCATCTCTGCGAGGTGCCGTGAGGCCACCCTGCGTGGCTTCCAAGGCCTCTCAATCATCTTTGCGAGGTGCCGTGAGGCCGCCCTGCGTGGCTTCCAAGGCCTCTCAATCATCTCTGCGAGGTGCCGTGAGGCCGCCCTCCGTGGCTTCCAAGGCCTCTCAATCATCTCTGCGAGGTGCCGTGAGGCCGCCTTCCGTGGCTTCCAAGGCCTCTCAATCATCTCTGAGAGGTGCCCTGAGGCCACCTTCCGTGGCTTCCAGGGCCTCTCAATCATCTCTGCGAGGTGCCGTGAGGCCACCCTGCGTGGCTTCCAAGGCCTCTCAATCATCTTTGCGAGGTGCCGTGAGGCCGCCCTGCGTGGCTTCCAAGGCCTCTCAATCATCTCTGCGAGGTGCCGTGAGGCCGCCCTCCGTGGCTTCCAAGGCCTCTCAATCATCTTTGCGAGGTGCCGTGAGGCCGCCCTGCGTGGCTTCTAAGCCCTCGTGGATATGGAGTAAGGGAAGGCGGTGCAAAGCGCTGCGTTGCCGTACTCTGACTCGAGGAGGTATCCCATGGGCGTTGGGGTGGTATTCCTACTCAACATCCATGGATGTCTACATTACCCGACATTTGCAGCATTACATAAACATGTGGCAGGGAGAAAATCCTGCGCCTCCCCAGAGCAGGTGTAATGAGGAGAAATGTTTACATCGCCCCTTGTTTTTTCATGTTTCTACATGTGCTGCATTCTTGCCTCTTGTGATTGTTTTTGTTGAGGAAGATGCCCCTTCCTGCCAATGACACAGACACCCTTACACCATGGTTACAGAGGGCCTGCATTGGTGCTCGGCTGCAAAGTGTGCGCCAGCGCCGGGTGGAAAGACGAGAATGCGCCATATCTTCTAAATATCTCCTGTCCTCCCTAATTGGCAAAGGGCAGTGCTGCAGAATAACTTGCGGCACTGCCCCCACCAATGCTTAGCAAATGAGACCCTGAGAATGAATCAATACAATAAGAAACATATTCAATGTGTGGAAGATTCACCCAAATACTAACAAGCGTGGCTTGAACCAAGCTATAGTCACATGCTCCGGCTCAACAAATGCCCAGGTACAACCCCAGATACCAGTCAAGGCCCTCTAGCGCCTCCCCTGGCGCTGCCCCACCTTTCCGGCCTCCTGTGGTCAAGCAGCAGCCACTGGAGAGGCAGAGGACCTCTGGTGCTGAGTCCAAGGACTGGACAGTGGAGGGTCAGGAGTCAGAGGTCAGAGGTCAAGGGCAGAATGTGCCATCACAACAAGACTTCTCTGGTGCCACCTGTCAGGTGTGGACAGTGGAGGGTCAGGAGTCAGAGCTCAAGGGCAGAGGATGCCATCACAACAAGACTTCTCTGGTGCCACCTGTCAGGTGTGGACAGTGAAGGGTCAGGTGTCAGAGGTCAAGGGCAGAGGATGCCATCACAAGAAGACTTCTCTGGTGCCACCTGTCAGGTGTGGACAGTGGAGGGTCAGGAGTCCGCGTCATGGGCAGAGGATGACATCACAACAAGACTTCTCTGTTGCCACCTGTCAGGTGTGGACAGTGGAGGGTCAGGAGTCAGAGGTCAAGGGCTGAGGATGCCATCACAACAAGACTTATCTGGTGCCACCTGTCAGGTGTGGACAGTAGAGGGTCAGGCGTCAGTGCTCCAAGGCAGAGTGTGCCATCCCAAGAAGTCTTCTCTGGTGCCACCTGTCAGGTGTGGACAGAGGGAGGGTCAGGAGTCAGAGGTCAAGGGAAAAGTATGCCATCACAAAAAGACTTCTCTGGTGCCACCTGTCAGGTTTGGACAGTGGAGGGTCAGGTGTCAGTGCTCCAGGGCAGAGTGTGCCATCACAACAAGACTTCTCTGGTGCCACCTGTCAGGTGTGGACAGTGGAGGGTCAGGAGTCAGAGGTCAAGGGCTGAGGATGCCATCACAACAAGACTTCTCTGGTGCCACCTGTCAGGTGTGGACAGAGGAGGGTCAGGCGTCAGTGCTCCAGGGCAGAGTGTGCCATCACAACAAGACTTCTCTGGTGCCACCTGTCAGGTGTGGACAGTGGAGGGTCAGGAGTCAGAGGTCAAGGGCAGAGTGTGCCATCACAACAAGACTTCTCTGGTGCCACCTGTCAGGTGTGGACAGTGGAGGGTCGGGCGTCAGTGCTCCAGGGCAGAGTGTGCCATCACAACAAGACGTATCTGGTGCCACCTGTCAGGTGTGGACAGTGGAGGGTCAGGAGTCAGAGGTCAAGGGCTGAGGATGCCATCACAACAAGACTTATCTGGTGCCACCTGTCAGGTGTGGACAGTGGAGGGTCAGGCGTCAGTGCTCCAAGGCAGAGTGTGCCATCCCAAGAAGTCTTCTCTGGTGCCACCTGTCAGGTGTGGACAGAGGGAGGGTCAGGAGTCAGAGGTCAAGGGCAGAGTGTGCCATCACAAAAAGACTTCTCTGGTGCCACCTGTCAGGTTTGGACAGTGGAGGGTCAGGTGTCAGTGCTCCAGGGCAGAGTGTGCCATCACAACAAGACTTCTCTGGTGCCACCTGTCATGTGTGGACAGTGGAGGGTCGGGCGTCAGTGCTCCAGGGCAGAGTGTGCTATCACAACAAGACTTCTCTGGTGCCACCTGTCAGGTGTGGACAGTGGAGGGTCAGGAGTCAGAGGTCAAGGGCTGAGGATGCCATCACAACAAGACTTCTCTGGTGCCACCTGTCAGGTGTGGACAGAGGAGGGTCAGGCGTCAGTGCTCCAAGGCAGAGTGTGCCATCACAACAAGACTTCTCTGGTGCCACCTGTCAGGTGTGGACAGAGGAGGGTCAGGCGTCAGTGCTCCAGGGCAGAGTGTGCCATCACAACAAGACTTCTCTGGTGCCACCTGTCAGGTGTGGACAGTGGAGGGTCAGGCGTCAGTGCTCCATGGCAGAGTTTGCCATCACAACAAGACTTCTCTGGTGCCACCTGTCAGGTGTGGACAGTGAAGGGTCAGGCGTCAGTGCTCCATGGCAGAGTTTGCCATCACAACAAGACTTCTCTGGTGCCACCTGTCAGGTGTGGACAGTGGAGGGTCAGGAGTCAGAGGTCAAGGGCTGAGGATGCCATCACAACAAGACTTCTCTGGTGCCACCTGTCAGGTGTGGACAGTGGAGGGTCGGGCGTCAGTGCTCCAGGGCAGAGTGTGCCATCACAACAAGACTTCTCTGGTGCCACCTGGCAGGTGTGGACAGAGGAGGGTCAGGCGTCAGTGCTCCAGGGCAGAGTGTGCCATCACAACAAGACTTCTCTGGTGCCACCTGTCAGGTGTGGACAGAGGAGGGTCAGGCGTCAGTGCTCCAGGGCAGAGTGTGCCCTCACAAGAAGACTTCTCTGGTGCCACCTGTCAGGTGTGGACAGAGGGAGGGTCAGGAGTCAGAGGTCAAGGGCAGAGTGTGCCATCACAACAAGACTTCTCTGGTGCCACCTGTCAGGTGTGGACAGTGTAGGGTCAGGCGTCAGTGCTCCAGGGCAGAGTGTGCCATCACAACAAGACTTCTCTGGTGCCACCTGTCAGATGTGGACAGTGGAGGGTCAGGAGTCAGAGGTCCAGGGCAGAGTGTGCCATCACAACAAGACTTCTCTGGTGCCCCCTGTCAGGTGTGGACAGTGGAGGGTCAGGCGTCATTGCTCCAAGGCAGAGTGTGCTATCACAACAAGACTTCTCTGGTGCCACCTGTCAGGTGTGGACAGTGGAGGGTCAGGAGTCAGAGGTCAAGGGCTGAGGATGCCATCACAACAAGACTTCTCTGGTGCCACCTGTCAGGTATGGACAGTGGAGGGTCAGGCGCCAGTGCTCCAAGGCAGAGTGTGCCATCACAACAAGACTTCTCTGGTGCCACCTGTCAGGTGTGGACAGTGGAGGGTCAGGCGTCAGTGCTCCATGGCAGAGTGTGCCATCACAACAAGACTTCTCTGGTGCCACCAGTCAGGTGTGGACAGTGGAGGGTCAGGAGTCAGAGGTCCAGGGCAGAGTGTGCCATCACAACAAGACTTCTCTGTTGCCACCTGTCCGGTGTGGACAGTGGAGGGTCAGGAGTCAGAGGTCCAGGGCAGAGGATGCCATGTCAAGTCAAGTCAGAGAATTTATATAGCGCACTACATACCCAGAGGGTCCCAAGGCGCTTAGAAAGGGGAGGAGGATTACTTGTCAAATATCCACGTTTTAAGTTGCTTTCTGAATGCTAGGTGGTTCTGGGTAAGGCGAAGGTAAGCGGGGAGTGAGTTCCATGTTTTAGCAGCCAGGTATGAGAAGGATCTGCCTCCCATGGTGGTCTTGTTGATGCGAGGTACAGTGGCGAGGGCTTGGCTGGAAGAACGTAGTTGGCGGGAGGGGGTGTAGAAGGACAGTCATGAGTTGAGGCATTCTGGTCCGATGTCGTAGAGTGATTTGTGTGCGTGGGTTAGCAGTCGGAAAGTGATCCTCTTATTGACGGGTAGCCAGTGGAGGTCTTTAAGGTGACCGGAGATGTGTTCGTTGCGTGGGATGTCTAATATGATCCTGGCTGAGGCGTTTTAAATTCGTTGGAGTTTCTTCTGGAGTTTAGCGGTAGTGCCTGCGTAGAGGGTGTTTCCGTAGTCCAGTCGGCTCGTGACCAGAGCATGGGTGACTGTTTTCCTTGTTTCGGTGGGGATCCAGCGAAATGTTTTTCTAAGCATGCGAAGAATGTTGAAGCAGGAAGAGGATACGGCGCTGACTTGTCTATTCATTGAGAGTGAAGAATCCAGGATGATGCCTAAGTTTCGTGCGTGGTCTGTCGGGATGGGTGCTTTTCCGAGGGCTTCCGGCCACCAGGAGTCGTCCCATGCAGAGGGGGATGTACCTAAGATGAGGACTTCTGTTTTGTCTGAGTTCAGTTTCAGACGGCTTTGTTTCATCCATTCGGCAACTTCTTTCATTCCTTCGTGTAGGTTAGTTTTGGCGGTGCTGGGGTCATTGGTGAGAGAAAGGATAAGTTGAGTGTCATCCGCGTAAGAGATGATGTTGAGGTTGTGTTGGCGGGCGATGGTCGCGAGGGGGCTCATGTATACGTTGAAGAGGGTGGGGCTGAGTGAGGATCCTTGTGGTACGCCACAGATGACTTCAGTGGCCTCGGACTTGAATGGTGGGAGGCGGACTTTCTGAGTTCTTCCGGTGAGGAACGAGGTGATCCATTCAAGTGCTTTTCCTTGGATTCCGATGTTATTGAGGCGTTGTAAAAGGGTGCTGTGGCAGACTGTGTCAAATGCTGCAGAGAGGTCGAGGAGGATGAGGGCGACTGTGTCTCCATTGTCCAGTAGAGTTCGAATTTCGTCTGTTGCTGCGATGAGGGCAGTCTCAGTGCTGTGTTTTGCTCGGAAGCCAGATTGTGAGGAGTCGAGGGATTTGTTGGCTTCGAGGAAGGCGGCGAGCTGGTTGTTGACAGCTTTCTCGATGACTTTGGCCGGGAATGGGAGGAGCGAGATGGGGCGGTAATTTTTGAGTTCGGTGGGGTCCGCTGTGGGTTTCTTCAGAAGGGCGGTGAGTTCAGCGTGTTTCCAGTCTTCCGGGAAGGTGGCGGAGTTGAGGGAGCTGTTGATGACGTCTCGGAGGTGCGGTGCTATGACGGAGTCTGCTTTGTTGAAGATGTGGTGAGGACATGGGTCTGTGGGGGATCCTGAGTGGATGGAATTCATCAGGCGGATTGTGTCCTCAGTGGAGATTGGGTTCCAGTCGTTAAGGGTGTTCACGGGGGAGAATGTTCAGCAGAAGGTAGGGTGGGTTGGTTTCCGGGTTGGTTGTCGAAGCTGTTGTGGATGTCTGCAATCTTGTTATGGAAGAATGAGGCTAGGGAGTCGCAGAGGGCTTGAGAGGGGGTGATGTCGTTGGAGTTGGCCGAGGGATTGGAAAATTCCTTGACGATGTTGAAAAGTTCCTTGCTGTTGTGGGCGTTGTTGTCAAGTCGATCCTTGAATGCTGTTTTCTTGGCCTTTCGGATTAGTTGGTGGTGAGTGCGGGTGGCGTTTTTGAAGGCGTCCTTGGTGCTAGTAGTTGGGTCTTTTTTCCAGGCCTTTTCGAGGGAGCGGCAGAGTTTCTTGGACTTCTTGAGATCATCGTTAAACCATGAGGCCTTTTTGCTGGCAGGTTTGTTTTGACGTTTCTTCAGTGGTGCCAAGGTGTCGGCGGTGTTGGATAACCATAGGGTGAGGTTGGCGGCGGCTTCGTTTGCGTTAGAAGAGTGGGCTGGGGTGTTTAGAAGGAGCGATGCGGAGATCTGGTCCGTGGTGATTTTGTTCCAGTTTCTTTGCAGAGTTGGTTGGAGGTGGTTGGTGGGTTTTGGTTTGTTGTAGGTGAAGTGAACGCAGCTGTGGTCAGTCCAGAGGAGCTCCGAAGTGTGGCTGAAGGAGACATGATTGCTGGAGGTGAAGATGGGGTCGAGTGTGTGACCTGCGATGTGGGTGGGGGACGTGACCAGTTGTTTAAGTCCGAGGTTGGCGAGATTGTCCAAGAGGGTGGTGGTGTTGCGGTCGTTGATCTTTTCAAGGTGAAAATTGAGGTCTCCCAGAAGGATGTAGTCTTTGGAGGGGAGCGCGTGAGGAGTGATGAATTCCGTGATGTCTTCACTGAATTTTGCGCGGGGTCCTGGTGGTCTGTAGAGGAGGGTGCCTCTGAGTGTGGTCTTGGGGTCGATGTGGATCTGGAAGTGAAGGTGTTCAGAGTTGGTGAGATTGGCGTCAGAGCTGGTTGAGATGCGGATTGACTTCTTATGGACGATAGCGATTCCTCCTCCTGTGTGGTCGGTGCGGTCTTACGAATGATCTTATAATCTTCAGGGATGGCAATGGTGATGTCTGGGGCGGAGGAAGCGTTCATCCAAGTTTCTGTTAGGAAGGCGACGTCCGGAGAGATGGTGTCTAGTAGATTCCATAGGTCAATGGCGTGTCTGTGGACTGATCGGGTGTTGAGAAGGATGCATTGTAGGTGGTTGGGGTCAGGAGTCTGTGTTGTGGTCGTAGCGGAGATGTTGTCGGTGCCGATGAATTTGCAGGAGTAGCAGGAGAAAGGTCCATGGGTGTGTCCGGGAGCGGCTTGGACGCAGTTTGGGGCGCGACCGGGGTTAAGGGCTAGGAGGGTGGCGACATCGTAGGTAATGCGGGAGGGCTGGGCAGTGCGAGGGGCAGGGGGTCTGGCGCTGGGCGCGGTCCAGGCGCGGACGGGCGTAGACGGGCTTACCTTTGGCGCACCTTCGGCGCGGATTGGGCGCGGTCGCTGCGCGTGAATGCTGCGCGCGGGAAGAACTGTCATAAATGGATGGTGGGGGGGGGAGGGGCGAGGGCGTCTCAGCTGGGAGGCGGGGTGGGCACACGAGGACAACAACAACAACAGTCAAAATGGAGGCGGAGGGGGGAGCACAGCGGAGCGCTACGGTCACACGCGCTAAACAATTACCAAACAGGGTAAAACCATGTTAAACAAGCAAAGAGGCAGGCAGCAGGCAAATGTAGCCGGCAGAGGCACAGGCAAAGCAGCGCTACGGTACCAGAACCAGCGGGGGATGCTGGGAGCGACCACTCGGCTTCTCTGGTGCCTCCTGTCAGGTGTGGACAGTGGAGGGTCAGGAGTCAGACGTCCAGGGCAGAGTGTGCCATCACAACAAGACTTCTCTGGTGCCACCTGTCAGGTGTGGACAGTGGAGGGTCAGGAGTCAGAGGTCCAGGGCAGAGGATGCCATCACAACAAGACTTCTCTGGTGCCACCTGTCAGGTGTGGACAGTGGAGGGTCAGGAGTCAGAGGCCCAGGGCAGAGTGTGCCATCACAACAAGACTTCTCTGGTGCCACCTGTCAGGTGTAGACAGTGGAGGGTCAGGAGTCAGAGGTCCAGGGCAGAGGATGCCATCACAACAAGACTTCTCTGGTGCCACCTGTCAGGTGTGGACGGTGGAGGGTCAGGAGTCAGAGGTCAAGGGCAGAGGATGCCATCACAACAAGACTTCTCTGGTGCCACCTGTCAGGTGTGGACAGAGGGAGGGTCAGACGACAGTGCTCCAGAGAGGAGGATGCCACCACAAGACTTCTCTCCCGCTGGAATGGCTGTGCAACTTCCAGGTGACATCCAAGGGAAAGCTAATGTTCCCACCCATTGTCCTTCCTCTGTTCCATGACCAGCGCCTAGGAGGCAGCTGAGGCGCTAGAGAGAAAGAGGGAAACCAACAGAGAGCAGCCATCAGAGTCCCAGAAGGTCAGGGTGGGTGCTCTGTCACCCAGTTATACGCTGCCTTAAACTGGACTAGGGAGATCCCTGATGGAGGGTGATTTAAAGGTTGTGAGGATGCGCTCCAGGCCGGGGTCTTCTCATGGCCTCCTTGAGAAACTCAGCAAGTGCATGACGATTTATTGTTGAATAACTGTGAAACCTGCGGGCATATTATCAAGCCCCTTATCGCCGCGTTATCAGAACTTTGCTGCCGATAACGCGGCAATATTTGCATCGCCCTATTATCAAGGCAGCGTTAAGGCAATTAACGTGGCTTAAAGCCACGTCAATTGACTTAGCGCTGCCTTGATAATAGGGCCCCTTTCACGATAGTCTCATCGTGAAAGGGGGCGTGCAGTGGGTGTTGCAGTGGGCGTTCCATCGCTACACCCATTCACTTCAAAGCTGCCACCTATTATCAAGAGAGGCGATAATAGGTGGCCGCGCCGAATTTAAGAACAGGAAATCCCTGTTCTTAAGGTGGCGAAACGAGGAGAAATGCTTCATGTCTCCTCGTTTTTGCTTTTTCCATGTCTGCTGCCTTGTGCACCACACATGAAAAAAGCAAAACGCCAAGGTTTCTTTAGGTACAGGAAGGTGTCCCTATATAAACAAACCTCTTTTTAAAATGCCAATTTGTAATTTACATGTATGCTGCATGAAGCAGCACACATGTATGTTACAAAATGGCCTTTAAGGTTTGTTTATGTGCAGAAAGGAACACCTTCCTGAACATAAACAAACCTCCCTGCTCACAGGCACCCTTGCACTCTGGTGCAAGGGTGCCTGCGCTGGCGATCAGTTGTAAACATACCGCCATCACAGGGGGAAACGCTAGACTGCGCTAAAATGGTAATATGATGCAGCCTGGCGCTTCCGAAGTGGCGAAGAGAGGCGTTAAGCCAAGATGGCAAACGCCTCTCTTCGCCACTTTGTTGATAATATGCCCCCTGGTATTTTTGGTAATGACTGTTTTTGTACAATCCACCTGAAGTGACGCCAGCTTTGGACTCACACTTAAGATTAGACCTGGGGTCACGGAGGGGGCTCGTGTAGGGCTGAGGTTGAGGTGTGCCCTATGGCGAGGCTCGGGCGGTGTTTATGAGTCAGGAGGAGGCAGGCTCAGCTTCAGGGAAAGATCTGCTGTTTGGCTTGACTTCCAGGTTAGGCATCGAGTAAGGACTGCGTCAATGCTGGGATTAGGTCTGGAGTGAGTCTAGGGCTTATGGAGGTGAAGCAGGAGCAGAAATGGAAGAAAGACACCCCAAGGTGCTCTACTGTCGCCTCACGCTGAGTGTGGTATCAGTGGTCGCTGCATCTATTCTTCCACAGCAGGTTCTGCTCTCACACATCCCCACCCCACTCTTCCTGCACTTTCCAATATCTCTGTACTCACTCCTGCATCTGAACAGCAAGTACTTACCTGGGAGATGCTACGGATAATGTTCTTGTCGCCAATAACCGTGGTCAGGACGCCGCTCTGGGAGATGGCCCTGTGGAACAAGCCCTTGGACAGCGGAGACAGGAGCTGCGAACAACATGAAACCATGAGCATTAACAGGAGTATTATTACTACTAGTTGTAGTAGTGGTAGACATTGTAGGGGCAATAGTACTATTGTTTTGAGGGCAACTATTGACATTTCTGAAGACATGTTGACTACAAGGCAAAGCAGTAACTATACCTTGTCTACATCACAAACCAATGTACTTTGTAAAGGTTTGGGGTTCTGCACAACCTCAGAGACAGTCGACCTGGCTGATCTGCTTGGGGTGAAAGTCACAGTAAACAGCTCATGCTGGGTGGTGCTAGTGGTCTATCGCCCTCCCAACGCAACCCCAATTTTCCAGGACTTATTCGCCCCCATCATATCAGACCTTTGTACTCGCTACTCGAAAATCTTAGTCACAGGAGACTTCAACTTGCACTGGGATAAACCCCATTGGGACGCTCCTATGCGCCACTTGGACGCCTTGATGTCAGCGCTAAACTTTAAACAAATCGTGAAGGTCCCCACGCACACCAAAGGTCATACCCTTGACCTGGTATGGACTACAGACCCCTCCCTAACGCTGAAAGAAGTTGCCCCATGTATCTGGTCTGATCACCATCTAATATCCTGTGAGCTACATATTAAGGGCCAAATAATCAAACCAACATTGGAGGCTAGGAAAACCCGCAAATGGGCAGAGGTCGATTTGAGGACCCTGACTGAGGTATTCCTGCCCAGAGACTGCCCCCGAACTTAGATCATAGCCTAGACCAGTAATACGCGGATTTAACGCGTTCCCTGACACTAGCTATTGTTAGACGGACCGGGAGGGTCGGCCGAGGATAAGGGGAGAGGTCTCCGGGGAGAGCCGTCTCCAGCGATCGTACAGACACGTAACTTCCCCCCCACAGACGTACACCACACCAGGGTAAGGTTCAACGATACTTTATGAGCAATTCTTCAAGTACGGTAAAATGATACAAGGAGGTCTGGACTCAGGGGTCCCCTCGATTCTGGTCTCTGGATTGGGAAAAGGGTAGCGGGACAGTCTTGTTACCAACAGATGAAATAGCTCTCAATCCTCGAGCTTCGGCGTTCTAGATGGACGGGCCGCGGCGGAGCCAGCAGGTCCCGAGATGGATGAAGGAAGCGACGGTCCGCGGCGGAGCCAGCAGGTCCCGATGAAGATGGTAGTTACAAACGGTCCGCGGCCACGCCAGCAGGTCCCGACGACGATGAAGGTTTACGAAGGTTGCGGCAGCGCCAGCAGGCAGGACGATAGTTCCCAAGGCAGGGCTACGGCAGCGCCAGTAGTCCGTCAAGGATGAGTTCTTCTCTGCGTCTCTCGACTCCAGGATACAACTGCCTTCCTGCTCTGGAGCTGCCTCAGTTATAGGGCTGGTGCTCTTTGATGTCCGGACCCTCGCACTTGGAGGTCGGGAGGTCCGGGATGAGGGAGTCCAGACACCCAGCAGGGGGGTGGAGCCAGCGCCCGGGGAGGCTGGGGGCGAGAGGTACCTGGCGGGGGAGAGCCATCGACACCTCGTTCTCCCATTGACCTGCCAAGTAGTCCGCTCACCTCCTGGGTGGATGGTGGTGCCGGGATGTCTGAGGCCTGGCCATGCCCAGGGTTAGGGTCGAACGGAGGCCACGCGGCCTCGTGGTGCAGTGTCCAAGATGGCGCCTGGGTCGGGCGCGCGGGCCGGTGGTGGATCGGGCCCAAGGGGTCGAGATGTTCAGAGGCAGGGGTCCCGGAGGGGACGGGAAACGTGAAGTGGGGGTGTGGAACACTTGGGGGACCGGGCTCGGGCCTGGTCGGGCAGAGGGGGAGCGGGCCCTTCATGTGGCCTGTCCAACATGCGTCCCCCCCAGCTGAAGGCGGGGAGAGTCACCCATCCTCTTGGGGACTCTCCTCGTCGAGGCGGAAAAAGCGTGACAGGCCATCCGCGTTGGCGTGGTCTTGCCCAGGTCGGTGTTCCACAGTGAAGTCCATCCCCTGTAGGGAGATGGACCAACGTAGTAGTTTTGGGTTCTCCCCCCGCATGTGCATCAGCCACTGCAGGGGTCGATGGTCGGTCTGAACCCGAAAGTGTGTGCCAAAGAGATAGGGCCGGAGCTTTTTGAGGGCCCATACCACGGCGAAGGCCTCCCTCTCGATGGTGCTCCAGCGTTGTTCTCGAGGCAGGAGTCGCCTGCTGATGAAGGCCACTGGCTGATCAAGGCCTTCGGGGTTCAATTGAGACAGGACCGCCCCAATGCCGTGGTCGGAGGCATCCGTCTGGACGACAAATTCCCGGCTGTAGTCGGGGGCCTGGAGCACGGGGGCGGAGCACATGGCGGCCTTCAGTTGTTCGAAGGCTGTTTGACAATCTGGGGTCCAGTTGACCTTCTTTGGTTGATTTTTGGACGTGAGTTCTGTGAGGGGCCCCACTATGCTACCATAGTCCTTCACGAACCGTCGGTAATAGCCCGTGAGTCCCAGAAAGGCGCGCACCTCGGTCTGGGTGATGGGGGGCTGCCAGGACTGGATGGCGGCGATCTTAAGCTGCAGAGGGGCCACCAGGCCGCTTCCCACCTGGTGTCCGAGGTAGGTCACGGACCCCTGACCAATCTGGCATTTGCTGGCCTTGATCGTGAGGCCAGCTCGCTGAAGGGCCTGTAGCACCTCTCGAAGGTGATGGAGGTGGTCGGACCAGTGGTGGCTGTATACAGCGATGTCGTCTAGGTAGGCGGCACTGAATCCTTCGAGTCCGGCCAAGACCTGGTTAACGAGTCGCTGAAATGTTGCTGGGGCATTCTTCATGCCGAAGGGCATGACCTTGAAATGATAATGGCCGTCAGGAGTGGAAAATGCAGATCGTTCTTGGGCCCGGGGTGTGAGGCCGATCTGCCAGTAACCCGCCGTCAGGTCGAAAATGCTGAGGAAGCGGGCAGCCCCCATGCGGTCGATTAGTTCATCTGCCCGGGGGATGGGATGTGCATCTGTTCTGGTGACCGCATTCAGGCCCCGGTAGTCGACGCAGAACCGGAGTTCCGGTGTGGTGCCGGGGGTGGCTGCTTTGGGGACCAGTACCACTGGGCTGGCCCAGGGGCTGTCTGAGGGCTCAATGACCCCGAGCGTGAGCATCTTGGTCACCTCTTCCTGGATGCAGGCCCGTACCCGATCTGGTACGCGGTAGGCCCGGTGGCGGATAGGGGGGCTGTCCCCCGTGTCCACGTCGTGCACACACCAGGAGGTGACACCTGGGGTGAGGGAGAACAGGCTGGCGAACTGCAGTAGAAGGTCTCGACATTCTTGGCGTTGTTCCAGGGTGAGGGCCTCCGAGAGTCGGACCCCGTCCACGGAGCCGTCTTTCTCCCGAGTCCGTAGGAGGTCAGGGAGAGGTTCAGAGTCTTCTTCGGCTCCATTGTCTGTGGCCATCAGGAGGCTGAGTTCTGACCGCACGAAATGGGGTTTCAGTCTATTAGCGTGGAGGACCCGGAGGGGGTTCCGTGAAGATTCCATGTCGATGAGATAGGTGACAGGGCCCTTGCGCTCGACTACTTTGAAGGGCCCCGTCCACTTGTCTTGCAGGGCGCATGGTTCGGTGGGGGACATCACCCATACTTGTTGGCCGGGTTCAAATTCGATGGAGGAGGCATTTTGGTCATACCACTTTTTCATGTCTTCTTGACTGGCCTCCAAGTTTGCTTTTGCCATTTCCCTGAATCGTCGAGTCTGGTTGCGGAGGGTTAGGAGGTATTTGAAGACATCTGGGGGGTTCTTTAGAGGGGGCATTTCCCAGCCTTCCTTGATTAGGCTGAGCGGCCCTCGCACTGGATGTCCATACAAGAGTTCGAACGGGCTGAAGCCGAGGGATTTCTGGGGGACTTCACGGTAGGCAAAGAGAAGGCACGGTAGTAGCACATCCCACTGGCGACGGAGGGGTTCTTCCAACCCCCCGATCATCCCTTTGAGCGTGCGGTTGAACCGCTCAACGAGTCCATTTCCTTGAGGGTGATAGGGGGTCGTGAATCGGTAGGTGACCCCACACTGTTGCCAGAGGGACTTCATGTATTTTGAAATAAAGTTCGTGCCTCGGTCACTGACGACTTCTCGGGGGAAACCCACACAGGAGAAGATCCCCATCAGGGCCCGGCCGACTACCGGGGCTGTCACAGTTCGCAGGGGAACAGCCTCAGGATAGCGGGTGGCGTGGTCCACCAGTACCAGGATGAACCGATGTCCTTGTGCTGTACGGGGGTCGAGGGGCCCCACAATGTCTATCCCCACCCTCTCGAACGGGGTGGTGACCACTGGAAATGGTTGCAGGGGGGCTTTCAGTTTGCGGCCGCTCTTCCCACTGGCTTGGCACGTGGGGCAAGATCGGCAATGCTGGAGTACGTCATTCCTCATTTTCGGCCAGAAGAAGTGGGTCACCAGGCGGCTGTAGGTTTTATCTTGGCCCAGGTGGCCAGCCAGGGGGACATCGTGGGCCAGGTTCAGCAAGAAGTCTCTAAAACAGAGGGGCACCACTAGCACTCGACTGGCCCCTAACTCCGCGATTTTTTGTTCACTGTATAGCAAATCATTGTCCCAATAGACCCAATGTGTTCCGGAAGTATCCCCTGCGCTCTGAGCGAGGGCTTGTTGGCGGAGTCCCTCGAGGGAGGGACAGGTCTTCTGTTCTTGGCGAAACTGCTCTTGGGTGGGTCCCCCCTCTTGATGCCACTGATCCAGTCCGGAAAGGTCCGGAGGTTGAGCGAGTCCCTCGGGAGCTGGTTCTGGGGGGACGGCACGGTCGGTGTCTTCTACTGGAGCGACCGGGGGAGGAGGGGCCGGCCATTCAGGTTCTTCGGGTTGGGGATTGGCACGGGCGGCCATGGACCGGGTGGTGACGCACGCCCAGTCCGGGATGCCCAACATCCCCAGGTGTTCTCTTCGCTCTACGGCGGCCCACGGAGAGCTTTCAAGGTCATTCCCCAGGAGACAGTCTACAGGGGCGTCATCTCGGACCGTCACCTTCAGCATGCCGGAGACTCCTCCCCACTCGAAGGGGACGCAGGCCATCCGACACAGACTCTCCGAATTATCGGCTGAACGGACAGGGCAGAGAATGTTTGGTAGGATCTGTTCTGGGGTCACCAGGTGACAGCGGACGGCTGTTACACTGGCCCCGGTGTCACGTAGGGCTTCGGCCCGGCGTCCATTGATGCTCACCCATTGGCTGTACTTCCGGGTGTTAGCGGGTAGGGGGACCCGCGGGACCATGTCTCTCCCCCCTAAGCATGCTAGAGCCATGGCGGCTGGCTCCCATGCTTGGTGGTCTTGCTAATATTCTTCCTGCTCCTCGGAGATCTGCTCTTCCCCCAAGGCAGCGGCAGCCACCTGGCGAGGTCTCGGGCTCTGGTTCTGTGGACAATTTGGGTCGTTGGCGTAGTGGCCGACTCGCTGGCATCGGTGGCACGTGACATTGGCTCTGTATCCCGGTCGTGCCGGGGCGCTGCCCCGGTTGGCCGGGGGGGTGGGGCAGGTAGTGGGGGTGGGCGGAGCGTTGTCTCTTCCTCGTCCTTGGCCCCCTCATCCTCCTCGGGGACGGTGCTGACCGTGGTGGTTTCGGTTCTGTTCATAGAACCCATTTCGGCCTACTCTGGTGATTTCCCACCGGTCAGCTTCGGCTGCGAGCTGCCGTGGATCAGTCAATTTGCTGTCGAGGAGGTGCTGCCGGAGCTCGATGAAGCAATTGTTTGATAGATGCTCCCACACCATGAGATTGAAGAGCTGTTCGTAAGTGGTGACATTGCTCCCCTTGATCCAACCCTCAAAGGCTCGGCTGAAATAGTTCACGTAGTCCACCCAAGTTGTACCCGGGATGCGGGTGCAGTCTCGGAACCTCTGACGGTACATCTCGGGTGTGAGTCCATAGCGGGTGAGGAGGGCAGCTTTCATGTGGTCATAGGAGGTCATCTGATGGTCCGGGAGCTGTAGCAGGGCATCGCGGCCCTCATTGAGGAATCTCCCCCATAGACCGGCTCCCCAGTCGCTTCGATCGATCCGGTGGGCGGTCATAGCGATTTCGTAGGCCTTGAACCATTGCTGGATGTCGTCCTCTCGGAAGTATTCTCGAACGACATCCTTGGGGATGTGTACCTTTTTATCTGTGGCTCCTGGGGTGCGGGGTTGCTCGGGCACCCCTAATTCTTTGTTCTGCTTGCGTAAGTCTATCTCAGCTAATTTGCGCTCGTGTTCATATGCCAGTCTTTTTTCCTCGAGCTCTCTTTGTCTCTGTTTTTCCTCTCTTTCTTCTCGGAGCCGCAGATGTTCTAAGCTCAGTTTCTGTTCGGCCAACTTGAGTTCACCATCCATTTTGAGCCGGGCCATTTCTAGTTCATGTAGTCGTGTTCTTTCTCGTTCCTGGATCTCGTCTTGCGAGAGACCCGTTCTTCGCTCCTCGGGAGCCGTGGTGTCTTTTTCTGCTGCTGCGACATTTTGGTCCGGGGGTCTGACGGCCCCGGTTTCTGCCCAGGACTCCAGGGCATGCTTGAAATCGTCTTTGGTGCTTAGACCGGTGGTAGCGATACCTAGTTCGATGCAGAATTGTTTTAATTCCCGATGGCTGTATTCTTCCAATTTCTCCATCTGAAATTTCTCGGTGGATCCGCTTTCTTTGGTTGTCATCGTGATTTCGTCGTGGGGTGAGCTACTCTCTGTACGATTATGCGGTGATTCGGATCGCGCCGCTGGCCACCAATGTTAGACGGACCGGGAGGGTCGGCCGAGGATAAGGGGAGAGGTCTCCGGGGAGAGCCGTCTCCAGCGATCGTACAGACACGTAACTTCCCCCCCACAGACGTACACCACACCAGGGTAAGGTTCAACGATACTTTATGAGCAATTCTTCAAGTACGGTAAAATGATACAAGGAGGTCTGGACTCAGGGGTCCCCTCGATTCTGGTCTCTGGATTGGGAAAAGGGTAGCGGGACAGTCTTGTTACCAACAGATGAAATAGCTCTCAATCCTCGAGCTTCGGCGTTCTAGATGGACGGGCCGCGGCGGAGCCAGCATGTCCCGAGATGGATGAAGGAAGCGACGGTCCGCGGCGGAGCCAGCAGGTCCCGATGAAGATGGTAGTTACAAACGGTCCGCGGCCACGCCAGCAGGTCCCGACGACGATGAAGGTTTACGAAGGTTGCGGCAGCGCCAGCAGGCAGGACGATAGTTCCCAAGGCAGGGCTACGGCAGCGCCAGTAGTCCGTCAAGGATGAGTTCTTCTCTGCGTCTCTCGACTCCAGGATACAACTGCCTTCCTGCTCTGGAGCTGCCTCAGTTATAGGGCTGGTGCCCTTTGATGTCCGGACCCTCGCACTTGGAGGTCGGGAGGTCCGGGATGAGGGAGTCCAGACACCCAACAGGGGGGTGGAGCCAGCGCCCGGGGAGGCTGGGGGCGAGAGGTACCTGGCGGGGGAGAGCCATCGACACCTCGTTCTCCCATTGACCTGCCAAGTAGTCCGCTCACCTCCTGGGTGGATGGTGGTGCCGGGATGTCTGAGGCCTGGCCATGCCCAGGGTTAGGGTCGAACGGAGGCCACGCGGCCTCGTGGTGCAGTGTCCAAGATGGCGCCTGGGTCGGGCGCGCGGGCCGGCGGTGGATTGGGCCCAAGGGGTCGAGATGTTCAGAGGCAGGGGTCCCGGAGGGGACGGGAAACGTGAAGTGGTGGTGTGGAACACTTGGGGGACCGGGCTCGGGCCTGGTCGGGCAGAGGGGGAGCGGGCCCTTCATGTGGCCTGTCCAACAGCTATTGATCAGATAGCGCCAATAAAAATGAAGGCGCTAAAAGGCCCGGGTAAGGATGCCCCATGGTTCACGCCAGCACTGAGGGACCATAAAAAGAAACTTAGAGCCCTAGAAAGAGGCTGGAGGAAAACTAAACAGGACTCAGCCAGGAACCTCTACCGTGCCTCCTTGAACGCATACAAAAAACATATCATCCTTGCCAAATCCGAGTACTACGAATCCCGTCTAAGTAAGGCAGTCAACGTGCAGAAAGAGACTTTTAAGATCCTGTCGGAGTTGACCAAAAAACCAGACAGCGTTCAGTCTCCCATAAACTGCAATTCCTTTCAGGAATACTTCTTGGAGAAAGTAAGAACCATCATCCAGGATATAAAAAATGGGCCGCTTAATGGAATGGCTACACCTATAATCCCCCGAAATCAAACTGACTGTGCCATCACACTGTTTCCAGAGATTGACATCTTGAGCCTGCAGCAGTTGATGGCCAGAATCAAATCTGGATCCCCAGCGGACCCTCGTCCACCTAAAGTTTTTCAGGCAGCCCGTCCCCTATTGGAGGAGCAAGTCATCCACCTCCTAAATAGATCCCTGGAATCAGGACAACTACCAGCAGCATTTAAGGAAGCGCGTGTAAGACCGCTGTTAAAAAAACCTGGTGCAGACCCCGCAATACAAAAAAATTACAGGCCGATCTCTCAGCTACCATTCCTCTCTAAAGTACTGGAGCAACATGTACTAAAAGCTTTGTCCATGTACTTGGAGTCCCATTCCCTGCTTCACGAACGACAAGCAGGGTTCCGAGCACACCACAGCACCGAGTTGGTGATGCTCTCGGTGCTGGATGAATTGAGAGGCTTGGCTGACGGTAAAAAACCGAGCGCCCTGATCTTATTAGACCTTTCAGCGGCGTTCGATACCGTCAGCCATGCGCTGCTACTGGAAAGGCTGAGTGACTTTGGCATCAAAGGCCGGGCTTTCGAGTGGTTGCAGTCCTTTCTGTCAGGAAGGACACAAAGAATACAACTCAGGGAAGAAATCTCCGCAGTGGGAGAAATAGAATGTGGGGTACCTCAGGGCTCGGCCCTATCCCCACTGCTGTTTAACCTATACCTGCAGCCTCTGATTGCCTCCCTGGTGAGTATGGGCTGCACAGTATATAACTACGCAGACGACACGCAGCTGCTGCTGAGTGTTGACAATACAAACACCGCCCAACTCCACACTCAGAATATCTTGAGACACACGGTCCAGTGGATGACAGGAAACCTCCTAAAAATTAATCCAGACAAGACTGAGGTTCTGGTTATTTCATCTGCCACCTCACCATGGTGTGACCTCTATTGGCCCGCAGAGTTAGGTCCAGCCCCAAAACCCAGTTTGAACGTGAAGAGCCTGGGGATTAAATTGGATTGTGACCTCTCTATGGTCAGCCAAATCTCCTCAGTTGTGGGCAGCTGCACTAATATTATCCAACAGCTACGGAAATTAGTGCCTATCATTTCCCAATCTATGCTACGTTCCATCGTCGCAGCTACTGTGATCTCACGCATAGATTATGGAAATGCCCTCTACCTTGGCCTACCAAAAACCTTGATAAATAGGCTACAGGTGGTTATGAACGATGCTGCCCGTCTCATCTTCAGACAGCCAAGACACACTAAAGCATCCCCCCTGCTACAAAGCCTCCATTGGCTCCCTATTAAGGAGCGAGTGGAATTTAAAAGCTTGTGCATCGCCCATAAAGCCATCTACGGCATGGCACCCGCTTACATCAAAGATCGCCTGGCAATGTATAGCCCAAAGAGAGCTCTTAGGTCCTCAGACTCTCAGCTATTAGTCTGCCCTCGGTACAAACTCGCCACCACGGGCGGAAGAGCCTTTTCGGTGCTGGTTCCGCATTTATGGAACACACTGCCTGAGCCACTACGAAAGGAAGGAAACCTCCTACGTTTCAGAAAGGGGCTGAAAACGCTGTTGTTCAGGAGAGCCCTGTGAGCCACCTAGGCTAGTGGATGCCCTCTTACTGTTAAAGTTGTTGTTTACCATTGATTCCCGAGCGCTTAGAGGCCTGTAGGTGATTGAGCGCGTTACAAATTAAAAATAACAATAACAATAACAATAACAACCTCTTTTCTTGATTGTGTGCAACTGCATGTAGACATTTGTAGATGTACACATCGTTTGAAACAAATATATATATATATTTGAGGAAAAATCCAAGTATGACGTACCCTCCTTGTTCTCCTCACTGAAATGCAGTCAGACTATTGCAGACATTGAAGATTTAATGACCTAATTTTTAATCCCTTTTTTTCATTTCCTTTTTTTGGGTCCCTATACCTGCTACCCACACTCTAATTCATCTCTGGACACTGCAAATCGAAACCAGAGGAGCCTCTGGATGAGGCAGGCACCCAGCACGTCTTATGGTATTCAATGATAACTGCCACAACTACAATGTAGGGGCGGAGGAAAGATATATACCGCTTATTCCACTAAAACATTGTGTTTTTGAGAATACCATAAATCTATCCAAAAGTTGAGATTCGTTACAAGTGTCCATTTCACTTTTGATAACCTTCATACTTACCCAGGAGAAGCAAGTGGACACTTATTCCTCCTCCCTACTTTGATTTCTCATTGAATATTTAATGACACTGCTGTCTTTGCAGTATGTGCACTCACCTGCCATGTTGGAGCTTATGGCAGAGCTAGACAGAGACCCTTGAAACTATATTCACACTAGGGACAATTTAAGCAGGAAAGAAAGCCCTGCACTGAACATGTCATCAAAAGTCCCAAACATTGGAATTAAAGAAGCAGACAAAGGCGGAAACATAGGGGTCTATTAGAATGGCGGGCGGCCTGGAGTCCGCCCACCACCCTAGCGGTGCTGGGACCGGCTGGCAGTGGTGCGGCGGTCCATCACCGCCAATAAGGATGCCACCGCCAACCTGGCGATCGCATTCTGCATATATGGCATTGTGGCAGGTGGGCGGGGCTGTCAGCAGCACCCGCCGCAATGCAATATATGCATGTTGTGCATTGGCATGCACAACGTAACAGACACTGCGCAGTCCCTGCCACCTTGTGTATGCCAATGTTGGGGGGTACCATGGGTACACCCCAAGTGTAGCCCCCCACCCCGCTGGGGGTCCTCAACGGGCCCCCAAAGGAAACACTGCATTCCTTTCTGTGGCGGAGTCTCTGCCATGGAAAGGCATTACACCTCTACCATCGTAATATGGATGGTGGTGCCTACAAGGCACCGCCACCATGCTGCAGGCCTTTTCCGCAGGGTAGGCAATCGTGATGATTGCCTACCGGCAGAAAAGCGGCGTACGGCCTTTCCGTCCGCCGCGCTAACCTTGCTATGCTAATGTGGCGGGAGAGTTAATGGCCGTCCGGCGGGGTGTTTTGGCAGGCGGATCGCCACTGCTGGTAGGGCAGTGGTGATCCTAATAGACCCCATAGTTAGGGACCAGCACGTTTTTGAATTAGGCTTGCACAAAGGAATAGGATTGCACTGTGCGCGACTCCTAGTTGTCCGTACGTCACTTGACCCCACATCCCTATGCATGGTATAGAAGGTGAGTCTCCTCATATGAGAAGTGAGATTTTCTTGGAATTCGCTATTGGCTGTCTTCCTATCTTTCTACTTAGATGAGGGATTTAACCCATGGTACATTTTCATGCCATTAAGGTGAATTTAAGTTCCTATATCTTATAAAAAATTCTTTATTTTTTCAGGACACATTTCCTTTCTTCCCCACATCTTCTCCAATCTTACATACCAGAATTATGGGATGATATTGTATGTTACTCGATAGGATAAGGACTATACATTTGTTCCAAAAGGTGAGCATAGAATAGGTCCAAGGCCCTAGCAGATCTTTCTTTCCTTGCATTCTGACTGTAGCTAAACTCAATATTCCTATCATAATCTAAACAATTTATTGGAAAGGTCCATTTGTAATGAGTCTTTAGTTGTCAGGGTTCAGCGGGTCCAAGTTTGTCAGACACACCTCAAGTTTATGCGTATATTGCATCTCGTGCAGCACGGATGAGGTTCAAATCTTCTTTTCCTTGCTGTCCTTACAATCTTGGACTTCAAGCATTGGTTTCACACCTATGGGTATTTCTTGATGGATTGCGGGACTTCCTTCTTCTTCTCTCCCTTCTTATCAAATTCCTTATAGTTTGTTCCTGCCTTTTTGATGCAGATGTGTGCACACATATAGACAGCTTCGGATTGCCTGTTATTGTAGTATACAAAGTTTGCCGCCCAGAAGAAGTCACATGAGCTCCACCTTCTGATGTGTCTTTGTCACATGAGCTCCACCTTCTGATGTGTCTTTGTCACATGAGCTCCACCTTCTGATGTCTCTTTGTCACATGAGCTCCACCTTCTGATGTGTCTTTGTCACATGAGCTCCACCTTCTGATGTGTCTTTGTCACATGAGCTCCACCTTCTGATGTGTCTTTGTCACATGAGCTCCACCTTCTGATGTCTCTTTGTCACATGAGCTCCACCTTCTGATGTGTCTTTGTCACATGAGCTCCACCTTCTGATGTGTCTTTGTCACATGAGCTCCACCTTCTGATGTGTCTTTGTCACATGAGCTCCACCTTCTGATGTGTCTTTGTCACATGAGCTCCACCTTCTGATGTGTCTTTGTCACATGAGCTCCACCTTCTGATGTGTCTTTGTCACATGAGCTCCACCTTCTGATGTCTCTTTGTCACATGAGCTCCACCATCTGATGTCTCTTTGTCACATGAGCTCCACCTTCTGATGTCTCTTTGTCACATGAGCTCCACCTTCTGATGTCTCTTTGTCACATGAGCTCCACCTTCTGATGTGTCTTTGTCACATGAGCTCCACCTTCTGATGTGTCTTTGTCACATGAGCTCCACCTTCTGATGTCTCTTTGTCACATGAGCTCCACCTTCTGATGTGTCTTTGTCACATGAGCTCCACCTTCTGATGTGTCTTTGTCACATGAGCTCCACCTTCTGATGTCTCTTTGTCACATGAGCTCCACCTTCTGATGTGTCTTTGTCACATGAGCTCCACCTTCTGATGTGTCTTTGTCACATGAGCTCCACCTTCTGATGTGTCTTTGTCACATGAGCTCCACCTTCTGATGTGTCTTTGTCACATGAGCTCCACCTTCTGATGTGTCTTTGTCACATGAGCTCCACCTTCTGATGTCTCTTTGTCACATGAGCTCCACCTTCTGATGTGTCTTTGTCACATGAGCTCCACCTTCTGATGTGTCTTTGTCACATGAGCTCCACCTTCTGATGTCTCTTTGTCACATGAGCTCCACCATCTGATGTCTCTTTGTCACATGAGCTCCACCTTCTGATGTCTCTTTGTCACATGAGCTCCACCTTCTGATGTCTCTTTGTCACATGAGCTCCACCTTCTGATGTGTCTTTGTCACATGAGCTCCACCTTCTGATGTGTCTTTGTCACATGAGCTCCACCTTCTGATGTCTCTTTGTCACATGAGCTCCACCTTCTGATGTGTCTTTGTCACATGAGCTCCACCTTCTGATGTCTTTTTGTCACATGAGCTCCACCTTCTGATGTCTCTTTGTCACATGAGCTCCACCTTCTGATGTCTCTTTGTCACATGAGCTCCACCTTCTGATGTCTCTTTGTCACATGAGCTCCACCTTCTGATGTCTCTTTGTCACATGAGCTCCACCTTCTGATGTCTCTTTGTCACATGAGCTCCACCTTCTGATGTCTCTTTGTCACATGAGCTCCACCTTCTGATGTCTCTTTGTCACATGAGCTCCACCTTCTGATGTCTCTTTGTCACATGAGCTCCACCTTCTGATGTCTCTTTGTCACATGAGCTCCACCTTCTGATGTCTCTTTGTCACATGAGCTCCACCTTCTGATGTCTCTTTGTCACATGAGCTCCACCTTCTGATGTCTCTTTGTCACATGAGCTCCACCTTCTGATGTCTCTTTGTCACATGAGCTCCACCTTCTGATGTCTCTTTGTCACATGAGCTCCACCTTCTGATGTCTCTTTGTCACATGAGCTCCACCTTCTGATGTCTCTTTGTCACATGAGCTCCACCTTCTGATGTCTCTTTGTCACATGAGCTCCACCTTCTGATGTGTCTTTGTCACATGAGCTCCACCTTCTGATGTGTCTTTGTCACATGAGCTCCACCTTCTGATGTCTCTTTGTCACATGAGCTCCACCTTCTGATGTCTCTTTGTCACATGAGCTGCACCTTCTGATGTCTCTTTGTCACATGAGCTCCACCTTCTGATGTCTCTTTGTCACATGAGCTCCACCTTCTGATGTCTCTTTGTCACATGAGCTCCACCTTCTGATGTCTCTTTGTCACATGAGCTCCACCTTCTGATGTCTCTTTGTCACATGAGCTCCACCTTCTGATGTCTCTTTGTCACATGAGCTCCACCTTCTGATGTCTCTTTGTCACATGAGCTCCACCTTCTGATGTCTCTTTGTCACATGAGCTCCACCTTCTGATGTGTCTTTGTCACATGAGCTCCACCTTCTGATGTGTCTTTGTCACATGAGCTCCACCTTCTGATGTCTCTTTGTCACATGAGCTCCACCTTCTGATGTCTCTTTGTCACATGAGCTCCACCTTCTGATGTCTCTTTGTCACATGAGCTCCACCTTCTGATGTGTCTTTGTCACATGAGCTCCACCTTCTGATGTCTCTTTGTCACATGAGCTCCACCTTCTGATGTCTCTTTGTCACATGAGCTCCACCTTCTGATGTCTCTTTGTCACATGAGCTCCACCTTCTGATGTCTCTTTGTCACATGAGCTCCACCTTCTGATGTGTCTTTGTCACATGAGCTCCACCTTCTGATGTCTCTTTGTCACATGAGCTCCACCTTCTGATGTCTCTTTGTCACATGAGCTCCACCTTCTGATGTCTCTTTGTCACATGAGCTCCACCTTCTGATGTCTCTTTGTCACATGAGCTCCACCTTCTGATGTCTCTTTGTCACATGAGCTCCACCTTCTGATGTCTCTTTGTCACATGAGCTCCACCTTCTGATGTCTCTTTGTCACATGAGCTCCACCTTCTGATGTCTCTTTGTCACATGAGCTCCACCTTCTGATGTCTCTTTGTCACATGAGCTCCACCTTCTGATGTCTCTTTGTCACATGAGCTCCACCTTCTGATGTCTCTTTGTCACATGAGCTCCACCTTCTGATGTCTCTTTGTCACATGAGCTCCACCTTCTGATGTCTCTTTGTCACATGAGCTCCACCTTCTGATGTGTCTTTGTCACATGAGCTCCACCTTCTGATGTCTCTTTGTCACATGAGCTCCACCTTCTGATGTCTCTTTGTCACATGAGCTCCACCTTCTGATGTCTCTTTGTCACATGAGCTCCACCTTCTGATGTCTCTTTGTCACATGAGCTCCACCTTCTGATGTCTCTTTGTCACATGAGCTCCACCTTCTGATGTCTCTTTGTAACATGAAGACTTCTCACAATAAACAGAGCCGCGATTGAACTTCTCTTGACCGTGACTAATTGGAGTGAAGTTTATACATTTACGGCCAGATGTAGGTGGGCAAATACCGGTCGGTAACAGTGAAATTTGTTCAATTTCACAGTTACCGACCAGTATTTAGCCATGTGGGATGTAGGGAAGGTATCGGTAATAAGGAATCCGTAAATACCGATTCCTTATTGACCTTGCATTTAAAGAATCGGTAATGCCGATTCCTTAAATGCAATGTAGGTAGCACTTAAAACAGTGCACCTCAGCCTTAAGGAAACGCTATTTACCACCAACTTCAAGTTGGTGGTAAGTAGCGATTTCCTTTCAAAAAGCACTTTTTTGCATTATGAAATGTGCCATGTGTGCGCCACATGTGCACACATGCACATTTCTGGGGTGCCAGGGTGTCCTTTGGACACCCTGGCACCCTTGGAATACCTCCCAGTATTACCTATCCAGTAATACCGAATCAGTAATACGGAATGTCTTCACATTCATTCCTATGGGCCTCCAAGCCCATAGGAATGAATGGGTAGGTATTTGTTATTACCGAATCTCAATTACAGATTCGGTAATAATGAATATTAAGAATTCGGTATTTTATACCGAATTCTTACCTACATCTGAAATACCGATTTCTAAATACCGAATCAGTAAAATTCGGTATTTAGGAATCGATATTTCCCTATTACCTACATCGGGCACTATATTACACTCACGAGTGCTGTGATCTACTTTGTATTCAGGTTATGAGTGGTGGCCTACAAATCCATCACCGTTCTGCACAACACAGGTAGTAGAGTGTCTGATATCCACTAGCACCACATTGATTCATTTTACTAATTGCATTCTAAAATACCCACCTGAATTTGTTGCACAATAGGAAGTGCGATCTTGTAAACCGTGACTACCATTTCTGCATTCTTAAAATCTGTTCGTAGTAAGTTCATGTGCACCTATGAAGAAAAATGCTCACAACCATATATCACCTACAGGTGGTCACCAGTAGGTAGTTATAGTTAGGACTTCATTTCCATAGGAAAGGCGTTTTTTGACGTTCCTCGATCTTTGATGACGGTTGACAAATATTCACAAATATTTTTTTTTAAAGTGCCACAGTAAGACTTGTTGTGCATGGGAAGTTTAGGGTAATCTGTGTAGAGGGGGCTGAGAAAAAGAGGCTAAAAAAAAAGTGTGTTTACTATTTTAATTCCTATAGAACGCATAGTCGAACCTGCAGCCGAACCGCTGGACGGAATTGCACCAAATTTGGCAGAATGGTAGATGTTACACAGATTGTGTTTTTTGTTATTTGGTGTAAATCTGTTAAGTAATTTTTGAGAAATTTCGGAAGAAAAAGTAGTGATAACTGACAGTGAAGCCTTCACAAACAAGCATTGAAAATGCAACAGGTCTTGCCTTTGGTTAAGTTAAAGCCATTTGCTTTGATAATGGTATTGTATAGCACAGCAAATGGCTTTAACTTAATAAAAGGCGAGACCTATTGCATTTTTAATGCATGTTTTTTGTTATGGCATTCAAACAATCAAATATGTCCCGGTGCCATCTACCCTATAGAAATACTGGCCCACGTCCTATGCTTCTGACAATAAAAGCAGGAATCCTACACCCGGTCTAAACTTCACATCTGAAAGGCGAAGCAACACAGGGTTAAAGAGTGCCTTGAAAGCGAGCACCGAAAATGCACAGCACAACACCATGAAAAACATGAGACAATTCAAAACAAAGAGAGTTTCGAGTAACTTTTGATTCGAAATTGCTGCAACAAAAGAAACAGCAAAGGGTTCGTGACACCAGATTGACGAGGGTTTATTCCACCAGCACCATTCATGCAATATAAAACCTACGCCCAGGTGCTGAAGGGAGAATGCTAAATCCCTTTGTTGAGCACAGCAAAAAATATTACAGATGTAGAAATGGATCCAATGAAACACCACCACACGGGACAATCAGACGAACATGAATGAGTGTAACACATCAGCACAAAAATCTAAAACAGCAACATGAACACAAAGGGGGGACCCAGGGAGAGCCGTGCGCGAGCCGGTCTCTCTCTGGGTAGGTTCGCGCGGACGGAGTGGCCACAGGTGAGGTTAATTAGGGAGAGAGACAGAGTCTATATATAGGGCCAGGGCAGGGTTTAGAGAGGGCTTTTCGGCGGGAGGCGGACAGCGAAGTTTGTTTTGAGGAGGTTGGGTGGGCTCGCCTAGTCCTTTCGGGAAGTGGGCCGGAAGGACCCCCCCCTTGCGGCTGGAGCTTCTGGTGTTGCTGGTTGGGCGCGCGCGTCCTTGCAGGACGGCGGCTGGAGGCGTGGCTTAGGCGGTCTCTGCCTGCCTGTCTACGCCGTCGACTCGACGGACGGCGCTGCTGCCATGCCCCATAAGCCGGTAAGTTGGGGGGTCGGGTGCAAGTTGGTTGGTGATGCCCCCACGTCAGTTCTGCCTCCCCCCCCCTCTGGGGTGGGGGGGCCGCTGGGGGGCGTCTGATGTGAGGCGGGGGCGGTCCTTTGGGCGGCTGCTCTGTTGGGGGGGGAGCGAGCGAGCCCTGTCGTTGTGAGCAGCTTTCACTTAACTGTTTCCCATCTCCCAATGCCCCTGCGTCACGGTATGTCATGGTTCTGGCCGGGTTTTTTGCTCAGGCCATTCAGTGTCATTTCAGGACTTTTGTTGTGTCTCCTTTCCACCCTTGGTTTTTGGTAATTGTCTGTGGGAGGGCCCTTTCGTATGGAGAACTTCTCCATGTCTATTGGACGTGTCTTCACAGTGTGTTCGTGTGGTTTGAGAGACTGCCATTTATTACAGTAATGCCCCCCTTTTGCCTGTGTTTGGTGCTCTTTTGTACTGTGCACTCGTCTTTGTTCTCTTGTGACATACTGTTTGCTGCCTCTTATCTTTGTTTGCTTTAGATACTGGCTCAGGTGCCACCATTGACTACGTACGTTGGTTCTTGTGTTTGAGTGTCTTCCATTTAATGCGGTATTCTACTGCTACTTGTACTTTGTACGCTTTTGGGAACCTGCACACGTCATTTTTCTTCCTGTTATGCACTGTTTGCTACTTCTTGTATTTTGTTTGCCCACGATTGACACTTTCGCCTCATGTACTTGACCTTTTTGTTTTTGTGATTTGTTCTTGTCATGTTCTCATTTTTCAGCTGTTCCTAAGGTAAAGCGCTCTGACACCTTCGGGTAAGGTCCGCGCTCTATAACCACGCATAAATAAATAAATGTAATCTCTGTTTCCCCAGCTGGCTTGGTTGTGGGGCATGGGGGGGGGGGGGCGGGGGGGGGGGGTTGCCGCTTCAGGGTGAGCCTCTTCCGTTGGGAGGGGTGGTAGGGGCTGCCTTTTTACCGCCTGCGGTGACGTTGTCAGTTTCTTTGTGAAGACATTGCGGACTGTGCATGAGGCGGTTTGGCCTGGGGAGGTGGCTCAGGAGGGGGATCTGGAGCCGATTTCTCTTCTGGGGTGTGAGGCGCAGTGCGCAATGACGATTTTATGGCATTTTTTCGGACATTGCTGCAGTTGCCTACAGGTAAGGCGGGTTGGTGGTAGGTGTGGAACTAGGGGGAGAGTCTCCCCGTTCAGCGCATTCTATCTATTGATTGGGGATGGGGCTGTTGGTGAGCAAGTTGCTCTTACGATGCTACCGGTGCGGCAAGCTGATGTGCATGCTGAGTCTGGAGGGGACGCCACCGCCGTTCAGGATGGACGGACAGGGGATGCTACTACACCTATGGTTCATGACGAAGGGGACAAGAACATGTACTAAAAATTACACTATACAGGAATTGGTTCAGTCTGGGGGGGCACAGGAGGGGGATCTGGAGCGGATTTCTCTTCTGGGGTGTGAGGCGCAGTGCGCAATGCCGATATTTTTATGGCACTTTCACGATGGTGGGAGTGATGGAAACTGGCCCAGTGGCAGAGGTTTATGCTGGGCATGCAGTTGAACTGCTTATGGATGTTTATGATGATGATCTGGAGGAGGGTGCATTACGAGATGTGGAAGTTCCACTTGTGACAGTCATGACTCGGAGGGGAGTTTTGGGGCATTCTGGTTCACTTAGTCTTTTGCAGGAGTCTCGTGCGGACCACGCAAAGGCACGTGTTTCATCGTTTTCTCTTCGTCCAGCAAGCTGTGACAAGGGGACCCTGTGGTGTTTCGACGGAATTTGGTTGACAAGGGGAGGGTCTCCCAGTTACGTGTACTTGTTGGGATTGGGGATGAGCATGTTGGGGAGCAAGTTGCTATTAAACCGCTGCCTGTGCTGCACGCTGTTGTGAATGATAAGTCTCGAGGGGACGATGCTGCCATTTCACATGGGCGGACAGGGGACTCTGATCACCGCAAGGCCCAGGAGGAAGAGGATACGCTCAACCGTATGCAATGGCCTTATTCAGGTATTGGTATGCCACTGGTTTCTCACTTGTCAGGCAAAACAAAAATCCAGGATTTGGTATAATGCTGTTGTTGATGTGTCACCTGACATACAGTAGGTATAAACATGTGTTCACAATGTGGGGGCAGGCCCCCTTTCACATACTGCTTCCTGGGACAGATTTTTGGATTTCAATGGGGGGTGGGGACAAGGGGGCAGAGGCCTGTTCTTTCGGTTGTCCCAAAGTGCTCTTACTCCTTTAAAGGTCCCGGTCTTGGAACAGTGGTTGCAGGATTCTCTGGGCTTTGATGCAGCAGTGCGCTTGTTATGGGGCTTCACGGTGGGTTTCACGATTGGTTACAGGGGACGCGGAAGGGTAGGGGTCGGATGACTTGCAGTCCGCAAACTAGAGTCCCCAGGTTGTGGGGAATAACTTGGAAGTTGACCTTGCTGGGATTTGGCATCTTCTGGGTGGGGCGCTGGTGCGCTGCAAGCTGGCCTGTTCACTGCAGCATCAGGGTCGCAGTGTTGCATTTTTAGAGTTGTTCCATTTGCTGGTGGCCCTGTACATCTGAGGCGCGGAATTCCAGAACAGGACTGGGTTCCTTCAGGTTGATAATTTGGCATTTGTGGAATTGGTTCCCGGGCGAAGAGCAAGGGATTTGTGTGTGCTGCAGCTGTTGTGTGCTTTCCGTTGTGGTGCCTGCAGCTGAATATTGTTTTCAAAGCACGACATATTCCAGGGACCTTTAATTACACTTGGTGGACAGAGGTTTTTCGCACACCACTATCCCTGGGTACATGGCCGGGATTTCTTTTTATGGGCAGCTCAGGTGGGGGAGGGATCCGGTGGGGGGCGGGGGGGGGGTTTGGTTGAACAGGGTTTTGAAAGGTTTGGGTAGACTACAGGCTGGTTCTAAGCGGCTGCGGCAGCCTGTCCTTTTGCCTTACTTCGGCAAATGTTGTCCTAGTTGCCTTCTTGCTGTTCTGATGATTTTGAGTGCGTTATGTTTCGGTTCTGTTTTGTATGGTTATTTTTGGGGCGTTTCGGGCTTCCGAACTCTTGGGTTTGCGTACCGGGTCGGGCATGTCCAGTACGGAGGTATTTGTGGAGGGGTATGGATTGCACCTTTGGCTACGAGTCTGAGACGGATCAGTTGGGTGGGGTACGCGGATTTTCCTGGGGTGGAGTGGTTTGGTTTCTTGTTGCCCGGTTTAGGAATGGGAGGTTTTTCTGGATTCCTCTGTTTTAGGCCGGGAGTTCATTTTGCGTGAGGATGCCAGCCCAATTTTTTGTTGCCCAGTTGTGGACCGTTTATCAGGAAGGTACTTTTGGGGTTGGGGTTGACACCTTTACACTTTAGCACTCATTCTTTTAGGATTGGGGTGGTTCTGAGGCTGCAAGTTTGGGGTGGGATTAGTCTGAGATACGCAGAATTGGGAGATGGAGGACGAGATGCTTCGAGAAATTTGTCAGACGGTAGTGCACCTTCTTTTGTTGATATGTGTTTTTCTCCTAGGTCCTTTGCGCAGGATGGTCACAGTTAAACGGAGGGTTTGGTTTGTTGGTCACTCCTTCTTGCAATGGGCCGCAATCCCTGCAGAATGCCATAATTGGTGGGAGGTCTCTTGGTCTCAGCAGTTCACGCATGAAGTGTATTGGCATGGTAATTGGGGACTGTGTTGGGGGAATTGTTTCATTTTTGTCTCCGCTCTGTGAGGGTGGGGGGGGGGGGGTCTGCCAGTCTTGCTAGAATTTCAACTGGGTGAAAATGATCTGGTTTTCTCTATCTGGTCTGTCTTTGTTAAGAATGATGCAGATGGATCCGGACGTCGTCACGGCGCCTGGGCGAGCACCATGGTGACCTGGACGGCATTTGTGCCACGTCTACGCTGGAATGGAGCTCTACATCGCACAGCTATGGGCAGAGCGAGGACACTGAACCACTCTATGCAACTGTTTTGTACTGGCATGATATTTTCATTTTGGCTCATCCTCACTTACAGGTTTCCGAGCGTCACTTGTTTCATGAGGATGGGGTTCACCTTTCACAGATGGGTCAGTCCTTCTATCTTTTGGAATTGCGGATTTGATCGCAAAAGTTCTGGATGTGCAGTTGTGGTGTTCTCGGGGCGTTGTTTACTTTACTATTTTGGTGGGGCAGGAAAACTCTAAAGGTTTTCCTGGGTGGCGGTTTTTAGTGGGGGGTGGGCAGCCTGGAGCGGGTTGGTCCATCCTCAAAGGGCAGGTAAAGGACAGGAGGGGATAGTACAGGATTCAGTTGCCTGGGTTTGTTAGGTTTTATTTGGTGGGGGGTTAACTTCTTTTCAGGGTTGCTCAGTGAGCTGAAGGATTTGAGTATTAATAAATAAATAATCGAAATATGTTGAGAGATGTTTTGCTTACACCTGTCCTAATAAAGTGGCCTTTGTTGCTTACCAAGAAGTTGTGGACAATAAGTTCTTGCGCGAATCAGGATTACCAATGAATTGAAATTTGAAGTACAGGCACCACACAAAACATAACACTGGAAAGACAAGCAAGTGGTACCCATGCATAAGGAGCTCATCAACTAATTAATAATATGGCGGGAAGCACTTCTACATCTCAACAGTGGTCCCCACATCAGATGCATGCTAGTTTCACTGCTGCACCCGGGTGATGTGCTGCGCTTCGGATCTTATCAGAACGATGTCTGAGCTTCAACGTGTCCCTCGGCAGCGGCATTCAATGCAGCAGGCGTCAATGTTTGTCCTCACGGGATCGAATCCAGTTTAAACACTAGAGGAGAGTGGCACTTAAGTCACTTCTGTTGACTCCATTTAAAATGCAAGTTCTGCTGCAGCACCGGTGAAGACATACAGACCCCGGGCCCCACTAGGACCCCGCGGGTGTGCAGTGGGCACTGCAATTACTGAGCACACCCCCTCAGGGACAATAGGCCACTCTTGATGTGACATTGTTTGCTGTTTCAGTGATCTGCTGGAATAGGAGTGGATTTTTGAAAATGTATCTCCTTATTTGTTACACCCTGACATCAGCCAGTGACATCAGCCAATGACATCAGCCAGTGACATCAGCCAATGACATCAGCCAGTGACCTCAGCCAGTGGAGAGCGCTCCTGCTGTATTAGATTCAGGCGCGCAACACCCATTGGGCTCACCGGGATTCAGCCCTCCCCCCCCGTCGCCTCCTCTGCCCGGGCTAAGATGACACGCACTGAAATGGTGCAAGAAGGCTGCGCATCCGATCCGAGAATGTGATTGTTTTAATGCTTTCTGAGAGGCCCAGCAGCCCGAGCCAGATAGCCAGCCTCTGAACAGTTTCAGCGAGTGAACCCCCTCCCCTGACCTCTTGTGTTTCCTTTAGAGTGGCGCAGAGGTGAAATCCTTGCCTGAAGGCAGGGATTTCACCTAAGCACTTGATGGGTTGTGAGCATGGGGTGTGAAGATGTGCACAGCAGGGGGAAGGCATGGCCAGTTAAGGTGATGCTTTTCCTTTGTAAAGGAATTTCTGCTGGCATCTTAGCACAGGGTGTGCTGTCTGTGCACTTGTATGGATGTGTATTCCATACAAGTGCACAAACCGCAAACCCTGGGCTATGGCGCCAGCAGTGTAGGAGAGTAGGGTCTGCAATCCTATGATCACCCAGATTTTTTTGCTTTTGTTTCACTGGTTTACGACTTTCTCTGGCTGTGGGCCTGCCAATCAGACCCACAGCCTGGCTGTTCTCTTTCTAAATTACCTCATGTACCCTAGGTGCATCTACCAATTGGTACTGGGCCACCTTATCAGACCCTGTAACTCAGGGCATAGGTGTACCCAGGGCTGCCAGGGGCTGCAGCACGTATTGTGCCACCCCTGGCTGGCCTCCTAAATTTGACACAACTGGCTGCATGACAGCTGGGGCAAAGTCGTGTAATCACCCTTTGCTGTAGGTGTAGTATACCTATACCTAACCCTAAAATGGACACACAGATTCCTATCAGTCACTCCTATGGCAGGCCTTGACAATCCTGAAGGCAGAGTGCTTGGAATCGTGTGAGATGGTGCTCTGGCATGAGCTGAGCCTGTCTGCAGCTTGCGGAATCAAGTCCTAATAGCTGTTCCATGATATCGCATACCATATACTCTTAAGTGCATTATAATCCTCGCGGTTAAATGCTATCTTTGGTATTGCTTTATCAAAACATGTCGAGTAAGGTGTCATACGAATTGGAATACTAACCCCTCGCCAATTCTGGCGACGGGGTTAGCATTCCACCCTTCTAGAGGGACACGACATGTATGTAACTGTGAACCCCGGTTAAAGTTAACTGAAGCCTCAGCTCCACAAAATGGATGCTGCCACCACAGACACGAGTCTGACCCCCTGCAGCTGGGAGTCCTTCCAGCGAGGGGAGCCTGGACAAAGGGTTTCCTGTCAGGGGCGGTGCTAGCACCGTCCCAGACATGGTTTTGTGTATCCTGGGTAGGCAGGGCTTTACAGGAAGGTGACTGCTGAGTGGCACCCCGGTGCTCACTACGCATAGGCCGGTCTGAACCAGTTCCAGGGGCACACCAGCCCCTGGCCTGGGGAAGTCCGGCATGGCTGAGGGGTGTAACCACCCCCCACCTAGTCCCACCCATAGGCAGGACCTAGTCACCGGGTCAGCCCCCTTTTTTAGTATAAAGATGGGAGCGGGCCCCCTGTTAAAATTAGATCATCTTTGGAATCAAGATACCACTTTCTTCGAAAGGACTTCACGATTTCTTCTTCAAGATTCTCCCTTGTGGCTAAGGAGTAGTCACCCTGCATCCGCAGGCACCATCCTAAAGAACACTGCGGTCTGCTGCAAGTCCTTCATCACGAATCCGACGACCCAGCTCGACGAGACCCGGCTTCCCTGGCCCCTCTGACCTCTACTCACCTCTACAGCCCAGCTGAGAACCGTGAGTGCGACGAGACCTCAAGGGACCGACGATCGCCAAGACTGCACGACATCTTTACTGCAAGCCCACCGTGTCCTCCACTGGTGAGTGCTTTGGGGTCCGAGAAGCCCCGACCCTGCGCAGCTCCAGCACCCAAGATCAGCCCCCCTGCATCTCCACGATCTGCGTGGGGCCCTTCTGCTGTTTGCTGTGCACCGCGTTGTTTGGCTACTAGCCGGCTGGCTTGTGGCCCTCTGAACGACGCCCAACGACTTCACGACTGCTGGTCTGGTTGCTCCAGGCTGGCCTTTGCTTCCTTCTTCAAGAGAGGCACCCCGGACCCTCCTGGTCCACTCCAGACGCCATTTTAGGTCCACCGCGTGGGCTTGAATTTGCCAAGGCTTTGTTGCCCAATCCTGGGTCCAGCGACGCCGACAGCTTCTATCTTCGTGGGACAGCTCGATCCTCCATCCTGGTCGCCGACAACGCCTCCTGGTCCGTGAGATCTTCGAGTCAAGCGTCACCCACTCACCTAGTCGAGGTGGCTACCATCCGGTGCCCTCCTGGTGCCCACTGACTACTGGCTAGTAGTCTCGAACTTGGTCCCCTCTGCTTTCAGGTGTCATCTATCTTCAAGATCCAGGCTTGGATCCGACTGAACTTTCTTCACTGGTCACCGGCCAGCATCTTTTCTTCCGGCTCCTGGTCCGTCTACGAGGATTCCCGACGTCTTTTCAGACCTATGCAGCTGCAGCCCCTGGGCTAGGTAACTTCGGCATTTCGGTGCCCCAGCATAGCCTCACTATCCAAGGGTCAGAATCTACTTTCGTTTTCTCCCTACCAGGTCGGGTTCGCCCGAGAACACTAACTTTCTAATTCCTAGCTACCATAGACTTTTGTCCCGCATCTCGCGTGAGAGTGCACACACTGCACCCGAGTCCCCTAGGCCTCCTAGACATAATCTAACGATTCCCTAGTCAAGTCCTAGCGATTCCAAAAGCTATTAGTACTGTACTTACCTGCTAGGAATTTCGCATTCCACTTTCAGAGTATATGGTTTTCCGTGCCCCTCGGGCATTTGTATATACTGTGCTAACTTAAGTATTTTTGTAAGAGTTTTGGTTTGTGCTTAGTACCCTGTCCTCATAAAGAGTACAGGGCTGTTGTGATCTTTAAATAAATAACTGTTTATTTTCATAACACTTGTGTGGTGTCCTTTCACTTGGTATTCAAGGGGTATATGTGTGGTAAACAGCGGGCTTAACGCGCCCTCTCGAGTCTTTAGCCTTAGACTGCTCGTATCCACGCTACTAGGATAGCTGGTCTATAAGGTTGACTTACAACCAATCATCAATAAGGGTTGCTGGACTGATACATAGTGTTCACTAGAATAGTGAGCACTGCATATCAGGCCACCTTCTCACATTGGTGAGCAGCGGTTGGGATTTGAGCTTGCTGTTGTTTTACCACACGTATCCTAAGAATATCTTGTTGAAAGATCACATAAGTACTGTTAGGTACACATAACTAAAGCTTAGAATACTCTGAGTTCTACTGAACCAGCTGTTGTAGCTCCTCAAGGCTTAGCACACCTTGGCTGCAACTCTTAGCAAGGGATCAGTAGGTAAACACATAGTGTAGGTAGGTGCATCACTTACACCACACTAGAAACAGTATGTCGGACAAAGGAGGAAACACTGAGGTTCCCCTTGTGTCAGTTGACCCTCCACAGGTCATCCCTTCAAGATATACTGCGCTTAGCTTCCATGAGTTACGACAAGTGTGTACCTCTAGGAAGATTAAGCAGGGGTCTAACCCCACAACTGCCTTTCTGATTGGTCTCTTAGAGACTCATGATGCAAGGAGGGCTGGTAACCCAGACCCTTCTAATTCAGATGGCAACATGCCCTCCTTACAGGGTCCCTTTGATGCCCAGGACCATCCTCTTCAGGAAGCAGATGATGCTGATGATGAGGATGATGATTTGGTATCAGGGGATGAGGCAGAAAAGGAACAGGTAGAAGTCAGCAGACTAACCAGGTCCAACTTAAGCAGACATGAGATGGGCACTAGGGGACCCTTGGGGCCACTCTCAGGTCAGCTTAACATTGGGAATGGACGAGATAGATCTCTATCAAGAGGCTCTATCAGATCCCTTCATACCAATGGCTCTCAACGTTCCTCTCAAAGGGGAATGACATCTCCCCAGAGGAGAATGTATGAAGCTAAGGAAAAGGCAGCCAATCTGAGGATTGAAAGGGAAGAACTTGCCCTGGCCAAAGAGAGGCTTGCCTTTGCTAGAGAGCAACAATTGAGTGGGACAGTCCCCACTGGTGGCAGCATTGTACCTAGCAATAGGGAAAGGAGTTTTGATACAAAACACCTTGGTAAGATAGTGCCCCCCTTTAAACAAGGGGATGACATCCACAAATGGATTACTGCTTTGGAGAGGGCCTGCACTGTGCAAGGTGTTCCCCCAAGTCAGTGGGCAGCTATCTTGTGGCTCTCCTTTGAGGGTAAAGGAAGAGACAAGCTCCTCACCACAAGGGTGGAGGATGCTAATGATTACCAAGTCTTGAAAAATGCACTGGTTGATGGGTTTGGCCTAACCACTGAGCAGTACAGGGTGCTGTTCAGGGATACCCAGAAAACTCAGTCTCAAGATTGGGCTGACTTTGTAGATTGTGCCACTAAGGCTTTTGAGGGCTGGTTGCTGGGCAGTAAGGTTACTGATTATAAAGGATTGTACAATTTGATGATGAGAGAGCAAATTTTAAACAATTGTCAGAACCAGTTGTTGCATCAGCATCTTGTTGACTCAGATCTGACCTCTCCCCAAGAATTGGGAAAGAAGGCAGACAGATGGGTTAGAACAAGAGTTAAACAGAACCAGGGCCAGAATCAAGGTGGTCAGAAGAAAGCAGACCAGAAGGGTAAGGATTCGAAAGGGGAACAAAATGACCAGAAGTCTTCGACAGGTCCCCAACAACCCAAAGAGGGTGGGGGTCAGGCTCCCCAAAAGAAGAAAGAAGGCCAATCTAAAAGGTGGTGCCAATACTGCAAAAGTAAAACTCACTGGTTTAGTGAGTGCACCAAGAAAGGAGGAGGGCAGACTCCTGCCACTGCAGCCCCTAAGGCACCTGTGCCCCCTAGTACAGCCAGCAGTGGTAGTGCACCTCCCAAGGGTTTAGTAGGGTTAACCCTGGGTTCTGAGGGGAGTGACAACTTAGTTGGCACCCTCACTCAGGCTGTCCTTGTCAGTACAGGGGATATGGATATGTCCCCTGACATAAGTCCCAATACTTTGGGCAAATACAGACAGACACCTTTTATTAATGGAAAAATGGCTCAGGCCTATAGGGACACTTGTGCCAGTGTCACAATGGTGACACCTAGCTTTGTGGACCCTGGACAGATCATGCCAGGTACAGAATTCCTGGTGACCAATGCAAGCAATGTCACTACCAATCATAGTATGGCAATTGTAGCTTTCTCCTGGGGAGGGGTAACTGGCCAAAAGAAGGTTGTAGTTAGTTCAGACCTCCCAGTGGATTGTTTGTTGGGCAATGATTTGGAGTCATCACAATGGTCAGAAGTGGAGCAGAGGACTCATCTGGAAATGTTAGGTTTGCCAGCACATGTGTTTGCTGTGACTAGGTCACAGGCCAGAAGATGCCCCACTGAACAGGTGCTGGATCCTGGAACAATGGACCAGACACCTTCCAAGAAAAAGAGCAGTAGGGTTAAGGCTGTGCCTTCCCCCTTGCCCCAGGTTGTGGATCAAGTCTCAGAGGAGGCTGACCTGCAGGAATTGAGGGAAACTGAGCCTAGAGAGTTTGAACTTGATCAAGTTGAATTCTTGGGTTCAGGGGGACCCTCAAGGGAAGACCTGGGGAAGGACCAGTTAGGCTGCCCTTCTCTTGAACCCCTCAGACAGCAGGCTGCTGCTGAGGCTGCTGGGAACGCCACAGGTACCCACAAGGTATACTGGGAAGATGGACTCCTGTACACTGAGTCAAGAGACCCCAAGCCTGGCATGACCAGGAGGCTGGTTGTACCCTTGTCTCAGAGAGGTTTCCTACTTACCTTGGCCCATGAGATTCCCTTAGCAGGACACTTAGGCCAGACAAAGACTTGGGACAGGCTTGTCTCACACTTTCACTGGCCTCACATGAATGAGGATACCAAGGAGTTTTGTCGCTCCTGTGTCACTTGCCAAGCCAGTGGTAAGTCAGGTGGCACAACAAAGGCCCCCCTTATACCAATGCCTGTGGTGGGGGTGCCCTTTGAAAGAGTGGGGATTGACATTGTTGGTCCAATGGAACCCCAGACAGCATCAGGGCACAAGTTTATACTGGTGGTAGTGGATCATGCCACCAGGTATCCTGAAGCTATTCCACTTAGGACCACCACAGCCCCTGTGGTGGCAAGGGCCCTAGTTGGAGTGTTCTCCAGAGTGGGCTTCCCTAAGGAGGTTGTCTCTGACAGAGGTGCAAACTTCATGTCAAGCTATTTAACTGCTATGTGGAAGGAGTGTGGTGTCAATTACAAATTCACTACACCCTATCACCCACAATGCAATGGGCTTGTTGAAAGGTTCAACAGGACCCTAAAAGGGATGATTCATGGACTACCTGAAACACTCAGGCGTAGATGGGATGTCCTGATGCCCTGCCTTCTGTTTGCTTACAGAGAGGTCCCACAAAAGGGGGTTGGCTACAGCCCTTTTGAACTTTTGTATGGGCATCCTGTGAGAGGCCCCTTGTGTTTGGTGAAGGAAGGATGGGAGAGACCTCTCAAAAAGCCTGCAACCAACATAATGGACTATGTACTTGGTCTCCGCTCCAGGATGGCTGAGTATATGGAGAAGGCATCAGAAAACCTTAAGGCCAGTCAAGAACTTCAAAAAGCTTGGCATGACCAAAAGGCTGTCCTGACTGTTTATCAGCCTGGACAGAAGGTGTGGGTGCTGGAGCCAGTGGCCCCAGCAGCACTCAAAGACAAATGGTCTGGGCCCCACACAATCCTTGAGCAAAAGGGAGAGGTCACCTACCTGGTGGACCTTGGAACTCCCAGGAGTCCCCATAGGGTACTCCATGTCAACAGGCTCAAAGCATATGTCGACAGGAAGGACATGAGCTTGCTCATGGCCATAGATGAGGGACAGGAGGAAGAGAGTGACCCTCTCCCAGACCTGCTCACTCAGAATCCTGATGATGGGTCAGTAGATGGTGTTGTCTTTTGTGGCAGCCTCTCTGAACATCAGCAGAAAGACTGTAAACAGGTTCTTCAGTCTTTCAGACGTATGTTCTCTCTGACACCCAGTCAGACCAATTGGTGCACCCATGAGGTTGACACTGGTGACAGCCTGCCAGTCAAGAGTAAAATCTACAGGCAGCCTGATCATGTTAGAGACTGCATAAAAACTGAAGTGCAGAAAATGTTGGAATTGGGAGTCATTGAACCCTCAGATAGCCCTTGGGCTAGTCCAGTAGTTCTAGTGCCAAAGCCTCACACCCAAGATGGTAAGAGAGAGATGAGGTTTTGCGTAGACTACAGGGGTCTCAATGCAGTCACTAAGACTGATGCCCATCCAATACCAAGGGCAGATGAACTTATAGATAGATTGGCTTCTGCCAACTACTTAAGTACATTTGACTTAACAGCTGGGTATTGGCAAATCAGGTTAGCTGAGGATGCCAAGCCCAAAACAGCATTTTCAACCCCTGGTGGGCATTATCAATTTGTGGTAATGCCCTTTGGTCTGAAAAATGCACCTGCCACCTTCCAAAGGTTGGTGAATCAAGTCCTTACTGGGCTGGATGACTTCTGTGCAGCATATCTAGATGATATTGCTGTCTTTAGCTCCACCTGGGAGGATCACCTGGTCCACCTGAGGAAAGTGTTAGAGGCTCTGCAAGCAGCAGGCCTCACTATCAAGGCCACCAAGTGCCAGATAGGGCAGACACAGGTTGTATACCTGGGCCACCTTGTAGGTGGAGGCCAGGTTCAGCCACTGGAGAGCAAAATACAGTCAATCAGGGACTGGGCTCCTCCAACCACCCAGACTCAGGTTCGAGCTTTCTTGGGCCTGACTGGATACTACAGAAAATTTGTCAGGAACTATGGTTCCATTGTGACACCATTAAATGAACTGACAAGTAAAAAAATGCCAAAAAAGGTTCAGTGGACAGCAGGCTGTCAAAAAGCATTCGATGACCTAAAGCAGGCCATGTGCACAGCACCTATCCTTAAGAGTCCAGACTACTCCAAACCATTCATTGTCCAAACAGATGCTTCTGAGTTGGGTGTGGGAGCTGTTCTTTCTCAACTGAATTTTGATGGTCAGGATCAGCCCATTGCTTTTATAAGCAGAAGGCTGACCCCCAGAGAGAAGAATTGGTCAGCTATTGAGAGGGAGGCCTTTGCTGTGGTTTGGGCCCTGAAGAAGCTGAGGCCATACTTGTTTGGCACTCACTTCAAGATTCAGACCGACCATAAGCCCCTCTTGTGGCTAAATCAGATGAAGGGTGAAAACCCCAAACTGCTTAGGTGGTCCATTTCCCTACAGGGGATGGACTTTACAGTGGAACATAGACCTGGTACTGATCATGGCAATGCCGATGGGCTCTCCAGATATTTCCACTTAGAACAAGAAGACTCACCTGGTCAAGGTTAGCTTATTGTCCCAAAGTTTGGGGGGGGGTCATGTAGGAGAGTAGGGTCTGCAATCCTATGATCACCCAGATTTTTTTGCTTTTGTTTCACTGGTTTACGACTTTCTCTGGCTGTGGGCCTGCCAATCAGACCCACAGCCTGGCTGTTCTCTTTCTAAATTACCTCATGTACCCTAGGTGCATCTACCAATTGGTACTGGGCCACCTTATCAGACCCTGTAACTCAGGGCATAGGTGTACCCAGGGCTGCCAGGGGCTGCAGCACGTATTGTGCCACCCCTGGCTGGCCTCCTAAATTTGACACAACTGGCTGCATGACAGCTGGGGCAAAGTCGTGTAATCACCCTTTGCTGTAGGTGTAGTATACCTATACCTAACCCTAAAATGGACACACAGATTCCTATCAGTCACTCCTATGGCAGGCCTTGACAATCCTGAAGGCAGAGTGCTTGGAATCGTGTGAGATGGTGCTCTGGCATGAGCTGAGCCTGTCTGCAGCTTGCGGAATCAAGTCCTAATAGCTGTTCCATGATATCGCATACCATATACTCTTAAGTGCATTATAATCCTCGCGGTTAAATGCTATCTTTGGTATTGCTTTATCAAAACATGTCGAGTAAGGTGTCATACGAATTGGAATACTAACCCCTCGCCAATTCTGGCGACGGGGTTAGCATTCCACCCTTCTAGAGGGACACGACATGTATGTAACTGTGAACCCCGGTTAAAGTTAACTGAAGCCTCAGCTCCACAAAATGGATGCTGCCACCACAGACACGAGTCTGACCCCCTGCAGCTGGGAGTCCTTCCAGCGAGGGGAGCCTGGACAAAGGGTTTCCTGTCAGGGGCGGTGCTAGCACCGTCCCAGACATGGTTTTGTGTATCCTGGGTAGGCAGGGCTTTACAGGAAGGTGACTGCTGAGTGGCACCCCGGTGCTCACTACGCATAGGCCGGTCTGAACCAGTTCCAGGGGCACACCAGCCCCTGGCCTGGGGAAGTCCGGCATGGCTGAGGGGTGTAACCACCCCCCACCTAGTCCCACCCATAGGCAGGACCTAGTCACCGGGTCAGCCCCCTTTTTTAGTATAAAGATGGGAGCGGGCCCCCTGTTAAAATTAGATCATCTTTGGAATCAAGATACCACTTTCTTCGAAAGGACTTCACGATTTCTTCTTCAAGATTCTCCCTTGTGGCTAAGGAGTAGTCACCCTGCATCCGCAGGCACCATCCTAAAGAACACTGCGGTCTGCTGCAAGTCCTTCATCACGAATCCGACGACCCAGCTCGACGAGACCCGGCTTCCCTGGCCCCTCTGACCTCTACTCACCTCTACAGCCCAGCTGAGAACCGTGAGTGCGACGAGACCTCAAGGGACCGACGATCGCCAAGACTGCACGACATCTTTACTGCAAGCCCACCGTGTCCTCCACTGGTGAGTGCTTTGGGGTCCGAGAAGCCCCGACCCTGCGCAGCTCCAGCACCCAAGATCAGCCCCCCTGCATCTCCACGATCTGCGTGGGGCCCTTCTGCTGTTTGCTGTGCACCGCGTTGTTTGGCTACTAGCCGGCTGGCTTGTGGCCCTCTGAACGACGCCCAACGACTTCACGACTGCTGGTCTGGTTGCTCCAGGCTGGCCTTTGCTTCCTTCTTCAAGAGAGGCACCCCGGACCCTCCTGGTCCACTCCAGACGCCATTTTAGGTCCACCGCGTGGGCTTGAATTTGCCAAGGCTTTGTTGCCCAATCCTGGGTCCAGCGACGCCGACAGCTTCTATCTTCGTGGGACAGCTCGATCCTCCATCCTGGTCGCCGACAACGCCTCCTGGTCCGTGAGATCTTCGAGTCAAGCGTCACCCACTCACCTAGTCGAGGTGGCTACCATCCGGTGCCCTCCTGGTGCCCACTGACTACTGGCTAGTAGTCTCGAACTTGGTCCCCTCTGCTTTCAGGTGTCATCTATCTTCAAGATCCAGGCTTGGATCCGACTGAACTTTCTTCACTGGTCACCGGCCAGCATCTTTTCTTCCGGCTCCTGGTCCGTCTACGAGGATTCCCGACGTCTTTTCAGACCTATGCAGCTGCAGCCCCTGGGCTAGGTAACTTCGGCATTTCGGTGCCCCAGCATAGCCTCACTATCCAAGGGTCAGAATCTACTTTCGTTTTCTCCCTACCAGGTCGGGTTCGCCCGAGAACACTAACTTTCTAATTCCTAGCTACCATAGACTTTTGTCCCGCATCTCGCGTGAGAGTGCACACACTGCACCCGAGTCCCCTAGGCCTCCTAGACATAATCTAACGATTCCCTAGTCAAGTCCTAGCGATTCCAAAAGCTATTAGTACTGTACTTACCTGCTAGGAATTTCGCATTCCACTTTCAGAGTATATGGTTTTCCGTGCCCCTCGGGCATTTGTATATACTGTGCTAACTTAAGTATTTTTGTAAGAGTTTTGGTTTGTGCTTAGTACCCTGTCCTCATAAAGAGTACAGGGCTGTTGTGATCTTTAAATAAATAACTGTTTATTTTCATAACACTTGTGTGGTGTCCTTTCACTTGGTATTCAAGGGGTATATGTGTGGTAAACAGCGGGCTTAACGCGCCCTCTCGAGTCTTTAGCCTTAGACTGCTCGTATCCACGCTACTAGGATAGCTGGTCTATAAGGTTGACTTACAACCAATCATCAATAAGGGTTGCTGGACTGATACATAGTGTTCACTAGAATAGTGAGCACTGCATATCAGGCCACCTTCTCACAAGCAGGAATTAATTTACAAAGGAAAAGCTTCACCTGCACTGGCCATCCCTTTCCCCCTGCTGTCTGTGCATTTGACCCCCATTGATCTACACAGTGAGACCTTCGGGAGGGGCTGGATGCCAGGACACAGTGCTGCTGATCAGCCAGACTCCACAGTATAGTATCAGAAGAGCAGGCAGCAGTTTGTTGTGTAAGTTCCAGTAACTTTAATGCATTTTTCAGCACAGCATTACCTACTGCCTGCATATCAAGGTTACTGTGAATGTTGTTCTTGACTTACATACATAGAAACGTCAAAGAGGACAGTCCCCTCCAAATATGCAAATGTAGTGTAAGTTTGTAGTGTTCATTTTTTTTGGGGTGCTAGTGGGTAATTTTAGAGTACAGGGTGGGTGTGGGTTTTAGGGTGCCAGTGAGTAATTTTATGGTTCAGGGTGGGTTACGGATTGGGGTGCCAGGGGGTAATTTTAGTGTTCTGAGCGGGTATGGGTTTTGGGATTCCAGGGGGCAATTTTAGGGTTCAGGGTAGGTATGGGTTTTGGGGTGCCAGGGGACATTTTAGGGTTCAGCGTGGGTATGTGTTTTGGTGTGCCAGGGGTAATTTTAGGGTTCAGGGCAGGTGTGGGTTTTGGGGTGTCAGGGGGCAATTTTAGGGTCCAGGGTGGGTATGGGTGATGGGGTGCCAGGGGGCAATTTTAGGGTTCAGGGTGGGTATGGGTGATGGGGTGCCAGGGGCCAATTTTAGGGTTCAGGGTGGGTATGGGTTATGGGGTGCCGGGGGAATTTATGGTTCAGCATGGGTATGGGTTTTGGGGTGCCAGGGGTAATTTTAGGGTTTAGGGCAGGTGTGGGTTTTCAGATGTCAGGGGGCTATTTTAGGGTTCAGGGTGGGTATGGGGTGCCAGGGGACATTTTAGGGTTCAGCATGGGTATGTGTTTTGGTGTGCCAGGGGTAATTTTAGGTTTCAGGGCAGGTGTGGGTTTTGGGGTGTCAGGGGGCAATTTTAGGGTTCAGGGTGGGTATGGGTTATGGGGTGCCAGCGGGGACTTTATGGTTCAGGGTGGGTATGGGTTATGGGGTGCCGGGAGGGAATTTATGGTTCAGCATGGGTATGGGGTTTGGGGTGCCAGGGGTAATTTTAAGGTACAGGGTAGGTGTGGGTTTTGGGGTGCCATGGGATTAATTTTAGGGTTCAGCGTGGGTATGTGTTTTATAGTGCCAGGGGTAATTTTAGGGTTTAGGGTAGGTGTGGGTTTGGGATGTCAGGGGGCTATATTAGGGTTCATGGTGGGTATGGGTTATGGGGTGCCAGATGGGAATTTATGGTTCAGCATGGGTATGGCTATGGGTTTTGGGGTGCCTGGGGTAATTTTAAGGTTCAGGGTGGGTTTGGGTTTTGGGAGGCAAGGGGGAATTTATCGTTCAGCATGGGTATGGTTTCTGGGGTGCCAGGGGTAATTTAAGGTTCAGGGCGGGTATGGGTTTTGGGGCTCCAGGGGGTTGATTTTAGGGTTCAGGGGGGTATTGGGTTTTGGGGTGCCAGGGGGTAATTTTAGGGTGTGGGGTGGGTATGGGCTTTGGGGTGCCAGGGAGGGATAATTTTAGGGATAGGATGGGTATGGGTTTTGGTGTGCCAGGGGTAATTTTAAGATTCAGGGTGAGTATGGGTTTTGGGGGGCAATGCATCAAGCTAACAAAAATGTGTGCTTTAATTGTTGTCCAGTTTCAAATGCAGAATTCACCACATTTTTTTCTCAGCTTGACCTGAGCATTAACCGATCCTGATTATCTGCCATTTTAGCTCCGCCCCATTGATTTACATTAGCCACGCCCCTTCATCTGCCATGTTAGCCCCCCCCGAAATTAAGATCTAGTTGCGCCCCTGATTAGATTCACTGAGCTCCTATCTTTGTCCCGCGGAGACACGTCATCGTGAGCGCCTGGAAACGCGCTGGGCTCCGTCGGCGACGCGCTGCAGGGGTCCATCCAATGACGCATTCACAAATTCACCAGCGCCCCCGGAACGGTGGCTGCAGAGTTGTAGAGATCCGGTGTAAATCTTTTTCATAGGGGCGAGAGATTAAGTAAGATTTGACGTTTATTAAAATTCTAAAGTCTAAAAACAGCCCCCAGGTTCGTTATTTTATGTGTCTTTATTTCTTTTATTGTTCGTAAAGAGCACCGACGTCAAGTGGTTTCCTTGTGCTAAACCCCCAGCAGAGACCAAGTCAGCGAACTATCACCCAGCATGCTGGGCCGCAATGGAAGGGGCTCAAGAGTCAGGGGGGGGGGGGGGGTGTTCTCAGGGTGAGGCTGGTACACATGGACGGTGGAGAGGCAGGAGGCGCGAGCTCTGTCCTGGACTCACTCCCCTCCACCCAGGATTCATTACAGAGGCACCGACGCAAATGACCCTGTTCATGTACCACCGCCCGTATTGTCCCATGCTGTGTATAGTGCAGGGCAATGGACGGATGCCAGAATCTCCCTTTCCCAGTTCTGCGCGCGCAGCGGCTTTGTCGGGAGGGGCTCGAGTATAAAATGAGCTCCGCCCTTGACCTTCTGCTCACGATCCTGGTCGTGTTGATGTTCCGAGTGCAGGTGGGCGTTTGGGGAACACCACATTCAGTGAACACAAAGCCAAGATCGGCCCAATCTCTAATGGTACGAACTTTCAGAGTTTCGTAAAAAGTCACATTTGCAGTTAGTTTTTGGAACCTTTTGAATCATCCGTGTATATATGTTGCGAGGCTTGTCCTGCATTATTGCAGATGTTAATATGAGAAGCACTGAAAAGACCATTTGATTTCTTTGGACAGCGCTATGATGGGCCAAACGCAGGTAGGTCACAGAGTTTGCAGGATGGCAGGAGGAACGAAAAAAGGCCTCACCCAGTTTGCCACGCCTGCCCACGACAATGGAGGTTCAGTTGAATCATACAAAGGTATTAAAAAAAGGCTCAGATACTCAGCACATTGGAGCGGGGTAGGCGCAAATTTGCGTGCACAAATTCAATTTCATGAGTTTATTTCTGTCACTTTGAGAAGAGCCAAAAACTGGGGGAGAAACCATGGGGGGGGGGGAGAAGGCGACGAGGAAAGGGTTAAAAGAGCAACAGGCAGGGGAGGGAGGTGCAGGCGGAGGGGTGGATGGTGCAAGCAGAGAAGGAGATGATGCAGGCTGAGAGGGAGACAGTGCAGCCAGAGGGAGAGATGGTGCAGGCAGGGGATGAGATGGTGCAGGCAGGGGATGAGATGGTGCAGGCATGGGATGAGATGGTGCAGGCATGGGGTGAGACGGTGCAGGCAGAGGGGAGACGGAGCAGGCAGAGGGCAGATGTTGCAGGCAAAGGGGAGATGGTACAGGCAGAGGGGAGATGGTGCAGGCAGAGGGGAGATGGTGCAGACAGAGGGAGAGATGGTGCAGGCAGAGTGGAAATGGTGCAGGCAGAGTGGAAATGGTGCAGGCAGAGAAGAGATGGTACAGGCATGGGATGAGATGGTGCAGGCAGGGGGTGAGACGGTGCAGGCAGAGGGGAGACGGAGCAGGCAGAGGGCAGATGTTGCAGGCAGAGGGGAGATGGTGCAGGCAGAGGGGAGATGGTGCAGACAGAGGGAGAGATGGTGCAGGCAGAGTGGAAATGGTGCAGGCAGAGTGGAAATGGTGCAGGCAGAGAAGAGATGGTACAGGCATGGGATGAGATGGTGCAGGCAGGGGGTGAGACGGTGCAGGCAGAGGGGAGACGGAGCAGGCAGAGGGGAGATGGTGTGGACAGAGGGAGAGATGGTGCAGACAGAGGGAGAGATGGTGCAGGCAGGGGATGAGATGGTGCAGGCATGGGATGAGATGGTGCAGGCATGGGATGAGATGGTGCAGGCAGGGGGTGAGACGGTGCAGGCAGAGGGAGAGATGGTGCAGGCGGAGGGAGAGATGGTGCAGGCGGAGGGAGAGATGGTGCGGACAGAGGGAGAGATGGGAGCCATCCTATTCAACAGATCTCCCTGCCTTGCATTTGTCCTGCTCACACCTGTCATGATGTCACTTCCTGTTGTGATGTCACTTCCTGTCGTGATGTCACTTCCTGTGACCACGCCTAACTTGGAGAGTCCCCCCACTTCTTTTTTTAGGACTTGTGCCCTGAACATAAGGCTTGACCTTACCGATTATAATCAAGCGTCGCACGTCACCCGATGCTGCAGGTGAAATTAAAAAAGGGTCACAAGAGGTTACGTAAAGATACAAAAAATACATGAGAATCCAGCCAAAGCCCGGAGGAACCCACGAAGTAGGGAGCCCTGGCGCGGCCCTGGGTTTGCCTGTTAGCTCAGGAAAACCACAGACCAGTTCTGCGGGGAGCCCTCTTTGTCTGGTTTCTTCAGTGTCAAGAAGACCTGGTAGAGGTCTACGAAGGACAGATGTGGCACGGCAAGCTGACTTAACACTTTTTAAAATGACAACACAATGAATACCATTTAAATCCCCTCTGAAGACTTCGTTAGAACTGTAAATAACGGTAGAAAATCTCCACAAACACGCAGAAATTCCACGAACGCGCGGAATTGCTTGTTGGCAATGCTTTTTTCCTGTTCGCAATTGCTATTTGCGTGCTCGGGGGAAAATATCTCGCAAATGTAAATGTAAATGTATTGCGATTTATATAGCGCACGTATCACCCGAAGGCATCAAGGCGCTTGCCTTGGGAACCCGTCCTGGTATTCCCCTGTGAGATACCCCAGCAGGGTATCCACAAGGTGAAAGCCAGGCATCCCGCCGCGAGGGGCCGTTGTGGAGATTAAGCAAGCTATTGCCCAGAGTCGCAGAGTGTGAACCCGTGAGTCGAGAAGGCACCGGAACGAGAATGATCAAGTCCGTGGAATTTCTGAGCCCAAGACCCGCCGAGGCGGGGAATTGAACCCTGGTCCAGGACCAATCTCAGCTTCCGGGTCTGCCGCCTCTAACCCCTGAGCCACACTTCTCCACACGCATTTTGAGAACACGAACAAGCAAAATTTCACAAAGTCGCGGAAATCATAATCTTGGGCAATTTCACATTCTCTGCGGAACGCAAAATCACCCAAATTCCGCAAATTCCGCGAGCGGAACGGAATTTACCGCCCCGGCCTACAAGCATTAGGCCCTTCGAGCAGCTCCTCCTCGGGGTCCTGCCTTTACTCCAACCCTACCTGCACCAATCTCCTGCATTACTTTATTCATCGTCTTCTGCATTATATACTCATCTTCCTGCTTGTCCTTATTATAACTTGAAGGTAACTGTAGAAATCTCTCTCTAGATAGGACCTATGATGTCATTCCTATGTTTCCTATGACAACAGAATGTTGATGTTTGAATGCCTGCTGTACTGTTGCTGCCTGCCAGTATCCTGGGAGCTGTGGAGGCTAACGGCCACTAAACGAATGGTCTACTGAACAGTTGGTGTCAACCTGATTACTACAATTTGGCGACGGGGACTGACCGTTAGTGCCTCCACCCACGTGTGCAGTTCGACTTGATGATACGCCGATGCTAGATCGATTTTCGAAAAGAACTTAGCACCAGCAAACTTAGATAAAATATCATCAATATGAAGGAGAGGGTGAGAATCAACCCAGATTTCTCTATTTACGTCAATGCAGTATTCCGAATCATCTTTGACAACAACTACTAAGTCAGTTAAAGAACTAACAACTTCACCAACAGCCTCATTAGAATTGTCTTCTTCATCATACACAGTACTCACATTCCCCTTGAAATTGCAAACTTTTGCAAAATGTCCCTGTTTGCCAAATTTGCGACCGGATGCAGCCCTAGCTGGACAGATCCTTGAATTGGGGAGTTGAGCAGCAAAACCACATTTTCTGCACACATTCTTTGAAAACCACCCCTTTTCTCATTTTTGTTAAAAACATACTTAGTGTTTTTTGACTCATTTAATGGTTTGTTCAGTGAAAGTTGCCCTTTGTCAGTTTTATCTCCACTAACTTTTATGGCACCAACAATATTTTTCTCAGGTTTCAATTCCTTTGACGCTTTTTGTGACAATTCAATACTTTTAACAATGGAAATTGTCTCCTGTAATGTAGGAGTTTTAAGAGTAATTTCTGTTGCACCTTTTTGTCATTAGTGTGAACAACAATTTGATCATGAATAAGTTGTGAAGTGAAATGTTCGAACTCACATTCTGATGCAAGAAGGCGAAGAGCTGCAACATAGGAAAGAATGCTCTCATCTTTAACTTGTTCTCTTGTGAAAAATGTATGTCTAGCCACAACCAAACTACTCTCTACATCAAACTGTTTTTGTAACATTTTGACAGCGTGTTGAAATTCATCTAATTCCTCTTAACCTTCGACTACATCTAGAGGGGGAAGATGTTCTAAAACAGCTTGTCGCTCAAAGCCTAAATTGTGCTTCAAAATAAAATGTTTCCTCTGTGCACTAAATATGCTACCCCCCATTGCACCAGACCATACTCCAAGAATTGCCAGGCTCAGTTCTAAATTGCTGCACTACAGTTTCAATGTTTCACACATTTCGGGCGGGAAGAATACAAGGGCTGATTTTCTCTCAAGGTTTCCTCTTCCCATCTCAAAACACGATTGTGAGAATAATATTGATGAGGAGTGTTTAATTGCTGCTGTTGATGTGTGTTCTTTGGGGTGTTTTACTGAGGATGAATGGTTTAGTGCCTTAAAATCTGATCCTGTTCTCAAAGATATAAAAGAATACATTTTTTTACGTTGGCCCAAAGAGAAACATCTTGATTGTCGTTTTCATCCTTTTCCCAAAATTGCTGATGAGCTCACTTTGGAGTAGGGTGAGATGATCATGAGAGGTGAGAAGTTTGTTCCTCCTGAGTCACTGAGAAGTTGCATCCTTGATTTTGGATATCAGGGACATCTTGGACAAACTAATACTAAAAAAAGAATTCATGAATATTATTGGTGGCCCTCTATGGATCGTCAGATCAATGATGTGGTAGACGGTGTTTAACATGCTGCTCAAGTGACAAGGTTGTAAAAATAGTTTCACCTCCTCTCCAAGAAGTCATGGCTCCTGATGGTCCCTGGTTGAAACTGGCTGTTGACTTTGTGGGGCCATTCAATATACTCCCAAGAAAGTATAAATTTGCCTTAGTTGTGGCTGATTATTTTAGTAAATGGTGGGAGGTACATTTTATGTCTGACCCTAATTCACAGGAAGTCATAAAGTGTTTTCAATGTTTGTTTGCAAGAGAGGGTTTCCCAAAAGAAATCGTCTCTGATAATGGGGTACAATTTACCTCTAGAGAAATGTCTGATTTTTAAAGCCAGTCTGGTATTATTCACAAGAGTGTGGCTTTCTATCATCCACAAGCTAATGGTTTCATTGAACGGATCAACCGCATTCTTGTGGAATGTATTCAATGGGCTGTTTCTTCGAGAATTGAGATAAAAGAAGCAGTACAAAGTATGCTTTGGGCACACCGCCCGACTCCAAGTACGATTACTGGTTCAAGTCCTTTTAAACTCCTTAGGGGCAGAGAGGCTTCTTTTCATTTGTGTCCTTCTTGGATGAAGAAATTGGGTTCACTTACTAAGAGGGGAATGTCAGATGACATAGTTTTTTCTCCTAGGCAATTGATTTCATGCCATTTGAAAGATTTCAAGTCTAAAATCTCTGTGGGTGAATGGATCAAGATCAAGTACCCTCACAATGTACCTAAAGGATTATCGAAGTTTAGTCCACCTGTTCGAGTTGATGCTGTCGCACGAGGTGCTATAAGAGTCAATGGGAAAAACTGGTGAAATCTCTCAAGAGTTTATAAATTGCCTGAGAGGGTTGTGTCCCAATTAGGTCTTGTTTAATACGCTCCACCACGTAGAAGTGGTAGGATTCATGTTACACCATCTCGAATGGATTTATAATATGCATTTCATAGTAATTCTCTACTCCTATTTCTGTATATTTTTGTATTCTTTTGTTCTTCTTTCTTTTTTTTTCTTTTTTTGGGAAAGGAGAGAGATGTTGTAGTAATCTCTCGCTAGATAGGACCTATGATGTCATTCCTATGTTTCCTATGACAACAGAATGTTGATGTTTGAATGCTTGCTGTACTGTTACTGCCTGCCAGTATCCTGGGAGCTGTGGAGGCTAACGGCCAATAAACTAATGGTCTACTGAACAGTTGGTGTCAGCCTGATTACCACAGTAACCAAGAGGCTACTGTGCAAGAGGCTGAGGTTCCGTGACAATTTGAACCCGTGTTTTCAATATTGTCGGAAATACATAATATTGGTATCAGCGAACCGCAAATGATCCATTTAGTATATCCTGGTGTTTTCGCTACGCTACGAGCAAGAGTACTCCTGTTACAAACACATTTCAGATCTACCCATGGTATCCATCTTAGATCATGGCAGCCATTTTGTGTTTCTTGCCCTCACATACGCAATAACCTCTGATCACTTCATTTCAATTAAGGACACGTAGCCTTAGCCGGAGATTCACCTCTTTCGTGACACGTGCACCTTAGACCAGAACACGCTGTAGCTGCATGACTCGACAAAGGCTGCCTCCTCTGCCCGAGGCCAGTCCTGCTAAACTGGTCTTCGCGTCCATTGTCCTGATCACGATTAGGCGGTCGAAGCCGGTAGCCTTGCCCATTTACAACCCACAAACATCTCTTATCCCACTTTTCTATCTTCCACACCTGGCTCCGTTCCTTTCTTTCTGAATCTTTATTAGGGGGAGGTGACGAAATTTACGATGAGGCGGTCCGGCTCTTGAATGCAATATTGACAAGGGATTGTGATGAACTAGTGGGAACCCCTCTTCGTAAATGTTTGGAATCAGATATTATCGACGGTTCCTGTATAACGCCAAATATTTATTGTTTAGGACACAAAGGTTTTGGGAATGTATTACATGTAAAGAATTTGCCTCCAGCTTAAAATTCAGTATATAAGGAGCAACCCTCTTTGTACAAATCGAACAGGCTCCTAGATACTGCCCATGCGTAGTTTCTGTGACTTCTGTGTCCCTGCAGTAATAAACCTTTGGTCTTTGACGCCACCATCGAGAAGCCCGTGTTTCTGTTTATTTGTGCACCAAGGCAGGTGGAACTCCGGGGTCTTCGGGTGTTGTTCCCTGACACCTCTGGACGGAACCAAAAAGTCCAGAACTCCAATTGGCGCCCAACGTGGGGCGACGTCATTCGGTACCGGTCCAAAAGCCTGAAGAGTTCGAGAAGCTTCGTGTGAAGATTCCTGAGGGAGGCGCCCCACTTCATCGATCCCGGCATATCGCAAAAGTGGCCCGAAGTTCTCTTCCACGAGGGTTCCCGTTCAGGACGGCTGCAGTGGGACGTTGCCTTGACCGTCGCCCTGTCTTGGACCCGAGGTGCAGTCCTTAGTACAGCGACACGTGACGGGTTTCTCCTTGGTGACGTCTTCAGTGCCTCAGTTAAGTATTTAGTGGTTGCTAGCTGGTTACTTCGTGAGGGTTGTTAAAATCCTTTGTGGTTCTTGGTTTGGTTTGGTTTCGTAAGATTATCACTGGTTGTTCTGGTTACGATAATCTATTTGGTTTAGTTTGGGTATCGATACATCAGTTCGCTTTTGGTAGGCCTAAGTTCTTGGTTCAGGTGCACATATCTGTTTCTTGTTTTGTTTGTTTTGTGTTCCGGACTGAAAAATGGTAAGTCGGAGAAATTGTATGTTGTCTTGTTTTGGTTGCAACAGTGATTCGCGATTGGAGGACTCATGTCTGGTTCCTCCGATTGGGACTCCCTTATATGATTTGTACTGTAAGCATGGTGTGGGTCCTATATCTTATAATGAGGTGTGGGTCCGATACACTGAGAAGGATGGTGTCCTTAGTTGGCCACTACATGGTAGTTTTGAACCCGAAATCCTCGATAATTTAGAAGCGAAATTGTTTAGGAAGAAAGCCCGGCCGGCAATGTTTGATTCTTTCCGTTACTGGCGAAAAGAATCCAAACAGAGAGAAATTAAAAGATTGAAGAAAGAACAGAAAGAGCAAGAAGAGTTGACTTTAGAGCAGGCGGCTAAACAGCTGCAAGTCAACGAGTGTGAGAAAGCCGTAGAAGTGGCCATTAGAGAGCATAATTTGGCGATTGACAAGTGTTATCCTGCCTTGCCATCGAAAACAGCTAAGATACTGGAGGACCCCGAAAACGATCCTCTGTTGTCTTATTTGTTACAATCACCTCCACCGTATGCACAAGGTGCTACGGCTCCACCTGTACCGAACGTCCAATTGCTGGACAACCTGGTATTCCTGCTCCTGCCCCTCAGAATCAAGTTCCTGTACCACCTGTGGTCAATGTGAATGTTCCTACGGCACCTCCTCTTCCTGGGGTGCCGACTTCTCTACCTATACCTATATCGCTCACACCTACTGTTCCGTTATCTATTCCTACTTCTACTGTGTTCTCTGCGTCTGCTAGTATGTTGACTCCACTTTCTGTTCGTCGAAGAATCACTGATTCTGTTTCTAACATTCTATCTCCCTTCTATAAAACCTTAATTAAGACTCCTACTTCTGACTCTGTACAAAGACGTAGTCAGCTTCCGAGTACTGAGGAACGGGGGATTTTAGATTCCACGGCTCTCAGATGGATTTCGAAGAGTAGGAGATATAGTACGAGAGATGTACTAGATACATTTATGCCGTGGAATGAACCAACGCAACGATATGTTTTTGATGAGATGTGCTCTCTTTTACGTGATGAGTTAGAAGAAGACGATGTTGAATCGAATTTAGAAGACTTAGTTAAGGTTCAGAAAGAGTTTGCTGCAGGAATGATAGTAGGTCAAAATATAAAAGAAGCAATGGAACTGATTTTAAGTTATAGGAATGATCCATCACTTCGTTCACCAAGAGATTTAGAGAAAGGTAGTATGAAGCAGACTCGCCAATATCCAATGAGGGAGGTTCCACCAATTTGGCGCGAAGCTGTGGAAGCTGATGCACCGAATGGTATTGTAGCCGCTCCGGCCCAGTTCCAGAGAGTGTGGATACACATTCCGTGGAAGCGAGCCGAAGTGTTAGCAGTGAAGCAGGCCTTACCAGATCCGTGTAAGAATCCTGCCGGATACTATAAAGAATTAACGCAGACAGTTGAGGCTTGTATAATGAACTTAGCGGACATCGACATGTTATTTGGGAATGTAGTTCCGCAACCAATTTGGGCTAAAATTCGTAAAGAGAATCATCCAGTTGCCCTAGGTGGTGATTGGGCAGCTATCATTGCAGCGGATGGTCAGCAAATAGGTGGTGCCAAACCTGAACCTCTAATTGCTAATCTTATGATGCCCGCATTGCGCGTTAATTGGGACAAGTTGTCCGCATGCAGGCAGAAGAAAGACGAAAGTGTCTCCGACTTTTTCACGAGGTTCGAAGAGACTTTTGTAGATCATAGTGGTCAGGATATGAGCACAGAAGGAGGACAGAGACTGTTTGTCGATAAATTCGTACATAATTTGTTACCTGAGTTATGCAATAAATTAAAGGATTCCGAAAGTGCGTGGGCTGTCTCTACAACTGCGCAAATACTTGCAACTGCACAGTATTATGAAAATAGGGATAAAGAGGAGAAAGAGAAATCAGACAAGAAAACGAAAGATTTAAAGACTAAAGTTCTTTTGCAGCAGGCGTATCCGCCTCGCATGAATCAGACTAATACGCAACAAGGGTCATATCAAAGGACAGATTATAGTTCGCCGAGACCTCAATATCAGTGGAACCAGTGTGCGTACTGTAAGAAAGAGGGTCACTACAAAAATGAGTGTCCAATATTAGCGCAAAATAATGCAGCAGCAGCTCAGAGAGGTCGTGGTGGTTTTGTGCAGAATTCTAGAGGTCGAGGACGAGGTGCTATGCCCCCACAGACGAATGATCGCCCTTCCAATCACTTTGATCAGCGAAATGGACAGTCGTCCCAGCAAAATAGATCTCAACAATATCTTGTTGAAGACTATTGTGAAGTGGATGAGGGATTTCAACAAAATGGGTACTAGGACAGCCATGGACAGAGAGAGGGAGTAGTATCAGTTCCAGTGGATCAGAGTGGGCCTTATGTCGCAGTAGCAACATCAGGTGTAGTCGAACCGTTTCTGTTGGATACTGGTGCGGCAAAAAGTTCTATCATTCATGCGAAACTCCCTGGCTCACCTTTGTCCGGCTTAACAAATGTTTCTGTAGGTTTTTCAGGCGCCCCTGTTTACAACCCCATATCTGGTCCTTTGTCTATTTCTGTTGGACCGTGTCAATTGAAAGCACCCCTGATTTTGACGACAGGTTGTAATGAAAATCTGCTTGGTTTAGACTTGTTGAAACGACTATATGCGACATTGTACTGTTCTCCGGAAGGAGTACAGCTTACATTAGGTAAAAGAATCACCTCTCCGATGTACTTGTCAATGGATGCACTCCCGCCAGAGCTGCGTTCACTCCCTGATACTCTTTGGGCGACTAATGATGTAGGCCTTTTGGAAATACCACCATATGTAGTCACTTTAAAAGCAAATGTCAAATTTCCACGAATTCCTCAATATAAAATTTCTAGTGAAGGTGAGCGTGCACTTTTACTGATTGTACAAGATTTGATTAAGAAAGGTGTGGTTGAAGAAACTAGAGGTAATGTCTGTAACAGTCCTGTATTACCGATTTTGAAACGAACTGATCCTACAAAACCTCCAGTATATAGGTTTGTCATTGACCTCAGAGAAGTCAATAAGATTGTGGTCCCGCAGTTTCCTGTGGTTCCAGACATCACTGCCTTGTTAACATTGATTCCTGCTACAGCAACATGGTTTTCAGTCATTGACTTGAAAAATGCCTTTTTCAGCATTCCGATAGCCGAGGAAAGCAGAGATATTTTCGGCTTCTGTCTAGGAGGTCGAAGTTTCAGATTTAAACGCACTCCACAAGGCTATTGTGAGAGCCCATCTATTTACAGTCAAGCATTAAAAAGTCAGTTAGATTCTTTTGTGCTTCCTCAAGGTTCGGCCCTAGTGCAGTATGTAGATGATCTTCTAGTGGCTGCCGATGACAAGGAAACTTGCAAAGCAGCTACGATTTCGTTATTGCATCATTTGTCCAACTTGAATCACAAGGTGTCACCTTCGAAAATGCAATACTGTTGCCAAGAAGTGACCTACCTAGGTCATCTCTTGTCAAAGGAGGGAAGAAAGTTGACCCCAGAGAGAATAAAAGCAATTACACAGATGAGTGTTCCTCGCACACAGAGAGAAGTACGTGCCTTTTTAGGTATTACCTCTTACTGTAGACAGTGGATCCCAAATTTTTCTCTTTTAGCAAAACCGTTGGTAGCTTTGACTGGGAAAAATGTTCCGAGTCCGGTGCCATGGTCTGATGAATGTCAGGAGAGTTTTTCTGAGTTACGAAAAGCATTGTGTTCAGCTCCTGTATTGGGTACACCTGATTACAGTAAGCCATTCACGCTCTACGTTCAGGAGAGAGAAGGTTGCGCGTTGAGTGTTCTGACACAGAAGTTTGGTGATAAACAACGCCCTTGTGCGTATTTTTCATCAACATTGGATCCGGTAGCTAGAGCGTTACCTAGTTGTTTGAGAGCTACAGCGGCAGCTGCGGCTTCCATTCGACAATCTGCTGGGTTGGTGATGAACAACATGCTGGTGGTTATGGTTCCTCATGCAGTGGATACACTCATGAACCGAACCAAGACGCAACACCTTACCAGTGCGAGATTATCTGGCTACGAGCTGACACTACTAGCGAGTCATATTCAGATCAAAAGATGCAATGTATTGAATCCAGCAACGCTGTTGCCGACTAATCAAGAGTCGAGTGATTCCGAGCCCCATGATTGCTGTTTTAGAACCGAGGAAGAGACAAAAGGAAGAATTGATTTAAAAGACACTCCATTGTCAGATCCAGATGGTACGCTGTATGTGGACGGGTCATGTTTTAAATTGGAGAATGGTGATGTGACTGCTGCTTACGCAGTAACGACTTTGAGAACGATTGTGGAAACTGCAAGAGTGAGTCAGAATTCTGCCCAAGCTGCAGAATTAATAGCTCTAACAAGAGCGTGTGTTTTAGCTAAGGGAAAGAGAGTGAATGTGTTCACAGATAGTCAGTACGCATTTGGCGTGGCCCATAGTTTTGGCCGTTTGTGGAAAGAAAGAGGTTTCATTACGTCCCATGGGACTAAGATTCAACATGGTCAGCTAGTTAATGACCTGTTGGAATCTCTAACCTTGCCGACTGAAGTTGCGATTGTGAAGTGTAGTGCTCATAAAGCAATCACGGATGATGTTGGTTGTGGGAATGCTTTTGCTGATGAAACTGCTAAACAGACAGCTAGAAATATGATGAGTAGAATGTATGTTACTACGTCTGCAAGATGGATTTCCGAGTCTGGAATGTGTGAGGATACAGTGGAAAGTGTGAAAGAGATTCAGAAAGAGGCAACTGAGGAGGAAAAACGTGCATGGAAAGAAAGTACGGGCAAGTTGGATTCGAGTGGGTGTTGGATTGATTTGTCAGAACAACAGCGTTGGATGTTGCCTGATGCGTATGTACTTGCAGTGGTGACAATGGCGCATGGAGTAGCGCATATAAGTTCTAAAGGAATTTGTAAGATGTTAGCTCCGGTCTGGAAGAATGATGGGATCAGTAAATGTGCAGAGAGAGTGGTGAAAAACTGTATGGTATGCCTGATGCATAATCCTGGCAAGGGAACCCCAACTCCTGCTGGTCACTTCGCTCCTCCTTCCTGCCCTTTTGAAGTGATTCAGCTAGATTTCATACACATGGATCGCTGTAATAATCTAGAATACGTCCTGGTGGTAGTCTGTGCTTTTTCCAGATGGATCGAAGCATATCCACTAAAGGACAATACTGCCCTATCAACTGCCAAAATTCTTCTCAAAGAATATTTCCCTAGATATGGAATGCCACGGATTGTATGGTCAGATAACGGAAGTGAGTTTATAGGGAAAGTTATGCAGAGTGTGTGTGCCGGTCTGGGCATCAAACAGAAGTTCCACAGTGCAAACCACCCCCAGTCTGCTGGTTTAGTTCAGGGTTACAATGGCACCCTCAAATTAAAACTAGCTAAAATACAGGCATCCACGGGTTTATCCTGGCCAGACGCACTCCCCTTGGCTTTATTATCAACGAGAGCAACTGTACATTCTAGAGTGGGGCTTAGCCCCTATGAAATTGTTTTTGGTCGTCCGGCAAATATTTGGGGTGTGCCTAGGCCAAAGGAGTTTTGTTCTCTAGAATATCCTATGTTGATTGATTACCTTTACGACTTGACTGCTAAATTGAGTCTTATTCACCAACAGGTTTTCGATGCTTTGCCAAAGCCTCCGGAGAGTCCAGGGCATCAGCTGAAACCCGGCGACCACGTTGTGGTCAGAAACTTTGCGAGGACAAAGAACCTTCAACTGAAGTTTGTTGGCCCCTTCCAGGTACTGCTTGCGACGAGAACCGCTGTTCGTGTAGCTGGTCGCAAGCACTGGATTCATGCATCTCATGTCAAACGTGTACCTTTGCCACTTCCTTACGACGACTGGGTGAAGAAGGGAATTGGTGCCTCCGAATTTGAACACACGCCAAAGTTCATCCCTTTCAGCGATGCCGAATTGATTACCGACACTCCAAACTCTGACTCTCCACCTGAAAAGACTCCTCTGAACTCTGAACATTTGTCCTCTGCATCAGAAAAAACTCTGTCATCTGCGAACCTGAACACTGCAACAGCTACTAAGGATACGTTATTTGCCGATCAAACGGTTCCTGCAAAACAAAGATACAACCTACGATCTCGTAATATGGACAAATAAAGCAGGCAACTGCCCATTGTGATATTTTGAAATTTTGAACTTTTGCCTTCAGCCAGGAAGTTTGCTATTGTTTTATTGTTTTTAAAAATTGCCTTGCCGTCTGGGTAGCCGTAGGGTCGTGGCTGTGTGCCTAGTTGAATCTGCGGGGGTCAGACACAAGGTCGATCTTTCTGTTGGTTCTGGGAACTCCCAGGGCTGATAGAGGCATTTTCATCTACGTACACATCATCAGTGGTCGCGAGCGGATTGTAGAAGATGGAGCTTCCTGCGCTGCAACGAGAAAATGTGATTTATGTTCGCAGAAACAGACTTTACAAAATACTTCATAGTAAATGTTTCTTGATGCAATGTGCTATTACATTTTTAATTGTTTTGATAACGTTGGTGGGTGGAATCGTCTTTGGTATAAGTTTGATTTTTGTACCAGTAACTACTGTACCTCCCCTTGATCCTGCTACTTCTACTATTTCTTCTATACACTCTTTTCACTCGTTTCCCGAACATGAGCAAGCTCGACGCTCAGAATTCATCAACAACACTTTTGTACAGCTCTTGCACCAACACCAACTGGTAGTTAACATTACAGACTGCTGGGTGTGTGGCTTGATACCCCACACTATGGATAAAGGCATTCCCTACCTGGTTTTGCCTTTTAGCTACAATGGATCATTTCAGGCCCTTCAAACAATCTTTGCTTATGCCCTTGAAACCTATCCTCCGCGTCCACCACGTTCCACTAAATATAACTCTGCCAACAAAGCTTTAGTCCAGGGAATTATTGACATGATCAAGGACGTCAATAATACTCCATCTTACCCTAGAGACGAATTGCGAGTATATTTGAGTTGGAACTCTTCAGAGTATCGCCTTAGTTTGGGAGAAAGCAAGCGTAAAAGCTCAACTCCAATCTGGGTCGTACCTCACCGAGGTCAGGTCTGTTTGCAAGGTAATGGGAGAAACCCGAGAGCTCAGCTAGGGAGGAGTGAGTGCGTAGAGACTTACGTGTTTCCGGCTAACTCTTCCCCTGCTTTTCTTACTGCTAGGGGTACTTACTTCATCTGTCTAGACAGAGCGTATACATGGTTGCCTGCCGACTTTTCAGGATCATGCTATATTGCTCGATTATTGCCTCCAACATACACTGCATCATCTGACTACCACAAGACCAGAGTAGCAAGAGGTGTCTTCAGCAAGGAAGATACCGCTGGTCAGGAAGCTGGAGACTTCTTCAAAGGTTTCCTTCCGTTCTGGGGGCCTATGGCCAATAGTAGAAACATACGTCAGCTAACACGGGTAGTTGAATCTACTATTACCGAAACTGCTGGTGCCCTTAGCAATTTGACAGCTGAGCTTCAGGCGGATAGACTCATGACGTTGCAGAACCGTATGGTTCTAGACGTAATACTTGCAGATCGAGGTGGGGTATGCAGAATGATCCAATCGAGCTGCTGTGTCTTTATTCCTAATAATGCTCCAACAGTCTACGAGGCGATCTCGAAGTTACACAAGATTTCCGACTCTATACACGTAGACTAGGGAAACTGGTCCTTCATGGAGTGGTTTTGGACTCTGATATCAGCGTGGGGATGGAAGGTTCTGATGGTCATTGGTGTCATCTTAGTATTCCTATTCTCATGCTGCCTGATTATCCAGTGTGGTCCTGCTTTGTGTAGTCTCTGTGCTGCAACTTGTTTTAGAAAACCACCTGCGTTTGGAGAAAAGGCACGAGAGAGGATGATTATACAACAACATGTCACTGACCTGATGAGCATAGAACTAGACTCTGATATAGACTGAGTAATTGCCTATGTAAGGGCAAAAGGAGGGTCTGAGGTTCCGTGACAATTTGAACCCGTGTTTTCAATATTGTCGGAAATACATAATATTGGTATCAGCGAACCGCAAATGATCCATTTAGTATATCCTGGGGTTTTCGCTACGCTACGAGCAAGAGTACTCCTGTTACAAACACATTTCAGATCTACCCATGGCATCCATCTTAGATCATGGCAGCCATTTTGTGTTTCTTGCCCTCACATACGCAATAACCTCTGATCACTTCATTTCAATTAAGGACACGTAGCCTTAGCCGGAGATTCACCTCTTTCGTGACACGTGCACCTTAGACCAGAACACGCTGTAGCTGCATGACTCGACAAAGGCTGCCTCCTCTGCCCGAGGCCAGTCCTGCTAAACTGGTCTTCGCGTCCATTGTCCTGATCACGATTAGGCGGCCGAAGCCGGTAGCCTTGCCCATTTACAACCCACAAACATCTCTTATCCCACTTTTCTATCTTCCACACCTGGCTCCGTTCCTTTCTTTCTGAATCTTTATTAGGGGGAGGTGACGAAATTTACGATGAGGCGGTCCGGCTCTTGAATGCAATATTGACAAGGGATTGTGATGAACTAGTGGGAACCCCTCTTCGTAAATGTTTGGCATCAGATATTATCGACAGTTCCTGTATAACGCCAAATATTTATTGTTTAGGACACAAAGGTTTTGGGAATGTATTACATGTAAAGAATTTGCCTCCAGCTTAAAATTCAGTATATAAGGAGCAACCCTCTTTGTACAAATCGAACAGGCTCCTAGATACTGCCCATGCGTAGTTTCTGTGACTTCTGTGTCCCTGCAGTAATAAACCTTTGGTCTTTGACGCCACCATCGAGAAGCCCGTGTTTCTGTTTATTTGTGCACCAAGGCAGGTGGAACTCCGGGGTCTTCGGGTGTTGTTCCCTGACACCTCTGGACGGAACCAAAAAGTCCAGAACTCCAAGGCGACAACAGAGCATCTTCTGAAGAAGCCCTTATTACCTGATAGGTGTTTTCGTTTTGTGTACTGAGAGCAATACAATTTGAAACCAATATGAACTAATAGATCAGAGTAAGTAACAACGTAGTGGATTGGTTGCTCGCCGAAGAGTTTTGGGGCAAATTACGAGTGTAAGGTATGAATTCTAGCAGGGCAGCCTCAGACTCTTATCCTTCTGTGCTGATAAACGACGTATGGTGGTGAAACGTATCTTTTTGCAGCTCAACAGCATTCTGACTCTCGGACAATTGCAGCCTGCAGAGGCGCAACTAGAGTCAAATTTCGGGGGGGGGGGGTAAGAAACATTTTCGGGGGTGGAGGGGTCTGATTCTTCAACCAAAAGTCAGAGTGGAGCTGCGGGGACTCTAAGCAGGGGGGGGCATCAAAGCCTCATGAATGTAAAGCCCGGGATCATTTGCCGCCCCCCTCTCCTCAATATAAACATACATGCGGGGGCTGTAAAGGTGTTTAACCCTCCTGCTTAAGAGTAGAGGCACTGCTACCCAGGGTGGGGGGGGCGCACTAAGGGGGCTGGAGGAGCACCTCCCTCGCCGGGACGCGGATGTTTGGGAGTGTCTTTGTGGCCCCCCGATCGCGGCCCCGGCCTCCGTACCTGATTCCCCGGGGGCCTTCATGGCTCGACTCCTGGCTTTTCAATGTTTTATTGTCGCCTCTCTCTGAAGGACTGCTGAAATCTTAATATCTGCAAATGTTAAGTGGGCTTTTTCCAAGTCGGGGGGAAGGGGGGGAGTGGGGGGGTGTTGAGCTGAGGTTCCGCGGCAACGGACGATTGGAGAGGGTGGAAGAAGGGGAAATCGTGGACATGCTCCTGCACTTTCACAGGGTTAATGCCTAGAGCTGAAATGCTTCCGCTGCAGTGGGAGGCAAGGAGTCTTCTCTGCTGAAACCGAAAGCAAATGAACAGACAGTGCACTGCGCAGAGGAGACCCCTCTCACTGCAGCTGAAGCATTTCAGCTTGCGGCATTAACCCCGTCCTAGGAGGCAGGGCCGGACTGGCCATAGCAGGCAACGGGCAATCCCCCGGTGCGCCGCACGGGTGGGGGCCAGTTTTGTTACAGGGGCGTTTTTGCAGCATAGCTGCAAAATCGGCCCTGTACCAAAATCGGCCGAAAACCGGCCCCGGAAAAAACTTGGCGGCCCTCCAACCCCCCCAGTGGGGTGGGGGGGCCGGCCGAGCACTTTGCCACGGCCGATTGTGGTTCCCAGTCCGGCCCTGCTGGGAGGATTAGCTTTTGCCAGAACGGAGACAAAGTTTCTTTTACAATTAAACAGGCAGTAAATAATGTATTAGCATCCTAAACTGTATAAGCACTGGCAATTATATAGTACTTTTTTGCTTATGTGAGGGCTGAAGTGCTTTATGAGATACTCCTAGTCTTTTGTCTTCAGAGGTACCTTTGGGGCAGCAGCACTTGGGGGCCTTATTTATGAAAGCCTTGCGTCGCCGGTGCGTCACTTTTAAAATGAGGCCCTGGGTCTGCACAGAGAAGCTAAATTACACCATTTCAAGCCGGTATGTAAATATTTGGGGAATGTTTAACTTTCTATGAAATATTCCTGGACTGGAGTTCAACTATCGCATGAGCCTCACACGCAATTGTGAGGAATGTTGCGCTTGGGCTGCATTAGAAGAGCGCAGCAGCCACGCTGGAAAGTTACTAGTTTCTGTTATAATTATACAGCCAGGCGGCAACATCCACAGGGCTAAAAGGTCTTCAAGTTGCCAAAAGAAAAATGCCAGCCATGTGTTGCAGAAACAGCCTGCAAATTGCTTGTCTTGGCACTAAGGCCCAGATGTAGGTCGCCAAATACCGGTCGGTAACGGCCGATTTTGGCCGTTACTGACCGGTATTTGGGATTTGACATGTAGGTGGCCTTATATTTACAGAATCGGTATATTTACCGAATCGGTAAATCCAGATGTAGGTGGCACTTCAAACAGTGCCACAGGCCATTACCGATTTGTTATTTACCATGTAATACTATTGCATGGTAAATAACGAATTCCTGTGTACATGCACATCTGTGCATGTACACCTGTGCCATGTAGCACACATACATGCCCTAAGGGCATGTATGTGTGTCACTTGGCACACAAGGCAAAATCAGGGGTGCAACAGGGTGTCAAAGTGACACCCTGTTCCCCTTGACAATTCGGTATTTTTACTGAATCGGTATTTACCGATTCGGTAAATGACATTGATTCCTATGGGCCTCAAGGCCCATAGGAATCTATGGCAATTACCTAATCGGTAAATACCGATTCGGTAATTACCGAATCCTACAGAATGGGTAAAAAATACAGAATTTTTAACTACATCTCATTAACCGAATCTAGAATACCGAATAGGTAAAATTCGGTATTCTAGAGTCGGTAAATGAGAATTACCTACATCTAGCCGTAAATGTGGTTTATAAATAAAGAAGTATGTATTCATTTGTAATGTGACTTTTCTGTCTTTGTTCCTTTTAATTATCTGTCATCGATCTTTCAGGCAGCCCTAGAACACAATTTAAAGTGCTTTCTATGTATGTTTGCTGTTAGAAGTATACACAGATAAGTGCTGAAAATACAGCTTTAGGTGACTGCTTATTTTTGTCCTGCCTGGGACATCAAAATAATGAGCTGGCAACCCTAATCATGAAACTGGTAGTTTGTTGCAGGATCAGCACGTTATTTATTTCCTCCACCCTCGATCCCTGGTTAATGCCATACTAGCAATAGTTTAACTTATATGTAAAACCCTACGCCGCCATCGATAACATACTGACAAACTTCAAGTGTCTGGGAATGCACCCTACATTCAGACAACTCGCTCCTCATTCTTGCCCTTCACTTTCACACTCACTCTGAACTCACAGCAATCACAATCCACACACACTGATCACCATGCACTCACACCATTCACCCACTTACCCTGCACTCTGAGTGATCGCCATGCACTCACAGTGATCACTCAGCACTCACAATGCACTTGCACTGTTCACCCTGTACCTCACCCTGCAGTCACACGAGCACACTACTCACCCTGCACTCATGTGGCACTTAACTCACCTTTCCCCCCTCCCTGTTTACTGTGCAATCTTTCTCCCATAAGCCATCACTCGCCATGCATTCTTTTGTCCCACTCTACACTTACACCTGCACCCTAATTCATAGGGTCGCCTCACTCGCCCTGCAGTCACTCCTCTTCCCCCTTCTGAGCTGATAACATTACATCTCAAAAAGAATAACTATTTGCCACCATGAAGCTTTAAGCAGAGCCACTGGAAATATTCAGCAGAAGAGACCACATTATGTGTCAGATTTGACTAAATTATACAGCAAGAAAAGGTAAATTATGAGACGCAATGCGCCACATTTTGTGGTTAGCATTACTTCATTATTTTGTCATTTTAACTCAAGGTAACGCTGACAGAGGAAGTATTTCCCCTCATTAGTTCCAGTTTAACACCCAAATACAGCAGGAAGCGGCTAGAAGATTTCCAGTCAATCTTTGCAAAGGGCCTTCCCCTGCTCCGGAACAATTTGTCACGCTTCAAGTAACTTTTGTTCCGCCTGAGCTAAAATCACTTTTATTTTTTTTAATCTGCAGATTATGTAGCAAATGCAATAAACTGATAATTATGTGAAAAATGCTGCTGCTCCTGAAACTCATAAGTTCAGTGGCCCTGGTGTAAGTGACTCAATCATTTCATGGCTGGTAAGAAGGCTGGTTTCTTTAACTACCTACACTACCACCACGCCCTTCCCGAATAATAGCTGTGTGAGGACTCATAGTGTCACCTTTCAGGCAAAGGCTTCTCAAAGTCAGTATTAACCATCCAGGGGCAGTTTTTTGTGAAAGCTGTGTCCATGGGGTGGCAGGTAGAAGTTTAACATGTGTTTTCTGAACACCAGGACTCACTCCTAGCTTGCACTCCTTTGTATTTTCCTTAAATAATTACTCCATAGTTTTTTTGTTTGATTGTTTGCAAAATTTATTTTCATTTTCAAACTTTGTTAGTTAGCGAGTTTCTTTTCTCATATGACATTTCATTCTCTGTATCATATTATTTGCCAAATTTATGTATTAAACCCAATGCATTTCAAGCGATAACGCCCTTCGTCTGGGGATTTTCTTATCTGAAAACACGAATATATCCTCGTGAGTACACATGTAACATAAATTTACAACCATTAACAATGCACATTATCCATGATGATTCAATGTCTGTCGTGTTTTGAAAAACATAAATGCACCGTGAATTTGTGGGGATACTGGTGAACGTGACAGTGTTGCTATGTTACCTTACAGCCCGGTTTAAACAGAAGTGTCAGCATATCGGTACTGACCTTAAAATAGTTGTGGGTTGTGTTCCAAGCTGTGGAATCAAACAAAAGAAAGTATAATGGTAACCCGGTCGTTGTAATCAGTGTCTGGTTCTACTGATTAAACATATCAAAGGAGCCGTGTCCTTACCCGACGTTGAAGCTTGTTTCCTCTCCTCGCTAACTCGGCGTGCGTCACTCTCTACGCGCTGTTTCCCTAACTCTATGATATGTTCTGTGTCACGTGGTGTCGACAATGGGCCGGATCAAAACAGAGTGCGTCATTCCACACCATAAACATTTCAGACGTGGCAGGTAGAAGCCCAGCAGGGTTGCATTCAGACGCAGAGGCCTAATCCTCTCGAACCCTGGGGCCTCACAGCAATGGTCCAGGAGACTGAAAAAAAGGAGCGAGATTCATCGATGTTGTCAAAGAGAAGGCCCGGAATAGGAGCGGTGTGAGGACTCATAGTGTCAAAGAGAAGGCCCGGAATAGGAGCTGTGTGAGGACTCATAGTGTCAAAGACAAGGCCCGGAATAGGAGCTGTGTGAGGACTCATAGTGTCAAAGAGAAGGCCCGGAATAGGAGCTGTATGAGGACTCATAGTGTCAAAGAGAAGGCCCGGAATAGGAGCTGCGTGAGGACTCATAGTGTCCCCTTCTTTGGGGCGCGAGATTCATAGATATTGTCAAAGAGAAGGCTCAGAACAGGAGCTGTGCGAGGACTCATAGTGCCCCCTTCTTTGGGGCGCGAGATTCATCGCTATTGTCAAAGAGAAGGCCCGGAATAGGAGCTGTGTGAGGACTCATAGTGTCCCCTTCTTTGGGGCGCGAGATTCATAGATATTGTCAAAGAGAAGGCTCGGAACAGGAGCTGTGCGAGGACTCATAGTGTCCCCTTCTTTGGGGCGCGAGATTCATAGATATTGTCAAAGAGAAGGCCCGGAATAGGAGCTGCGTGAGGACTCATAGTGTCAAAGAGAAGGCCCGGAATAGGAGCTGCGTGAGGACTCATAGTGTCAAGGAGAAGGCCCGGAATAGGAGCTGTGTGAGGACTCATAGTGTCCCCTTCTTTGGGGCGCGAGATTCATCGATATTGTCAAAGAGAAGGCCCGGAATAGGAGCTGTAGAGGACTCATAGTGTCCCCTTCTTTGGGGAGCGAGATTCATCGATATTGTCAAAGAGAAGGCCGGAATAGGAGCGGTGTGAGGACTCATAGTGTCAAAGAGAAGGCCCGGAATAGGAGCTGTGTGAGGACTCATAGTGTCCCCTTCTTTGGGGAGCGAGATTCATAGATATTGTCAAAGAGAAGGCCCGGAATAGGAGCTGTGTGAGGACTCATAGTGTCCCCTTCTTTGGGGCGCGAGATTCATAGATATTGTCAAAGAGAAGGCCCGGAATAGGAGCTGCGTGAGGACTCATAGTGTCCCCTTCTTTGGGGCACGAGATTCATAGATATTGTCAAAGAGAAGGCCCGGAATAGGAGCTGTGTGAGGACTCATAGTGTCCCCTTCTTAGGGGCGCGAGATTCATCGATATTGTCAAAGAGAAGGCCCGGAATAGGAGCTGTGTGAGGACTCATAGTGTCCCCTGCTTTAGGGCGCGAGATTCATTGATATTGTCAAAGAGAAGGCCTGGAATAGGAGCTGTGTGAGGACTCATAGTGTCCCCTTCTTTGGGGCACGAGATTCATCGATATTGTCAAAGAGAAGGCCCGGAATAGGAGCTGCATGAGGACTCATAGTGTCCCCTTCTTTGGGGCGCGAGATTCATAGATATTGTCAAAGAGAAGGCCCGGAATAGGAGCTGTGTGAGGACTCATAGTGTCCCCTTCTTAGGGGCGCGAGATTCATCGATATTGTCAAAGAGAAGGCCCGGAATAGGAGCTGTGTGAGGACTCATAGTGTCCCCTGCTTAGGGGCGCGAGATTCATCGATATTGTCAAAGAGAAGGCCCGGAATAGGAGCTGTGTGAGGACTCATAGTGTCAAAGAGAAGGCCCGGAATAGGAGCTGTATGAGGACTCATAGTGTCAAAGAGAAGGCCCAGAATAGGAGCTGTGTGAGGACTCATAGTGTCAAAGAGAAGGCCCGGAATAGGAGCTGTGTGAGGACTCATGGTGTCCCCTTCTTTGGGGCGCGAGATTCATCGATATTGTCAAAGAGAAGGCCCGGAATAGGAGCTGTAGAGGACTCATAGTGTCCCCTTCTTTGGGGAGCGAGATTCATCGATATTGTCAAAGAGAAGGCCCGGAATAGGAGCGGTGTGAGGACTCATAGTGTCAAAGAGAAGGCCCGGAATAGGAGCTGTGTGAGGACTCATAGTGTCAAAGAGAAGGCCCAGAATAGGAGCTGTGTGAGGACTCATAGTGTCAAAGAGAAGGCCCGGAATAGGAGCTGTATGAGGACTCATAGTGTCAAAGAGAAGGCCCGGAATAGGAGCTGTGTGAGGACTCATAGTGTCAAAGAGAAGGCCCGGAATAGGAGCTGCGTGAGGACTCATAGTGTCCCCTGCTTAGGGGCGCGAGATTCATCGATATTGTCAAAGAGAAGGCCCGGAATAGGAGCGGTGTGAGGACTCATAGTGTCAAAGAGAAGGCCCGGAATAGGAGCTGTGTGAGGACTCATAGTGTCAAAGAGAAGGCCCAGAATAGGAGCTGTGTGAGGACTCATAGTGTCAAAGAGAAGGCCCGGAATAGGAGCTGTATGAGGACTCATAGTGTCAAAGAGAAGGCCCGGAATAGGAGCTGCGTGAGGACTCATAGTGTCAAGGAGAAGGCCCGGAATAGGAGCTGTGTGAGGACTCCTAGTGTCCCCTTCTTTGGGGCGCGAGATTCATCGATATTGTCAAAGAGAAGGCCCGGAATAGGAGCTGTGTGAGGACTCATAGTGTCAAAGAGAAGGCCCGGAATAGGAGCTGTATGTGGACTCATAGTGTCAAAGTGAAGGCCCAGAATAGGAGCTGTGTGAGGACTCATAGTGTCAAAGAGAAGGCCCGGAATAGGAGCTGTGTGAGGACTCATAGTGTCAAAGAGAAGGCCCGGAATAGGAGCTGTGTGAGGACTCATAGTGTCCCCTTCTTTGGGGAGCGAGATTCATAGATATTGTCAAAGAGAAGGCCCGGAATAGGAGCTGTGTGAGGACTCATAGTGTCCCCTTCTTTGGGGCGCGAGATTCATAGATATTGTCAAAGAGAAGGCCCGGAATAGGAGCTGCGTGAGGACTCATAGTGTCCCCTTCTTTGGGGCACGAGATTCATAGATATTGTCAAAGAGAAGGCCCTGAATAGGAGCTGTGTGAGGACTCATAGTGTCCCCTTCTTAGGGGCGCGAGATTCATCGATATTGTCAAAGAGAAGGCCCGGAATAGGAGCTGTGTGAGGACTCATAGTGTCCCCTGCTTTGGGGCGCGAGATTCATCGATATTGTCAAAGAGAAGGCCTGGAATAGGAGCTGTGTGAGGACTCATAGTGTCCCCTTCTTTGGGGCACGAGATTCATCAATATTGTCAAAGAGAAGGCCCGGAATAGGAGCTGCGTGAGGACTCATAGTGTCCCCTTCTTTGGGGCGCGAGATTCATAGATATTGTCAAAGAGAAGGCCCGGAATAGGAGCTGTGTGAGGACTCATAGTGTCCCCTTCTTAGGGGCGCGAGATTCATCGATATTGTCAAAGAGAAGGCCCCGAATAGGAGCTGTGTGAGGACTCATAGTGTCCCCTGCTTAGGGGCGCGAGATTCATCGATATTGTCAAAGAGAAGGCCCGGAATAGGAGCTGTGTGAGGACTCATAGTGTCAAAGAGAAGGCCCGGAATATGAGCTGTATGAGGACTCATAGTGTCAAAGAGAAGGCCCAGAATAGGAGCTGTGTGAGGACTCATAGTGTCAAAGAGAAGGCCCGGAATAGGAGCTGTATGAGGACTCATAGTGTCAAAGAGAACGCCCGGAATAGGAGCTGTGTGAGGACTCATAGTGTCAAAGAGAAGGCCCGGAATAGGAGCTGCGTGAGGACTCATAGTGTCAAGGAGAAGGCCCGGAATAGGAGCTGTGTGAGGACTCCTAGTGTCCCCTTCTTTGGGGCTCGAGATTCATCGATATTGTCAAAGAGAAGGCCCGGAATAGGAGCTGTAGAGGACTCATAGTGTCCCCTTCTTTGGGGAGCGAGATTCATCGATATTGTCAAAGAGAAGGCCCGGAATAGGAGCGGTGTGAGGACTCATAGTGTCAAAGAGAAGGCCCGGAATAGGAGCTGTGTGAGGACTCATAGTGTCCCCTTCTTTGGGGAGCGAGATTCATAGATATTGTCAAAGAGAAGGCCCGGAATAGGAGCTGTGTGAGGACTCATAGTGTCCCCTTCTTTGGGGCGCGAGATTCATAGATATTGTCAAAGAGAAGGCCCGGAATAGGAGCTGCGTGAGGACTCATAGTGTCCCCTTCTTTGGGGCACGAGATTCATAGATATTGTCAAAGAGAAGGCCCGGAATAGGAGCTGTGTGAGGACTCATAGTGTCCCCTTCTTCGGGGCGCGAGATTCATCGATATTGTCAAAGAGAAGGCCCGGAATAGGAGCTGTGTGAGGACTCATAGTGTCCCCTGTTTTGGGGCGCGAGATTCATCGATATTGTCAAAGAGAAGGCCTGGAATAGGAGCTGTGTGAGGTCTCATAGTGTCCCCTTCTTTGGGGCACGAGATTCATCGATATTGTCAAAGAGAAGGCCCGGAATAGGAGCTGCGTGAGGACTCATAGTGTCCCCTTCTTTGGGGCGCGAGATTCATAGATATTGTCAAAGATAAGGCCCGGAATAGGAGCTGTGTGAGGACTCATAGTGTCCCCTTCTTAGGGGCGCGAGATTCATCTATATTGTCAAAGAGAAGGCCCCGAATAGGAGCTGTGTGAGGACTCATAGTGTCCCCTGCTTAGGGGCGCGAGATTCATCGATATTATCAAAGAGAAGGCCCGGAATAGGAGCTGTGTGAGGACTCATAGTGTCAAAGAGAAGGCCCGGAATAGGAGCTGTATGAGGACTCATGGTGTCCCCTTCTTTGGGGCGCGAGATTCATTGATATTGTCAAAGAGAAGGCCCGGAATAGGAGCTGTAGAGGACTCATAGTGTCCCCTTCTTTGGGGAGCGAGATTCATCGATATTATCAAAGAGAAGGCCCGGAATAGGAGCTGTGTGAGGACTCATAGTGTCAAAGAGAAGGCCCGGAATAGGAGCTGTGTGAGGACTCATGGTGTCCCCTTCTTTGGGGCGCGAGATTCATTGATATTGTCAAAGAGAAGGCCCGGAATAGGAGCTGTAGAGGACTCATAGTGTCCCCTTCTTTGGGGAGCGAGATTCATCGATATTGTCAAAGAGAAGGCCCGGAATAGGAGCGGTGTGAGGACTCATAGTGTCAAAGAGAAGGCCCGGAATAGGAGCTGTGTGAGGACTCATAGTGTCAAAGAGAAGGCCCAGAATAGGAGCTGTGTGAGGACTCATAGTGTCAAAGAGAAGGCCCGGAATAGGAGCTGTATGAGGACTCATAGTGTCAAAGAGAAGGCCCGGAATAGGAGCTGTGTGAGGACTCATAGTGTCCCCTGCTTAGGGGCGCGAGATTCATCGATATTGTCAAAGAGAAGGCCCGGAATAGGAGCTGTGTGAGGACTCATAGTGTCAAAGAGAAGGTCCGGAATAGGAGCTGTATGAGGACTCATAGTGTCAAAGAGAAGGCCCGGAATAGGAGCTGCGTGAGGACTCATAGTGTCAAGGAAAAGGCCCGGAATAGGAGCTGTGTGAGGACTCATAGTGTCCCCTTCTTTGGGGTGCGAGATTCATTGATATTGTCAAAGAGAAGGCCCGGAATAGGAGCTGTAGAGGACTCATAGTGTCCCCTTCTTTGGGGAGCGAGATTCATCGATATTGTCAAAGAGAAGGCCCGGAATAGGAGCGGTGTGAGGACTCATAGTGTCAAAGAGAAGGCCCGGAATAGGAGCTGTGTGAGGACTCATAGTGTCCCCTTCTTTGGGGAGCGAGATTCATAGATATTGTCAAAGAGAAGGCCCGGAATAGGAGCTGTGTGAGGACTCATAGTGTCCCCTTCTTTGGGGCGCGAGATTCATAGATATTGTCAAAGAGAAGGCCCGGAATAGGAGCTGCGTGAGGACTCATAGTGTCCCCTTCTTTGGGGCACGAGATTCATAGATATTGTCAAAGAGAAGGCCCTGAATAGGAGCTGTGTGAGGACTCATAGTGTCCCCTTCTTAGGGGCGCGAGATTCATCGATATTGTCAAAGAGAAGGCCCGGAATAGGAGCTGTGTGAGGACTCATAGTGTCCCCTGCTTTGGGGCGCGAGATTCATCGATATTGTCAAAGAGAAGGCCTGGAATAGGAGCTGTGTGAGGACTCATAGTGTCCCGTTCTTTGGGGCACGAGATTCATCAATATTGTCAAAGAGAAGGCCCGGAGTAGGAGCTGCGTGAGGACTCATAGTGTCCCCTTCTTTGGGGCGCGAGATTCATAGATATTGTCAAAGAGAAGGCCCGGAATAGGAGCTGTGTGAGGACTCATAGTGTCCCCTTCTTAGGGGCGCGAGATTCATCGATATTGTCAAAGAGAAGGCCCCGAATAGGAGCTGTGTGAGGACTCATAGTGTCCCCTGCTTAGCTGCGCGAGATTCATCGATATTGTCAAAGAGAAGGCCCGGAATAGGAGCTGTGTGAGGACTCATAGTGTCAAAGAGAAGGCCCAGATTAGGAGCTGTGTGAGGACTCATAGTGTCAAAGAGAAGGCCCGGAATAGGAGCTGTGTGAGGACTCATAGTGTCCCCTTCTTTGGGGCGCGAGATTCATCGATATTGTCAAAGAGAAGGCCCGGAATAGGAGCTGTAGAGGACTTATAGTGTCCCCTTCTTTGGGGAGCGAGATTCATCGATATTGTCAAAGAGAAGGCCCGGAATAGGAGCGGTGTGAGGACTCATAGTGTCAAAGAGAAGGCCCGGAATAGGAGCTGTGTGAGGACTCATAGTGTCAAAGAGAAGGCCCGGAATAGGAGCTGTATGAGGACTCATAGTGTCAAAGAGAAGGCCCGGAATAGGAGCTGTGTGAGGACTCATAGTGTCAAAGAGAAGGCCCGGAATAGGAGCTGCGTGAGGACTCATAGTGTCCCCTGCTTTGGGGCCCGAGATTCATCGATATTGTCAAAGAGAAGGCCCGGAATAGGAGCTGTGTGAGGACTCATAGTGTCCCCTTCTTTGGGGCGCGAGATTCATCCATATTGTCAAAGAGAAGGCCCGGAATAGGAGCTGTAGAGGACTCATAGTGTTCCCTTCTTTGGGGAGCGAGATTCATCGATATTGTCAAAGAGAATGCCCGGAATAGGAGCGGTGTGAGGACTCATAGTGTCAAAGAGAAGGCCCGGAATAGGAGCGGTGTGAGGACTCATAGTGTCAAAGAGAAGGCCCGGAATAGGAGCTGTGTGAGGACTCATAGTGTCAAAGAGAAGGCCCGGAATAGGAGCTGTGTGAGGACTCATAGTGTCAAAGAGAAGGCCCGGAATAGGAGCTGTGTGAGGACTCACAGTGTCAAAGAGAAGGCCCGGAATAAGAGCTGTGTGAGGACTCATAGTGTGAAAGAGAAGGCCCAGAATAGGAGCTGTGTGAGGACTCATAGTGTCAAAGACAAGGCCCGGAATAGGAGCTGCGTGAGGACTCATAGTGTCCCCTGCTTTGGGGAGCGAGATTCATCGATATTGTCAAAGAGAAGGCCCAGAATAGGAGCGGTGTGAGGACTCATAGTGTCAAAGAGAAGGCCCGGAATAGGAGCTGTGTGAGGACTCATAGTGTCAAAGAGAAGGCCCAGAATAGGAGCTGTGTGAGGACTCATAGTGTCAAAGAGAAGGCCCGGAATAGGAGCTGTATGAGGACTCATAGTGTCAAAGAGAAGGCCCGGAATAGGAGCTGTGTGAGGACTCATAGTGTCCCCTTCTTTGGGGCGCGAGATTCATAGATATTGTCAAAGAGAAGGCTCGGAACAGGAGCTGTGCGAGGACTCATAGTGTCCCCTTCTTTGGGGCGCGAGATTCATAGATATTGTCAAAGAGAAGGCCCGGAATAGGAGCTGCGTGAGGACTCATTGTGTCAAAGAGAAGGCCCGGAATAGGAGCTGCGTGAGGACTCATAGTGTCAAGGAGAAGGCCCGGAATAGGAGCTGTGTGAGGACTCATAGTGTCCCCTTCTTTGGGGCGCGAAATTCATCGATATTGTCAAAGAGAAGGCCCGGAATAGGAGCTGTAGAGGACTCATAGTGTCCCCTTCTTTGGGGAGCGAGATTCATCGATATTGTCAAAGAGAAGGCCGGAATAGGAGCGGTGTGAGGACTCATAGTGTCAAAGAGAAGGCCCGGAATAGGAGCTGTGTGAGGACTCATAGTGTCCCCTTCTTTGGGGAGCGAGATTCATAGATATTGTCAAAGAGAAGGCCCGGAATAGGAGCTGTGTGAGGACTCATAGTGTCCCCTTCTTTGGGGCGCGAGATTCATAGATATTGTCAAAGAGAAGGCCCGGAATAGGAGCTGCGTGAGGACTCATAGTGTCCCCTTCTTTGGGGCACGAGATTCATAGATATTGTCAAAGAGAAGGCCCGGAATAGGAGCTGTGTGAGGACTCATAGTATCCCCTTCTTAGGGGCGCGAGATTCATCGATATTGTCAAAGAGAAGGCCCGGAATAGGAGCTGTGTGAGGACTCATAGTGTCCCCTGCTTTAGGGCGCGAGATTCATTGATATTGTCAAAGAGAAGGCCTGGAATAGGAGCTGTGTGAGGACTCATAGTGTCCCCTTCTTTGGGGCACGAGATTCATCGATATTGTCAAAGAGAAGGCCCGGAATAGGAGCTGCATGAGGACTCATAGTGTCCCCTGCTTAGGGGCGCGAGATTCATCAATATTGTCAAAGAAAAGGCCCGGAATAGCAGCTGTGTGAGGACTCATAGTGTCAAAGAGAAGGCCCGGAATAGGAGCTGTATGAGGACTCATAGTGTCAAAGAGAAGGCCCAGAATAGGAGCTGTGTGAGGACTCATAGTGTCAAAGAGAAGGCCCGGAATAGGAGCTGTGTGAGGACTCATGGTGTCCCCTTCTTTGGGGCGCGAGATTCATCGATATTGTCAAAGAGAAGGCCCGGAATAGGAGCTGTAGAGGACTCATAGTGTCCCCTTCTTTGGGGAGCGAGATTCATCGATATTGTCAAAGAGAAGGCCCGGAATAGGAGCGGTGTGAGGACTCATAGTGTCAAAGAGAAGGCCCGGAATAGGAGCTGTGTGAGGACTCATAGTGTCAAAGAGAAGGCCCAGAATAGGAGCTGTGTGAGGACTCATAGTGTCAAAGAGAAGGCCCGGAATAGGAGCTGTATGAGGACTCATAGTGTCAAAGAGAAGGCCCGGAATAGGAGCTGTGTGAGGACTCATAGTGTCAAAGAGAAGGCCCGGAATAGGAGCTGCGTGAGGACTCATAGTGTCCCCTGCTTAGGGGCGCGAGATTCATCGATATTGTCAAAGAGAAGGCCCGGAATAGGAGCGGTGTGAGGACTCATAGTGTCAAAGAGAAGGCCCGGAATAGGAGCTGTGTGAGGACTCATAGTGTCAAAGAGAAGGCCCAGAATAGGAGCTGTGTGAGGACTCATAGTGTCAAAGAGAAGGCCCGGAATAGGAGCTGTATGAGGACTCATAGTGTCAAAGAGAAGGCCCGGAATAGGAGCTGCGTGAGGACTCATAGTGTCAAGGAGAAGGCCCGGAATAGGAGCTGTGTGAGGACTCCTAGTGTCCCCTTCTTTGGGGCGCGAGATTCATCGATATTGTCAAAGAGAAGGCCCGGAATAGGAGCTGTGTGAGGACTCATAGTGTCAAAGAGAAGGCCCGGAATAGGAGCTGTATGAGGACTCATAGTGTCAAAGTGAAGGCCCAGAATAGGAGCTGTGTGAGGACTCATAGTGTCAAAGAGAAGGCCCGGAATAGGAGCTGTGTGAGGACTCATAGTGTCAAAGAGAAGGCCCGGAATAGGAGCTGTGTGAGGACTCATAGTGTCCCCTTCTTTGGGGAGCGAGATTCATAGATATTGTCAAAGAGAAGGCCCGGAATAGGAGCTGTGTGAGGACTCATAGTGTCCCCTTCTTTGGGGCGCGAGATTCATAGATATTGTCAAAGAGAAGGCCCGGAATAGGAGCTGCGTGAGGACTCATAGTGTCCCCTTCTTTGGGGCACGAGATTCATAGATATTGTCAAAGAGAAGGCCCTGAATAGGAGCTGTGTGAGGACTCATAGTGTCCCCTTCTTAGGGGCGCGAGATTCATCGATATTGTCAAAGAGAAGGCCCGGAATAGGAGCTGTGTGAGGACTCATAGTGTCCCCTGCTTTGGGGCGCGAGATTCATCGATATTGTCAAAGAGAAGGCCTGGAATAGGAGCTGTGTGAGGACTCATAGTGTCCCCTTCTTTGGGGCACGAGATTCATCAATATTGTCAAAGAGAAGGCCCGGAATAGGAGCTGCGTGAGGACTCATAGTGTCCCCTTCTTTGGGGCGCGAGATTCATAGATATTGTCAAAGAGAAGGCCCGGAATAGGAGCTGTGTGAGGACTCATAGTGTCCCCTTCTTAGGGGCGCGAGATTCATCGATATTGTCAAAGAGAAGGCCCCGAATAGGAGCTGTGTGAGGACTCATAGTGTCCCCTGCTTAGGGGCGCGAGATTCATCGATATTGTCAAAGAGAAGGCCCGGAATAGGAGCTGTGTGAGGACTCATAGTGTCAAAGAGAAGGCCCGGAATATGAGCTGTATGAGGACTCATAGTGTCAAAGAGAAGGCCCAGAATAGGAGCTGTGTGAGGACTCATAGTGTCAAAGAGAAGGCCCGGAATAGGAGCTGTATGAGGACTCATAGTGTCAAAGAGAACGCCCGGAATAGGAGCTGTGTGAGGACTCATAGTGTCAAAGAGAAGGCCCGGAATAGGAGCTGCGTGAGGACTCATAGTGTCAAGGAGAAGGCCCGGAATAGGAGCTGCGTGAGGACTCCTAGTGTCCCCTTCTTTGGGGCTCGAGATTCATCGATATTGTCAAAGAGAAGGCCCGGAATAGGAGCTGTGTGAGGACTCATAGTGTCCCCTTCTTTGGGGAGCGAGATTCATAGATATTGTCAAAGAGAAGGCCCGGAATAGGAGCTGTGTGAGGACTCATAGTGTCCCCTTCTTTGGGGCGCGAGATTCATAGATATTGTCAAAGAGAAGGCCCGGAATAGGAGCTGCGTGAGGACTCATAGTGTCCCCTTCTTTGGGGCACGAGATTCATAGATATTGTCAAAGAGAAGGCCCGGAATAGGAGCTGTGTGAGGACTCATAGTGTCCCCTTCTTCGGGGCGCGAGATTCATCGATATTGTCAAAGAGAAGGCCCGGAATAGGAGCTGTGTGAGGACTCATAGTGTCCCCTGTTTTGGGGCGCGAGATTCATCGATATTGTCAAAGAGAAGGCCTGGAATAGGAGCTGTGTGAGGTCTCATAGTGTCCCCTTCTTTGGGGCACGAGATTCATCGATATTGTCAAAGAGAAGGCCCGGAATAGGAGCTGTGTGAGGACTCATAGTGTCCCCTGTTTTGGGGCGCGAGATTCATCGATATTGTCAAAGAGAAGGCCTGGAATAGTAGCTGTGTGAGGTCTCATAGTGTCCCCTTCTTTGGGGCACGAGATTCATCGATATTGTCAAAGAGAAGGCCCGGAATAGGAGCTGCGTGAGGACTCATAGTGTCCCCTTCTTTGGGGAGCGAGATTCATCGATATTGTCAAAGAGAAGGCCCGGAATAGGAGCGGTGTGAGGACTCATAGTGTCAAAGAGAAGGCCCGGAATAGGAGCTGTGTGAGGACTCATAGTGTCCCCTTCTTTGGGGAGCGAGATTCATAGATATTGTCAAAGAGAAGGCCCGGAATAGGAGCTGTGTGAGGACTCATAGTGTCCCCTTCTTTGGGGCGCGAGATTCATAGATATTGTCAAAGAGAAGGCCCGGAATAGGAGCTGCGTGAGGACTCATAGTGTCCCCTTCTTTGGGGCACGAGATTCATAGATATTGTCAAAGAGAAGGCCCGGAATAGGAGCTGTGTGAGGACTCATAGTGTCCCCTTCTTCGGGGCGCGAGATTCATCGATATTGTCAAAGAGAAGGCCCGGAATAGGAGCTGTGTGAGGACTCATAGTGTCCCCTGTTTTGGGGCGCGAGATTCATCGATATTGTCAAAGAGAAGGCCTGGAATAGGAGCTGTGTGAGGTCTCATAGTGTCCCCTTCTTTGGGGCACGAGATTCATCGATATTGTCAAAGAGAAGGCCCGGAATAGGAGCTGCGTGAGGACTCATAGTGTCCCCTTCTTTGGGGCGCGAGATTCATAGATATTGTCAAAGATAAGGCCCGGAATAGGAGCTGTGTGAGGACTCATAGTGTCCCCTTCTTAGGGGCGCGAGATTCATCTATATTGTCAAAGAGAAGGCCCCGAATAGGAGCTGTGTGAGGACTCATAGTGTCCCCTGCTTAGGGGCGCGAGATTCATCGATATTATCAAAGAGAAGGCCCGGAATAGGAGCTGTGTGAGGACTCATAGTGTCAAAGAGAAGGCCCGGAATAGGAGCTGTATGAGGACTCATGGTGTCCCCTTCTTTGGGGCGCGAGATTCATTGATATTGTCAAAGAGAAGGCCCGGAATAGGAGCTGTAGAGGACTCATAGTGTCCCCTTCTTTGGGGAGCGAGATTCATCGATATTATCAAAGAGAAGGCCCGGAATAGGAGCTGTGTGAGGACTCATAGTGTCAAAGAGAAGGCCCGGAATAGGAGCTGTGTGAGGACTCATGGTGTCCCCTTCTTTGGGGCGCGAGATTCATTGATATTGTCAAAGAGAAGGCCCGGAATAGGAGCTGTAGAGGACTCATAGTGTCCCCTTCTTTGGGGAGCGAGATTCATCGATATTGTCAAAGAGAAGGCCCGGAATAGGAGCGGTGTGAGGACTCATAGTGTCAAAGAGAAGGCCCGGAATAGGAGCTGTGTGAGGACTCATAGTGTCAAAGAGAAGGCCCAGAATAGGAGCTGTGTGAGGACTCATAGTGTCAAAGAGAAGGCCTGGAATAGGAGCTGTATGAGGACTCATAGTGTCAAAGAGAAGGCCCGGAATAGGAGCTGTGTGAGGACTCATAGTGTCCCCTGCTTAGGGGCGCGAGATTCATCGATATTGTCAAAGAGAAGGCCCGGAATAGGAGCTGTGTGAGGACTCATAGTGTCAAAGAGAAGGTCCGGAATAGGAGCTGTATGAGGACTCATAGTGTCAAAGAGAAGGCCCGGAATAGGAGCTGCGTGAGGACTCATAGTGTCAAGGAAAAGGCCCGGAATAGGAGCTGTGTGAGGACTCATAGTGTCAAAGAGAAGGCCCGGAATAGGAGCTGTATGAGGACTCATGGTGTCCCCTTCTTTGGGGCGCGAGATTCATTGATATTGTCAAAGAGAAGGCCCGGAATAGGAGCTGTAGAGGACTCATAGTGTCCCCTTCTTTGGGGTGCGAGATTCATCGATATTGTCAAAGAGAAGGCCCGGAATAGGAGCTGTAGAGGACTCATAGTGTCCCCTTCTTTGGGGAGCGAGATTCATCGATATTGTCAAAGAGAAGGCCCGGAATAGGAGCGGTGTGAGGACTCATAGTGTCAAAGAGAAGGCCCGGAATAGGAGCTGTGTGAGGACTCATAGTGTCCCCTTCTTTGGGGAGCGAGATTCATAGATATTGTCAAAGAGAAGGCCCGGAATAGGAGCTGTGTGAGGACTCATAGTGTCCCCTTCTTTGGGGCGCGAGATTCATAGATATTGTCAAAGAGAAGGCCCGGAATAGGAGCTGCGTGAGGACTCATAGTGTCCCCTTCTTTGGGGCACGAGATTCATAGATATTGTCAAAGAGAAGGCCCTGAATAGGAGCTGTGTGAGGACTCATAGTGTCCCCTTCTTAGGGGCGCGAGATTCATCGATATTGTCAAAGAGAAGGCCCGGAATAGGAGCTGTGTGAGGACTCATAGTGTCCCCTGCTTTGGGGCGCGAGATTCATCGATATTGTCAAAGAGAAGGCCTGGAATAGGAGCTGTGTGAGGACTCATAGTGTCCCCTTCTTTGGGGCATGAGATTCATCAATATTGTCAAAGAGAAGGCCCGGAGTAGGAGCTGCGTGAGGACTCATAGTGTCCCCTTCTTTGGGGCGCGAGATTCATAGATATTGTCAAAGAGAAGGCCCGGAATAGGAGCTGTGTGAGGACTCATAGTGTCCCCTTCTTAGGGGCGCGAGATTCATCGATATTGTCAAAGAGAAGGCCCCGAATAGGAGCTGTGTGAGGACTCATAGTGTCCCCTGCTTAGCTGCGCGAGATTCATCGATATTGTCAAAGAGAAGGCCCGGAATAGGAGCTGTGTGAGGACTCATAGTGTCAAAGAGAAGGCCCAGATTAGGAGCTGTGTGAGGACTCATAGTGTCAAAGAGAAGGCCCGGAATAGGAGCTGTGTGAGGACTCATAGTGTCCCCTTCTTTGGGGCGCGAGATTCATCGATATTGTCAAAGAGAAGGCCCGGAATAGGAGCTGTAGAGGACTTATAGTGTCCCCTTCTTTGGGGAGCGAGATTCATCGATATTGTCAAAGAGAAGGCCCGGAATAGGAGCGGTGTGAGGACTCATAGTGTCAAAGAGAAGGCCCGGAATAGGAGCTGTGTGAGGACTCATAGTGTCAAAGAGAAGGCCCGGAATAGGAGCTGTATGAGGACTCATAGTGTCAAAGAGAAGGCCCGGAATAGGAGCTGTGTGAGGACTCATAGTGTCAAAGAGAAGGCCCGGAATAGGAGCTGCGTGAGGACTCATAGTGTCCCCTGCTTTGGGGCCCGAGATTCATCGATATTGTCAAAGAGAAGGCCCGGAATAGGAGCTGTGTGAGGACTCATAGTGTCCCCTTCTTTGGGGCGCGAGATTCATCCATATTGTCAAAGAGAAGGCCCGGAATAGGAGCTGTAGAGGACTCATAGTGTTCCCTTCTTTGGGGAGCGAGATTCATCGATATTGTCAAAGAGAATGCCCGGAATAGGAGCGGTGTGAGGACTCATAGTGTCAAAGAGAAGGCCCGGAATAGGAGCGGTGTGAGGACTCATAGTGTCAAAGAGAAGGCCCGGAATAGGAGCTGTGTGAGGACTCATAGTGTCAAAGAGAAGGCCCGGAATAGGAGCTGTGTGAGGACTCATAGTGTCAAAGAGAAGGCCCGGAATAGGAGCTGTGTGAGGACTCACAGTGTCAAAGAGAAGGCCCGGAATAAGAGCTGTGTGAGGACTCATAGTGTGAAAGAGAAGGCCCAGAATAGGAGCTGTGTGAGGACTCATAGTGTCAAAGACAAGGCCCGGAATAGGAGCTGCGTGAGGACTCATAGTGTCCCCTGCTTTGGGGAGCGAGATTCATCGATATTGTCAAAGAGAAGGCCCAGAATAGGAGCGGTGTGAGGACTCATAGTGTCAAAGAGAAGGCCCGGAATAGGAGCTGTGTGAGGACTCATAGTGTCAAAGAGAAGGCCCAGAATAGGAGCTGTGTGAGGACTCATAGTGTCAAAGAGAAGGCCCGGAATAGGAGCTGTATGAGGACTCATAGTGTCAAAGAGAAGGCCCGGAATAGGAGCTGTGTGAGGACTCATAGTGTCAAATAGGAGCTGCGTGAGGACTCATAGTGTCCCCTGCTTTGGGGCGCGAGATTCATCGATATTGTCAAAGAGAAGGCCCGGAATAGGAGCTGTGTGAGGACTCATAGTGTCCCCTTCTTTGGGGCGCGAGATTCATCCATATTGTCAAAGAGAAGGCCCGGAATAGGAGCTGTAGAGGACTCATAGTGTTCCCTTCTTTGGGGAGCGAGATTCATCGATATTGTCAAAGAGAATGCCCGGAATAGGAGCGGTGTGAGGACTCATAGTGTCAAAGAGAAGGCCCGGAATAGGAGCGGTGTGAGGACTCATAGTGTCAAAGAGAAGGCCCGGAATAGGAGCTGTGTGAGGACTCATAGTGTCAAAGAGAAGGCCCGGAATAGGAGCTGTGTGAGGACTCATAGTGTCAAAGAGAAGGCCCGGAATAGGAGCTGTGTGAGGACTCATAGTGTCAAAGAGAAGGCCCAGAATAGGAGCTGTGTGAGGACTCATAGTGTCAAAGACAAGGCCCGGAATAGGAGCTGCGTGAGGACTCATAGTGTCCCCTGCTTTGGGGAGCGAGATTCATCGATATTGTCAAAGAGAAGGCCCAGAATTGGAGCGGTGTGAGGACTCATAGTGTCAAAGAGAAGGCCCGGAATAGGAGCTGTGTGAGGACTCATAGTGTCAAAGAGAAGGCCCAGAATAGGAGCTGTGTGAGGACTCATAGTGTCAAAGAGAAGGCCCGGAATAGGAGCTGTATGAGGACTCATAGTGTCAAAGAGAAGGCCCGGAATAGGAGCTGTGTGAGGACTCATAGTGTCAAATAGGAGCTGCGTGAGGACTCATAGTGTCCCCTGCTTTGGGGCGCGAGATTCATCGATATTGTCAAAGAGAAGGCCCGGAATAGGAGCTGTGTGAGGACTTATAGTGTCCCCTTCTTTGGGGCGCGAGATTCATCGGTATTGTCAAAGAGAAGGCCCGGAATAGGAGCTGTAGAGGACTGATAGTGTCCCCTTCTTTGGGGAGCGAGATTCATCGATATTGTCAAAGAGAAGGCCCGGAATAGGAGCGGTGTGAGGACTCATAGTGTCAAAGAGCAGGCCCGGAATAGGAGCTGCGTGAGGACTCAAAGTATCAAGGAGAAGGCCCGGAATAGGAGCTGTGTGAGGACTCATAGTGCCAAAGAGAAGGCCCGGAATAGGAGATGTGTGAGGACTCATGGTGTCCCCTTCTTTGGGGCGCGAGATTCATCGATATTGTCAAAGAGAAGGCCCGGAATAGGAGCTGTAGAGGACTCATAGTGTCCCCTTCTTTGGGGAGCAAGATTCATCGATATTGTCAAAGAGAAGGCCCGGAGTAGGAGCTGTAGAGGACTCATAGTGTCCCCTTCTTTGGGGCGCGAGATTCATCGATATTGTCAAAGAGAAGGCCCGGAATAGGAGCTGTAGAGGACTCATAGTGTCCCCTTCTTTGGGGAGCGAGATTCATCGATATTGTCAAAGAGAAGGCCCGGAATAGGAGCTGTGTGAGGACTCATAGTGTCAAAGAGAAGGCCCGGAATAGGAGCTGTGTGAGGACTCATAGTGTCAAAGAGAAGGCCCAGAATAGGAGCTGTGTGAGGACTCATAGTGTCAAAGAGAAGGCCCGGAATAGGAGCTGTGTGAGGACTCATAGTGTCAAAGAGAAGGCTCGGAATAGGAGCTCTGTAAGGACTCATAGTGTCAAATAGAAGGCCCGGAATAGGTGCTGTGTGAGGACTCATAGTGTCAAAGAGAAGGCCCAGAATAGGAGCTGTGTGAGGACTCATAGTGTCAAAGAGAAGGCCCGGAATAGGAGCTGCGTGAGGACTCATAGTGTCCCCTGCTTTGGGGAGCGAGATTCATCGATATTGTCAAAGAGAAGGCCCGAAATAGGAGCGGTGTGAGGACTCATAGTGTCAAAGAGAAGGCCCGGAATAGGAGCTGTATGAGGACTCATAGTGTCCCCTTCTTTGGGGAGCAAGATTCATCGATATTGTCAAAGAGAAGGCCCGGAGTAGGAGCTGTAGAGGACTCATAGTGTCCCCTTCTTTGGGGCGCGAGATTCATCGATATTGTCAAAGAGAAGGCCCGGAATAGGAGCTGTAGAGGACTCATAGTGTCCCCTTCTTTGGGGAGCGAGATTCATCGATATTGTCAAAGAGAAGGCCCGGAATAGGAGCTGTGTGAGGACTCATAGTGTCAAAGAGAAGGCCCGGAATAGGAGCTGTGTGAGGACTCATAGTGTCAAAGAGAAGGCCCAGAATAGGAGCTGTGTGAGGACTCATAGTGTCAAAGAGAAGGCTCGGAATAGGAGCTGTGTGAGGACTCATAGTGTCAAAGAGAAGGCTCGGAATAGGAGCTCTGTAAGGACTCATAGTGTCAAATAGAAGGCCCGGAATAGGTGCTGTGTGAGGACTCATAGTGTCAAAGAGAAGGCCCGGAATAGGAGCTGCGTGAGGACTCATAGTGTCCCCTGCTTTGGGGAGCGAGATTCATCGATATTGTCAAAGAGAAGGCCCGAAATAGGAGCGGTGTGAGGACTCATAGTGTCAAAGAGAAGGCCCGGAATAGGAGCTGTATGAGGACTCATAGTGTCAAAGAGAAGGCCCGGAATAGGAGCTGTGTGAGGACTCATAGTGTCAAAGAGAAGGCCAGGAATAGGAGCTGCGTGAGGACTCATAGTGTCCCCTGCTTTGGGGCGCGAGATTCATCGATATTGTCAAAGAGAAGGCCCGGAATAGGAGCTGTGTGAGGACTCATAGTGTCCCCTTCTTTGGGTCGCAAGATTCATCGATATTGTCAAAGAGAAGGCCCGGAATAGGAGCTGTAGAGGACTCATAGTGTCCCCTTCTTTGGGGAGCGAGATTCATCGATATGAGCTGTGTGAGGACTCATAGTGTCAAAGAGAAGGCCCGGAATAGGAGCTGTGTGAGGACTCATAGTGTCAAAGAGAAGGCCCAGAATAGGAGCTGTGTGAGGACTCATAGTGTCAAAGAGAAGGCCCGGAATAGGAGCTGTGTGAGGACTCATAGTGTCAAAGAGAAGGCCCAGAATAGGAGCTGTGTGAGGACTCATAGTGTCCCCTGCTTTGGGGCGCGAGATTCATCGATGTTGTCAAAGAGAAGGCCCGGAATAGAAGCTGTGTGAGGACTCATAGTGTCCCCTTCTTTGGGGCGCGAGATTCATCGATATTGTCAAAGAGAAGGCCCGGAATAGGAGCGGTGTGAGGACTCATAGTGTCCCCTTCTTTGGGTATCTCTCTGAAGAAGATCTCTCTGGACATTTGTAAACATAATAGGTGATTTCTTTTTTTTGCTGGTGCTGCTGCCAAGTGTGTAAGTGGCCCTTGCTGGTTATCATAAAGGATTTGGGGGGCCACTGCATCACGGTTATGACTGTCTACCTTTAAAAAAAAGGGGCATCGGAGGTTATTGTCCTTTCAAGCATTAGAACAGAGGTGATGATCCATCATGGTGGGGTAGCGGTAAACGATGCAGGGGAGATAGCCTGCTACTCAGGACTGCAGATATCATTAGTGCAGCAGGTATAGTTGCATTGGGGTCAACAAGTGTGAGGGGCTCACAACACCCCAATTATGGGGAGCAGTTTGTTTGGAATAAAATCTGTCTTTGCTTGATGCATTTGCTGTTTTATAAGTCTCATATTTGGTGCAGTTCATAAGCTATAGAACAAGTATTCCTGATGTCATCTCATAAGCCCCGCTCCCTGCACGCAGCCATGTCCCTCCCGCTCCCCGAATCCTTGGCATAAAGTTTTGGAGGGGGGCCCGACCTCAAAACATTTTGCTTAGGGGGAGCTCAGAGTAAAAAAGTTTGAAGACCTCTGCTCTAGTCTATCCCACGCCGGTCTGTTGTGCAACATGCACAAAAGACATTAGCAAAGCTAACAGCTCTAGCATAGGCGAAACCTATTGGATTTGCCAATGCTAGTTTTATTTGGGTGCCGCTCGCTTAGAGGTTTCCTGTTCTGCAAGTATCGCCCTTCGCTACAGGAGTAGCTTTCAAGACTCTCTATTGCCCTTGAATCCAGAGTGAGGAAAGGACCAACTCCCTGGCCGCAGAGGAGGTGAGAGGCGCGGCCCCCGGGACTGCGAGGACCAGCATTCACCATCAACAGCTGGGTCCTTTTCCCATGTGAGCCGCGCCCCCTCCCAGTGCCAGGCCTCCTCTCTTCTAAATCGAATGTAAGCAAGCCCAGTAACGCGCACCGCGGGACATGCGCGGGTCGTAGCCTGGGGCGAAGCCTGGGCCAAGGGTGGGCCCGTCCTAGCCCGGAGAAGACTGGGCTGGGCCCAGTCCCCTAACATCTGCTATCAGGTAATTCCCAACCAAAAACTTAACACTCTGTTTGGGGAGGGATCGTATAGCACTCATCCCTTATCACCAGGAGCAAACCGTTATTAATCACTCACTTGGCTAAACCTCATACAATGTCTACAAGAGGCTCTAGAAGCAAAACACTGAAAAATATGACGACTTCCGCTGGCCCCATAGACCAATTCATCACCAAGGTGAACCAAACTATAGATCAAACTGTAATGTTGATCGGCAGACGTGTCTCTTACAAACTAGAGCAAGCAAGACGCTCATCAATGGGACTGCTGGCACAGGCACGAACACCAAATGTACAATCACATAATGTCACAACGCTGGAATTACACGCCGACATTCACGTAATTCCAAATACAGTTGACCTTTCGGTATCTTTACAATTGTTTGATTCACAATTGTCCCAGGGCCTTGAGCAAACCCCGACATTTTTGCAAGTCCCCAGTTACCTCAAAATGACCCCACACAGAGCGAAACTAGAGGGATAAGGGAAGGAGCAATCCCGAAACATCCAACACTCAAAGAAACTCATTCAGGAAACCACGCAAAAATAGACGCAGTGACTTCTGAATCTAATTCACATCCCAACCTTCGTGATTCAAGTAAAGACCAGAGTTCGAATAACATCAAAACTACAGCAGTTACAGAACTTAACAGTAACATCAATACTGACGTACTTACAATTGAAGATCATAATGACGGAGTTAATTCCAACCAAACCCACCAAAAAAAATCAGCGCTACCGCGAAACAGAAATCTGAACAACGATAAGTTACAATCTTCCCTAATAAAAGAAATAGCGGAAATAGTTCAATATCAGCTACAACCCATCCAAAAAAGCCTAGAGCTGATAGAAAAACAAGTAGCGATACTAATTGCTTCCTCAAAAAAACCTACAAATCCAAGACTTCAAGACCTATCAATTTCGGCTGGGCCTAAAGCTTTAGTTGGAAACGCAAAGTCTGCTAACAATTCAAAACAACTAGTCAATAACACGATGATAACAAATACCCCAAACGTAAAAACAGGACATTCAGAAAAAAACTAAAAAAATCCAACTCCTTTAATTAAAACTAAGCCCTCTGAAGAACCCCCTAAAACAGCATCAGGAGCGCAAAACCAACCACCAGCAAGTGCTCCATCAGCAAAAGTTCCCCCAACAAACGCTTCACCCAGACCATCCGCACCTACAGCTTCACAGCCCGACCAGACACAAAGGCACAATAACAAACCAGAACGACCCAAAAAAAGATGGACCAAATCAGCAAACCTCCCCCCGGAGGCAGCTCCCTTTGTAGTCATTCTAACAGGGGTCCCAGAACTAAGCAACGACACAGACGAACCAACCTGGTCTTTGCTAAACAAAACCCGGTACTGGCTGAATATTAACAGACCTAATCACCCCAATAACATCACCAGAATCACCACGGTCAGAAGGGTTTCATGGATAGGTCACCAACCAAAAACCATCCCGGGTGACTGTATAATAGTCAACCTTGAAAATCCCCGTGCTGCCGATTATATATGCTCCTGGGACTCACTGGAAGGTAGTGGTGGAATAAACGCTAAACGCTTATCTTTCTTTTACCCCCGACAAGGTCATCGTGCCGAGGACCCTAACTGGCCGTCAAACTGGTCTTGGAATCAGCATGACCACGGGCAGAGAAGTTGGAACCAGGGCGACTGGGGTTTCGGAAACAACCAAAGGAGCAGATTCCAGGGAGAATGGGGGTACGACCAAAAAGACCGGGATGACTGGAACATCTACGGCAGGAGGGCTCAGCAACCACCACAGAGGGAACCATGGGCCGGAATACCAGCTTTCAACAGCTATAGTTGTTTAGAGATGGTCGACTGACCATCACTACAGATCTATGATAAGATTCCCCTGCCGAAAAACAGAGTACCACCAAACAACTTAGCTAGCCTCCCCTTAAACAATGTATCCAATAAAGATCACCTTGTGTCAAAAACCAGGATAAACAAATCAACTGCAATGTTAACAAGCATTAGAAATGCAATAGGTCTCGCAGCATTAGAGTTAGTGCTTTTAGAATTGTTTATGGGTTTTTTTGTAAATCTTTAGCATGAGGTTGAGGGTGAGTGAGGGTGAGTGAGGGTGAGGGGTTGAGGGTGAGTGAGGGTGAGGCTGAGGTGTTGAGGGTGAGGGTGAGTGAGGGTGAGTGAGGGGTTGAGGGTGAGGGGTTGAGGGTGAGTGAGGGTGAGTGAGGGTGAGTGAGGGTGAGTGAGGGTGAGTGAGGGTGAGTGAGGGTGAGGGGGTGAGGGGTTGAGGGTGAGTGAGGGTGAGGTTTGAGGGGGAGTGTTCGAGGTTGAGGGTGAGGGGGTGAGGGGTTGAGGGTGAGTGAGGGTGAGGTGTTGAGGGTGAGTGAGGGTGAGTTTTTGAGGGTGGGTGAGGGTGAGGCTGAGGGGTTGAGGGTGAGTGAGGGTGATTGAGGGGTTGGGGTTGAGGGTGAGTGAGGGTGAGTGAGGGTGAGTGAGGGTGAGTGAGGGTGAGTGAGGGTGAGTGAGTGAGGGTGAGTGAGTGAGGGTGAGTGAGTGAGGGTGAGTGAGTGAGGGTGAGTGAGGGTGAGTGAGGGTGAGTGAGTGAGGGTGAGTGAGGGTGAGTGAGGGTGAGTGAGGGTGAGTGAGGGTGAGTGAGGGTGAGTGAGGGTGAGTGAGTGAGGGTGAGTGAGTGAGGGTGAGTGAGTGAGGGTGAGTGAGTGAGGGTGAGTGAGTGAGGGTGAGTGAGTGAGGGTGAGTGAGTGAGGGTGAGTGAGTGAGGGTGAGTGAGTGAGGGTGAGTGAGGGTGAGTGAGGGTGAGTGAGTGAGTGAGGGTGAGTGAGGGTGAGTGAGGGTGAGTGAGGGTGAGTGAGGGTGAGTGAGGGTGAGTGAGGGTGAGTGAGGGTGAGTGAGTGAGGGTGAGGGGGTGAGGGGTTGGGGGTGGGTGAGGGTGAGGGGTTGAGGGTGAGTGAGGGTGAGGTGTGCAGTTGTTTTCAGCACTTTAACAGACACCGCATCAAAAAAGGGTAGACTTTTAACAGAGAGGCTAACTGGTACCAAATTTACCTCATTTTGATGTAAACGATACGTAGATAAAACCAAGCATTCCTGTTCAAATGATTCCAAATAGTTGCCCTCCGACGCAGAAGCATGTAAGGCAGTAGATGAATGACAGGTGGGATGAACCAGAGGAGGACTCTTGAGCTGGGGTGGGGGAGAGGGTGGAACATGGGACAATGACTGTCAGAGGCTAAGCCTGAAATCTAGAGAGGAGTTGGGAAAACGTGTTTTGTGAACAAAGTGCATGGATTAGCATTTATGGCCAGAAGTAGTGATCACATAATGCTCCACTTGAACGAAAGGCTGCCCTGGTAATCGGCAGCAGCTATGGCCTATAATACACTGGCAACTCTACCTTTAAGAGCACAAGATACAAAGCATTCGCTAAGCTAATAGGTCTAACCTTGGAGACCAATTGGCTTTGTCAATGGATTTTAGCCAGGCTGAACGGCACCATGAAATGTGCAGCATGGCTAAATAAAAAAAAATACCTTGATGTGACCAGTTGCATCATTTAGTTGCTGTGCCCGCACACTTGCATGCCTACAAAATGACGCAGATAGTTTCAGGTTTTTTTTTCCGTTGTTCTTTTTATTACTGATCCGAGCTGGATCAACAAGTTAAAAGAAAATACGTATGCAAGTGTTTTGTGATTTTTTGAAGTGCAGGTGGCGGGAGCTGGTGTGGCAACACAGAGTGCAGGTGAGGGGAAGCAATGGGGGGTGGGCAAGAGAAGCAACAAGTGACAACAAAGGAGGGCAAGGTGGGGAAGCAACATGAAGGGCCGGGTGACAAACACAGAAAGCCGTGGTGGGAAAGAGAAGCAGGGGGCAAGTAAGCAATGTGGAGTAGATGGGGGAGAAGCACACGAGCAAAAGCTCAACGGGGAGGACACAAGAGTGTGTGCAAAAACATGGAGGCGGGGCAGGGAGAAGCACACAGGTAACAGATAACTACAAAGACTGCAGAGGGATAGAGGTACATGACGGAGACAGGTGGAAAACACGTACACTCTCATGGAGTGCTCAACCAAAAAGAAAAAAATAGTGCTTGAAAAGCAATTGGGGTGGGGGCAAAAAATCCAATCAAAAGAGATGGTAAAGAGACTTGGCTTCATGAGAGGGACAAAGACACAAATGACAAGCTGGGACACAAAGACGCTGAAAAACGAGGGTGACAGGAATGCCAACAAGTGGTAACCAACGGGCAGGCTTCAATCCGATATGTATTTTCATAGCAAACCAACAATAAGTCTTTTGCAACCAGAAAGCTACGATGTCTGGCAGGCACGACCAAAAACCGGAATATGATTGGAAAAAAAATAAAATAAATAAGTCTGTAACAAATGCAATACCGGTTGCTCATTTGCAACGGGCCATGGGGAAACTGGTCGGGTTTCGACATTCAAGGTGCTTAGGAAAAGAGCAGCCAGGGAACATAGAACCATCTCAATTCTTTCGCGCTCACAAACAGGCAGAGAAACACACGCAGAACCGGAGCTTGGCCCGTCTCAGCATTTATCACACAACTGCAGCAAACGGTATCAACTTCTTGTCATAGACGGAATAACAGAGAGTTACCAGAAGCCAGAAGGTACACATGATTGGTGGAAATGTTGGAGCCCGTTTCGGCCGCCGTCCTCGGATGGAGTACTGCGAGCTAGTGGGATCTCCGTCTGTCCTTCTCCAAATAGACACGGAAGCGGAGAAGGACACAGAGAGAAGGCAGGTGGTGACGGAGAAAAGCGCCAGGGTGGACAAGAGGAATGGAACGAGATGGGGCACACGGAAGAGGAGAGGGAGAAGATTAGCGGGAAAAAGAAAGGGGCAGAGTATTAAACACTGAAAGTAGCAAGAGAAAGAGGAAGGAAGGGCAAAGAAAACAAGTAGTGAGGGGGCGGAGCTGGGGGAGGGTGCGAGAGAGTAGGCAAGGCTAGCGGCAGGCAGGGGAGGAGAGGAGGAGGGGGGAGGTGGGGGAGGGCGGGTTTGGAATGACGAGCTCGCGAGGCGGTGTTGGCGGGGAGGGGGCGGAGCGGGGGAGAGGGTGTGTGTGAAACGAGACGGAGGGGAGAGAGGGGAGGGGGAGGAGAAAGAGAAATGCGACACGGCGGGAGGGGGCGGAGCGGGGGAGAGGGTGTGTGTGTGTTGTTAGGAGACGGACGTGCACGCGCACGCGCTTTTAAGGTCAATGCGCATGCGCATAAGCTCAATGCGCATGCGCATTGACCTTAAAAGTCACGGGCACTGCAAGGAATCGCCACGATTCCTTGCAAGTTAGAAAAGAGTCGATGAGCCCCTATAGTCTCGCTTGCTCGATGCGCATGCGCATCGACAGGCGAGACCTAAAAACTCAAATCAAGGTAAACATGACACAAGACTCACAACGTCCTTTCAAGGCTCTTATGAGACCCCCAAGAATGTCACAAACAGCCCAAAAGGTGCAGGCAAATGCCCTAAATATGACATCTGAACCACAACCAATCCAACTTGAAGAAATCATTGTTCAGAATACGCCATCCATTGCAACTCTAGAAAATCTCGATACGAGGGTGTTATTCTGGAACGTTGCGGGACTAGCGACCAAACACGCAGAAAAAAGTTTCCTTGAACTGATTGAATCGAACGATGTAATTTGTCTCCAGGAGACATGGCTTGATAACCCAATCCATCTACTGGGTTACAAAACATTCTTCTCCCAAGCAATAAGATCAAATTCAGGGAGAAGCAAAGGAGGCCTAACAGTATATATTTCCAACCTCCGGCCTTGTCAAGAATCAACTCCCGCAATACTTCATCAGAACTTTCAGATCATCAACCTCCAAGGAACCAATCAAGAGGTCTATACCATCATAAATTTTTATAACAATATGAACATGACGGAGCTGACTAAGACCCTAAACGAAATTTTGAATCAGACCAATGATCTCAAAATAAAGTACGCTAAGGTCTCCCATACAATAATCTGGGGTGGAGACTTTAATCTTCACCTATGCAACAAAAGTAATACCTCCATCTGTGGGATCTCAGACGAACAAGGAAACTGTCTAACTCATTTTTCCCACACCATCGAAAGTAACAACATGCAGGCCATTATGTCCAAACTGGACATAGGGTTTGCCAATCTGTTAAAAAACCCATAACCCAATTTACTCCTACTTTTCACGGAAGAGGACTTGAAACTTTAATTGATTATATATTAATATCTACTAACAAAGCCACACGTATTAAGACTTTTGAGGTGCTTAAAAACGCACTCAGCGATCATTTCCCACTAAGACTGACTTATCAAGAACCAACCCACCGAAAGAAAAAAGATAAGGCCTATTTTGGAATCCTCAACCAGGAAGTACTAACACTGGATAGATTAAACGGTTACACCCTCAAATGGAGCAATATAGATCAGGAAGCCATCAATACAAGAATAATTAAAACATGTAAAAATCAAATAGACAAGTGCCTAGATCCTTCGACATCTTCAATAGAGATCATGACTAACTACGAAGAGATCGTGAATAATATAAGAAATGAACTAACCAAGCCACATAAACATAACAAGACAATAAGAAAGGGATGGTTTGACACAGAATGCACTAAAGCTTACTCCGACTTAAAAAGGGCCTTAACAAAAAAAGAAAGAAACAGACAAGAGGTAATTAACTTAAGAAAAATTTACACGCTAGCAATCAGGAAAAGAAAAAAGGACCTAAAAGCAAACCTCTGGATCCAACTACTAAAAAGCAGCACCTTAAAAGACAGCACAGCTTTCTGGGAGATAGTTAAAAATCCCTTTCTAACAGAAAACAATGACGACCCTTCCCTGGACGTAGTCGTAAACGCACAGGACTGGGTGCAACATTTCTCAGGAGTATTCGGTGAGGTAAAATCTGCAGACTCAACCTCCCAGGATTCCCTTTTGCCAGTGAAGTATCCAATAGCTATTCACTTTACACTCAGTGAAACGATAAAAGCTATAAAGACGGCCAAAACAGGTAAAGCACCAGGACCTGACTCGGTCCCAATGGACCTCTACAAACTTTCACCTGACCGCTGGTCCCCTCTCCTTACCAAAGTATTAAACGCGGCAAAGGACACTAACCTCCCCGACTCCTGGTCCACCTCGATACCCCCATCTTTAAGAAGGGCAACAGGGAAAGCCCCTCCTGTTATCACCCAATCTCCCTCCTGGACTCGATCGGAAAAATGGCAGGGTGCATACTTCTTGATCGTCTCCAGGAGTGGTCGAAAGAACATGGCGTACTCTCAGACCTGCAATATGGATTTAGGGCAGGAATGAGTACAGTGGATCAAGTTCTAAATTTAACATTACTGGCCGGAAAATACGTAAATGCAAAAAGATCTTGCCTACATATGGTTTACGTCAACCTCACAGCAGCGTTCGATTGTGTGCAACACTCTAAACTCTGGACAATAATGCTGCAAATGGGGATTGAACCACCAATAGTCGACTTTCTCCGTGAACTACACACAGGAGCCACAGGAAAGGTTAGATTTGGGACAGGCGGACAATTGACAGACAGTTTTCCCATACAGAAGGGGGTCAGACAAGGGTGCGTTCTGGCCCCTTTCCTATTCACGCTCTATACCAACGGCCTTGAGAGTGCAATGTTAAAGGAAGTAAAAGATCTCCCAGAAGCCGGTCGTCGGCAGATTCCTGCACTACTATATGCCGACGACGCAGTAATTCTCGCCCAAACTCCAGTCCAACTTCAACGGGCCCTAAATAACTATTGCTCCTTCATGACCAGTTTGAACTTGAAAATTAATATTAAGAAAACATATGTGATGCACGCGGGTACCAAGGGGAAAAAAATAAAGAATATATACGTGGACAACCTACCCCTTGAAAGAACAAATACGTACCCCTATCTAGGCATCACTATGGACGAGGCATTCAACTGGAAGGAAGCAGTCAACTCCCGAAAACTGTCCCTCATAAGAACAATTGGTGCATTAAAGGCCTTTTCCCTTCGTCTCGGAAAAAGACCCCCGACCGAGATGATCAAGATATATAATGCCAAATGCATAAGTACAGCCACCTTCGGAGCAGGCGTTTGGGGAACGACAAACGTTGAACAACTACAAAAAGTTGAAAACTCTTTTCTTAGATTCCTACTGGCTGTCCCAAGAAGTACAACTACATACGGATGTCACCTCGAATTCGGGGTGGACTTCATTTCTGACATCATCAAAATCCAACCGATCATGTTGTGGCGCAGAATATGGGCAACGGACGAGTGCCAGCTCACAAAATCAAGAATTCAGGACTGTCTGAAATTAGACAACATGAGAAAGATAAAATGGTTGGCCTACGTGAAATCTTTTTTTACAGACATTGGCTTCCCGAGGTTCTTTGAAGACCCCTTGTCAGTAACACACATATCAAAAAAAGAACTTAAAACAATCTGTATGTCGCATCTATCTAAACTTCGGATGCTTAGTGAGATAGGGAAGCCATCAGTTCAGCATTGTCTACTAATCCAGCTGGTCCCCACCATCCAACCGTACTTGCAGTATGATTTAACACAATATGAAAAATTCCTTCTTACCCGTTTTAGGTTTAATTTATATCACTACTTGGTTCTGTTTCCTAAACAAAATGACTGGTCACATAATATCTCAGTATGCCCTTGTGATTCTATGTCTCCACAGTCTACAATTCATGTTTTGTTTTTCTGCAAATTTTATACACCATTACGCAGACGGTGGATAATACCAGTACTAAAAGTTCTAAAAAATTCGCAGATGTCGCCCTGCCTACCTGGCACTACAATTTTTGGAAAATAACCTGATGACAAAATCAGTTGTACAGTATCTCAAATTATGTATTAGGCATCGAATGAACTTATGAATTCTGATGGAGAATCCTTTTTTGATATTCAATATAAGATGGTTTTCTAAAAATATGTTTTTAATGTACCGTTCGATACAAAATGAATGTGAATTTTAATATTTACTGTGTTTTTTATGTACTTTTATGGCTTTCAAAAAATGGAAACCGAATAAAGATGATTTGATTTGATTTGAGTGCCACTGCAGCTAATCAAACGCCAACAGAAATTCATCATGGCTTTAAGGAGCATCTCTTATTGCCCTGAAAGTTTACATGGTGCAGTTTTATTTCTACGTGCAAAGGAATAAGCAAACAAGAAAAGTTGTTACAGATGCATAGCATACACCTAGCCCCTCTAAGAGCTGTGCTGAACATGTCCGCTCGACTGGTATCTGGAGTAAAAAGATTTGAACACATCACTCCAGCTCTCCACTCTCTCAAATGGCTTTCCATGGAAGGGAGGTGTATTTACAAGCTGGCCTGCATCACACACAAAACCCTTCGCTCTCCGCCCCCCAACTACCTGAACAACAAACTTGTAAGAGCAGGTCAATGTAGAACACTGAGAAGCTCCAACTCTCTCCTTCTCTTTCCGCCGAAAATGAAAAAGAAAACCACCCAATACCGATCGTTTTCTGGCAACGCTCCCAGGATATGGAACACTCTCCCTGGAGTCCTCAGATACAACCCCTCCTTCTCCTGTTTCAAAAGGGACCTGAAACTCCGTCTCCTAAACAAATACTATCAGGACCAACGTCAACTTACCTACACTCCAATATCCCAGTTGACTCCCATTCCAGGATAGTTGGTGAACGGACGATGCTAATCACGTTTTTCTTTTTATTGTTCTCTCCCTCTCCATTGCACTGTTATTTATTTTTCATGCTGTATTCTGTATCCTTGGTTTGCCTACTCACTGGCAGCCTTCTATGTAATGTAATGTCCTTTTGTTTTTCACAGTGTGTATGTAAAGCGCTCAGATACCGACGGGTCAAGCTAGCGATATATAAAACTTAAAAAAAATAATAATAATAATAAATGATTGGTAAGTTATTAATGAGAACGTGAAAACCGGTGTTACCATCTCTTAAATGCCAATCTTTGCCTGGAATGCAAATAAATGTTACTCAATTTGAACTGCAGTATAGTTCGCCGAGTGCCCGAAGAGATCGTGTTTAGCACTCATTACAGGGCAAAGAACAGTGTGGGCACAGCAAGTGCTGAGTGAGCTTGTAACACCGAAACCCTGCTGCTGAGGAATGCGTGAGGTGTGACCGTCTGCAGCCAAAGGGGAGGGGGGAAGGGAGTGAAACCGGAGCAGCCACTACAGGAGTGCACTAACGCCCACCGTGCAGCCCTTTCAAGGAGCACAAGAGCCCATGATTTCACATAACTAACTGATCTACACTCCATTTCAACCAATGTTTTGTGTAGTTTTATATAGTTGGGGGATGCACAGTTTTAAGTGATTTTTCCAAAACCAGAGGACGCCAGACTCTACCCTGGTTAGCCAGTTCCAAAGTCGGTGGGGGGATGGGAGGATATGTTCCTTCATGGTTAAAATGTTTTTTTGCAGTTCTATATAGTGCGAACTCGACCCGAAGGTATCGGAGTGCCTTTACACGAGCACCAGTTACATTACGGGGAGATTAAGTAATTTGCACAGAAACACAGGATGTTGAGCTGTTGCCGAGACTCGAACCCCATTCCCCAGTTTCAAAGTCGGAAGCTCCGGTTACGCCACATCCTTAGTTTACATGTATTTATATTGTGCCCGTACACCGCACACCAGTGCTAGACTGGGCCATGTGCAATTAATTAATGGTGAAAATTACTGCGTTGTTTCTACGAGGCATTTGGTTATCACTTTGGGGAATCGCACAAAGGAGCATGCTGTTTAGAACCATTTTATAAAAGGGAAGGGAGGGCTTAGCTGGCACACAACGGCAGCAGCATGGAGAGCGCCCCAACACGATGGTTCGGTAGGCTGCTGAGGAGCACGCTTTATTTATTTATTTATTATCAGCGCTCTCCTCAGGGGTTACAGCAGCATCCTAGGCATGTGTGGGCGTGACTCTCCTCCCCGAGACGCACCGGGCTGCTTCCCAGATAACAGGCCCTCGGCCCGTATGATCGCACCGCAGCCAGCGCGCCCTCCGGAAACACCAGTATCCCGGGAGCAGGAGCTGGGTCTCAACTGTGAGAAGTTGGCCCGATATGCAGCGTTCGCTATTCTAGCGACCGCTATGTATCGTTCCAACGACCCTTATGGTGTTTGGTTGTAAGTCAACCTATAGACCAGCTATCCTAGTAGCGTGGATACGAGCAGTCTAAGGCTAAAGACTCGAGAGGGCGCGTTAAGCCAGCTGTTTACCACACATGTACCCCTTGAACACCCAGTGAAAGGACACCACACAAGTGTTATGAAAATAAACAAGATATTTATTAAGATTCACAACAGCCCTGGACTCTTTATGAGGACAGGGTACTAAGCACAAACCAAATCTCTTGGGGAAATACTTCAAGTGCACAATTAAAACAAGTGTCCGAGGACACGGAAAGTTTAAGGTCTCGGGCGGACCCGATAAGGCAAGTCGGAAGCGAGGGACTCGGGACCCTAGAGTAAAGAGGCTATGCAGGCACCGAAATGCCGAGTTACCTAGCCACGAGGGCTGCGGCTGCACAAGTCTTACAGGCGTCGGGGTCTTCGCTGACGAGCCAGGAGCCGGAAGAAAAGGAGTTGCTGGCCGGCGACCAGTGATGAATAGTTCGTAGAGATCCAAGCCTGGATCAGAGATCGTTGATACCTGAAAGCAGAGGGGACCAGGTTCGTACTACTAGCCAGTAGTCAGGGGGTACCAGGATGGCACCGGTTGGCCGTCACCTCGACCAGGTGAGTGGGCGACGCTAGGCTCTGCAGTCTCACGGACCAGGAGGCGTTGTCGGCGACCACGGCGGAGGTGCGAGCTGTCCCACGAAGGATGATGCTGTCGGCGTCGCTGGGCCCAGGATGGGGCAACAAGCCTTGGCAGATCTCAGGGCCACGTGGTGGGCCTAAGATGGCGTCTTGAGTGGACCAGGAGGGTCCGGGGTGCTTCTCGCAGAGATGGAAGCAAGGGCCAGTCTGGAGCAACCAGACCAGCAGTGTTGATTGTCGGATGTCGTCACAGAAGGGCACAAGCCAGCGGCTAGTGACCAGACAACGGGCTGAGCAGCGAGCAGAAGGGCCCCACGCAGATCGTGGAGATGCTGGGAGACTGCACTTCGGTGCTAGAGCGGCTCAGGGTCGGGGCTTCTCGGACCCCAGAGCACTCACCAGGGAATCGCTTCGATGGTCGTGCTGGTTTAAGAGCGTGCAGGTTCTGATGATGGCCAGTCCCTCGAGGTCTCGTCGCACCCACAGTTCACAGCTGAGCTGATGACGGGGGTTGAGGTCAGAGGTGCCAGGGAAGCCGGTTCTCGTCGAGCTGGGCCGTCGGATCCTTGAGGAAGGACTTGCAGCAAACCGCAGAGTTCTTAGATGGTGCCCGCTGATGCAGGGTGACTACTCCTTAGTCACAAGGGAGAAATCTTGAGAAGAGTCTTGAGTGTCCTTTCATAGAAAGTAGTTCTTGATTCAAAGATGATCTAATTTGGAAGGGTCCCCGCTCCGGCCTTTATCCTAAAGAAAGGGGTGGGTACATGACTAGGTCCTGCCCTAAGGGTGGGACCAGGAAGGGGGGTAGTTACACCCCTCTCCCCTGCCGGACTTTCCCCAGGCCAGGGCTGGGGCCCCTGGAACTGGTTCTGACCGGCAGATGCGTAGTGAGCACCGGGGTGCTACTCCGCAGTCACCTTCTCGCAAAAGCCCTACCTACCCAGAATACACAAACCCTGTCTGGGACGGTGCGAACACCGCCCTCGACAGGAAACCCTTTGTCCAAGCTCTCCCCGCTGGAAGGACTCCCAGCAGCAGGAGGTCAGACTCGTGTCTGTGGTGGCAGCATCCATTTTGTGGAGCTGAGGCTTTAGTTAACTTTAACCGGGGTTCACAGTTACGTACATGTCGTGTCCCTCTAGAAGGGCGGAATGCTAACCTCGTCGCCAGGGTTGGTGAGAGGGCAGCATCCCGATTCGTATGACACCATACTCGACATGCCTTGATAACGCGACACCGAAGTTACCGATGGGGTACGCGTTATCATGGAACAGCCATTGGGTCTTGGTTCCGCAAGCTGCAACCGGGCTCGGCTGGGGCCAGAGCCTAGTTCACACGAGCCCATGCACTCTGCCTTCAGGATTGTCAAGGCCTGCCATAGGAGTGACTGATAGGAACTCGAGTGTCCATTGTATGGTTAGATATAGGGCTACTATATCTAAAGCAAAGCGTGATTACACGACTTCGCCCCAGCTGTCATGCAGCCAGTTGTGTCAAATTTAGGCGGCCAGCCAGGGGTGGCATAATACATGCTGCAGCTCCTGGCGGCCCTGGGTACACCTATGCCCTGAGTTACAGGGTCTGATAAGGTGGCCCAGTACCAATTGGTAAATGCACCTAGGGTACATGTCGTAATTTAGAAAGGGAACAGCCAGGCTGTGGGTCTGATTAGCAGGCCCACAGCCCGAGAAAGTCGTAAACCAGTGAAACAAAAGCAAAAAATCTGGGTGATCATAGGATTGCAGACCCTACTCTCCTACATGACCCCCCCCCAAACGTCGGAACAATAAGCTAACCTTGACCAGGTGAGTCTTCTTGTTCTAAGTGGAAATATCTGGAGAGCCCATCAGCATTGCCATGAACAGTACCAGGTCTATGTTCCACTGTAAAGTCCATCCCCTGTAGGGAAATGGACCACCTTAGCAGTTTGGGGTTTTCACCCTTCATCTGATTCAGCCACAAGAGGGGCTTATGGTCGGTCTGAATCTTGAAGTGAGTGCCAAACAAGTATGGCCTCAGCTTCTTCAGGGCCCAAACCACAGCAAAGGCCTCCCTCTCAATAGCTGACCAATTCTTCTCTCTAGGGGTCAGCCTTCTGCTTATAAAAGCAATGGGCTGGTCTTGACCATCAAAATTCAGTTGAGAAAGAACAGCTCCCACACCCAACTCAGAAGCATCTGTTTGGACAATGAATGGTTTGGAGTAGTCCGGACTCTTGAGGATAGGCGCCGTGCACATGGCCTGCTTTAGGTCATCGAATGCTTTTTGACAGCTCGCTGTCCACTGAACCTTTTTTGGCATTTTCTTGCTTGTCAGTTCGTTTAATGGTGTCACGATGGAACCATAGTTCCTGACAAACTTCCGGTAGTATCCAGTCAGGCCCAAGAAAGCTCGAACCTGAGTCTGGGTGGTTGGAGGAGCCCAGTCCCTGATTGACTGTATCTTGCTCTCCAGTGGCTGAACCTGGCCTCCACCTACAAGGTGGCCCAGGTATACAACCTGTGTCTGCCCTATCTGGCACTTGGTGGCCTTGATAGTGAGGCCTGCTGCTTGCAGAGCCTCTAACGCTTTCCGCAGGTGGACCAGGTGATCCTCCCAGGTGGAGCTAAAGACAGCAATATCGTCAAGATACGCCGCACAGAAGTCATCCAGCCCAGTAAGGACTTGATTCACCAACCTTTGGAAGGTGGCAGGTGCATTTTTCAGACCAAAGGGCATCACCACGAACTGATAATGCCCACCAGGGGTTGAAAATGCGGTTTTAGGCTTGGCGTCCTCAGCTAACCTGATTTGCCAATACCCAGCTGTCAGGTCAAACGTACTTAAGTAGTTGGCCGAAGCCAATCTATCGATAAGCTCGTCTGCCCTTGGTATTGGGTGGGCGTCAGTCTTAGTGACTGCATTGAGACCCCTGTAGTCTACGCAAAACCTCATCTCTCTCTTACCACCCGGGGTGTGAGGTTTCGGCACTAGAACTACGGGACTAGCCCAAGGGCTATCCGAGGGTTCAATGACTCCCAGCTCCAACATTTTCTGCACTTCACTCTTGATGCAGTCTCTAACGTGATCAGGCTGCCGGTAGATTTTACTCTTAACGGGCAAGCTGTCGCCAGTGTCAACCTCATGGGTGCACCAATCGGTCTGGCTGGGTGTTAGAGAAAACATATGTCTGAAAGACTGAAGAACCTGTTTACAGTCTCTCTGTTGATGTTCGGAGAGGCTGCCACAAAAGACAACACCATCTACCGATCCATCGTCAGGATTCTGAGTGAGCAGGTCGGGGAGAGGGTCACTCTCCTCCTCCTGTCCCTCATCTAGGGCCATGAGCAAACTCATGTCCTTCCTGTCGACATATGCCTTGAGCCTGTTGACATGAAGCACCCTGTGGGGGCTCCGGGGAGTTCCCAGGTCGACCAGGTAGGTGACCTCTCCCTTTTTCTCCAGGATGGTGTAGGGCCCGGACCATTTGTCCTTGAGTGCTGCTGGGGCCACTGGCTCCAACACCCACACCTTCTGTCCGGGCTGGTAAACAGTCAAGACAGCCTTTTGGTCATGCCAAGCTTTCTGGAGTTCTTGGCTGGCCTTAAGGTTTTCAGATGCCTTCTCCATGTATTCGGCCATCCGCGAGCGGAGGCCAAGCACATAGTCCACTATGTTGGCTGCAGGCTTTTTGAGAGGTCTCTCCCATCCTTCCTTCACCAAACACAGGGGTCCTCTTACAGGATGCCCGTACAAAAGTTCAAAAGGGCTGTAGCCAACCCCCTTCTGTGGGACTTCTCTGTAGGCGAACAAGAGGCAGGGGATCAGGACGTCCCATCTACGCCGAAGCTTTTCAGGTAGTCCATGAATCATCCCTTTAAGGGTCCTGTTGAATCTCTCAACAAGCCCATTGCATTGTGGATGATAGGGTGTAGTGAACTTGTAGTTGACACCACATTCCTTCCACATAGCAGTTAAGTAGCTCGACATAAAGTTTGCACCTCTGTCGGAGACGACCTCCTTAGGGAAGCCCACTCTGGAGAATACTCCAACTAGGGCTCTTGCCACAACAGGTGCTGTAGTGGTCCTAAGGGGAATAGCTTCAGGATACCTGGTGGCATGATCCACTACCACCAGTATAAACTTGTGCCCTGATGCTGTCGGTGGTTCCATGGGACCGACGATGTCGATCCCCACCCGTTCAAAGGGCACCCCCACCACAGGCATTGGTATAAGGGGGGCCTTTGTCGTGCCACCTGACTTACCACTGGCTTGGCAAGTGACACAGGAGCGGCAAAACTCCTTGGTATCTTCGTTCATATGAGGCCAGTGAAAGTGTGAGACAAGCCTGTCCCACGTTTTCGTCTGGCCTAAGTGACCTGCTAAGGGAATCTCGTGGGCCAAGGTAAGTAGGAAACCACGCTGAGACAAGGGTACAACCAGCCTCCTGGTCATGCCAGGCTTGGGGTCTCTTGACTCAGTGTACAGGAGTCCATCTTCCCAGTATACCTTGTGGGTACCTGTGGCGTTCCCAGCAGCCTCAGCAGCAGCCTGCTGTCTGAGGGGTTCAAGAGAAGGGCAGTCTAACTGATCCTTCCCCAGGTCTTCCCTTGAGGGTCCCCCTGAACCCAAGAATTCAACTTGATCAAGTTCGAACTCTCTCGGCTCAGTTTCCCTCAATTCCTGTAGGTCAGCCTCCTCTGAGACTTGATCCACGACCTGGGGCAAGGGGGAAGGCGCAGCCTTAACCCTACTGCTCTTTTTCTTGGGAGGTGTCTGGTCCGTTGTTCCAGGATCCAGCACCTGTTCAGTGGGGCATTTCCTGACCTGTGACCTGGTCACAGCAAACACATGTGCTGGCAAGCCTAACATTTCCAGGTGAGTCCTCTGCTCCACTTCTGACCATTGTGATGACTCCAAATCATTGCCCAACAAACAATCCACTGGGAGGTCTGGACTAACTACAACCTTCTTTTGGCCAGTTACCCCTCCCCAGGAGAAAGCTACAATTGCCATACTGTGATTGGTAGTGACATTGCTTGCGTTGGTCACCAGGAATTCTGTACCTGGCATGATCTGTCCAGGGTCCACAAAGTTAGGCGTCACCATGGTGACGCTGGCACAAGTGTCCCTATAGGCCTGAGCCATCTTTCCATTTATGAAAGGCGTCTGTCTGTATTTGCCCAACGTATTGGGACTTATGTCAGGGGACACGTCCGCGTCCCCTGTACTGACAAGGACAGCCTGAGTGAGTGTGCCAACTAAGTTGTCACGCCCCTCAGAACCCAGGGTTAACCCTACTAAACCCTTGGGAGGCGCACTACCACTGCTGACTGTACTAGGGGGCACAGGTGCCTTAGGGGCTGCAGTGGCAGGAGTCTGCCCTCCTCCTTTCTTGGTGCACTCACTAAACCAGTGAGATTTACTTTTACAGTACTGGCACCATCTTTTGGATTGGCCTTTTTTCTTCTTTTGGGGAGCCTGACCCCCACCCTCTTTGGGTTGTTGGGGACCTGTCGAAGACTTCTGGTCATTTTGTTCCCCCTTAGAATCTTTACCCTTCTGGTCTGCTTTCTTCTGACCACCTTGATTCTGGCCCTGGTTCTGTTTAACTCTCGTACGAACCCATCTGTCTGCCTTCTTTCCCAATTCTTGGGGAGAGGTCAGATCCGAGTCGACAAGATGCTGATGCAACAACTGGTTCTGACAATTGTTTAAAATTTGTTCTCTCATCATCAAATTATACAATCCTTTGTAATCAGTAACCTTACTGCCCAGCAACCAACCCTCAAAAGCCTTAGTGGCACAATCGACAAAGTCAGACCAATCTTGAGACTGCGTTTTCTGGGTATCCCTGAACAGCACCCTGTACTGCTCAGTGGTTAGGCCGAACCCTTCAACGAGTGTATTTTTCAAGACTTGGTAATCGTTCGCATCCTCCACCCTTGTGGTGAGGAGCTTGTCTCTTCCTTTACCTTCAAAGGAGAGCCACAAGATAGCTGCCCACTGACTCTGGGGAACACCTTGCACAGTGCAGGCCCTCTCCAAAGCAGTAATCCATTTGTGGATGTCGTCCCCTTGTTTAAAGGGGGCACTATCTTACCAAGGTGTTTCGTATCGAAACTCTTTTCCCTATTGCTAGGTACATTGCTGCCACCAGTGGGGACTACCCCACTTAACTGTTGCTCTCTCGCAAAGGCAAGCCTTTCTTTGGCCAGGGCAAGTTCTTCCCTTTCGATCCTCAGATTAGCTGCCCTTTCCTTAGCTTCGTACACTCTCCGCTGAGGAGACGTCATCCCTCTCTGAGAAGAGTTGCGAGAGCCATTGGTTTGAAGGGATCTGCCAGAGTCTCTTGACAGAGATCGGGCTCGTCCATTCCCAATGTTAAGCTGACCTGATAGTGGCCCCAGGGGTCCCCCAGTATCATGTTTGCTTAAGTTGGACCTGCTTAGTCTGACGACTTCTACCTGTCCCTTATCTACCTCATCCCCAGAGGGATCCTCATCCTCCTCCTCATTCTCATTCTCGGTTGAGAGGAGGATTAGGTCAGGGTCACCTCTGGTTCCCTCGAGGGGAGGCATGTCTCCTTCTGGATTAGAATGGCTAAGAAGCTTCTCAGCCTTTCTGGCATCATAAGTCTCGAGGAGACCAATCAGAAAGGAGGTGGTGGGATTAGCCCCTTGCTTAATCTTCCTAGAGGTACATACTTGTCGTAACTCATGGAAGTTAAGCGCAGTATATCTTGAAGAGATGACCTGTGGAGGGTCAACCGACACAAGGGGCGACTCAGAGTTTCCTCCTTTGTCCGACATACTGCTTCTAGTGTGGTGTAAGTGATGCACCTACCTACACTATGTGTTTACCTACTGTTCCCTTGCTAAGAGTTGCAGCCAAGGTGTGCTAGGCCTTGAGGAGCTGCAACAGCTGGTTCAGTAGAACTCAGAGTATTCTAAGCTTTAGTTATATGTACTAACAGTACTTATGCGATCTTTCAACAAGATATTCTTAGGATACGTGTGGTAAAACAACAGCAAGCTCAAATCCCAACCGCTGCTCACCAATGTGAGAAGTTGGCCCGATATGCAACGTTCGCTATTCTAGCGACCGCTATGTATCGTTCCAACGACCCTTATGGTGTTTGGTTGTAAGTCAACCTATAGACCAGCTATCCTAGTAGCGTGGATACGAGCAGTCTAAGGCTAAAGACTCGAGAGGGCGCGTTAAGCCAGCTGTTTACCACACATGTACCCCTTGAACACCCAGTGAAAGGACACCACACAAGTGTTATGAAAATAAACAGGATATTTATTAAGATTCACAACAGCCCTGGACTCTTTATGAGGACAGGGTACTAAGCACAAACCAAATCTCTTGGGAAAATACTTCAAGTGCACAATTAAAACAAGTGTCCGAGGACACGGAAAGTTTAAGGTCTCGGGCGGACCCGATAAGGCAAGTCGGAAGCGAGGGACTCGGGACCCTAGAGTAAAGAGGCTATGCAGGCACCGAAATGCCGAGTTACCTAGCCACGAGGGCTGCGGCTGCACAAGTCTTACAGGCGTCGGGGTCTTCGCTGACGAGCCAGGAGCCGGAAGAAAAGGAGTTGCTGGCCGGCGACCAGTGATGAATAGTTCGTAGAGATCCAAGCCTGGATCAGAGATCGTTGATACCTGAAAGCAGAGGGGACCAAGTTCGTACTACTAGCCAGTAGTCAGGGGGTACCAGGATGGCACCGGTTGGCCGTCACCTCGACCAGGTGAGTGGGCGACGCTAGGCTCTGCAGTCTCACGGACCAGGAGGCGTTGTCGGCGACCACGGCGGAGGTGCGAGCTGTCCCACGAAGGATGATGCTGTCGGCGTCGCTGGGCCCAGGATGGGGCAACAAGCCTTGGCAGATCTCAGGGCCACGTGGTGGGCCTAAGATGGCGTCTTGAGTGGACCAGGAGGGTCCGGGGTGCTTCTCGCAGAGATGGAAGCAAGGGCCAGTCTGGAGCAACCAGACCAGCAGTGTTGATTGTCGGATGTCGTCACAGAAGGGCACAAGCCAGCGGCTAGTGACCAGACAACGGGCTGAGCAGCGAGCAGAAGGGCCCCACGCAGATCGTGGAGATGCTGGGAGACTGCACTTCGGTGCTAGAGCGGCACAGGGTCGGGGCTTCTCGGACCCTAGAGCACTCACCAGGGAATCGCTTCGATGGTCGTGCTGGTTTAAGAGCGTGCAGGTTCTGATGATGGCCGGTCCCTCGAGGTCTCGTCGCACCCACAGTTCACAGCTGAGCTGATGACGGGGGTTGAGGTCAGAGGCGCCAGGGAAGCCGGTTCTCGTCGAGCTGGGCCGTCGGATCCTTGAGGAAGGACTTGCAGCAAACCGCAGAGTTCTTAGATGGTGCCCGCTGATGCAGGGTGACTACTCCTTAGTCACAAGGGAGAAATCTTGAGAAGAGTCTTGAGTGTCCTTTCATAGAAAGTAGTTCTTGATTCAAAGATGATCTAATTTGGAAGGGTCCCCGCTCCGGCCTTTATCCTAAAGAAAGGGGTGGGTACATGACTAGGTCCTGCCCTAAGGGTGGGACCAGGAAGGGGGGTAGTTACACCCCTCTCCCCTGCCGGACTTTCCCCAGGCCAGGGCTGGGGCCCCTGGAACTGGTTCTGACCGGCAGATGCGTAGTGAGCACCGGGGTGCTACTCCGCAGTCACCTTCTCGCAAAAGCCCTACCTACCCAGAATACACAAACCCTGTCTGGGACGGTGCGAACACCGCCCTCGACAGGAAACCCTTTGTCCAAGCTCTCCCCGCTGGAAGGACTCCCAGCAGCAGGAGGTCAGACTCGTGTCTGTGGTGGCAGCATCCATTTTGTGGAGCTGAGGCTTTAGTTAACTTTAACCGGGGTTCACAGTTACGTACATGTCGTGTCCCTCTAGAAGGGCGGAATGCTAACCTCGTCGCCAGGGTTGGTGAGAGGGCAGCATCCCGATTCGTATGACACCATACTCGACATGCCTTGATAACGCGACACCGAAGTTACCGATGGGGTACGCGTTATCATGGAACAGCCATTGGGTCTTGGTTCCGCAAGCTGCAACCGGGCTCGGCTCGGGCCAGAGCCTAGTTCACACGAGCCCATGCACTCTGCCTTCAGGATTGTCAAGGCCTGCCATAGGAGTGACTGATAGGAACTCGAGTGTCCATTGTATGGTTAGATATAGGGCTACTATATCTAAAGCAAAGCGTGATTACACGACTTCGCCCCAGCTGTCATGCAGCCAGTTGTGTCAAATTTAGGCGGCCAGCCAGGGGTGGCATAATACATGCTGCAGCTCCTGGCGGCCCTGGGTACACCTATGCCCTGAGTTACAGGGTCTGATAAGGTGGCCCAGTACCAATTGGTAAATGCACCTAGGGTACATGTCGTAATTTAGAAAGAGAACAGCCAGGCTGTGGGTCTGATTAGCAGGCCCACAGCCCGAGAAAGTCGTAAACCAGTGAAACAAAAGCAAAAAATCTGGGTGATCATAGGATTGCAGACCCTACTCTCCTACATCAACCACCAGCATGAAAGCAACAACCAAGCCAGATAGATCTCTGTAAAAAACACAGCATCGTGCCCTTACCTCCACGTTGAAATTCTGCTCCTCGGCACACACAGCCCATACAATCCACAGCAATGCTTGCAAGGAAAGCAGCCACATATGCGCGAAATCCAAAGGTCTCCTGCTTCTGACTGTTGGGCGAGAGGTGGGAGGCTGTGGGGGCTGGGGGAGAGGGGACGGGATGAGGAGAGCGTGGAAGAGGCAAAGAAGGGGAGGGAGAGATCGCGCCGGAGCTTGTCTTTATGAGACCATGTGTTTGAAACACATGGCCTCATAAAGATAAAGATCCTTTTGCAACAGGAGGAAGTCAAGTGAGCCAGTCCAAGTGGGACGGCTCAAAGAGAGAAAACTTTTTGAAAGAAAGTGCTTTTTCCCAATGGCTGGCCACCGTTTAGCCTAAACGGTGACGCCGGCCAATGGGAAAGAGGGGCGGGGCTTGAAGCCCGCTAGTGAATCTCCCTCAATCTCACTAGATCTCACCAGCGAGACTGCGCAGCCATCGCAGGCTTCGACCTAAAAAAGACACACTCGTGCAAGGAAATGCACAGCTGTGATTCAACCAGGAAGTGCTGGCAGCATTCTTCAGACTTGGCTTTACTGAGTGCCACAGAGAAGTGAAAATATATAAAAGGGGCAGGGTAGGACTACCCTGACCCCCAAGCCACGGTCTTGGAGTTTCTCTGGGATCCCACCACACAATAAAGCTTTTTTAGTTTTACCATGAGGTCACAACAAATTTTCAAATTTGCGGGAGTGACGAAAATTAAGTGAGGTATTGCCTAGTGTGTGATGTTGCAAAGGTGAGCTGGGGGGCGACTCGGGATGTAAGCGTGAGCCCAAACTGTGTGCCTTATGCTTTGAAGTCATGTGCCATGGCCGCTGCGCTATATTTGTGGAAGTAGTGTCAGCATGCGTTTATGCCTACTAGGATGAACTACTGACCCGTACTGTTGTGAAAGTCGTGGGTACAGAAAATATGTGAGGTATTGTCTAGAGTCTCATGGAACTAGGAAGTGTTGGCTGCCATTTTGTGATTCCGTTGAAGCAAGTAGGAGGAAAAAAGGGTGAAAAAAGGTAGGAAAGAGGAGGGTAGGAGCTCTGTAACCTCTGTGGGGTGTTTAGGTGTGCTATACCGGGGGTGCGAAGCGAACTACTCATATCTACTGGTCTCAAAGTGCTGGCTACGGTAATTAAGTGAGGTATTGTGTAGAGTTTGATGCTGCTCCACACAGCTACAGCTCACAGCCAATCGGTGATCTGCTGCACAGAGCCACAACTCACAGCCAATCAGTGACCTGCTTCACAGACCTACAGCCCTCAGCCAATCATTGGCCTGCTGCACAGACCTACAGCTCACAGCCAATCAGTGATTGGCTCCACAGACCTACAGCTCACAGCCAATCAGGGACCTCCTGCACAGAGCTACAGCTCAAAGCTGATCAGTGACCTGCTGCAGGGACCTACAGCTCACAGCCAATCAGTGACCTGCTGCACATACCTACAGCTCACAGCCAATCAGTGACCTGCTGCAGAGACCTACAGCTCACAGCCAATCAGGGACCTCCTGCACAGAGCTACAGCTCAAAGCTGATCAGTGACCTGCTGCAGAGACCTACAGCTCAAAGCCAATCAGTGACCTGCTGCACATACCTACAGCTCACAGCCAATCAGTAAATGGCTCCACAGACCTCCATCTCACATTCAATCAGTGACTGGCTTAGTACTCACGTGGGCGGAAGTGCTCATTCCTCCGGCTGATTCTCCAAATATGGTGACACTGTTGGGGTCTCCCCCAAAGTCTTTGATGTTCTCTTTCACCCACTCCATGCATCTGACTTGATCCAAGAAGCCAAAGTTTCCAGGGGCTTCCTCATCGGCAGTGCTAAAAGTGGAAGAGATAGGATCCCTGGTCAGCAATATGAAGAGTAATTGTCATTGACTGGCAGAACTTGAATATCAAGCCCGTCTGATGTACACTCACATGACCTACAACAAGCCTGTCTGAGGTAGACTAGCATGACCTACAACAACAAGCCATGATGAAGCTACGCAAATGCGAAAAACTGCCATAGCTATGAAGATCAGTACCTGCATACGTTTGGGTCGATTACAGTTTGCTACCCCCAATATTATTTCGTCTGTTGAGATGCTAATACTTGCTTTGAATACTTCTGATAAAAGGCCAGATATTTCTGTTATCACATTGGGAAGTGCATTGCAGGATGCGAGCATATGGAGGATGTCAGCCGCAAACAATGTACAACGCGGGCAAGTGGTTCCTTTTCCGGCCTCCCATTTGGCAATTTTATAAGGGATATAATACAAGGAAAGAACGTTTTGTAAAATTGGGCTTGCAGTTTAATAGACATTAAACATGTCCGAGATCATTCATACGCGTATGGGGGGTTGATGGCTGTACTCCAAGTTCAGCCTGCCAAACTGCTGATTGTTTGTCCATATCATCTGGAAATACTATATTCAGTGCTTCATATATTTCCCCAATTTTAGGAGTAGGGGTCCTACAACGATTTTCTATAGTATGACTGGCTTGAAACTTTAAATGCCCCCCCCCCCTTTCTTTGATAAAAAAAAAACTCTGATCTGCAGGAACTTAAAAAAAAGTCCCTGTGCTTTATATTGTACTCGATACGTAGGTCCTCAAAGCTCTTAAGCCCGTCCGGTGTATAAAAACAGCCCAGCCGTCGTATCCCAACCTCAACCCACCTGGCCATACATCAATCAATCAATCAATCAATCACGACATTTGTAAAGCGCGCTACTCACCCGGGAGGGTCTCAAGGCGCTGGGGGAGGGGTAAGTTACTGCTCGAACAGCCAGGTCTTGAGCTGCTTCCTGAAGGAGAGATGGTCTTGGGTTCGCCGAAGGTGGGTGGGGAGGGAGTTCCAAGTCTTGGCTGCCAGGTAGGAGAAGGATCTTCCTCCGGTGGTGGCTCTGCGGATGCGTGATACGGTGGCGAGGGCGTGGCTGGTCGATCGTAGCTGGCGGGTGGGCGTGTAGAGTGTAGACTGGTGTTAAGAAGACCCAGGAGAGCCAGCTCGAACATGGCGCTGGATGCGCTTCATTGGCTGCCCGTGAAGAAGCGTGTGTTGTTTAAGTGCCTCCTTTTCTGTCACCGCATCGTCTGGGACAGGTCACCGACTTACCTGAAGGATCTAGTCAGCCGATATGAACCAACCAGGACCCTCCGTTCAGAGGGCACCGGTCTATTGACAGTCCCCAGGATTAGGAAAGCTAGAATGGGTGGACGCTCCTTTGCGCTCCAAGCAGCTCAACAATGGAACAAACTTCCCCCTGCTCTGAGACTAGAGAGCAGTGAAACGTGGTTTAGGGCTTTGCTTAAAACTCACCTATACACTGCTTAGATCTTGGGCTTTTTGTCTGTTGTTCCTAGGACAGCTCCAGCGCGGGGACACGCCGTGATGGCGTTATTGAGCGCTCTACAAGCTCTATATTATTAGAAGGTCATGCGGTCGTTGAGGTACTTGGGGCCCAGGTCGTGGAGAGCCTTGTGTGCATGGGTGAGGAGTCTGAACGTGATTCTCTTGCTGACGGGGAGCCAGTGCAGGTCTTTCAGGTGTCCGGTGATATGGCTGTGTCGAGGGATGTCCAGGATGATTCGTGCGGAGGCGTTCTGGATGCGTTGGAGTCTTTTTTGAAGTTTGGCTGTGGTTCCGGCGTAGAGGGTGTTCCCGTAGTCCAGTCGGCTGGTGACGAGTGCCTGGGTGACGGTCTTCCTGGTTTTGGTGGGGATCCATCTGAAGATCTTGCGGAGCATACGCAGGGTGTTGAAGCATGAAGATGAGACGGCGTTGACTTGTCTGGTCATCGACAGGGAGGAGTCCAGGATGAAGCCCAGGTTGCGTGCGTGGTCCGTTGGTTTGGGAGCGGTGCCCAGGGCCGGGGGCCACCAGGAGTCATTCCAGGTGGAGGGTGATGATCCCAGGATGAGGACTTCCATCTTGTCTGAGTTCAGTTTGAGGAGGCTGTTCCTCATCCAGTCGGCAACGTCTTTCATCCCTTCGTGTAGGTTGGCTCTGGCGGTGGTGGGGTCGTTGGTGAGGGAGAGGATCAGCTGGGTGTCGTCGGCGTAGGAGAAGATGTTGAGGTTGTGTTGGCGTGCAATGGCTGCGAGGGGGCTCATGTAGACGTTGAAGAGGGTTGGACTGAGTGAAGATCCTTGTGGTATGCCGCAGATGACTTTGTGGCCTCGGATCTGAAGGGGGGGAGGCGGACTCTCTGGGTTCCTCCGGCGAGGAACGAGATGATCCACTCCAGTGCTTTCTCTCGGATTCCGATGTTGCTGAGGCGCTTCACTAGGGTGCGGTGGCAGACAGTGTCGAACGCCGCAGAGAGGTCCAGGTGGATGCGGGCCGCTGTTTCCCTGTTGTCGATCAGGGTTCTGATGTCGTCAGTGGCTGCGATTAGGGCGGTCTCGGTGCTGTGGTTGGCCTGAAACCCGGACTGCGAGGGGTCGAGGGAACCGTTTGTCTCGAGGAAGGCGGCAAGCTGACTGTTGACGGTCTTCTCGATGACTTTGGCCGGAAAAGGAAGGAGCGAGATGGGGCGGTAGTTCTTGAGGTCGGTGGGGTCCGCCGTTGGTTTCTTCAGGAGGGCGGTCAGCTCGGCGTGCTTCCAGCTCTCCAGGAAGGTGGTGGTGTGGAAGGAGGAGTTGATGATGTCCCGGAGATGGGGTGCGATGATGGCGTCTGCTTTGTTGAAGACGTGGTGTGGGCAGGGGTCGGTTGGAGATCCGGAGTGGATGGAGTTCATCGTGCGGGTGGTGTCTTCGGTGCTGATCGGGGTCCAGTTGCAGAGGGTGGTGGTGGCGGGCGTTGGTTCGGTAGTAGGGTGCGTTGTCTGTGCGTCGAAGCTGTTGTGTATGTCGGCAATCTTGCGGTGGAAGAACGAGGCGAGTGAGTTGCAGAGGTCTTGCGAGGGAGTGATGTCATTGTATCCGGCACTGGGGTTGGAGAACTCTTTGACGATGCTGAAGAGTTCCTTGCTGTCGTGGGCGTTGTTGTCTAGTCGTTCTTTGAGTGCCGACTTCTTGGTGGCGCGGATCAGCTGATGGTGTTTTCGGGTGGCGTGCTTGAGGGCGGTCCTGTTGTTTGTAGTCTGGTCATGCCGCCAGACTTTCTCGAGGGTGCGACAGTTTTTCTTGGATTCCTTGAGTTCGTCGGTGAACCAGGGGGTTTTCTTGCTGCCGGGTCTGCTGGGAGGGTTCTTTAGTCGTGCGAGGTCATCGGCACAGGCGGTCAGCCACTTGGTGAGGTTGCTGGCTGCTTCGTTGGGGTCCGTTGTGCTGGTGGGAGTGTTCTGACTGAGGGAGGCGGTGAGCTGCTCGGCGGTGATCTTGCTCCAGCTCCGGCGGGGGGCCTGGTGCAGGTGGTGGTGGGTCGTAGTTCTTCTGAAGCTGAAGTGGACGCAGCTGTGGTCGGTCCAGTGGAGTCCGGTGGCGTGGCTAAGGAGATTTGCTTGCTGGATGAGAAGACGGGGTCAAGCGTGTGGCCGGCGTAGTGGGTGGGGGTGTTCACCAGTTGCTTGAGTCCGAGGTTGGCGAGGTTGTCCAGCAGGGCGGTGGTGTTTCTGTCGTTGTTGTTCTCCAGGTGGAAGTTGAGGTCCCCTAGGAGGATGTAGTCAGCGGAGGGGAGGGCGTACTGGCTGATGAAGTCTGCGAGCCAGCTGGAAAATCTCTGGAAGGTTGTTATTGAAACTCAAGGGGGTATAACAGGAGTAGCGACCCAACCCCAGTAACTTCCTTAAATTACTCCACACTTTGTATATACTAGATATGGTCTGAAATTTAACTTTCTTGAAGTAGCTGTTATTGATATGTTGCCATAAACATCCCTCACATCCCTCCCCCAGGATAATTTCTTGTGGTGTGGGGATAAAATGGTCATTAGATTCTTTCGAAATAAGTGTCACATAATACTTCAAAACAGTTGCCCAGTAGTAAAGTTGAAAGTTGAGCATTGCTAGTCCCCTCTTTCCTTTGGTAACATAATCCATCTAAGAGCCCTACGGGGTCTCTTAAATCCCCAAATAAATCTTGAAAACATTGACTCGATAGTTTTGAATAGCTGGGGAGAGAACTCCAGACATATTGCCCAAAAAAATATTAAATTCTGGGCAAAAAAAGCATTTTAACTACATTACATCTGCCACCAATGGTCAGATGCAAATTATTCAATCGAACCTACTCTTTTTTCGTTCGACAGATCAATGGGTCCATAGTAATACTAACGATATTTTCAATTTTTGCACTTATGTTAACTCCAAAGTGCACTGCATGATCTGTGACTCTACTGTCCCTCATCCTGATTTTATAATTGAGGAAAATCTGGATTTTACCGGGGTTGAGTTTATACCCCGAGACAATTGCAAACCGTTGTGCCTCCTCCTCTATCACATTTATAGCTCTATTAGGATCACTAGTGACCTGTGCGATGTCATCAGCAAATGCTAGGGTTTTTGTGTCGTAGTTATGTACATGAATAGATGGAATTAATCTGTGTCTTTCAAGCCTACGGATGAATGGGTCGATATAAATTGTGAATGAAAGAGGTGAGCAGGGGCACCCCAGTCTTGTCCCCCTGGTAATAGTAAATCTTTCAGATAGGATCCCATTAATCACAACGCTGGCACCTGGATTGATATATAGCCTGTGGGTGGCCTTTATAAATTCCTCGGTGATTCCACAATGGGACATAGCTGCCCACAGAAATTTCCAGGAGACGCGATCGAACGCTTTCTCTGCATCAAGCAGAATAAGCTCCATAGGGTCTCCTGTCGTCTCCGAATAATCAAATAGGGAAATCACTCTTTGGACATGGTCTATTGTTGACCTCCGTAGGATGAACCCGTGCTGTTGAACTGAAACAATTTTATATACAATGGGTGCCTGTCGAGCGGCCAAAAGTTTAGAATACGTTTTGGAATCCCCGTTGATTAGTGTTATAGGGCGGTAGGATCCCATTTGCAGGGCATCTTTATTTTTTTTTCAGAAAGACCACGATCTTAGCGGCCGACCATGAGGCAGGTGGATTGCCCCCTGAAATATAGAGCTAAACAATTCTGACATAATTGCTTTTAGTTGATCTGCAAACTTCAGATAAAACTCAGTTGGGATCCCATCCATACCTGCTGCTTTCCCCGTAGCCAACATATTCATAGAGAGCAGTATTTCATCCCAGAGGAGAAGATTGTCTAGACTATCTTGGCCTTCTTTCTCAAAACTATTACCAACAATTGGAGCTAAATATAGTTCAGGATCCCCCTGCCCCCTTTCTGGTTCTTTATACAGCTCTTGATAAAATCTCTGAAATGCAGCTCTTATTTCAGACGATTCTGATCTCAAACCCCTAATCCCTAATTTTCTTCTCTAGATTAACTGAAGTCTCCTCTCGGGTGCGAACCGCTAACTGATGGCCAACTTGTTCACTTAGCTCGTATGTTTTCTCTCTATAGATCGTTGCTTTAACTATGGCTTTTTCCGTTAGGATCTCTGATATAAGATTTCTGCTGATGGCTACTCGAGCCAATTTGTTATCCGTTACCGGCCCCTCTTGAGCAACTCTGACCAGATCTTCCTCTGCTCTGCCCAAATTCTGTTGCAGTGCTGCCATGTGTTGTTTCCCCTCTTTATTGGCCCTAACTGAAAACTGGAGCGTTTCTCCTCTTATGCCTGCCTTCAGGGTGTAATATAATCAATCTGAAAAAGTCTGAAGCACACCCTCTAGTTTGCCTTAATTTAGTGTTTGTCGTTTTAGTCAAGTTTAGCGTGCATGCACTCTTTCTGCGCCCCGTTCCTGTGCGCAAAGTTAATATAACATCACTGAATTGTGGCACGCGTGTCCCGTGCCACAGAAGAGTTCCACAGCTGTATGCACTTTTGAGATATGTAATCACTCGTACTCCAGTTGGATGGCTCTTCTCCTCGTCCGAGCCCCGATCCGAGGTATATCAGCAGTGCCAGTAACTCCAGTGATGCCAGCAATACCAACACCCGATGCCAGGGCGCATTTCTCGGATGTACAGGCTCCTTAGAGGTCCGGAGCGGCGCGGAGGTGAGTAGTTGAGGTCTCACTCAGCTGCCATCTTGACTCAAAATACAACAACAAGCTCTTCTGATGTTTACTCACATAACCTACAACAACAAGGCCTTCTGATGCACACTCACATGACCTACAACAACAAGCCTGTCTGATGTTCACTCACATGACCTACAACATGCCCTTCTGATGTACACTCATGTGACCTAAAACAACTAGCCCTGCTGATGTACACTCACATGACCGACAACACGTCTGCCTAATGCACACTCACATGACTTACAACAACAAACCTGTCTGATGTTCACTCACATGACCTCCAACAAGAAGCCCGTCTGATGTTCACTCACATGACCAACAACATGCCCTTCTGATGCACACTCACGTGACCTACAACAACAAGCTTTTCTGCTGTACACTCACATGACCTACAACATGCCCGTCTGATGTCCACTCCCATGACCCACAACAAACAGCCCTTCGGATGTACACTTACGTGACCTACAACAATGAGCCCTTCTGATGTACACTCACATGACCTATCACAACACGTCGGTCTCATGCTTCCACAAGGAACAGGGTCAGTGCTGCTTTGCCTCAGGGGGGCTTCGTCTAGAGCGGCACGGTGGGCAACAAAGGATATGTTGAAGGCTACCCCGAGTGATTACTACTGAGCAGACTATTTGAAAGCATTCATCCCATCATCCTTTGGGTGTTTCATTGGCAGCAGCGTGCCTGGAAACTTGAGACCATTAAGGCAACAGTGGTCCCTTACAAGCATTAATATTTAATCAGTAAATATAGACAAAGTCGTTACTATATTGCAAGTGACATACCCAGCCGGGCAGAGGTCTTGGTATTTACTTTTCAGTCAATGTAAGACATAAATCAGACACAATATACAAGACAGGGCACAAGCCTGCACCCAGTGTATCACACAGAAAAAAGGGGAACAATTAAAAGGAAACATACAAAAGGGCTTATAGGCAAAAGCTTAGCGTTCTGTAAAACTTGTTAATCGCACAGTTTAGATTATGAAACAGACCAATATTGACACCTTCACACTTTTAGAGGGCATATAAGTAATTCCATGTGTATAATGTGCACATAGTTGTCGACGGCGTTTCGATTCGTTCATCACATTGTACGGATCTCATCAGGACATGTAATGTATGCCTAATAGTAAAACAGCCTCATTTGCCTAAGGAGAGGAAGGGAAGGAAAATACCAGTAGGCAAACGTGAAAAGAATTTAGGCAGTAACGCATGTACTCGCATACATAGCGTGAAGTTGGTGGACATGCACTCGGTGGGGGTAGGCTTGGAGTAAGGTTGACTAGTACGGAGTGCTGAGTGTGTGATACCTAAATGCAGGGGCAGAAGAAAGAATCACGGGCAGTGCACGTGCAATTCGTGAATAATACATACGGCGCAAGTGTGGGACAGAACCAAGGTAGGCTTAACAGGGAAATCTCGACTAAGGGGGGATACAGAAGAATGCCCCCCCCCCCCGCAGAACGTGAATAATACATACGGCGCAAGTTTGGGATAGAACCAAGGTGGGCTAAACAAGGAACTCTCGGCTAGAGAGGACAAGGAAAAATTAACCCCCATCAGTTCAGGCAGGTGGACAGTGGGACCCCCGGTAGCTTACATGCGGAGAAAGTATAAAGTCGGGGTATTAATTACATGTGTATTTGGCGCTCACCATTGTGCAAGCCAGCGAGATCGAGGCTTGGTGGTATGCCGGTTCAAGGAGTATTCTGCAATTACAACTACATTAGTTAGGTGCAATTCGGAGTGAAGAGTTGAGTTAAAGTGAGCCAAGTGAACGAGGCAGCTTACGAATAATTAACTGTTGTGACAAGGTGGTGTCAGTCAGATAAAGGAGTGCTTCGGTGAGACCGGAGCATGGAGTGGGAGCTGGAGAGCCTGAAAAAATGGAAAGGGCTATTGCGGGGCACTTGAGTGAGGTTAGAAAAAGACCAGCCCCACTTTCCAAGGTGACCTCTGCCTTTGTTTGTGCGTTCCAAATAGTTGTAAATTCGCACCCCGCCAACAAGTACATCTATGGGTGCGAATTTACAACCTTTTAGGTAAACCGTCACCATATAAATATTTCAGATCCTGATGCAAAAAATGAACAAGTTGACAATAAGAAGCATGGGTGAAATTTGTGAATTCGCGTTCCGCGAACTCGCGGATTTCCCTGCAAAATCGCAAAAAAACTCAGGGAATTCGCGAATTTTCCCCTTGAAATCGCGATTTGCCCTGAAGTACTTTCTACTGGCTATTCCAGTAAGTGCTCCCTCATTGGGTAAATATATAGTGCGTTTACTACACTGCAGCTGCGTAAAGGGCCGGAAGATGTGTCTCCAGTGACCATGTGTGCCTGTAACACAGGCACAGGCAGACATGGTCACTGGAGACACATCTTCTGGCCCTTTACGCAGCTACAGTGTAGTAAAAGCACTATGGGGCAGATTTACAAGCCGCTTGCGCCTTTTTTTGCGCCGCAGTTGCGTCACTTTGTAAACTTTGTAAACGGCACAAAAGATGCGCCATGGTGCTGGATATTAACAACGTGACGCATCTGGTAGATGCGTCACGTTGTAAAGCCCTGCGCCATCAGGAGGTGTTCCGGCGCAAGGGTGGGTGTTCCTGCACAGGAACGCCTCCTAAAAGTGGCTGAGTGAAATCTACAAGATTTCACTCAGTCACTTTTAGGCCAATGCTGCGTCAAAACCCTGCACCTGCTTGAAGCAGGCGCAAGGCTTGACACAGCATTGAGGAGATAGGGCATCCCAGAGCATTGCTGGAGCCGCAGCTCCAGCAATGTGCTGCTTTTACGGCACAGATGCATGACGCATCTGTGCCATTTTTGCCACATTGTGCGACGCATTGTAAATGCGGCGCACCATGGGTGGCGGAGCTGCGGCGCACAATAACTGGCGCATCCCAGGGGATGCGCCAGTTATTGTAAATCTGCCCCTATACATTTAGCCAACGAGGGAGCACTTACTGATTAGACAGTAGAAAGTACTCCAGTTGAGTAGAGGTATTGCACAAAACGGTGGCATCTTCGTGGACAAACACGCAGGGCGGGATTCATTCTGCCCCCTGTTAGACTCGTTTTTTGTGCCCTTCTGCCCTCTGTTAGACTCGTTTTTCCCTTGTTTTTTCTGCCCTTCTGCCCTCTGTTAGACTCGTGTTTCCCTTGTTTTTGTGCCCTTCTGCCCTCTGTTAGACGTGTTTTTGTGCCCTTCTGCCCTCTGTTAGACTCATTTTTCCCTTGTTTATCTGCCATTCTGCCCTCTGTTAGACTCGTTTTTTGTGCCCTTCTGCCCTCTGTTATTCCCTTGTTTTTCTGCCCTTCTGCCCTCTGTTAGACTCGTTTTTTGTGCCCTTCTGCCCTCTGTTAGACTCGTTTTTGTGCCTTTCTGCCCCCTATTAGTCTCGTTTTTTGTGCCCTTCTGCCCTCTATTAGACTCGTTTTTCCCTTGTTTTTCAGCCCTGCTGTCCTCTGTTAGACTGTTTTTTTGTGCCCTTCTGCCCCCTGTTAGACTGCTTTTTGTGCCTTTCTGCCATCTGCATCACCACATCATCACTCAGGGCTACCCCAGCATCACTCAGCACCACCACATTATCACTCAGCACCACCACATTATCACTCAGCACCACCACAGCACCACTCAGCACCACCACAGCATCAATCAGCACCACCACATTATCACTCAGCACCACCACAGCACCACTCAGCACCACCACAGCATCACTCAGCACCACCACAGCACCACTCAGCACCACCACAGCATCACTCAGCACCACAACAGCACCACTCAGCACCACCACAGCACCACTCAGCGCCACCACAGCATCACTCAGCTCCACCACAGCATCACTCAGCGCCACCACATTATCACTCAGCACCACCACAGCACACCTCAGCACCACCACAGCATCACTCAGCACCACCACAGCATCACTCAGCACCACCACAGCACCACTCAGCACCACTCAGCACCACCACAGCATCACTCAGCACCACCACAGCATCACTCAGCAACATCACAGCATCACTCATCACCACCACATTATCACTCAGCACCACCACATTATCACTCAGCACCACCATAGCACCACTCAGCACCACCACGGCATCATTCAGCACCACCACAGCATCACTCAGCAACACCACAGCACCACTCAGCACCACCCCAGCATCACTCAGCACCATCCCAGTATCACTCAGAACCACCACAGCACCACTCAGCATCACCACAGCACCACTCAGCACCACCACAGCACCACTCAGCGCCACTCAAGCATCAATCTGTGCAACCATTCAACAACAACTGGTTCAAATATGTTCTCTCAATGTTTCAAGCTTTATTACAAATGTCACAAAAAGATGTTAATATTTCACTTCTGTTCTTGGATTTTCGTCACAATAAAATACACTGAACATAATCTTCACAAAAGTTATTTACAAAAGTTTAAGCTATTGCCATTATAAATTAAAATCACTTTTATTTAAGTATTAATTATTTTAAAAAACTTAAAAGCCATTGTAATTTGTAATATCAATACATCTAAGTCACGTAAATACAAAACATGTTGCATTACAAATGCTATAGGTGTCACATTTGCAAAAGTTATAACTATTGGCATTGTAAATGACAAAGCTATTAATTTAGCTATTTTCAAAACCAACACATAAATAAAAAAAATTGTCATTTACAAGACCAATAGCTCAAACTTTCCTAATGCGAGACCTATTGCATTGCAAATGCTTGTTTTTATATCTGTCAGTGCTTCCTGTTGAGGTTTAATTTTCGTGACAGGCGCCTGTGAGAAGGTGGCCTGATATGCAGTGCTCACTATTCTAGTGAACACTATGTATCAGTCCAGCAACCCTTATTGATGATTGGTTGTAAGTCAACCTTATAGACCAGCTATCCTAGTAGCGTGGATACGAGCAGTCTAAGGCTAAAGACTCGAGAGGGCGTGTTAAGCCAGCTGTTATACCACACATATACCCCTTGAATACCCAGTGAAAGGACACCACACAAGTGTTATGAAAATAAACAGTGTATTTATTAAAATCACAACAGCCCTGTACTCTTTATGAGGACAGGGTACTAAGCACAACACAAAACTCTTACGAAAATACTTAAGTTAGCACAGTATATACAAATGCCCGAGGGGCACGGAAAACCATATACTCTGAAAGTGGAATGCGAAATTACTAGCAGGTAAGTACAGTACTAATAGGCTTTGGAATCGCTAGATCTTGACTATAGAGTCTTCAGATTACTTCTAGGAGGCCTAGGGGACTCGGGTGCAGAGTGTGCACTCTCACGCGTGATGCGGGACAAAGTCTATGGTAACTAGTAAAGACAAAGTTAGTGTTCTCGGGCGAACCCGACCTGGTAGGAGGAAAACGAAAGTGGATTCTGGCCCTTGGATAGTGAGGCTATGCTGGGGCACCGAAATGCCGAAGTTACCTAGCCCAGGGGCTGCAGCTGCATAGGTCTCAAAAGACGTCGGGAATCCTCGTAGACGGACCAGGAGCCTGGAAGAAAGATGCTGGCAGGCGACCAGTGAAGAGAGTTCGAAGTGATCCAAGCCTGGATCTTGAAGACAGATGACACCTGAAAGCAGAGGGGACCAAGTTCGAGACTACTAGCCAGTAGTCAGTGGGCACCAGGAGGGCACCGGATGGTAGCCACCTCGACTAGGTGAGTGGGTGACGATGTGCTCGCAGATCTCACGGACCAGGAGGCGTTGTCGGCGACCAGGATGGAGGAGCGAGCTGTCCCACGATGGATGAAGCTGTCGGCGTCGCTGGACCCAGGATTGGGCAACAAAGCCTTGGCAAATTCAAGCCCACGCAGTGGACTCAAAATGGCGTCTGGAGTGGACCAGGAGGGTCCGGGGTGCCTCTCTTGAAGAAGGAAGCAAGGGCCAGTCTGGAGCAACCAGACCAGCAGCAGTGATGTCGTCGGGCGTCGTGAAGAAGGCCACAAGCCAGCCGGCTAGTAGCCACACATCGCGGTGAGCAGGCAAAAGCAGAAGGGCCCCACGCAGATCGTGGAGATGCTGGAGGGCTGATCTTCGGTGCTGGAGCTGCTCAGGGTTGGGGCTTCTCGGACCCCAAAGCACTCACCAGTGGAGCACACGGTGGGCTTGTTGCAAAGAAGTCGTGCAGTCTTGGCGATCGTCGGTCCCTCGAGGTCTCGTCGCACTCACAGTTCTCAGCTTGGCTGTAGAGGTGAGTAGAGGTCAGAGGTGCCAGGGAAGCCGGGTCTTGTCGAGCTGGGCAGTCGGATTCCGGAGGAAGGACTTGCAGCGGACCGCAGTGTTCTTAGGATGGTGCCTGCGGATGCAGGGTGACTACTCCTTAGCCACAAGGGAGAATCTTGAAGAAGGAAATCTTGATGTCTTTCGCAGAAAGTCGTGTCTTGATTCCAAAGATGATCTAATTTGAACAGGGGGCCCGCTCCCATCTTTATACTAAAAAAGGGGGCTGACCCGGTGACTAGGTCCTGCCTATGGGTGGGACTAGGAGGGGGGTGGTTACACCCCTCTGCCATGCCGGACTTCCCCCAGGCCAGGGGCTGGTGTGCCCCTGGAACTGGTTCTGACCGGCCTATGCGTAGTGAGCACCGGGGTGCCACTCAGCAGTCACCTTCCTGTAAAGCCCTGCCTACCCAGGATACACAAAACCCTGTCTGGGACGGTGCTAGCACCGCCCTCGACAGGAAACTCTTTGTCCAGGCTCCCCTCGCTGGAAGGACTCCCAGCTGCAGGGGGTCAGACTCGTGTCTGTGGTGGCAGCATCCATTTTGTGGAGCTGAGGCTTCGTTTAACTTTAACCGGGGTTCACAGTTACATACATGTTGTGTCCCTCTAGAAGGGTGGAATGCTAACCCCGTCGCCAGAATTGGCGAGGGGTTAGTATTCCAATTCGTATGACACCTTACTCGACATGTTTTGATAAAGCAATACCAAAGATAGCATTTAACCGCGAGGATTATAATGCACTTAAGAGTATATGGTATGCGATATCATGGAACAGCTATTAGGACTTGATTCCGCAAGCTGCAGATGGGCTCAGCTCATGCCAGAGCACCATCTCACACGATTCCAAGCACTCTGCCTTCAGGATTGTCAAGGCCTGCCATAGGAGTGACTGATAGGAATCTGTGTGTCCATTTTAGGGTTAGATATAGGTATACTATATCTACAGCAAAGGGTGATTACACGACTTTGCCCCAGCCGTCATGCAGCCAGTTGTGTCAAATTTAAGAGGCCAGCCAGGGGTGGCATAATACATGCTTCAGCCCCTGGTAGGCCCTGGGTACACCTATGCCCTGAGTTACAGGGTCTGATAAGGTGGCCCAGTACCAATTGGTAAATGCACCTAGGGTACACGTTGTAATTTAGAGAGAGAACAGCCAGGCTGTGGGTCTGATTGGCAGGCCCACAGCCAGAGAAAGTCGTAAACCAGTGAAACAAAAGCAAAAAATCTGGGTGATCATAGGATTGCAGACCCTACTCTCCTACATGACCCCCCCCTAAACTTTGGGACAATAAGCTAACCTTGACCAGGTGAGTCTTTTTGTTCTAAGTGGAAATATCTGGAGAGTCCATCGGCATTGCCATGATCAGTACCAGGTCTATGTTCCACTGTAAAGTCCATCCCCTGTAGGGAAATGGACCACCTAAGCAGTTTGGGGTTTTCACCCTTCATCTGATTTAGCCACAAGAGGGGCTTATGGTCGGTCTGAATCTTGAAGTGAGTGCCAAACAAGTATGGCCTCAGCTTCTTCAGGGCCCAAACCACAGCAAAGGCCTCCCTCTCAATAGCTGACCAATTCTTCTCTCTGGGGGTCAGCCTTCTGCTTATAAAAGCAATGGGCTGGTCTTGACCATCAAAATTCAGTTGAGATAGAACAGCTCCCACACCCAACTCAGAAGCATCTGTTTGGACAATGAATGGTTTGGAGTAGTCTGGACTCTTGAGGATAGGTGCTGTGCACATGGCCTGCTTTAGGTCATCGAATGCTTTTTGACAGCCTGCTGTCCACTGAACCTTTTTTTGGCATTTTCTTACTTGTCAGTTCATTTAATGGAGTCACAATTGATCCATAGGTCCTGACAAACTTTCTGTAGTAACCAGTCAGGCCCAAGAAAGCTCGAACCTGAGTCTGGGTGGTTGGAGGAGCCCAGTCCCTGATTGACTGTATTTTGCTCTCCAGTGGCTGAACCTGGCCTCCACCTACAAGGTGGCCCAGGTATACAACCTGTGTTTGCCCTATCTGGCACATGGTGGCCTTGATAGTGAGGCCTGCTGCTTGCAGAGCCTCTAACACTTTCCTCAGGTGGACCAGGTTATCCTCCCAGGTGGAGCTAAAGACAGCAATATCATCAAGATATGCTGCACAGAAGTCATCCAGCCCAGTGAGAACATGATTCACCAACCTTTGGAAGGTGGCAGGTGCATTTTTCAGACCAAAGGGCATTACCACAAATTGATAATGCCCACCAGGGGTTGAAAATGCTGTCTTGGGCTTGGCATCCTCAGCTAACCTGATTTGCCAATACCCAGCTGTTAGGTCAAATGTGCTTAAGTAGTTGGCAGAAGCCAATCTATCTATAAGCTCATCTGCCCTTGGTATTGGGTGGGCATCAGTCTTAGTGACTGCATTGAGACCCCTGTAGTCTACGCAGAACCTCATCTCTCTCTTACCATCCTGGGTGTGAGGTTTTGGCACTAGAACTACTGGACTAGCCCAAGGGCTATCTGAGGGTTCAATGACTCCCAGCTCCAACATTTTCTGCACTTCAGTTTTGATGCAGTCTCTAACATGATCAGGCTGCCTGTAGATTTTACTCTTAACTGGCAGGCTGTCACCAGTGTCAACCTCATGGGTGCACCAATTGGTCTGACTGGGTGTCAGAGAGAACATATGTCTGAAAGACTGAAGAACCTGTTTACAGTCTTTCTGTTGATGCTCAGAGAGGCTGCCACAAAAGACAACACCATCTACTGACCCATCATCAGGATTCTGAGTGAGCAGGTCTGGGAGAGGGTCACTCTCTTCCTCCTGTCCCTCATCTATGGCCATGAGCAAGCTCATGTCCTTCCTGTCGACATATGCTTTGAGCCTGTTGACATGGAGTACCCTTTGGGGACTCCTGGGAGTTCCAAGGTCCACCAGGTAGGTGACCTCTCCCTTTTGCTCAAGAATTATGTGGGGCCCAGACCATTTGTCTTTGAGTGCTGCTGGGGCCACTGGCTCCAACACCCACACCTTCTGTCCAGGCTGGTAAACAGTCAGGACAGCCTTTTGGTCATGCCAAGCTTTTTGAAGTTCTTGACTGGCCTTAAGGTTTTCAGATGCCTTCTCCATATACTCAGCCATCCGCGAGCGGAGACCAAGTATATAGTCCACTATGTTGGTTGCAGGCTTTTTGAGAGGTCTCTCCCATCCTTCCTTCACCAAACACAGGGGGCCTCTCACAGGATGCCCATACAAAAGTTCAAAAGGGCTGTAGCCAACCCCCTTTTGTGGGACCTCTCTGTAAGCAAACAGAAGGCAGGGAATCAGGACATCCCATCTACGCCTGAGCTTTTCAGGTAGTCCATGAATCATCCCTTTTAGGGTCCTGTTGAACCTTTCAACAAGCCCATTACATGGTGGATGATAGGGTGTAGTGAACTTGTAGTTGACACCACATTCCTTCCACATAGCAGTTAAGTAGCTTGACATGAAGTTTGAACCTCTGTCAGAGACAACCTCCTTAGGGGAGCCCACTCTGGAGAACACTCCAACTAGGGCCCTTGCCACTACAGGTGCTGTAGTGGTCCTAAGTGGAATAGCTTCAGGATACCTGGTGGCATGATCCACTACCACCAGTATAAACCTGTGCCCTGATGCTGTCTGGGGTTCCATTGGACCAACAATGTCAATCTCCACTCTTTCAAAGGGCACCCCCACCACAGGCATTGGTATAAGGGGGGCCTTTGTTGTGCCACCTGACTTACCACTGGCTTGGCAAGTGACACAGGAGCGACAAAACTCCTTGGTATCCTCATTCATGTGAGGCCAGTGAAAGTGTGAGACAAGCCTGTCCCAAGTCTTTGTCTGGCCTAAGTGACCTGCTAAGGGAATCTCATGGGCCAAGGTATGGAGGAAACCTCTCTGAGTCAAGGGTACAACCAGCCTCCTGGTCATGCCAGGCTTGGGGTCTCTTGCCTCAGTGTACAGGAGTCCATATTCCCAGTATACCTTGTGGGTTCCTGTGGCGTTCCCAGCAGCCTCAGCAGCAGCCTGCTGTCTGAGGGGTTCAAGGGAAGGGCAGTCTAACTGTTCCTTCCCCAGGTCTTCTCTTGAGGGTCCCCCTGAGCCCAGAAATTCAACTTGATCAAGTTCAAACTCTTTAGGCTCAGTTTCCCTCAATTCTTGTAGGTCAGCCTCCTCTGAGACTTGATCCACAACCTGGGGCAAGGGGGAAGGCAATGCCTTTACCCTACTGCTCTTCTTCTTGGAAGGTGGCTGGTCCATTGTTCCAGGATCCAGCACCTGTTCAGTGGGGCATCTTCTGGCCTGTGACCTAGTCACAGCAAACACATGTGCTGGCAAACCTAACATTTCCATGTGAGTCCTCTGCTCCACTTCTGACCATTGTGATGACTCCAAATCATTGCCCAACAAGCAATCCACTGGGAGGTCTGAACTAACTACAACCTTCTTTTGGCCAGTTACCCCTCCCCAGGAGAAAGCTACAATTGCCATACTGTGACTGGTAGTGACATTGCTTGCATTGGTCACCAGGAAATCTGTACCTGGCATGATCTGTCCAGGGTCCACAAAGTTAGGTGTCACCATTGTGACACTGGCACAAGTGTCCCTATAGGCCTGAGCCATTTTTCCATTAATGAAAGGTGTCTGTCTGTATTTGCCCAAAGTATTGGGACTTATGTCAGGGGATATATCCACATCCCCTGTACAGACAAGGACAGCCTGAGTGAGTGTGCCAACTAAGTTGTCATACCCCTCAGAACCCAAGGTTAACCCAACTAAACCCTTGGGAGGTGCACTTCCACTGCTGACTGTACTTGGGGGCACAGGTGCCTTAGGGGCTGCAGTGGCAGGAGTCTGCCCTCCTCCTTTGTTGGTGCACTCACTAAACCAGTGAGTTTTACTTTTGCAGTATTGGCACCACCTTTTAGATTGGCCTTCTTGATTTTTCTTCTTCTGGGGAGCCTGACCCCCACCCTCTTTGGGTTGTTGGGGACCTGTCGAAGACTTCTGGTCATTTTGTTCCCCCTTAGAATCTTTACCCTTCTGGTCTGCTTTCTTCTGACCACCTTGATTCTGGCCCTGGTTCTGCTTAACTCTTGTTCTGACCCATCTGTCTGCCTTCTTTCCCAATTCTTGGGGAGAGGTCAGATCTGAGTCAACAAGATGCTGATGCAACAACTGGTTCTGACAATTGTTTAAAATTTGTTCTCTCATGATCAAATTATACAATCCTGTGTAATCAGTAACCTTACTGCCCAGCAACCAGCCCTCCAAAGCCTTAGTGGCACAATCGACAAAGTCAGACCAATCTTGAGACTGCGTTTTCTGGGTATCCCTGAACAGCAACCTGTATTGTTCAGTTGTTAAACCAAACCCATCAATCAGTGTATTTTTCAAGATTTGGTAATTGTTAGCATCCTCCACTCTAGTAGCGAGGAGCTTATCTCTTCCTTTGCCTTCAAAGGAGAGCCACAAGATAGCTGCCCACTGACTTTGGGGAACACCCTGCACAGTGCAGGCCCTCTCCAAAGCAGTTATCCATTTGTGGATGTCATCCCCTTGTTTAAAGGGGGGCACTATCTTATTCAGGTGCTTTTTATCAAAACTCCTTTCCCTATTGCTAGGTACATTGCTGCCACCAGTGGGGACTACCCCACTTAACTGTTGCTCTCTAGCAAAGGCAAGCCTCTCTTTGGCCAGGGCAAGTTCTTCCCTTTCAATCCTCAGATTAGCTGCCCTTTCTTTAGCTTCATAGACTCTCCTCTGAGGGGAGGTCATCCTCCTCAGAGCAGAGGCCTGAGAGCCATTGGTTTGAATGGATCTGCCAGAGCCTCTTGATAGAGACCTAACTCGTCCACTCCCAATGTTAAGCTGGCCAGAGAGGGGAACCAGGGCTCTCCTAGTACCATTCTCATGCCTGCTTAAGTTGTCCCTAGTTAGCTGACTAACTACTTCTGGACCTTTGTCTGCCTCATCCCCAGATGTCTCCTGATCATCATCCTCCTCACCTGAGAGATGGATGAGATCTGGATCACCCCTGGTTCCCTCTAGGGCTGGCATGTCCCCTTCTGGATGAGAAGAGCTAAGAAGTTTCTCAGCCTTTCTAGCATCATAAGTCTCTAAGAGACCAATCAGAAATGGGATTGTGGGGTTAGACCCCTGTTTTAGCTTCCTGGAGGTACACACTTGTCTCATCTCCTGGAAGCTAAGGGCTGCATATCTAGAAGAGGCCTGTGGAGGGTCCTCAACCACCAGAGGGGTCTCAGTAGACTCTCCGAGGTTAGACATGCTTCTAGTGTGGTGTAAGTGATGCACCTACCTACACTATGTGTTTGCCTACTGATCCCTTGCTAAGAGTTGCAGCCAAGGTGTGCTAAGCCTTGAGGAGCTGCAACAGCTGGTTCAGTAGAACTCAGTGTATTCTAAGCTAAGTTATATGTACCTAAAAGTACTTATGTGATCTTTCAACAAGATATTCTTAGGATACGTGTGGTAAAACAACAGCAAGCTCAAATCCCAACCGCTGCTCACCAATGTGAGAAGGTGGCCTGATATGCAGTGCTCACTATTCTAGTGAACACAATGTATCAGTCCAGCAACCCTTATTGATGATTGGTTGTAAGTCAACCTTATAGACCAGCTATCCTAGTAGCGTGGATACGAGCAGTCTAAGGCTAAAGACTCGAGAGGACGTGTTAAGCCAGCTGTTATACCACACATATACCCCTTGAATACCCAGTGAAAGGACACCACACAAGTGTTATGAAAATAAACAGTGTATTTATTAAAATCACAACAGCCCTGTACTCTTTATGAGGACAGGGTACTAAGCACAACACAAAACTCTTACGAAAATACTTAAGTTAGCACAGTATATACAAATGCCCGAGGGGCACGGAAAACCATATACTCTGAAAGTGAAATGCAAAATTACTAGCAGGTAAGTACAGTACTAATAGGCTTTGGAATCGCTAGATCTTGACTATAGAGTCTTCAGATTACTTCTAGGAGGCCTAGGGGACTCGGGTGCAGAGTGTGCACTCTCACGCGTGATGCGGGACAAAGTCTATGGTAACTAGTAAAGACAAAGTTAGTGTTCTCCAAGTTAGTGTTCTCGGGCGAACCCGACCTGGTAGGAGGAAAACGAAAGTGGATTCTGGCCCTTGGATAGTGAGGCTATGCTGGGGCACCGAAATGCCGAAGTTACCTAGCCCAGGGGCTGCAGCTGCATAGGTCTCAAAAGACGTCGGGAATCCTCGTAGACGGACCAGGAGCCTGGAAGAAAGATGCTGGCAGGCGACCAGTGAAGAGAGTTCGAAGTGATCCAAGCCTGGATCTTGAAGTCAGATGACACCTGAAAGCAGAGGGGACCAAGTTCGAGACTACTAGCCAGTAGTCAGTGGGCACCAGGAGGGCACCGGATGGTAGCCACCTCGACTAGGTGAGTGGGTGACGCTGTGCTCGCAGATCTCACGGACCAGGAGGCGTTGTCGGCGACCAGGATGGAGGAGCGAGCTGTCCCACGATGGATGAAGCCTTCGGCGTCGCTGGACCCAGGATTGGGCAACAAAGCCTTGGCAAATTCAAGCCCACGCGGTGGACTCAAAATGGCGTCTGGAGTGGACCAGGAGGGTCCGGGGTGCATCTCTTGAAGAAGGAAGCAAGGGCCAGTCTGGAGCAACCAGACCAGCAGCAGTGATGTCGTCGGGCGTCGTGAAGAAGGCCACAAGCCAGCCGGCTAGTAGCCACACAGCGCGGTGAGCAGGCAAAAGCAGAAGGGCCCCACGCAGATCGTGGAGATGCTGGAGGGCTGATCTTCGGTGCTGGAGCTGCTCAGGGTTGGGGCTTCTCGGACCCCAAAGCACTCACCAGTGGAGCACACGGTGGGCTTGTTGCAAAGAAGTCGTGCAGTCTTGGCGATCGTCGGTCCCTCGAGGTCTCGTCGCACTCACAGTTCTCAGCTTGGCTGTAGAGGTGAGTAGAGGTCAGAGGTGCCAGGGAAGCCGGGTCTCGTCGAGCTGGGCAGTCGGATTCCGGAGGAAGGACTTGCAGCAGACCGCAGTGTTCTTAGGATGGTGCCTGCGGATGCAGGGTGACTACTCCTTAGCCACAAGGGAGAATCTTGAAGAAGGAAATCTTGATGTCTTTCGCAGAAAGTCGTGTCTTGATTCCAAAGATGATCTAATTTGAACAGGGGGCCCGCTCCCATCTTTATACTAAAAAAAGGGGGCTGACCCTGTGACTAGGTCCTGCCTATGGGTGGGACTAGGAGGGGGGTGGTTACACCCCTCTGCCATGCCGGACTTCCCCCAGGCCAGGGGCTGGTGTGCCCCTGGAACTGGTTCTGACCGGCCTATGCGTAGTGAGCACCGGGGTGCCACTCAGCAGTCACCTTCCTGTAAAGCCCTGCCTACCCAGGATACACAAAACCCTGTCTGGGACGGTGCTCGACAGGAAACCCTTTGTCCAGGCTCCCCTCGCTGGAAGGACTCCCAGCTGCAGGGGGTCAGACTCGTGTCTGTGGTGGCAGCATCCATTTTGTGGAGCTGAGGCTTTGTTTAACTTTAACCAGGGTTCACAGTTACATACATGTCGTGTCCCTCTAGAAGGGTGGAATGCTAACCCCGTCGCCAGAATTGGCGAGGGGTTAGTGTGAGAAGTTGGCCTGATATGTAGTGTTTCCAATTCTGGAACCACTTGGTATCAGTCCAAACAAACCCCAAAGATGTCTGGTTGTAAGTCAACCTTGTTAGACAAGCTATCCTAGTGGTAGCATGGACTAAGCAGCCTTAAAGGCTTAACTTAAGAGGTCGTGTTAAGCGAGCTGTTTTACCACATACAATCCTGTAATCAAATGAAAGGACACCACACAAGTATATATTATAAAAATATATGTATTTATTTCTAAATTACTCCCCAGTACTCTTTATGAGGAAAGGGGCACAAGCGTTAAATCAAAAGCACAGTAAAACATATAAAGTTGCACAATTATGGATGAGGGCGGGTGGCCACTCAGACCATATACTAAAAAAGTGGTATAAGGAACACTTATCGAACAGTGGTTAGGCCTAGGGCCTAGAGATTCGCTGGGAGCAGTCAGGACTAGCAATGATGAAGTCGGGAGTAGCCCACAGGAGACGGGTGCAGCACGGAAAGTGCGGCGCGCACCAATGCAATGTCAATGGTGCGTAAAAGTTAGTTAAAGTGAATTAAAAGATACTTCCGCTGAACCTAGAAACACAAAACTTTAGACACAGACCCTAGAGGTGTGTACCAGTGTGGGAACACCGGCGTTGCAATGTTACCTCACCCACAGGCCGTGGGTGCACAGGGTCGAAGTGGCGTCGGGTTCTGACACGCAGGTTCTTGGTGCTTGAAGCTGTTGCAGCTGCAGGCGATGTGAAGCAGAAGTGTCCGGTGCGATCCAAGGGTGGATCGAAGTAGAAAAGTACCTGAAAGCAGAGGGGACAGAGTCTGGGTCACTCAGCAGTGACCAGGGTGGAACCAGGACGGAACCAGGCAATGTCGGGCGCAATCAGGCGGTTGTCGATAGGCTTCTCTCCGCTGTCACGTGGGCTCTGGGGCATCTGCGACGTCCAGGAGCAGGTCACAATCTGTCCCACGTAGGCTCTCGCCGTCAGCACCGTGGGCTTCAAGATTGTAGCAAACAGCACTTGGCAAAAGCAATCCACGCGGAACCGGGAGATTGCTTATCACTCGAACCAGGAGGGTCAGAGTGGGGGCTCCTTTTCACAGGAGCTGGTGCAGATCTGGAGCAACCAGAAAAGCGAGTCGTATTTCAAGTTTCGTCGGCACAGGGGCCACAAGCCAGCTGGCAAGTGTCCGGGCCAACGCGTCGAGCCCACACAAGCAGAAGGGCCCCACGCAGCACTCGTCAAGTGTGGAGGGGTGAGCTTTGGCGCAAGTGGAGCTCGGGGCTGGGGCTTCTCAAACCCCGGTGCACAGCTTCGAGGATCACTCGTGGGCTGCACGGTCAGCGTCTCGTGGCCTTTTCAAGATGGCGTGCCCCACGCTTCCGGTCGCCTCCACGGGTCTCAGCTCTGCAGGGACTGTGGATCGGGCAGGTAGAAGGCAGGCAAGCTTGATCTCGTCGATCTCTGTCGCTCGAGTTCTGGCGGGAACTGCAACAAAGCAAGGGTCGAGGGCTGGATGGTACCTGTTTGCACAGGGTGGTCACTCCTTGACCACAAGGGAGATTCTTCAGTCTTCTAACGTCGTGTAGAAAGTCGAAGGGTCCAGAATTCGTTTCTTATGTTTCTTCAGGATGATCTGAGTTGCATTGGGACTGCTCCTCCTCTTATTCGAATCTGGGGGGTTGGACATCCTGCTAGGTCCCCTCCTATGGGTGGGACCCAGGAAGGGGGTGGTTACACCCCTCTCCTTTGATCCTGGCCGCGCTGGGACAGGGGCTGGGAGGCCCCAGAACCGGTTTGGCCGGATTATGCAAGGGGCAGCCTTGTGCTCCCCAGGCAGTGTCTGGTTTCTTTGAAACCTCCCTACTCCAATCCACAGAACTGGCGAGGGGGTAGTATTCCAATTCGTATGACACCTTACCCGACATGTTTTGATAAAGCCAAACCAAAGTTGCTATATAACCGCGAGGATTATAAGGCACTTAAGAGTATATGGTATGGCCTTATCCCGGATCAGCTTAGGGAGTTGTTCCCGACAGCTGCAGACAGGCTCAGCTCATGCCAGAGCTCCATCTCACATAAAACCACGCACTCTGCCTCCAGGATTGATGAGGCCTTCCATAGGAGTGGCTTACAGGCTATATATGTGTCCAGATATAGGTTTAGACATAGGTATACTATATCTAAGCAAGGGGTGATTACACCCACTTGCCCCAGCTGAGTGATCAGCCAGTTGTGTCAATTTAAGAACCAGCCAGGGGTGGCAAAAGCTATGCTTCAGCCCCTGGTAGGCCTTGGTGGCACCTATGCCCTGAGCACCTATAGTGCATGGTACAGGGGCTGACAAGGAGTCCATTTCCAATTGTGGTATGTACCTATAGCACATGTATTATAAATTTAGAGAGAGAACAGCAGGCTGGGGGTCTGATTAGCAGGCCCACAGCCTCAGTAAGTCGAAAACCAGTGAAGCAAAAAGCAAAAATTGGGGTGACCATAGGATAGCAGACCCTACTCTCCTACACACCCCCCCCCCCCCCCCCAAACGCAGGGACATTAAACTTAACCTTGACCAGATAAGTCTTCATGTTCTAAGTGGAAGTACCTGGAGAGACCATCTGCATTACCATGGTCAGTCCCTGGGCGGTGCTCCACTGTAAAGTCCATCCCCTGTAGGGAAATGGACCACCTGAGTAGTTTGGGATTTTCACCCTTCATCTGATTTAGCCACAAGAGGGGCTTATGGTCTGTCTGAATTAGGAAGTGAGTACCAAACAAGTATGGCCTCAACTTCTTCAGGGCCCAAACCACAGCAAAGGCCTCCCTCTCAATAGCTGACCAACGTTTCTCCCTGGGGGTCAGCCTTCTGCTAATAAAAGCAATGGGCTGGTCTTGACCATCTTGATTAAGTTGTGAAAGCACAGCTCCCACCCCCAACTCAGAAGCATCTGTCTGTACAATGAACTGTTTGGAGTAGTCAGGACTCTTCAGGATAGGTGCAGAGCACATGGCCTTCTTCAGGTCATCAAATGCCTTTTGACAGCTAACTGTTCACTGAACCTTTTGGGGCATCTTCTTGGATGTCAAGTCATTCAATGGTGTCACAATGGACCCATAGTTCTTTACAAATTTTCTGTAATACCCAGTCAGGCCCAGGAAGGCTCTGACTTGTGTCTGGGTAGTTGGAGGAGCCCAGTCCTGTATGGTCTGGATCTTGCTCTCCAGTGGTTGAACTTGACCCCCACCTACTAGGTGGCCCAAGTACACAACCTTGCTCTGCCCTATCTGGCACTTAGTAGCCTTGATAGTCAGGCCTGCCTTCTGCAGGGCCTCCAGAACCTTCTTCAGGTGGATCAGGTGATCCTCCCAGGTGGAGCTAAAGACAGCAATATCATCTAGATATGCTGCACAAAAGTCATCCAACCCAGCAAGGACTTGATTCACCAACCTTTGGAAGGTGGCAGGTGCATTCTTCAAACCAAAGGGCATTACCACAAACTGATAATGTCCACTAGGGGTAGAGAATGCTGTTTTGGCTTTTGACTCTTCAGCTAGTCTGATTTGCCAGTAGCCAGCTGTCAAATCAAATGTGCTCAGAAACTTGGCAGAAGCCAATTTATCAATGAGCTCATCTGCTCTTGGAATGGGATGAGCATCTGTCCTAGTGACAGCATTGAGACCTCTGTAGTCCACACAAAACCTCATTTCTCTCTTCCCATCTTTGGTATGAGGTTTTGGCACAAGGACCACTGGGCTAGCCCATGGGCTCTCAGATGGCTCAATCACTCCAAGCTCCAACATCTTTTGCACCTCAGCCTTTATACAATCCCTGACATGGTCAGGTTGCCTGTAGATCTTATTCTTCACAGGCAGACTGTCACCAGTGTCCACCTCATGGGTGCACCAGTTAGTCTGACTGGGTGTGAGTGAAAACAAATGTCTGTGGGCCTGCAACACCTGTCTGCAGTCCACCTGTTGCTGCTTAGTGAGGCTGCCTGCCAAGGCTACTCCATCAACTGAACCATCATCAGGGTTCTGGGAAAGCAGGTCTGGGAGAGGGTCACTCTCTTCCTCCTGATCCCCATCTGCGGCCATGAGGAGACTCATGTCCTCCCTGTCAACAAATGCTTTCAAACGGTTTACATGGAGCACCCTGTGGGGGCTCCTAGGGGTACCAAAGTCAACCAAGTAGGTGACTTCTCCCTTCTTTTCAATGATAGGGTAGGGTCCAGTCCATTGGTCCTGGAGAGCTGCTGGCCCCACTGGGTCCAACACCCACACCTTCTGCCCTGGCTGGTACTCAACCAGAACAGCCTTTTGGTCATGCCAAGCTTTCTGTAATTCTTGACTTGCCTCAAGGTTTTTGGATGCTCTCTCCATGTATTCAGCCATCCTGGAGCGGAGACCAAGTACATAGTCCACAATGTCTGGTTTAGGCTTTTTGAGAGGTAACTCCCATCCTTCCTTCACCAAACTCAGTGGACCCCTTACAGGGTGGCCAAACAAAAGTTCAAAAGGGCTGTAGCCAACCCCCTTCTGTGGGACCTCTCTGTAAGCAAAGAGCAAGCAGGGTAAAAGGATGTCCCATTTCCGCCTAAGCTTCTCTGGTAAACCTTTTATCATTCCCTTTAGGGTCTTGTTGAACCTTTCCACAAGCCCATTGCATTGTGGATGGTAGGGTGTGGTAAACTTATAGTTTACTCCACACTCTTTCCACATTGCTTTTAAGTATCCAGACATAAAGTTGGTACCTCTGTCTGAAAGAACCTCCTTTGGAAAGCCCACTCTTGAGAAAACTGCAATGAGGGCTTTTGCCACCACAGGAGCTGTGGTGGTCCTCAGGGGAATTGCCTCTGGATACCTGGTGGCATGATCCACTACCACCAGTATAAATCTGTGCCCAGATGCTGTTGGAGGATCCATGGGACCCACAATGTCTATTCCAACTCTTTCAAAGGGTACCCCCACCACAGGTAGTGGTATCAGGGGGGCCTTTGTTGTGCCACCTGACTTACCACTGGCTTGGCAAGTGACACAGGAGCGACAAAACTCCTTGACATTTTCTGACATGTGAGGCCAGTGAAAGTGTGGAACAAGCCTGTCCCAAGTCTTATTCTGGCCTAAGTGTCCTGCAAGGGGAATATCATGGGCCAAGGTAAGAAGGAAGCCCCTAAACTTCAAAGGTATAACCAACCTCCTGGTTGTGCCGGGCTTGGGGTCTCTAGCCTCTGAATAAAGGAGCCCTTCATCCCAATACACTTTATGGGTGCCTTGAGCATTCCCTGCAGCCTCAGCAGCAGCTTGCTGTCTGAGGGGTTCAAGTGAAGGGCAATCTAATTGGGCCTGCCCCAGGTCTGCCCTTGAGGGCCCCCCTGTCCCCAGAAACTCAACCTGATCAGGTTCAAGCTCCTCTGAGACAGTCTCCTCTTGGACTGCAGAATCAGTTTCCTGTGAAACTTGATCCTCAACCTGGGGCAAGTGGGAAGGCACAGCCTTAACCCTCTTGCTCCTTCTCTTGGGTTGTGGTTGGTCTATTGTTTCAAGATCCACCACTGGTTCAGGAAGGCACTTCTTAGCCTGAGACCTTGTCACTGCAAGGACATGAGCTGAAATCCCTAGCATTTCTGCATGAGTCCTGTACTCCACTTCTGACCAAACTGAGCTTTCAAGATCATTGCCTAACAGACAGTCTACTGGGAGGTCTGCACTCACAACAACTTTCTTTAGGCCATCTACCCCTCCCCAGGAGAAGTTCACAACAGCCACACTATGGGAAGTAGTGGAGTTGCTTGCATTGGTCACTAGGTAACTTTCACCTAGTACAATCTGTCCAGGGTCCACAAAGCCAGGTGTCACCATTGTGACACTGGCACAAGTGTCCCTGTAGGCCTGAGCCAGTTTCTCATTGATTAAGGGAGTCTGCCTATATTTGCCCAGGTTACTGGGGCTTACTGCAGTGGGCAAAGATAAGTCCACATCATATAGGAGAACTGCCTGTGTGGGGATTCTGACTAGGCCAGATTCCACCTCAGTACCCAGGGTCAACCCTACTAAACCCTTTGGCTGTGTACCACCACTGTTAACTGTACTAGGGGGTGCAGGTGCTTTAGGAGCTGCAGTGGTGGGGACTGGATTTTTCTTAGTGCATTCACTGCCCCAGTGTGAAACTGATTTGCAGGTATTACACCAAGGTTTCTTTGGGCCATCATTCTTCTTTTTCTTGTTTCCATTTTGGGAACCCCCCTCCTTATTGCTAGTTTGGGGGCCTGAAGACTTCTGGTCCTTTTCTTTATCTTTCTGATTCCCACCCTTCTGGTCTGTTTTCTTATGGTCACCTTGGTTCTGGTTTTTCTGCTTAATCCTTGTTCTGACCCATTTGTCTGCCTTCTTTCCCAATTCTTGGGGAGAGGTCAAATCAGAGTCAACAAGGTATTGATGCAACAGCTGGTTCTGACAGTTATTAAGGATCTGCTCTCTCATCATGAGATTGTACAATCCTGTATAGTCTGAAACTTTACTTCCCTGCAGCCAACCCTCCAGAGCCTTAGTGGCACAATCTACAAAATCAGTCCAGTCCTGAGTCTGTGCTTTTTGGGTGTCTCTGAACAACAACCTGTATTGCTCAGTGGTTAGGCCAAACCCTTCAATAAGAGCACTCTTCAGAACAGAGTAGTTTTTGGCATCCTCAGGTCTAACAGTGAGGAGCCTGTCCCTCCCTTTCTCAGAAAAGGAGTACCATAAAATTGCTGCCCACTGATCCTCAGGGACCTGCTGTACCATGCAGGCCCTCTCAAGAGCAGTCATCCATTTGTGGATATCATCCCCTTCCTTGTAGGGGGGCACAATTTTTGTCAGGTTTCTATTGTCATAGGCCCTGTCTTTTTCTTTAGGAACTTTGCTGCCACCAGTGGCATCTAAGCCACACAATTATCTTTCTCTTGCTAAAGCAAGTTTAGCTTGAGCCAAGGCTACCTCTTCCCTTTCTATTTGGAGTTGGACAGCCCTCATCCTGGCCCTATGCTCTTTTCTCTGGGAGGAAGTCATCCCTCTTTGAGATTCTCTTGAGGCACTAGAAAGATGAGAGTCCCCTGATGGAGATCTCACCCTCCTGTTGCCTGGGAGAATTTGGTTATGAGATCTGGAGTAGTGCTGGCCCTCTCCATTCTCATGTAGGTCCAAGTTGGCCTGGTTAAGCCTGGCAACCTGTACCTGGTTTCCCCCCTGATCCTGATCTTCAGGCTCTTCTAAATCAGAGTCTTCCTCTTCCTCCTCCACTACTTCATCTTCAGGAAGATCCTCATTCTCAGGGGAGTGTATCCCTTCACCTGTTTCTAAGGGAGCCTGACTCACCTTATCTAAGTCATCCTTTTCTAGGATAGCTATTAGGGAAGGAATGGTAGGGCCTCTGCCCCTTTTTAGCCCCCTGGCTGTGCACAAGGCACTCAGGTCTTTGTGGCTAAGGTTGTCATATCTGGATGTTGTCCCTATAGGATCAACTATTACAGGAGCAGAGCCTGAGGCTCTACCTGTATCAGACATGACTGCTAGTGAGGTGTAAGTGATGCACTTACCTACACTAAGTGGTTTCCTACTGTACCTTGCTAGTGAGTTGTAGTCAGGGTGTGCTAATCCCTTTAATCTACAACTACTAAGTTCAGTAGAACCTAATATGCTAAGCTTTTGATTTATATGTACCTAGAGGTACTTGATGTGATCTTTCAATTTGATAAAGATTGCAATGGTAAAACAAACAGCAAGCTCAAATCCGCACCGCTGCACACCAATGTGAGAAGTTGGCCTGATATGTAGTGTTTCCAATTCTGGAACCACTTGGTATCAGTCCAAACAAACCCCAAAGACGTCTGGTTGTAAGTCAACCTTGTTAGACAAGCTATCCTAGTGGTAGCATGGACTAAGCAGCCTTAAAGGCTTAACTTAAGAGGTCGTGTTAAGCGAGCTGTTTTACCACATACAATCCTGTAATCAAATGAAAGGACACCACACAAGTATATATTATAAAAATATATGTATTTATTTCTAAATTACTCCCCAGTACTCTTTATGAGGAAAGGGGCACAAGCGTTAAATCAAAAGCACAGTAAAACATATAAAGTTGCACAATTATGGATGAGGGCGGGTGGCCACTCAGACCATATACTAAAAAAGTGGTATAAGGAACACTTATCGAACAGTGGTTAGGCCTAGGGCCTAGAGATTCGCTGGGAGCAGTCAGGACTAGCAATGATGAAGTCGGGAGTAGCCCACAGGAGACGGGTGCAGCACGGAAAGTGCGGCGCGCACCAATGCAATGTCAATGGTGCGTAAAAGTTAGTTAAAGTGAATTAAAAGATACTTCCGCTGAACCTAGAAACACAAAACTTTAGACACAGACCCTAGAGGTGTGTACCAGTGTGGGAACACCGGCGTTGCAATGTTACCTCACCCACAGGCCGTGGGTGCACAGGGTCGAAGTGGCGTCGGGTTCTGACACGCAGGTTCTTGGTGCTTGAAGCTGTTGCAGCTGCAGGCGATGTGAAGCAGAAGTGTCCGGTGCGATCCAAGGGTGGATCGAAGTAGAAAAGTACCTGAAAGCAGAGGGGACAGAGTCTGGGTCACTCAGCAGTGACCAGGGTGGAACCAGGACGGAACCAGGCAATGTCGGGTGCAATCAGGCGGTTGTCGATAGGCTTCTCTCCGCTGTCACGTGGGCTCTGGGGCATCTGCGACGTCCAGGAGCAGGTCACGATCTGTCCCACATAGGCTCTCGCCGTCAGCACCGTCGGCTTCAAGATTGTAGCAAACAGCACTTGGCAAAAGCAATCCACGCGGAACCGGGAGATTGCTTATCACTCGAACCAGGAGGGTCAGAGTGGGGGCTCCTTTTCACAGGAGCTGGTGCAGATCTGGAGCAACCAGAAAAGCGAGTCGTATTTCAAGTTTCGTCGGCACAGGGGCCACAAGCCAGCTGGCAAGTGTCCGGGCCAACGCGTCGAGCCCACACAAGCAGAAGGGCCCCACGCAGCACTCGTCGAGTGTGGAGGGGTGAGCTTTGGTGCAAGTGGAGCTCGGGCTGGGGCTTCTCAAACCCCGGTGCACAGCTTCGAGGATCACTCGTGGGCTGCACGGTCAGCGTCTCGTGGCCTTTTCAAGATGGCGTGCCCCACGCTTCCGGTCGCCTCCACGGGTCTCAGCTCTGCAGGGACTGTGGATCGGGCAGGTAGAAGGCAGGCAAGCTTGATCTCGTCGATCTCTGTCGCTCGAGTTCCGGCGGGAACTGCAACAAAGCAAGGGTCGAGGGCTGGATGGTACCTGTTTGCACAGGGTGGTCACTCCTTGACCACAAGGGAGATTCTTCAGTCTTCTAACGTCGTGTAGAAAGTCGAAGGGTCCAGAATTCGTTTCTTATGTTTCTTCAGGATGATCTGAGTTGCATTGGGACTGCTCCCCCTCTTATTCGAATCTGGGGGGTTGGACATCCTGCTAGGTCCCCTCCTATGGGTGGGACCAGGAAGGGGGTGGTTACACCCCTCTCCTTTGATCCTGGCCGCGCTGGGACAGGGGCTGGGAGGCCCCAGAACCGATTTGGCCGGATTATGCAAGGGGCAGCCTTGTGCTCCCCAGGCAGTGTCTGGTTTCTTTGAAACCTCCCTACTCCAATCCACTATCTCCTGTCTGGGGTGGTTTGACACCGCCCTGTGACAGGAAACTCTTTGTCCAGGCCTCCTCTGCCGAGTTTCGGTCAGCAGCAGGAGGCCAGACCCGTGTCTGTGGCAGGGGCATCCATTTTGTGGATCTGAGGCTCATTTTAAATCAACCGCGTTTCAGTAAAGTAACATGTCTTCTCCCTCTAGAAGGGTGGAATGCTACCCCCGTCGCCAGAACTGGCGAGGGGGTAGTATTCCAATTCGTATGACACCTTACACGACATGTTTTGATAAAGCCAAACCAAAGTTGCTATATAACCGCGAGGATTATAAGGCGCTTAAGAGTATATGGTATGGCCTTATCCCGGATCAGCTTAGGGAGTTGTTCCCGACAGCTGCAGACAGGCTCAGCTCATGCCAGAGCTCCATCTCACATAAAACCACGCACTCTGCCTCCAGGATTGATGAGGCCTTCCATAGGAGTGGCTTACAGGCTATATATGTGTCCAGATATAGGTTTAGACATAGGTATACTATATCTAAGCAAGGGGTGATTACACCCACTTGCCCCAGCTGAGTGATCAGCCAGTTGTGTCAATTTAAGAACCAGCCAGGGGTGGCAAAAGCTATGCTTCAGCCCCTGGTAGGCCTTGGTGGCACCTATGCCCTGAGCACCTATAGTGCATGGTACAGGGGCTGACAAGGAGTCCATTTCCAATTGTGGTATGTACCTATAGCACATGTATTATAAATTTAGAGAGAGAACAGCAGGCTGGGGGTCTGATTAGCAGGCCCACAGCCTCAGTAAGTCGAAAACCAGTGAAGCAAAAAGCAAAAATTGGGGTGACCATAGGATAGCAGACCCTACTCTCCTACAGTTAGTATTCCAATTCGTATGACACCTTACTCGACATGTTTTGATAAAGCAATACCAAAGATAGCATTTAACCGCGAGGATTATAATGCACTTAAGAGTATATGGTATGCGATATCATGGAACAGCTATTAGGACTTGGTTCCGCAAGCTGCAGACGGGCTCAGCTCATGCCAGAGCACCATCTCACACGATTCCAAGCACTCTGCCTTCAGGATTGTCAAGGCCTGCCATAGGAGTGACTGATAGGAATCTGTGTGTCCATTTTAGGGTTAGATATAGGTATACTATATCTACAGCAAAGGGTGATTACACGACTTTGCCCCAGCCGTCATGCAGCCAGTTGTGTCAAATTTAAGAGGCCAGCCAGGGGTGGCAAAATACATGCTTCAGCCCCTGGTAGGCCCTGGGTACACCTATGCCCTGAGTTACAGGGTCTGATAAGGTGGCCCAGTACCAATTGGTAAATGCACCTAGGGTACACGTTGTAATTTAGAGAGAGAACAGCCAGGCTGTGGGTCTGATTGGCAGGCCCACAGCCCGAGAAAGTCGTAAACCAGTGAAACAAAAGCAAAAAATCTGGGTGATCATAGGATTGCAGACCCTACTCTCCTACAGCGCCTCATTGCCTACTTGTAACTATTCTCTGACCCTGCTTCAAGGGTTGCAAGCAGGCAACGAGGCGCCAGGAAGCACTTACAGGGTTACAGCAGCAGGTGCCCAAGTTAAAGTTAATTTCTTTGTAACCCTTTTGTAAAAGGTTTCAAAAAATTAGCCTCAACTTTTGCACCTGCTGCTGTAACCCTGTAAGTGCTTGGCTGAAAATTCGTCCCGCTGATTCGCGGATTTTACCGCAATTTCGCAAGATTCACAGATCGCAAAATCGCGGAAAATCCGCAAATTCCACGAGCGGGACGAATTTTCAGCCCATGGTTAAGTTAAAAATTCTTAGTAAAATGAGAATGATGAGAAAAAAAGCACAGACATAGCAGACCAACTCAGGTCTCTCAGCCCAAACACCACACCAAGAATGCATTGTGTCACACCCCAAACACTCCGCTAAAGCTACCCCCCTCCCCACCCCACCCCACCCCACCCCAAACACTCCACGAAGCTAAGCCCCTGCCCTTCCCCCCACACACTCTGCTGAAGCCACGCCCCTCCCCACCCCAAACACTCCACTGAAGCCACTCCCCTACCCGCCCCAAAAACTCCACTGAAGCCACGCCCCTCCCCCCCCAAACACTCTGCCCTGTCCACCCCAAACACTCCACTGAAGCTACGGCCCCTGCCTCCCCACCCCAAACACTCTACTGAAGTCCACCCCTGCCCAACCCAAACACTCTGCTGAAGCCACGCCCCTGCCCACCCTAAACACTCTGCTTAAGCCACGCCCCTGCCCTCCCCACCCCAAACACTCTGCTGAAGCCACGCCCCTGTCCTTCCCACCCCAAACACTCGGCTGAAGCCACGCCCCTGCCCTCCCCATCCCAAACACTCCACTGAAGCCACGCCCCTGCCCTCCCCACCTCAAACACTCAGCTGAAGCTACGGCCCCTGCCCTTCCCAAACACTCTGCTGAAGCCACGCCCCTGCCCTTCCGAAACACTCTGCTGAAGCCACGCCCCTGCCCTTCCCACCCCAAACACTCTGCTGAAGCCACGCCCCTGCCCTTCCCACCCCAAACACTCTGCTGAAGTCTGCCCCTCACCAACCCAAACACTCTGCTGAAGCCACGCCCCTGCCCACCCTAAACACTCTGCTTAAGCCACGCCCCTGCCCTCCCCACCCCAAACACTCTGCTGAAGCCACGCCCCTGCCCTTCCCAAACACTCTGCTGAAGCCACGCCCCTGCCCTTCCCACCCCAAACACTCTGCTGAAGTCTGCCCCTCACCAACCCAAACACTCTGCTGAAGCCACGCCCCTGCCCACCCTAAACACTCTGCTTAAGCCACGCCCCTGCCCTCCCCACCCCAAACACTCTGCTGAAGCCACGTCCCTGCCCTTCCCACCCCAAACACTCGGCTGAAGCCACGCCCCTGCCCTCCCCACCCCAAATACTCCACTGAAGCCACACCCCTGCCCTCCCCACCTCAAACACTCAGCTAAAGCCACGCCCCTGCCCTTCCCAAACAATCTGCTGAAGCCACGCCCCTTCCCACCCCAAACACTCTGCTGAAGCCACGCCCCTGCCCTCCCCACCCCAAACACTCTGCTGAAGCCACGCCCCTGCCCTTCCCACCCCAAACACTCGGCTGAAGCCACGCCCCTGCCCTCCCCACCCCAAATACTCCACTGAAGCCACACCCCTGCCCTCCCCACCTCAAACACTCAGCTAAAGCCACGCCCCTGCCCTTCCCAAACACTCTGCTGAAGCCACGCCCCTTCCCACCCCAAACACTCCACTGAAGCCACACCCCTGCCCTCCCCACCTCAAACACTCAGCTGAAGCCACGCCCCTGCCCTTCCCAAACACTCTGCTGAAGCCACGCCCCTTCCCACCCCAAACACTCTGCTGAAGCCACGCCCCTGCCCTCCCCACCTCAAACACTCTGCTGAAGCCACGCCCCTGCCCTTCTCACCCCAAACCACTCTGTTGAAGCCATACCCCTGCCCTCCCCACCCCAAACACTCCACTGAAGCCACGCCCCTGCCCTTCTCACCCCAAACCACTCTGTTGAAGCCATACCCCTGCCCTCCCCACCCCAAACACTCCACTGAAGCCACGCCCCTCCCCCCCCAAACACTCTGCCCTGTCCACCCCAAACACTCCACTGAAGCTACGGCCCCTGCCTCCCCACCCCAAACACTCTACTGAAGTCCACCCCTGCCCAACCCAAACACTCTGCTGAAGCCACGCCCCTTCCCACCCCAAACACTCTGCTGAAGCCACACCCCTGCCCTCCCCACCCCAAACACTCTGCTGAAGCCACGCCCCTGCCCTTCTCACCCCAAACACTCTGCTGAAGCCATACCCCTGCCCTCCCCACCCCAAACACTCTGCTGAAGCCACGCCCCTGCCCTCCCCACCTCAAACACTCAGCTGAAGCCACGCCCCTGCCCTTCTCACCCCAAACCACTCTGTTGAAGCCATACCCCTGCCCTCCCCACCCCAAACACTCCACTGAAGCCACACCCCTGCCCTCCCCACCCCAAACACTCTGCTGAAGCCACGCCCCTGCCCTTCCCAAACACTCTGCTGAAGCCACGCCCCTGCCCTCCCCACCCCAAACACTCTGCTGAAGCCACGCCCCTGCCCTTCTCACCCCAAACCACTCTGTTGAAGCCATACCCCTGCCCTCCCCACCCCAAACACTCTGCTGAAGCCATACCCCTGCCCTCCCCACCTCAAACACTCAGCTGAAGCCACGCCCCTGCCCTTCCCAAACACTCTGCTGAAGCCACGCCCCTTCCCACCCCAAACACTCTGCTGAAGCCACGCGCCTGCCCTCCCCACCTTGGTCGGGTCGTTCTCTCTGCGAACTCTTGACTATGGTCCCTGGAGCCCCTGCTATGGGGTCACTTATTTTAAATGTATTTTCACTGCACGCCCTCTTCTTCGTCTCTGCTACAAGAAGCCTTGACGGTAGCGTTGCCAAATCCTTGCATGGGGGCGTGGCTCCAGTTTGCCAGTCCTCATCTATTACAAATCATGTTATCAAGTGACTGATGGTCCCCAGAGGAGGACACACTAGTAAATGATTAGGTCGAGCCAAGCCAGAGCCAAGCCATGGATCTGGCTGGACTCCAAGAGTCCATGCTTTAATCATCTAAACCCTAAATCTGATCTAGATCCGAATTACAGATAAAGCAACATTATCTTTTTTAAAATCAAACATAAGAGATACTTATGTATCGATTATCCTGAACTCAAGTATTTAAAACGCACTCATATATTATAATAAAAAAAGGAGGCTCTGTGAAATGAAATATTAGCCTAGCATCACACAATTTGGACAAGTAGGGAAGTTGGAATTAGGCATGAGCGGGAAATCCGTTACGACTGCGGATTTTGCGGATTTTTTGGGAAATCCGCAATTTGTGAATTTTGCGGATTTCCCGCAAAATCCGCAAAAAAAAATCCGCGGACGTAACGGGTTCAAAAGTTGAACCCCCACTCATGTAACTATTTGACAATGGCGCCAGCAAGCTGCCAGTGCCGTTGTAAAATAGTTACAAAGTTAGCTTGCACAGGAACCACTAGATAAAACGAAGCAGGTGCTGCTTTATTTTATCTAAGTGCTTCCTGTGCAAGCTAACTTTGTAACTATTTTACAACGGCGCTGGCAGCTTGCTGGCGCCATTGTAAAATAGATGCATGAGTAGGCTGGGCACAGGTCTGCTTTCTTTCTTCCCAAATCTACTGTGGAAAATCAGCTGTGATGCTGGATAGAGACCTTTGCATCCTTGACTTTCACGAGCTCAATACCCGTGCTGTTCCTGTGACCAGGAGCTTCTTTCTCTTCATCTGCTGAACTGATCTTTCTCTGACCTTTTATACACACAAGAGACACATGAGCTCGCACAGAAGACCCCCCCCACCACAAAATCCGCAAATCCGCGGATTCGCAAAATCCGCGGATTTTGTGAATCCGCAAATACGCAAATCCGCGGATTGCGAATCCGCAAAATCCGCCCATGCCTAGTTGGAATCATTACAGATTTTCTGGTTTCACGTTTTGAAATTCTGCCATCTGGGCATTGATTGCACATAGGGTGCTGTTTTGCTGTTTGCACCACAGCGCACCTTTCAACAGGTGGGCCGTGCACAAACGGGAAGAGTCCACTCTATTACAGAAAATTACTGACCTCAGGCCAGTCACCAACTAATGCTGTGCTGGGGGCAGGGCCTTCACGTGAGAAACAGAGCGGCTGCTTCAAAGCTGTATCGCGTTTCACAGTGTAGTCGGAAACCCGCCTGAACTTTAAGGAGGAATTAGAGATCCCCTTGTAGGCAGGTGCAGAGCGTGACTGTACCCACCTGCAGGGATATCTCTGCAGGGTCCATGGAACCCCCTTTCAACCGGCCAGAGAGCTGCCCACATTGGGCGCACTGACAGTGTATTTGTGACGCATTTTCAGGACACCTCCTGACAGCTTCTTTGCCTTTGCTCACACGTCCACAATACAGTGCAGTCGCAGAGACAAAGAGGCCACGCCCCCACGCATGGGAGGGAATGTGCTCTTGAGATAGCGCCGGTGCAGATGTGTGCCAGCACCATCAGTATTACAGAAGGGACCGCACAAGCATCTACAACCCCTCTGTAATACCAAAGTTCCCGGGGGGCTCCCAAAGCGGGTGCATATGCCCATTGCGCCCCCTTGGGACCTTTCTGTAATACGGCCCCCGGTGGGTATCTGCCTCGTTTCTCGCTCGACCCTTTACATCAAAGGTCGCTGTTTTATATTTCATTCTTGGCTCCTTCATTTACTTGGGGGTGTCACACCCCAAACACCCCTGATGAGATGTCCCTCAATATTAGGTACTTCATGCTCAGCTATTTACTGCTGAATTCTGAACATCCGACACACAGCTCCATATAATGATGCATGATGTCACTTCTGAGCACATGTTACTTTCTTAATATATCTGGAAACATGGCAAGTAACAGCTCACCTGTAGAAGCCCAGAGCTCCCAACCGGTACTGGAGGGCAACCAGAACCACATCTTCATAGGCTGCTAATGCTGACCCATCAAACGGAGAAGCTGATCCTATTGTAAAGCCTCCGCCATGGATCCAGAGCATCACCTGTGAGGTGGAGGAGAAAGTATAGGGTGAGAGATTTACAGGTGCCGCAGACTCACATCACCCCTTGACTCCAGACACACTCAGAAAGTACAGAGTGAGAGTATTTACAGGTGCCGCAGACTCACATCACCCCTTGACTCCACAAACACTTGGAGAAAGTAGAGTGAGTGTTAGACAGGCCTCGTAGCAGGACCGATCCCCCCCCGCATGGCGGGGCCTGGACCCCAGCTCCTCCTGTGTCCTAGATGAGAACTATCCCGGCAACCCACCGGGACAACCCACGACCCGTAACCAACGGAACCCCAGCTCATGAACACCTCGGTATCGGCTGGCCCGGGCCCCCTTTCAGCAACACGGCCCCCGGCCCAGCCGCCATTTTGGACACTACACAAAAAGGCCGCGTGGCCTCGGATCGACCCCAACCCCGGGCCTGGCCAGGCCCCGACATCAAGGCACCTTCATCCACCCTGGGGGTGAAGAAACCACTTGGCAGGTCAATGGGAGAAGGGGTGTCGATGGCTCTCCTCCGCCAGGTGTCGATCGCCCCCAGCCTCCCCGGGCGCTGCCTCCACCCCCCTGCTGGGTGTCTGGACTCCCTCATCCCGGACCTCCCGGCCTCCAAGTGCGAGGGGCCGGACATCAAAGGACGCCAGACCTATAACTGGGGCAGCTCCAGAGCAGGAAGGCAGTTGTATCCTGGAGTCGAGAAACTCATCCTTGGAGACCTGCTGGCGCTGGCGCGGCCCTCGTCATCGTGAACCATCTTCGGAGCCTGCTGGCGCTGCCGCGGCCCTCGTCATCGTGAACCATCTTCGTAGCCTGCTGGCGCTGCCGCGGCCCTCGTCATCGTGAACCATCTTCGTAGCCTGCTGGCGCTGCCGCGGCCCTTGTCATCGTGAACCATCTTCGTAGCCTGCTGGCGCTGCCGCGGCCCTCGTCATCGTGGACCATCTTCGTAGCCTGCTGGCGCGGCCCTCGTCATTGTGAACCATCTTCGTAGCCAGCTGGCGCTGCCGCGGCCCTCGTCATCGGGAATCATCTTCGAAGCCTGCTGGCGCTGCCACGGCCCACCCTTGCTAACCCTCCAGCTCGAGGATTGTGAGCCCCATCTCTCGCCGTACTGTACCGGACCGGTACTCAGACTGTCCCGCTACCCTTGCTCCTCAAAGAGACTAGAATTGACGGGATCCTCGTATCCTGGTCCTACTGTATCGCTTATCACCTTGCCTCAAGATATATATATAAAAGTGTGCCGAACTCATCGCTGTATGGTGTCCATCTGTGGGGAGGGGAAGTTACCTGTCTGTACGATTACTGGAGTGGGCCCTCACCGGAGGCCTCTCCCCCTGTACTCGGCCGACCCTCCGGGTCTCCGTCTAACATTGGTGGCCAGCGGCGCGATCCGAACCGACGCATAATCGTACAGAGAGTAACTCACCCCACAACACACAGCTACCATGACGACAAAGGAGAGTGGAACAACGGAAAAATTCCTGATGGAGAAACTAGAAGAATACAGCCACAAGGAACTGAAACAATTCTGTATAGAACTGGGCATTGCTACCACAGGACTGAGCACGAAAGATGACCTCAAACACGCCTTGGAGTCTTGGGCGGAGACAGAAACGCCCGTACCCCAAAACCAAAACCTCCGAAACAAGCACCGCTCCTACAGAGGAAAGAAGACCGGCCCTCTCGTCCGAGGAGGCCCGAGAATGGGAGAAGAGCCGGCTCCACGAATTAGAGCTGGCTCGACTTCGCTTAGATGGGGAACTCAAATTGGCGGAACAAAAAATATCCCTCGAACACATGCGGCTCCGAGAGGAGCGAGAAGAGAAAAAGAGTCAGAGAGAGCTGGAAGAGAAAAGACTAGCCTACGAGCATGAGAGCAACTTGAAGGAACTGGAAATTCGGAAACAAAACAAAGACCTCGGAGTCTCCGGACACCAGAGCCCCCCTGCCCCTACGGACCCCAAGGTCCACATCCCCAAGGATGTCGTCAGAGAATATTACCGGAACGATGATATCCAGCAATGGTTCAAAGCCTATGAAGTTGCAATGACCTCCCACCGGATCCCACGGAGCGACTGGGAAGCCGGGTTATGGGGGAGGTTTGTCAACGAAGGGTGAGACGCCCTGCTGCAACTCCCTGACCATCAGATGACGTCTACGACCACATGACGGCCGCCCTCCTTGCTCGATACGGGCTCACGCCGGAGATGTATCGCCAGAGGTTCCGCGACTGCAAACGGATCCCGGGTACAACTTGGGTGGAGTACGTGAACTTCTTTAGCCGAGCCTTCAAGGGGTGGATCAAGGGCAGCCAGGTGACCACGTACGAGCAGCTATTCGACCTTATTGTATGGGAGCACCTCTCCAATAACTGCTTCATCGAGCTCAGGTAGCACCTCCTTGACAGTAAACTGACTGAACCCCGAAAACTCGCCATCTAAGCAGACCGATGGGAGAGCACACGAGTTCCGCGAAGCTGGCCCAGCGACCAGAACAGGGCCTCCCAAGGGCCCCATCGCCCCCGGGGGGGCGGAGGAGGCCAGGGTCGGGGCCGAGACTCCGTCCCGATAACCACCACCAGCAACAACCCGCCCCGACGCGACCAGGGTTCCGTGCCAACGTTACCTGCCACCGATGCCAACGACCCGGCCACTACGCCAATGATCTCAACTGTCCGAAAAACCAGAGTCCCATGCCCCGCCAGGTTGCTGCCGCCGCCCTGGGAGAAGAACAGGCCCAAGAAGACACCGAAGAGTACGAACCAGACCAGCCCGAGTGGGAACCCGCCGCCATGTCCCTGGTCTGTCTAGTGGAAAGGGACCTGGTTCCGCGGGCGCCCCTTCCCGCCAACACGCAGAAGTACAGCCAGTGGGTCACCATTAATGGACGCCGGGCTGAAGCCCTCCGTGACACCGGGGCCAGTGTGACCGCAGTCCGCTGCCATCTGGTGACCCCGGACCAGATATTACCAAATGTACTTTGCCCAGTACGGTCGGCCGACAACTCCGAAAGCCTGTGTCGGATGGCCTGCGCCCCCTTCGAGTGGGGGGGTATCCGGCATGTTAAAAGTGACTGTCCGCGACGATGCCCCAGTAGACTGCCTCCTGGGGAATGACCTCGAAAGTTCCCCCTGGTCAGCCGTTGAGCGAAGAGAGCACCTGGGGATGCTGGGCCTCCCTGAAGGGGTCTGCGTAACGACCCGGTCATGGCCGCCCGCGCCATCCCCAGCCCCGAAGAACCAGAATGGCCAGAACCCCCTCTGCCAATCGTCACCGAAGGAGCAGCCCCGGAGCTCGGTTCCCCGGAGTCCAGCGAAGAAGGACTTGATCGGCTCCGGGACCTTCCAGAACTGGCCCAGTGGCGTCAGGAGGGTGGCCCTACTCAGGAACAATTCCGACAGGAGCAGAGAACATGTCCCTCCCTCGAGGGACTCTGACAGCAAGCCCTCACCCAAAGCGCAGGAGACACCTCGGGGGCCCACTGGGTTTATTGGGACAATGACCTGCTCTACAGTGAGCAAAAGATTGCTGAGTTGGGGGCCAGCCGGGTGCTGGTGGTCCCCCTCCGCTTCAGGGACTTCCTCTTGAACCTTGCACACGATGTGCCTCTTGCCGGACACCTGGGGCAAGACAAAACATACAGCCGCCTGGTGACCCACTTCTACTGGCCGAAGATGCGAAATGATGTGGCCAACCACTGCCGGGCCTGCCCAACCTGCCAGGCCAGCGGGAAGAGCGGCCGAAAACTCAAAGCACCCCTGCAGCCCTTTCCCATCGTCACCACCCCGTTTGAACGGGTGGGAATAGACATTGTGGGGCCCCTGGAGCCCCGAACAGCCCAAGGACACCGGTTCATCCTGGTCCTGGTGGACCACGCCACCCGCTACCCTGAGGCCATTCCTCTTCGGACCGTGACGGCGCCCGTGGTGGGCTGAGCCCTGATGGGGATCTTCTCAGGGGTGGGCTTCCCCTGGGAAGTCGTCAGTGACAGGGGCACGAACTTTATCTCTAAATACATGAAGTCCCTATGGCAACAGTGAGGGGTCACCTACAAATTCTCGACCCCCTATCACCCGCAAGGAAATTGGCTGGTGCAGCGGTTTAACCGCACCCTCAAGGGGATGATCATGGGTCTGGAGGAACCCCTACGTCGCCAATGGGACGTGCTGCTCCCGTGCCTCCTGTTCGCTTACAGGGAGGTCCCCCAGAAATCCATGGGCTTCAGTCCATTCGAACTACTGTATGGACACCCCGTCCGGGGCCCCCTCAGCCTGGTCAAAGAAGGGTGGGAGGTGGCCCCTCAGAAGACTCCCCCGGATGTGTATAAGTACCTCTTGACTCTCCGTAACCAGACCCGGCGGTTCAGGGAACTCGCCAAAGCCAACCTCGAAGCCAGCCAAGAGGACATGAAGCGCTGGTATGATCAGCATGCCTCCTCCATCGAGTTCGAGCCAGGACAACAGGTCTGGGTGATGTCCCCGGTTGAACCTTGCACCCTACAGGACAAGTGGATGGGGCCCTTCAAAGTAGTAGAGCGCAAGGGTCCAGTCACCTACCTGATCGACATGGAGTCACCCCGGAACCCCCTACGGGTCCTCCACGCCAATAGACTCAAACCCCACTTTTTCGCTCGGAACTTAGCCTCCTGATGGCTACCGACAGTGGGGCTGAAGAAGACTCTGAGCCCCTCCCTGACCTGCTGAAAACACTCGAAAAGGACGGCTCCGTGGAAGGGGTCAGACTCTCCGATGCCTTGTCCCCAGAGCAACGTCAAGACTGTCGAGACCTTCTGCTCCAATTTGCCGACCTGTTTTCCCTCATCCCCGGGGTCACCCCCTGGTGCCTTCACGACGTAGATACCGGGGATAGCCCCCCTATCCGACACAGGGCGTATCGAGTACCGGATCGAGTACGCGCCTGCATCCAGACAGAAGTCTCCAAAATGCTGGCTCTGGGAGTGATCGAGCCATCCGACAGCCCCTGGGCCAGCCCAGTCGTGCTGGTCCCCAAAGCTGCCGCCCCGGGCGTTGCCCCCGAGCTCAGGTTCTGCGTGGACTATCGGGGCCTGAACGCTGTTACCAGGACCGACGCTCATCCCATCCCCCGGGCAGATGAGCTGATTGACCGCATGGGGGCCGCCCGCTACCTGAGCATCTTTGACTTAACAGCGGGCTACTGGCAGATCGGCCTCACCCCCGGTGCCCAGGAGCGATCCGCCTTCTCTACCCCGGATGGCCACTACCACTTCAAGGTGATGCCATTCGGCATGAAAAACGCCCCCGCCACCTTCCAGAGACTCGTGAACCAGGTACTGGCGGGCCTCGAGGAATTCAGCGCCGCCTATCTGGACGATATTGCTGTGTACAGTCGCCACTGGGCAGAACACCTCCGCCACCTCCAAGAGGTCCTGCACGCCCTCCAGCAGGCCGGTCTTACCATCAAAGCCAGCAAGAGCCAGATTGGCCAAGGGTCTGTAACCTACCTGGGACACCAAGTGGGAAGCGGCCTGGTGGCCCCCCTCCAGCTCAAGATCGCTGCCATCCAGGCCTGGGAACCTCCGGTCACCCAAACAGAGGTCCGAGCCTTCTTGGGGCTCACCGGGTACTACCGGCATTTTGTAAAAGACTATGGCAGCATTGTGGGGCCCCTCACGGAACTCACATCCAAGAAGAACCCCAAAACCGTCAGCTGGACTCCTGAATGCCAGGCGGCCTTTGAGAAATTGAAGACCGCCATGTGCACCGCCCCCGTGCTCCAGGCCCCCGACTACAGCCGGGAGTTCATAGTACAGACAGACGCCTCAGATCATGGCGTGGGGGCTGTCCTCTCCCAACTCAACCCTGAGGGAGTTGACCAACCAGTGGCCTTCATCAGCCGACGCCTGCTGGCCCGAGAGCAACGCTGGGGCACCATCGAATGGGAGGCCTTCGCCGTGGTGTGGGCCCTCAAGAAGCTCCGGCCCTATCTCTTCGGTACCCACGTCCGGGTGCAAACAGATCACCGACCCCTGCAATGGCTAATGCAGATGCGGGGAGAGAACCCAAAGTTGTTGCGCTGGTCCATCTCCCTGCAGGGGATGGACTTCACTGTGGAGCATCGTCCAGGCCAAGACCACGCCAACGCAGACGGCCTGTCACGCTTCTTCCGCCTCGGCGAGGAGAGTACCCAAGAGGATGGATGACTCTCCCTGCCTTCAGCTGGGGGGGACGCATGTTGGACAGGCCTCGTAGCAGGACCGATCCCCCCCCGCATGGCGGGGCCCGGACCCCAGCTCCTCCTGTGTCCTAGACGAGAACTATCCCGGCAACCCACAGGGACAACCCACGACCCGTCACCAACGGAACCCCAGCTCATGAACACCCTGGTATCGGCTGGCCCGGGCCCCCTTTCAGCACCACGGCCCCCGGCCCAGCCGCCATTTTGGACACTACACAACAAGGCCGCGTGGCCTCGGATCGACCCCAACCCCGGGCCTGGCCAGGCCCCGACATCGAGGCACCACCATCCACCCAGGGGGTGAAGAGACCACTTGGCAGGTCAATGGGAGAAGGGGTGTCGATGGCTCTCCTCCGCCAGGTGTCGATCGCCCCCAGCCTCCCCGGGCGCTGGCTCCACCCCCCTGCTGGGTGTCTGGACTCCCTCATCCCGGACCTCCCGGCCTCCAAGTGCGAGGGGCCGGAGGGCCGGACATCAAAGGACGCCAGACCTATAACTGGGGCAGCTCCAGAGCAGGAAGGCAGTTGTATCCTTGAGTCGAGAGACACCGAGACGAACTCATCCTTGGAGGCCTGCTGCCGCTGCCGCGGCCCTCGTCATCGTGAACCATCTTCGGACCCTGCTGGCGCTGCCGCGGCCCTCGTCATCGTGAACCATCTTCGTAGCCTGCGGGCGCTGCCGCGGCCCTCGTCATCGTGAACCATCTTCGGAGCCTGCTGGCGCTGCCGCGGCCCTCGTCATCGTGAACCATCTTCATAGCCTGCTGGCGCTGCCGCGGCCCTCGTCATCGTGAACCATCTTCGTAGCCTGCTGGCGCTGCCGCGGCCCTCGTCATCGTGGACCATCTTCGTAGCCTGCTGGCGCTGCCGCGGCCCTCGTCATCGTGAACCATCTTCGTAGCCTGCTGGCGCTGCCGCGGCCCTCGTCATCGGGAATCATCTTCGAAGCCTACTGGCGCTGCCACGGCCCACCCTTGCTAACCCTCCAGCTCGAGGATTGTGAGCCCCATCTCTCGCCGTACTGTACCGGACCGGTACTCAGACTGTCACGCTACCCTTGCTCCCCAAAGAGACTAGAATTGACGGGATCCTCGTATCCTGGTCCTACTGTATCGCTTATCACCTTGCCTCAAGATATATATATAAAAGTGTGTCGAACTCATCTCTGTGTGGTGTCCATCTGTGGGGAGGGGGGAGTTACCTGTCTGTACGATTACTGGAGTGGGCCCTCACCGGAGTCCTCTCCCCCTGTACTCGGCTGACCCTCCGGGTCTCCGTCTAACAGTGAGAGTATATACAGGAGCAGCAGGACCCACATCACCCCTTGACTCCAGACAGACTTGGAGAAAGTACAGAGTGAGAGTATTTACAGGTGCTGCGGGACCCGCATCACCCTTTGACTCCAGACACACTTGGAGAAAGTACAGACCACGAGTATTTACAGGTGCTGCGGGACCCACATCACCCTTTGACTCCACACACACTTGGAGAAAGTACAGAGTGAGAGTATTTACAGGTGCCACGGGAACCACATCACCCCTTGACTCCAGACACACTTGGAGAAAGTACAGACTAGGAGTATTTACAGGTGCCGTGGGACCCACATCACCCCTTGACTTCACACACACTTGGAGAAAGTACAGAGTGAGAGTATTTACAGGTGCCGCCGGACCCACATCACCCCTTGACTCCAGACACACTTTAGAAAGTACAGAGTGAGTGTATTTACAGGTGCCGCGGGACCCAAATCACCCCTTGACTCCAGACACACTTGGAGAAAGTACAGAGTGAGAGTATTTACAGGTGCCGCTGGACCCACATCACCCCTTGAATCCAGACAGACTTGGAGACAGTACAGAGTGAGAGTATTTACAGGTGCCGTGGGACCCACATCACCCCTTGACTTCACACATACTTGGAGAAAGTACAGAGTGAGAGTATTTACAGGTGCTGCGGGACCCACATCACCCCTTGACTCCAGACACACTTGGAGAAAGTACAGAGTGAGAGTATTTACAGGTGCCACGGGACCCACATCACCCCTTGACTCCAGACACACTTGGAGAAAGTACAGAGTGAGAGTATTTACAGGTGCCGCTGGACCCACATCACCCCTTGAATCCAGACACACTTGGAGACAGTACAGAGTGAGAGTATTTACAGGTGCCGTGGGACCCACATCACCCCTTGACTTCACACATACTTGGAGAAAGTACAGAGTGAGAGTATTTACAGGTGCCACGGGACCCACATCACCCCTTGACTCCAGGCACACTTGGAGAAAGTACAGACTAGGAGTATTTACAGGTGCCGCGGGACCCACATCACCCCTTGGCTTCACACACACTTGGAGAAAGTACAGAGTCAGAGTATTTACAGGTGCCGCGGGACCCACATCACCCCTTGACTCCAGACACACTCAGAAAGTACAGAGTGAGAGTATTTACAGGTGCCTCAGGACACACATCACCCTTGACTCCAGACACACTCAGAAAGTACAGAGTGAGTGTATATACAGGTCCCGCAGACTCACATCACCCCTTGACTCCACAAACACTTGGAGAAAGTACAGAGTGAGAGTATATACAGAAGCCGCGGGACCCACATCACCCCTTGACTCCAGACAGACTTGGAGAAAGTACAGAGTGAGAGTATTTACAGGTGCCGCGGGACCCGCATCACCCTTTGACTCCACAAACACTTGGAGAAAGTACTGGGGGGCATATTACCAAGGGGGGCAATCGGCAATTATCACCGGTTTAGCGGCCGTTTTCGGTCGCTAAGTGGCGATAATTCTATTGCTATATTAGCAAGCTGTCGCTAACTGATGTTAGCGACAGCTTTTAGGCGATAGCGAGCGGTTTGGAGCCCGCTTTGCATGCCAGCGATATTTATCGCTAATGACATGCAAAGTGGGCGTACCCAACCTGTTAGCGACTGAAAGCAGTCGCTAATGTCGCTATCGCCTATTAGCAAGGCGGGCGTAGCGATGGAAATATTCCCGCTATCGCCAAAAACTAACGCCTGCTCAGACCAGTTCTTAGCAATGTTATCCAATGGGAGGTGGATAACATGGCTAAGAGCATTTCATCGCAAATGCGTGAATATCGCTGTCTTCTCAGCGATATTCACGCTATCGCCGGAAAAATTATCGCTTTGGAGATAAACGTTGATAATAGCACGTTATCGCAGCGATAATTTCCGGCGATGCTTAGCGATAAAAAAATGGTTGCTAAGCCTAGTTAGCGATAAATATCGCTACTCGTTGGTAATATGCCCCAGAGTGAGAGTATTTACAAGTGCCTCAGGACTCACATCACCCCTTGACTCCACAAACACTTGGAGAAAGTACAGAGTGAGAGTATTTACAGGTGCCACTGGACCCACATCACCCCTTGACTCCAGACACACTTGGAGAAAGTACAGACCACGAGTATTTACAGGTGCTGCGGGACCCACATCACCCCTTGACTCCACACACACTTGGAGAGAGTACAGACTAGGAGTATTTACAGGTGCCGTGGGACCCACATCACCCCTTGACTTCACACACACTTGGAGAAAGTACAGAGTGAGAGTACTTACAGGTGCCGCGGGACCCACATCACCCCTTGACTCCAGACACACTTTGAGAAAGTACAGAATTAGAGTATTTACAGGTGCCGCAGGACCCACATCACCCCTTGACTGCAGACACACTTGGAGAAAGTACAGAGTGAGAGTATTTACAGGTGCCGCTGGACCCACATCACCCCTTGAATCCAGACAGACTTGGAGACAGTACAGAGTGAGAGTATTTACAGGTGCCGTGGGACCCACATAACCCCTTGACTTCACACACACTTGGAGAAAGTACAGAGTGAGAGTATTTACAGGTGCCATGGGACCCACATCACCCCTTGACTCCAGACACACTTGGAGAAAGTACAGACTAGGAGTATTTACAGGTGCCGCGGGACCCACATCACCCCTTGACTTCACACACACTTGGAGAAAGTACAGAGTGGGAGTATTTACAGGTGCCGTGGGACCCACATCACCCCTTGACTTCACACACACTTGGAAAAGTACAGAGTGAGAGTATTTACAGGTGCCGCGGGACCCACATCACCCCTAGACTCCAGACACACTTGGAGAAAGTACAGAGTGAGAGTATTTACAGGTGCCGCTGGACCCACATCACCCCTTGACTCCAGACACACTTGGAGAAAGTACAGAGTGAGAGTATTTACAGGTGCCGCTGGACCCATATCACCCCTTGTACTACAGACACACTTTGAGAAAGTACAGAGTGAGAGTATTTACAGGTGCCACGGGACCCACATCACCCCTTTACTCCAGACACACTCAGAAATTACAGAGTGAGAGTATTTACAGGTGCTGCGGGACCCACATCACCCCTTGACTCCAGACACACTTGGAGAAAGTACAGAGTGAGAGTATTTACAGGTGCCACGGGACCCACATCACCCCTTGACTCCAGACACACTTGGAGAAAGTACAGAGTGAGAGTATTTACAGTTGCAGTGGGACCCACATCACCCCTTGAGCCCAGACACACTTGGGGAAAGTACAGAGTGAGAGTATTTACAGTTGCAGTGGGACCCACATCACCCCTTGACTTCACACACACTTGGAGAAATTACAGAGTGAGAGTATTTACAGTTGCAGTGGGACCCACATCACCCCTTGAGCCCAGACACACTTGGAGAAAGTACAGAGTGAGAGTATTTACAGGTGCCGCTGGACCCACATCACCCCTTGAGCCCAGACACACTTGAAGAAAGTACATACCATGAGTATTTAAAGGTGCCGCTGGAACCAACATCACCACTTGACTCCAGACACACTTGGGGAAAGTACAGAGTGAGAGTATTTACAGGTGCCGCGGGACCCACATCACCCCTTGACTCTAGACACACTAGGAGAAAGTACAGACCACGAGTATTTACAGGTGCTGCGGGACCCACATCACACCTTCACTCCACACTTGGAGAAAGTACAGAGTGAGAGTATTTAAAGGTACTGCGGGACCCACATCACCTCTTGACTTCAGACACACTTGGAGAAAGTACAGACGACGAGTATTTACAGGTGCTGCTTGACCCAGATCACCCCTTGACTCCAGACACACTTGAAGAAAGTACAGAGTGAGAGTTTTTACAGGTGCCACAGACCCACATCCCCCCTTGAGCCCATACACTTGGAGAAAGTACAGACCACGTGTATTTACAGGTGCCGCAGGACCCACATCACCCCTTGACTTCAGATACACTTGGAGAAAGTACAGAACATGAGTATTTACAGGTGCAGCGGTACCGACATCACTCCTTGACTCCAGACACACTTGCAGAAAGTACAGAGTGAGAGTATTTAAATGTAAAATTGATACTTGTATAGCGCACTACTCACCCGCAAGGGTCTCAAGGCGCTTGTACGAATATCGCTGTGGAACCCGTCCTGGCTTTCCCTGTGAGGCGTCCACTCCTGGGCACCCCCAGAGTGGAGGCCAGGCATCCTTAGCGTTGTGGGGGCCGTTGTGGAGATTAAGCAAGCTATTGCCCAGAGTTGCAGAGTGGGACTCTATGATGAGAATAGGCACCGAGGCGAGAATTATCAGGTCCGTGGAATTTTGAGCTCAAGACCAGCCGAGGCTGGGAATTGAATCCTGGTCCCAGGATAGACCTCTGCATCAGGGTCTGCCGCTCTAACCATTGAGCCACACTTCTCCACCTACCCATTTACAGGTGCTGCGGGACCCACATCACCCCTTGAGTCCAGACACACTTGGAGAAAGTACAGAGTGAGAGTATTTACAGGTGACACAGACCCACATCACCCCTTGAGCCCAGACACACTTGGAGAAAGTACAGACCATGAGTATTTACAGGTGCCGCGGTACCAACATCACCCCTTGACTCTAGACACCCTTGGAGAAAGTACAGAGTGAGAGTATTTACAGGTGCCGCAGACCCACATCACCCCTTGACTCCAGACACACTTGAAGAAAGTAAAGAGTACGATACTTTACAGGTGCCGCAGACCCACATCACCCCTTGAGTCCAGACACACTTGGAGAAAGTACAGACCACGAGTATTTACAGGTGTCGCTGGACCCACATCACCCCTTCACTCCAGACACACTCAGAAATTACAGAGTGAGAGTATTTACAGGTGCCACAGACCCACATCACCCCTTGAGCCCAGACATACTTGGAGAAAGTACAGACCATCAGTATTTACAGGTGCCGAGGTACCAACATCACCCCTTGACTCTAGACACCCTCAGAGAAAGTACAGAGTGAGAGTATTTACAGGTGCTGCGGGACCCACATCACACCTTCACTCCACACTTGGAGAAAGTACAGAGTGAGAGTATTTAAAGGTACTGCGGGACCCACATCACCTCTTGACTTCAGACACACTTGGAGAAAGTACAGACGACGAGTATTTACAGGTGCTGCTTGACCCAGATCACCCCTTGACTCCAGACACACTTGAAGAAAGTACAGAGTGAGAGTTTTTACAGGTGCCACAGACCCACATCCCCCCTTGAGCCCAGACACACTTGGATAAAGTACAGACCACGAGTATTTACAGGTGCTGCTGGAACCTCATCACGCTTTGACTACAGACACACTCAGAAATTACAGAGTGAGAGTATTTACAGGTGCCACAGACCCACATCACCCCTTGAGCCCATACACTTGGAGAAAGTACAGACCACGTGTATTTACAGGTGCCGCAGGACCCACATCACCCCTTGACTTCAGATACACTTGGAGAAAGTACAGAACATGAGTAGTTACAGGTGCAGCGGTACCGACATCACTCCTTGACTCCAGACACACTTGCAGAAAGTACAGAGTGAGAGTATTTAAATGTAAAATTGATACTTGTATAGCGCACTACTCACCCGCAAGGGTCTCAAGGCGCTTGTACGAATATCGCTGTGGAACCTGTCCTGGCTTTCCCTGTGAGGCGTCCACTCCTGGGCACCCCCAGGGTGGAGGCCAGGCATCCTTAGCGTTGTGGGGGCCGTTGTGGAGATTAAGCAAGCTATTGCCCAGAGTTGCAGAGTGGGACTCTATGATGAGAATAGGCACCGAGGCGAGAATTATCAGGTCCGTGGAATTTTGAGCTCAAGACCAGCCGAGGCTGGGAATTGAATCCTGGTCCCAGGATAGACCTCTGCATCAGGGTCTGCCGCTCTAACCATTGAGCCACACTTCTCCACCTACCCATTTACAGGTGCTGCGGGACCCACATCACCCCTTGAGTCCAGACACACTTGGAGAAAGTACAGAGTGAGAGTATTTACAGGTGACACAGACCCACATCACCCCTTGAGCCCAGACACACTTGGAGAAAGTACAGACCATGAGTATTTACAGGTGCCGCGGTACCAACATCACCCCTTGACTCTAGACACCCTTGGAGAAAGTACAGAGTGAGAGTATTTACAGGTGCCGCAGACCCACATCACCCCTTGACTCCAGACACACTTGAAGAAAGTACAGAGTACGATACTTTACAGGTGCCGCAGACCCACATCACCCCTTGAGTCCAGACACACTTGGAGAAAGTACAGACCACGAGTATTTACAGGTGTCGCTGGACCCACATCACCCCTTCACTCCAGACACACTCAGAAATTACAGAGTGAGAGTATTTACAGGTGCCACAGACCCACATCACCCCTTGAGCCCAGACATACTTGGAGAAAGTACAGACCATCAGTATTTACAGGTGCCGAGGTACCAACATCACCCCTTGACTCTAGACACCCTCGGAGAAAGTACAGAGTGAGAGTATTTACAGGTGCCGCTGGACCCACATCACCCCTTGACTCTAGACACACACACTTGGAGAAAGTACAGAGTGAGAGAATTTACAGGTGCCGCTGGACCCACATCACCCCTTATCTCCAGAAACACTTGGAGAAAGTACAGAGTGAGAGTATATACAGGAGCCGCGGGACCCCCATTACCCCTTGACTCCAGACACACTTGGAGAAAGTACAGAGTGAGAGTATTTACAGGTGCCGCAGACCCACATCACCCCTTGACTCCAGACACACTTGGAGAAAGTACAGACCATGAGTATTTACAGGTGCCGCGGGACCCACATCACCCCTTGACTTCAGATACACTTGAAGAAAGTACAGACCATGAGTATTTACAGGTGCCGCGGGACCCACATCACTCCTTGACTCCAGATACACTTGCAGAAAGTACAGAGTGAGAGTATTTAAATGTAAAATTGATACTTGTATAGCGCACTACTCACCCGCAAGGGTCTCAAGGCGCTTGTACGAATACCGCTGTGGAACCCGTCCTGGCTTTCCCTGTGAGGCGTCCACTCCTGGGCACCCCCAGGGTGAAGGCCAGGCATCCTTAGCGTTGTGGGGGCCGTTGTGGAGATTAAACAAGCTATTGCCCAGAGTTGCAGAGTGGGACTCTATGATTAGAATAGGCACCGAGGCGAGAATTATCAAGTCCGTGGAATTTTGAGCTCAAGACCAGCCGAGGCTGGGAATTGAATCCTGGTCCCAGGATAGACCTCTGCATCAGGGTCTGCCGCTCTAACCATTGAGCCACACTTCTCCACCTACCCATTTACAGGTGCTGCGGGACCCACATCACCCCTTGAGTCCAGACACACTTGGAGAAAGTACAGAGTGAGAGTATTTACAGGTGACACAGACCCACATCACCCCTTGAGCCCAGACACACTTGGAGAAAGTACAGACCATGAGTATTTACAGGTGCCGCGGTACCAACATCACCCCTTGACTCTAGACACCCTTGGAGAAAGTACAGAGTGAGAGTATTTACAGATGCCGCAGACCCACAGCACCCCTTGACTCCAGACACACTTGAAGAAAGTACAGAGTACGATACTTTACAGGTGCCGCAGACCCACATCACCCCTTGAGTCCAGACACACTTGGAGAAAGTACAGACCACGAGTATTTTCAGGTGTCGCTGGACCCACATCACCCCTTTACTCCAGACACACTCAGAAATTACAGAGTGAGAGTATTTACAGGTGCCACAGACCCACATCACCCCTTGAGCCCAGACATACTTGGAGAAAGTACAGACCATCAGTATTTACAGGTGCCGAGGTACCAACATCACCCCTTGACTCTAGACACCCTCGGAGAAAGTACAGAGTGAGAGTATTTACAGGTGCCGCTGGACCCACATCACCCCTTGACTCCAGACACACACACTTGGAGAAAGTACAGAGTGAGAGAATTTACAGGTGCCGCTGGACCCACATCACCCCTTATCTCCAGAAACACTTGGAGAAAGTACAGAGTGAGAGTATATACAGGAGCCGCGGGACCCCCATTACCCCTTGACTCCAGACACACTTGGAGAAAGTACAGAGTGAGAGTATTTACAGGTGCCGCAGACCCACATCACCCCTTGACTCCAGACACACTTGGAGAAAGTACAGACCATGAGTATTTACAGGTGCCGCGGGACCCACATCACCCCTTGACTTCAGATACACTTGAAGAAAGTACAGACCATGAGTATTTACAGGTGCCGCGGGACCCACATCACTCCTTGACTCCAGACACACTTGCAGAAAGTACAGAATGAGAGTATTTAAATGTAAAATTTATACTTGTATAGCGCACTACTCACCCGCAAGGGTCTCAAGGCGCTTGTACGAATACCGCTGTGGAACCCGTCCTGGCTTTCCCTGTGAGGCGTCCACTCCTGGGCACCCCCAGGGTGAAGGCCAGGCATCCTTAGCGTTGTGGGTGCCGTTGTGGAGATTAAGCAAGCTACTGCCCAGAGTTGCAGAGTGGGACTCTATGATTAGAATAGGCACCGAGGCGAGAATTATCAGGTCCGTGGAATTTTGAGCTCAAGACCAGCCGAGGCTGGGAATTGAATCCTGGTCCCAGGATAGACCTCTGCATCAGGGTCTGCCTCTCTAACCATTGAGCCACACTTCTCCACCTACCCATTTACAGGTGCTGCGGGACCCACATCACCCCTTGAGTCCAGACACACTTGGAGAAAGTACAGAGTGAGAGTATTTACAGGTGCCACAGACCCACATCACCCCTTGAGCCCAGACACACTTGGAGAAAGTACAGACCATGAGTATTTACAGGTGCCGCTGTACAAACATCACCCCTTGACTCTAGACACCCTTGGAGAAAGTACAGAGTGAGAGTATTTACAGGTCCCGCAGACCCACATCACCCCTTGACTCCAGACACACTTGAAGAAAGTACAGAGTACGATACTTTACAGGTGCCGCAGACCTACATCACCCCTTGAGTCCAGACACACTTGGAGAAAGTACAGACCACGAGTATTTACAGGTGCCGCTGGACCCACATCACCCCTTTACTCCAGACACACTGAGAAATTACAGAGTGAGAGTATTTACAGATGCCACAGACCCACATCACCCCTTGAGCCCAGACACACTTGGAGAAAGTACAGACCATCAGTATTTACAGGTGCCGAGGTACCAACATCACCCGTTGACTCTAGACACCCTCGGAGAAAGAGTGAGAGTATCTGCAGGTGCCACTGGACCCATATCACCCCTTGACTCTAGACACCCTCTGAGAAAGTACAGAGTGAGAGTATTTACAGGTGCCGTGGGACCAACATCACCCCTTGACTCTAGACACCCTCGGAGAAAGTACAGAGTGAGAGTATTTACAGGTGCCGCTGGACCCACATCACCCCTTGACTCCAGACACACACACTTGGGGAAAGTACAGAGTGAGAGAATTTACAGGTGCCGCTGAACCCACATCACCCCTTATCTCCGGAAACACTTGGAGAAAGTACAGAGTGAGAGTATATACAGGAGCCGCCGGACCCCCATTACCCCTTGACTCCAGACACACTTGGAGAAAGTACAGAGTGAGAGTATTTACAGGTGCCGCGGGACCCCCATTACCCCTTGACTCCAGAAACACTTGGAGAAAGTACATAGTGAGAGTATTTACAGGTGCCGCAGACCCACATCACCCCTTGAATCCAGACAGACTTGGAGTTAGTACAGAGTGAGAGTATTTACAGGTGCCGCAGACCCACATCACCCCTTAACTCCAGACACACTTGGAGAAAGTACAGACCATGAGTATTTACAGGTGTCACTGGACCCACATCACCCCTTAACTCCTGACACACTTGGAGAAAGTACAGACCATGAGTATTTACAGGTTCAGCGGGACCCACATCACCCCTTGTCTCCAGACACATTTGGAGAAAGTACAGAGTGAGAGTATTTACAGGTGCCACTGGACCCACATGACCCCTGGAGTCCAGACACACTAGGAGAAAGTACAGACCATGAGTATCTGGGCCCCTCTTTTATGCAACTTATTTAACAACTTGAACGACAGCACAATTCCCGACTCCTGGTCGAGCAGTGTCATCGTCCCTATATTTAAGAAAGGTGACAGGTCTGATCCCGCCTGTTACCGTCCGATCTCACTGATCGATAATACGCTAAAAGTCCTGGGAAGAGTAATCTTTAGACGGATAAGGGATTGGGCTGAAGATAACAACGTTCTCCACTGCAGTCAACTGGGATTCAGAAGTAAAGTGGGCACTGTTGAACAATGCTTAAATTTAAATTTGATTATGGCTAAATATATCATTGTCAAAAAATCCCCTCTTTATTTAGGTTTTATGGATTTGAGTTCTGCGTTTGATTTTGTTAACCGTTCTAGGTTGTGGTCACTTTTGCTCGATTATGGTTTAGACGACTCACTGGTGTATTTTCTTTCTTACTTACATAGGGATTTAAAAGCGCGAGTACGAATTAATAATGATGGTGATTTATCTGACGACATCCCTATTAGCAGAGGAGTTAGACAGGGCTGCGTACTCGCCCCACTGCTCTTCATTTTATATATTAATAGGTTAAGTAGTACTCTGAGTGAGATCACTAAGGATGTCCCTATAATAAACGGTTCCCCCATTACTACCCTACTTTATGCGGATGACGCTGTATTAATGGGGCGCACACCGAATGCTTTACGCATTTTAATTTCTGGGTTTGTTACCTTCATGTCCGACCTCGGTCTAAATACTAATTTTAAAAAATCTTTTATAATGAATTGCGGACCAAAGAAGTATAACATCACATCTATTAAATCCGGTAACAACACTCTAAAATGCACCAGCACTTTCCCTTACCTAGGGTTGTTATTCTCTGACTCAGGCTCATGGCACCAACATGTTGCTCTCGCGAGTAACAAAATAGGCTAGTCAATTAATTCGATCTTATCCCTTCGTCAACCAAAATTGGCCGATGTTGTTACCCCCCTTCTCACCATCTATCGTACCCAATGCCGACCAACTGGGACTTATGGAGCTGAAGTATGGGGTTATTGTAACAGCTCGGCCCTCCAGGTGGAGGAAAATAGATTTTGTAGGAGGGTGCTGGGGGGAGTTCCTTGTGCTCCCACTTTGATTTGTCACAATGAACTAAGGCTGCCATATATTGTCGATTTTATCAAGTCGAGGCCTGCCCTCTTTTGGATTAAAATATGGCTAAATCCAGCAGCAACACTAACGCGCAGTATTATATCTGACTGCTTGTCTAGTGATAGATCTCATCATATACCTTGGCTAAATGCAGTCAAAAAGAGCTTGCAGTATGTGGGACAAGGATCTTTATTTTTGCTCCCCTGACTCTATTGTACCCGCTCACAAGAATAGTATTAAACGGGCATTTATGGACCTATATACTGAGGAAAGGATGAGATCAGAATCTATTAAACAGTGGTCAGTAGATACTTGCGCACTATTGATTTAGGTGTTGATAATTCAAATAACTCTATAAGATACTTGACAATGCCTATAGGTAGATGGAATCGGAGTCTCCTATTCAGGTTCCGGGAGGGAAGCATAGTCTATTTGCTTAGCTTTCCTATTGGCTACAATAAAAAATTAGAAGAGCTGGATTGCCCCTGTTCTCAAGGTGGAAAACAAAATTTATTACACTATTTCTTCTTTTGTGGCCATTATAAATTGTACACCTGTCAATATTAAAGACCAATCCTACGTAAATATAATTTACGAGACTCCATTCTCGCTCTGCAATTTTTACAAATGTTGCATTCTGATGATGTTGTTTATTCTGTTGGTTGTTTTATAAAGGCCTGTGTGAAATCGAGGGCAAGTATGGAACATGGCTAATGGACAGTAGTACTATGCTATCCTGTGCATTTGTGTACTTTACCACTGTACCAGTTACTAAATAGTGATTCCATTGTACATGCGTTCTGTTTGAACCAATCCCTGTAGGAGAATACAACTATATTTGGTAACTAAGGACATCAACGGACTAATGCTCCCTCAGTATTATGTATTATGCATTTTGCACTTTATATATTATGCACTTTAGGCTATACATGCTGCTTAACCTAATTGGACTATTTGTTTTTAACTTTTTAAATGCGTGTTTTTAAAACGTTTTTAAATGTATTTTCATTCTGTATGTACTTTTATGGATGTACTAAATCCGAATAAAGATCATTTGAATTGAATTGAATTGAGTATTTACAGGTGCCGCTGGACCTACATCACCCCTTGACTCTGTTGTGTGTCGATTTAGATACCGTATATGGATTTCCTGATTCATGCCCTTATATAGGTATAATTCCCATTGCACTTATTTAGGCATAGAAATCCAGCCCTTATTTAGACATTGCTCATGCTAACCAAATACAGGCATGGTCAACTACATCCGATCCTCTTTGTCACAACGAGTTCTTGGAAAACCAGACTCTTAAGCTTTAAGACTTCCCCTTGCCTGGATATTGATTTCTCCAAGAACTCATTTATTATGTATGAATACCTATTCCTTAGGGGTTCATTTAAGACCTTCCTATTGCTCGACTTGTAAGTCAATGCTGGCATTCCTAAACACCTTCAAGGTATAAATATACCTTCACTTGCTATGGCAAGGCACAGTGCAGTTCAGCCACCTACTTGCACGACGCGGCTTGCCACGGTAAGTCCCGAAAGAAGTGAAGTCCCCAACTGATGCACTGACCAGACGCTGTCATCCTCCTCGCCGAGAATCCAGCTCCAGTGTTGCTGCTCTGCTGACAAGATCGCTCTCAGAGCAAAACAAAGGCTTTACTATACAACTATTGGAGAAGCCAAGGGACACTAATATGCCACTCGTATTGAGCGTGCCAACAACAACTCGAAGGAGATCTTCTCCATTGTTCAAAATGTCCTGGCTCCTAGTGCTCAGGTGGATGCCTCTCCCTTCTCAGAGACCTGGTGCAATTCCCGAGCGGCCTTCTTCAAGGATAAAATATCTAGTATCCAAGTGTCGCTTTCCATCTCCCCTGGGCTCCAGGGGGTGGTGTCTTTCCACCTATCAGTAGGGTTGAGCCACTTTCTACTTTCTCAAATTTTGGGCTAGTTGACTCTGCTAGCTCCCTCAAAATTCTGATGGTCCTTAAGTCCGGCTCACCCAACGATCCCTGTGCCGCTAGGCTTCTCTCCGACCTGGCTGACACCATTAATACAGAGGTGAACCTCCTGATTAGTAAATCACTCTGTACTGTCTCTGTGCCCTCGGCCTGGAAACATGCCCTGATCCTACCGCTGCTTAAGAAGCCATCTTTGGACCGTTCTGCGCCTGAGAACTATCACCCTATTTCGCTGCTACCAGGTTTGGCGAAAGTTTGCGAGAAGGCTGTCACTTTCCAACTTATAAGTTCATCGAGGTGTCAAAGTTGAGTTTCCGTGCTGTGCACAGCATGGAATCTGCCTTGTTGGAGGTTGCAGAGGCAATTCAGGAGTGTCTGGATGCCGGCGGGAGAGCAGCGCTGGTTATGCTGGATCTCTCGGCAGCTTTCAACACTGTCCCTCATGCCATGCTCCTCAATCGCCTCTCGGCTACAGGCATTGTCGGCAAGGCATGGCACTGGATTAGCTCCTTTCTTGAGGGCCAGCAGCAGCAAGTTTGGCTCCCTCCGAATGCCTGTTCGGCCCTGCCAGTGCCTATGGGAGTGCCACAGGGTTCATCACTTAGCCCCCTTCTTTTCAACATCTATGTGACCCCACTGGTTTATCTGGCGAAGTCACTGGGGGCTAAGGTTATGGCGGGGTCGCCTGGTTTTAAAAATTGCAGGTGGTGCAGAACTCGGCGGCCAGACTCCTTTTGGGTCTCTCTCCCAGAGACAGAGCTCGTTCACATTTGCGCGTACTGCACTGGCTGCCGGTTGATTCTCGCCTGAAATTCAAAATGCTGACTATTGCTCATCGGGCCCTGTATGGTACCTGCCCCTTATACCTACAAAGGAGATTTGCCTTCTATGTGCCTGGGTGTCTGCTTCGGTCCTCTGCCAAATGGTTGATGCAGACCCCGAAGTTTAAGCGCCAGCGACTTGGCGGCAACTCTTTTGTGCGTAGGGCTGGCCTGGCCTGGAAAATGCTGCCTTTAGCCTAGCAGACCACTCAAGACCCATTGACTTTTAAAAAGAAACTCAAGACTCTGCTGTTTTAATTCAGACAATCGGACATTCTTCCCCCCAGGAACTAGCGCCGGGACACTTTGAGTAGCTGTGTGCTTTAGAAGTTCAAAATAACATAACATAACATAACATATAGTGCATATTATTCTAATGTGCAGAGCCTATCAGGGATATAAGAACTACACTACATGGCGCTCAACAGTTTGGTAAGGCACTGATTTAACACTAAATACTGAAGTAAATCAGTCCTGCTTTTCTCAGAGACCCTCTACTCATAATACTCCATAAGACGTCTGGAGTGGGATGGGATAATATCCGCCATAGCTGTGTAGGGCGAAAACTCCTATGTATTAGCTTTTTGGTTTGTTTAACGTTGAAGGATACCGTGTTCCAAAATATTGTGCACCTTATTTTGTTGTACTTGCTCTGCAGTTTTCATTAAACAATGTCAGAAAACGGCAATAACACAGAAATCGGTGGAGCTGCAGGAGACAACGCCGTACCAGCTTTTAACTTAACAGGTTTTACTGAAACCGATGAGAATGCTATAATCCTCTCTCCAAATTTAAGGAGAGCCATCACTCTAAAACTTATAAAACATGGCCTAACATCAAGAGGTGATAGAGCAGTTTTTGTGATAGAGTCACATGAATATCACCAGACAGAGGTATTCTATTCATGTATTGTATTCCCAGAATCAAATCCAGTAACACACGCGTTTCACTTCTACAAAGAAGATGATCCACCAGAGGAATATATTCCCTTCGAGGATATTGAAATTCCACTCACATACCAGGAGCATGAGCTCTGGTTTAAAGGCACCCTAAAACATTACAATCACATTACCAGGCTCGGTCCACTAGGTAGACCAGGAGCAACTTTGCCGGTTACACTCCTCATCCAGAAATTGAGGACCTGACAGATGTAGAATTACTTGCTCAACTCAAAGAGTTAATTAAAATCTACAGACAATTGGTCCAATATGTCATGCAGACTCTCACGGTCCAACCTCTAAAAGTTATTCCACAACAAACCTCTCACAAAGAGAATACACTAAATATCCCACCACAGATTTAAACGCAGTCATGGGTAAATTACCCGCAAGGAGTGAACAAATTCCATTCTGGATAGCTAAAAAAATTACTCAAATCGAAGCGGTATTTCCCAATACCAGTCCCTATGACAAACATCAAATTCTAACTATCTGTTTACCGATGAGCATAACACCACATCTGGAAGACTGCACCACTTGGGGCACAGTCTTCGCTGCTATGTACACTAAAACACATGGTGTTCCGTCTATGGTGGTAATACCCGACGTCCGGAAACAGATTCAAAACGAATACGGGGCAGAGCCTGCTCTGAATTTAGGTATGAAATTACTGAAAATTTTTAACCAGGTCTCAACAATAATATTATCTAATATTAAAGGAGAAGCAGGATTGGTGGCAATCCGCCAGAAATTAAGGGAATTTGATGTAACAGAACAACCACAAGAGCTAGCCAGAATAATTGAAAAATCCTACGAAGAATTAGGCAGAGACAGTTTGGGTGGGAAACTAGTTAAACCCCAGCTGTCTGAAAGTCCTGAAAAAGGCCTTTACTAAAAACACTCCAACTTCTTCTAAAAAGAAGTGGGAAAATAACAAACAGCATCCAAAAGAGAAAGATTTTCAATCCAGAGGTAAGTCTCCTCAAAAGGAGCCTTCTGAAAGGAGGTATAACCTCAGGAACAGGGATAATTTGGGAAAACCTGACAGGTATCAAGATACTAATACACGTTCCTCTCGTACCTTTCAGATATCGTCACAGACATCCGAAAGAAGAGGCGGTCAGATCAAAAAGAACGTGTGACGTCCAAAGACGATCAACACATTCAGAAGAGCAAACCAAAACCTCAATACACCAAAAAGAAGGTAGCAGGTCTAAAATCAGACATGCTGAGGATCTTGAGTACACAACTCAAAAACGGAGAATGGGCTCAGACAATGTCGGACAGCGCAGCAGAAGTATCAATAGCTCGCCAGAACCTGAAGGAACTTCAGGTTGCCGGTGGACTTGAATGAAGACATTGAAGTTGAAACTGCAGATACCAGGGTTAGTTCTCCACATAGGTTATATGAAATAAAACTCCGGATGGAGGGAGACATACCAAGAAAAGTGAAAGCACTCTTTTGGCAGCGGCTTTCTAAGGGTTATGATATACTTCTAGCAGAACGGGACTGGCCACCAGAATTTGTCAGAGTGCCCTCATGGCGAAGACATCATTATGCCTGCTTTCTCCAACCATAGCCCAGTACATTTAAAATATACATATGCCAGGAAATGGGCAGTGGCCCAAGCTCCTGCATTATACAAAAAACATGTAGGATTGGAAGAGGACTCACCTCACCACAAAATCCAGTTGAAAAATCAACCAACTGCACAAAGGCAGTATCCAATAAAACAAGAAGCTAAAAAACAGGTCAGGGAGATCTTAGATCAACTTGAATACCAAGGGGTGATTGAAACATGCACCTCATCAATGAACAATCCTTTCTTTCCTGTCTCCACACCAGACAATACATGTTGTCTAGTTTTGGATTACAGACACTTAAACTCTTGTTGTAAAACATTTGCAGTGCAAAATGCACACAGTACAGCATTAATGAATAACCTTGTGCGTAGAAAATATAAAACCACATTAGACATATCAAATGATTTCTTTTGTCAAAACATTGCACCTGAAAGTAGGTATTTGACCGCTATCTCAATAATGGTGACACAGCGCCAATTGTGTCCTCTCCCTCAAGGATTCAAGAATAGTCTTGGGTTATTCTCAGCCAGGGTAACAGAGTTACTACAAACTTATGATGATGAAGCATTGTCAAATGTCGATGATATCTATCTGACAGGCGATGACCTGAACAGGCACTTGAACAGGGTGAACACTATTATACTGGGCTTCGCCTCTGAGGGTTATAAATTCAATTTAAAAAAATCAAGAATTGCCCATCTCAACGTCCTTTTTCTAGGATATGAACTATCAAGTGAAGGCAAAAGCCTGGCAGCCAACTTTTTAGAAAAGTGTGTGCTGCTCCAACCTCCAAAAACGCTGAAAAACTTACAGTTGATTCTAGGTTTCCTGAATTTTGGAAGAACTTACATTCTAATCTGCTCAGAAAGGGTTAAACCTCTCTACAAATGAATAAAACCTGATTTAAAAACACTAAATTTGGTTAAAGAACACACAGAAATTTTGCGTTCACTACAAACAGACATGTAAGCAACAAAACATTTGCAAACACCCGTAAACGTATGCAACTTAGGGCCATATGTATGAACCCATTTTCCCATAGACACAGAATGGCTAAAGCCCATTGTTCATCTGGCCTTTAGTGATCCGAACCATTCCGGGTCAATGCGGATTCACCTACTTAACTTTTAACGAAGGTGAAAAAGTACCAATTGCATACAAATCACATTTGTATACACAAGCAGAAATGAAATTCACTTCGACAGAAACAATTCTGACAGCAGTTCAAACCGCTGTAGCAAAAGTAAGAGCCGTAGCACAGGGAAACGCATAATGGTCGTAACTCCTGTACCAGCCTTAGAGGCAGTAACTAAAGCGAGCATTCCTAATGCTAAAGCTTTACATCCAAGATGGATACAATGGGTTAATTTTCTTGCTGCAACTGATGTTGAATACGTTTTTGATCCTTATTTGAAAACACAAGCATTCCTGCAATATGAACACGAATGTCCTCTGCCAACTGAAATTCTACCTCTAGAAGAGTATGAATGTATAATTTATACTGACGGATCAGCACAACCCGCTACAGAGGGTAAGCAAGCTTATAGTGCGGCATGCACGATCGTTAAAGGTCGTATGTGCAATGGAGAATTCAGACCTACGGTCACAAAAAAGGAATCTCTAGGAAATTTTATAGCTCAGCGAGCTGAACTACAAGCATTCAAAATGGCACTTGAAAATACGGATCGCGAATTTCCCACACTCATAGTGTGCGATTCCTTTTATTGTGTTCAATCTTACAATGAATATTTACAGAATTGGCTTCAAAAATTTTTCAAAGATGCAAAAGGTGTCACAATCAAGCACAAAACGCTTTGGGAACAAGTAGTTCAGTTGCAAAACGGACTACAAAACACTCACGTGATACATATGCTGAGTCATCAATGTGATGGCTTTCACGTTGTAGGGAATTCATTAGCTGACGAATCCTCCGAGGGTGCTGTGAAAACGGCTTCCCTAGCTGCAATCACTCGTTCAAAATCAAAAATAGACAGTGAAATAATTCTGGCTGTCAATGTTTCAAGCAAAGGCAGCGGTGCAGTGTTACCTAAAAAGTTTCCACTCAAATACTCGTATATAACTGATGTGAACAATATTCAGTTTGCTCGAATTCCTGGAGTAGGGGATAGGGTAATTCCAAACATGGAACATAGATTGGGACTAATCCTCGCAGCACATGAAGGGCTCACCTTTGCTCATGCAGGTGTTTCCGCCACAGTGTCGTTATCAAAACAACAATACTGGTGGCCTGGCATTAGGACACAGACCCGGAACTATGTTTTGGATTGAGAAATATGTCAAAAGATGAAAGTCTTTACTGTGAAACGTCCTGCACAGACACCCCTGTTAATCTCAGATAAACCACTAGCGTGTGTTTACCTAGACCACTGTGGTCCCTTACAAAGGTATGGTAACTACAAATATATCATGGTCACAGTGGTCTTGTGTTCTAGGTTGCTTTGGATGTAGCCTCAGCGCTCGGCTGACGCTCGAACTGTTATATAATATTTGCGAGTCTTTATCGGCACATATGCAATAGGCACACTACATTCTCTCGTTTAGCTCTTGTGCTTACAAAGAAGCCATGGTCAGTTTGGGCGTTGAATTGCGGTACTCTTCTATACTCCATCCTGAGGGAAATTCTGTTGTCGAAAGAAAAAACGGGGACATAAAGCAGTCTATAATAGCTAGGGTATTCGATTCGGATGATGGGTGGGCCCAACATCTTTATGGGGTCCAACGTAGTCTTAACAATTCGTCAAGAATATCTCTAGGGGGTGTCACTCCATTTGAGGTCTTATTTGGGACAAGAATGTTGGTTCCGGATCTTGATTGTAATGGAACAGTGGTGGAAAATAAGAAATTTGATATAAAAGATCGTTTGGCTGTTTTACAGGACTTAAATGAACTAAGATCGAAACAAAGCAACGTGTTCCTGAAGCCAACCACCACTGGGGAAACACCAACCGTCCCAGCAAGGCCTGCTTGGATCCAAAAGCTTGGTGAACTAGTCAGAGAAAATATTGCGGAAAGGAAGGAATTTGGCCTTCGTACGGACAACCAGTACCTGTCCAAGCAATCCACGAATCAAGAACAGTACTACTGCCGCCCCTTGCTGGTAAAAAGGAGAAACAATTTGTGTCCATCGACCTGATCAAACCACACTATGTGGCCGATACTAAGCAGTAGGCCAAGTGGACTCTGACAATGTAGCAGACGCACTCCTCTAGCTACAATCCAAGAGGTTCAAAAGGAATTACTCATCATCTTTGAAGATTCTACAGTGAGAAAAGAAGGACTAAGCAACAAAGCTATAGAACTCGCTCCTCTTGAGATCCATTTGGCACCTCCCCAGGCCTCTGAGTTGGACTGTAATCTGGACCGAGAATACTCCGACCTAACGAGATGTATGACTCGAGCGATCGATCAGATAGCGCCAGTGAGAACACAGCAAATAAAGGGATCAGGGAAAGCTCCCTGGTTTACACCACTCTTAAGGGAAACCAAAACAAAGCTAAGGAGACTAGAAAGGTTATGGAGGAAATCCAAGCAGGACGTAGATAGGAATATCTATAAGGCCTCCCTCCACCAATACAAAAAACTTATGATCCAAGCTAAAGCGGACTACTTTGAGTTGCGCCTAAGCAAAGCCACTAACATCCAGAAAGAAACCTTTAAAGTATTGGCCGAGCTGAGTAAAAAGCCGGACAATGCTAAGACCCCTTTTGACTGCAACACCTTCCAGACCTACTTTCTGGAGAAGGTGAAGATCATTGTCCAAGAGATGGAGAGTGTGGCGGCAACAGGGCCTGCGACTAGCCTAACATCTAAAAATGCGAATGACTGCTCCTTTGATGTGTTTCCAGAGATGGATGCACTAATTCTGGAACAACTGATGGGCAAAATTAAATCTGGCTCCCCAGCTGATCCGTGTCCACCTGAAATCTTTCGCATCGCACGTCCCTTATTAGAGGAGTATATCATCTCTCTCCTCAATAGATCGCTAGGCATGGGATATCTGCCGAATGAACTTAAGGAGGCGCGGGTAAGACCTCTATTAAAAAAGCTGGGGTCGGATCCTGCTGTGTTAAAAAATTACAGACCCATCTCCCAGCTTCCCTTTCTCTCAAAAATCCTTGAGCAGCACGTTCTTCAGTCCCTGTCCTGCTATCTGGAATCTCACCACCTACTCCATGATAGACAGGCAGGGTTTCGAGCCCACCACAGCACCGAGTTAGTGATGCTCTCGGTGCTGGATGATCTAAGAGGTCGAGCTGACTGTAAGAATGCGAGCGCCCTGATATTATTAGACCTATCAGCGGCGTTCGACACTGTCAGCCATGCTTTGCTCTTGGATAGATTGAAGAACTTTGGGATTAAGGGCTTGGCTTTTCAGTGGTTGGAATCCTTCCTTATAGGAAGGACCCAAAAGATACAACTGGGGGATGAAACATCAGAGGTGGGGATCTTGGAGTGTGGGGTACCACAGGGGTCTGCCCTGTCCCCGCTTCTATTTAACCTTTACCTGCAACCACTGATTGCTTCGTTAGCTGCGATGAACTGTAAAGTTTTTAACTACGCTGATGACACGCAGCTACTGCTAAGTATAAACGACACCACGGAGGCACAACTCCAATCCCAGAACATCCTGAGGTTCACGGTGCAATGGATGACGGATAACCTTTTAAAAGTCAATCCCGACAAAACTGAGATCTTGGTTATCCCATCCACTTCTTCACCTTGGAGTGACCTTTACTGGCCTATGGAGTTGGGCCCTGCCCCAAAACCAAGCCTGGCTGTGAAAAGTTTAGGGATTAAACTGGATGCCGACCTGTCAATGGCTGCTCAGATCGCATCGGTGATAGGCAGCTGTATTAATATCATTCGGCAACTGCGGAAGCTATCCCCTATCCTTTCAGAGCCCATGATGCGATCAATAGTGGCTGCCACCATCATTTCCAGAATCGATTACGGAAACGCTCTCTATCTTGGCTTACCGAAAACCCTTACCAACAGGCTCCAGGTCTTGATGAATGATGCTGCCCGCTTGATCTTTAGACTTCCTAGGAGGTCTAGAGCCACTCCCCTACTACAAAGCCTACATTGGCTTCCAATTAAAGAGAGAGTGGAATTTAAGAGTTTGTGTACAGCTCATAAAGCAATTTACGGTAAGGCCCCAGCCTATATCAAGGAGCGCCTGCAGCTGTACTGTCCGACGAGATCACTTCGGTCCTCGGACTCGCAGCTGCTGACCTGCTCTCGCTATAGGCTGGCGACGAAGGGAGGGAGAGCTTTTTCAGTACTGGTTCCCCAGTTGTGGAACAGTCTGCCTGGAGGGTTGCGCGAGGAAGGAAACCTCCTAAGATTCCGAAAGAGCTTAAAAACGCTATTGTTTAGGAGAAGCCTGAGCATAGCATAACCGGAATGCTGCTCTTTGCTCTGACTTCGTTATGTTGTTGTCCTGTACCATCTTTTCCTGGCGCTTAGAGGCCTGCAGGTGATTAGGCGCGGTATAAAATTAAAATAACAATAACAATAACAACAATAACAAATAACAGTTCGTCCCGATACACCTTTCAACACCGAAGTAACAAGTGATCAAGTGGTTCCAGTGATTTCAACAAAGCCTAATGCAATTCCAACCATTGCTAAACTGGTTCTGGCTGGTTCATTAACTTTGATACGTTTTCTGAGGATCCCAGCGAACCTAAAAAACAACGCCAGCAAAAAGAACTTTCAAAGAACAAGCAACAGACTTTTTTCATCTCCTGAAAAGACTTATCTGGTTTCACCATGGATTGAACTATGGATTGTTTTGGGAATATTCTTCTTTCTACTTTGGTTAGCTCTGGTAATCACTCTGGGTATGCTGATAAATGGAACATATATTCAAATGGACACAGCAAGTAAAAAAATGAACGTACTTCTCGAGCCACACAAATCATCCCATTGTGAACAAAGAGACTTGTCAGCAGTGAACATCACAGCTGTTCCTCTGCCGGATGGTATAGTTTGGGACAGAACTGAATATGACATTTTTGGCCCGTCGGAGCTTTTGAAGATTCTACATTTATTCAAGATTTCATTAAGTGACTTTATTACCTCTAGTACCTTATCTGATGATTGGGACTTCAAGACTGTTAATAATATGATGTCTGATCTAGAAATGTCTGCAGTATTCCTAAATCATTAACATTTAGAGGGTTCATCAGACAATGATCAAATATACTGTTATAACCATTATGGTTGTCATTTCTTGCACAAAGCTGCAATGCCTAGAAATGTATTCATGTTTAACCAATGGGAACACTGTCCTACACCTCCAAAGGGTAGCTCAAAACGTTTGAAATGTAGTTTCCATATTTTCAGGGTTCAATTTATCAAATGCTGAATCATTTTACTTTAAAAATGAGAACAAAACAGGATCGAAAAATATGTTATCAAATACGAAACAGATTTATTCTGCAGCCTTTATTGCACAACAGGGTTTCGACTTTTGGAAAGACAACATTGAGACAAAAACTGTCTGGGGTACAAACGTTTGGCAAGTACAGGGGGTAGAAGCTTTGTTTAGAGACTGTATCATCCCTGAGCAAATTATGTTTTTGAATGACACTGTCCAACAAACGTCTTGCATTGAGTTAGCCAAGATCAAAGACATGAATACACCGACCGTACCTATTCCTGCGAGTAATAGCACTACACAGGCGGGAGGTTGACGTACATAATATTCTGCATCACAACAGATCAGATCCAGATTGGAACAAATGGTTCCTCTGGCCCATAGACACAAACAAATGTCAAGATCGATTCCTGAACAAAACACAGGGTTTCACTATCAATAGGCCGGACCCAAGATATGTTCAAAGACAGCATCCTGGGGTAGTTACAACATACAGTGTAGGTAAACTATGCCTTGATTGGCTACAGAAATCTACACTTGATGATGTAAAACAACACTTATCGTTACTTAAAGACTGCGCTGACCTTAGGGACTTCTTGCTAGGACCAAGAAAAGCGTGTCAAAAATGTTTCATATGTGCCGGTATATATGCTGCATATGACGAATTATGGAAGATTACCCAAGCAGAGACTGCAGAACGAATACAAGAAATTTATCATATTCATTTAGAGAAATCTCTCTCTGTAGTAGACAATGGGTTAAGGACTCTGTCATCCAGGATATATTCATTGGACAGCATTGTGTCTTCTGCCATAGACATCATGGAACAAGACTTGGTCATGTTGCAACATGGTCAGTCTCAACTACGTTCTATCATGCTATTAGGCTGGACGCTAAAAAACTTGCAGTCAGACTATGTGACTGGCGTTTGGGGGGGCGTGGCCACAGCAGCGATCGGAATGGCTACCTTTCCGTGAAGCTCCTCCACGCGGGCTCCTGACGGCAGCGGCCGAGATGTAAGCCGGCATTCCAGCTCCCCACATCCGTACGGATTCGAACACTGATGTCGCCCTGCCCATCTGGGTGACTTTGGGGATCGCGGGGACGGCCTGAGAAGAGTGTACGGCGGAGGAGAATCGGGGCCTTCGGACCTCGGCGCCATCTTCTCTTTCTGCGCCGGATTGCTGGTGAGTGCCGCGCGGGGCCTGGTCGCTGGACCTTTGCCCCCTCAGTTGTCTGCTGCGGTGTTTCTCGCGTGCCGCCCGTCCGTCTCGGGCTCCCGGGTGGGGGCTGCCGGTCCCCGATACGGTCACGGCCTTTTGGCCTGCGGGGGTGCCGGGACCGGGGCCTCGATTTTCGGGCCTGGGCCGGATGCTAGGAGCCGGGCGGGGACGTTCGCGGTAAGGCAGCGGGGGTGTGCATGCTCGGAGGCCGGGCGACCGAGGGGCGCAGCTGTGCGATTTTTCGGCAGCCCGCCTTGTAAACACTCGTGGTACAATCGGACCCCTCCATTCCTCCTGCTCAGACGGGAGAGGGCCGCTCCCCACCATATTCTGAGGGTGCATTCAACACGTTGAGCCGTGCACCGGACCCTGGGACTGCGGTGACTGCCCCGGCCCTCATCATTCTAGGCCGGCACTGCCCGATCGCTGCACCTCTACTGTTGGTGGACTACGCTGGCGCTTCCTGGCGCTTGATTCTGCTCGGCCGCTCTCCCATTTTGCCGAACCACCCGCACCGCCATGCCCGGCACTACTTCGCCACACGGGCGACCGTGAGGATGGGGAAGAGAGATCCCAACCAGAGGAAGCTCAGCTTCGACAAGACTCCCATTCTCTCCGCGGACCCTCCGCCTGGTTCGGCGGCGAGGGCTTCCAGCGCCACGGACTTGGGAGATGCGGCGGCCATGGTCGCCACCATGATGGGTGAAATGCGCGCAGGCTTTAAGGCGCTCGACACCCTCTTCGACAGCCTGGAACAGAAACTGGCAGACATGGGCACAAAGGTGCAGGCCCATGACAGAAGACTTGATGTGGCTGAATCGCGAATATCAGACATTGAGGATGGTGCTTCGAAATCGCTTAAGAGACTGGAACGGGTTGAAAAAATATTGAAAGACGTGGCCATTAAAAATGAAGATTTGGAAGCGCGCAGTAGGCGCAATAACATTTGTATCCTTGGCGTGGCAGAAACAACAGCCACGGGTCGATTCGACGTGTTTGTCGAAACTTTATTGATCGAACTATTTGGCAGAGACACGTTTACAACTGGCTTTGTGGTTGAGCGCGCACACAGGTCTCTGGGGCCTAAACCCAAACCTGGCCAACTACCAAGACCCATTATCGCCAGGATCATGAACTTCCGTGACCGTGACGCCGTGCTGCACGCCGCACGAGAGACTGGAGAAATACAGTGGCAGGGCACCAAGCTGTCCTTCTTTCCAGACTTTACATTAATGGTGCCGGAGGCGCGTCGCAAATATAACGGTGTCAAGTCTGCCCTCCGGAACTTAGGCCTGGAATACGGAATGCTGTACCCAGCTAGGCTGAAGGTGGATGTGAATGGTCGATGCCGCATTTTTGATTCTCCAGCGGACACCCAAGAGTTTGGCCACACCTACAAAAAACAGGGATCGGTGGCAGCTGCTGGCTCTCCGCCCCACTCTCCACCTCGAAACGACACACAGTTCAGTGCCGACCTTTTTGCCGAAACCGACCAGGGCTGACTGTTTTACACCGACTCTATTTGCACCCTCGTTGAAAACACTGTAGTCTAGATGTGGTTTTACCAATGTTCATTGACTAGGTCTCCGGTTCGGTGGCCGCCTGTTCGGTTGCCCGTCTGGAGTGGCGTTGCCACCCCCAATGGCGCGGGCCATGTTGTTGCTATTTCCTGGGGTTATTTCATGGCTTTATTTGCAGTTTTATTGTTTCTTTGAATCGTTATTGCATTTGTTATTTTGCACTATTGTTCAGCGATTGTCCAGGGATTGCCTCTCGTGGGGTTCTGGGAGGCTGGGAGGCGGGTGGGGGATGGGATTTGTTTTATATTACTGGTCATGTGGATTAACACCTAGCTGCGAGTATCGTTTGAGCATTCGGTCACATGCACAAATGCTACAGACTATATTGACAAGGGAGATATGGCCAGGATAGGTCTACAGTCTGGTCCTTCCAAACTGACCTTGATGTCTTGGAATGTCCGGGGCCTGAATACCACAAGAAAGCGCAAACAGGTGCTGGCTTATGCGGCGCGACATGGGGTGGACGTCCTCTTTCTGCAAGAAACTCATTTGGCGCAGCGGGACGTGGAATCGGTGGCTAGAGGATGGGGGTCGCACAGAGAATTTTCCTGCTATAGTAGGTTTGCTAGAGGCTCAGCGGTTCTTGTACACAAACGAGTCCCGTTTGTAATGACTGGCAGCAGGGTGGATGGAGAGGGCGGATTTTCACTTGTTATGGGAGTACTGTTCGGGTACAGGATTGCACTGGTGGGTGTGTACGGTCCGAATGTGGATAACCCTGTTTTTTTTCAGGATCTACAGGTAACACTGCTTCACTCTGACATTGACCTGTTAGTTCTGGGAGGGGATTTTAACATATTGATGAACCCCGACAGGGACAGCACTTCCCCCTCTCCTGACTGCAAGCCAAAATCACGTGCTGTGTTGGCGGAAATTTGTTCCCACTTCTCCCTAGTGGACATTGAGGCTAGATTGCACCACAACACCCCAGCCTACACGCATCACTCAGGCTTCCACAACACCAGCAGCTCTCGAATTGATTATTGGCTCCTGACCCCGGGTGTCGCGGGTTGGGTTGTAGGCCTTTCCACGCTGCCTCGCACTCTTTCAGATCACTCTCCCATTGTTTTGACCCTAGAGATTCCCAGATTGGGAGGTTACGAATGACAGTGGCGATTCCCTGGCAGGGCTCTACTAGACCCGACTTTTAAAGAAGACATACGCACTGCTATCGATGACTACTTTGACATTAACACCGGCTCTGACACCTCCTGGTCCACGCTATGGGAAGGCTTCAAGGCCACATTAGGTGGGGTTTGCATCACTAAGAGCGTGGGTTCCTTGCAAGAGATTCGCTCCACCCTGGCTCGAATTGAGGCGGATATCCTTACCTCTGAGAAGGAGATTCTTGAGAATCCTTCAGCAGATCGTGAGGCTAAACGCCTAGAATTGCTTTTGGAGTTTCGGGACACAGCGGACAAAGAGGTGAAGTTCATGGGCAAATACTACACAGCGCGACAATACGGTGAGGGAGATAGGCCAGGCAAACTGTTAGTGCAAATGCTTCGCCCACCACGCCAAGCTGCTTACATTACGGAGATACTTGATGCTCAGGGAACTCAACAACACTCCACCCCCGAGATATCCAACACTTTCCTGTCATATTACAAGACCCTCTACACCTCCACACTCACAGGGGAGCACTGCCACCCGGGTTCTTATTTGAATGAAATCGCCATGGTGTACCTGGAAAAAGCATGCAGGAGTTTTTGGCCATGCCCATTACTCCGGATTTTATTGATGAGGCGATTGATTCTTTGTGTAGCTCTTCTGCTGCCGGCCTTGATGGCTACACTGCTGACTTCTACAAAGAGTACAAAGAAGAACTTGTGCCTAAACTGGTAGAGGTGCACGCAGAGGCATTGGAGACGGGCATTCTTCCGACCACACTCAGGGAAGCGGTCATTGTTTTACTTCCCAAGCAGGTCCGCAACCCTTCGTTATGCAGCTCATACAGACCCCTGTCCCTCTTAAACCTCGACTACAAAATTCTGGCCAAAGTCCTGGCAATTCGATTGGCGCTCCTACTGGAAACTATAATTTCGCCAGCACAGTCGGGATTTGTACCACACCGCTCCACTTCTCTGAACCTTCGGACACTATTTTCGGTCCTGCACAGAATAGAACACTCCACACCAGCTGCAGCGGTGTTCTTGGACGCGGAGAAAGCGTTCGACACCCCGGAGTGGCCCTTTTTTCTGTCTATTATGAGGAGAATGGGGATGCCTGCTATGTTTGTGGCTACGGTCAAGTTGCTGTACTCAGCTCCCACCGCCCGTATACGGCTAAATGGCACTATCACTGAAAATGTCCCATTGTCGCGTGGCACCCGGCAGGGCTGTCCCCTATTCACGCTACTGTTCATTATTGCGATGGACCCCCTGGTGCGACATTTCCAGGAGAAACATCTACACCGTGGTCTCCAGTTTCGCACCGGCCCCCTGCTGATCTTGTTATATGCCGATGACACAGTTCTATATGTTCGCGTTCCCCAATCCAACCTTGAGTCACTGCTGCCGGAGCTTTCCCGTTTTAGTGACTACTCCGGTCTAAAAATAAATTGGCATAAGTCAGTAATTTTCCCGCTCACCCCCTCCACCGTACAGTGGGCCTGCTCGTTCCCTTTGGAATAGTGCACGGATTCCGTGAAATATTTGGGAATACATGTTCACCGTGACACGGTTTCCATTGTCCGACTGAATTACGGTCGCGCCCTAGATTTTTTAGAGGACAATACGGAGCGCTGGATTCGCCCCCGCTATCTATGGCCGGGCGGATTGCCATCATTAAAATGATTGTTCTCCCAAGATTTTTGTATCTGTTTAACAATCTACCAATTCCCCTCACAAAGGTCCTTTTACCCAACTCCGCTCCTCCCTTCTGCGCTTGATATGGGGAGGTAGGAACCCACACGTGTCCTGGTGAACACTCACACTCCCTTACGAGCGAGGTGGCTTTGGAGTGCCAGATTTCTTTTTGTATTATTTGGAGGCGCAGTGCACTTACGCGTACCCTTGGTTTCACCCTGATGCCAGGATACCACATCTGCGACCAGAGGCTGACTTGGCGCTCCCTGTGGCCCTCTCCTCCGTCCTTCCTAAAGGTCTTCCCCGGGACCCACAGGACATACAGCCTTTGTCCACTACTTGCTGGGCCTGGGACAGACTTCGAAGCCTGCATTGCCATTGCCCAATCCCCACTGGCTCCCCATCACAGGTGACTCAGTGGTACATTGCACCCTCTCCAAATTCCAACTACACACTGTAGGTGACCTTTTCCCAGACGGGCATGCATTTTCTCTCACTGAAGATCCCCGCTTCACTGCCAGGACCTACATGGACTCGTTCACACTGACTCGACTTCGTTCGATGCTTAGAGCTGAGTTCCCCACATTCCCGCTTCCTCCTGATGACTCCGCCGCGCTCACATTCATAATACAACACCAGACTGGGGCGCATGTCGTGTCTAAGCTATACAAGCTGTGTCTGTCCTTAATTCCTCGCTCGACTCTAAGGTGCGCGCTGACTGGGAGGGCGACCTGGGCATTCCAATCACGGACGACCAGTGGGCGGCATGCTGTGCCACCACTAGGGATGTATCCATTAATGCCAGACACAAACTTATACATTTTAAATTCCTCAGGAGGGCATACCACACTCCAGCACTCGCTCACAGAATTGACCCGAGCAGACCGCACACTTGCCCTAAATGCCACGGCCCGCAGGCCGACTTTTCCCATCTTTCCTGGACTTGTCCGAAACTACACACTTACTGGCTGCGGGTGCATCGGGTTTTGGGGGGGATGCTTGAAATGGTTTTACAACCTACCCCTGAAATTGCGCTACTTGGCTATGTCGCTGAATTCCCGCGCCCGCTACGGAAATTGGCATCCATTGGCTTCCTTTTAGCTAAGCGTGAAGTGGCGCTGCTCTGGTGTGCTAAGCGTGCTCCCACTGTTCGCACTTGGCTTCGTAGCATGGCATTCTGCAATATGAACAGCGTTGAATATTCTGAGACGGTTCCAACTGCCTCTAGGCCGCTAGATATCTGGGGACCATACCGGAAATACATTGCGAAAATAGCCCAGGAGACGCAATCCCAATCTGTCGATTCCTTTGACCCTGCGGGGGTGGGATAAGCAGTGTCGCTACAACGCTGGACAAATTCTTCTGGCTCTGTTTGGTACTGTGGCATGCCTGACTGACATCACTGGGCCATGTGGCTGTTAGCATTGGTTATTTTATGTGTGCCCTCCGTGGCCGCACTGTGTGTTGCCTTTCTCACCATGAGATACTGACCTCTATGTGCCAATTGATAAGTGATGATTCTGGGACTGACAGACATGATGCTCCATTTGATATATGCCTTGCTAGGTTCGGGTCAAGATTTTGTGCTGACTAGTCTCCTCGATATTGCTCGCAACTTTACTGTCCTCCATCATTATGTATACCTATATGACCGTTTTTTCTTTATTTCCATTATGGTTTATCTTATACTTTCTCGTTTTCTGAAAAAGCAAAAATGTATCATCGTTATGTGTACATCAGACAGGTTGCAATCCCACTATGCTGTACCACAATATCGGCTTTATTATCGAGCGCTTTTCATTTATGTAATGAATACCTCAATGATGTACTGATTGGTTTGCTATTCTGTTTATTAAACAGATTTACAAAAAAAAAATGTGACTGGCGTTTAATCAACACTACGTCACTGTTTTCAGAATTCAATCTCACTGATAAACAGATCAAACTGGCACAAAGGGGAGCAGACTATAAGGTGCTGAGCATAGAAAAACTTGAAAAATTACCATTCACAGTGGCAGGAAAACCAGCTACTGAGTGGATCATACATGGTAAACTCACTCTGCCTGTTACAATTTTCCATTTTCAGTATTGCCTAAAACACATACCGGCAGGCAAATATGAAAGGTTGGGTAAAGAATACATCAAGACATACTGGAATTTACCATACATACACAGATGTTGGAGTGGGGGGCATGAAGTGTTTCTTAACGGTTCTAACTGTGAAAACACAATAAGCGGTTCTCTCCTTTGTCAGGGTTTTAATTTACACGGGGCCGGCGATGGTTCCACTACAAACTTATTCTGTCACCTGCAGGGCTTACCAGCTGCAGTGATTAATCCAATTTTTGGACTACTTGCTAATGGGAGTTACCTAATGTTGAATGATCACAGCTGCTGTGGCATGTTGCCAGCTATTCCATATCTAGTGACTGTTTCATCCAGGGTCAATTGCTGTATGTAAGTATTGTTTCCACAAACCACGACAGTCAGGGAGTCCCCTTTATGGCCTTCACTGAACATCTCTTGTATACGAATTGATACTCTAAGCAGAATGAAAGCTATTATTTTTCAAAAAACAGTGCCACTGACCTCGGCCAAAGAAACCTATGATCTACAAGTCGCATGGACTTCTGCCGAGATACATGCCCTTTTGAATACAAACTGCCCTATACATTTTTCAGAAATGTTGGAACGTATCTTAAACATGTCTGATACGAGTGGTATTGTACATCTATTTAAGAACGTATGCTCTGGACTGTTAGCACCTTTTCAAGCAGTCCTCGGAATACTTTCCAACTTCGTGCACTCTGTGTTTGGTGGACTGCCACTACTTTTTGGACTTGTTGCAGGGATCCTATTTTTGCTCCTACTGCTACGATATGGCAAGCCATATCACCAATGCCACTCCAAGCACCATAGAGAGAGCTCTATTGGAGATGAAGTGTTGTGAGCGCATCGTTCAAATTCTAGGGTTACCTCGTCTACGAGAATTAAATACCACATGGTTTCTGTCATTCAGACCAATCTGACAAGATTGTATCTTACCTGATCTACGATGCCTGCTTTGCGGTGAAGAATGATTGCGAGACACCTGTCTAACACTCCCATCAGCCATGCCAACGGATATCGATACTCTGCTGGTCCCGGTAATGGCCCATGCTCTGTGTTGTCCCCAGTGGCTACTAATCCTGGTGACGGCATTCATTGAGATCTCACAGACGCAAAATGCTACTGCTGAGGTACGAGAGGAAACAACAGGTGCGCAGGTGACATCCGATACGAACATTGCTGATGTGACCAATGCTGAAGGCGATCCTTCTCATCTATGTGCAGTTAGTATTCTAAACGAGGTAATCGAACTTTCACCTACAATGGTAGATGCCTTTTTGTCTACACACATAGAAGATTTCATGTCTTCTCCAAGCTCTAACACTGACTTTTGATTTTGGCACACAGTGTACTGAGAGACTATGAATTTGACCTTCATTTTTTCAAAACAAGGTTCTAACTTTGGAACTTTTTCCTATGATTAATTTCTTTTTCCAAATTTGTATCTTTCATTTTTTTGCACAAGTAATCTGCTTATAGTAGAACTATTCATAGAGAATAAGAATTCTTTGAATACTTCCAGAGACAATATATGACCTTGTCCACAAACAAACAGTTTTATGTATTCTGACATGAAATGGTTTCGGCCCTTTTTTCTTCTGTATTTACGAGCCATTTAATGAATGTATATTTTAATAATTCAATCAGTTTGCATTTAAATGTCAACATATGCTTAGAATGAAACATTGCTTTAATATGTACAGCACTGATGCATCTTTTATGCTTACAACCAGTTCTAATGCATTTTACAATGTATTTTGGACATGTTTTTAGCACTTCGTGTGTAGATATATTTAACATGTTTAGGATTTAGTAATGTCGTTCATACGAAAGTGGAGTGGTTGTTGCGTGTCAATTTAGATACTGTATATAGATTTCCAGATTCATGCCCTTATATAGGTATAATTCACTTTGCCCTTATTTAGGCATAGAAATCCAGCCCTTACTTAAGCATTGTTCATGCTAACCAAATACAGGCATGGTCAACTACATCTGATCCTCTTCGTCACAACAGGTTTTTGGAAAACCACACTCTTAAGCCTTTAAGAATACCCCTTGCCTGGATATTGATTTCTCCACAAACTCATTTATTATGCATGAACATCTATTACTTAGGGGTTCATTCATCACGTTCTTATGCCAGACTTGTATGTCAATACTGGCGTTCCTAAACACCTTCAAGGTATAAATATACCTTCACTTGCTATGGCAAGGCACGTTGCGGTTCGGCTACCTACTTGCAGGACGCAGCTCGCCACAGCAAGTCCCGAACAAAGTCAAGTCCTCAACTGAAGCACTGACCAGACGCAGTCATCCTCTTCGCCAAGAATCCTGCTCCAATGTTTCTGACTCCCCTTGCGGGGTGTTAGAGATCGAGTCCCGGAAAAGGGATACCAACCTCTCTCATTCTAAGGTATGGAGTTGATTAGAACCTAGAAAAACTTTTGGCAAATCTTGACACAACTAAACTAAACTATACCTGAAACAGCACCTACTTCTTCCCTCGTTCTACACTTAGGTTAGGTACATTGGGGTAGGATTATTTTAGAAGCACCAGATGAGTATTTTAGCCTGTGTGATTGATGTATGTATTTTTATATATGTCAAAATCTACAGACCATGCTATTGCAGTATTATTTTATCTTACTGCTAACGCCGTACATGTTATACTTTGCATTCTGCCTTACGATTGTAGCAGTTCATGTCTCTTGCATGAGAAAGAAGACTGTTCAATAAACCCTTTTTATTGAAACACCTGTCTCTCTATTTCTGTGGAACTCTGTAGAAACGAAGCATGCACGATTGACTAAGTGAAACTGTAATCTATTGTTTCCACGACTCTGAAGATATTGTTCCGCCTCTAAGGGAAATAAAGTTGTCATGGTCATGCGGTTGTCAGAAACGAATCCCTTCTTGTTCATTCGAGAAGTTTCTAGTGACCTCTGAGTTAGCTGGCACACACAAGTAATTAAGTTTAATGTACTTGATAGAGACATAATAACCTCAGTCCTAAGTCAAATCTATAGTGTATATTATTCCAATGTGCAGAGCCTATCAGGGAAATAGGAACTACACTACAACTCCAGACTCACTTGGAGAAAGTACAGAGTGAGAGTATTTACAGGAGCCGAGGGACCCACATCACCCCTTGACCCCAGACACACTTGAGAAAGTACAGACCACGAGTATTTACAGGTGTCGTAGACTCTCATCACCCCTTGACCCCAGACACCCTTGGAGCAGAGGTAAGGCTAAGGACGCTTTACTCCAGGTTCACTCACCGGCAGCTTTGAGGTCCTGCTGGCATGAGAGGGGGTGTAGACATTGAGGTACAGGCAGTCTTCAGAAACCGGTGCTGCTGGAATCTTGGTTTTAAATAAATCTTCAATTATCTTATCTTCTCTCCTCGTCTGTGGGCACCTACAGAAAGAACACATGGACACATCATCCCGGCAGCACTGTGTCAGTCACGGCTGGAGGGCGACCTTTGAACTCTGGCCCTTTACTCTGATAGGGGGTTTCTCTCTACTGTTTGAATTAGGAGGACTTTTTATTACTTAATTTGTCCTTTTCCAGAGCAATAAAGACTTTGCATACACAAGAACACCTCCGGTTGTTTTAGCTGATTACATTTCGAAACGTTCTATTACAAACCTCTTCAGACCCCGAGGCCGATACTCGGCAGGAAATCCCATGCTGGAGGTAATCCCGTAATCACAATAAGCCATATGTATGACCGTTTTTTGCGGTCGCTCGCCGGAAAACGCCCCGTTTGCGACTGCAAAATAGGTCTGCCCTATGTCCAAACCCTATTTTGCGACTCGGTAACCTATTACCGACTCACAAAAAATTGTTTGATACTCGATGTTAGGAAGGGGCGTACCAAGGGAGTCCCTTCCTAATAGCGAGTTGCACCTCAATGTACAATTGTTTTGCGACCGCACTTGCAGTTTACCACCTACTTCAACTAGGTGGTAAGCCACTCGCAAACAGGAAAGGGTCCCCATGGGACCCCTTCCCCTTTTTGACTGGTAGCACAAATATTTTTTAAGAGCAGGCAGTGGTCCCAGGGGCCACTGCCTACTCTTAAAAAATGAAACAGAAGTGTTTCATGTTTCTTTTTTTAAGTGCATCTCGTTTTCCTTTAAGAAAAACGGGCTGTTTTTTTTTTTAATTGCTTTATTTAAAACGCAGTCCCAGAGATGGTAAATGTAAATAAATGTAAATGTGGGATACTTGCAAAGCGCACTGTTACTCTACCCGAGTGTCCTGGCGCTGTAGACCTCTGGGGAACCCGTCCTGGTTTTCCCTGTGAGATGGTCCCTTTCTGGGTATCTCCAGGGTGAAACCAGGCATCCCCGGCGCCTGTGGGGGGCCGTTGTAGAGATGAGGCAAGCTTAATGCCCAGAGTTACCGAGTGTGTTCCCTGGTTAGAGAAGGCACTGAGGCGAGAATTATCGAGTCCGTTGACCCCTGGTCCACGACCCTGCCGCATCAGGAATTGAACCCTGGCCCCGGGCCGTTCTCTGCTTACAGGTCTGCCGCCTCTAACCAGTGAGCCACACCTCTCCACTATGGTAGTCTGCTGACCCCAGCGGGCCACCATCCCTGGGAGTGCTGGCCAATCCCAATGGGTTGCAAATTGCACCTGCCTCATGAATATTAATGAGGCAGGTCATATGTGACCCTATTAGGAATCGCAAAAAGTGCCTGAGACACTGTTGTACATTCCATTTTGCGAGTCGCGAATTGGAAGGTTGGTAGATCTTGCCCATATATTTAGGGATCCAGGACAGCACCCACAAGATCCCCAAGGAAGGAAGGACTGCATAGAGTGAGTTCCCCCCAAGGGATCAGACTCAACCAGGCCTGTTGACTGGGGGCTCCTTCAACCACTGCATCGCTAGTGAGATTTAGCTTCGAAGAGGATCATGGCTGTCACCTCAGCATTGGTCTCTGGGATCATTGACCCCCCCAGCACTGAAGGGGCCTGAGAGGGGGATCATTGACCCCCCAGCACTGAAGGGGCCTGAGAGGGGGATCATTGACCCCCCAGCACTGAAGGGGCCTGAGAGGGGGATCATTGACCCCCCCAGCACTGAAGGGGCCTGAGAGGGGGATCATTGACCCCCCCAGCACTGAAGGGGCCTGGGAGGGGGATCATTGGCCCCCCAGCACTGACGGGGCCTGAGAGGGGGATCATTGACCCCCCCCAGCACTCAAGGGGCCTGAGAGAGGGATCATTGACCCCCCCAGCTCTGAAGGGGCCTGAGAGGGGGATCATTGACCCCCCCAGCAATGAAGGGGCCTGAGGTGTGAGATCATTGACCCCCCCCAGCACTGAAGGGGCCTGAGAGGGGGATCATTGGCCCCCCCAGCACTGAAGGGGCCTGAGAGGGGGATCATTGACCCCCCCAACACTGAAGGGGCCTGAGAGGGGGATCATTGACCCCCCCAGCACTGAAGGGGCCTGAGGTGTGAGATCATTGACCCCCCCAGCACTGAAGGGGCCTGAGAGGGGGATCATTGACCCCCCAGCACTGAAGGGGCCTGAGAGGGGGATCATTGATTCCCCCCAGCACTGAAGGGGCCTGAGAGGGGGATCATTGACCCCCCCAGCACTGAAGGGGCCTGAGGTGTGAGATCATTGACCCCCCCAGCACTGAAGGGGCCTGAGATGTGAGATAATTGACCCCCCCTCACTGAAGGGGCCTGAGGTGTGAGATCATTGACCCCCCTCACTGAAGGGGCCTGAGAGGGGGATCATTGACCCCCCCTCACTGAAGGGGCCTGAGGTGTGAGATCATTGACCCCCCAGCACTGAAGGGGCCTGAGAGGGGAATCATTGACCCCCCCCCAGCACTGAAGGGGCCTGAGATGTGAGATCATTGACCCCCCCAGCACTGAAGGGGCCTGAGGTGTGAGATCATTGACGCCCCCTCACTGAAGGGGCCTGAGGTGTGAGATCATTGACCCCCCCTCACTGAAGGGGCCTGAGGTGTGAGATCATTGACCCCCCTCACTGAAGGGGCCTGAGGTGTGAGATCATTGACCCCCCCCAGCACTGAAGGGGCCTGAGGTGTGAGAACATTGACCCCGCCCTCACTGAAGGGGCCTGAGAGGGGGATCATTGACCCCCCCCAGCACTGAAGGGGCCTGAGATGTGAGATCATTGACCCCTCCCAGCACTGAAGGGGCCTGAGATGGGGATCATTGACCCCCCCCCAGCACTGACGGGGCCTGAGAGGGGGATCATTGACCCCCCCCCAGCACTGACGGGGCCTGAGAGGGGATCATTGACCCCCCCAGCACTGAAGGGGCCTGAGATGGGGATCATTGACCCCCCCAGCACTGAAGGGGCCTGAGAGGGGGATCATTGACCCCCCCCCAGCACTGACGGGGCCTGAGAGGGGGATCATTGACCCCCCCAGCACTGAAGGGGCCTGAGAGGGGGATCATTGACCCCCCCAGCACTGAAGGGGCCTGAGAGGGGGATCATTGACCCCCCTCACTGAAGGGGCCTGAGAGGGGGATCATTGACCCCCCCAGCACTGAAGGGGCCTGAGAGGGGGATCATTGACCCCCCTCACTGAAGGGGCCTGAGAGGGGGATCATTGACCCCCCCAGCACTGAAGGGGCCTGAGAGGGGGATCATTGACCCCCCAGCACTGAAGGGGCCTGAGGTGTGAGATCATTGACCCCCCCAGCACTGAAGGGGCCTGAGAGGGGGATCATTGACCCCCCAGCACTGAAGGGGCCTGAGGTGTGAGATCATTGACCCCCCCAGCACTGAAGGGGCCTGAGAGGGGGATCATTGACCCCCCTCACTGAAGGGGCCTGAGAGGGGGATCATTGACCCCCCCAGCACTGAAGGGGCCTGAGAGGGGGATCATTGACCCCCCAGCACTGAAGGGGCCTGAGGTGTGAGATCATTGACCCCCCCAGCACTGAAGGGGCCTGAGAGGGGGATCATTGACCCCCCCAGCCCTGAAGGGGCCTGAGAGAGGGATCATTGACCCCCCAGCACTGAAGGGGCCTGAGAGGGGGATCATTGACCCCCCCAGCACTGAAGGGGCCTGAGAGGGGGATCATTGACCCCTCTCACTGAAGGGGCCTGAGAGGGGAATCATTGACCCCCCAGCACTGAAGGGGGCTGAGAGGGGGATCATTGACCCCCCCAGCACTGAAGGGGCCTGAGAGGGGGATCATTGACCCCCCCAGCACTGAAGGGCCCTGAGATGTGAGATCATTGACCCCCCTCACTGAAGGGGCCTGAGAGGGGGATCATTGACCCCCCCCAGCACTGACGGGGCCTGAGAGAGGGATCATTGACCCCCCTCACTGAAGGGGCCTGAGAGGGGGATCATTGACCCCCCCAGCACTGAAGGGGCCTGAGAGGGGGATAATTGACCCCGCAGCACTGAAGGGGCCTGAGAGGGGGATCATTGACCCCCCCAGCACTGAAGGGGCCTGAGAGGGGGAACATTGACCCCCCAGCACTGAAGGGGCCTGAGATGTGAGATCATTGACCCCCCTCACTGAAGGGGCCTGAGAGGGGGATAATTGACCCCCCAGCACTGAAGGGGCCTGAGAGGGGGATCATTGACCCCCCCAGCACTGAAGGGGCCTGAGAGGGGGATAATTGACCCCCCCAGCACTGAAGGGGCCTGAGAGGGGGATAATTGACCCCCCAGCACTGAAGGGGCCTGAGAGGGGGATCATTGACCCCCCCAGCACTGAAGGGGCCTGAGGTGTGAGATCATTGACCCCCCAGCACTGAAGGGGCCTGAGAGGGGGATCATTGCCCCCCCAGCACTGAAGGGGCCTGAGAGGGGGATCATTGACCCCCCCAGCACTGAAGGGGCCTGAGGTGTGAGATCATTGACCCCCCTCACTGAAGGGGCCTGAGATGTGAGATCATTGACCCCCCTCACTGAAGGGGCCTGAGAGGGGGATCATTGACCCCCCCAGCACTGAAGGGGCCTGAGAGGGGGATAATTGACCCCCCAGCACTGAAGGGGCCTGAGAGGGGGATCATTGACCCCCCAGCACTGAAGGGGCCTGAGAGGGGGATAATTGACCCCCCCCAGCACTGAAGGGGCCTGAGAGGGGGATAATTGACCCCCCAGCACTGAAGGGGCCTGAGAGGGGGATCATTGACCTCCCCAGCACTGAAGGGGCCTGAGGTGTGAGATCATTGACCCCCCCAGCACTGAAGGGGCCGGAGAGGGGGATCATTGCCCCCCCCCCAGCACTGAAGGGGCCTGAGAGGGGGGAAAGAGGACCTGGTGTAGGTTTGAGTCTAGAACATAAACTCATCCTCCAACAGCCTTGAACTCCTGGTCAGTTCCACGCCAAACACAAAATCTGCTTCTGGGAATGAACATCCACCACACGCTTGACTGACCGCTGTCAAGTAAAGTGGCGGACAGTACATTTGAGTCAAGAATGGCATGTACCATCAGCGAGAACTCCACATGTCCAGCCAAGAAGGCGGGATCTATAGTCCACATCGTCTGTCTCGCTCTAAAATGGATTGACACCTCTAACGGTGACGCATCGATATCACCACAGACCAGACGGAGCTTCAGGAATGTCCCTCCTCATTGAGGTGGCCCGGTGAGCCCTGCTGCTGCCTCCAACCCACTCCTCCCAGCCGGGAGAACCGAGGGGTCAATCCAGTGATGCCTCTTGGGAGTGGCCATATGTGTCCTCAAGAAGAAGAAATCCATGCATTTATTATAGCTTCTCTGTGGCGGATTAAAGTAACTGGGGCCGATTCACAGAGCTAATCTGAGACAAAATACTAAATGTACTACTTTTGGAATTCACAGAAGGCATTTAGTAGTCTTAAGTTAGGATTTTGTCTTAAGTTAGGATGTTGTCTTAAGACAAACTTTAGTTTAAATTACTACTAAATGCCTTCTGTGACTACCAAAAATATTAAGTTTAGGATTTTGTCTCAGATTAGTTTTGTGAATCGGCCCCCTTGTCAGTTAGGGTTCTTCATTAGTGGCCCCTACGTGGTTTCAGGCCAATGCTTGTTGAGATTGTAGTCTGGGGGAGTTTGTAGGGATAGGTTTCTAAAAGGAAAAGTTGTTATGAAAGGAGGTGTGAGCTACAGTACAGAATTGCAAGAAGAGAGTAGGGAAGGCGGGCATGAGATGGGGTGAGCGAAACTTGCATGATTATGTGAAGCGTCTTCACGCTGAATGATTGAATCCTGTGAGATTACACAGAGTTAAACAAGAAGAGTAATTCTGCATTTAGCTACATTTCTTGGCGCAGAAATATCCTCTCGTATCCATGTTAGAAACGAGAGAGCATTTGTAACTAAGAAACAGTGCTAAATGTAACAGAATTTGAATAGCGAGCACGAGCAGCTGCTCGCGCTTGCTAAATGTGCCCTTGAAGTAGGAATTTCCCCCAGTTGCCAACAGGCATTTAGCGCTATTTGCTTGGCGCAGAAAACATCTTGAGTCAAAAATGGAAGCAAGGATGTAGTTTGCGATAAGAAAGATTGCCAAATACAGCAGGGCACAAATAGCGAGCAGATTCTTACACTCGCTAAATGTACTCTTCAAGTAGGATATTTCCCCCCAAGCGAACGTAATTGAGGAATTATCAGTAATTCTGCATCAAAAAATAACATGGAATTACCAAAATTCTTATTACTCCTGTGTGAGTGAAATTCCGCCCAGGAGTAGCATGAGACTGAAATGAGGCTAAAGACGTGCAGGATGGAAGGTAAGGAGGGGGCCAATCAATACTCAGAAATAGAAGATGTGCATGATGGATGGTAAGGAGGGAACTAAACTAATACAATGACACGTGCAGGATATAAGCTGAGGAGAGGATCATTCTATACTCAGAAATAGAAGAGGTGCAGGACGAAAGGTAAGGAGGGGACCAATCAAATGACATGTGCAGGATGAAAGGTAAGGAGGGGACCAATCAAATGACATGTACAGGATGGAAGGTAAGGAGGAGATCAATCGAATCACGTGCATGATGGAAGGTAAGCAGAGGACCAATCGAATGACATGTGCAGGATGAAAGGTAAGGAGGGACCAATCTATACTCAGAAATAGAAGACGTGCAGGATGGAAGGTAAGGAGGGGACCAATCGAATGACATGTGCAGGATGGAAGGTAAGGAGGAGATCAATCGAATCACGTGCATGATGGAAGGTAAGCAGAGGACCAATCAAATGACATGTGCAGGATGAAAGGTAAGGAGGGGACCAATCAAATGACATGTACAGGATGGAAGGTAAGGAGGAGATCAATCGAATCACGTGCATGATGGAAGGTAAGCAGAGGACCAATCGAATGACATGTGCAGGATGGAAGGTAAGGAGGGATCAATTGAATGACATGTGCAGGATGGAAGGTAAGGAGGGGATCAATCTATACTCAGAAATAGAAGACGTGCAGGATGGAAGGTAAAGAGGGGATCAATCGAATGACATGTGCAGGATGGAAGGTAAGGAGGGGATCAATCGAATGACATGTGCAGGATGGAAGGTAAGGAGGGGATCAATCGAATGACATGTGCAGGATGGAAGGTAAGGAGGGGATCAATCGAATGACATGTGCAGGATGGAAGGTAAGGAGGGGATCAATCGAATGCCATGTGCAGGATGGAAGGTAAGGAGGGGATCAATCGAATGACATGTGCAGGATGGAAGGTAAGGAGGGACCAATCTATACTCAGAAATAGAAGACGTGCAGGATGGAAGGTAAGGAGGGGACCAATCGAATGACATGTGCAGGATGGAAGGTAAGGAGGGACCAATCTATACTCAGAAATAGAAGACGTGCAGGATGGAAGGTAAGGAGGGGACAAATCGAATGAAATGTGCAGGATGGAAGGTAAGGGGGACCAATCTATACTCAGAAATAGAAGACGTGCAGGATGGAAGGTAAAGAGGGGATCAATCGAATGACATGTGCAGGATGGAAGGTAAGGAGGGGATCAATCGAATGCCATGTGCAGGATGGAAGGTAAGGAGGGGATCAATCGAATGACATGTGCAGGATGGAAGGTAAGGTGGGGACGATTCTATACTGAGAATAGAAGACATGCAGGATTGAAGGTAAAGAGGGGACCAATCGAATGACATGTGCAGGATGGAAGGTAAGGGGGGATCAATCGAATGACATGTGCAGGATGGAAGGTAAGGGGGATCAATCAAATGACATGTGCAGGATGGAAGGTAAGGGGGGATCAATCGAATGACATGTGCAGAATGGAAGGTAAGGAGGGGACCAATCAATACTCAGATATAGAAAACGTGCAGGACGGAAGGTATGGAGGGGACCAATCTATACTCAGAACAGAATAGAAGACGTGCAGGATGGAAGGTAAGGAGGGGATCAATCTAATGACATGTGCAGAATGGAAGGATAAGGAGGGGATCAATCGAATGACATGTGCAGGATGGAAGGTAAGGAGAGAACCAATCGAATGACATGTGCAGGATGGAAAGTAAGGAGGGGACCAATCGAATGACATGTGCATGATGGAAGGTAAGGAGAGGACCAGTCTAATGATATGTGCAGGACGCAAGGTACGGAGGGGACCAATCTATACTCAGAAAAGGAAGACATGCAGGACGGAAGGAAAATAGGGGATCAATCTATTCTCAGAAATAGAAGACGTGCAGGACGGAAGGTAAGGAGGGGACCAATCTATACTCAGAATAGAAGACGTGCAGGTTGGAAAGTAAGGAGGGGGTCAATCTAATGACACCTACAGGATTGAAGGTATGGAGGAAATCAATCTATACTCAGAAATAGAAGACGTGCAGGAGGGAAGGTAAGGAGGGGAACAATCTATACTCAGAACAGAATAGAAGACGTGCAGGATGGAAGGTAAGGAGGGGATCAATCTAATGACATGTGCAGGATGGAAGGATAAGGAGGGGATCAATCGAATGACATGTGCAGGATGGAAGGTAAGGAGAGAACCAATCGAATGACATGTGCAGGATTGAAAGTAAGGAGGGGACCAATCGAATGACATGTGCATGATGGAAGGTAAGGAGAGGACCAGTCTAATGATATGTGCAGGACGCAAGGTACGGAGGGGACCAATCTATACTCAGAAAAGGAAGACATGCAGGACGGAAGGAAAATAGGGGATCAATCTATTCTCAGAAATAGAAGACGTGCAGGACGGAAGGTAAGGAGGGGACCAATCTATACTCAGAATAGAAGACGTGCAGGTTGGAAAGTAAGGAGGGGATCAATCTAATGACACCTACAGGATTGAAGGTATGGAGGAAATCAATCTATACTCAGAAATAGAAGACATGCAGGAGGGAAGGTAAGGAGGGGAACAATCTATACTCAGAAATAGAAGACATGTGCAGGATGGAAGGTAGGGAGGGGATCAATCGAATGACACGTGCAGGATGAAAGGTAAGGAGGGGATCAATCTATACTCAGAAACAGAAGACGTGCAGGACGGAAGGTAAGGAGGGGAAGAATCTATACTCAGAAATAGAAGACGTGTGCAGGATTAAAGGTAAGGAGGGGATCAATCTAATGACATGTGCAGGAGGGTAGGTACGGAGGGGATCAATCTATACTCAGGAATAGAAGACGTGCAGGACGGAAGGTAAAGAGAGGACCAATCTATTCTCAGAAATAGTAAGACGTGCATCGACATTGTAGGGCCTTTGGATCCCCAGACTGCTTCAGACAACAGGTTCATCCTGTTCTGGTGGATCATGCCACTAGGTACCCAGAGGACCTCAACTGCACCTGCAGTGGGAAATGCACTGATGGAGATGTTTACCCAGGAGGTTTCTCCAAGAAAGTTGTGTCTGACAGGGGCACACGCTTCAAGTCTGCATTCATGCAGTCAGTGTAAAAGGAGTGCTGAGTAACCTACAAGTTCTCCACTCCTTACCACCCACAAACAAATGGGCTTGTTGAGAGGTTCAATAAAATCCCAAAAGGCATGCTCAAAGGCCTTCCTGAGGCCCTGAGGAAAATGTGAGATATCCTATTACCATGCCTGCTGTTTGTCTACAGGAAGGTACCACAGAAGGAAGTGGACTTCAGCCCTTTCGATCTTCTGTATGGGCACCCTGTTAGAGGACCTCCGAATTTAATCAAAGAAGGGTCGGAGCAAGCTCCCAGGTAGATTCCCCATGATGTAGTGAGCTACATGCTGGCCTTCAGGAGCCAAATGGCTAGGTTATTGAAGCAAGCTGCCAGTAAATTAGGAGCCAGCCAGGATTTCATGAAAGAGTGGTATGACACAAATGCTACCACTGTGAATTAACAGGCTGGTCAAAAGGTGAGGGTGATGAAGCCAGTGGAGTCCAAGGCCATCTAGGATCAATATATTAGGTTCTTTGAGGTGACTGAAAAAAAATGTGAGGCCATATACCTGGTGGACCTCAAGACCCCTAGGTGACTCCACAGGGTGCTGCATGTAAATCACCTCAAACTCACTTTGAGAGGTCTGAGCTCACTATGCTGTTGGTGACAGATGGCGAAGAGGAAGAGGAGAGTGAACCTCTATGCGCCCTCTTTGCCTCAACGGAGATATATGTGTCTGTAGAAGGAGTAATACTTTCCCCCAGTCTGACTCCAGAGCAGCAGAGGGACTGCCACCATGATTTAGGGACATTGCTCCTCTCTGTTCTCTCTTATCCCTGGGACTACCCACCTGTGTACCCATGATGTAGACACAGAGGGAAACCTCCTTGTTAAGCATAAGTCTTACAGGTTGTCAGATAAAGTGAGGTCCAGCATTAAGTAAGAAGTTTCCATAATGCTGGAGTTGAAGGTGATAGAACCCTCCAGTCGAGGGGTTCTGGTACCAAAAGCTGCCCCACAGGGCACCACACCTGAACCGAGGTTCTGTGTGGATTATAAAGGACTAAACTCTGTGACAAAGACAGATGTTCATTCGGTTCCCCGGGCTGATGAGCTGTTTGACAGGTTAGGGGCTGCCCAGCTCTTAAGTACCTTTGATCTTACATCAGGGTACTGGCAGATCACCCTAACAGGGGAGCAAAGGAGAGGTCAGACTTCTCCAATCCAGAGGGCCACTATCAGTTTAGAGTAATGCAGTTTCAAGAATGACCCTGCCACCTTCCAGAGCTTGTTGAGCCAGGTCCTTGCTGGTATGTAGGTCTTCTGTGCTGCCCATCTGGATGACATAGCTGTCTTCAATAGCAGCTGGAAGACCACCTTTTTCACCTCCAGTAAGTGCTTCAGGCTCTGCAACAGGCAGGCCTGACAATTAAGGCAAGTACGTGCCAGATAGGGTGCAGTCTGTGCTGTACTTGGAACACCTGGTGGGCAGGGTTAAGGTGCAGCCCCTCCAGGCCAAGATAGAGAATGTCAGACCTGGGAACCCCCCGAAACCCAGACTGAGGGCACAGCATTCTTGTGATTCACCGAGTACTATAGGAGGTTTGTCAATGGGATATGGCACTATTCGTGCCCCCTTGACTGAGCTGATTTCAAAGAAGCAGCCCCAGAATGTGATTTAGACAGAGGCATGCCAAAAGCCTTTGACTCCCTCAAGCAGGCCATGTGCACAGCCCTGTGCTCAAGGCCCCCGACTTTTCCAATGAGTTTATTGTTCAGACAGATGCCTCACAACATGGCATAGTGGCATTACTATCTCAACTTAATGAAGAGGGCCCAGACCAACATGTAGCCTTTATCTACAGGAGGTAACTCCCCAGGGAAAAAAGTTGGAATGCTATAGAGATAGAAGCTTTTCCTGTGGTCTGGGCCCGAAAGAAGTTGAGGCCATACATGTTTGGCACTCATTTCCTGATTCAGACTGATGTAAGGCCCTCAGGCGGCTCATGCAAATGAGGGGTGAGTATCCAAAACTGTTGCGGTGGCCCATTTCCCTAAAGGATATGTACTTCAGGGTGGAACACAGACCAGGGTTAGTCCATGCCATTGCTGATGGTCTATCCAGGTTTTTCCGCCTTATTGATGGGAACTCCCTAGAGGTTGGATAGATCTCCCCACTTTCAGCTGGGGGACACGTGTTAGACCTGTCAGCCTTAGGATGGTCTTCCCTTCAACGTTTTGCCTTCTTACCTCCTCTTTTTGCTAAGTGGTTTTGTCGGCCTTAATACTGCACACTTTGCCACTGCTGGCCAGTGCTATACGGCATGTGCTTCTCCACTAAACATGGTGATATTGAGATTTAGTTTACAATAAGTCCCTGCAAAGTGGTATACCATATACCCAGGCCTGTAAATTAAATTCTACTAGTGGGCCTGCAGCACTGCTTGCCCCACCCAAAGAAGTAACCTTTGAAATCTGTCCCAGGCCTGCCATTGTAGTACCTGTGTGAGCAGTTTACTGCCACTTAGACCTAGCATTTAAAAGTACTTGCCAAGCCTTAAACTTCCCTTGTATTACATATATGTCTCCCCAAATGTAGGTCCTGGGTAGCCCTCAGGGCAGGGTGCTGAGTCAGTAAAAGGTAAGACAAGCACTTGTGTGTTTCATATGTCCTAGTAGTAACAAATATCCACATTTGTTTTTAACTACTGTGGTATGCCCGCCTACAGTGTTCGACGGCTCCAACTGGTGCAGAACCAGGCCGGTCGACTAGTCTATAAGTTGGCCAAGTCACATCATGTCACCCCGCTCTTGAAATCCCTGCATTTGCTCCCTATTCGCGAACGCTCATTGTTCAAGATGGGTTGCATTACCTTTCAGGCTTACTCAGGATCCGCCCCGGCCTTTATCACCTCCGAGATAAAGTCCTATACCCCGGCCAGAGAATTACGTTCATCTTCCCAACACCTGCTGGCTGTCCCCCGGTTTCGTCGAAAGAAATTCTCCACCATCGCCCCTACTTTTTGGAATTCACTTCCGTTTCAACTTAGGTCCTCCACGCAATAACCTCTGTTCCGAAAAGCATTAAAAACTTTTCTCTTCTCACAAGCCTTCCCCCAATGAGTCCCTTCCTGTCTCCTGGCCCCTTTTTCTGCTAATTGAGGCTTAGTGAACCTCAGCGCCATGAAACCGTCAGGTGTATGTGCGCTTTAGAAGTGATTTAAACTTACTGTGAGGCGTACTCCTCTCATAAGCTAGCATTGGGAATTTCTTAACACCCTTTTAAGCAGTAATTCCTGATCAGAAAGAAGTAGCAGTATCATGTTTCATTTCTTTGGAATGGTAGTGATAATGCCTTTTTCTGGTAATGTTGAACTTAGTAATACTGTTTTAGAAAGTGGACATTTCTGTGATCCTACTTCTCCTTGTGCCTTGCAGCCTGTCTCCAATACACGTCTGGGGTGGGTGACAGCTACACTTTGTGCATTCCCTTCAGACAGCCACAAACAGAGGAAGTCTAGGTGTGGTCGAATACCCATCTACATACATCTACATACTGATGGCCCTTCCTGAGAAAGAAGGGATGAAGGGGCTGACACTTACACTTCAATAGGTAGTGGCCAGACCCCACACAAAGGACTGATAGTAATTACCCTCCACAGATAGTCTGACAGACAGGACTGTTGTGCACTTGAAAACACCTTTTGAACTCACCCCCACTTCAAAGGCACTTTTGGGTATAAGTACTGGGTCTCTGACCCCCTCAAATCACACACTTCTGGATCTAAAACTGCACTTTGACAGAAGTACTGTTGTGCTGCTCATTGCTGGACTGCTGAACTGGACGCCTCTATTCTCCTATGTTGCCCTGCTGCCTGCTGCTCTCTGACTCTGCTGAAGGAGAGCTGGACTCTACATTTTCTTCCAAGTGTGCTCCAAGGGCTTGTTGTCTTACCTACTGTTGCTTGAGACTCAGGGATATCAAAGTCTCTACCCCTGCTCCTAAGCCTGGTGCACTGGAAGGGGATAGAACAATGTTGCTCTTTCACACGCTGAGCGTACACTCTTCCTTGGAGTCTTCGAGGATGTGCAACGTGATCACTTAAGGTAGGCATTATTTTCTTTTCCAATAATTATTTTTGCACCCGCATGAGTCACAGTGTCACGTTGTTAGAGTCTTTATAAATTGCATGACCGAGTTAAACTGTTGATGCGTGCAACGTTTAATTCCACCACCGGTCATACACCACATTTATGCATCCTCCGTTAGATTGATTCACAGACACGGGCAACATTTTTCTTTGTTCTTTGTGTGCACTGTCGTTTTTCCGTTCATGAGTAAATTGATTTGGTCACTGGACCCCATGTTTTGGCACAGCCACTATTTTCGGCATCAACTTGTATGACTTCTCGTTTTTAACACTCTCTGCATGAAATCCCTTATTACCAGTTCGGATGATGAGACCTACTTACACAGTCTATGGAGAATTCACAGTTTTTCTTATCTCTTTAACTTACATTTTTGGTTTGCTGAGTAAAGCCTCCTGTTTCATTTTGTTGTAGTTCCATAATTGTAACCCATGGTGAAGGGTCAGCCGCGACCCGAAAAGCTTTGGGTTGTATACCTATGAATGAATATATGTCATCAACATATGAATTTCAAATATGAACATTGACATATTGATGTTATTGGAGTGATTAAACTTACACTTCTGGAGAAGGAAGTTTGCCATTAATTATTAAATTCAAGAGGATTGATCCACCCACGTTAAGAAACCTTGGAGTTTCAGATTAAGTGCGCCAGTCAGCTTGCAGGGATCATCCTTCCCAGCACATTGTGTCACTGGAAGTGGACCCAGATACTTGCAATATGGACTTCAACGCATCACTTATCTGCAGGTAGCAGAACCAGTGCATCCACCTGGTTGCAGGAGTAGAATTGGCGCTTAGAGCCCGATGCATCGAATTGTGCATCGCCATTGCAGCAGCTTGGGGTATTGAACACATTCCTCAACCTGCAAGGAGAACCCCGGTGCCTCTTTCTCAGAACCAACGCATCTCGGCCTGGCATCTTGTCCTCAGAACCAACGCATCACCAGCACTGGGTGGAAAAGAGTCAATGCATCCTCGACCTGCAGGCTCAACATCACCCCTTCTCCTGAGGCATCTGGTTGTTGCGTCCAGGAATTGTAGCTTGTTCACCATGGAGTGCGTGGATCCTGCCGCTGGCCTGCACTCCATCACAGTCTAAAGCGGCTCTCTCCTGATTGCCACCTTTCATTTGATAAATCTTTAAACAGATGGATTGGACTGTGAGTATACTTTAGAATGGTATGAAAAGCTGCTCTCACCACAGATGAGAACAGGTTTTAAATAAGATCTTTAGTGATTGGAAGTTTTGTTTTGAAATAAAATCTTTATGAAATATAAACAAGAGGCTTTTGCATGTTATTGGCATGTGCTAATAATTGACTGCTGTTAGCACAATTATAAGATTTATGATTACTACATGCATTGATTATAAGGTTCTTTTAATATATACACTTAAACTCATGATATTATCCTTGTGTTTTGAGAAATGTAGGGGTATATTCACAAGGGGATTGGGTCACTGAAGTGTCAATTTTTAAACTCTCTGGTGGCACAAGACCCTTCTCCATATTTAGAAGGCGGGATCATGCCACTTTGTGTGGCTTAACGCCACCTTGTAAATGTTGTACCCTTTGATGCAGTTTTCTGCAGCAAAGAGGCGTGCCGTGTGTGTTGCTGTGGGTGGACCTACGCAACACCCATTGGTTTTTGACACTGCCCCAGACTTACAAGAAATGGTAAATTTGAGGCTGGGACAGAAACTAATGCCATTGAAAAGTAGGAAAAAGTTTTATTTCCCCTAGTTTTTTGTGCTTTCTATGTGTGTTGCATTTTGCAGCGCACATAGAAGGAGAAAATCACCTTTAATAATTGTTTATGTGCAGGAAGGTGTTCCTTCCTGCACATAAACAATCATCCCTGAAATGCTGACACCCTTGCACTATAGCGCAATGGCGCCTGCGTTGGCGCTAGGCAGCTTTTTTAGCTCCGGCGCAGAGGAAAACAAGGGAGCATGCTGTGTTCTTGTGAATACAGGGCATCCCTGCATGTTTTAAATGACACAGGGTGGTGCTGCTCAATTCCTTGCAGCGACGCGCTGCATCATATCTTTGTAAATATGCTCCTCAAATGTGATTCTCAAGATTCAAAAGAGGGAGGGAGAAGGTAAAGTTTCACTCAACTTTCCTTAAATGAACATGTAAAATCAAAAGGAGTGGAAGAGCTGTGTTGAGACGGGGTGGAGGGACACCCACATTCTTATGAGACCCTCAACAGTGTTGTTCCGCTTTGGTGTACTTGGACACTGATCGTTACATCATTGGGTCTTATCCTCCACCGGAAGGGATTGTTTCTTGAATCTGAGACCATATGGATCCACCATGTGAGCAAAATAAGTTTTAAAATGCCCACTAGCGTTAGAAAGGACACATTTTATTAAAAAGATCAAAGGTAGTGGTATGATTAAAAAATGCAAGATGGTTAGCCAGATGCAGGCGGGAGAGGACGTGCCGTGGAGGGCACACTGAAGGACTAAGCTTCTCTTCTCTAATGAAAGGAATAGTAATAAAGCTCTGCTGCCAAGACCTATGAAGACCTTCTCAAAACAGAAACTACAGACTGCACAAGAAGACGAGAAGAAAAAAAACTTCAAAAGTATGAGGGAAAGTGTCCCATTTGATTTAATTTGACTTCATAAAGGTATCCTATAAAACAACGTTTCTGTCCTGAAGAAAGCCCTCGATCCATAGGGCGCAAAGTTGATTGAAACACGTTGACCTGGTTCTTCCAGAGATAGATGTGAAAGGCGCCTAATACCTCTCTTGTCACATCTCCCATTTCCTTTTTGTGAAATCTCTTGATAATAAAATGTTACGCTCTGAATCTTTTCTCACCCTAGTGCAAATTCCAACCAGTATGTGTGTGTACTTCAGGAATAGTTAGTTGTGAAGTAATATTTGCCTTTTCTGTCTTTCTCTGCCAGGGTGTATATTGTCTCTACATAGTCTGTTAATGTGAGTGTTGTAATGTGCAGGGCCCACGGCTGGTGATGCGAATGTGTGTGTCAAGTATGAAAGGTGTGTGAATGGCCTGTAATGAGGTTGGTACCTTGACGTAGCTTTACAGCTCACGAGCTATGAGTCGTTGGTTCAGGTTTTTAACCTTTTAATTAATAACAGTGTATTTCCTTTTTGTCAAATCTATTGGTAACAAAACACATTTTTTGAAACTTTCCCTCACCCTTGTGCCAAATCCAACCAGTATGAGCGTGCATTGGAAGAACAGATGGATAGGCAGCAACATTTGCCTTGTATGAATTTCTCTGCCATAGTGTAGTTTGTCTCTAGGGTAAATCTACCAACACTAGATATTTTTGCAAACTAAAAACAATGAGGAGAACTGGGTGGTGTGCCTCTCATGGATCCCTACAGCTTTTCTTACCCACAATGCAATGCAAACTACAAAATGTGACTATAGTCACACATTTTCCTTGCATTATCGTGCCACAATCTTCTGGAATCCGAAAAAACAAATGTTCTTACCACCCCAGGTCTCAAGATAAAATGGTACTTCACTTGTGTGGTTGGCCCATATACTTACGGCATGGAAGGGCCCAAAGTGTATTGTGGAGGCATCAAAATTATCCATCACAAAATGAACTGGTTTTTCAAGGGGGACCCCTGGGTTTTTGGCCCCAGGCTTGGCAGCCATATAGGGAAACCTACCAAACCCATACATTTCTGAAACCTAAACACCCAGGGGAGTCCAGGGAGCCTGGCGTGCATGGACCCCTAACGTTTTCCTACTCAGAATCTCTTCATTTTTCATGAGTAGGCAGTCGTCTGTGGGACCACTGCCTGCTCTAAAAACGTTCCATTCACAAAGGGGAAGGGGTCCCTTTGTGAATGGGTTACCACCAACTTGAAGTTGGTGGTAAAATGTGAATGTTTTGCGACCGCATTCAGGGTCACAAAACATTCATATATACCATCATGGTTCAGTATTCGGAAGGGACGCTCTAAACACACCCCTTCCGAACACCAAATTTCAAACCCATTTTGTGATTCGGTAGCAGGTCGCCAAATTGCAAAATAAGGTTTAACCCCTCCCATGCTCGTGACGGAGCCGTTCCGTCACGAGCCTCGGGTGGGCTGTGCTGGTGATGGAACGGTTCCGTCACAGCCCCTGCACCGCACCTGCACGGCGCAAATTCCGCGCCTGCACGGCGCGAATTCTGCGCCTTCGCTAACGTTCTCTAGCGTGGGCGGGGCCATGACGGAACCGTTCCGTCACAAGCACAGCTCACCCGCGTGCCGTGACGGAGCGGTTCCGTCACGAGCACGGGACCGCCGCGCGGCCCCCCACCCCCTTAGCACTGCAGCGGAATAGCCACAGCAGTGAAGGGGTTAATTCATGTGAAAAGCATTGTTTGCTTCCACAAATCGGCTGAATCTGAGAATTGGTCCATTTGCAAACGCAAAAATGCTTGATACATGTGGCCCAAGGTGCATAATTGAGTCTTGTCAGTAAAATCAACACAAAGACTTGTACTCACTGTGTATCCCACTGCAACTTACATCAAAGGTAACTTAGACGTAAATAAAAGAAGCCCATTTATGCAAAAGATTACTAAATGCTGGTGCCATGTTACTGCTTGAATGTGTTTGAGGTGCAGACCCCAGAGAAGAGATGGCTCTTACATTGGCGGGTTGGATGTTGCGTTCCTTACACCGGTCCATGGCTCAGGTGGTTCTGGTCGAGCAAAGCGCCTGGATCCCACAGGCGGTTTGGCGAATGGGACCCCCAAAAAGCCGCTGACGGTTCTGTTTGTTCCCTTCACGGTGAGCCGCAGCCCCTCCAGCCAGCCATGCTTGATGTGCACCCGAGGATTGGGTGTAGAGCTTCCTATGGAAGTGTGGAGACCAAGAAACAGGGACAGTCAGTGCCTGCTTTTTGTGAAATAAGCTACATAAAAAGCAACATCTAATGCAACAAAAGTAGTTGTTGTAGTACCCAACAATCAGGGAGATGAAGCCATAAGCATGAGTAATGGTCTGTAATTCAGGATGCGTCATCATACTCAGTGAAATATGTATTTAATCCAATGAGAAGCCGGCATCGGTCTGATTGCCTTCTCTCCAGCTACTTGGGGTCTACTTTAGGGTTTGGCAGACAGGGTACTCCTTCACACATGAATCTCCCGCCCACCTCACTGGCGACCCTGCCGCTCAGTGTAGAGTCAAGAGAGGCGCCATGTTTCCCACGCGGAGTGTACGCTGGCTCCACCGGCTGAAACTGTAGACCACTGGTCCGGTGGACACTGGCCATCGAGCACAGTACCTCAGACATGTTTAGGACTCATATCCAGATATACCTTTTTACCTGCTTGGGAAAGCCTGACGGTGCCAAGGAGGAAACCCAAGAAATGATCCCCACGTGCTGGGAGAAAACTCCAAGCGTGTCAGCAACAGTTTGTTTTTTAATTGTTCTCTTTTTTTCCAATATGAAACTCTAAAGTGGGTGTTTGGTTTAGAAAAAAACTGTGCTGAGCGGGTGTATTAAACATGGCGCCCAGCCAGCGACGGCCGTTGCAGGACAGCGTGGGTGGGTGGTAGAGCGGGGCCGGGCTGGAGGTGGCAGAGTGGACAGATGACGGAATAGGATAAATAAAATAAATACATAAATAAATCCAATTCCATGGTCTGTCGCCTTCCCCCCCTCACCCGGCCCCATCGCGCTAAGCTCCACTGGCCGCAACTGGCGGCCACACAGCATCATGTCAGTCCCTTCAGCAGAGACTCTGAAGGACAACGGTCTCTGCCTGACGGACATCTCATGGGCCTGATTTATACCTCAGTGGACGGGTTACGACGTCACAGCAGTGACGGCGGTCCCGTCCGCTGAGATATAAATACCACGATATCCTCGGGATTTATATTTCGTCGGACGGAGTGTCCGTCACCGTTGTGACCGAGTGACCTGTCCGCCGAGATCTCAACCAGGCCCCATAGGGTGGTCAGTCGTCCAGCCTCACATGCCCGGGCCTGACCCATCAACAGAGAGGTGACCATACTCTAAAGGTCTCTTGGCCTCTCTGGATGATGGTAGCTCCCAACAACCGCACTGCTGCACTCCACAACTGCCCTCTGTTTTATTACCATTCCCTTCATGAAAAGTAAACAACTCCTGGAAGTGCAGTTGCAATCAGGGCTCGTTTGAGTGAACCTTGCAGACAGCAGATTCAAACGCGTTTCACTTCTAAAGACAGAATACGTGTCCTAGCACAGTAAAATATGACTGCCCTCAAACCCCACCAGCTGAAAAGAATAATTACAAATAGACTTTTTATAGTACAAACAACCAAACAGTATAGGCTATTATTTAAATTACTGTTCTATTAAACATTCTAATGTATACAATTACTCCATGTCATGCTAACTGCACCAGAATAAACATGTAAAATACATGTAATATCGCTCTACAGTGGATAAGCGTGAATTAGGTGTTAATAACACAAGTTATTAAAAGTGATGATGAAATGAGTGTGTGAAGAGAGTTATAAATGTAACATTTTAAATCCCTCAGGATATTGAGGTACAAAAGTTCAGTGTGCGCATGCATAAACGACTCTGGGGTGATAGTCTCCAGGCTCAAATAAGTGGGAAATTGAAAATGAAGTATTTGAGTGGAATTATAATGCCTTTTTCATTTACAACAAACATTATTAGGTCAAACGTGAGCCAGGGTGAAAGCGTTGCTCTGCAAAGAGCTGTGGTAGTTCAGTACGGGAGAGAAGCCCCGCCCACTCCCCACTCCTATTTTTCATTGGCCTGTGTCATTGTCCTTTGTAAATGCTGCCTTCTGATTCATTATGAGGCTTGTTAGTCCCCCCCTAGAACAGCCATGTCGTCATTTGTATCATCCCATGGCTACTGGCCCCTTTACTTGATTCTTACACAGGGCATGTAATATATCTTTCATGCACAAGTAGCATCATGCAGCTTTGTCTGTGCCTTCTCCGCTCCGGTTTCCCCCTTAACTCCTTCTCGCCCGCCTGCCCTCCCGTTGTACGTGATGCCAAGTTGCCAACAATTTGTAATGCAATAGGTCTTACGTAAATTAGAGACTGATTGCATTGCAAATGCTTGTTTTTAGTTTACTAACAATTGACCTCTTTCCATTGGGAATGGCCTGGCTGATATGGAAAATATTCTTGGGTTTCCCTGTCCGCACACATGAGGTGCATTGCTTTTCTCATAATTACTTCCTGGGTTAAATAACACATTTCATGTTAAATTAATCGTTCGAACACATGTTCCAAAGCACTGTCATTTCTTTCATTTAATGTGATTCCTGTGATTTACGTGCACTTCCGGTCCAGCATGCTCGAATGAAAGAATCTTGCAGATAGGTCACTCTCCTATATCTAGAATCCGAAACCAAGTGCTGATACGCCATCCGTGGGATTTATGCGAAACTCCAACTTAATTAGCCCTGCTTGTGTTGACGCAGCAGCAGGAAGTGACGTGATGCGAATCGTCAGTCGCTGGATGGATAGCTCACTTTGACAAGCCGCCATGTTATCGATCCCTCGTGCACTCTCTGCTGCTCCTAGACGTGCTGTGTGTGTTTCTTTTCTCTCAACAGCTCAGTAAAAGTTTAAATTGCATTTGAATTAAACATGGAATCATCAAAATGCAAAGAAGTGGAAGTGACATCATGCACCCTTTGACCCATAATGACATCACAGTGCTAGTCTTTTATCCCGCCTGCCTCTTAGGTCTAAGAACCCTTCTAGTTGCTGGGATGATGGGGAGAGGGCAAGAGTGGAAAACAATGTAAATAACGCGGGGTCTACAAGCTCTGCTTACCTCCTGCTCTTTCTGCTGCTTTTATGAGCCGGAGTCCAAGGGAAGTAAGGGCGCAACACAATGACCATGGCACCCTCTGAACGAAACCCATAACCCTACCTGAAGTGAATCTAGAGATGCAGGCAAAGTGAAGGACAGGACTTCACGATATCAACCTGCAATCGAGCGGTCACAGCAATCTTGAAGACACCGACATGACCAAAAAGCTGCCCAGTCTGCCAGAACCCTCAGATGAGAACATGCCTTAATAAAATGCAGCTCTGCAACTGCAAACACCACCACTCTCAATGTTACTGCATAGCAGAGATGCTGACCTTCTTGCTCTCACCAAGGCTTGATTCAATCCAGATACCAACCATTTATCGCCACTCCTGAAAGGCCCCAGGATTCGCCATATAGGCAGCTGAGTTAATTCAGGGAACAGAGTCACCCTCTTCTTCTAAAAAGAGGCCTTCAGTGGCGGTGGCATCAAGATGGACTGTTTCTATTCCTTTCAATGCCTGACCACCAACATTCCCTCCGACAAGAATACGAAGACCAGAGTCAACACCAACTCCCACCACCCAGACGAGGGTTGTACTGATGATCCCAGTACATTTGGTGCTAACTGACTCCTCTTCCTTCATGACAGCCCATTGATTGGCTGCTTCAAAGTACAGCCACAGAAGAGCAAGGCCTGGATCACCAGCAGACTGGGAGCCTTCTTGAGGGACAGCCACCTTGTCCAATACTCCAAGCGTCAATCAAGGACGTCATCATTGTCGAGCAAGAGATTGACCAAGCTGCAGACTCTCCGTCAGCAGACTGGCTTGGTCCTTTATAAAGTCTTTTTTCTTATTCACGAAACCTTCTTCTCCGCAGGTCACACCACCCTGAGGAACCCGTGTGAACCATTAGAAACTTCAACAATCTTGATCGTTCAGATTTCATGGACACGGCTGCCCCTGAGACACTGACACAGGTTTGATTATTCACAATATTAATCATGGGCTCAGCAGACCCCTCCTCTCACTCAATAAATGTATAAAATGATAAACACCCCACAGAAAATCTTACAAAGTAAGAAGGCAAAGGCAAGCACAGAGAGCAATGGATTGGAAACAAAGGACCGCCCATCAGAAGAAGACACCCGTCCGCAACTCAAGCCCCGAGATGCGCTCTCAAACGCTTCTGAGTTCCCCTTGGCAGACACTCCTTAAAAGTGAATAAATCATGAGATTGAGCACCCTAAGAAGGTGTTCAGCTTCCCTAAAGAATAGTCCTTCACTTCCACATACGAACTAGGGGACATATTAGCAAGAACCTCGGTAAAATTGTCGCCGTTTTAGCGGCAGGAAACTGCCGCTAAAACGGCGATAATGGGCTTGATAATTTGTGTTATAGAATTCCAATAGAAGCCAAGGTTAGATGTGCAGGACATCTGACCTGGGTTTCTATGGGAATTCTGTGGCACATATTATCAAGCCCATTATCGCGGCTTTAGCTGCAGTTGCATGCGCTAAAACGGCGATCATTATAAGGAGGTTCTTGCTAATATGCCCCTTGATATTTACAGAGGCTGCAAACGAGCCACATTTCCAGCAAAATCACTGATCTGGGCGACCGACTGACCCTGCTCCTGAGACTGAACACCATCCACCAGCATTCACCCCAAGGACAGGAGTCTCGGCCAAATGCAGCCGCCTTGCTCTCACTGGAACCAAACCCCTCGTTAGACTCTGTTGATCTCATCCCTTCATCCTCTGTAGGAAAATAGAGATGCCTTCCCACCTCTCTGGCTTAATCACATAAGAGTTTCGCTCCAGAGTGGCCCTGAAATCACTTTCTCAAAATCTGCTAATGACAACCTACAATTTAAAAGGTTGATGTGGACCATGCTAGAGTTCGTACCTAGCACTGTTCTCCGTGACCTGGCAAAAGTACTCAATAACTGTGCGACCATTCAACGCAGCCAGCACTTCAACAACAAGAAACTTTAGGTTGTTATCAGTTTTGTTAGGTCGAGCCTTGGCACCGCATGTGCTGCTCTGTGAGCCATGCTGTATTGAGTTAGGAATTTGAAGCTCCGCCCACTCTCTGCACATATTTTTCATTGGCTTGTGTCCTTGTGCTTCATAAATACTGGCTTCTGATTCAATAATCGCCTTGTTAGTCCCTCCTTACTGCTGCCTTGTCTTCATTTGAAATCTCCCTTGGGAACTGGCCTTTTTACTTCCGTTGAGACACAGTGGGGCATATTTTCAAGGACTGGCAATAGCATTATCTCCACTTTAGCATCCATTTTCGGGCGAAAATCTGTGATAATTTTATTGCATTATTAACAAGGACACGCTGGCGCGTGTTTCCTTGATTTCTGTCCCGTTTTTGACACGACTCGCAATGCATCGATAATGAGATGCAAAGTAGGTGTGGCTGTAAAAACAACACAGGAAATATCGCTAAGGCAGCTTCGCGATATTAGCAACGAGGCGTAGCGATAATCATAATTGCGCTATCTCTGCCTTAACGCAGGAAATTAGCGTCTGCTGAATTCCTGACTAAGGCATACCTAACATGGGAGGTGGATTATAGGGTTAAGGCCACAGGGCCTTATCACCAAGCTTATCACTGTTTTAAAAGGGACATCGCTGTTTTTTCAGCGATGTTTGGCCATTTTCCCGATATCGCTGGAATATTTATCGCCATAGCACTAAGCGTAGATAATACAGTGCTAGCTTGGCGATAAATTCCAGCAATAGCCAGCGATAATAAAAAGCGCACTAAACGCGCTCCGCGATAATTATCGCTAGGGCTTGATAATATGCTCCACTATGTTTTATTTGGTATCCAAGCACTATTTTTTAATGGCATTCACCCTGCTGCAGACACATCATGCTTTCCTTACATTCTGCGCGCCGCGCGTTCCAAGCGGGCGAGACAGTTACCCATTGTTTGCATAGGTGATTTCACTGAATGAGAGCACAGCAGGGGTCGCGTGTGATCGCTTCAGGGTCTCACCACTTACTTGTGCTCAGAAGTCTGTGTGCTTGTTGTGTGAGGAGCAGTCCAGTCATGTCAGAAAACAAGCATTTGCAATGCAAGGTCTCACATTTTTGCAAGTTTGAGCTATTGGCACTGTAAATGTCATTGCCTTTTATTTACATAGATAAAAGGCATTGTCATTTATAATGCTAATAGCTTAAACTCTTACAAATGAAAGACCTATTGCATTGCAAATGCTTGTTTGTATAATAGTATAAAAGTCATAATTACTCTTGTAATAAGATTTTTCGGTGATTTGTTTTCATTTTGTAAAGATATATGTTGGCCAGCTGCTGAACCAGAAACCTCAGTGCAAAGCCTTCCACCGTACGCAGCGGGGCACTGGCATATAACTTGGACACGCGCAGTGGGTCTGGGCGCAGAGGTTTCGCCGGGCCGAAGCTAGGAAGTGCTCTGCTTGGCTACTGGCCCTGAGCCAGGGCTCCGGACCCCCTTTCCAGCCACACTCCGGACCTCACTTATGAGTTTTTGTCGTTGGGCAGCACTGCAGGCGTTCCTGCTGTGCTGCCGGCATTCCTGCTGCGCTGCCGGCATTCCAGCTGCGCTGCCGGCATTCCAGCTGCGCTGGCGGCATTCCTGATGCGCTGCCGGCATTCCAGCTGTGCTGGCGGCATTCCTGCTGTGCTGCCGGCATTCCAGCTGCGCTGCAGGCGTTCCTGCTGCGCTGCCGGCGTTCCTGCTGCGCTGCCGGCGTTCCTGCTGCGCTGCCGGCGTTCCTGCTGCGCTGCCGGCATTTCAGCTGCGCTGCCGGCATTCCTGCTGCGCTGCTGGTATTCCTGCTGCGCTGCAGGCGTTCCTGCTGTGCTGCCGGCATTCCATCTGCGCTTCAGGCATTCCTGCTGCGCTGCCGGCATTCCTGCTGCGCTGCTCTACGGAAGGAAACCTTCCTGCACAAAAACATTAACACCAGGCTTGATATGTGTGCAGCAAGGAGAAAGAAGGGATTCATTTATGTGTGCGGCAATGCAGAAAAGTAGAAAGGCAGGAATGTGCCGTATCTACCACATATTATCTGCATAAAAACAATCACAAGAGGCTTTTCCCTCTTTCTCTGTGTGCTACAGGATGCAGAACTCACAGAAAAAGGAAAAACGAGGAGAAATAAAGATATTTAGAAAGACTGATTGTGAGAAGTGACCTTCTCAGCATCCTCGACTCTGGCAACGCAGCGCAGCGCTCCGCGGAGCTCCAGAGCCTCAGCGCGCTCAGGCCTTAGCATCCAAGCTGGCTCTGGATTGGTCAAGGAGACCTTCTGCTTCCGGTGCCATGAGAGACCGCACTGGCAGAGAAGATCCTTCCAATCCCTGGGCGTAGCTTTCGAGGCGCTCTAGGGAAAGGTCCAAATAAGGAAGCAATGTGCGGATTGGCCTTTTCTTGCCACATAGTTTGGAGCTCCCCTGCCGCATAAATCCAATGCCCCTGATTTTTTGTAAGATCCGATGGAATTAGACTGTAAACCGACGGCTGGGGGTGCAGGAGACGGTGGGTGCCCGGCAGCTGGCATCCTTTGGTTGCCAGAGTCCAGGGGCGCCAACGGACCCTGGCAGCTGGTCGGGTTTAGGCTCAGGCTGCGGCGTTCTCTCTTCAGTGAGATGCAGAAAGAGCTCCTTGCTTCTGCCCCTGGGGTGGGATAGCTCAGCGGGCCAAGCACTTGCTGCTGACATCTCAGGGGAGAGTGTGCTGAGGCACGTGGCCTATCACAGCTGTTGGTAAAATGCTGACCACTGAGGAGCCATTATCTGTCTGTAGCGCTACGGGGCCGGCGTTGGCATGAGACCTATTGCTCTGGTTTAGCGTCACAAAATCGACACTGACCAGCGCAATGTCTTTTTTTGCTGTTTTCTTTCTAGCACAAACTTGTTTTGCCCTGGAAAGCACCCTGTAAGTAGCACAAAGCAGTGCTTTGCGTTACTTTGCACCAAGGGTTGTGCCACGGGTGGTACATTGGTCTTCCCCCGCTACCACCCAGGCCTTTTAACGCGAAACCATATTGTCAAAGATTGCAAACAAGGTTTTGCTCCAAAACGTAACGCCCCTTCAAAGGAGACGCTAACAGGAGAAATGCTTTCATTTCTACTTGCTTTTCCAACTTTCCATGTGTACTGCACATATGCAAAGTGGGAAACGCTTTGCATTGTGCCTAGCATAGTGTTTTGGAAAGGAAGGGTACCCCTCCTGTACAAAACATATGCTACACTCATGCACACACCCTAGTCCTGGGGCACCAAGGTGTGTGTCTGGCGCACGGCAGCTGAAATCAGAGCAGGTGCAAGGAACATGTGAGGAGAGAGATACATCTCTGAAGATATGGCGCTCTCCTGCTTCCTTCCTGTCGGCAACGCAGCCCAACCTCACAGGGGGCTGCGCTGCGTTGCGTGATTTTTTGAAAATCTCCCCCGGAGTAATGGAGCCTACATTCCCTTTTAGATTCAGAACACCTTTCTACCTCCGCCACTCTTCTCCCACTCACCTGCTCCACACAGGGTCTGACAGAGTCTCACCTTGGGGGTCAGAGGTCACCAGACAGAGGGTTCCCAGGAGGGTGAGGTGCAGGAGGGTCTCCTTGCAGGAAGCCATGTCTCTCCTATCGCTGCAGCGGGGAGATGGGTGCTGAGGGCTGGCACCAGAGGTATTTATAGCTCTGCATGGGGTTGAACCGGTCTGGGCACCCTCCCGGGAACACCCTGCTTTGACTCCAGTGCTCGCTGGCACCATTGGCACTGATGCCTGCTCTAATAATCAGTGGCAGAGGGAATGCACACTGGTGGGTGACCCGGCCAGGGGGGACAGGCCCTGTACACCTCCCTACGGTGGTGACTCCACTGACTGTGGCTGGGTGGGGGGGCCTGAACTGGCTGCGCCATCCTGCCATGAAGAGGGTGGTGACCGCAATAGTGTGGCTGTGGGGAGGGTGTCCAGTCCTGACCACCAGGAATCACTGTATACATCAGTGAGGACGAGGGACATTTAGCACGCTGCCTCGTGTAAGCATTGAGACACTAGTGTGTGGCACAAAGGTGAGCACCAGGTGGACACAAGTGCATGGTAAACAAGTAAACTCCATGAGAACACCAGGCCGTAGCACACGTGTGAGCACCATGGGGGGACACTAGTGTGTGGCATACAAGTAAGCACCATCTGACACTAGTGCATGGCACACAAGTGAGCACCATGAGGGCACTAGTGCATGGCACACAGGTGAGCATCATGGGGACACTAGTGCATGGCACACAGGTGAGCACCATGGAGACACTAGTGCATGGCAGACAGGTGAGCACCGTGGAGACACTAGTGCATGGCACACAGGTGAGCACCATGAGGACACTAGCGCATGGCACACAGGTGAGCACCATGAGGACTGTAGTGCATGGCAGAGAGGTGAGCATCATGGGGACACTAGTGCATTGCACACAGGTGAGAACCATGGAGACACTAGTGCATGGCACACAGGTGAGCACCATGAGGACACTAGTGCATTGCACACAGGTGAGCACTATGGAGACACGAGTGCATGGCACACAGGTGAGCACCATGAGGACACTAGTGCTTTGCACACATGTGAGCACCATGGAGACACTAGTGCATGGCACACAGGTGAGCACCATGAGGACACTAGTGCATTGCACACAGGTGAGCACCATGGGGACGCTAGTGCTTTGCACACAGGTGAGCACCATGGAGACACTAGTGCATGGCACACAGGTGAGCACCATGAGGACACTAGTGCTTTGCACACAGGTGAGCACCATGGAGACACTAGTGCTTTGCACACAGGTGAGCACCATGGAGACACTAGTGCATGGCACACAGGTGAGCACCATGAGGACACTAGTGCTTTGCACACATGTGAGCACCATGGAGACACTAGTGCATGGCACACATGTGAGCACCATGAGGACACTAGTGCTTTGCACACATGTGAGCACCATGGGGACACTAGTGCATGGCAGACAGGTGAGCACCATGAGGACACTAGTGCTTTGCACACAGGTGAGCACCATGGAGACACTAGTGCATGGCACACAGGTGAGCACCATAGTGCATGGCACACAGGTGAGCACCATGAGGACTGTAGTGCATGGCAGAGAGGTGAGCATCATGGGGACACTAGTGCATTGCATACAGGTGAGCACCATTGAGACACTAGTGCATGGTAGACAGGTGAGCACCATGAGGACACTAGTGCTTTGCACACAGGTGAGCACCATGGAGACACTAGTGCATGGCACACAGGTGAGCACCATGGAGACACTAGTGCATGGCAGAGAGGTGAGCACCATGAGGACACTAGTGCATGGCACACAGGTGAGCACCATGAGGACACTAGTGCATTGCACACAGGTGAGCACTATGGAGACACGAGTGCATGGCACACAGGTGAGCACCATGAGGACACTAGTGCTTTGCACACATGTGAGCACCATGGAGACACTAGTGCATGGCACACAGGTGAGCACCATGAGGACACTAGTGCATTGCACACAGGTGAGCACCATGGGGACGCTAGTGCTTTGCACACAGGTGAGCACCATGGAGACACTAGTGCATGGCACACAGGTGAGCACCATGAGGACACTAGTGCTTTGCACACAGGTGAGCACCATGGAGACACTAGTGCTTTGCACACAGGTGAGCACCATGGAGACACTAGTGCATGGCACACAGGTGAGCACCATGAGGACACTAGTGCTTTGCACACATGTGAGCACCATGGAGACACTAGTGCATGGCACACATGTGAGCACCATGGAGACACTAGTGCATGGCACACAGGTGAGCACCATGAGGACACTAGTGCATTGCAGAGAGGTGAGCATCATGGGGACACTAGTGCATTGCATACAGGTGAGCACCATTGAGACACTAGTGCATGGTAGACAGGTGAGCACCATGAGGACACTAGTGCTTTGCACACAGGTGAGCACCATGGAGACACTAGTGCATGGCACACAGGTGAGCACCATGGAGACACTAGTGCATGGCAGAGAGGTGAGCACCATGAGGACACTAGTGCATGGCACACAGGTGAGCACCATGAGGACACTAGTGCATTGCACACAGGTGAGCACTATGGAGACACGAGTGCATGGCACACAGGTGAGCACCATGAGGACACTAGTGCTTTGCACACATGTGAGCACCATGGAGACACTAGTGCATGGCACACAGGTGAGCACCATGAGGACACTAGTGCATTGCACACAGGTGAGCACCATGGGGACGCTAGTGCTTTGCACACAGGTGAGCACCATGGAGACACTAGTGCATGGCACACAGGTGAGCACCATGAGGACACTAGTGCTTTGCACACAGGTGAGCACCATGGAGACACTAGTGCTTTGCACACAGGTGAGCACCATGGAGACACTAGTGCATGGCACACAGGTGAGCACCATGAGGACACTAGTGCTTTGCACACATGTGAGCACCATGGAGACACTAGTGCATGGCACACAGGTGAGCACCATGGAGACACTAGTGCATGGCAGAGAGGTGAGAACCATGGAGACACTAGTGCATGGCACACAGGTGAGCACCATGAGGACACTAGTGCATTGCACACAGGTGAGCACTATGGAGACACGAGTGCATGGCACACAGGTGAGCACCATGAGGACACTAGTGCTTTGCACACATGTGAGCACCATGGAGACACTAGTGCATGGCACACAGGTGAGCACCATGAGGACACTAGTGCATTGCACACAGGTGAGCACCATGGGGACGCTAGTGCTTTGCACACAGGTGAGCACCATGGAGACACTAGTGCATGGCACACAGGTGAGCACCATGAGGACACTAGTGCTTTGCACACAGGTGAGCACCATGGAGACACTAGTGCTTTGCACACAGGTGAGCACCATGGAGACACTAGTGCATGGCACACAGGTGAGCACCATGAGGACACTAGTGCTTTGCACACATGTGAGCACCATGGAGACACTAGTGCATGGCACACATGTGAGCACCATGAGGACACTAGTGCTTTGCACACATGTGAGCACCATGGGGACACTAGTGCATGGCAGACAGGTGAGCACCATGAGGACACTAGTGCTTTGCACACAGGTGAGCACCATGGAGACACTAGTGCATGGCACACAGGTGAGCACCATAGTGCATGGCACACAGGTGAGCACCATGAGGACTGTAGTGCATGGCAGAGAGGTGAGCATCATGGGGACACTAGTGCATTGCATACAGGTGAGCACCATTGAGACACTAGTGCATGGTAGACAGGTGAGCACCATGAGGACACTAGTGCTTTGCACACAGGTGAGCACCATGGAGACACTAGTGCATGGCACACAGGTGAGCACCATGGAGACACTAGTGCATGGCAGAGAGGTGAGCACCATGAGGACACTAGTGCTTTGCACACAGGGGAGCACCATGGGGACACTAGTGCATGGCACACAGGTGAGCACCATGAGGACACTAGTGCTTTGCACACAGGTGAGCACCATGGAGACACTAATGCACTGCACACAGGTGAGCACCATGGAGAAACTAGTGCATGGCAGACAGGTGAGCACCATGGGGACATTAGTGCACAGGACACAGTTGGCCACCATGGGGACACTAGTGTGTGACACACAGTCGAGCACCATGACGCGACTAGTAATGTCCACTCTTGTATGGCATGCAAGTGACCCTGCTGTGGGGCACGCAGGTGAGCCCGATAGGTTTGACACCCATGGATAGAGGAAGGTTGTTCAGCATTTTGGGTGCAAGGTAGGAGAAGGCTAGGGGCCCTGTTCTGCTTTTACGAATGCATGGTGTATGTGCAAGAGAGACAGAGGAAGAGCGCAGGTGTCTGGTGGGAAAAGCGCATGTGTCAGGTGGGCTACTGGAAGTGGAGGCATCAGTTAAGGTAGGCTGGTCCAATGTTGAGCAGTGCCTTGCATGCATGTGTGAAGAGAATAAAGTGTCAGTGTTTGTGTAATAGCACCCGGTAGAGATCTCTGATGTGAGGTGTAATGTGGATGCTCAGTGGGAGATCCAGGACGAGTGTAACAGCAGCGTTCTGGACGGTCTGAAGATGGTGGAGGGGGTGGTTGGTCATCGCAGTAGTCTAGTCTACTGGCGGCCAGGGCTTGATTGAAGGCACGTCTGGTGCTCTTGGAGGCGATGCTGAGCTTATCATCTAAGACCACTCCCAGGTGTCATGTGTGGTCAGTGGGTAACGGTGTTGGACCGAGCTCTGATGGTCACCAGGTGGGGCTCGTGTTGCCGAAGAGCATCACTTCTCTCTTGTCTGAGTTGAGTTTCAGGCAGTTGGTTCTCATCCATTCTCCTAAGTTGATTGTGCATTCGGTATAATGTTTGCAGGGTGAGCGTTTGCTCGCAGGAACGCCATGTCGAAGTGATGCAGTGAAATCTATGAGATGTGACTGTGCTACTGCTACGGCGTCAGTGTGTCAAATCCTTACGCCTGCTCGAGGCAGGCGCAAGGGGTGACGCAGTGCCTTTCTCAAGGGGCTTACCCCATGTGAAGTGACACATTGCGGGCATAGCGTCTGTTTTCAGACACACTCCAGCAATGCACCAATTTTGCGCCTATGGATACATCGGGAAGACTGACGTATCTGTAAATCCTTGCGATATGGAGCCCCGTACATTAAATATGGCTCATCCATGGTGTTGCAAGGAGGGCGCTTTGAAAAGTGTTGCATCACTGTTTCCCGCAGCGATGCGACACTTTTCATAAATGAGGCCCTTGGCGTGTAATCTTTTGATGAGGCTAAAGTGTGACGCGGCGTTGAATGCTGCAGAGAGCTCCAGCCTTATGAGGGCAGCGGTTTCACCTTGGTCTATAAGGGTGCAGATCTCATCGGCGCCAACGATGAGTGCTGTCTCCATACTGTGGTTCCTACGAAAGCCGGATAGGGAGTGGTCGCAAAGATTGTGGAGTTCCAGGCGGTTAGTGAGTTGCTGGTTAATTGGTTGATTGTTCATCATGAAGCCAGATTAGATGTACACCATCAACACATGAGTCAATTTGAGTTGTGGCTGGAGTCATTTTAGAAGTGCTCAGCTCAGCTCAGTATAAATTCTATGAGCGTATTCAAAATGTCCTCATTAGTGCTAGCCAGGCCTTCGTGTGGTCGGTGTTTGAGGTTATGGTACTCCCCCGTCTCGCTCTGTAATCTCTCTCCGCTGGTTATGCTCCCTCTTAACAGAAATACCACAAGCTGTCAGCCTGGCACCTGGCACCTGGAAACCCTGCAGACTCCTGTGTGGAGTGCCCCAGGGTTCACCGCTCAACCCGACCATCTTCAAGGCATGCATGATTCCTCTGACCAACATCATTCACGCGCACGACATCAACTCACAATGCATGCTCTCCCTCTCAGATAAGACCCTCAAGACAAGAAACACGTTCACCCCCTGCAGGACTCACGTCAGTACCTGGAGGAAGCCCACTCTCAAGCTCATGAGACCAACTCACCGAGGGGCGAAAGCAGGTGAGTGGCGGATCTCTTGCCCTCACTCTTGCCCATCACCCACGCCAGGAACCCCAGAATCATCATCAACGCCAAAACGGGTCATGATGGCACAGGTGACTCAACACCGTCACTGTCCCGCTTCGGCACCCCGTCGATGCGGAGGGAGATCGATACTGGTTCCAAAGCAACAGAAGACAAACGGAGACTCATGCCCACGCCACCTGCACGCGTCCCAGCAAGGTGGACTACGGGAACAGCCTCTATGCCAGGACCACCAAGCAACTCACTTGAAGACTACAAGCCATCCAGAGGGTGGCGGCCCGACCCATGGCCAACCTCCCATCCAGAGCTCCCGTCACGGCCCAGCACAGGGAGCGGACCACGGACAGACAGACGTGCCCGACCCATGGCCAACCTCCCACACAGAGCTCCCGTCGCGGCCCAGCACAGGGAGCGGAGGACGGACGGACAGACGGACGTGCCCTACCCATCGCCAACCTCCCACACAGAGCTCCCGTCGCGGCCCAGCACAGGGAGCGGAGGACGGACAGACAGGCGTGCCCTACCCATCGCCAACCTCCCATCCAGAGCTACCGTCGCGGCCCAGCACAGGGAGCGGACCACGGACAGACGGCCCAGCACAGGGAGCGGACCACGGACAGACAGGCGTGCCCTACCCATCGCCAACCTCCCATACAGAGCTCAAGTCATGGCCCAGCACAGGGAGCGGACCGCGGACAGACAGACGTGCGGGACTCGGAGAGGATCATGGGAACCTGCTTTATGGACTCACACAAACTCCAATTACCATTGACATTGCGACCGAGACTAACGTCAATAAAAGTACACAGGACGCTTTTTAGATCAAACATAAAAAACACTGCAGTAGCTCGACAGTGTTTTCGCTGGGACGCTTAAAGAACTTATACAAGTGAAGAAAGCTCTCAGAAGCCCAGGAGGGCGAAGCGCGCATTGGCTGCTGTTGATTCAGGAAATAAAAAGTGATTTGGGTGTTACTTCTGCTGCGGATCACTCACTGTGGACTCTGTGCGCTGAATAAGCAGGCATGGATTTTGATCTATGAACGTGGATGTCTTTGTAGATAGTGCGATGCATCATGGTGTAGAGTCACTTTTCTTTGCTGTGCTCTGGCGCCTTTGTTGAAATATTGTATCTGGTCTACGATTGTGGGTCCAGTAGTTTAATACTCAAAGTGGGTGAGTATTTGGCACATTGGAAGCACGCAACACAAAATGAAAGTCATTTGTGGTTGTTTGTACTATTGACACATATTTGTAGATGTGCAGATCAAGACAGCTTCCATGTTTCCACGCTTCCATGCTTCCACGTTTCCATGTTTCCACGCTTCCATGCTTCCATGTTTCCATGTTTCCACGCTTCTACGCTTCCACGCTTCCATGCTTCCATGTTTCCACGCTTCTACGCTTCCACGCTTCCACGCTTCTACGCTTCCACACTTCCATGTTTCCACGCTTCCATGCTTCCATGTTTCCACTCTTCTACGCTTCCACGCTTCCATGTTTCCACGCTTCCATGCTTCCATGTTTCCACGCTTCCACGCTTCCACGCTTCCATGCTTCCATGTTTCCACGCTTCCACGCTTCCACGCTTCTACGCTTCCACGCTTCCATGTTTCCACGCTTCCATGCTTCCATGTTTCCACGCTTCCACGCTTCCACGCTTCCACGCTTCCATGCTTCCATGTTTCCACGCTTCCACGCTTCCACGCTTCTACGCTTCCACGCTTCTACGCTTCCACGCTTCCATGTTTCCACGCTTCCACGCATCCACGCTTCCATGTTTCCACGCTTCTACGCTTCCACGCTTCTACGCTTCCACGCTTCTACGCTTCCATGTTTCCACGCTTCCATGCTTCCATGTTTCCACGCTTCCACGCTTCCACACTTCTACGCTTCCACGCTTCTACGCTTCCACGCTTCCATGTTTCCACGCTTCCATGTTTCCACGCTTCTACGCTTCCACGCTTCTATGCTTCCACGCTTCTACGCTTCCACGCTTCCATGTTTCCACGCTGCCACGCTTTCATGCTTCCACGCTTCCATGCTTCCACGTTTTCCACCCTTCCACGCTTCCACGCTTCCATGTTTCCACGCTTCCACGCTTCTATGCTTCCACGCTTCTATGCTTCCACGCTTCCATGTTTCCACGCTGCCATGCTTTCATGCTTCCACGCTTCTACGCTTCCACGCTTCTACGCTTCCACGCTTCCATGTTTCCATGCTTCCATGCTTCTACGCTTCCACGCTTCCACGCTTCCACGCTTCCATGTTTCCACACTTCCATGTTTCCACGCTTCCATGCTGCCATGCGTTCATGCCTCCACGCTTCCATGCTGCCATGCTTCCACGCTTCCACGCTTCTACGCTTCCACGCTTCCACGCTTCCACGCTTCCACGCTTCCACGCTTCTACGCTTCCATGTTTCCACGCTTCCATGCTTTCACGCTTCCACGCTTCTACGCTTCCATGCTTTCACGCTTCCACGCTTCCACGCTTCCACGCTTCCATGCTTCTACGCTTCCATGTTTCCACGCTTCCATGCTGCCATGTTTCCACGCTTCCATGTTTCCACGCTTCCACGCTTCCACGCTTCCACGCTTCCACGCTTCCACGCTTCCACGCTTCTACGCTTCCATGTTTCCACGCTTCCATGCTTCCATGCTTCCACGCTTTCACGCGTCCATGCTTCCATGCTGCCATGCTTCCATGGTTCCATGCTTCCACGATTCCATGCTTCCATGCTTCCACACTTCCATGCTTCTGTGCCTCCATGCTTCCATGCTTCTGTGCCTCCATGCTTCCATGCTTCCGCGCTTCCATGCTTCTGTGCCTCCATGCTTCCACGCTTCCATGCTTCTGTGCCTCCATGCTTCCATGCTTCCACGCTTCCATGCTTCTGTGCTTCCATGCTTCCACGCTTCCATGCTTCGGTGCCTCCATGCTTCCATGCTTCCGCTCTTCCATGCTTCTGTGCCTCCATGCTTCAATGCTTCCTGTGATGTTGGGCTGCGCTCTGACAGCACCTGTAGGTTTGCGATGATGACATTACAAGTTTTTATTATTAAACATAGCTCCCTCGTCCATCTATGCCCCCCTCCCCCACCCCGCCATGCGACGCCTTCACCACCTCACAAGCTCTGAAGTCCAAGCTGTGGCTGCCATGTGTCTACATTCAGGACCTGTGGAGCCCCCCCCCCCCCACACTCCCCTCCCTGGACCTCTGGAGCCCCCAAGGACCGCTGGAGGGCCCCAGGACCTTTGTACTCCCCCCCCCCTTGACCTCTGGAGGGCCCCCCTGGACCTCTGGAGACCCCCCTGGACCTCTGGACCTCTGGAGGGCCCCCCTGGACCTCTGGAGACCCCCCTGGACCTCTGGACCTCTGGAGGGCCCTCCTGGACCTCTGGAGGGCCCCCCTGGACCTCTGGAGACCCCCCTGGACCCCTGGACCTCTGGAGGGCCCCCCTCTTTCATAAAAGCCAGAGGTGAGGGCGGGGCTCATTCGAGGCGCTCTATTAGGCAGAGATGCGTCCCGATGAGCGCAGAGTCCCTCGGATGAGGCAGACTGGGTTCGGCCTCAGTATCGGGAGGAGGGGGGGGGGGGGGTCTGAAGGCCAAGATACCCAGAGGGGCATCTTCATCTGACGGGGCTCACCCCAGCACACCCCGGTGCAGGGCGGGGGGGGGGGGGGGGGGGGGGGGGGGACGCCACTCAGCCCTCCCGGCGCAGCCTTGTCCTGGATCCACTCGTTTGCTTTGGAGCGGATCCCAGTCCTCTGTCCCCGGGTCACCTCCAGGTCCGGGTGTCTTCTTCCCGCCCCCGTCCGTGCCAGGCACAAGGACAGACAGACAGACAGGTCCCACCGGATCCTGAAGTGGAGACAGTCTCCTGTCTGCAGTGCTGGCATGGATACACCCTCACATGCAAGAGACAGCCAGGATCAGAGAGACATCCCCCTCACATGCAAGAGACGGCCAGGATCAGAGAGACATCCCCCTCACATGCAAGAGACAGCTAGGACCCCAAGATACACCCCCCTCACATGCAAGAGACAGCCAGGATCTCAAGAGACACCCCCCTGACATGCAAGAGACGGCTAGGATCCTGAGAGACACCCCCTCACATGCAAGAGACAGCCAGGATCAGAGAGACATCCCCCTCACATGCAAGAGACAGCCAGGATCTCAAGAGACACCCCCCTCACATCAAGAGATGGCCAGGATCCCATGAGACATCCAACTCACATGCAAAAGACGGCTAGGATCCTGAGAGACATCCCCCTCACCTCACATGCAAGAGACAGCCAGGATCTCAAGAGACACCCCCCTCACATGCAAGAGATGGCCAGGATCACCTAAGACATCCAACTCACATGCAAAAGACGGCTAGGATCCTGAGAGACATCCCCCTCACATGCAAGAGACAGCCAGTATCTCAAGAGACACCCCCCTCACATGCAAGAGATGGCCAGGATCCCATGAGACATCCAACTCACATGCAAAAGAAAGCCAGGACCCCAAGAGACACCCCCTCACATGCAAGAGACGGCTAGGATCCTGAGAGACATCCCCTCACATGCAAGAGACAGCTAGGACCCCAAGAGACATCCCTCTCACATGCAAGAGACGGCCAGGATCCAGAGAGCCACCCCCTCACATGTAAGGGACGGCCAGGATCCCGAGAGACACCCCCTCACATGCAAAAGACAGCTAGGACCCCAAGACACACCCCCTAACATGCAAGAGACGGCTAGGATCCTGAGAGACATCCCCCTCACATGCAAGAGACAGCTAGGATCCCAAGAGACATCCTCCTCACATGTAAGGGACGGCCAGGATCCAGAGAGACACCCCCTCACATGCAAGAGACAGCCAGGATCAGAGAGACATCCCTTCGCATGCAAGAGACGGCCAGGATCAGAGAGACACCTCCTCACATGCAAGAGAAGGCAAGGATCAGAGAGACATCCCCCTCAAATGCAAAAGACGCACAGGATCCAGAGAGACATCCCCCTCACATGCAAGAGCCGGCCAGGACCGCAAAAGACATCCCCCTCACATGCAAGAGATGGCCAGGATCCCATGAGACATCCTCCTCACATGCAAGAGATGGCCAGGATCCCATGAGACATCCTCCTCACATACAAGAGACAGCTAGAACCCCAATAGACATCCCCTTCACATACAAAAGACGGCTAGGTTCCAGAGAGACACCCCCTCATATGCAAGAGACAGCTAGGACCCCAAGAGACATCTCCCTCACATGCAAGAGACCGCCAGGATCCCGCGAGACATCCCCCTCACATGCAAGAGACAGCTAGAACCCCAATAGACATCCCCTTCACATGCAAGAGACGGCCAGGATCCCATGAGACATCCCCCTGACATTCAAGATACAGCCAGGATCCCATGAGACATCCCCCTCACATGCAAAAGACAGCCAGGATCCTGAGAGACACCCCCTCACATGCAAGAGACAGCTAGGACCCCAAGAGACATCCTCCTCACATGCAAGAGACGGCCAGTGAGGTTCCGTGACGATTTGAACCCGTGTTTTCAATATTGTCGGAAATACATAATATTAGTATCAGCGAACCGCAAATGATCCATTTAGCATATCCTGTTGTTTTCGCTACGATACGAGCAAGAGCACTCCTGTTATGAACACATTTCTGATCTACCCACGGCATCCATCTTAGATCATGTCCGCCATTTTGTGTTTCTTGCCCTCACATATGCAATAACCTCTGTTCACTACATTTCGATTAAGGACACGTAGCCTTAGCCGGAGATTCACCTCTTTCATGACACGTGCACCTTAAAACCAGATCACACTGTAGCTACATGACTCGACAAAGGCTGCCTCCTCTGCCTGAGGCCAGCCCACCTGAACTGGTTCTCGTATCCATTGTCCCGATCATGATTAGGCGACCGAAGCCGGTAGCCTTGCCCATTTACAACCCACAAACATCTCTTATCCCGCTTTTCTATCTTCTGCACCTGGCTCTGCTCCTTTCCTTCTGGGCCTTTATTAGGGGGAGGTTACGAAATTTACGATGAGGCGGTCCGGCTCTTGAATGCAATATTGACAAGGGATTGTGATGGACTAGTGGGAACCCCTCTTCGTGATGTTTGACATCAGATATTATCGACAGTTCCTGTGTAACGCCAAATATTTATTGTTTGAGACACAAAGGTTTGGGAATGTACTAACATGTGAAATATTTGCCTGGAGCACAATTTTTAGTATATAAGGAGCAACCCTCAATGTACAAATCGAACAGGCTCCTGGTTACTGCCTATGCGTAGTTTCTGTGACTTCTGTGTCCCTGCAGTAATAAACCTTTGGTCTTTGACGCCACCATCGAGAAGCCCGTGTTTCTGTTCATTTGCGCACCAAGGCAGGTGGAACTCCGGGGTCTTTGGGTGTTGTTCCCTGACACCTCTGGACGGAACCAAAAAGTCCAGAACTCCAATTGGCGCCCAACGTGGGGCGACGTCATTCGGTACCGGTCCAAAAGCCTGAAGAGTTCGAGAAGCTTCATGTGAAGATTTCCGAGGGAGGCGCCCCACTTCATCGATCCCGGCATATCGCAAAAGTGGCCCGAAGTTCTCTTCCACGGGGGTTCCCGTTCAGGACGGCTGCAGTGGGCCTTGACCGTCGCCCTGTCTTGGACCCGAGGTGCAGCCCTTAGTACAGCGAAACGTGACGGGTTTCTCCTTGGTGACGTCTTCGGTTCCTCAGTTAAGTATTTAGTGATAGCTAGCTGGTTACTTTGTGAGGATTGTTAAAATCCTTGATCGGTTCTTGGTTTGGTTTGGTTTCGTAAGATTATCACTAGTTGTTCTGATTACGATAATCTATTTGGTTCAGTTTGGGTATCGATACATTAGTTTGGTTTTGGTAGGCCTAAGTTCTTGGTTCAGGTGCACATATTTGTTCCGTGTTTTGTTTGTTTTGTGTTCCAGACTGAAAATGGTAAGTCGGAAAATGTTGTCTTGTTTTGGTTGCAACCGTGACTCACGATTGGAGGATTCCTGTCTGGTTCCTCCGATTGGGACTCCCCTTTATGACTTATATTGTAAACATGGTGTGGGTCCTATATCCTATAACGAGGTGTGGGTCCGATACACCAAGAAGGATGGTGTCCTTAGTTGGCCACTGCATGGTAGTTTTGAGCCCGAGATTCTTGATAATTTAGAAACGAAATTGTTTAGTAAGAAAGCCCGGCCGGCAATGTTTGATTCTTTCCGTTATTGGCGAAAGGAATCCAAACAGAGAGAAATGAAGAAATTTAAGAAAGAACAGAAAGAGAAAGAAGAGCTAACTCTAGAGCAAGCAACTAAACAGTTGCGGGATAATGAGTGCGAGAAGGCTATAGATGTAGCGATTAGAGAGCATAATTTAGCGATTGACAAGTGCTACCCTGCCTTGCCATCGAAAACGGCTAAGACACTAGAGGATCCCGAAAATGATCCCCTGTTGTCTTATTTGTTACGGTCACCTCCACCGTATGCACAAGGGGCTACGGCTCCACTTGTACCGAATGGTCAATTGCCGGTTGCTGGACAACCTGGTGTTCTTGTTCCTCAGAATCAAGTTCCTGTACCTCCTGTGGTTAATGTGAATATTCCTACGGCTCCTCCTCTTCCTGGGTTGCCGACTTCTATACCTGTATCTGTCTCGCTTACGCCCACTACTTCACAAACTATTTTTCTCGATACTCCTACTGCCTCGCTATCTGTTCCTACTTCTACTGTGTTCTCTACGTCTGCGAGTGTGCTAACTCCACTTTCTGTACGTCGAAAAATCACTGATTCTGTTGCTAATATACTGTCTCCTTTATATAAGACTTTAATTAAGACTCCTACTTCTGACTCTGTCCAGAGACGTAGTCAGCATCCAAGTACTGAGGAACGGGGAATTTTAGATTCCACGGCTCTCAGATGGATTACGAAAGGTAGAAGATATAGTACGAGAGATGTACTAGATACGTTTATGCAGTGGAAGGAACCGACGCAACGGTACGTCTTTGATGAGATGTGCTCGTTGTTACGTGAGGAAATAGAGGAAGATGATGTTGAATCAGACTTGGAAGATTTAATGAAAATTCAAAAAGAGTTTGCTGCAGGAATGATAGTGGGCGATAATATAAAAGAAGCGATGGAACTTATTTTAAGTTTTAGGAATGATCCATCTCTTCGTTCGCCGAGAGATTTAGAGAAAGGTAAAATGAAGCTAAGTCGCCAATATCCTATGAGGGAGGTTCCTCCAATCTGGCGCGAAGCAATACAACGTGATGATAATGCGGGTATTGCAGCTGCTCCAGCACAGTTCCAACGAGTGTGGATACACATTCCATGGAAGCGAGCTGAAGTGTTAGCGGTGAAACAGGCCTTGCCAGATCCGCGTAAAAATCCTGCTGGATATTACAAGGAATTAACATAGACAGTTGAGGCTTGTATAATGAACTTAGCGGACATCGACATGTTATTTGGAAATGTAGTTCCACAACCAGTGTGGGCTAAAATCCGTAGGGAGGATCATCAAGTAGCCTTGGGTGGTGATTGGGCAGCTATCACTGCAGCGGATGGTCAGCAAACGGGTGGTGCAAAACCCGAACCCCTAATTGCTAATCTTCCAGGTAGAATAATTGACTTAATGAAGACTCTGATGCCTGCGTTGCGTGTTAATTGGGACAAATTATCCGCATGCAAGCAAAAGAAAGATGAAAGTGTTTCCGACTTCTTCACGAGGTTCGAAGAGACTTTTGTAGATCATAGTGGTCAGGATATGAGCACAGAAGGAGGACAGAGACTGTTTGTCGATAAATTTGTGCATAATTTGTTACCTGAATTATGTAATAAATTAAAGGATTCAGAGAGTGCGTGGGCTGTTTCTACAACTGCGCAAATACTTGCGACTGCACAGTACTACGAAAATAGGGATAAAGAAGAAAAAGAGAAATCAGAAAAGAAAACGAAAGATTTAAAGACTAAAGTTCTTTTACAGCAGGCGTATCCGCCTCGCACGAATCAGACTAATATGCAACAGAATTCGTATCAGAGGACAGATTATAGTTCAACCAGGCCTCAATATCAGTGGAACCAGTGTGCGTACTGTAAGAAAGAGGGTCACTACAAAAATGAATGTCCGATCTTAGCACAAAATAATGCTGCAGCAGCTCAGAGAGGTCGTGGTGGTTTTGTGCAGAATTCTAGAGGTCGAGGGCGAGGTGCTATGCCTCCGCAGACGAATGATCGTCCTTCCAATCACTTTGATCAACGAAACGGACAGTCAGCTCAACAGAATAGATCTCAGCAATATCTTGTTGAAGACTATTGTGAAGCGGATGAGGGATTTCAGCAAAATGGGTACTAGGACAGCCATGGACAAAGAGAGGGAGTAGTATCAGTTCCAGTGGATCAGAGTGGGCCTTATGTCGCAGTAGCAACATCAGGTGTAGTCGAACCGTTTCTGTTGGATACTGGTGCCGCAAAAAGTTCTATCATTCATGCGAAACTCCCTGGCGCACCTTTGTCTGGCTCAACAAATGTTTCCGTAGGTTTTTCAGGCGCCCCTGTTTACAACCCGATATCTGGTCCTTTGACTATTTCTGTTGGACCGTGTCAATTGAAAGCACCCCTGATTTTGACGACAGGTTGTAATGAAAATCTGCTTGGTTTAGACTTGTTTAAACGACTATATGCGACATTGTACTGTTCTCCAGAAGGGGTACAGCTTACATTGGGCAAAAGAATCACCTCTCCGATGTACTTGTCAATGGATGCACTCCCACCAGAGCTGCGTTCACTCCCTGATTCTCTTTGGGCGACTGGTCCTAATGATGTAGGCCTTTTAGAAATACCACCGTATGTAGTAACTTTGAAAGCAGATGTGAAATTTCCAAGAATTCCTCAATATAAAATATCTAGTGAAGGAGAACGTGCACTTTTATTGATTGTGCAAGATTTGATTGAGAAAGGTGTGGTTGAAGAAACACGAGGAAATGTTTGTAATAGTCCTGTATTGCCGATTCTGAAATGAACTGATCCTACGAAACCTCCAGTGTACAGGTTTGTCATAGACCTTAGAGAAGTTAATAAGATTGTGGTTCCGCAATTTCCTGTGGTTCCAGACATTACTGCCTTGTTAACATTGATTCCTGCTACAGCCACATGGTTCTCAGTCATCGACTTAAAGAATGCCTTTTTCAGCATTCCGATAGCCGAGGAAAGCAGAGATATTTTCGGCTTCTGTCTAGGAGGTCGAAGTTTCAGATTTAAACGCGCTCCACAGGGCTACTGTGAGAGCCCATCTATTTATAGTCAAGCATTAAAAAGCCAGTTAGATTCTTTTGTCCTTCCTCCAAGTTCTGCCCTGGTACAGTACGTAGACGATCTTCTAGTGGCTGCCGATGACAAGGAAACTTGCAAAGCAGCTATAGTTTCGTTACTTCATCACTTGTCCAATTTGAATCACAAGGTATCACCTTCCAAAATGCAATATTGCTGCCAAGAAGTGATCTACCTAGGTCATCTCTTGTCAAAGGAGGGAAGGAAGTTGACCCCAGAGAGAATAAAAACAATTACGCAAATGAGTGTTCCACGCACACAGAGAGAAGTACGTGCCTTTCTAGGTATTACCTCTTACTGTAGGCAGTGGATCCCAAATTTTTCTCTTTTAGCGAAACCATTGGTAGCTTTGACTGGGAAAAATGTTCCGAGTCCGGTGCCATGGTCTGATGAATGTCAAGAGAGTTTTACTGAATTACGAAAAGCATTGTGTTCAGCTCCTGTATTGGGTACACCTGACTACAGTAAGCCATTCACGCTCTACGTTCACGAGAGAGAAGGTTGCGCGTTGAGTGTTCTGACACAGAAATTTGGTGATAAACAACGCCCTTGTGCGTATTTTTCATCAACATTAGATCCGGTAGCTAGAGCGTTACCTAGTTGTTTGAGGGCTACAGCGGCAGCTGCGGCTTCCATTCGACAATCTGCTGGTCTGGTAATGAACAACATGCTAGTGGTCATGGTTCCTCATGCAGTGGACACACTCATGAATCGAACAAAGACACAACACCTTACTAGTGCGAGACTATCTGGTTACGAGCTGACATTACTAGCGAGTCATATTCAGATTAAAAGATGTAATGTATTGAATCCAGCAACGTTGTTGCCGGCTAATCAAGAGTCGAGTGATTCCGAACCACATGATTGCTGTTTCAAAACGGAGGAAGAGACAAAAGGACGCATTGATTTGAGGGATACTCCATTATCAGATCCGGATGGCACGCTGTATGTGGACGGGTCATGTTTTAAATTGGAAAATGGTGATGTGACTGCTGCTTACGCAGTAACGACTTTGAAGACGATTGTGGAGACTGCAAGAGTGAGTCAGAATTCTGCCCAGGCTGCAGAATTAATAGCTCTAACGAGAGCATGTGTCTTAGCTAAGGGAAAGAGGGTGAATGTGTTTACAGATAGTCAGTACGCATTTGGCGTGGCCCATAGTTTTGGCCGTTTGTGGAGAGAAAGAGGTTTCATTACGTCCCATGGGACTAAGATTCAACATGGTCAGCTAGTTAACGACTTGTTGGAATCTCTAACCTTGCCGACTGAAGTTGCGATTGTTAAGTGCAGTGCTCATAAAGCAATCACGGATGATGTTGGTCGTGGGAATGCTTTTGCTGACGAAATTGCTAAACAGACAGCTAGAGACACGATGAGCAGAATGTATGTTGCAACGTCTGCAAGATGGATCGCTGAGTCTGGAATGTGTGAGGATACAATGGAAAGTGTGAAAGAGATTCAGAAAGAAGCAACTGAGGAAGAGAAACGTGTATGGAGAGAAAGTACGGGCAAGTTAGACTCGAATGGATGTTGGATTGATTCGACAGAGCAGCAGCGTTGGATGTTGCCGGATGCGTATGTGCTTGCAGTGGTGACAATGGCGCATGGAGTAGCACATATAAGTTCTAAAGGTATCTGTAAGATGTTGGCTCCAGTCTGGAAAAATGAGGGAATCAGTAAGTGTGCAGAAAGAGTAGTGAAAAATTGTATGGTATGCCTGATGCATAATCCTGGCAAGGGAACTCCAACTCCTGCTGGTCATTTCGCTCCTCCTTCCTGCCCTTTCGAAGTGATACAGTTAGACTTCATTCACATGGACCGCTGTAATAATTTGAAATATGTCCTAGTGGTGGTTTGTGCTTTTTCCAGGTGGATAGAAGCATACCCACTGAAGGACAATACTGCCTTATCAACTGCCAAAATTCTTCTCAAAGAATATTTCCCTAGATTTGGAATGCCACGGATTGTATGGTCAGATAACGGAAGTGAGTTTATAGGGAAAGTTATGCAGAGTGTATGTGCAGGCCTAGGTTTGAAACAGAAATTTCACAGTGCGAACCATCCCCAGTCAGCTGGTTTATTGGAGGGTTACAATGGCACCCTCAAACTGAAGATAGCTAAAATACAAGCATCCACGGGTTTAGCCTGGCCAGACGCACTTCCTTTGGCTTTGTTATCAACGAGGGCAACTGTACATTCTAGAGTAGGGCTTAGTCCATATGAAATTGTTTTTGGCCGCCCAGCAAATATCTGGGGTGTGCCAAGGCCTAAGGAATTTAACTCTCTAGAATACCCTATGTTGATAGACTACCTTTACGACTTGACTGCTAAATTGAGTCTTATTCATCAACAGGTTTTCGATGCTTTGCCAAAACCTCCGGAGAGTCCAGGGCATCAGCTGAAACCGGGAGATCTGGTTGTCATCAAGAACTTCGCGAGGACGAAGAACCTTCAACCGAGATTTGTGGGGCCCTTCCAGATCTTACTGGCAACGAGGACAGCAGTTCGTGTAGCTGGCCGTAAACACTGGGTACACGCATCACATGTAAAGCGTGTACCCCTGCCACTCCCTTACGACGACTGGGTAAAGAAGGGAATTGGTGCCTCCGAATCTGAAAGCACACCGAAGTTTATCCCTTTCAGCGATGCCGAATTGATTACTGACACTCCAAAATCTGACTCTCCTCCTGAAAAGACTCTTTTGAACACTGAACATTTGTCTCCAGCATCAGAAGAAACTTTGCTATCTGCGAACTTGAACACTACAACAGCTGCTAGTGATACACTATTTTCCGATCAGACAGTTCCAGCAAAACAGAGATATAACTTGAGAAAACGAAACACGGACAAATAAAGCAGGCAACTGCATATTGTGATTTTGATATATTGAACATTTGCCTTCAGCCAGGAAGTTTGCTATTGTTTATTGTTTTTAATTTGCCTTGCCGTCTGGGTAGCCGTAGGGTCGTGGCTGTGTGCCTAGTTTGAATCTGCAGGGGTCTGACACAAGGTCGATCTTTCTGTTGGTTCTGGGAACTCCCAGGGCTGATAGAGGCATTTTCATCTACGTACACATCATCAGTGGTCGCGAGCGGATTGTAGAAGATGGAGCTTCCTGCGCTGCAACAAGAAAATGTGATTTATGTTCGCAGAAACAGACTTTATAGAATTCTTCGTAGCAAATGCTTTTTGATGCAATGTGTCATTACATTTTTGATTATTTTAGCAACGTTGGTGGGTGGAATCGTCTTTAGTATAAATCTGATTTTTGTGCCAGTTACTACAGTACCTCCCCTTGATCCTGCTACTTCTACTGTTTCTTCTATACACTCTTTTCACCCGTTTCCTGAACATGAGCAAGCCCGACGCTCAGAGTTCATTAACAACACTTTTGTACAGCTCTTGCACCAACACCAACTAGTGGTTAACACTACAGACTGCTGGGTGTGTGGCTTGATACCCCACACTATGGATAAAGGTATTCCCTATCTGGTTTTGCCTTTCAGCTATAATGGATCATTTCAGGCCCTTCAAACGATCTTTGCTTATGCCCTTGAGACCTATCCTCCACGTCCACCACGTTCCACTAGATATAACTCTGCCAACAAAGCTTTAGTCCAGGGAATTATTGACATGATCAAGGATGTCAATAATACTCCATCATACCCTAGAGACGAACTGCGAGTGTATTTAAGTTGGAATACTTCAGAGTATCGCCTTAGTCTAGGAGAAAGCAAGCGTAAAAGCTCAACTCCAATCTGGGTCGTACCACACCGAGGTCAGGTCTGTTTGCAAGGTAATGGGAGAAATCCGAAAGCTCAGCTAGGGAGGAGTGAGTGCGTTGAGACTTATGTGTTTCCGGCTAACTCTTCCCCTGCCTTCCTTACTGCTAGGGGTACCTACTTCATCTGTCGAGACCGAGCATATACATGGTTGCCTGCTGACTTTTCAGGTTCATGTTATATTGCTCGATTGTTGCCTCCAACATACACTGCTTCATCTGATTACCACAGAACCAGAATAGCGAGAGGTGTCTTCAGCAAGGAAGATACTGCTGGTCAGGAAGCTGGAGACTTCTTCAAAGGTTTCCTTCCGTTCTGGGGGCCTATGGCCAATAGTAGAAACATACGTCAGCTAACACGGGTAGTTGAATCTACTATTACTGAAACTGCTGGTGCCCTTAGTAATTTGACAGCTGAGCTTCAGGCGGATAGACTCATGACGTTGCAGAACCGTATGGTTCTAGATGTTATACTTGCAGATCGAGGTGGGGTATGCAGAATGATCCAATCGAGCTGCTGTGTCTTTATTCCTAATAATGCTCCAACGGTCTATGAGGCGATCTCTAAGCTACACAAGATTTCCGACTCTATACATGTAGACAAGGGAAACTGGTCCTTTATGGAGTGGTTTTGGACTCTGATCTCAGCATGGGGGTGGAAGGTTCTAATGGTCATTGGTGTCATTTTAGTATTCCTATTCTCATGCTGCCTGATTATCCAGTGTGGTCCAGCTTTGTGTAGTCTTTGTGCTGCAACCTGTTTTAGGAAACCACCTGCAGTTGGAGAAAAGGCACGAGAAAGGATGATGATACAACAGCACGTCACTGACCTGATGAGTATAGAACTAGACTCTGATATAGACTGAGTAATTGCCTATGTAAGGGCAAAAGGAGGGTCTGAGGTTCCGTGACGATTTGAACCCGTGTTTTCAATATTGTCGGAAATACATAATATTAGTATCAGCGAACCGCAAATGATCCATTTAGCATATCCTGTTGTTTTCGCTACGATACGAGCAAGAGCACTCCTGTTATGAACACATTTCTGATCTACCCACGGCATCCATCTTAGATCATGTCCGCCATTTTGTGTTTCTTGCCCTCACATATGCAATAACCTCTGTTCACTACATTTCGATTAAGGACACGTAGCCTTAGCCGGAGATTCACCTCTTTCATGACACGTGCACCTTAAAACCAGATCACACTGTAGCTACATGACTCGACAAAGGCTGCCTCCTCTGCCTGAGGCCAGCCCACCTGAACTGGTTCTCGTATCCATTGTCCCGATCATGATTAGGCGACCGAAGCCGGTAGCCTTGCCCATTTACAACCCACAAACATCTCTTATCCCGCTTTTCTATCTTCTGCACCTGGCTCTGCTCCTTTCCTTCTGGGCCTTTATTAGGGGGAGGTAACGAAATTTACGATGAGGCGGTCCGGCTCTTGAATGCAATATTGACAAGGGATTGTGATGGACTAGTGGGAACCCCTCTTCGTGATGTTTGACATCAGATATTATCGACAGTTCCTGTGTAACGCCAAATATTTATTGTTTGAGACACAAAGGTTTGGGAATGTACTAACATGTGAAATATTTGCCTGGAGCACAATTTTTAGTATATAAGGAGCAACCCTCAATGTACAAATCGAACAGGCTCCTGGTTACTGCCTATGCGTAGTTTCTGTGACTTCTGTGTCCCTGCAGTAATAAACCTTTGGTCTTTGACGCCACCATCGAGAAGCCCGTGTTTCTGTTCATTTGCGCACCAAGGCAGGTGGAACTCCGGGGTCTTTGGGTGTTGTTCCCTGACACCTCTGGACGGAACCAAAAAGTCCAGAACTCCACCAGGACCCCAATAGTCATCCCCCTCACATGCAAGAGACAGCTAGGACCCCAAGAGACATCCCCCCACAGGCAAGAGACGCCCAGGATCCAGATAGACATCCTACTCACATGCAAGAGACGGCCAGGTCCTCAAGAGACATCCCCATCACATGCAAGAGAGACCCAGGATCCAGAGAGACATCCCCCTCACATGCTAGAGATGGCCAGGATCCTGAAAACACCCCTTCACATGCAAGAGACAGCTAGGACCCCAAGAGACATCCCCCTCACATGCAAGAGATGGCCAGGACCCCAAGAGTCATCCCTCTCAAATGCAAGAGACAGCTAGGACCCCAAGAGACATCCCCCTCACATGCAAGAGACGCCCAGGATCCAGAGAAACATCCTACTCACATGCAAGAGATGGCCAGGACCTCGAAAGACATCCCCTTCACATGCAAGAGACAGCTAGGATCCAGAGAGACACCCCCATCACATGCAAGAGATGACCAGGATCCAGAGAGAAATCCCCCTCACATGCAAGAGACGGCCAGGATCCAGAGAGACACCCCCTCACATGCAAGAGACGGCAGGACCAAGAGAAACATCCCCCTCACATGTAAGAGACGCCAGGACCGCAAGAGACATCCCCCTCACATGCAAGAGATGGCCAGGATTCAGAGAGACATCCCCTTCACATGCAAGAGATGGCCAGGATCAGAGAGACACCCCCTCACATGCCAGAGACGGACAGGATCCCATGAGACATCCTCCTCACATGCAAGAGATGGCTAGGTTCCAGAGAGACACCCCCTCACATGCAATAGAGAGCTAGGACCCCAAGAGACATCCTCCTCACATGCAAGAGACTGCCAGGATCCCGCGAGACATCCCCCTCACATGCAAGAGACAGCTCACAGGGTACGAATTGACTCTGTTTGCTCCCCATATAACAATTAAGGGATGTGCCACTCTGAATCCTGCTATGTTACTACCCCTCCCTTCGGATGAACCGAATAATGATGTTCATGATTGTATATTTTGGACTGAGGAAGAGACGAAGGGACGGGTTGACCTGACAGGCAATCCTCTTTCTGACCCACAAGGGGAGTTGTATGTCAATGGCTCTTGCTTCAAACTACCAGATGCACGACAACTGCTGCATATGCGATAACTACTCTTCACACTGTAGTTGATACTTCTCGGGTACTCTATCGAACAGCACAGGCAGCTGAGTTAGTGGCATTGCTTCGGGCCTGTGAGTTAAGTGAAGGATTGAGAGTAAACATTTATACTGACAGCCAGTACGCCTTTGGCGTGGCTTATAGTTTCGGCCGACTGTGGGCCGAGAGAGGTTTTCTCACTTCCCATGGTCAGCGAATACAACACGGCCTCTTCGTTTTGCGATTACTGACAGCATTGACGTTACCAGTGATGGTGGCTGTAGTTAAATGTAGTGCACACAAGGCAGTGGTTGATGCAGTACGTGAAGGTAATGCCTTTACGGATCAAGTAGCTAAGGAAACTGCAAAATCCAAATTGACCTCAATGTTTGTGACTAGCTCTGCTAGGTGGGTGGCGGAAACAGAGATGTTTGATAACACTATGGAGAGTGTCCGAGAAATGCAGAAAGAAGCTACCCCTATTAAACTGGCTCACTGGAAAAAGAGTCTGGGGAAACTAGACACAGATGGTTGTTGGATTGATTTGACAGAAAAACAGCGTTGGTTGTTGCCTAATGCATTAGTGAATGCGGTGGTGACAATGGCACATGGTTCAGCTCATATTGGGGCAAAAGGTATTTGTGCATTATTAGATCCTGTATGGTACAATCCCAATATTCCAAAAACCGCTGCTCATTTGGTGCAATATTGCATGGTTTGCTTACGACATAATCCTGGAGGCAGGGAGCCTGTTCTGAGTGGAGACTGCACCACCATATTTGCCTTTTGAGGTGCTCCAAATGGATTATATCCAGCTGGAGCATGTAAATAATTTGAAGTATGTCCTGGTCGTGGTGTGTGCTTTCAGCAAATGGGTGGAAGCCTACCCGACCAAAGAAAATAATGCTTTGGCAACGGCAAAGGCTTTGGTGAAGGAATACTTCCCACGCTATGGATTACCTCGCGTGATCTGGAGTGATAACGGGGGATACTTTAATGCAGATCTTATAAGTCACATTTGTAATGGGCTACAGATAAAACAGAAATTCCATGTGGCTCGACACCCCCAGTCCGCTGGGTTGGTCGAGAAGTATAATGGAATACTAAAGCTCAAATTGGCAAAATTTCAAGACAGTACAGGATTGAGGTGGCCAGATGCTCTGCCACTGGCATTGATGTCAATACGGGTTACCCCACACTCTCGTTCTGATTTGTCCCCGTATGAAGTCATTTTTGGGCGTCCCGAGACCCAGAACATTTTGTGATATAGAGTATCCTATGTTGACAGACTATCTGTATGCTTTGACTAAAGATCTATGTTCCATTCATCAACAGGTCTCAGCAGTCTTGCAGCCCCTCCCAGAGGGTCCCGGACATCGCTTGGAGCCAGGATAGTGGATTCTGATCCGTAACTATCAGTGAAAATCCAGCTTGGATCCCCGTTGGTCTAAACCCTTTCAAGTCCTGTTGGCTACGCGGACGACGGTAAAGGTGAACGGTAAGCGACACTGGATCCATGTGTCACACCTGAAGAAACTACCCCTCCCGCTTCCATATGATCAGCAAATCCAGAAAGGGGTCCTGACCCAGGAAAGGGAGCGAGTTCCTCCTTTTGTCCCTTTTTCTGATGCCCAGGTAAATGAAGAAAAGCAAGGAGAAGGTGTCCCGGGCTCGGAAGGGGCTCTGTCATCAGCACAAGTGATTGCCCCAGATTCTTTTGCCCCTACAGTTGAACGAGAGGCTCGCAGTATCCCTGTTTCACCGGATTCATCATCCTCTGTTTTGTTCTCTGATCACGAAGTGCCTGGCCATGCTCGATACAACCTGTGGCCCAGAAAACATCACGGTACCCCAGGTGAATATGGTAGGAGATAGGGAGAGACTTGAGTGATAGGGTACAGACCTGTCCCTCGAATGTCTGTTAGATGCGCTTCTGGGGTACTGGACTGAACGCGCTTAGAGCCTTGAACATTTGCTTGCTCTGTTCAGAAAAAAAGACTGAGGGCCATATTATCAAGCAAGGGTGATACATTATCGCCGCTTTTATCGGCAGGAAACTGTGGAGATAATGGGCTTGATAATATGCCCTTGTGAATTCCCATAGAAGCCCAGGTTAACACTAGAACCTGAGCTTCTATGGGAATTCACAAGGGCGTATTATCAAGCCCATTATCGCCGCTAAAAGCGGCGATAATGTATCGCCCTTGCTTGATAATATGGCCCTGAATTTCTTGTTTAAAGAGCCCCGGGTTGTGTTTTCTTCAAGGGTTGTGTGAGAACATAGAAGCTTGCTTTGGTATTATTGTGATGAACCATAGGAGCCTGCCTATAGGCTCAAAACGGACACAGGAAAGAAACACCCTCTGGCAGGTTGGACTGCATCGCCCTAGTTTATGTTTGGACTTTTAGTTAGTATGTATCCCTTTGCTCGTTTTGTTCCTGAAGAGGAACGTCCTTTTTTACCACACTATTTCCCTACATATATGCCTGTCTTTTCCAGTTAGACCCAACGTGTTAAAATTGCATTTATAGTGGTAATAGCAAAATTACTAATCACATTAATGGAAGTGTTCATATATTTAGCATTTCGTCACCCTATGCATAGTGTTTTAGGAACAACTGCCCCACCTGCGGAACATCTGTTTTATACTTTAGCCGCATATAAGGAAAGACATCGTCAGACTTATATGAAAAATGTTTTTGTTGAAATGCTTCATCAAGCACACAGTGCCACGAATACGACAAATTGTTGGGTTTGTGGTCTTTTACCATCTGTTATGCACAAGCATGACTTATTCATATCCCTACCCCTATCTTATCTGGGAAGTTGCGAGGCTTGGTTTAAATTACTTTCTATGATGTATATGCATTATACTGTGGATACTCAAAGGTTTTCGGAAAAAGATCATAAAATGATTTTAGCATATATTGAAGTTCATCAAGGATTCGACCCCGATGGGAATAATGGAGAGGGAACCTTAGATCCAAATGAATGTATGAATATGTATACAATGCATGAGAATGTCACTTGGTTGAAGAACGAGATTTTGGATTTTGAGGAGTTTAATTTCACTCAATATTTTCGACATTTTCAAGACCGTAATGTTACTGAAGATAGTGCCTTTACTAAATAGTACTTCTGCATTCTGTGTTCAGGGAGTAGGGTACATATCAGTAGGAGAGAGCCGATGTAATTATACTTATCAGTTACGCACATTTAGCAGCCCTTCATTATTAACCCCTACAAATGTATACTTCGTCTGTGGAGAAAATGCCTATACTTGGCTCCCACGAGGTTGGGCTGGACGTTGCTACTTGTCCTTCCTGTACCCCCCAGTCTATATTGCCACTTCAGATTATTACAAGGATCACCGCTTAGATAAACGAAGTTTGCTTTTTAGGAGAAATAAAAGAATGATAGATACTACCGATATAGATCAGACAGATACTCCAATGCAGTATTTCACTGACATTATAAAAGGAGTGTTTCCCATCTGGGGGCCTATCATCACCAGCAAAGAAGTATGACAATTGTCCAGAGTAGTTGAACAGGTAATTAACACTACTGCAGGAATATTGACTAATATAACAGTAGAGCTACAGGCGACCAGATTAGTTTTGTTTAAAAATCGTATGGTTTTAGACGTTATCTTGACAGATCGAGGAGGAGCATGCTGTGTGATCGGCAGTTCCTGCTGTGTTTATATCCCTGACTCCGCCCCCTCCGTTCATTTGGCTATCCAGAAGCTACATCGTTTGGCTTCTGAAATATATGTAGATACAGGTACTTGGTCCCTCTCTGGTTGGTTCTGGGGTTTGTTGTCTACTTGGGGATGGAAAATTCTGATAGTGCTGCCATGTATAGCCAGTATCATATTCACATGTTGCCTTTGTGTACAATGTGGACCTGCATGTTGCTCTTATTGTGCAACTAAACTCACCTTCTCTGTGGCCGGTCCATCCCCAGCAGCAGCAAAAGCCCAGTTAGTTCAGCAGGTGCTCAAGGATTTAATGCAGATTGATGAAGGAATATTTGAAGATTGAGCTGTTTTAGTTAGCTACATCATGCTAAAATGGCCGTTCTGAGGGATAAAAATTAGATTTCCCATACATACGGAGTATCGGACTTATATCATGTTAGCATGATGTATCTATGTACCCTCTTTTTCTTCATATACACATATCATAACTGTATATGCTTCAGCTGGGAGGAAAAGGTTTATTTGCTCCTTGCATATCTATTACTAACAGAGTAGGCCGAGAATCATACAGACGCCATTTTCTTCCTATGCTCGGACATGAGCTATGATCACGTGTTACTTTCTGGCAGTTGTCAAGCCCCAGTTCCTCTGAGATACTGAGAGCAGCTGAATGTAGACTGTTTTCTCCACTGTCCTGGGACTCAAGGTCGCATCTGGCTTTGGGTGCGATAAGCGCATTCCTGGAGGCGTCATGCCTACACTCCCGGGCACCAAGACGAAAGGGAGTCACCCCTCCTGACCTTCCCAGTAATAAATAGTTAAGCTTTGAGCTAATCATGTGTGCCATATATGGTCCTTTCTTGGAGCTCAAGGGCCAACTGGTGTTTTTCCTTTTACAGTGATTATGTGTGTAAGGTAAAAGTATATAACCTCATGTTTGAATGTGAGCCAACAGTCTTCTCTGCGCACCATATGGGTGAGGGTTGGAGAGGCTCCTCTGTAGAGTATTTTGCTTAATAAACGATTGAACTTTCTTCACTGCCAACTGACTGATTATTTGGTAATGGTATTGGGGCTATTGGTAGGTATAGCCCTTTATGGTATTTTTGCAGTCATTCAAGGAAGGAGGATGTCCAGTCCAGGGCCTTGTCTTGGATCTCTGCGTCGTGGAGTCGTGTGCGTCGTGTGTGATGGGAGACGGTATCGAAGGCGGCGGAGAGGTCCAGGAGGGCCATCGTCTCGCCGTTGTCCAGTAGTTTCAAGATGTCGTCTATGGCAGCGATGAGGGTGGTCTCGGTGCTATGTTTGCTTCGGAACCCTGACTGGGAGGGGTCCAGGATGCTGTTGTCTTTGAGGTAGCGGGTGAGTTGGATGTTGACTATCTTCTCAATGACCTTAGCTGGGAACGGAAGCAGGGAGATGGGCAGGAAGTTTTTGAGTTTGCTCGGGTCCGTCTTGGGTTTCTTCAGTAGGGCTTTGATCTTGGCGTGTTTCCAGCTTTCAGGGAAGGTCGCGGTCTTGAAGGAGAGGTTGATGATGTTGCGTAGGTGGGGTGTGATGGAGCTGCCAGCTTTGTTGAAGATGTGGTGTGGGAAAGGGTCAGACGGTGAGCCTGAGTGGATTGTGCCCATGGTCTTGATTGTGTCTTCGATTCTCACGTTGGCCCACAATGTCAGGGGGTCGTCGTCGGTGGGGTGAGGTTGTTCCGGTGTGTTAGGGCCTTTTAGAGACATCTAGGGGTTGAAGCTATTGTTGATGTCGGCGATCTTGCGGTAGAAGAAGGAGGCGAGGGAGTCGCACAGGGCTTGTGATGGTGGGATGTCGTTGGCATTGGAGCTGGGGTTGGAGAGTTCCTTCACGACGTTGAAGAGCTCCTTGCTGTTGTGTGCGTTGTTGTCGAGGAGGTCTTTGAAGGAGGTTCTCTTAGTGGTCCTGATGAGGTGGTGGTGGTTGCTGATGGAGTCTTTGTGAGCTGTGCGGCGACTTCTCGCTGAGCACTAGTGCCATGCACTAGTGTCCCCATGATGCTCACCTGTGTGTAACGCACTAGTGTCCCCATGATGCTCACCTCTCTGCCATGCACTATTGTCCCCATGGTGCTCACCTGTCTGCCATGCACGAGTGTCCCCATGGTGCTCACCTGTCTGCCACGCACTAGTATCTCCATGGTGCTCACCTCTCTGCCACGCACTAGTGTCCCCATGGTGCTCACCTGCATGCCACGCACTAGTGTCCCCATGGTGCTCACCTGTCTCCCACGCAGTAGTGTCCCCATGGTGCTCACCTGTGTGCCATGCACTAGTGTCCCCATGGTGCTCACCTGTCTGCCACGCAGTATTGTCCCCATGGTGCTCACCTGTGTGCCACGCACTAGTGTCCCCATGGTGCTAACCTGTTTGCTAGGCACTATTGTCCCCATGGCGCTAACCTGTGTGCTATGCATTAGTGTCTCGATGGTGCTCACCTGTCTACCATGCAGTATTGTCCCCATGGTGCTCACCTGTGTGCCACGCACTAGTGTCCCCATGGTGCTAACCTGTTTGCCACACACTATTGTCCCCATGTTGCTCACCTGTGTGCCACGCACTAGTGTCCCCATGATGCTCACCTGTCTGCCACACACTAGTGTCCCTATGGTGCTCACCTGTCTGCCACGCACTAGTATCCCCACGGTGCTCACCTGTGCGCTATGCAGTAGTGTTTCCATGGTGCTCACCTGTCTGCCACCCACTATTGTCCCCATGGTGTTCACCTGTGTGCCACGCACTAGTGTCCCCATGGTGCTCACCTGTCTGCCATGCACTAGTGTCCCCATGGTGCTCACTGCGAGAAGTTAGCCTGGCATATGATGTGCACTAGCTCTAGTGGGCACCTTGCACCAGTCTAATCGACCCTTATTGATGGTGGTTGTAAAGTCAACCTTATAGAAAGTTATCCTAGTGGTAGCATGAACCAGCAGTCATTAGACCAAGACTTCAGTAGGCGAGTTAAGCAAGTTGTTTTACCAATTATAATCCCTTGAGAACCAAATGAAAGGACACCACACAAGGTATATATCAAATATATATGTATTTAATCTAAACACAACCCCTTTGCACTCTTTATGAGGTCAGAGGTAAAAATACAATACAAGTCACACAATTAATACAAGATAAGTTGCACAGTATACGTTATGCCCTAGGGGCCTCACGAACCATATACTAAAATAGGGGTATAAGAACCACAAGAGAATTAGAAAGCAGGCCTGGGGCTGTGAAATCGCTGGGGCTACTCTAAACAACCAAAGGTTAGGAAGTAGGAGGCCCACGGGAGACGCGTGCAGTGTCTAAACACAGCCGTTGGTTACCATTGACTTTCTATGGGAAACGTAAAAGTTACAAATATACAATTTAAGGACACTTCCGTACGGACTAGGATGGAACCCTTTTAAACTAGGACACTTAAAGAGTCAAGACCCACGGGAGCACCGGAGTACTCGTGTTACGTCACCCAGGGAAGCCGGGTGAATAGGTGTCTTTTCGTGTCGGGTTTCGTCGTTGTTTTCTATGGAGAGCTGCAAAGAAGTGCTACAGGGGACCAGAGGAAAAGTGTCCGGGTGGATCCAAGGGAGGATCGAAGATCTGAAGAACCTGAAAGCAGAAGGGACAGAGTCTGGGTCACTATCCAGTGACCAGGAAGGATCCAGGCGTTGTCGGGTGATATCAGGTGAAGAAGTGAAGTTTGTCTCTTTAGCTATGAGGACCAGGAGGTGTGGACGACAACCAGGAGTGGGATTCAAGCTGTCCCACAAAGGATCTAGTTGACTGCGGTGTTGTTATCTGGACTGGACCCAACAAGCTGTGGTAAAAGTAACCCATGCAGGATGTCGAGAATGGTTTCTGTACAGACCAGCAAGGTCTGTGGTGCTTTTCCTTTGCAGGGAAGCTGGAGCAAGCCTGGAGCAACCAGGAAAGTGATTTAGTTTCAAAATGGAGTCTTCAGGGGGCTCACTACTAACAGGCAAGGAACCAGGGAGACGCATCGAGCTCAAATGCAAAAGCGGGACACACGGGACACTCACGGAGTGTGGGGGCCTGGGCTTAAGTGCAAATGGTGCTCGGGGATCGGGCTTCTTGGACCCCAAGGCACAACTTACTGAGGCTTCAGAAAAAGAGTGCAGGTAGCAAAATACAGGATGTCCAAGAGTTCCGGTCCCACGTCTCTCGTGTCCGCCACGTGTCTCAGATTTGCTGTGAATGTGGGTCGGGGGTCAGAGAAGTCTGGAAGTCCATGTCCTGTGTCACAGATTCGTCAGGATCCAATGGGAGCCTTGAAAATGCTGACCAGCAAGGTTGCTGTTGGTGCCTGTTTGCACAGGGTGGTCACTCCTTGACCACAAGGGAGATATCTTCCGTCTTCCAGTCAGAATGGAACGTCGAAGGTCCAGGATATGTCTTTCAAAGATTTGTCCAGGGTAATCTGAAGTCCTAGGGACACAGCTCCTATACTTATACTAAGGATTGGGGCTGGACTACCTGTCAAGGTCCCTCCTATGGGTGGACCTGGGAAGGGGGTGGTTACACCCCTTTCCCTTTGTCCAGTTTCGCACCAGAGCTGGGGCTGAGCGCCCCAGCAACCGGTTTGAACTGGGCTGTGCATGGAGCACCTTGTGTGCCCCAGGCAGTGCCTGGAAAGCATTCACTGAATACAACCCACCCTGCCCCAATACACTAAAGCCTGTCTGAACAGGAAACCTATTGTCCAGGCCTCCCCTGCCGGAGTTTCGTCCAGCAGCAGGAGGTCAGACTTGTGTCTGTGGCTGCAGCATCCATTTTGTGATGCTGAGGATCTGTTTAACTTTAACAGGGTTTACCAGTAACTACATTTCTTCTACCTTTAGAAGGGTGGAATGCTACCCCCAGCGCCAGGACTGGTGGGGGGGGGGGGGGGGGGTGGGTTGTATTCCAAAGTGTTTGACGCCATATACGACATGTTTTGATAAAGCCAAACCAAAGTTAGCATTAACCGCGAGGCTTTCTTTCTTGCTGCAAAAACCCTACCTGAGGACGCACATCTCGCCACACGCAGCCTCTGCCCCTGGGTGCAGGAACGCTGTAGGTCTCGCCGCCATCACCAACTCACGGCGGCTGGAGACTACAGCTCCCAGCGGGCTTTGCGTGCACTTCCGGTTCCCGCAGCCAGCGCGCCCGGAGGCGCTACAAAGGCGGGCCAGCCCCTCGGTGGAGCGGGAGGCTTTCTTTCTTGCTGCAAAAACCCTACCTGAGGACGCACATCTCGCCACACGCAGCCTCTGCCCCTGGGTGCAGGAACGCTGTAGGTCTCGCCGCCATCACCAACTCACGGCGGCTGGAGACTACAGCTCCCAGCGGGCTTTGCGTGCACTTCCGGTTCCCGCAGCCAGCGCGCCCGGAGGCGCTACAAAGGCGGGCCAACCCCTCCGCGTTGCGGGACGCGCGCGGGCGGCGCCGGGCTGAGCCCGGGCAGAGGGCGGGCCGTCTGTGGCCGTCAGGGGCTGTTAAGGCTGGGCTGGGCCACGTCCCTTATCCTTACGCTCCAGCAGCAGTGAGTGCATAAGTCCGGTGTAGGAGAGTATGGTCTGCTATCCTATGGTCACCCCAATTTTTGCTTTTTCTTCACTGGTTTTCGACTTACTGAGGCTGTGGGCCTGCTAATCAGACCCCCAGCCTGCTGTTCTCTCTCTAAATTTATAATACATGTGCTATAGGTACATACCACAATTGGAAATGGACTCCTTGTCAGCCCCTGTACCATGCACTATAGGTGCTCAGGGCATAGGTGCCAACAAGGCCTACCAGGGGCTGAAGCATAGCTTTTGCCACCCCTGGCTGGTTCTTAAATTGACACAACTGGCTGATCACTCAGCTGGGGCAAGTGGGTGTAATCACCCCTTGCTTAGATATAGTATACCTATATCTAAACCTATATCTGGACACATATATAGCCTGTAAGCCACTCCTATGGAAGGCCTCATCAATCCTGGAGGCAGAGTGCGTGGTTTTATGTGAGATGGAGCTCTGGCATGAGCTGAGCCTGTCTGCAGCTGTCGAGAACAACTCCCTAAGCTGATCCGGGATAATGCCAAACCATATACTCTTAAGCGCCTTATAATCCTCGCGGTTATATAGCAACTTTGGTTTGGCTTTATCAAAACATGTCGTGTAAGGTGTCATACGAATTGGAATACTACCCCCTCGCCAGTTCTGGCGACGGGGGTAGCATTCCACCCTTCTAGAGAGAGAAGACATGTTACTTTACTGAAACGCGGTTGATTTAAAATGAGCCTCAGATCCACAAAATGGATGCCTCTGCCACAGACACAGGTCTGGCCTCCTGCTGCTGACCGAAACTCAGCATATGGTGGCCTGGACAAAGAGTTTCCTGTCGCAGGGCGGTGTCAAACCACCCCAGACAGGACATAGTGGATTGTAGTAGGGAGGTTTCAAAGAAACCAGACACTGCCTGGGGAGCACAAGGCTGCCCCTTGCATAATCCGGCCAAACCGGTTCTGGGGCCTCCCAGCCCCTGTCCCAGCGCGGCCAGGATCAAAGGAGAGGGGTGTAACCACCCCCTTCCTGGGTCCCACCCATAGGAGGGGACCTAGCAGGATGTCCAACCCCCAGATTCGAATAAGAGGGGGAGCAGTGCCAATGCAACTCAGATCATCCTGAAGAAACATAAGAAACGAATTCTGGACCCTTCGACTTTCTACTCAACGCAGAAGACTGAAGAATCTCCCTTGTGGTCAAGGAGTGACCACCCTGTGCAAACAGGCACCATCCAGCCCTCGACCCTTGCTTTGTTGCAGTTCCCGCCGGAACTCGAGCGACAGAGATCGACGAGATCAAGCTTGCCTGCCTTCTACCTGCCCGATTCACAGTCCCTGCAGAGCTGAGACCAGTGGAGCCGACCAGAAGCGTGGGGCACGCCATCTTGAAAAGGCCACGAGACGCTGACCGTGCAGCCCACGAGTGATCCTCGAAGCTGTGCACCGGGGTTTGAGAAGCCCCCACCCCGAGCTACACTTGCATCCAAGCTCACCCCTCCACACTCGACGAGTGCTGCGTGGGGCCCTTCTGCTTGTTTTGGCTCGACGCGTTGGCCCGGTCACTTGCCAGCTGGCTTGTGGCCCCTGTGCCGACGAAACTTGAAATACGACTTGCTTTTCTGGTTGCTCCAGAACTGCACCAGCTCCTGTGAAAAGGAGCCCCCACTCTGACCCTCCTGGTTCGAGTGATAAGCAATCTCCCGGTTCCGCGTGGATTGCTTTTGCCAAGTGCTGGTTGCTGCAATCTTGAAGCCGACGGTGCTGACGGCGAGAGCCTACGTGGGACAGATCGTGACCCGCTCCTGGACGTCGCAGATGCCCCAGAGCCCACGTGACAGCGGAGAGAAGCCTATCGACAACCACCTGATTGCGCCCGACATTGCCTGGTTCCGTCCTGGTTCCACCCTGGTCACTGCTGAGTGACCCAGACTCTGTCCCCTCTGCTTTCAGGTACTTTTCTACTTCGATCCACCCTTGGATCGCACCGGACACTTCTGCTTCACATCGCCTGCAGCTGCAACAGCTCCAAGCACCAAGAGCCTGCGTGTCAAGACCCGACGCCACTTCGACCCTGTGCACCCACGGCCTGTGGGTGAGGTAACATTGCAACGCCGGTGTTCCCACACTGGTACACACCTCTAGGGTCTGTGACTAAAGTTTTGTTCCTCTAGGTTCAGCGGAAGTATCTTTTAATTCACTTTATCTAACTTTTACGCACCATTGACATTGCATTGGTGCGCGCCGCACTTTCCGTGCTGCACCCGTCTCCTGTGGGCTACTCCCGACTTCAGCATTGCTAGTCCTGACTGCTCCCAGCGAATCTCTAGGCCCTAGGCCTAACCACTGTTCGATAAGTGTTACTTATACCACTTTTTTAGTATATGGTCTGAGTGGCCACCCGCCCTCATCCATAATTGTGCAACTTTATATGTTTTACTGTGCTTTTGATTTAACGCTTGTGCCCCTTTCCTCATAAAGAGTACTGGGGAGTAATTTAGAAATAAATACATATATTTTTATAATATATACTTGTGTGGTGTCCTTTCATTTGATTACAGGATTGTATGTGGTAAAACAGCTCTCTTAACACGACCTCTTAAGTTAGGCCTTTAAGGCTGCTTAGTCCATGCTACCACTAGGATAGCTTGTCTAACAAGGTTGACTTACAACCAGACATCTTTGGGGTTTGTTTGGACTGATACCCAGTGGTTCCAGAATTGGAAACACTACATATCAGGCCAACTTCTCACATTGGTGTGCAGCGGTGCGGATTTGAGCTTGCTGTTTGTTTTACCATTGCAATCTTTATCAAATTGAAAGATCACATCAAGTACCTTAGGTACATATAAATCAAAAGCTTAGCATATTAAGTTCTACTGAACTTAGTAGTTGTAGATTAAAGGGAGTAGCACACCCTGACTACAACTCACTAGCAAGGTACAGTAGGAAAACACTTAGTGTAGGTAAGTGCATCACTTACACCTCACTAGCAGTCATGTCTGATACAGGTAGAGCCTCAGGCTCTGCTCCTGTAATAGTTGATCCTATAGGGACAACATCCAGATATGACAACCTTAGCCACAAAGACCTGAGTGCCTTGTGCACAGCCAGGGGGCTAAAAAAGGGCAGAGGCCCTACCATTCCTTCCCTAATAGCTATCCTGGAAAAGGATGACTTAGATAAGGTGAGTCAGGCTCCCTTAGAATCAGGTGAAGGGATACACTCCCCTGAGAATGAGAATGAGAATCTTCCAGAAGATGAAGAAGAGGAGGAGGAAGAGGAAGAGGAAGGCTCTGATTTAGAAGAGCCTGAAGATCAGGATCAGAGGGGAAACCAGGTACAGGTTGCCAGGCTTAACCAGGCCAACCTGGACCTACATGAGAATGGAGAGGGCCAGCACCACTCCAGGTCTCATAACCAAATTCTCCCAGGTAACAGGAGGTTGATATCTCAATCAAGGGACTCTCATCTTTCTAGTGCCTCAAGAGAATCTCAAAGAGGGATGACTCCCTCCCAGAGGAAAGAGCATAGGGCCAGAATGAGGGCTGTCCAACTCCGGATAGAGAGGGAGGAGGTAGCTCTGGCTCAAGCTAAACTTACCTTGGCTCAAGCTAAACTTACCTTGGCAAGGGAACAGAAATTAAGTGGCTTAGATGACACTGGTGGCAGCAAAGTTCCTAAAGAAAAAGACAGGGCCTATGACAATAGAAACCTGACAAAAATTGTGCCCCCCTACAAGGAAGGGGATGATATCCGCAAATGGATGACTGCTCTTGAGAGGGCCTGCATGGTACAGCAGGTCCCTGAGGATCAGTGGGCAGCAATTTTATGGTACTCCTTTTCTGAGAAAGGGAGGGACAGGCTCCTCACTGTTAGACCTGAGGATGCCAAAAACTACTCTGTTCTGAAGAGTGCTCTTATTGAAGGGTTTGGCCTAACCACTGAGCAATACAGGTTGTTGTTCAGAGACACCCAAAAAGCACAGACTCAGGACTGGACTGGTTTTGTAGATTGTGCCACTAAGGCTCTGGAGGGTTGGCTGCAGGGAAGTAAAGTTTCAGACTATACAGGATTGTACAATCTTATGATGAGAGAGCAGATCCTTAATAACTGTCAGAACCAGCTGTTGCATCAATACCTTGTTGACTCTGATCTGACCTCTCCCCAAGAATTGGGAAAGAAGGCAGACAAATGGGTCAGAACAAGGATTAAGCAGAAAAACCAGAACCAAGGTGACCAGAAGAAAACAGACCAGAAGGGTGGGAATCAGAAAGATAAAGAAAAGGACCAGAAGTCTTCAGGCCCCCAAACTAGCAATAAGGAGGGGGGTTCCCAAAATGGAAGCAAGAAAAAGAAGAATGATGGCCCAAAGAAACCTTGGTGTAATACCTGCAAATCAGTTTCACACTGGGGCAGTGAATGCACTAAGAAAAATCCAGTCCCCACCACTGCAGCTCCTAAAGCACCTGCAACCCCTAGTACAGTTAACAGTGGTGGTACACAGCCAAAGGGTTTAGTAGGGTTGACCCTGGGTACTGAGGTGGAATCTGGCCTAGTCAGAATCCCCACACAGGCAGTTCTCCTATATGATGTGGACTTATCTTTGACCACTGCAGTAAGCCCCAGTAACCTGGGCAAATATAGGCAGACTCCCTTAATCAATGAGAAACTGGCTCAGGCCTACAGGGACACTTGTGCCAGTGTCACAATGGTGACACCTGACTTTGTGGACCCTGGACAGATTGTACTAGGTGAAAATTACCTAGTGACCAATGCAAGCAACTCCACTACTTCCCATAGTGTGGCTGTTGTGAACTTCTCCTGGGGAGGGGTAGATGGCCTAAAGAAAGTTGTTGTGAGTGCAGACCTCCCAGTAGACTGTCTGTTAGGCAATGATCTTGAAAGCTCAGTTTGGTCAGAAGTGGAGTACAGGACTCATGCAGAAATGCTAGGGATTTCAGCTCATGTCCTTGCAGTGACAAGGTCTCAGGCTAAGAAGTGCCTTCCTGAACCAGTGGTGGATCTTGAAACAATAGACCAACCACAACCCAAGAGAAGGAGCAAGAGGGTTAAGGCTGTGCCTTCCCACTTGCCCCAGGTTGAGGATCAAGTTTCACAGGAAACTGATTCTGCAGTCCAAGAGGAGACTGTCTCAGAGGAGCTTGAACCTGACCAGGTTGAGTTTCTGTGGACAGGGGGCCCCTCAAGGGCAGACCTGGGGCAGGCCCAATTAGATTGCCCTTCACTTGAACCCCTCAGACAGCAAGCTGCTGCTGAGGCTGCAGGGAATGCTCAAGGTACCCATAAAGTGTATTGGGATGAAGGACTCCTTTATTCAGAGGCTAGAGACCCCAAGCCTGGCACAACCAGGAGGTTGGTCATACCTTTGAAGTTTAGGGGCTTCCTTCTTACCTTGGCCCATGATATTCCCCTTGCAGGACACCTAGGCCAGAATAAGACTTGGGACAGGCTTGTTCCACACTTTCACTGGCCTCACATGTCAGAAAATGTCAAGGAGTTTTGTCGCTCCTGTGTCACTTGCCAAGCCAGTGGTAAGTCACGTGGCACAACAAAGGCCCCCCTGATACCACTACCTGTGGTGGGGGTACCCTTTGAAAGAGTTGGAATAGACATTGTGGGTCCCATGGATCCTCCAACAGCATCTGGGCACAGATTTATACTGGTGGTAGTGGATCATGCCACCAGGTACCCAGAGGCAATTCCCCTGAGGACCACCACAGCTCCTGTGGTGGCAAAAGCCCTCATTGCAGTTTTCTCAAGAGTGGGCTTTCCAATGGAGGTTCTTTCAGACAGAGGTACCAACTTTATGTCTGGATACTTGAAAGCAATGTGGAAAGAGTGTGGAGTAAACTATAAGTTTACCACACCCTACCATCCACAGTGCAATGGGCTTGTTGAAAGGTTCAACAAGACCCTAAAGGGAATGATAAAAGGTTTACCAGAGAAGCTTAGGCGGAAATGGGACATCCTTTTACCCTGCTTGCTCTTTGCTTACAGAGAGGTCCCACAGAAGGGGGTTGGCTACAGCCCTTTTGAACTTTTGTTTGGCCACCCTGTAAGAGGTCCATTGAGTTTGGTGAAGGAAGGATGGGAGTTACCTCTCAAAAAGCCTAAACTAGACATTGTGGACTATGTACTTGGTCTCCGCTCCAGGATGGCTGAATACATGTAGAGAGCATCCAAAAACCTTGAGGCAAGTCAAGAATTACAGAAAGCTTGGCATGACCAAAAGGCTGTCCTGGTTGAGTACCAGCCAGGGCAGAAGGTGTGGGTGTTGGACCCAGTGGGGCCAGCAGCTCTCCAGGACCAATGGACTGGACCCTACCCTATCATTGAAAAGAAGGGAGAAGTCACCTACTTGGTTGACTTTGGTACCCCTAGGAGCCCCCACAGGGTGCTCCATGTAAACCGTTTGAAAGCATTTGTTGACAGGGAGGACATGAGTCTCCTCATGGCCACAGATGGGGAACAGGAGGAAGAGAGTGACCCTCTCCCAGACCTGCTTTCCCAGAACCCTGATGATGGTTCAGTTGATGGAGTAGCCTTGGCAGGCAGCCTCACTGAGCAGCAACAGGTGGACTGCAGACAGGTGTTGCAGGCCCACAGACATTTGTTTTCACTCACACCCAGCCAGACTAACTGGTGCACCCATGAGGTGGACACTGGTGACAATCTGCCTGTGAAGAATAAGATCTACAGGCAACCTGACCATGTCAGGGATTGTATAAAGGCTGAGGTGCAAAAGATGTTGGAGCTTGGAGTGATTGAGCCATCAGAGAGCCCATGGGCTAGCCCAGTGGTCCTTGTGCCAAAACCTCATACCAAAGATGGGAAGAGAGAAATGAGGTTTTGTGTGGACTACAGAGGTCTCAATGCTGTCACTAGGACAGATGCTCATCCCATTCCAAGAGCAGATGAGCTCATTGATAAATTGGCTTCTGCCAAGTTTCTGAGCACATTTGATTTGACAGCTGGCTACTGGCAAATCAGACTAGCTGAAGAGTCAAAAGCCAAAACAGCATTCTCTACCCCTAGTGGACATTATCAATTTGTGGTAATGCCCTTTGGTTTGAAGAATTCACCTGCCACCTTCCAAAGGTTGGTGAATCAAGTCCTTGCTGGGTTGGATGACTTTTGTGCAGCATATCTAGATGATATTGCTGTCTTTAGCTCCACCTGGGAGGATCACCTGATCCACCTGAAGAAGGTTCTGGAGGCCCTGCAAAAGGCAGGCCTGACTATCAAGGCTACTAAGTGCCAGATAGGGCAGAGCAAGGTTGTGTACTTGGGCCACCTAGTAGGTGGGGGTCAAGTTCAACCACTGGAGAGCAAGATCCAGACCATACAGGACTGGGCTCCTCCAACTACCCAGACACAAGTCAGAGCCTTCTTGGGCCTGACTGGGTATTACAGAAAATTTGTAAAGAACTATGGGTCCATTGTGACACCATTGAATGACTTGACATCCAAGAAGATGCCCAAAAAGGTTCAGTGGACAGTTAGCTGTCAAAAGGCATTTGATGACCTGAAGAAGGCCATGTGCTCTGCACCTATCCTGAAGAGTCCTGACTACTCCAAACAGTTCATTGTACAGACAGATGCTTCTGAGTTGGGGGTGGGAGCTGTGCTTTCACAACTTAATCAAGATGGTCAAGACCAGCCCATTGCTTTTATTAGCAGAAGGCTGACCCCCAGGGAGAAACGTTGGTCAGCTATTGAGAGGGAGGCCTTTGCTGTGGTTTGGGCCCTTAAGAAGTTGAGGCCATACTTGTTTGGTACTCACTTCCTAATTCAGACAGACCATAAGCCCCTCTTGTGGCTAAATCAGATGAAGGGTGAAAATCCCAAACTGCTCAGGTGGTCCATTTCCCTACAGGGGATGGACTTTACAGTGGAGCACCGCCCAGGGACTGACCATGGTAATGCAGATGGTCTCTCCAGGGAATTCCACTTAGAACATGAAGACTCAACCGGTCAAGGTTAGTTTAATGTCCCTGCGATTGGGGGATAGTAGGGTCTGCTTCCTATTGTCACCCCCACTTATTGCTGTGATACTCTGGTTTTTCGACTTTAGTGTGGCTGTGGGCCTGCTAATCAGACCCCCAGCCTGCTGTTCTCTCTCTAAATTTATAATACATGTGCTATAGGTACATACCACAATTGGAAATGGACTCCTTGTCAGCCCCTGTACCATGCACTATAGGTGCTCAGGGCATAGGTGCCACCAAGGCCTACCAGGGGCTGAAGCATAGCTTTTGCCACCCCTGGCTGGTTCTTAAATTGACACAACTGGCTGATCACTCAGCTGGGGCAAGTGGGTGTAATCACCCCTTGCTTAGATATAGTATACCTATATCTAAACCTATATCTGGACACATATATAGCCTGTAAGCCACTCCTATGGAAGGCCTCATCAATCCTGGAGGCAGAGTGCGTGGTTTTATGTGAGATGGAGCTCTGGCATGAGCTGAGCCTGTCTGCAGCTGTCGGGAACAACTCCCTAAGCTGATCCGGGATAATGCCAAACCATATACTCTTAAGCGCCTTATAATCCTCGCGGTTATATAGCAACTTTGGTTTGGCTTTATCAAAACATGTCGTGTAAGGTGTCATACGAATTGGAATACTACCCCCTCGCCAGTTCTGGTGACGGGGGTAGCATTCCACCCTTCTAGAGGGAGAAGACATGTTACTTTACTGAAACGCGGTTGATTTAAAATGAGCCTCAGATCCACAAAATGGATGCCTCTGCCACAGACACGGGTCTGGCCTCCTGCTGCTGACCGAAACTCAGCATATGGTGGCCTGGACAAAGAGTTTCCTGTCGCAGGGCGGTGTCAAACCACCCCAGACAGGACATAGTGGATTGTAGTAGGGAGGTTTCAAAGAAACCAGACACTGCCTGGGGAGCACAAGGCTGCCCCTTGCATAATCCGGCCAAACTGGTTCTGGGGCCTCCCAGCCCCTGTCCCAGCGCGGCCAGGATCAAAGGAGAGGGGTGTAACCACCCCCTTCCTGGGTCCCACCCATAGGAGGGGACCTAGCAGGATGTCCAACCCCCCAGATTCGAATAAGAGGGGGAGCAGTGCCAATGCAACTCAGATCATCCTGAAGAAACATAAGAAACGAATTCTGGACCCTTCGACTTTCTACTCAACGCAGAAGACTGAAGAATCTCCCTTGTGGTCAATGAGTGACCACCCTGTGCAAACAGGCACCATCCAGCCCTCGACCCTTGCTTTGTTGCAGTTCCCGCCGGAACTCGAGCGACAGAGATCGACGAGATCAAGCTTGCCTGCCTTCTACCTGCCCGATCCACAGTCCCTGCAGAGCTGAGACCAGTGGAGGCGACCGGAAGCGCGGGGCACGCCATCTTGAAAAGGCCACGAGACGCTGACCGTGCAGCCCACGAGTGATCCTCGAAGCTGTGCACCGGGGTTTGAGAAGCCCCCACCCCGAGCTACACTTGCATCCAAGCTCACTTCTCCACACTCGACGAGTGCTGCGTGGGGCCCTTCTGCTTGTTTTGGCTCGACGCGTTGGCCCGGTCACTTGCCAGCTGGCTTGTGGCCCCTGTGCCGACGAAACTTGAAATACGACTTGCTTTTCTGGTTGCTCCAGAACTGCACCAGCTCCTGTGAAAAGGAGCCCCCACTCTGACCCTCCTGGTTCGAGTGATAAGCAATCTCCCGGTTCCGCGTGGATTGCTTTTGCCAAGTGCTGGTTGCTGCAATCTTGAAGCCGACGGTGCTGACGGCGAGAGCCTACGTGGGACAGATCGTGACCCGCTCCTGGACGTCGCAGATGCCCCAGAGCCCACGTGACAGCGGAGAGAAGCCTATTGACAACCACCTGATTGCGCCCGACATTGCCTGGTTCCGTCCTGGTTCCACCCTGGTCACTGCTGAGTGACCCAGACTCTGTGCCCTCTGCTTTCAGGTACTTTTCTACTTCGATCCACCCTTGGATCGCACCGGACACTTCTGCTTCACATCGCCTGCAGCTGCAACAGCTCAAAGCACCAAGAGCCTGCGTGTCAAGACCCGACGCCACTTCGACCCTGTGCACCCACGGCCTGTGGGTGAGGTAACATTGCAACGCCGGTGTTCCCACACTGGTACACACCTCTAGGGTCTGTGACTAAAGTTTTGTTCCTCTAGGTTCAGCGGAAGTATCTTTTAATTCACTTTATCTAACTTTTACGCACCATTGACATTGCATTGGTGCGCGCCGCACTTTCCGTGCTGCACCCGTCTCCTGTGGGCTACTCCCGACTTCAGCATTGCTAGTCCTGACTGCTCCCAGCGAATCTCTAGGCCCTAGGCCTAACCACTGTTCGATAAGTGTTACTTATACCACTTTTTTAGTATATGGTCTGAGTGGCCACCCGCCCTCATCCATAATTGTGCAACTTTATATGTTTTACTGTGCTTTTGATTTAACGCTTGTGCCCCTTTCCTCATAAAGAGTACTGGGGAGTAATTTAGAAATAAATACATATATTTTTATAATATATACTTGTGTGGTGTCCTTTCATTTGATTACAGGATTGTATGTGGTAAAACAGCTCGCTTAACACGACCTCTTAAGTTAAGCCTTTAAGGCTGCTTAGTCCATGCTACCACTAGGATAGCTTGTCTAACAAGGTTGACTTACAACCAGACATCTTTGGGGTTTGTTTGGACTGATACCCAGTGGTTCCAGAATTGGAAACACTACATATCAGGCCAACTTCTCACATCCGGTGTGACTTCCAGTCCAGCTCCACACCATCATGTCTACCCGCTCTGGAAAGCTTCTTAGGAGTGAAGGCGAAAAGGGGAACAACGCCGCGAGCCCCGTAATAGGAACTATGGACCGTTTCATCACAAGGGTGGCGGCGGTGATTGAAAAGGAGATTGCTATGTCTGAAAGGCGTCTATCCGAGGTTTACCTCCCCTCAAGACGCTTATCCTTGGGGGTTGCTGCCCAGTCGCTTACTCCGGCCAGTGTCCGGGTTCACTCTGTCACTCCACGTAGTGTCCCTGGTGTTTCTACAGATCCCTCCCATTTGGCTGGTATAGAGCAAACTATAGATAGGCTGGAAAATCTGGCCTCACTCATTCCTATAGTTACTGTGGATGATGATGATGGTGATCTTACTAAATTGCCTTCTCCATTATCACCTAATATCCCAAATGATGTTACCAGTGAACCCCTGTCTCTAAAACCGCTTACCCCCTCCTTGGTTATACCGGAAGGGGAGTTAGATAGGGTTTCCCTTAACATTGAAACTCTTGAAACCAGGCAGGAGAATAGACCCCTAACTAAAAACCCAAGAAAACGGAAAAAGGGTAGGCTAGTGAGACAGGCCGCTCTCTATCAAAGAGTAAGGAAGCCCTCTGGTTCTGGTTTGAAAAACACAAGGGGTAAGTCCATAGTGAATGAAGATGACATAGTAGGGGATGTGCTGATCTCTCCCAAGGGGCTACACCCAGAAGCTAACACTGCCAAGGTCTCTAAGATAACTGACTCAGTAACAGTTGAAAATATCTTTGATAAGGTACAGAGTCTCCTGAAACCACTACTAACACAGGTCAAGGGACTAGGGGAGAGGATAGACAAGTTAGAGCAATCAACCCTTGACGGGTTCCACTCACTCAAAACCACATTCAAGCAAATTATTAGAGTGAGTGAAAACAAGGAAATGGGTACAAAGGGGAAAGAACCACCACCCCAGAGAGACCCTAAACCCATAATAAGTCCAAATAAAGTTGTTTCTAACAGCCCACCAACCTTAGCTGTAACATCTCCTCCCTGCCTCAAAGGAGGGCCAAAACACAAGGGGCCACCAACACACTTAGAGTCTGACAAAAATAAGCCTAAGTCTCTTCCACAAAAACCGACACAGTTAGCAAGTGGCAGAAGGGAAGATTCCCAAAACTCAGGCACACGTAATAAACCCAATGGGCCAGCGATAGGGAAAGGCCCTAGAGCTGTATCCCAACCTACAGCCCCACCTACCATCCTATCGGTCCCTAGTAAACCAGCACGAAGGATTCCTCCAGTAAACCTTCCACCAGACTGTCAGCCCTTTGTTGCTGTTATGGTCAACGTGCCCCCTTTAGAGGAAGGCCAGTTGGAAAACCATCAGTCACTTAAGAATAAGTGTATCCACTGGCTGAAGGCAAATAAGCCAATCCCGCTGGGTGTGGATGGTATCATTCTAAGTGTCCATAGAGTAGGGTGGGTAGGACAGGGGAAAAAAACCCAGGAGGGGGATTGTATAATTATAAATTTTCAAGACCCTAGAGTAGTGCCCTCGATTTGTACCCCTATTAAAAGCATGGGGACTCCGGGGGTTAAAGTGGTTGATCTTTCTTACTTTTACCCCAGGCAAATTGTCAGCCCAACTAGAGGAAGTTTAGGTTCCCCTGTCTTCAGCCAAAACTGGGTCGGGGCTACGGGGGGTGAAAGGGAGAACCTAATGTGGGCACCAGGACCTTGCTGACTGGAAACCGCGAGTATAGTAGAGCCAGCAGGAGTACCACCCTCCGAAACAATTCTTGCAAGTGGGTTAGTGGACTCTCTAGATATCCCCCAAGATCCTTGCTCCCCTCAGATACCAGTGAGGAGGACCATAGACAGGGGCATTCTTGCGCCCAGCAACTCTCCACCTGTGACGGACCTAGCCTTCAAGGTTTTCAGCTGGAATGTCGCAGGGATTGCAAGAAAACTGACCCTACCGGAATTTAATGCGTGGGTTGACGAGCACTCCTTGTGTCTATTCCAAGAGACATGGAGCTTGGTGCCGGTTCATAGGGTGGGATTTTCCTCCTATTTCTCCCCTGCGCAAACCTCGGAAACAGGGAGGGGGCGACCTTCGGGTGGCCTTCTCATTTGGGTCGCAGCTTCTTTAGACTGCAGAGTAGTGGAGTTCCCTACAGGTTGCCCGGACATACAAAACATCACCCTAATAGACCAAAGGGGAAGAACTGTCTTAAATGTTTATAATGTCTATGCTCGGGGAACCAGGGGTGGGAGAAAGTCTCCTGTAATATCTCTCCTCGAGACTTTGCTAACCAACTCCCCATATAAGAAGCGTACCTTGGTTGCGGGTGACATGAACTGTACGTTCGAGCCCTTGGGCTCGGACGTGTCCCTCGATCAAGACGAGGAGGACATGAGGTTGGGGATCCCGGTCCTGGAAATCCCACCGATTAGAAGGTGGACAGAAGTGGCGCTCCAGATATATTCCTTGAGCCTCGAACTTAACCTAAGGGCAGCTAATGGGAGGACACCCTCGGATAGGGGGGGTGCCCATACTTTTAATAGACCAGGGCACACCTCCAGGTTAGATTATTTTCTAATAGATGTAAACCTATGGTCTTACGTAAGGGACATGCAGGTGGTCCCCACGACTGAAAGTGACCACAATTCACTCTCGCTAAGCATGGACCAGTGGTGGTGCCCTTCAAGGAAGGTCAACATTAACCCGGTAGCCGCACGCCCGGATGAGTCTGAAGTCTCCCTTTGCGGCAGACGTATAAAATGGGCGAAATTGGCTCTCTCCGAGGCAAAGGTAGGGGAAATTCAATCCCTTTTAAATCATGCGGTAATAACCCTTACAACATCTCTAGAAGGGGCAGGCTGTGTCAGTGGGCTATTTGTTTCCTTGGTAGAAGCATTAACTAAAGTGTTTACCGCACACCCTTACAAGCCAGGCAACAAAGAATCTAAAAAAACAGCTGTTGGTTGGTACTCCCAAACTTGTAGGGTCCACAAGGCAAAGCTAGTAGAGGCAGTTAAGCGTAAAGCCCGAAGTGAGATACAGGAAGCAAGGAAGGCTTACAATAAGTCCATCCAAGTTGCTAGGAGGGAGTGGGAAGACAAATTTTGGGAAGACCTGCTCCAGGCCAGCAAAAGTAGGGATTCAAGGGCCTTTTGGAATCTCATAGGCACACGGAACAAACCCGATGCATCCATGAGACCCTGCAATATCCCCCCCCAAAATTGGGTTGAACATTTCGGGACCTTATACCTCCCTCCAGATGGGGAATTGAATGTTGGGATAAACCCTAATCTAGTGATCGAACCTCACGCCTATGATCTCTTCACTCCCTTAGAGATTGAGGGGGTTATAGGGTGGGTAGCGCCCCGTAAGGCGGCGGGCCCAGACGGCCTTCCGGGGGACCTCATGAGGGCATTCCCAGTGGAATGGGGAAGGGTCATTGCCACTCTCCTAAATGCCATCATGATAGGAGGGGCAGTGCCAGAATCCTGGAAAGGGGCGGTTGTGGTCCCGATTTACAAAAAAGGGTGTAGGGAAACCCCGGGGAACTACCGCCCTATAAGTCTGATAGACTCCACCCAAAAGATAGCTGGTAAAGCTATCCTCGGCAGGATTCTCCATTGGGTGGAGGAGAACAAAATCCTATCAGACTTTCAGGCAGGCTTTCGGGCGGGAATGGGGACAATAGAGCAGGTGTTTAGGTTGTTACTATTGGGGTGGAAAGTGGTGGAACTAGGCAGGGGCAGTCTTTACTTGGCCTTTATTGACCTGAAGACTGCCTTTGACCTAGTCCCCCGGGAAGAGCTATGGAGGGTGCTCTATGAGCTGGGATTACCCCCTTACATCTTGTCCCTCCTAATTAGCCTCCACGCCCATACCTTTGCACAGGTCCGTTGGGGTAAAAACGGAGAGCTCACTGAGAAAATACCGGTGTCTAGGGGCGTAAGACAGGGCTGCGTCTTGGCGCCCACCCTATTTTCATTATATGTGAATGGGGTGGTAAAAGATCTGCAACAAAAACCAGCAGACGCCCCCTGCCTTGGAGGAGTCCGCATCCCCACCTTGCTTTTTGCGGACGACACGCTTCTGATCTCGAAGACCCCCCAAGGCCTGCAGAAATTGTTAACGCGTTTCCAGGACTTTTGTGCTGCAAAAGGTTTAACAATAAACGTGGCCAAAACAAAATACTTAGTCCTAAACCCACCTAGGAAACTGGGCCGCCCACCTACACTTAACTCTGTTCCCCTAGAGAAAGTGGCCGAATTCGACTACCTCGGTATTCGGATTATGGATAGGATGTCTTGGGCAAACCACATTGATAAAATGGTCCTCAACCACAGGAGAGTAGGAGGAGCTCTCATGAGGGAGTTCCGGGCCTCACCCAGGAGATATCTTACCCCAGTACTCGACATCTACAAGGCCAAAGTAGTGACATCAGCCTTGTATGGGGCCGAATTGTGGGGCCACTGCCGTTTGGATGCCCTGGCGACGGCGGAGAGCAAGTTGCTGAAATCCCATATCTCTATTCCACTGAGCACTCCATCTGTACCAGTGCTGTTGGATACGGGCTGCAAAAACATTAAAGATCAAGCCCAGCTCCGCCCGCTCCTACTTTGGACACGAATTTGGAGGGGCGAAGAGCTAAAATCCTATGCTGACGGCCTGGGGGAAATAATGAGTATGGGGGGATGGGCTAAGATAAGGTGGTTAAGGGAAACAAAAAGTCTTCTGGAAAAGATTGGACTAGGGGACTGTTGGTAAACACGCTCTGCCCCTCCAAAAGACACTGTCAAGGCGCTTTTCTGGAAATGGACTGCGGAGCGTCTAACTGCTAATTCGAACCACTGCAAGTCCACTGTTGCCTTCTTACAAATCAAGGATATTGTGGCTTTTGAACCCTACCTAGATTTGATAACCCTCCCCTTTGACCAAGCCCTCTATTTTAAATTTAGAGTTGGATCCCTCCCGCTAGGTGCTGTGGTATCAAAATGGACATCAGCGGCCCGTACTTCCCCTAATTGTGCATGTTGCCCGAGCAGGGTTGAGTCCATCGCACATGTTCTATTTGAGTGCCCGGATTATGCAAGGCCAAGGTCCTTCTGGTTGAAATCTCTTTGCCGGAATTTGGGCACACGTAGCCACCTGGAAGCCCTGCGTATTCTAACTACGGACACTTCCCCCTCTATTGTGTGTGGATTAGCAACATTTTTAAAACAGTTTTGGCTTATTCGTTGTAAGAGATTGTCAGTAGCGGTTTAATTCTTTTTTAGCTAAATTATCTTTGGGCACTTTAAGTCCTTTTATCCTTTTTAACGAGTTCTTATACTGACTTCTTATAGCTATGTTTTTTTCTATGGTGTGCATTGTTATGATTGTATTTTAAATGTGCTTATAAGATATCTCTGCATATCGAATAAAAGCTTATGACTGACTGACTATAATGCACTTAAGAGTATATGGTATGGCTATATCATGGAACAGCTATAAGGAGATGGTTCCGAAAGCTGCAGAGGGGCTCAGCTCATGCTAGGGCACCCTCTCACATAAAACCAACCACTCTGCCTCCAGGATTGTCGAGGCCTACCATAGGAGTGGCTTATCGGTGTAAATGTGTCAATATATATACATAGCTATAGGTATACTATATCTACGTAAGGGGTGATTACACCAACTTACCCAGGCTGTGTGAACAGACCTGTGGTGTCAGTTTGGGAGGCAAACCAGGGGTGGTACAATACATGCTGCAGCCCCTGGTAGGCCTAAGGTGCACCTATGCCCTGGGTACCTATGATACACTATACAGGGGCTCACAAGGGTGACCCGGTAACCGATCTGGTATGTACCTAAAGTACATGGTATCAACTTAGAGAGAGAACAGCTGGGCTGTGGGTCTGATTGGCATGCCCACTGTGAGAAGTTGTATTGTATTGTATGTTGGATTTATATAGTGCTTATCACCCAGGGGTCTCTAAGCGCTTGCCTTGGGAACCTGTCCTGGCTTTTCCCTGTGAGAAAGCCCCTACAGGGCATCCCCAAGGTGAAAGCCAGGCATCCCGCCGCGGGGGGCCGTTGTGGAGATTAAGCAAGCTTAATGCCCAGAGTTGCAGAGTGTGAACCCATGATTAGGTCAGGCACCGAAGCGAGAATTATCGAGTCCATGGACATTTGAGCTCAAGACCCTGCCGCGTCGGGAATTGAACCCTGGTCCCGGGTCTGACCTCTGCTTCAGGGTCTGCCTGCTCTAACCAGTGAGCCACACGTTGGCCTGATATATAATGTTCACTATTCTAGTGAGCACTTTGTATCAGTCCAAATAACCCTTATTGATGATTGGTTGTAAGTCAACCTTATAGACCAGCTATCCTAGTAGCATGGATACGAGCAGTCTTTGGGCTAAACTCTAGAGGGCGTGTTAAGCCAGCTGTTATACCATCACATATACCCCTTGAACACCAAGTGAAAGGACACTACACAAGTGTTATGAAAATAAACAGTGGATATATGATGTTACAACGCGGACTTTTACTCCGCATACCGTTACAACGCGGTTTTTACAACGCGGATACTGTAACAACGCATGTATTTACAACGCATTTTTTTACAACGCAGGTACCTTTACAACGCAGACCATTACAACGTAAGTATTGGTAAGTATATGTTAATATTAATAATATAATAGTAACTTAAGTTTAAAAATATAATTTAATGTAATTTTAAATAATTTAATTTCCGTTAATTATTTTAAATTTAAATTAATATTACTTTATTTTTACCATGTACCCCTGTACCCCAGAAAGTGAAAACTGACCCTAAACCCCAAAAATAAATTAAAGTAATTTTATGAAATATAATTTAAATTAATTATTGAAAATTAAAATAAATATAACTTTATTTTTACCCTGTACCCCTGTACCCTAAAAAACTCAAAACTGACCCTCAACCCCAAAAATAATGCAATGTAATTTAATTTAATTTATTTACTATTAAATAATTTAATTTAAAATTAAATTTAATTTATTTTTACCCTGTACCCCAAAAACTAAAAACTGACCCTGAACCCTAAAAATACCCCTTTCCCCAAAAACTAAAAACTGACCCTGAACCCTAAAAATACCCCTTTCCCCAAAAACTGAAAACTGACCCTGAACCCTAAAAATACCCCTTTCCCCAAAAACTGAAAACTGACCCTGAACCCTAAAAATACCCCTTTACCCAAAAACTGAAAACTGACCCTGAACCCTAAAAATACCCCTTTACCCAAAAACTAAAAACTGACCCTGAACCCTAAAAATACCCCTTTACCCAAAAACTGAAAACTGACCCTGAACCCTAAAAATACCCCTTTCCCCAAAAACTGAAAACTGACCCTGAACCCTAAAAATACCCCTTTACCCAAAAACTGAAAACTGACCCTGAACCCTAAAAATACCCCTTTACCCAAAAACTGAAAACTGACCCTGAACCCTAAAAATACCCCTTTACCCAAAAACTGAAAACTGACCCTGAACCCTAAAAATACCCCTATACCCAAAAACTGAAAACTGACCCTGAACCCTAAAAATACCCCTATACCCAAAAACTGAAAACTGACCCTGAACCCTAAAAATACCCCTTTACCCAAAAACTGAAAACTGACCCTGAACCCTAAAAATACCCCTTTACCCAAAAACTGAAAACTGACCCTGAACCCTAAAAATACCCCTTTACCCAAAAACTGAAAACTGACCCTGAACCCTAAAAATACCCCTTTACCCAAAAACCCAAAACTGACCCTAACCCCTAAAAATACCCCTTTACCCTAAAACCCAAAACTGACCCAAACCCCTAAAAATACCCAACATATAACATTTAAAAATAATTATATACTTACCAATACTTACGTTGTAATGGTATGCGTTGTAAAGGTACCTGCGTTGTAAAAAAATGCGTTGTAAAAACATGAGTTGTAACAGTACCTGCGTTGTAATGGATGCGTTGTAACGGTAGTGCGTTGTAAAAAATGCGTTGTAACAGGTGCACACCATAAACAGTGTATTTATTTAGATCACAACAGCCCTGTACTCTTTATGAGGACAGGGTACTAAGCACACAACAAAACTCTTACGAAAATACTTTAAGTTGCACAATTTGCACAAATGCCCGAGGGGCACGAAAAACCATATACTATGAAAGTGGAATGCGAAATTACTATCAGGTAAGTACTTGACTAATAGGCTTTGGAATCGCTAGGACTACGTTACTGAACCTTCAAATTACTAGTAGGAGGCCTAGGGGACTCGGGTGCAGAGTGTGCACTCTCACGCGGGATGCGGGACAAAGTCTATGGAGGCTAGTAAAAGCAAAGTTAGTTTTCTCGGGCGAACCCGACTAGGTAGGTCGAAAACGAAAGTGGATCTGGACCCTTGGATAGTGAGGCTATGCTGGGGCACCGAAATGCCGAAGTTACCTAGCCCAGGGGCTGCAGCTGCATAGGTCTGAAAAGACGACGGGAATCCTCGTTGACGAACCAGGAGCCTGAAGAAAGAAGTTGCTGGCAGGCGACCAGTGAAGATTGTTCGAGTGATCCAGGCCTGGATCGAAGATGGATGACACCTGAAAGCAGAGGGGACCAAGTTCTTAATCACTAGCCAGTGATTGTGTGGGCACCAGGATGGCACCAGGCGAAGTCACCTTGACCAGGTGAGTGGGCGACGCTGGGCTCTGCAGTCTCACGGACCAGGAGGCGTTGTCGGCGACCAGGATGGAGGTGCGAGCTGTCCCACGATGGTTGATGCTGTCAACGTCGCTGGACCCAGGATTGGGGCAACAAGTCTTGGCAAATTCAAGCCCACGCGGTGGACCTAAAATGGCGTCTGGAGTGGACCAGGAGGGTCCGGGGTGCTCCTCTTTTGGAACGGAGCAAGGGCCAGTCTGGAGCAACCAGACCAGCAGTGTTGTCGTCGTTGATCGTCGTCGGGAAGGCCACAAGCCAGCGGGCTAGTAGTCAGACAACGCGGTGAGCAGCCAAAAAGCAGAAGGGACCCACGCAGATCGTGGAGATGCTGGGGGGCTGGACTTCGGTGCTGGAGCTTCTCAGGGTCGGGGCTTCTCGGACCCCAAAGCACTCACCAGAGGATCCCTCGGCGGTCGTGCTGGATAAAAGTCATGCAGTTCTGATGATGGCCGGTCCCTCGAGGTCTCGTCGCACCTACGGTTCTCAGCTTAGCTGTAGAGGTAGGTAGAGGTCAGAGGTGCCAGGGAAGCTGGGTCTCGTCAAGCTGGTCAGTCGGATTCCTGAGGAAGGGCGTGCAGCAAACCGCAGAGTTCTTAGATGGTGCCTGCGGATGCAGGGTGACTACTCCTTAGTCACAAGGGAGAAATCTTGAGAAGAAGTCGAGAGTTCCTTTCGTAGAAAGTAGTTTCTTGATTCAAAGATGATCTAATTTGGAAGGTTCCCCGCTACTGCCTTTATCCTAAAGAAAGGGGTGGGTACGCGACTAGGTCCTGCCCTAGGGGTGGGACCAGGAAGGGGGGTGGTTACACCCCTCTCCCATGCCGGACTTTCCCCAGGCCAGGGGCTGGTGTGCCCCTGGAACTGGTTCTAGCCGGCAGATGCGTAGTGAGCACCGGGGTGCCACTTGCAGTCACCTTCCTGTAAAGCCCTGCCTACCCAGGATACACAAAACCCTGTCTGGGATGGTGCTAGCACTGCCCTTGACAGGAAACCCTTTGTCCAAGCTCTCCTCGCTGGAAGGACTCCCAGCATCAGGAGGTCAGACTCGTGTCTGTGGTGGCAGCATCCATTTTGTGGAGTTGAGGCTTGAGTTAACTTTAACCGGGGTTCACAGTTACATACATGTCGTGTCCCTCTAGAAGTGTGGAATGCTAACCCCGTCGCCAGAATTGGCGAGGGGTTAGTATTCCAATTCGTATGACACCTTACTCGACATGCTTTGATAAAGCAATACCAAAGATAGCATTTAACCGCGAGGATTATAATGCACTTAAGAGTATATGGTATGCGTTATCATGGAACAGCTATTAGGACTTGGTTCTGCAAGCTGCAAATGGGCTCAGCTCATGCCAGAGCACCATCTCACACGATTCCAAGCACTCTGCCTTCAGGATTGTCAAGGCCTGCCATAGGAGTGACTGATAGGAATCTGTGTGTCCATTTCTAGGGTTAGATATAGGTATACTATATCTAAAGCAAAAGGTGATTACACCACCTTGCCCCAGCTGTCGTGCAGCCAGTTGTGTCAGATTTAGATGGCCATCCAGGGGTGGCATAATACATGCTTCAGCCCCTGGTAGGCCCTAGGTACACCTATGCCCTGAGTTACAGGGTCTGATAAGGTGGCCCAGTACCAATTGGATAATGCACCTAAGGTACACATGTCAATTTAGTGAGAGAACAGCTAGGCTGTGGGTCTGATTGGCAGGCCCACAGCCAGAGAAAGTCGTAAACCAGTGAAACAAAAGCAAAAAATCTGGGTGATCATAGGATTGCAGACCCTACTCTCCTACACCCACAGCCACACTAAAGTCGAAAAACCAGACAATCACAGCAAAAAGTGGGGGTAACCATAGGCAGCAGACCCTACTCTCCTACACAACCACTTCAAACGCAGGGACATTAAACTAACCTTGACCAATTGAGTCTTCATGTTCTAAGTGGAAATATCTGAAGAGTCCATCTGCATTGGCATGGTTACTCCCAGGTCTATGTTCCTCTGTAAAGTCCATCCCCTGTAGGGGAATGGTCCACCTGAGCCATAAGAGGGGCTTATGGTCTATCTGAACCTTGAAGTGAGTGCCAAACAAGTATGGCCTCCCTCTCAATTACTGACCAACGTTTCTCTCTAGGGGTCAGCCTTCTGCTTATAAAAGCTACTGGCTGGTCTTGACCATATTTATTCAGTTGTGAAAGCACAGCACCTACCCCCAACTCAGAAGCATCTGTTTGAACAATGAATTCTTTGGAGTAGTCTGGACTTTGCAGAAATGGTGCAGTGCGGGGGCGTGGCTAGCAGCCGATGATGGCGGCGGCAACCTAGAGAGGCTCCCGTAGCAAGGCGGCGTCCCGCAACAATCCGCATGCCTATCCGTTCACTGATCACTCCAGAAAGGGTGTCCTGGGTGCGGTGACCGAACGGCGCACACAAGAAAAATTTGGGAGCGCTCAGACCTCAGCAACGGGACGAATCTTCATTCGCGCCCCTCACGGACGAAAGGCCTGGTGGCACGAGGCGAGCACCGGTGTCGAGTGGAACCCTGGGCCGGGCGGAAGTCAACCCTCCCCGGCACGATCAACCGGAAGTAGCCGCTGACGATAGCACTCGACACCACCGGCTGGCATTCCTTCCCAGCGACGACTTCACCCTTCACACGGCATATCCAGTGGCGCTACGCCGTAGTGCCCCCTTTGCTGCACTCGGCATACACCGTGGAACCTGCGAAGCAGCGGTCGCCATCTTGCCTGACCTTGCCGAGGCCGCAACAGCCCCCCGGCCGCCGGCAGCACCTTGCCATCGTCAGCGACTCCTGGCCTGTACCCAGACTGAACCTTCTGTGTAGCCCCCCCCCCAAGCGGCCGGCCACGGGCGATTGGCCCGCTCCAGCATAAACGGTGTCTCGCCGCAGAGGGAAAATGGCAGGGAAGGGGACACGACAAACCGCCGCCCAGGCGAAGCTCGGAAAATTTGCTTATGATAACCAGACCTCCACTCAACCTGAGCAGCGGAAATCACTGGGAAAGGGCGCGGACAACGACGGGACAAAAAAGGCCACGCTGGACGATGTACTGTGCGCACTGGAACAGGTTCAGGCCACGGTGGGTTCGACTGCAGCCGAGGTTACCCTTATTAGAGCCGACCTTCAGAAAATGAGTGAAAGGGTGAAGCAGGTGGAGGTGGTGACTAAATCGTTGATAGAGGACGTCTCCGACCTACAAGTGGCCATAGAGAGACTGCAGGCGGACAATAAACTTCTTAAAAGCAAACTGGACGACCATGAAGGGCGCTCCAGACGCAACAACGTCCGTATCTTAGGAGTTCCGGAGTCGGAAACAAAGGGAGTCATGGATCTGTATGTTGAGGAACTTATAAAGACAAAACTGGCCCGAAGGGTCTCTCCAATTTCTTCACAGTGGAGCGGGCCCACCGGGTCCCTGGCGGGACACCTACGCCGGGGGCCGCCCCGCGCCCCATCCTGGCAAGACTCTTTAATTTTAGAGACCGCGATGCAGTCCTCCAGGCAGCCAGAGTGGCACCGCCCATCCAAATCCAAAATTCACGGATATCCTTCTTCCCGGACTACACGGCGGAGGTCACCCGCAGGAGGAGGACCTTCTTCCAGGTAAAAAGAGCGCTCCGCGAACAAGAACTGCCATACTCCATGTTGTTTCCGGCCTGATTGAGAGTGGTGGCCGACAAGAAGGTCTGGTTCTTTGACTCGGCTGAGTCCGCAAGAGAATGGCTGGATGGATGGCGCACGGTGGACCGCACTTCCAGTCGTCGACGCAACAGGACAGAAGAGGAGGGCCAGCCGGGCTCACAATCGTCGACCAGGGGCAGCGCAAATGGATCGCCGTCGCGGGACCAAGTTGGAGCCGCTGGAGGCGAATGAAACCACCGTGAGGGACTGAATGTGTGACCTGGACTTTACTCCCACTACGATTGCTCATTAAGTCGTTCTTGGACGCTGGCCCGGACAACCCGAGGACAGCAGAGGGATCGCCTGCTTTGGGGGACACTCTCCCCCGACGCGCAAGTACTCTGTTTTTGGCATGGGATAAGCGCTCTGCTAAGTTGGGGTGGCGGGCAGTTTTGAGTCCGTTTGGCAGGGAGGCAGGGTGGAGGGGGTTGGGGGGGGGTTTGTTCGTTTTTACGGGACATTCACAGAATCGATCTCAAACTGTACAATGTGCTATGATGGTTATTGATATGTTGCTGGGGCGGTGGAGTCTATGCCGATGGTTTATGCTTCTGATTTTTACTGATGGCGGATGAACCGCTTAACGCAATAAGAGTGGAGGAGACGCAGATGGGCGGCTCCGCCCTCCGACTCCTTGCCTGGAACGTGCGCGGCCTAGGTGATAAAGTGAAACGCGGCCTCGTTCTGTCCGAGGTGAAACATCAAAAACCTGACCTAATACTCCTCCAGGAGACCCACCTAATGGGTAGCGCTACCAAGGCCCTGGACAGAAGGGGGTATAAAATGTTGGCCCACTCTCAATTCTCCACTGGGTCCCGGGGTACAGGCATCCTAATCAGAAAATCTTCCAACTTCATCTCCCTCAGCACTAGGACTGATACACAGGGCTGTTTTGCGGCAGTGGCAGGACAATGGGACGGGCGCCCCTTAACAATAGTCTCAGTTTACATCCCACCTTCATTACACTCAGTGATGTTGCCAGCCCTGGGCGACTTCTTGCTGTCCCTCCCTGAGGGAGACATGCTTCTAGGCGGGGACTTCAATGCAACTGCAGACCCACAGCTCGACAAGTTCCCAGCAACTGCCCTCCCGGGGGGCCCCTCCAGGTTTCAGCGCTTCACAGAGGCACTGGGGCTGGTGGACGTTTGGCGCCATGTTCACCCTGCACTGCGACAGTACACATTCCACTCCACCGTCCACAATAGTCTATCCCGCATTGATTACTTCCTGGCGTTGGGGGACGGGTTGCAGCGCGTAGAGGAGGTGCTCATACACCCTAGGGGCATCTCAGACCACTCACCACTGACTCTCACCATCACCTCACGGACACGAGCACGCCGCCGCGTTTTCCCCGTACACGCCTCTTATCTTAAAGTCCCCAAGGTCAGGAAGGCCCTGCAGACCGCCACGACACATTATTTCATAGAAAACGAACCGACCGCAGCCTCGGCTGAGGTCCTCTGGGAGGCCTATAAGACAGTCTTGAGGGGGCAAGCTATCAGCTCTATAACGTCACACAGAAGGGAGCAGGCAGCTGAACACGCGGCCCATGAGCTCCGGCTGCGCGAGGCCACCACTGCCCACGAAGCCGACCCCACGGATGACACAGCACACGCACTCGCGCTTGCTCAGCGCCTATATACAGACCACGCACGGCTCATCACACAAGGACACATCTCAGACACACAGAATCGAGTATACGATGTTGGAGACAAAGCGGGAAAGATGCTGGCCTGGCTCGATAAGAGAGGGGGTATCTCCGAAGGGATCCAGCAGGTCGAGGACGAGGAGGGTAGGACTCAGACGGACCCGGATCGCGTGGTAGAGGCACTGGCTGCCCATTTTGAAAAAGTATACACCCCGGAACGGGACATCACCGCGATTGCAGCCCAAAGCGCACTATACGACATAAACATCCCGACACTGCTACCGGAGGCCGTGGCGGAGCTGGAGGCACCATTTACCGCTGACGAACTGAAGATAGCCATTGGGGCATTCCGTACGGGCAAAGCGCTGGGGCCAAACGGCATCCCAGTCGAATGGTTCCAAGCACGTTCAGACGTTCTCAGCCCGTACCTGCTCAAAATGTATGAAGAATGTCGTGGTAAGGGGCTGCTCCCATTAGACCAACCGACGGCCACGATTGTGGCTATTCCTAAGCCTGGTAAGCCCCCCGAGTACTGCTCCTCATACCGCCCTATATCTTTGCTTAACGCGGAAAGTAAAATTCTAGCAAAGCTCCTAGCAAATCGTCTCATGCCCCATCTGTCCGATCTTATTCACCCGGACCAGTCAGGGTTCATGCCCCACAGGAACACCTCGCTCAATCTCAGACGGGTGCACGGGGTGATAGCGAGGGCGGATGACATAGGCGAACCCGCGGCTATATTGGCGCTTGATGCGAAGATGGCCTTTGACATGGTGGAGTGGGCCTATCTCTTTGAGGTCCTTCAGTATATGGGATTTGGACCCATCTTCATCTCCTGGATCAAATTGCTGTACACTGCTCCGGTGGCACACGTGGTAGCAAACGGCCACATTTCACGCTCCTTCCCGCTCAAGAGTGGCACCCGACAAGGATGCCCTCTCTCCCCCCTTCTTTTTGCACTCTCACTGGAGCCTCTGGCTATCCGCATCAGGACCACCCCTTTACTTAAAGGGATTAAATGGAGGGAGGGCTGGGAGGACCGCATATCGCTTTATGCGGACGATATGCTGGTGTACCTGACAGACCCAGATCAGGGCATACCGGCCCTCTTGCGCCTCTGTAATGGCCACGGCGAGATGTCAGGCTACACTATTAACTGGGATAAATCAGAGTTGTACGCCCTGACCGGTGGTCACCCAACGCTTGGTCCGGACTGCCTTCTGCGGTTGGCCGGCTCCTCAATCAAGTACCTAGGTATCCACGTCACGGGTGACCCGGCAGAACACGAAAAGCTGAACCTCTTGCCACCGCTTGACCGCCTCAAACAAGATGCAAGCTTTTGGGCGGGGTTGCCGTTGACGATGTTAGGGAAAGCGGCCCTGTTTAAGATGAAATCCCTGCCCCGTTTCCTATATATCCTAGACAATACCCCATTCGCTGTACCAAAAACATACTTCAGGAGAGTGGCGGCAGTGGTCGCTGGTCTGCTATGGGGCAACCGCCCGGCACGTATAGCACACGCCAAGCTCTGTAGGAGCTGGTACGAGGGCGGCATCGCACTCCCCAACCCCAGCGCAGGAAACAACGACATCACCCCTTCGCAAGACCTCTGCAACTCCCTGGCTTCATACTTCCACAACAAGATCGCGGACATACATAACAGCTTCAACAACCAACCAACGCACACCATGACCAAACAACCACCCCCCACCACCACCCTCCACGCCTGGACCCCGATCAGCACCGAAGACACCATCCGCACGATGAACTCCATCCACTCCGGATCACCGACCGACCCCTGCCCTCACCACGTCTTCAACAAGGCCGACGCTGTCATCGCACCCCACCTGCGAGACATCATCAACACATCCTTCGACACCACCATCTTCCCTGAGAGCTGGAAACACGCCAAACTCAGCGCTCTACTCAAGAAACCAACAGCGGACCCCACCGACCTCAAGAACTACCGCCCCATCTCACTCCTCCCGTTTCCAGCCAAAGTCATCGAGAAGACCGTCAACAAGCAGATGGCCGCCTTCCTCGAGATGAACGGATCCCTCGACCCCTCACAGTCCGGCTTCCGAGCCAATCACAGCACCGAAACCGTCCTCATCGCCGCCACCGATGACATCCGAGCCCTGATGGACAATGGAGAAACAGCGGCCCTCATCCTCCTAGACCTCTCCGCGGCATTCGACACGGTCTGCCACCGCACCCTAGTACGGCGCCTCAGCAACATCGGAATCCAGGACAAGGCGCTGGAATGGATCATCTCCTTCCTCGACGGAAGAACACAGAGAGTCCGCCTACCACCGTACAAGTCAGAGGCCTCCGAAGTCATCTGTGGCGTCCCTCAAGGATCATCTCTGAGCCCCACCCTCTTCAACGTCTACATGAGCCCCCTCGCGGCCATCGTACGCATAACACAACCTCAGCATAATCTCCTACGCCGACGACACCCAGCTGATCCTCTCCCTGACCAACGACCCCTCCGCCGCCAGAGCCAACCTGCACGAAGGGATGAAAGAGGTAGCCGAGTGGATGACGACCAGCCGCCTGAAACTGAACTCGGACAAGACGGAGGTCCTCATCCTGGGCCCCTCACCCTCCGCCTGGGACGACTCCTGGTGGCCTCCCGCCCTGGGCACCGCACCCAAACCGACAGACCATGCACGCAACCTGGGCTTCATCCTGGACTCCTCCCTCTCCATGACCAGGCAAGTCAACAACGTCTCCTCGGCCTGCTTCAACATCCTGCGCATGCTACGGAAGATCTTCTGGTGGATCCCCACCGAGACCAGGAAGATCGTCACCCAGGCCCTCGTCACCAGCCGACTGGACTACGGCAACACCCTCTACGCCGGGACCACCGCCAAGCTCCAGAAGAGACTCCAGCGGATCCAGAACGCCTCAGCCAGACTCATCCTCGACATCCCACGAACCAGTCACATCTCCGGACATCTGAGAGACCTTCACTGGCTCCCCGTCAACAAAAGAATCACCTTCCGCCTCCTCACCCACGCACACAAAGCCCTACACGACCAAGGCCCGAGCTACCTCAACAGCCGAGTCAACTTCTACGCTCCCAAACGCCACCTCCGTTCAGCCAACCACGCCCTCGCCGCCGTCCCCCGCATCCGAAGAGCGACTACAGGAGGAAGGTCCTTCTCCTACCTGGCTGCCAAGACCTGGAACTCCCTCCCGACCGACCTGCGCCTGACCCAAAACCACCTCTCCTTCAGGAAGAAGCTGAAGACCTGGCTGTTCGAGCAGTAGCGGCACCCCCCCCCGCGCCTTGAGACCCTACGGGTATGTAGCGCGCTTTACAAGTGTCATTGATTGATTGATTGACCTGTATCTCTACTACTGGGCGGCACAGCTCAGACCTATCAACTAGTGGCTACATGCATCGCAATCGGACCCAGCGTTCCAGGCAGATAGGGCTCAACTGGGCACCAATAACCTGCTGGCACCGCTTTATGACCGACGGAAACTCAGATCGCTGAGGGGCCCTACAAGGCTCACAGTGGCCACCTGGCACGCAGCCACAGCTGCGCTAGGGTGGAAAGACACGCTCACTAAGCTCACTCCACTCTGGGACACACGAGCCCTAGGCAATCTTCGGATCAGTAAGGGGTTCTCCCGTTGGGACGATATCGGCATCTCTACGGTGGGGGACATGTGGGAGCGTGGGGGAGTTATCACCTTTGCCCGTTTGAAGGAGATCTATGACCTAGGACCACATGAAACCTACCGGTATGTCCAAATCAAAAACAAATTAGGACGGATCTTCATGGTCATTTTTTACTCCAGCATTTAAGATCAGGTACAATCCCCGCAGGACTTCAAATTCGCAACATCCCGGTCGTGTTTACTGACGACCCTGAATACAAAAAAGGATTCAGTGGGGTTGAAACAAAGTGCAGTAGGGACCTGATGGTCCTTACTATAGAGACCGCACACAGAATTTCAGTTAAAGAACTCGCTGAAATTGAAAAACTAGAAAAAGAAATTCAAGACAATCAACTCATAGCTGACTCAAAAGGACTCCTTGAGAAGGTTGAAAAGGAGATCGGCGAATTTAAGGACTTCACGGTTGCCCAAAAAAACAATAAGTTTGAGCTGGACAAGAAAAATTTCTCGTTGGAATCCGTATACCCTTACCTGAGAAAAGACTTTTACTCTAACTCTGAATCACGACGGTTCCTCCAGGATAACCAGGGCCGCTCTCGACGTGCCTTCGTTTCATTCTCGGATACATCCTCGTCTGGAAGTGATTCTAATACCGCTAATAGATCCTATCAAAATAGGCAAGGCAACCAGCAAGACCAGGGACAACGTCAACAACAAAATCAGGCACCTTTTTTAGGACAAGGCCCACAGAAACCGAGAGGTCGGTCCCGTCCCGTCCAACCATGGGAAATGAGGACGCGATCCCGGTTCTACAAGAGTTAAACCTTCCATCCATCTTTAACTTATCTGACAGGATTTTAAGTGAAGCTGAAACATCCATCTTGACGAAGGGCCTTGGATTTGTGCCGTCGAGACTTACAGACTTCACTAAGATGAAGTTAGAAACTTTGGAATTTTGTCGGAAGTTAAGATTAAAGACGTTCTTCTCTGATATATGCGAGGAAAATCAAACAGAAGTGACGGGATTAAGGAAGAAATCCACCTTTTGCCCAGCCGGCTCAAAAATTCCTAAAGAGATACTCACGTTTGAACGCACAGTCCTTTCAGGAATATCAGCACTCGAAAAGAAGCGGAATTTTGTTAAATTCAATCTCGCCAAAGCAGAGAAAGAAGCTTTGGCCACCCTGAAAAATGACAGAAACATAGTAGTCAAACAGGCAGACAAGGGGGGAGCTGTAGTGATATGGGACATCAATAAATATAAAGCAGAAGCACTTCGACAATTGGAGGACAATTCATGCTACAGACGTATCACAAGGAATCCTACACTCGAAATTCAGAGTGAACTATTTTCAGTCATTCAGAAAGGATTTGATCTAGGATTCATTGGACCGAAGGAATTCAATTTTTTACAGAACAAAAATCCACGAACTCCGGTCTTTTATTTATTACCCAAGATCCACAAAGATGAATTAAATCCACCAGGACGACCCATAGTTTCTGGGTGTGAGTCCTTACTAGAACCAGTAGCCAAGTATATCGAATTCTTTCTGAAACCATTCATTGAAGAAATTCCAGCACATCTTCAAGACACCACGGCTTTCCTCCAAAGAATTAGTACAGTTCCCTTTGAACAAGATTCTCAGCTCTTAGTGACGCTAGACGTCGTATCCTTGTACACGCAGATTCCCCAAGATCAGGCCCTTGAGACACTAGCATGGTTCTTGGAGACACGTGTCAGACCCTGCCAAGTACCCTCTGATTTCATTGTACAGCTGGCATCCTTCGCATTGAGAAAGAATTTTTTCACTTTTGATTCCGACTACTTCCTTCAAGTGAAGGGAGTAGCCATGGGATGTCCCTTTGCCCCGGAACTAGCAATTATGTTTATGGGCCTGTATGAGAAGAAATTTATTTACAACGACAATCCCTACAGTCATCAGATCTCGCATTATATGCGGTACATAGATGACATCTTTTTCATCTGGACTGGGACTACAGAAACCCTTGGTGAGTTTGTTGTATGGCTCAATGGGCGCTCAAGCGACATTAAATTTAATTGCACATCGTCCAGCCAATCTATCACATTTTTGGACGTGAAAGTTGTCCCTGCCAATGGAAACCTGGCAACAACTTTATTTAGAAAAACAACCGATAGGAACAAGGCCTTGCTGTTCACCAGCAATCACCCTCGGAGTTTAAGAGAGAATTTACCCTTTGGACAATTCCTGAGGATCCGCAGGAATTGTTCAGACAAAGAAGAATATTTCCACCATGCAAACTCACTCATGGAGAGGCTTCTCCAGAGAGGATACCCGAGAAAACTCCTTAAGCAATCTCTTAAGCGAGCTTGGTGGACGCCCCGCGAAACACTAATGGTTAAGAAAGCCAGGATTGAGCAAAATCGAATGGTTTGTGTATCAACCTTTTGCCCTGCTGCCAATCAACTTAAAAGGCTGATAAACCTCAACTGGCATCTAGTACAAAACCTACATGAGGACATGAGAAATTCACCATTATTTGCATTCAAGAAGGAGAAGAGCGTGGCGAACCACATTGTAAGGGCAGCCTTACCTAGTAAACAAACACCAACTCTAACAAGCCTTTTTGGCTTCCCCCAGACAAAAGGACACCACAAATGTGGCACTTGCATTTGTTGTCACGACACCATGGAAGAAACAGTATTCTCCTTTAACAACATCCACTGGAAGCATGAATCATTTACCAACTGCAAAACCAGGAATGTAGTTTACGCGATTGTCTGCCCCTGCCCCAAACTATATATCGGGAAAACATCCCAGGAGGTCAGACAACGTATCACGCAGCATAAATCGAGAATTCGTAGACAAGTGGAGAATGCGCCATTGGTACACCACTGGTTGATGAACAAGCATGATAAAGAGGACCTCAAATGGACCGTCCTGTCCAAAATCGAAAAAGATCCCAGAGGGGGGAACTTAGAATTAAGATTAAACCAAAGAGAGGCACTTTTGATCATGAAGTATGATACAGCAGTCAGTGGATTAAACGAAATTTCTGAAATCTACAAAACTGTTCTATGATTCAGCCCACAGGACTTCATCTCCCAGAATTCTCCTTATTGATACCGAACTACAACTCCCTTCATCCAAACTACAACTCCCTTCATGCTTTGGGAGGCATCCTCCACCTTCAGTCAATTGACAACACGGCTTCAGTAACCTGCAAGCAGTGACTGTATGAGGAGCGAGGACGTTCGAAATACTGTTTTGAGAGTTCAAATTGGTTTTCAGGTAAGCGGACACTGGCACGCTTCAGCGCGATCGCCACACGTCGCTCTCCCCCGCCTGCCCGATTCCAAACGTTTACCGTTACATTTTCATCCCCAGAGGCGCCGGATCCAGAAATTGCGGACCGAGCGCCATCCAACAAACATTGGTGAGCGCACACGCGCTGCAAGGTGAGCACACGCTACCCCCTCTGTCCCTCTAAGCCCCGCTCTAGTGTAGACACAGGCAGTACGTTGTGAGCCGGCATGACTGAATGCATTTATCCTTTTCTCACAGCACCTCTTCGCTCCCCTTTGATGGGAATACATCGGCTTTCTACATTATGTGAGGAGCTTTGACCCACGTATTAAGGTAGGCTGAGTGCAGGGGGACATTGGTTGAGATGGTGACCTCCCAGGTTCAGTATAGTGACTGTTGCTTTCCTCTTCCCCTTTTAGTAACACTGTGGTCCTGATGAGAACCTGTTAAGGATAGGGTTCGAAACGCGTCGACCTGACCCAGTCCCATATCATCATTGTTGTTATGATTGTGCCATTCAAGTGATGGATTATTGTTCCTTCTAAAAAACTGAAAAAAAAGTTTCATTTTTGTTTGAAATTTACAACTGTTACTATTCTTGCATTATTACAAACGGTATTATGATGATGGGACCTGTATGAATGTTTTTTGTATGTCTGGATGGCCAAGAATGTGTTGAATGCCAGTTTGAGTGAATTTTGTACATACCAAAGTGTGTTTTTCTCTTGTGTATATGTAAATGTATAGTATTTTCTTACACATTTTTTTGTATTCTCATGCCAAAAAACAAGCAAAAGACTAAAAAGCAAAATAGTCTGCAAAAAATTAAAAGAAACGTCGCAATTTCAAAAGCCATTGTTCATGTTTATTGTTCATGTACAATTATCAAAGAATTGTTTCCAAAAAAACTGCTCAGCATAGGCAGGTGTGTTGTTTTTCAAGTTATTATTGGCTCAGCCTTGCTGAGTTTTGAGTCAAACCCTTACTGTTTTTCACTCTCTACTACTGGGCGGCACAGCTCAGACCTATCAACTAGTGGCTACATGCATCGCAATCGGACCCAGCGTTCCAGGCAGATAGGGCTCAACTGGGCACCAATAACCTGCTGGCACCGCTTTATGACCGACGGAAACTCAGATCGCTGAGGGGCCCTACAAGGCTCACAGTGGCCACCTGGCACGCAGCCACAGCTGCGCTAGGGTGGAAAGACACGCTCACTAAGCTCACTCCACTCTGGGACACACGAGCCCTAGGCAATCTTCGGATCAGTAAGGGGTTCTCCCGTTGGGACGATATCGGCATCTCTACGGTGGGGGACATGTGGGAGCGTGGGGGAGTTATCACCTTTGCCCGTTTGAAGGAGATCTATGACCTAGGACCACATGAAACCTACCGGTATGTCCAAATCCGTCATGCATTACTGGCAGCTATCCCGGCGGGATCGACTCTCCCCGAGTCCTCCCCGCTAGAAGATCGCCTCCTGACGGACTATATGATAGAAAAGGCCACCTCCCTCACTTACCGAAAACTCCTCAACAATTCCCCAGACCCTCTAGTGTCTCTTAAGGAGAAATGGGAGCAGGAAGTGGGCGAGCTAGATGAACATGAATGGAAGGAGGCACTGGCTTCCCCCAAGGAAGCGGGCATATCGGCCAGAATGAGGCTCATCCAACTTAAAGTTCTACATAGGACATATTACACCAGGACTCTGCTTCACCACATACAACGGTCCCCTGACCCCTTCTGCTTGCGAGGCTGCGGGGAGGAGGGCACACTCTTTCACACATTCTGGGATTGTTCAGTTATTCACACCTATTGGCGTCAGGTCATGCGCACAGTGTCACAGGCGCTGGGGGTCTCGGTGTTGCCGGAGCCGCGACGATGCCTCCTCAACGTGTGGGAGCCAACTGACTTGTCCCGGCATGGCCGCCTCTGGGTAACATTGGGGATGATGGTGGCTAAGCGAGACATCGCGCAGCGCTGGGGGGTGGCGGAACCCCCGACGGCCTCACAGTGGTGCATAAATATGGACAGGGCCATGATTGCAGAAAGGGCGGTTTACTGGAACACGGCCTGTCCGGCCAAATGGAACAAGGTGTGGTCCCCATGGAACGCCTACCGGGGCGACATCTGCGATCCACTACCTGAGGATGACCCGTTAGACTCGGATGAGGAAGACGGGTTGGAATGAGGAGGGCTGATTAGTGTGGTGGGTACTTCAGGGGGGGATAGGGGGGTGGAGATGGTTCGCTCACACCCTAACTTGCCTTGTGGGCGTGCATGAGGCTGGTTTCGACTCAGGAATAAACTCATGTCTAACTGTCAATAAGCATACTCATTGATCGTACTGTGATTTCCCGGAGTTTTGAATGTTCTTTCTTTAGGTAAAAAACAGAAAATGAAAACCTCATTCACCAAGCATGGACCATTCGTATTTAACCTTCACCACTCGCTTACCGATCTTTACCTTCATGACTTTGGCAATTACCAGCACAATTGTATTGTAAAGAACGTTTTCCTTTGACACCTTGAATAGCGGCCGGCCCAGTCGGGTTGTAGGCGACAAGCTGTGTAGAACTGTGAAGGAATAATAAAGGTTTTAAAAAAAAAAAGAAAAAAAAGAAATGGTGCAGTGCACATGGCCTGCAGGTCATCAAATGCCTTTTGACAGCTGACTGTCCACTGAACGTTCTTTGGCATTTTCTTAGAAGTTAAGTCATTAAGGGGTGTCACTATTGAACCATACCCCTTGACAAATTTCCTGTAATACCCAGTCAGGCCCAAGAAAGCTCTGACCTGAGTCTGGGTGGTTGGAGCAGTCCAGTCCATTATGGTCTGGGTCTTGCTCTGCAATGGTTGAACCTGACCTCCACCTACAAGGTGGCCCAAGTACACAACCTGACTCTGCCCTATCTGGCACTTGGTAGCCTTGATAGTTAGGCCTGACTTTTGCAGGGCTTCCAAAACATTCTTCAGGTGGATCAGGTGATCTTCCCAAGTGGAGCTAAAGACAGCAATATCACCTAGATAAGCTTCACAGTAGTCATCCAGACCTAAGAGGACTTAGTTCACCAACCTTTGGAATGTGGCAGGTGCATTTTTCAGACCAAAAGGCATTACCACAAACTGATAATGTCCACCAGGGGTTGAAATGCTGTCTTTGGGTTTGCAGAATCAGCTAGTCTAATCTGCCAGTAGCCAGCTGTCCGGTCAAATGTACTCAAGAACTTGGCAGATGCCAATCTGTCAATGAGTTCATCTGCCCTGGGTATTGGATGGGCATCTGTCCTAGTGACAGCATTGAGACCTCTGCAATCCGCGCAAAACCTCATCTCTCTCTTACCATCTTGGGTGTGAGGTTTAGGCACCAGGACTACTGGACTGGCCCAAGGGCTCTCTGAGGGCTCAATGACTCCCAATCCCAACATATTTTGGACCTCTGTCCTGATACAGTCCCTGGCATGATCAGGTTGCCTGTATATCTTACTTTTAACAGGCAGACTGTCCCCAGTGTCCACTTCATGAGTGCACCAGGTAGTCTGACTTGGAGACAGTGAAAACATATGTCTGTAGCCCTGCAGAACTTGTCTGCAGTGCTTCTGCTGTTGGTCAGTGAGGGCTGCCTGCCAAGGCTACACCATCCACTGAACCATCATCAGGGTTCTGAGAGAGCAGGTCTGGGAGAGGGTCACTCTCTTCCTCCTGTCTTTCATCAGTAGCCATGAGCAAGCCCATGCCTGCCCTGTCAACATATGGTTTCAGTCTGTTGGCATGAAGCACCCTGTGGGGGCTCCTGGGAGTTCCAAGGTCAACCAAATAGGTGACTTCTCCCTTCTGTTCAACAATAGTGTGGGGTCCACTCCACTTGTCTTAGAGAGCTGCTGGGGCCACAGGCTCCAACACCCGCACTCTCTGTACTGGCTGGTAAACAGTCACCACAGCCTTTTGGTCATGCCAGGCCTTTTGCAATTCCTGATTTGCCTCAAGGTTTTTGGATGCCTTTTTCATGTACTCAGCCATCCGGGAGCGGAGACCAAGTACATAGTCCACAATGTCTTATTTGGGAGGTTTGAGAGGTAACTCCCATCCCTCCTTCACCAGACAAAGGGGTCCCCTTACAGGATGTCCAAACAAAAGTTCAAAAAGGCTGTAACCACCCCCTTCTGTGGGACTTCTCTATAAGCAAACAAATGGCAGGGGAGCAGGATGTCCCATCTCTGCCTGAGCTTTTTAGGGAGACCCTTAATCATGCCCTTTAAAGTCTTGTTGAATCTCTCAACTAGACCATTGCACTGTGGGTGATAGGGTGTGGTGAACTTGTAGTTCACGCCACACTCCTTCCACATTGCAGTCAGGTATCCAGACATGAAGTTTGCACCTCTGTCTGAGACAACCTCCTTAGGGAAACCCACTCTTGAGAAAACTCCCAGGAGGGCTCTTGCCACAACAGGTGCTGTTGTGGTCCTTAGGGGAATAGCTTCTGGGTATCTGGTGGCATGATCCACTACCACCAGAATAAATCTGTGCCCAGAGGCTGTTTGGGGATCCATTGGTCCAACAATGTCAATCCCTCCACGTTCAAATGGAACCCCCACCACAGGTAGTTGTATAAGGGGGTCCTTTGTGGTACCACCTGATTTGCCACGGGCTTGGCAGGTGACACAGGAGCGGCAAAACTCCTTGGTATCTTCAGACATATGAGGCCAGTGAAAGTGAGGGACAAGCCTGTCCCAAGTCTTGTTCTGGCCAAGATGTCCTGCAAGGGGAATATCATGGGCTAGTGTTAAAAGGAATCCCCTGAATGCCAAACGTATGACCAACCTCCTGGAAGCTCCAGGCTTGGGGTCTCTAGCCTCTGAATACAGGAGCCTTTCATCCCAGTAAACCTTATGGGTGTCGGATGCCCGACAAGACTCAACTTTGCTTGTGAAGCTATTCCGCAGAGACGACAAGGGCCACCGCCCTGTACCCACCTGACCCGTGTGGAGAGTGACACCAGCAGGGATGAGATGGGACCAGGGATTGGAGCCAAGAATAAATGAAGAGGTCTTGGTGTAGGTAGGGTAGGGTAGTGTCGTGGAGTAAGGTAGGACCCTGGAGAGACAGGAGAAACAAGAAAGCCTCAATTAGTACAGACCTCTATTCCCACTGCAGAGCAGACCACCAAACACATGTAATATGGAGCTTCTTATTCCACTGTACTCACCAGGACATATGCGTGCTCTGGAACCAATGAAAGGACCACAACAAGCGCCCATGCGCTGTGGAAACAACCAAGGGAAAGCGCTCCTGCGCTATGTTGAACAGTCAAAAAACACCACGCTCCTGCGGTATGTTACAACCAAAGAATGACCACCAAGAACCAAGTGCTCCTGCGCTATGTTGAACAGTCAAAAAACACCACGCTCCTGCGGTATGTTACAACCAAAGAATGACAACTAAGAACCAAGCGCTCCTGCGCTATGATGAACAGTCAAACAAACAGCGCTCCTGCGCAAGTCATAATTGCAAAACCCAAAACAGAAATGAAGCACTCCTGTGCAATATGGCCAGTTATGGAAACGTACTAGACAGGCTCTCCAAGGCTGCCGTGTACGGTCAGGAACAGCTCTCCTGTGTGGAGACCACAAGCAGCCAAAGGAAACACAGCGCTCCTGCGCGGTTCGAACAAAAGTCAAAGCAAATTGCAAGCGTTTATACCACAAGGATGGTTTCTAGGTAATCAGCGCTCCTGCGCGGTTCGTGCACAAAAGGTAAAGATCAAAGCAGCACTTCTGGTAGGTGGAGTACGAAGGCAGGCAAGCAGCCCGCAGCGTCTCAGGACTTCAAACGGGTTCCGGAAAGGAATCCGAAGCACTGAGCAGGCGGGAAAAGCAGTGTTTAAGCGTTTCCCCAGGAAGTGCTACTTTCCATGAAAAACTAGACCGGGTTTCAACTTCCGCCCGGAAGTGAGTATCTCGATGTTTGCATGTGTTTGGTGGCCGCTAGAGACGGTGAATGCCGCAACGTGACTGTACCCCCCCCCCCCCCAAAGACAGAACCCCCCCCCCGGAGTCAGAAGGAGGAAGCAGGGCGAGGGCTAAGAGGGTGACTTAGATGGAAAGCACGGACCAAATCAGGAGCATGGCGTACATGGGACAATGGCTCCCAGGAGCGCTCATTGGGACCGTACCCCTTCCAGTCCACCAGGCAGTAGAGCTTCCCTCTGGTACGCCGTGACCCCAAGATGGCCCTGACCTCGTCCTCCACATGGTCCTCCACCACCACAGGGGAAGGAGGAGATGAAACGGTGCACCCGGTGTGGACTTCACGTAGACGGGGGACATGGAAGACCGGGTGTATCTTCATGTGAGCAGGGAGAGACAGTCTCATAGCCACTGGGTTGACCACCTTGTCGATGATGAAAGGACCCACAAAACAAGGCAACAGTTTCTTGGGGCCATGCACATTGAGGTGCCATATGGAAAGCCATACGCTGTCGCCCTTGCGATACTCGAGTTCTTGCTGTCTATGAGCGTCGGCGTGCGCCTTATAGGTGTCCTTCACTTTGGCTAGTTCAAACCGGGCTTGTTGCCACAGGCCACACAGGGTGTCGTGATAAGCCCGCACCGTTGGTAACGGGCTGTTCAATGGTTTCTCCCAAACAGAGGTGCGGGGGTGTCATCCCTAGAGGCAAAATAAAGGAGACATGCCGATGGCCGAATGCCTGCTGTTGTTGTAAGCGTATTCCGCCATCCACAACATGTCCGACCACTCCTTCTCTACCACAAGCAACAAGCAACGGAGGTACTGCTCCATGGTGTGGTTTGTTCTTTCTGTTTGACCGTCCGTCTGGGGGTGGTACGCGGAGGAGAGGTGCACGTACATCTTCATGATCCTGCAGACTTCCTTCCAGAAGCCGGACACGAACTGTGACCCCCTGTCCGTTATCACCACAGAGGGGATGCCGTGGAGGCGTACTACATTGTTTATGAAGATCAGGGCTAGGTCGACTGCCGTGGGTATTTTCATCAAAGGCACAAAATGGTCCATCTTGGAAAGATGGTCTACCACTGTGAGAACCGTGGTATGGCCGGTCTTGGTGAGAGGGAGTTCGACCACGAAGTCCATGGAAATGGTATCCCACGGATAGGGTGGTACCGGAATGGGACGTAGAAGGCCTGACCTGTTCTTTCCCTGTAGGCAAATGGCACAGCTGGATACGTGGTTCTTCGTGTCAACCTCCATAGCCGGCCACCAGAACTGTCTCTGTACCAGGTCGAGAGTCTTGTGGTAACCAGGATGGCCCGAGAGGACATGATCGTGACACATACGCATCGCATGCTGCTGACAAGGCACCCAGGCAGGTACAGCCTGTCTCCTTTGTACATGAAACCATTTTCACGGGTCACATCCTGGTGTCCTTCCGCTAAGACGGCAGACTTGGTCAGGTTCGTATCCTTTTGTACTTGTGTCATGAACTCCGAGGATGCTACGATGCCCTGGAAGTGTTGTTCCGGAATGATGGGAACAGGTTTGGTGCTTTCGGTAGCATCATTGGTTTCCTCCAGTCGTGAAAGGGCATCTGCCTTGGCGTTTCTTTTCCGGGCCGGAGTGTGATCGTGAAATTGTATTTGTTAAAGAACAGGGTCCGTCTGAGCTGTCGGGCTGTGAGAGCTAGTGCTGAGCGGAGGAACTGGAGGTTCCTGTGATCCGTGTAGATGGTGATGGTATGTTTGGTGTCCTTTAAGTAGTGGCGCCATTCTTTGAACGCCGTTTTGATAGCCAGGAGCTCTCGATCCGAGACAGTGTAGTTGCGTTCAGCGGGTTGGAGCTTCTTGGAATAAAAGGCCACTGGGTGTAGCTGTCCTATGTTGGCATTTCTTTGAGACAACACGCCCCCTAATGCGTCTTTTGAGGCGTCTGCCTCGACTATGAAGGGCTGTTCGGTGTCAGGATGCACCACACAGGGGCTGTGGTGAACCGCCTCTTTAATTCCTGGAAGGCATCATCTGCTTTATGGTCCCAACAAAAACGTACCCCTTTGCGCAGCAGGCGGGTGATAGAGGCCACCATCTCGGGGAATCCCGTGATGAACCGGCGGTAGTAGTTGGAAAACCCCAGGAACCTCTGGACCCCTTTTACGGACTCCGGAGTGGCCTCTACTTTCTTGTTATCCATTTGGATGCCAGCCGGAATGATGATATGCCCCAGGAACTCAACTGCGTTAACGTGAAAGACACTCTTCTCCAGCTTTACGTATAATCAATGCTTTCCCAGCTGTTGGAGGACAGCACGCACGTGCTGAACGTGTTCGGTGAGTGTCTGCGAAAAAATCAAGATATCATCGATGTAGACTATACAGAAGACATCGATGTAGTCCCTTAACACCTCATCGATGAAGTACTGGAATGCTGCAGGAGCATTGCAGAGTCCAAAAGGCATGACCTGGTACTCGAACAGGCCGAATTTAGTCCGAAAGGCCGTCTTCCATTCGTCACCCTTCCGGACTCTGACTAGGTGGTAGGCTCCCCGTAGGTCCAGTTTGGTGTATATGGAGGCGTTCTTGACCTGATCCAGGAGGTTGGAGATGAGTGGTAGAGGGTACCGGTTTGTCACCTTGATGGCGTTCATCGCTCTGAAGTCGATACAAGTCCTCAGATCACCTTCCTTCCTTCGACACGAAGAAAAGGAGAGAGGAAACCGGGGACTTGAAATGTCGGATGAACCCGTTGTCAAGGTACTCATCCAAATAGGAACGTAGATAAATGTTCTCCTTCTCCGTGAGGGAATATATTCTACTACAAGGTGACGTGGAGCCGGGTATCAAGTCAATCCTGCAGTCGAAGGACCGATGTGGGGGCAAGGTGTTGGCTCCTTTCTTATCAAACACATCCGCCAGGTTCTGATAGACCTCGGGTACTTCTGCTTGGGTAACCATCCCTATGCCACGGGCAACGAGTGCGCATGTATGGTACGTATACCCGGTAGACCGTCCTTGGTGTAACAGTTCCTGCAGCAGTGTTCTGAATCCAGGTTTATAATCCTAGACACCCAGTCGATTCGGGGATTGTGGTGTACCAACCATGGCAGGCCCAAAATGACCCTGAACTGCGGTGCGTCGATTACGATTACATCAAAGCTGCCGGATTCAGCATGGTGGTTCGAGAAGATCATGGTCATGTCCTCGGTTTGATGTCTAATAAGGCCGGAAGTCAGGTCCGTTCCATCCACTGCCTTGACCGTTTCTGGTTGTGCCTTAGGCACCGTGCTCATGCCCAGGGTTTGTGAGTAGACTGCCTCAATGAAGTTGCCGGTTGCACCTTGGGTGGTCAAGGGCCCTCTGATGCCACCTATTTGCATAGGTTCTGGATTGTCACCTAGAGGTGTCGTTTCTTCCTTGCTTAGGAAGCGGTTGTCGCTGTTTTTCCCTTTTTCGGTTCTCCGTTCCTGCAAATGGAAGTTCATTTTAACAACCAGTTCTACGAAGGGGCCTATTTCGTCAGGCGGATTGGGTAGCTGTGATATGAGATCCTTAAGATCATCGCGCAGTCCTCAGTAGAACACCGATACCTTCTTGGACTCGGGCCAATGGGCCTCGATGACTAGTCTGCTGAACATGGTAATGTAGTGCAACAAGTTGTTGTTTCTTTGCTTTAGATTGAGCAACTCGTTGTCTGCGGCTTGCACAAATGTGTGACGGGCGAACATCCGTCGCATGGCTTCCTTAAACATTGGCAGGACGTTAAGCATGGGGTCGTCGTTTTCAACCAGCGAGATGGACCACTGAGCGGCGTCGCCACCCATGTATGACACTATGAAAGCGACCTTGGATGCATCATCGGGAAAAGTTGACGATCTGGCCATGAAGTGCAGCTGGCACTGATGCATGAAGACGCCGTATTTGGTACTGTTGCCGTAGAAGCGTTCGGGTGAAGCCAGTTGCACCGGGTGGGGTGTGACTACTTGTATGGCCATATCCTGATTGGTTGCGGTGGAGGACCCCCCAAAGGTGAACGTAGGCTGTCTTAACAACCCCTCTTGTCTGACTCTAGGGCTAGGAGTGGTTCCCCAAGGACTGGTGATGCCGGCCGCCAACTGACCCTGTATAGCAGTCATGTCATGGCGTAAACTGAGGTTCTCTGCTTGCATGGCAGCCAGTAAGGCAGCAATGTCTTGCAAGGTTACCTTCGGGTCACCCATGTCGTCTGGGCGGAATGTTTTATGTGGGCTTCATATTCTGTCGGATGCCCCACAAGACTCACCTTTGCTTGTGAAGCTATTCCGCAGAGACGACAAGGGCCACCGCCCCTGTACCCACCTGACCCGTGTGGAGAGTGACACCAGCAGGGATGAGATGGGACCAGGGATAGGAGCCAAGAATAAATGAAGAGGTCTTGGTGTAGGTAGGGTAGGGTAGTGTCGTGGAGTAAGGTAGGACCCTGGAGAGACAGGAGAAACAAGAAAGCCCCAATTAGAACGGACCTTTATTCCCACTGCAGAGCAGACCACCAATCCCATGTAATGTGGAGCTTCTTATTCCACTGTACTCACCAGGACATATGCGTGCTCTGGAACCAATGAAAGGACCACGACAAGCCCCTATGCGCTGTGAAACAACCAAGAGAAAGCGCTCCTGCGCTATATTGAACAGTCAAAAACAAACCACGCTCCTGCGGTATGTTACAACCAAAGAATGACCACCAAGAACCAAGCGCTCCTGCGCTATGATTAACAGTCAAACAAACAGCGCTCCTGCGCAAGTCATAATTGCGAAACCCAAAACAGAAATGAAGCACTCCTGTGCAATATGGCCAGTTATGGAAACGTACTAGGCAGGCTCTCCAAGGCTGCAGGGTAATTTCAGGAACAGCTCTCCTGCGTGGAGACCACAAGCAGCCAAAGGAAACACAGCGCTCTTGCGTGGTTCGAACAAAAGTCAAAGCAAATTGCAAGCATTTATACCACAAGGATGGTTTCTAGGTAATCAGCGCTCCTGCGCGGTTCGCGCACAAAAGGTAAAGATCAAAGCAGCACTTCTGGTAGGCGGAGTGCGAAGGCAGGCAAGCAGCCCGCAGCGCCTCGGGACTTCAAACGGGTTCTGGAAAGGAAGCCGAAGCACTGAGCCGACGGGAAACGCAGTGTTTAAGCGTTTCCCCCGGAAGTGCTACTTTCCATGAAGAACTAGACCGGGTTTCAACTTCCGCCCGGAAGTGAGTGTCCCGATGTTTGCATGCGTTTGGTGGCCGGTAGAGACGGCGAATGCCGCAACGTGACAATGGGTCCCACAAGCCTTCCCTGCAGCCTCAGCAGCAGCTTGCTGTCTGAGGGGTTCAAGAGAAGGCCAGTCCAACTGCTCCTGCCTCAGATCTGCCCTGGAGGGTCCCCCTGTCCTAAGAAACTCAACCTGATCAGGCTCAAGTACTTCTAGGACAGTTACTCACAAATCCTGCCGACCCTGAGGGACTACAGCCCCCACAATCCCTCCAGACCCCGCCCACTGACAGTGTCAGCCGCGCCCGGAGGCGCACAAAAAGACCTGAGCTCTGCCAAGGAGCGGGAGAGACTCACAAATCCTGACGACCCTGAGGGATCCGACTGCCTTGCCTCCAGGCCTGTTGTCCCAGCAAAGAGATTGTCGGGGAAAGCTGTAATTGGGCACCTGGTCCCCCCGCCACCGCATACAAACCGCGGCCGCCGAGCGGGGGGGTACTACAGCCCCCACAATCCCTCCAGGCCCTGCCCACTGACGGTGTCAGCCGCGCCCGGAGGCACTCAAAAAGAACTGAGCTCCTCCCGCGTCGCGGGAGCGCCGGGCTAAGCCCGGGCAAAGGGCGGGCCTTCTGTGGCCCTCAGAGGCCTGAGGAGACTGGGCTGGGCAACCCCTCTTGGTTCCACCGCGCCCCCTGGATTCTTAACAAGATGACTCTTTATTAATATTTGTGCCTGATTAAGAGTGTCATTGGATATCTGATATACTTCTTCTAGATATAACTATATGTGCTACCTGTTCAATTTATGTAAATTGCACTCCCCCTGTCCAGGATAAATCTCTATCATCAGTCAGACGTAGTATCGTCATAATGAATAAAAGCAAGACTACTCCAATGTCGACTAGGTCCACCTTTAGGCAGAAGGCCCAAGTTACCACCCCCCTCCCAAGCCTTACCGCGATTGACAGAATGCTCCAAAAAACTATAGGAGTTGTGTCAACGCGAAAGAAAATACGGAGAGGCGCTTCTCACTGCCCCCAAGTATGTGTCTTTCCACGCAGAAAGCCCAGGATGTACATACAATAGCCAACTCATCCACACATACAGCATATTCTCAAAACTCCATCCTCATGGAATCATTTGCGGGTTTCCTGGATATAGAGAACAGACAGTTAGTCCTTCCTAGTACTACTCCTCCGCCTGACTTTGTCACCCGGGAAAACAGGCTATCCATGACACCTAACATCCAGTCATCCGCAGAAACCTCCACACATACTGATGCCTCCGTGGTAGTAATAGCGACAGCCTCTCGAACCCCTAATAGAATAACTTCCCCTAATACTTGCATTTGAGGGACTGGGAATGTAGGCATCTCTACAACCAGGAGGAGGGTGAGGGTGACACAGAAACCTAGGGCGAAACTGAAATACGATAAACATAAATTCAGGCATAGTCAGAGGGCCATTAATCATACATCAAAAAACCCCACATCACCACATCAAAGCCAGTTGCTATTCATAGACAATAGTATAGGCCTCCAAACTGTTAATACTGACAGCGAGTTGTTCAACAGTGCATGCAACAACGACATCTATCTAGATACTATTATGGGAAAAATTGAGCACCTGATGAAGTCCCTCATGCTCCCTCTGACACAAAGAGTTAAAACGATGACCGAGAAAGTCAATAAGATGGAAGAAGTTCTCTTGCAGAACAACGAAATGCTGTTGAAGTACGCAAAAAACCTCCCAAACTCAGGCTACCCATAAAAATATAACTAAGCCATTGTGCCCTGCTGCTAACAAGAAAACCCTAGTTGCTACATCAGGCCCAAGCAAACCGCCCAAACCCTCACAGCCACCGAAAACAACAGTTAAGGGACACATGGAGCCACCCAATGTCTCACCAGCGACACCAGGTATGAGCCCAGATGTGACAACTACCCCAAGTGCGCAACCAAGTAACACCGGACCAGACATCACAGAAGGGGGGGTGAGAGCGAGTGGGCAGCAGAGGTTCTAAATAACTATATCAGTAACAGCCGACAGGATCACCCCATTAGCTCAGTCCCAGTCACTAAATTCTCACGTATTGACCCGCCACCGGAATCCTATCCCTACACCGTGATCATGATAGGAGTCCCAACTTTAGGCATAGGGAAATCTGAGGGCAATTTGGAGTTAAAAAATTAAGTTAGTCATTGGCTAACCAGACATAGACCTATTCCTCAAGCCCTAAATGGTCAAATCCTACAGGTCAGAAGAATAAATTGGGTGGGACACAGGAAAAAGGACTATTAGGGTGAATGCATCGTTATAAACTTCTAAGATCGACGGGTGGTTAACTACATTAGCGGTTGGAGGGACGGAAATCTAGAAAGCAGAATACAAACTGTAGATCTCAGCTACTTTTATCATCCACCCTCCATGTCTCTAGGGAACACAAACCGACAATATCCACACAGAACTAGGTACATCACCCCACATGATAAACACCAAATGTCACACGGAAGTATGTACCCCAATTACATCTCTGGACAAGGGCACCTTGATTACTTTGACACCCAGTACAGGGTACCCACCTTTAATCGGTTTGCTGCCTTCTATCAGCAGGAAGGCCTTGAGGGAGTGGATTGACTTCATGAAATAGCTCTTACACCAGTAATAGATACTCTCTGACACCCCCGACATAGCGTAGACAACAGGGGGATGACACAGGAAGTTGAGATACTTTACCCTGACACAGGGGTTACCACCAATCATCAGCCGAAGGACACACCCAGGGAAACAACTGTCACCGAGGGACACCTGTTGTCAACTAACGGCCTGCCGTCATATAGCGAGCCAGATAACACTGGTCACCCACAAATCCATGAACACACTCAAATTCTCATAAGCAAATGGAATCGCAATATGGATCTAAGATCAGCGGTAGCGGATAGTCTAGAGCCAAGTCCTGCTAATTCCAACAGCAAAGCCTCAATGGGTGAAGTTCCTGCCCCAGAGGTATCAACAGTAGTGAGGCATAATGTAATTTCATGGAACATTGCTGGTTTAGCTAGCAAAATCAACGATCCATCTTGGGTGTCTTTTATAAAATCCTATCCAATAATTTGCCTACAAGAAACATGGCTGGTAGGAAACAACGCATTTATAGAAGGATACAAAAGCTTCTTTGTGTCAGCCGAGCCGTCCAGGAGTGGTAGAGCTAAAGGGGGTCTTGTTGTGTATACTAATTTAGCACTAACATGCTCTGTTAAAAGATTTCCCTTTAGTAATAATGATATCCAGACACTGACGATCAAAAAGGGGAAAGAAGCATTAGCACTGATTAATTTTTATAATGCTGTTAACCTCAAAGGGGGTTGCAAGATTGTGGATCTAGATCGTTTCCTAAGGGATAACATGGAGAGTCTCCCACCTCAGGTTGTCATCGTAGGAGACTTAAACGTACACCCCTGTGGGAACCCAGCAATTACTCCAATAGGCCTAATGGGTTGCAATAGACTCGAAGGCGTTCACTTCGATCATACCCCTCGCGGAAATTTGCCGAATGCCTTTATGGATGATTTTGATTTATTTACTGCCATGTCCCAGGTGGATGATCACACCTTTTTTGAAATCCCCACCTTTAAAGGCAGCGTGGGGGGTTCCTACATTGACCACATACTTCACTCTAGCAACCTTAGTTCCTGTATATCTGGCTTTAAAATTTTAGAGAACTCACTGAGTGACCACAATCCTGTTTGCATTTATTTAGGAGGGACGCTCCTCAATGTACAAGAAGAAAGGTCAGACAGTGGGGTTTTAAAATGTACAGACAATAATAGACCTTTAAAGTGGGAAAGGGTGAACTCTGCCCAACTTTATGGACATGTAACATTGAGTTATCCACTTGCGTATCTCCCACACCATCAGCACAGGAAATGTTATTAGCCTTTAACGGTATAGTTACTAAAGTCGGGGGAATGTTAACAGTACCCTCTACAGACCGGATCCGTAATGTGCCAAAGTGGTTTGATCATGCCTGCTCTAAGGCAAGCCGTGGCCTAAAGTTAGCCCTTAAGGCCAGACCAAGGGACCCGGTAAACATCAGGGCTGCTCGGCTCGCCTATAAAAGGGCTTTGGTTAAACGCAAAGCAGAAGCAAAAGCGTCCACTTGGGAAAACCTGTTAGACCCAGAAATACTTGGTAATCGTACTACATTTTGGGGTATTATAAACAAACCTCTGTTTGTTTCCCCAGGTGATTCCCCCTTAGGCATCAACATACCAGAAGATGATTGGGTCTCTCATTTTAGTCGTATTTTTAATAGCGATATACCACAACCTATATATGACAAAGGTGTCCCAGGGATTAACCCCCTGTGCTTCACCTTTTGTGAGGTGGAGATGGGCATCATGGGCCTAACCAGCAGGAAAGCACCCGGGCCCGATGGTCTGCCCCCGGACCTTTTTAAATCAAGGACATCACTTTGGGCTCCCATTCTCTCTGCTGTATTTAATGCAGCCGTTGACCATGGATGCCCAAAGTCCTGGGGGTTGTCCACAATAGTCCCTGTCTTTAACAAAGGGGACCGTAATAGCACATCCTGCTATAGGCCAATATCCTTAATTGAATCGGTCGTAAAAGTAGTAGGCGGTGTAATCCTGAATAGGCTAACAACCTGGGCTGATGAAAATAACATAATCTCTCCAATTCAATATGGTTTTAGACCAGGCCACTCCACCATCTCCCAGTATTTCAACCTATACATGGTGTTAGGAAAATATACAATGGCACGTCAGGGCACAGTCCATATGGCTTTTATGGACCTTTCTTCAGCCTTCGACTGTGTCAATAGGGCCAAATTATGGGAGGCTATGAGAAACATGGGGGTGGAGCAGACCCTGGTCAATTTCTTGGCGGATCTACACCAGGACACTCTAGCTAACGTGTGATACATCCAGGACCTGAAGGTGACCAGGGGACTCGGAGTGCACCGGGGCGTAAGACAGGGCTGTATCCTGGCCCTGTTTCTTTTTAATCTATATATCAATAATCTGGAAAATACCCTCTTAAAAACATGTGCCGACTATCCCTTTGTTGGACGTAAAGGGTTACCTGTTTTACTTTATGCGGACGATGCCGTTTTGCTGGCAAGGACCGCAAAAGGGCTCCAACTGCTGCTTAACACCTTCTTTACATTTATGAAATCCCGGGATCTCTCCATTAATAACTCAAAATCCTTTGTCATGAATGTAGGTATAGCACATAAGAAGGAGTTTTCATTTCATGTAAATGGGGAGAAGATTCCCACGACTAAAACCTTTTCATATCTGGGGGTCCTGTTTGATAACCAACTGAAATGGGGCCCCGCTGTACAGAAGAAAAAAGAGGAGATAACACGGGCAAACGCGGCAATTTTAAATTTTGCGAGGAAAATGGGGAAACGGCCAATTGCCGCACTGTTAAAAGTATATCAGGCCAAGAGCCTGGCTATAGGCTGCTACGGAAGTGAGTTATGGGGGCACACGAATGTTAAGGACTTGGTGGTAGCCGAAAATTATTTCTTGAAACAGCTCCTGGGGGTCCCGAGAGGAACTGCTAATTTCATAGTGCATAAGGAGCTAGGTTCCCCTTATTTAGGTGACACCATTGCATTTCGGCCTTTAACATTCTGGCTGAAATGCTGGCTAAATAAGGATCTTCCGCTAAACCACCAGCTCCTGAGAGAAGCACTGACATGGGATAATATGTTAAAAATCCCGTGGCTAAAATATCTGAAAATATGTTTCACTGCATTGGGGCGTCCCGAACTCTTCTCAAATCCCGACTCCATTACCGTAACTGACGTAGTGTCTGTGAAGAACACTTTTTCTCTTTCACAGCTTTTACAGCGGGAGGAGGTGGATTTAAAGAAAAGCAGCAATAGAAATTATGTTGTTATACAAACCACACTAAGCATGGAACGGATCTATGACAGAATTTCGACAGACAGAATTTCGACCTACACAAATATCGGCGTAATTATATCGATAGCAAAAATATCGACGCCCGATGTACAACATGGTAAGTACCAAAATATCGAAAAAATAATATCGATGTTAAAAATATCGTTGTTAAATATATCGATTTTTTTAAAATTTAAAATAACATAATAAAAACTGTAAATAATACTTATTAATTACTTAAACATATTTAAATATATGTAATAATGGTTAAAAAAATAATAATACATATTTAATAAAAAAATAAAATGATAAATCATATATAATATATAATTACTTAACAATAATTACTATTCCCACTCCAGTGGGTGCAACAGTAGGGAAAACTGACCCTGAACCCTAAAAATACCCCTTTACCCAAAAACCTAAAACTGACCCTGAACCCTAAAAATACCCCTTTACCCATAAACTGAAAACTGACCCTGAACCCTAAAAATACCCCTTTACCAAAGAACTGAAAACTGACCCTGAACCCTAAAAATACCCCTTTACCAAAGGACTGAAAACTGACCCTGAACCCAAAAAATACCCCTTTACCCAAAAACTGAAAACTGACCCTGAACCCTAAAAATACCCCTTTACCCAAAAACTGAAAACTGACCCTGAACCCTAAAAATACCCCTTTACCCAAAAACTGAAAACTGACCCTGAACTCTAAAACTACCCCTTTACCCAAAAACTGAAAACTGACCCTGAACCCTAAAAATACCCCTTTACCAAAGAACTGAAAACTGACCCTGAACCCTAAAAATACCCCTTTACCCAAAAACTGATAACTGACCCTGAACCCTAAAAATACCCCTTCACCCAAAAACTGAAAACTGACCCAGAACCCTAAAAATACCCCTTTACCCAAAAACTGAAAACTGACCCTGAACCCTAAAAATACCCCTTTACCCAAAAACTGAAAACTGACCCTGAACTCTAAAAATACCCCTTTACCCAAAAACTGAAAACTGACCCTGAACCCTAAAAATACCCCTTTACCCAAAAACTGAAAACTGACCCTGAACCCTAAAAATACCCCTTTACCCAAAATTAATTAATATTACAAATAAATTACTTCCCACCCTATTCCCCTATAAACCCACAACCCACTCCAGTAGTAAAACATATAATTTAGTTAAAAATATACATACATTATCAATTAATTAATCAATTAATCAATTAAAATAATTAATTGCCAATTAATATTTAATTGCAAAATAAATTAATCATTGAAAAATAATTATTTAATTACAAATAAATTACTTCCCACCCTATTCCCCTTTAAACCCACAACCCGCTCTGGTAGCAAAACATATTATTTACTTTTATATATTTTTAAATTATAAAAACATATTAAACACATATTATAACAATTAATTTAAATACTTAACTAATATTTCTAACACATATTAGTAAATCGAAATTACTTACATCGATATATATGCTATCGATATAAGTAATTTCGATATTACTTACCTTAGGGTCGATATTCTGGCCATCGATATTCTGGACATCGATATTCTGTCCCATCGATATTAGCAACTCGATATAAGTGTAGGTCGAAATAAAAAAATAGATATTTTGACTGTTTACCGCATGGAACCTTACTTGTCCAGGCCAATGTCGAGCTTTGACTGTTTCTTGTTAACTAGATTCCGGCTGGACCTCTTTCACTTATTGCTAGCTGTTCCAAGAGGCAGCCACCAAGGCCAAGTGTTACCTACCTGCGGCTGCGACTGTGTGTCTCCGCAGGACTTGGTGCACTTTTTATTTCTTTGCCCATTTTATGATATTCCCCGGAGGGTTTACCTTAAGCCTCTTCTTTAAAGACTGAATTTTACCCAGATTAAACCTGCACTCTGTCATCTACAGCTGCTAAATAATGAATGTACTTTATTTGTAATCAGTTTTTTAAAATTAGCCCTAAAATTTAGAATCAGTATGGAGGTATAATGCCTGATATTGTTGTATATATTCACCTACAGATCAATTGTGTTTTACTCCTGAGGACAATGTGGTTTTTAATCAATTTGTTTTTATGATGTCTATTTAATTGTGCTTTTATGGTTGTTTTTTGCAAGTAACCAAATAAAGATCTAATGGTGATGATGAAGTTCTTCTAGGACAGTTCCTTCCTGGGTCTCACAATCAGCTTCCTGGGAACGCTGATCCTCTTCCTGAGGAAAGGGGGAAGGCACTGCCTTAACCCTACTGCTTCTCCTCCTGGTAGGCAACGGGTCCATTGTTCCAGAATCCAGTGCCTGTTCAGTGTTGCAATTTCTGACCTGTGACCTAGTCGCAGCAAGGGCATGTGCTGAGATTCTCAACATTTCTGCATGGGTCCTATACTCCACCTCAGACCAGGCTGAAGTCTCCAGGTCATTGCCAAGCAAACATTCTACAGGGAGGTCTGAGCTAACCACAACCTTCTTGAGGCCAGTTACCCCTTCCCAGGAGAAATTAACAACTGCCGTACTGTGAGCGGTAGTGACATTGCTAGCATTGGTCACTAAGTAATTTTCACCTAGTATGATCTGTCCAGGGTTCACAAAGCCAGGCGTCACCATTGTGACACTAGCACATGTGTCCCTGTAGGCCTGAGCAACTTTGTCATTAATTAAAGGAGTCTGTCTGTACTTGCCCAAGTTATTGAGACTCACAGTAGAGGACAGAGTTGTGTCCCCATCACAGATCAAAACAGCTTGAGTTGGTATTCTGATTAGGCCAGAATCAATCTCAGTTCCCAGCGTTAACCCTACTACACCCTTCTGTTGAGAACCACCACTTGGAGCTGAACTGGGGGGAACAATTGCCTTAGGGGCAATGGTGGTTGGAGCTGCCTCCTTCTTGGTGGAATCACTGGTCCAGTGAGTATTTACTTTGCAAAACTTGCACCATGGTTTCTTTGGGCCTTCTTTCTTCTTAGATTGTTGGGAACCCCCAACATTAGAAGCTTTTTGGGTACCTTGAGAAGACTTCTGATCTTTTGCTTTCTCCCCGCCCTTTTGGTCTTTCTTCTTCTGATCACCACCTTGGTTCTGTACCTTCTGCTTCACCCTGGTTCTAACCCATTTGTCTGCCTTCTTACCCAATTCTTGGGGAGAGGTCAGATCAGAGTCAACCAAGTGCTAATGCAATAAATGGTTTTGACAGTTGTTAAGATTTATTCTCTCATAATAATCCTGTATAGTCACTTACTTTACTGCCCAGTAACCAGCCTTCCAGAGCCTTAGTAGCACAATCTACAAAATCAGTCCAGTCCTGAGACTGTGTGTTTTGGGTATCTCTGACCAGCAACCTGTACTGCTCAGTGGTTAGGCCAAACCCATCTATCAGAGCACTCTTGAGGACATTGTAGTTGTCAGCATCCTCTTCTCTAACAGTGAGGAGCTTGTCTCTTTCTTTGTCTGCAAATGAGAGCTACAAGGTTGCTGCCCACTGACTTTGGGGTACCTGCTGTACTTTGCAAGCCATCTCCAAAGCAGTTATCCACTTGTGGATGTCATCCCCAATCTGATAGGGAGGGACAATCTTGTTCAGGTTTCTTTGTTTATGAGACCTTTCCCTACCACCAGGGTTGTTGCTGCCACCAGTGGGCTCTAGCCCACACAATTTCTTCTCTCTTTCAAGAGCTAGGGTCTCTTTTGCAAAGGCAACTTCTTGCTTCTTGATCCTCAGCGTGACCTCTTTCATTCTAACTTTATGCTCTCTTCTCTTAGGGGACTGAGGGGAAGTCATTCTCCTTTGAGCAGAGGAATCGGACCCTACTGATTAGTCAGAATGCTCAGAACCACTGGAAAGTGATCTGGGCCTTCTGTTCCCATCATTAGGCCTACGTGGAAGGTTAGAGGGAGGCCCACCTTGGCCTTCTCCACCTCCAGATAGTCCATAAACCTCATCCTGGTGAGCATCCACTTCATCATCAGAGACCACTGGGTCCTCCCCAAGAGGATTCTCTTTTGTTGAGGGATGGCACCCCTCTCTACTACCTTGGCTACCTGGGTCTGATGCATTCTCTTCATCATGAGCCACTAAGATATCTACCAGGTGGTTAAAGGTTGGACTCTGTCCTTGTCTTAACTTTCTGACCACACACAAGTTTCTCAGTTCCTGAAAAGAGAATGTGTCATACTTAGAAGGCAACCTTGGGTTGTCTTCTGGCAGAGGTCCACTAGGCCCTGATTCCAAGTACATGTCTAGTGTGGTGTGGTGTGTGCACCTACCTACACTATTTGTTTCCTACTAGAACCTCTCTAGGAGTTGTAGTCAGGGTGTGCTAAGCCCTTACCACCTACAACTGCTAAGTTCAGTTGAACTTATGCATATAAGACTTGATTTATATGTACCTACAGGTACCTTGATATGATCTTTCAGATGATAACTCGAGATTATTTGGTAAAACAATTGCAAGCTCTTATCCCACCACTGCCACCAAAGTGAGAAGTTAGCCTGGCATATGATGTCCAATAGTTCTAGTGGGCACCTTGCACCAGTGTAAACCACCCTTATTGATGGTGGTGTAAAGTCAACCTTATAGAAAGCTATCCTAGTGGTAGCATGAACCAGCAGTCATCAGGCCAAGACTTCAGTAGGCGAGTTAAGCATGTTGTTTTGTCATAAATTGACAGCAATGGGTTAGCATTTAGCTGAAGCCACTTTGTATTTAGAAGTTATCTTATCCGCTTTGTGAAAGCCATTTTGTATTTCTGGCAGCCATTTTGTTTGCCATGTGCTCGCCATGTGCTCTGTCCTCCCTCAGTGGTAACTGCTCTTGAAATCTGCCTAGAGACAAACTATATTCAGCATCTGTTAGGAGTACTTCTAATGTTAATGTTAGGAGTACTTCTAAAGCGCTGACATTCATCCTAAAAGGATATCATGGCGCTAAGATTGAACAGTGTACAGTGAACTAACACAGGCTCCTGGAAAATTTAGTCTGCCTTAGGGAACAGTATGGTTTAAAGTTTTTTTCTAAAAGTAAGGTAACCATCAGTGACTCTTAAATCTGTTGGTAAATTATTCCACAGGTTTGCCGCCAAATGTGAAAAGGCACGACCACCCGTCCTGACTTTCTTTATTCGGGTGGTGACAGCTCTTGCAGTGAATTGGGAACGGAGATTTCTGTTCGGTACATAGAAATTAATCCTATTTTTTAGGATAGTCGGGCCAGTGTTATGCAGCACTTTATAGGTAATACACAACATTTTGAAAGAAGCTCTTTCCCTCATTGGGAGCCAATGTAGGGCTTTCAGACAACTCTTAGCAGAGTCGTACTTTTTTTTATTACAAACGGCTTTTGGTGCCGCGTTCTGGACAAGCTGTAACTTTGAAAATAAATAGTCAGCCATGCCAAGAAATAGGGAATTCCCGTAGTCGAGTCTACTCATTAGTAGTGACTGGACTAAGATCTTTCTACATTCCACGGGAATCCAGGGAAACACTCGTCTTAGCATTTTTAGTAACGCAAAGCTTTTACCACAAATTGTTGTTACATGGTTTTTCATTGACAATGCATTGTCAATATGGACTCCCAGATTTCTAGCAGTTTGGGTTGGTTTAGGAGGTGTACCGAGAGTATTGGGCCACCAGGTGTCATCCCAAAGCTGTTGGGATCCACCAAACAAAAGGATCTCCGATTTATCGGCATTTAATTTCAAACAGTGGCTGTGCATCCAGTTCGATATTTCAGTGAGGCAGCTAAGCAGTCTGTTTTTGGAATCCTCTTCACCATTCAAGGCAACCATTAGTTGCGTATCATCTGCGTGTGAGCAGATGCTGATGCCCCACTTCTTCCCTATGGTGGCTAATGATGATACGTAAACATTGAATAATGTTGGGCTTAATGATGCTCTCTGTGGTACTCCGTACTTGATCTTTCGAGGTGTGGAAGTAAAATTGCCTAGTCGGACAGATTGTGATCTGTCAGACAGAAAGGAATTCAATCAGGTCAAAGCTTTTCCCTGTACTCCTTTTGCGGCTAACATTCGTATTAAAAGATTATGGGATGAGGTATCAAATGCCGCTGATAAGTCTAATAGTATCAGGGCGACTGTTTTACCCTCATCAGCAAGGCTTCTGAAGCCAGGAGTGTTGTCTCGGTGCTGTTATTAGTCCTGAAACCTGTCTGTGAGGCATCCAGTAAGTTATTAATTTCCAAAAAGTTGGACAGCTGTTAATTCACCAGTTTCTCCAGCACTTTTGAAAGATATGGCAACTGTGAGATGGGCCGATAATTAGCAGGATTGTTTATATCGGCACCAGCTTTTTTAAGTAGGGGAGTAACTAATGCAGTTTTCCAGATGGCTGGGAATTCCGCTCGGTCGAGTGATTGGTTTAATACTTGTGTCACTATTGGACTGATTAAGGGAGTTAATTGTAAGAAGATATGATGTGGAAATGGGTCCAGTGGGGATCCTGATTTAATTTCCAACATCACATTGCTTACTTCCTTCTCTGAAAAAGGGCCAAAGAAAGGGCAGCTGACCGGCGAGATGGAAACTGCGTCTAAATGATGCTCAGCTTGTTCCTGATTATTATTGGAGAAGGATGTATAGATTTTATCTATTTTTTCACAGAAGAAATTGCTGATTTTATTGCATCCCTCTTGTGAAGGTGTCAGGCATGATGTAAGACTAGGGGGGTTGCAGAGTTCTCTGACAATTTTAAAGAGTTCTTTGGAGGAAAGCTTGTTTTCTAATATTTGCCGTGAAAAATAGTCTTTTTTTGCTTTTCTTATAGCTGCATTATAGGCTTTCAGTTCCCTTTTGTAAATTAATCTGTCATCCACAGTTTTGCTTAGCCTCCATTTATGTTCCAGAGTAGTGCATTTTCTTTTAAGGATCTTAAGATCTGGACCATATCATTTCTCAGACACCGTTCGTCTAGAGTTATGTTTAGTAACTTTTATTGAACAATTTTCAAGTTCATCCCCAGTACTTTTATGCAGATGGTATAATTCCTACTCAGTAGAGCAGTGGTTCCCAAACTTTGGACTCCTGAGGACCCCCACTGAATCACTACTGGAAGCCGGGGACCCCCAAGCAATTTGTACAATTTTAATTTCAAAAAATTAAAACAGTACTTCGCAAAAAATACACAAACAAGTACACACCAAACAAATACGTGCATCAATAAAGCTTTTATTATTTTATATTGAAAAATATGCAAAAATCAAAACATTTTAATGGGAAGGGTGGTGCTGCATCTCGGCTACTAACTTTTCAATGTTTGGTTTTATTTCAGAAAGTTGAATCCTTAGGTCAGATTCAACATTTTGCAAGCGATTTCTGCACTTATTTTTAAGGTACATAAGATTTGAGAAAGCCTTCTCACATAAATATGTGGTGGGGAAAGGAAGTAAAACCTTAAGTGCCTTGTACGATAATTCAGGGTAATCTGTACGTACATGCAGCCAAAAATTTGTCAGACTCATAGCCTTTACCTTGAATTGAAGTTTAAGTGCACTATCTGTAGAGATTTCAATCAAACCGTTTTCTTCAGATGTGGTCAGCCCCATTACATTGTCAATATCTACATTAAAAGGATCTTTAATCCAGTTTTTGCTTTCATCTGGAAGTGGAAAGTACTGGCGAAAACTACACCGCATATCTTGGATATGCTGAATAAACATTTCTAACACTTTGTTCGATAATTCATCATCAGTAGATTCCAAGAATGTCTTCAGGTTCTGAAAAGAATCAACATTTCTTTGTGATAAGCGACGAGCCCATACTTCTAATTTTTTTATCATTGCCTCAATCTTGTCTTCGACATAAAAAATTGTGATACCTACTCCTTGCATACTCAAATTGAGTGCATTTAAATGGGTGAAGATGTCTGCCATATATGCCAGCATAGCTAGCCAAGTATAGTCATGTAAGCGCTCATGAAGTGGAAATGGAGATTCCAGTTCAGTGAAGAAAACTCTGATTTCATCTCTTAATTCAAAAAGCCGAGACAAAACTCTACCACGAGACAGCCATCGGACATCCGTATGCATTAAAAGCTGATGATGATCACTATCCATGGACTGACAAAGCTGTTCAAAAAGCCTTGAATTTAGAGACCTAGCTTTGATAAAATTTACAATTTTAACTGACTCATTCAAGACCTTTTTTAATTCCTCTGGTATCTTCTTAGTGGCTAATGATTCTCGATGAATGCAACAATGATGCCATACAACTGAAGGGTTAATTTCCCTTATTCGTGCTACAAGTCCAGTTAGTCTCCCAGACATGGCACGTGCCCCATCTGTGCTGATTCCTATGCATTTGGACCACTGAATTCCATTTGATGTCAGAAAATCATCGAAACTGTTGAAGACCTCTTCAGCAGTGGTATGTATCAAATAGCGACAGAACAGTAAATCTTCAATAATGTTCCCCTCAAAATCATATCTAACGTAGCACAGGAGATGAGATTTATTTGCTATGTCCGTAGTTTCATCTACTTGCAGGCTATAATGCAGACTCTTACAAATTCTTTCGATCAACTGTTCCTTTATGTTGTCTGAAATGTTGTCAATTCGCTTTTTTACAGTGTTGTTAGATAATGGCACCAAATGTAAATCTTATGCTGCTTTTTCTCCAACCATTGCTGTCACCATGGCTTTAGCAGCAGGTACTATTAGTTCTTCAGCAATTGTATGAGGTTTTCCAGCTTTTGCTATGAGCATGGACACTTCATATGAAGCTTTCAGAGCATTTTCATTAACAGATCCTGTTGCAGTTTTCCTAATTATCTTTCTACTTTTTAGGAGCTCTTGCTCTTTATTCTTGAAGAATTCTATGGATTTAGTTGCATGTTCTTTATGCTTAGTTTCCAAGTGTCTTCGCAATTTAGAGGGTTTCATGGCCTCATTTGACAACATTTCATAACATAGCTACGCATTGTGGTTGCAGTTCATGTTCTGAACCTGAACATGTGAAACCCATTAGTAAATATTCACCATCGTACCTCCGGCACTTCCTTTTCTTTTCACTTAAATCACTTTGTTTTGACCATGATGGCCCATCATTGATTTCTTCAGTGGCTTTCCGCTTAAGGTTAAGCCAGCGATCCATCTTCCTTATGTTTGGGATACAAATGACAAGTCTATTTCACAGCAGGTAATGGAATCAATTTCTTTCCAAGCTTTTTGGTGAGGCACGTAGTAGACCTTCACTACTTTACCTACTACAGGTTGCCCTCCTCCGATATTTCCGAACTACATATGCTTTGACGTTTAGAGATGAAGCAGCACCTGTAAGAAGATTTTAACACTGTATCAGCACTTGTTGAAAAGACAGAGGACACTAGCAAATCATATGCATGGATATGAGAATCTTATGTACACTGATTCAAGATAATTCCACTTGCTCAGTTTAATTAAACATAGCTCATTCATTTGGCCTCCATTGTGGAAGCAGTCCATTGTTGATTGTTGTTAATATTTGAAAATATGATCAGGGTTTGAGTTGAGCGAGAACACTTCAGGAATTCATTTTGTGCAAGAGATGTCAGTATGGTATCCGCACAGGAGGCATATTGTTTCAGGAAGATCATGGAGCAATGTTATTCCAATTACCATAAACACCTGTTAGGCCTAATCTTTAGTCACAGACAGTAGAACAATATTTTACCACCAATGGGTGAGCAGTGCATTTAAGGCATATTTTAGAGAGGCCTCACATGGCACCTGACAAGACCCTCTCCTGTTAAGGTGCCCACTGCCTCCATCCCCTGCCAACAACAAACCACAGAGGCTATTAAGTGGTCCTGCTAAGGGAGCATATTGCACAACCGTTCAGGCATAGACAAATAGGATTTTTACACAGGAGCAACTCGTAGCGCCCCGAAGACCCTAGCAACTGGGTCCTCCATGTTCAGACCTGTGAACCTTCATAATTTTTTTTTTTTTTAAGAGTTCTATATAGCGCAAACTAGACCCGAGGATATCAGGTATCAGAGAACTTTACATGACCACCAGTTTCGTTACAGAAGGACACATTCATTTTTGTTAGGCGCAGGGAGACAAAGTGATTTGCCCAGAATCACAGGATGTTGAGCGTCCCTGCTGAGACTCATACCCGGTTCACCAGCTTCGAGGTTGACCTCGCATAACAAGACGGCCCTGTTCAAAGTCAGAAGGGGAGTAAGTCTTTGTTAGTGTGCAAACAAATCCCCAAACATAAATATATTACTTTGTCAACCTGGTGATCAGTGATATGTAATTGATTCTTTTGTCGAAGCAAAACACTTTTTGAATTCCAGCTCAGTCTCCCCCTGTAGGGTCAGTGGTACAGTCCTCTCTTCCGTGAGTCTATCAGATGAGTATTTCCATTACAGTCCTCTTTAAATTTAGAAGCAGGGGCGAGGTGGGGCTGAAAGAACAAGCATTGGCATAGTCAATAGGTCTCGCCTTTGGGACCTTATAAGTGTTTAGCCAGAGATTTTGATTTTGACTTTGCCTATGTCTTTAAGCTGTGTTGTACAGAAGTCTGCAGCATGCTGGAAAGTTATAATAAAGAAGTGGTAGAAGCAAACTCCACCCAGGCTTAATTGTGGGTTAGGCACAGGGCCCGGCTGGCCAAAGGCTGTGCACATTGGGATGGGAACACTTTCAGAAGTTGAGTTTACTTGTTAGTATAGTTTGACAGGGGGAATTTGTTATTCTAAAACGAAGTACTCTTTTAATTAATTTTTTTTATTGAATTGAGAAGAGAAGATCTAAAAGTGCAACAACTACAATCCAATGATAACTATAATAAAATAATAAACGACCGCTTGTGAACCCAAAAATAAATGGAGACGCACAAGGTTAACAGAGGCGAGAGAGCGCTTACTGACAAATGAAAGACAGTGGTACAAATATGGGAAATTTCAAACTACACATTTGGCTAGATAGGCGAGATTATAGTAGGCAGTTTAAAATCTCTACCAAACTGCGGATTACGTCCAGTTCATGTGAGGCAGTCGTGTGAGTCAGGCGCATGCACATCAAACACCATCAGCCTCGGTATCAGACTTCGAAGGAATCTGCTCCCAAGCCGCTCCCCCACCCCCCCGCCACAGCAATTCCGACAATGTTTACAGTAACCTTGCTCCTCAAATGCTGTTGCTGTGTTGCCATCTCTCTAGGTACACTCAGCTTGAAAACACTCGACTTGCTAGCTGCAATGATGTCTGCCCTGCCACCATTTACTTTGGATCCTCACCGCCTCACCCACCCTCACACAACCTCACTCACCATCACTCACCCTCACCCACCCTCACACCTTCACCCCCTCACCCCCTCAACCCCTCACCCTCTCACCCTCACACACCCTCTCACCCTCACACACCCTCAAACCCCCTCACCTCACGCCACACACTGCGGCACGCCACACACTGCTGCATGCCCCCCCCCGTCGTGTGTGGCAGCCCAGGATGAGACAGACCCCGGGCACACACAGAGCCGCACCCGAACGTTTAACAGGTCTTTAAAAGACCATTTGAATGTTAATTAGGCCTTGCTGTTTCACCCCTTGTTGGAGGCCCTGCAGCTCAACTCTGCCTACTGATCAAAAGTTCAGCCCCCCTGACATTTTTTCCTAGCCCCCCCCCCCGAAATTTGGCTCTAGTTGCGCCTCTGCCTCACACTGATGCATGCCTCACACTGCTGCCCGCCTCACACTGCTGCTCGCCTCACACTGCTGCTCGCCTCACACTGCTGCCCGCCTCACACTGCTGCATACTGCTGCACACTGCACACTACCGCACGACTCACTGTTGCACGCCACACACTGCTGCACGCCTCAAACTGCTGCACGCCTCACAACACCACCACATCACTCTAGAACACCACCACTTCACTCTGGGACAGCACCACATCACTCTGGGACAGCACCACATCACTCTGGGACAGCACCACATCAATCTGGGACTGCACCACATCACTCTGGGACAGCACCACATCACTCTGGGACAGCACCACATCACTCTGGGACAGCACCACATCACTCTGGGACAGCACCACATCACTCTGGGACAGCACCACATCACTCTGGGACAGCACCACATCACTCTGGGACAGCACCACATCACTCTGGGACACCACCATATCACTCTGGGACACCACCACATCACTCTGGGACACCACCACATCACTCTGGGAAACCACCACATCACTCTGGGACACCACCACATCACTCTGGGACACCACCACATCACTCTGGGACAGCACCACATCACTCTGGGACAGCACCACATCACTCTGGGACACCACCACATCACTCTGGGACACCACCACATCACTCTGGGACACCACCACATCACTCAGCTCAACCACATCAGCACTCCGCACCACAAAAGCATCACTCAGCACAACAACAGAACTGTCCTTGCTTGCTACCAACAAGCATTGCCATAGCCAATAGGACTCGCATTAGGAAAGTGTAAGCTATTGGCTTTGTAAATAACAATGCTATTAATTTATATTTTTTCAAAGCCAACACATATTTAAAAAAATTGTCATTTACAATACAAAAAGCTCACACTTTCCTAATGCGAGACCTATTGCATTGCAAATGCTTGTTTAAAAATACAAGCTTGCCTTTGTCTCCACTCATGGTGTATGGCAGGTACCACTAGTCAGAGTGTCCACTGCTGTGTTAGCACGCTGGATTGTCCAATTCATGATATCTCTCTTTTATTTAACATCCAGCAGATGCATACTGTGCGGGCATCTTGGTCCAAGCACTGCACTTCTGTAATGGGCTCACAGCCCATAATTAATGTTAGAAGGGTTATGCATGTAACAAAGGGCACAACCTATGTTAGGGGATTTGTGGTGCGGGGGGCAACAGGAAGAAGTTGAGAGACTAAAGCAAACCTTTCTGCTACAGTGGAAATGCTATTTCAAAGTGGTAGGTGATCATCGAAATGAAAACTGTGGTAATATTCACACAATCCTACTATTTTCAAAGTTGTAAGTCAGCAAAAACAAATCGCAACAGTGCCCTGTGTTAAAACGTTTCCTTCATAAACTTCAATGGTGGGGGCTAGCATGTAATGTTGGTGAGCCAGAGGCTGTGGTCAAAGCAACAGGCTTAAGTATTGCGCCTTCTGATAAGATGGAAAAACCACTGCAAAGAACTCGAGTGGAACACTTTTTTTGTAAAGGTCAACTGGAAAATAAAGACTAGTCTCTATGTAACTGCTCCACCTCCTAGCAAACATCACTGGCAAGTAATTCCACAGGTGAAGTATTTTCAGACAAGATGGGCTCTGGTCAGTGATTTTTGTTTAGTATGTTAGCTACTTGTATAATGTGTTGTGGTGCCTGAAGACCGCAATAAAAAGCAAAAAGCGGTTTATTTAAAAAAAACCTTGAGACTGAAAGTATACCCAAAACTCTGTTGTCCACCGGACAGAGCAACAGTGCATATAGGATAGCCATTCTTGAGCATTAGAAAGTACGTGACAGTGTGGATACATTATTGTACACATGTAAATATAAAATACTGGGGCGAGCCAAAGAGGCCTGATGGGCACGTTTTGCAGGTTGTTGATACTGCTGCAACAATAAAAAAGAAAGCTCTCCTTGCACTAGGGGGCGGCAAAACCACGGACATTAATCTTCATTTATTTATGACTGGTTGCCTGGAATTCTTTTATTTTCTCACATGGTCTTTAATCCGGGAATTCCAGCTCGTTCTGAAGCTACACTTATGTTTGTTTTCAGTGAAGGGAAAAGATTAAAACCCATAAATCATTTTAACTAAAGGGCAGTTGTGACAAGCGCACTTATTTCCAAATATAATCCACTCATCTGGTATGCTGTAGTCCTGAGTAAATGCTTGACAGATTTTAGACTGCTTTCTTAAATGCAATTACAAAACAAAACAAACAACAAATCTACACACAAACACGCACACACAATTAAATACTTACATGCAGTTCCAAAAGAAGAGCCCTTCTGCCCGTTCGACATGCTCCAGCGCTCTTCAAACTCGCCACGCAGCTGCTTTCAGGGCAAATGGGGACAGATAGCAAAATGCCCACGGCCTGGTCTCAAACAGAACAGGAACCACACGCACTGCTGTGCGAGCTCGAGGTCGGGTGGTGGGCAGATTGATTAACACAATATAAGGGCAATCACCCTTCAGCTTGTACCTTTAGCTGAAGGATGATTGGCCCGATTTCATCGCAGTCATGCCGCCCCTGGCGCCAAGGACATTCACACCTCTCCTGTGTGGGGAGCCTGAGGGGCAGATTGTATGGCAGTGTTGGCGCCCGGGCGCCAAGTATATTCACACCTCCTTATGTGCTGCGAGGGCTCGTGATTGTTTAGTTTTTATTCCGACGTTAGGCACTCAAGTCCTGCGGACCCCCTGGGAATGTGTCACGGACCCCTGGGGGTCCGCGGACCACAGTTTGGGAAACGCTGCAGTAGAGGATCCCAGGTCAGTGTTAAAATGAAAGTGCTGTTGGAATTTCTCCAGTGAGAATTTTTTCCAGTTTCTAGCTGTGACTGAGGTCTGTATCGTTGGTCTCATATTTTTTATGGGTAGGCTGATGTTGAATTCAATCCTATAGCGGTCGGTCCATGTTAGAGGCACAATCTTGTTAATGATTGTGGTTTCAATGTTCGTAAAAATCAAGTCCAGCCTATGCCCCGCTCTATGTGTATCCTGGTTGACTTTTTGTGTTAATTGCAGGATTTCCATGTTGTCTGCAATATGCTTAGTGAGTGTATTAGTATGCGACTCAAAATGTACATTGAAGTCTCCTAATACTAAAATGTTTTTATGTTTTAGGCAAGTCGGGAGAATTTGGGAAAGAGGCTGAGTACTAAATTCTACTGTGCTCCCAGGAGGGTTATAGATAATTGCACCTCCCAGCAACAAGTGGGTGTCTAAGAAGACTGAAAAAATCATGACTTCATGTTTACTTTCTTGTGTAGGAACTTCTTGGATACAGGTGAACATATCTTTAAATAGCAAGGCCACCCCTCCACCCTTCTTTTTTGATCTATTAAGATTTAGGATTTTATACCCTATAGGGAGTTCTGCTGCAATATCTGGAGTGCTATGGGTGTCAAGCCAAGTCTCCGTAAGGAACATGAGGTCAGGTTTCATTTGGTATAAGGTGTCCCACATTTCAATAGAGTGCTTAGGGAGAGATATTGTGTTTAGATAAATGCGGGAGATTTCGAGGTTAGGGGGGTTTCTCTGTATTGAACAGTCTGTGGGCTTGCTATCCCATCTGCATATCCGACAGCCAAAGGGGCCCATTATGTTAGCGGCTCCACTTGCACATCGAAGGTGACTGTGTGGGGATTTGGTATCAAGTAACATAAGGTTGTCCCTGGAATAAGTCAGTCTTAATATATCTGACCTGTCGCTGGTAGGTGAATAAGGGTTTGTAGCCCCTAGTCCTGGGCAGGCGCGGATGGGCGCAGACGGGCTTGCCTTTGGCGCGCCTTTGGCGCGCCGTCGGCACGCCCGCTGCACTCGTCCGCTGTGCTTCCTAGTTCGGGAGTCCATTTTATGCTGTCGATGGCGGGAGGGGCCGAGCACTAGTCTGCTTGCCCTAATCCTCACCCAAGATGGCGGGTCCTAGTCCGATCCGGTCTCCAGGCAGCACCTAATCGGCTGCAGAGGGGTAGTCTGATGAAGCAGAAGGGGCGAAGTAAAGCGCTACTGCGAGTCAGCGCTTGAGGGAACCAAAGTATTGTGCAAGTTTAAAACTGTAGGTTTGAAAAATTTAAAATGACGTGGATGTCACCATAAATTGGCGCAAAGTATATGGCTAAGAATAACAGAAATTAGTTGCTAAGACACACACACCAGGTCCCGGCTTTCCGCCTCAAGACCACACTCATACACAATGTCAATCTCCCACTTCGTACATGGCCAGAAGGGCCTAGCTAGTAAAATGCACCTGCTTCTCTAGTACAACTGTCAGGCTATTTTTGCTGCTGTATGGAGAAGTAACTCTCCTCCCACTTTGTTGAGCAAGTAGATCTTGTATGTCCATCTTAGTCAGTTTGTATGCTTACAGGAGCCAGGACTGCCCCTTGCATTTATGCTGAGTATGTAGCCCTAAGCATATATAAAGCCCAAGCTTTCTGTACTCCTCAGACTGCCTCATTCAGTTGCTAAGGCTTCTGTGTGACGTAGTCTCACCTCATTTGAGGTTAATAAATATGATCTTTTATATTACAGCTTCTGTGCCAATTTTTTCTTTTTTGGTTTAAAAGGACTAAGTATCAGTGAGACCCCTGAGAAGGATATTGATTACTTCAGAATGGCGCTCCAACGTGGACCTCATCAGAGTAGTGGCTATCTGAGGAGTGATCTTGTCAGGAGACAGAAATCTACTGAGGAGGACAGGACAGGACTCTACTAAGAAGGTACTCTGTGCACTGAGATTCTGGGGATTCTGTCTCTGCAGCCCAGTGTATTTCTGATATTCCTGATTTTGATCCTCCACATGATGTCAATCCTGACTGAGAACCTTTTTGGCGTGAGTATTTTAAAACGACCATTAGGTCATTCAGAACTTGGCATTTAGAATTTGGACAACCATTTGTTTGGTAAGACCCGTTTTACGGCACTTGTTGTAAGTTTGAAGCCTTGGATTGGTAAGGTAGTTTACAAATGCTTACTGTGGCATTTGTGTATGGAATTGGCCAAATATTGAACTCGTGCTATGAATATGTAAATATATGTGTTGCAATATATATAGGCAGGTAATGAGAAGATTTTTCTCTACTTCTAAGAATGTTTGAACGGCTCAACATACAAAGAGTACTTTAAGAGCTACTTTGATTATAATACTCCATATTTTGCACTATTTTTGGCATGCTTGTTTCAAGCACACATCGAAGAATGTGTTGCTTTTTGGAGGTACCATAGTGAGATGTGAATTAAATTAGCCGGCTCCCTTGAGGGAATATCTAAATAGGTTTAGTATAAAAACATATTTCTTCCTTGGTGATTCTGTATCCCCATGTAATTCAAATATGTACAAAAATACATACAAGGATCCTTTTTCTGCGCAATTTTATGAATGGAGATATGCAGAACGATTTTTTTTGGTGTTCTGCTAGACAAAGCTAGTGAATTGAGTGTATTTTGGCTTCTTGGAAATAAAACAGTCTGTTGGGCTGTTTTTGCAGTCTTTTGGAATACTATTGAGAAGCGCTTCTTGTAAATATGACTTACAACTAGTATTTACAAATGGTTTGGTTTAAGTACAGTCTGTGGGCTGTCCTTTGTTTCTGTCTTAAGTGTTGATCTGTGGGTTAAATGTGTGTTTAAATGTCTATGTGGTTTGTGGTTTTCCCATTAGTGCAACTTCTGTAAGTAAATAGCGATAGCGCTATTTATGAAATAATGGCTATTAAGCGCACTGTATTATGTGTCCTGAGTGTTTGACCCCTTCTGTATATGTATAAAATGAGCTCAATGCGTGTGTTTGTGGTTGTTCTTGTTGTCTTCAGTCTGTTATGCAAAATGTCATTTAATTAATATATATATATATTTTTTGTCCTCATTTGCCTTAGCCCATAAGTGTGGAAAACCCCAGCCACCATTTCTTGCCTGCATGGGCATATGCCCCTGGACCCTTAGGCTCCTCCCAATTGCTGCAAGACAAATGCATCTTAGTGGCAGAAGAACTTACCAACATTTTGAGGGCTAGCTGGATGACTCCATAGAGATGTTTTACCACCTATTAGATCGCAGTATTTCCCAAAGGGAACTCAAACCCGAAGTTCCGTGGAGCAATAAGGCATAAACATAGGACCCGGGAAAAAAAAAACGGAAATCCTAACTCCACTGTACCAACAGTTCCCAGAAGGCTACTTTTTGTTTGCTACATGATCTGGTCATGTCCACCCTGGAGACTTGACAAAGGGACGTCAGCCAACCAGCATGTGTTGGGGCAGCTGAATCGACCCAAAACATACAGATTTGTCTCCTTGCCAAAAGGATAGCGTAAAAGAGGAGAGATCTTGCATGACCAGGGATTTTGTCATCAATGCCAAAAATAATTAATGGGAGGGTAATATTCAACGAGATTTTAAGGATAGAATCCAGGGAGATTTTCACTTCCTCGCAGAAGCTCGCTATAGCTGGACAGTCTATAAACATATGAGTGTCAGATGCCTCTGGCAGGCTGCATTTATTGCATTTTTTTTCTATCTGGTACTTCGATAACTTTAGAGCAGACAAATAAGCCCGATGCAACGTGAAGAGATGATTTCGCCTCAGCCAAGCTGGTTTCACTGTTTTATACAGGAGATTAAACAAGTCAATCCACAGCTGCTCACGTTGAATCTCAATCTCTCCACCCCATAGCTCATCCGAAAGTTTAAAATCCCCATCTATCTCCTCCAGAAGCATCCAATACCAAGTTGAAATCTCATTGCCGCCCCGTGGTTTTGTCACCAGCTGAAGTTCAAAGTTACTGGTTTTACCCAGGGGGCCCCCCTTCCTACATTGTGCTTGGGCCCAGCTATTCAACTGCATATATTAAAACCTAGAAAGGCTCAGCCCAACTTTCTCCAACAAATCATCCCAAGTTAGCATAGAACTCCCTGACAACAAGTCTCCCCAGATCACTATCCCGGCATCCCTTAGGGGTTTCGCCAAACTATCCTTAAGACATGGTGGAGTGCCTGGTGAGTCCTACATAGGTGCCTGATTTCAAAAGTAGCGTATCCCTATTTTTTTCAAATTATTGACCAACTCTTGGCCAAGGATTGTAGGCATTTTAATTTCACCTTCTTAAAGAATTTTTGGTCCCCAAACTTGAAGAGAAAGCCGTCCGCTGGTAAATCGGCACCCTCTAGCATAGCCCGGAACATTACCCCTCGAGATGAGTCTATAGGTGTTTTTGGGAGCATTCTAGAGAATGAGAGTTGGAAGGTCCATGTGTAGTACTGCAGGTCAGGTAAAGCCAGCCCTCCCTTCTCCCTTCTTCGCCTCAACTTCTCCCATGCCACTCTTGTAGCCTTGTAATTCCATATAACTGAGTTTATCTCACGCTGATATTTGTCCAACAATTTAGTGTCAAATGACAAGGGGATGGAGTTAAAAAGAAATGTGTATTTCGGGAGGATGGACATTTTTATTAAGTTTTTCCTCCCCAGGATGGATAAGGGGAGCTGAGCCCAGGACTTTAGTTGTTTTTGGCATTCCTTTGAAACCCGATCTAGATTGAATTCTGCTATTTTCCCCACCTCCTGAATAATTCTAACCCCAAGATATCTCATGGAGGTTGTCACAGCAAGATGTGAAGTGGTGGTGTTCCAGGCCATGATGTCAGTTTTATTGGCATTTACTTCATACCCCGAGATTTTACCAAACTTCTCTGCTTTTTTTATGACCGTGGGAAATGCAAGGTCGGGGTCAGATGTCATAATAAGAATATCGTCTGCGTAAAGCGCTACCCGCCTTTCCCACCCACCAAATCTGAACGACGAAATGTTATTCGCCTCTCTTAGGGCTTGAACAAAAGGCTCGATATAAAGATTAAATAGGAGGGGGGAAAGCGGGCAACCCTGCCTTGTGCCTCTTGTTATGTTAAAGGCCCCTGTCAAAGAGTTATTAACAAGTAGTCTTACCGTTGGTGCTTTGTATAGGAGAGCTGTCGCTCGACGGAACCTCTCCCCTAAATTGAATTTATCCATAACCACCACAAAATAGGACCAATTAATCCTGTCGAAAGCTTTAGGTGCATCCAACGTAAAGGTAGCCAAAGGAAGAGAGAAAGTAGATACTATGTCAATAGCGCCCACTAGGTCATGAGTCAAATCTGCAAGTTGGCGCCACTTTATAAAACCTTTCTGATCTTCGTGTATGATAGAGCCAATGACACCCCCCAATCTGTTTGACAGAATGGCAGAAAAAAATGTATAATCTGTATTAAGGAGTGATATCGGGGAGTAAGACCCACACTCTGTCGATCTTTCCAGGGTTTGGGTATCACTACTATTGTTGCATCACTCCATGACTTTGGGGGGTCCCTACCCTCCATCAGAATGCTGTTAAAGATGGTTACTAAGAATGGAGGAATGACTCCACAGAGGACGCGATAAAGCTCCCCTGGTAAACCATCAGGAACCGCAGCCTTCCCCGCTTTAAGTGATTGATGGCACTACTACCCTCAACCTCGGAAATCTCTGACTCCAATTGCCTACTATGATCCGGTGAGAGTTTGGGCAGGGACACTGTATTGAGCCAGGCCTTTGTCCCTTCGTAGTCTTCCCTAATATCTTCCTTGTATATCTTATGAAAGAAATCCTGAAATGCCTCCCCAATACCTGAATTAGAAACCCTGGAGGCAGCTTCACCCTCTACCTTTATCTCTCTGATGTACTTGCGTGCTTGGTCAGTTTTAGTCTTCCACTCTCTCCAAAAATCAGCAACCCCCAACTGAGCCATTATTGTCCCCAAAACTTGTCTAGATTTCGAGAGACAAAAGCTCTTGAGTTAGGCGATTTGTCAAGCTTGGGGTTTAGTATGACATTAAAATCCCCTACCTAAATTACGGGTTCTTGCAAGACTAGTACATGGCGATAAATGATTTCCAAAAATGTAGGTTCATCTTGGTTCGGGCCATAATATCCAACCAGAGAATGCATCGTATCTCCCATCAGGACCCTCAAAAGGAGCCATCTCCCACTGTGGTCTTCCTTAACTTCCACAATTTGGGCCTTTACTTGTTTTTTAAAAATAAATAAGACGCTTCTGATGTTAGCTGATTGGTCCGTACAGGCGTAGGTGTCTACCCATTTCTGTTTCTTTAGCATTGATGTCGTCTCAGCTTTGAGGAGATGTGTTTCCTGAATGTCAATGACCTGCGCTGGGGAGTCTCTCAAATATTGAAGTATTTTTTCCCTTCTACTCCTCACTCGCAGGCCATTGACATTCCAGGATAAGTATTGAATCAACAACATCTTGCTTCCTTACCCCCCTCGCATAGTTCCATTCTTTTCTGAGCAGAGAACCTAGGGACCTGGTAATAACCCCAATGTGGCTTGGGGAAAAAATTAGCACAACCTGTATTGGCACTGCCATTTGAGGACATTTTTTATTTTCACCCCCACCACCCTGCGTGACACCCCCTCCCCCCACCCCCTGGAAAACCCATCCCTCCTTATACTGGACTGATGTATGGCCAGTTTTACGCCCTCTGACCACCCCCTCTCCTCTTCCCCCAAACCGTGGCTTTGTCAGTGCAGGCAAGTCATGTATGCCTATACTTATAAATCAATTAAAGTGTCTAACTTTTCTTCGCCCCCCCTTTTTCAGGAAAATGGCACATTTTGTTCCCGAGCAGCCCCTGAAAATTCGGGGGGGTTTCGTCAAGGGGGGCCGAGAAAAAAGGGAGGTCCCAAAACGCGTTTTTCCCATTCATTCCATAGGGCGTTTGGCCTCACTTTTAGCTCGAACGGCTGATAGGATTTGCACGAAAGTTGGCAAAATTGTAGGGACTGTTAGCCCGATGTGCCTTTGCTGGGTCTCAATATATGTGCTCCAGTGGATTTTGAGAAATTAACGTTTTAAAAAACAGATATATCTGTGACAGCGTCCCGGGTAGCGATCCGGTTCGCGTACTTTTCGCGTTACGGAACTTTGCGAAGCGAACCTGATTGGCTCTCCGGTGTCTGTCAACATTCTAAACAGTCCGGAACGGCCGCCATCTTGTCTCTCGGTAGGATCGAGAGACAAGAGGAGGAGAAAAACGAAGGGGGAATTTAATGAAAGGGGGCAAGGTAGACCCCTCTTGACCCCCTAGGAATGATGTTGGAGTTATTAAAGGGTCCCGTGGGGCAAATAAAAAAAATGTGATTTTTCGCGGTAGAAGCGCTTTCCGGTTCGCGAACCGGTAGCGAAACAGGAATTCGCCATCTTGTGTTTCGTTTTAATTAAATTACAAGATGGAGGAAAAATAATGTGAGAAATGGGTATAAGGGGGTACGGGAGACGTATCCTCACCCCCTATAATAACTTTGGCGTTTGTGGACGGAATCGGCTGAAATTTTCAGGAAAATGTCACATTTTGTTTCTGAGCGTATCCTGACCCCCTATGTTTTCTGAGGGTGGCTGAGGATGCTCATATATGTTGATACATGTCTTCCAGCGGCTGCGCGTGAGCGGATTTTTATTTTTTTGCTGCGTGACGTCTGTTAACGTTCGATTCGAAGGAAATCAGGAAGTGTTGACCGCCATTTTGTCACTGCGAGTAAATATATTGTTAAAAATAATTGTTATAAATTAATCCGTATTGATAAACATTGTCTGCGCCATCTTGCCTTTTTTCCAATGCCACACTTTTGTCGTGCACGGCAGCCATTTTAGATGCCTTGACCAGACCCACTCTCTGCACGCCGCCGATCCTCAGCATGGCTCCCCACCCTCGCAAGCATCTCCCCCACGCACTGGTCACCCCGCTCTCTCTCTCATGCATGGTCCATAAACCTCCCCCCTTCTGCGCTGCTATTCCCTGAGAATCACACTCTGTGCCCGACCGACACCTCCCTTTCACCCTATTCACTACCGTACCCTCTGACACTCCTCTTCCTCTGTGTCTGATTGTCCAGGCCAGTCCCAGGCTATCACTTAGCCCTGCGGATGTAGTCTATGGCCCCAACTGTAAAGAATCACCCCTCTTCAAAGGAGTTACAGTAGATCAAGGCCCCCACCCCATGAGATCCGTCACACCACACGCGTTCCTACTATCTGATAACGATCCTGTATTGTGATTGGGGAGGGGATTCTCACTGTGAGGGTGTGTGGGATCGAGCCTAAAGCAGAAGATTCCAGGGATGCCTTTTTGTACATTAAAGTCTTCACAATTATGTGTCACATTAAAAATATATAGCACTCCAACAAAGTAGTAGGATTATAACACTTTAATAACTTATAAATATATACAACGCTCCAACAAAGTAAACACGTTAAAAAAAAACATTTTAAACAAAGCAACAATGGGCTGCTGTGAGGTGGCGTCAGTAGCGGTCCTTTGTGCGAATAGGCCGAAGGCAGCACAACGCGCCGAGTTTCGGATGGCACCCAGGTGATGTCCAGTAAGTTGTCGCACTGGTCTTGGCATCCTACAATGCTGTGCCGAAAAACGGCGTGGGGCGCCCCGGGGTGGGGGGGAGGGGGGGATGGGGGGGGAGGCGGAATGAACGGGCCTCCCCCGCCTCCCCAGCTGGAGGCTCCTCTGCTGCAGTGGGGCGCCCCATTACCGCTTCAGTCGCCATTCAGCTGTTTACCGCCCGCTTTTGCTGCACTGTGCCTCATCCGCCATTCAGCTGAGTTGCGCCCGCTCTTGCGGCTACAGCGTCTCGCCCACCATCCAGTTGATTTGCGCCCGCTCTTGCGGCTAGAGCGTCTCGCCCACCATCCAGTTGAATTGCGCCCACTCTTGCGGTGCAGCGATAGGCGGCTGCCACAGGACTCTTAAAATGGCGGCCGGCTCTTCGGATTTGGGCCTGGTCCACTAAAATGGCCCTGGGACACATTTGAACTCGGACATTTGCCTGCTAGGGCTTGGGCCCCATTCTCGAAAGCGTCCCCTCAGCCTTGAAGATTCTACAAAAGTCATCGGGCCCCCGACTCCCGCAGGCTTCCGGTGGGGAGCGGCTGCAATGATTGCTTGCGGAATGGCCACGACGGAGCCACGAGATGGTGGTGCTCTCATGCTGACGCCAGCTTCAGTCTGAAACATCCAGAAACACTGTAGACTACCAATTCGATGACTTCCGGTGGAGCCCCAACGTGACCCGGTAGGGAAGAACTTGCCCTCCCCTCTTTTGACTGATGGTTCTTGTTGCCTGTCCCCTCTGTTGTTATCTAACGGAACCTTTTTTTGGATTGCCGAGTGAGAAAAAAAAAGGTGGGGCTTTCATCATTTGGGAAAAAAAAATGTTTCAATCCAATGAAAAGTGTTATTTTTAGGTCATATGATCAAGCCTTCCATCATTAGGAAACCAAAAGTAAAATGAACCAATGAAAAGTTTTATAAACAAGTCACATGACCTGTTATGCGGATTTGGGCTATAAAAAGCCTACAAAATCCGTTGGCCTGTGAGGCGGCATCAGTAGCGGACCGATGTGCGAATAGGCCGAAGGCAGCACAACGCGCCGAGATCCAGATGGCACCGAGGTGGTGTCCAGCAAGCTGCACTGGTGTGGCCATCCTACAATGCTGCGCCGAAAGTCGGCGTGGGGTGCCCGGGGGGGGAGGGGGGGCGGTGCAAACTGGCCTCTCCCGCCTCCCCAGGTGGAGGCACCTCATGTGCAGTGCGGCGCCTCTTACCGTTTTCACTCGCCGTCTAGTTGAGTTGCGCCCGCACTTGCTGCTACAGTAGGCCGAAGGTAGCACAACGCGCCGAGATCCGGATGGCACCGAGGTGGTGTCCAGCAAGTTTCACTTGTGTGGCCATCCTACAATGCTGCGCCAAAAGACGGCGTGGGGTGCCCGGGGGGCGCAAACGGGCCTCTCCCACCTCCCCAGGTAGAGGCACCTCATCTGCAGTGGGGCGCCTCTTAGCGTTTCACTCGCCGTCCAGCTGAGTTGCGGTCACTCTTGCTGCTACAGTACGCCGAAGGCAGCACAACGCGCCGAGATCCGGATGGCACCGAGGTGGTGTCCAGCAAGTTTCACTGGTGTGGCCATCCTACAATGCTGCGCCGAAAGACGGCGTGGGGTGCCCGGGGGGGGGGGAAGCGGCGCAAACGGGCGTCTCCCTCCTCCCCAGGTGGAGGCACCTCATCTGCAGTCGGGCGCCTCTTAGCGTTTCACTCGCCTTCCAGCTAAGTTCCGCCCGCTCTTGCGGCACAGTGCCTCACCCCCCATCCAGCTGAGTTCCGCCCGCTCTTGCGGTACAGTGCCTCACCCGCCATCCAACTGAATTGCGCCCGCTCTTGCGGCTACAGCATCTCGCCCACCATCCAGCTGAATTGCGTCCACTCTTGCGGTGCAGCGATAGGCGGCTGCAACAGGACTCTCAAAATGGCGGCCGGCTCTTTGGATTTGGGCCTGGTCCACTAAAATGGCCCTGGGACACCTTGGAACTCGGACGCTTGCCTGCTAGGGCATGGGCCCCATTCACGAAAGCGTCCCCTCTTTTGACTGATGGTTCTTGTTGCCTATCTCTTCTGTTGTCATTTAACGGAACCTTTTTGGACTGCCGAAAGGGGTTCTGGTCCGACCGCTGGTTGGTGGAGACATTTTGACTATATCCTGGACCTGCCCGGCCTCGCCCAAAATGGCGCCGGTATAAATGGGACTCGTAACTCCTTGTTGTGTACTGGTTGCCTAACCTTGATATCACGAGATACGTATGCAGTTTTGAAGCACATGGCGGGCGGGGACGAGTACTGATTGAACATTTGGACATCCCTATTGATATTAAGTTCTGATGTGTTATTGATTACTGTACTATTGAAAGTTCGAATTAACGTCACCTATGGTACTTGCCCGCAAATGTATATCTAGATAATTTTATTGTAACTGGCCCTGTCGTACTTTAATTATAAAATGTACGTCCACCGATTCCGCAACTGTTAGACACCTTAGTTCTTGCAACCTAATGGCCCGCCCGTTACGTTCTTCTACAGTGTAAATGTTCCCTCAACATATACGATTCCAGTTTGCTCCGTGGCCGGCCCACGTGGTTATAGGCCCGTATTTGTATACTGCCATTTTCACAATAAAGGTTTTTAAAGCAAAACATGGTAGTAGTACCTAGATTGGTAAAGTTTTGAATAATAGCCACTGTTTTCGAATCAGTAAAAGGCAAGTGAAATAAAGCAGCCCGATTACATGACGGTTAAAAGGTATAATACGCAGGAACGCAGTAAAGATAAATGGGCAAGGGCTGTTGTGTTTTCTACTCCTGCAACATAAAGTGATCGATAAGAATCCGATATTCATGCCTATTAGCGACTAAGACAGCAGGCCGAGCCTCTTTTGTTCAACGGCTCCCTCATGGGACGAAGAAACGCCCTTTTTCTCGAAATAGGAATATTGTACTTGCAGGACAGTTGTAAATTTTCCGGGAAAATACATTAGCCTGGAACATTGTTAGTGGTAAACTGTAAATGCATCTGGGTCCTTTGCTTTACAAGTCAGAGTGAGAAAAAAAAAGGTGGGGCTTTCATCATTTGGGAAAAAAAATGTTCGAAAGCAATGAAAAGTGTTATTTTTAGGTCATATGACCAAGCCTTCCATCATTAGAATAACAAAAGTAAAATGAACCAATGAAAAGTTTTATTAGCAAGTCACATGACCTGTTATGCTTACGTTACGCGCTGCGCGCCGCGCTCTGGATCGCTTCCGGGAAGCTGCGCCTCGCGCACCGGAGCACTTCCGGGTGCGCTGACCCGGCGCGTCATATGACGCATTACGTCATATGACGCATTACGCGACAACGCAGGTCCAGAATGTAGTCAAAATGTCTCCACCAACCAGCGGTCGGAACACAACCCCTTTCAGCAGTCCAAAAAGTTCTGTTAAATGACAACAGAAGGGACAGGCTATAAGAACCATCAGTCAAAGAGGGGAGGGCAAGTTCTTCTCTACCGGGTCACGTTGGGGCTCCACCGGAACTGATCGAATTGGTAGTCTACAGTGTTTCTGGATGTTTCAGACTGAAGCTGGCGTCAGCATGAGAGCACCACCATCTCGTGGCTCCGTCGTGGCCATTCCGCGAGCAGTCATGGCAGCCGCTCCCCACCGGAAGCCTGCGGGAGTCGGGGGTCCCGGTGACTGTTGTAGAATCTTCAAGGCTGAGGGGACTCTTTGGGAATGGGGCCCATGCCTTAGCAGTCAAGCGTCCGAGTTCCACGGTTGCCCAGAGCCATCTTTGCAGGCCAGGCCCAAGTCTGTGGAGCCGACCGCCATTTCGTGAGCTCCGTAGCAGCCGCCTGTCGCTGTACCGCAAGATTGGGTGCAATTCCGTTGGATGGCGGGTGAGAAGTTGTAATAGCAAGAGCAGGCGCAATTCAGCTGGCCGAGCAAGGCACTGTGTCGCAAGAGCGGGCGCAAGTCAGCTGGTCGAGTGAAGCGCTGGGGTGTAGCTGAGAAAACCTCCACCTGGGGAGGTGGGGGAGGCTCCTTCGCGCCGCCTCTCCCTTCTAGTGCACCCCACGCCGTTTCCTGGCGCAGGTATATGTGATGGTCGGACCAGGGCACCGCAGGACGTGTCTTCAGGTCAAGGTGTGGAGCAGGCGCAATTATCTCGGGGGCCTCCGTCAAGCGGTTCAGGGAGGCACCGCATCACATTGTTTTCCAATGCAGTCAGGTCCACAAACAGCCCCCACTTACTTTGAGAATAGTGAAGCGGCAGCAGGTGCAAATAAGCTTCAGACAGTGTTACAAGCGCTGCTCGGAATCCTCAACTATGGCACCCAACATCCACGACTTATGCCATTTGTGCCAGGCAGTGACATCGAAGCATCTCAGGGACCAAGCAACATATCATATCCAGAGTCCTTCCCACAGCCTCTGCTTCCTTCTTACCTAGTTATTGTTCTTTCACTCCCACTCCAGGCTTTTAGTCTGTGGATGGAAAATCATGAACCTACACTCACCTATGAAAATCTTACTATTGATGGTTGATTTTGAGCCCCAAATACAAAGGCTTGTTTGGATCGATGTTGCAGCAGGCTGCCATGTAAATAGTTATTTAATAAACCATTTTACCCTGTTACTTTGCTGGTGTGTTGTATATATTTATAATATTTGCATAGGGTTTGTCGTTATTTTGGGTGGGGTGGGCGGCGGAGCCGAGCTGTCTTGCAGCCATCATGGTGTCGAGCTCAGTTCCTCTCACTAGTTTCGTATTTCTCAAAAGGGGTTGTTCATAATGTTTCTATTTCAGGGAGGTCAAAAAGAGATCCCATTAGTGGCCTACTGATTTTGCTTGATTCCTTTTGTTTTTTTAACGATTTTTCACTATCTGCAAAGACTAAACAGAGTATTGCGACTCTGTGCTTGTTTGTAAATAGAGAATGAACAAAAGAGAACCAATTCTAAAACAGTAAATGCTAGGATAACAATCAATCAAATGGAGAGGGAAGCAGGCACGACGGGTTACAACGGGGGCAAAGGCCTGTGTTACCTACCCTTCACTATCTGCAAAGAGAGAATACTCCTAAAAGAAAAGAGGAGGGGGGGGCAGTGTTCAAAGCACATCAGCCTTGCATAAACACGAAAAGGTTTTTACCTACCACGTACTTGACATTTTAAAGCTTTTGATATTTGCTATTAAAAAACCATTGAAATTCACTGAAAAAAACATAGGTTATAGACCATATATAGTTAGGAATTAGCATTTACATAACCTTGAAAATTCACTGAAAAAACCATGGGTTATAGACCATATATAGTTAGGGATTAGCATTTACAAAACCTTATTTTACTCGCTCAAAACCATTGAAATTCGCATATATAGTTAGTTGCACTAACTATATATCACGCACCCGCAATCTACTGCTGATGATGTCACATATTACATCATTCATGACATGGTCAGTGACATCACTGATGACATCACTGATGACATCTCAAATGACATCACTGATGACATCACTAAAGACATCTCAAATGACATCACTGATGACATCTCATTTGACATTACTGATTGTATCTAAGGTTATATTAGAGTCTGAAGAGGTTCATCGTATTATCACATGAATGATGTCATCAGTGATGTGATAAGTAATGTCAAATGAGATGTCATCAGTGATGTCATTTGAGATGTCTTCAGTGATGTCATCAGTGATGTCATTTGAGATGTCATTTCAGCTTCCTGCCCCCCCCCGCCCCCCGAGAAAAGTCCTTCATGGACTCCAACATTTCATCAGCCTCAAAGGGGGTTCTGAGGTTATGCATCTTATTGTTGAACATATCTCGTAAAAAAGCAGGGAATCTCATTTGTCCCGTGGCCCCCAATGCCTTAAATTTCTCGATCCTCTGGCCTAATTCCCATTGCCTATCTAGTGTAGTCTTAGAGAGGTCCGAACGGATCTCAAACTGGAAGTCCGAGTCCAAGGCTTTCAGTGCTTTAGCTTTCAGGGCCCAATTTAGGATTTTATCTTTGATTGAGTAAGTAAGAAAGTTGACAAGTATCTTTCTTGGCTTTACCCTCTCAAGGTTCAAACGAAAGGGTCCCTATGAATTCTTTGTATATCTTTCTCCAAGGAGGCCGTGGACTCCTCTAGGTTTAGGGTGCCCTTTAATAGAGCCACCACAAAAGTCTTGATGTCTCTCCCTTCTTTCCCTTCTGGGATCTTCAAGAGCCGGAGGTTATTCCTCCTAGAATAATTTTCTAGGGACTCCACTCTCTCGCGAACTGCATCCCCTTCCCTTCGTAGTGTTTGAATTTTTAACTCAGCTGATCCCAAGCTTGCCTTGATTTCGTCTACGGTCCCTTCCAATACCTCCGTTCTATCATACAGCTGATCCACCTTCTTCTCAAGGACATCGCATGCGGCCCTTATCTCGGATTGATTTTCTGCCGAGACCAAGAACCCATTTCTGATCTCCTCCCTCATTGATGTAAGAAGGGACTCTATGGGAAGTCCTACATGGCTATCCCCCCCTGTCGTTGCAGAGCCCGCAGAAGCAGATGCGGCAGGGACCTGTACAGGACGCTCAGAAGTTAGCACTAGGGTTTGTGTGAGAGTCCCCCCCTGTTGCTCAATTCCCTCCTCCAGTTGTGCCTTGTTGGCCGACATAGGAGAAGAACTAACCTGCAGAACAACCACCTGGCCTCCATTGGTGCTTGAACCTGGCAAATCTACGGGTGAATCCAACATTGCGCCTGTATCCAGCTGGCACAGGGGGTACTGCTGTGAATGTTCAGAACCTGCGGCAGCACCTTTAAAAATGAACGTAGAGATGGAGTAATACGTGTAGCACTGTTCTCCCTGTGCCTTTTCATTGCCCCTACTTTTAATGCTCTGTTAGGGACTTTCGCTGCTACTTCCACACTCCTCTCTTTCCCTTGAGTTAATTGTGCTTCTTAATCCACTCTGGATCCCCCTCCGGGTCAACCTCCACCTCTGCACTAGCTGTAGAATTGCAAATAGGCTGCCGGCTGCTTTTACTTTCCCCCGCTTAGTTTTCTTAGTCATATGCTGTGAGAAGTTGGCCTGGTATATAATGCTCACTAATTCTAGTGATCACTTTGTACCATGCCAAGCAACCCTTATGATGATTGGTTGTAAGTCAACCTTATAGACCAGTTATCCTAGTGGTAACGTGGACAAAGCAGTCTTAGGCTAAACTCTGAAAGGCATGCAAAGCCAGCTGTATTACCATACACAACGCCCTTGAATACCAAATGAAAGGACACCACACAGATATATATTGAAAATATATATTGATTTATTAACTAAAAGTAGCCCCTGGACTCTTTATGAGCACAGAAGCACAAGCGTTAAACACAAGACAGTTTAAAATACACAAAAGTTGCACAATATGGCTGAGCCCTAGGGGCCACCTAAACCATATACTAAGAAAGAGGTATAAGAGATACCAATCGGAAAAGAAACAGGCCTAGGGCCTTGGGAATCGCTGGAGCTATTCGAGACTAGCAGTGACTAAGTCGGGAAAGGCCCGCGGGACTCGGGTGCAGTGTTTAAAGTGCACGCACTCACCAATGCAAAGTCTATGGTGCGTAAAAAGTACAAAGTTAGTTAGTTCAGAACCTTCCGAGTGACCTAGAAAGCTGAAACTTGAGACACAGGCCCTAGAGGTGTGTACCAGTGTAGGAACACTGGGGGAGCTGAGTTACCTCACCCACAGGAAGCGGGTGCACAGGGTTGAAGTAGTGTCGGGTTTCGTCACGCTGGTCGATGGTGCTTGGAGCTGAAGATGCTGCAGGCGGCTCGAGGTGAAGAGTTCCGGTGGATCCAAGGGTGGATCTGAAGATGTGAAGACCTGAAAGCAGAGGGGACAATGTTCAAAGTCACTAGCCAGTAACTACCATGGAACCAGATTGGAACCAGGCGATGTTGGGTGCAAACAGGCATTGAGGAGTAGCTTCTCTCTGCAGCCACGTGGACACCGGGGCTCGAGGACGTCCAGGAGTCGGTCACGAGCTGTCCCACGCAGGCTTCTCGCTGTTGGTGGTGTCGGCAACTTGATTGTAGCAAACAGGCTTTGGCTAATGCAAGCCATGCAGGAATAAAAAAAGGCTTGTTACTCGGACCAGCAAGGTCTGAGCAGGGGCTCCTTTTTACAGGAGCTAGGGCAAGTCTGGAGCAACCAGACCCGCAGTGTAGTTTGTAGTTGTAGTCGCCAAGATGGCCGCTGACCACGTGGCTAGTGGCCGGGATGGCGCGTCGAGTGGCACAATGCAAAAGGGTCCCACGCAGATCGTGGAGATGCTGGGGGGCTGATCTTCGGTGCAAGGGCTGCTCGGGGGTGGGGGTTCTCAGTCCCTAAAGCACAACGTCGAGGATGCCTCTGGTGCTGTCAGCTCTTCGTGGGTCTTCCAAGAAGTCCGGTCCCACGTCTCTCGTTGCCTCCACGGGTCCCTTCTTTGCAGGGACTGTGGATCTAGCTGTGAGAAGTCTGGGAGTCTGGGTCTTGTCAGGCTCTGGGCTCGGGCTCCGGCGGGAGGCGGCGGCAAAGCAGATGTCGATTTGCTGGTTGGTACCTGTGTTCACAGGGTGGCCACTCCTAGGCCACAAGGGAGATTCTCTTCAGTCTTCTGTGCAGCAGAATGTCGAAGTCCAGTCTTCTTCTTTGTTTAAAGTTGATTTCAGGATGATCTGCTGTGCAATGGCACTGCTCCCACTCTTATTCCCAATCTGAGGGGTGGATCACCTACTAGGTCCCTCCTCTGGGAGGAACCAGGAAGGGGGGCGGTTACACCCCCTTTCCTCTGTCAAGCTCCTCGCCAGGCCTGGGTCTGGAAAGTCCCAGGACCGGTTTGGACTGGCTTATGCACGGGGACACCTTGTGTGCCCCGGGCATGTCTCAATCTATTCAGCCCTGTCCTACCCTATACACAAAACCCTGCCTGGGGTGGTGCTCGCACCTCCCAAGGCAGGAAACCCTTTGTCCAAGCCTCCCTCACTGGAAGGACTCCCAGCAGCAGGAGGTCAGACTTGTGTCTGTGGTGGCAGCATCCATTTTGTGATGCTGAGGCTCTGGTTAACTTTAACCGGGGTTAAGGCTACACACATGTCGTGTCCCTCTAGAAGGGTGGAATGCTATCCCCGTCAACAGAACTGTCGAGGGGATAGTATTCCAATTCGTATGACACCTTACTCGACATGTTTTGATAAAGACAAACCAAAGTTAGCAAATAACCGCGAGGATTATAATGCACTTAAGAGTATATGGTATGGCAATATCCCGTAACAGCTTAGGGAGTGGTTCCCGACAGCTGCAGACGGGCTCAGCTCATGCTAGAGCACCATCTCACATATTTCCAAGCACTCTGCCTCCAGGATTGATGAGGCCTTCCATAGGAGTGGCTGATAGGAACATATGTGTCCAGTTTAAGGGTAGATATAGGGATACTATATCTAAGTAAGAGGTGATTACACCAACTTACCCCAGCTGAGCGATCAGCCAGTTGTGTCAAATATGGAGGCCAGGCCAGGGGTGGCACAATACATGCTGCAGCCCCTGGTAGGCCTTGGATGCAGCTATGCCCTGGGTACCTAGGGTACTCTGTTACAGGGGCAAATAAGGTGAACCAGTATCCAATTCGTAATGCACCTAAAGTGCATTGGCAGCAATTTAGAGAGAGAACAGCAGGCTGTGGGTCTGATTAGCAGGCCCACAGCCACATGAAGTCATAAACCAGTGAAGCAAAAAGCAAAAATTTGGGGTGACCATAGGATAGCAGACCCTACTCTCCTACACAACCCCCCCCCCCCCAAAACGCAGGGACATTAGACTAACCTTGACCAGTTGTGTCTTCATGTTCTAAGTGGAAGTACCTGGAGAGACCATCTGTGTTGCCATGGTCAGTCCCTGGGCGGTGCTCCCTGTAAAGTCCATCCCCTGTAGGGAAATGGACCACCTAAGTAGTTTGGGGTTTTCACCCTTCATCTGATTAAGCCTTAAGAGGGGCTTATGGTCGGTCTGAATCTTGAAGTGAATGCCAAATAAGTATGGTCTCAACTTCTTCAGGGCCCACACCACAGCAAAGGCCTCCCTCTCAATAGCTGACCAACGTTTCTCCCTGGGGGTCAGCCTTCTGCTAATAAAAGCAATGGGCTGGTCCTGGCCATCTACGTTAAGCTGTGAAAGCACTGCTCCCACTCCCAACTCAGAAGCATCTGTTTGGACAATGAACTCTCTTGAGTAGTCAGGACTCTTCAGGATAGGTGCAGAGCACATGGCCTTCTTCAGGTCATCAAATGCCTTTTGACAGATTTCTGTCCACTGAACCTTTTTGGGCATCTTCTTAGATGTCAGATCATTAAGAGGAGTCACAATGGACCCATAGTTCTTAAAAAACTTCCTGTAGTACCCAGTCAGGCCCAAGAAAGCTCTGACCTGAGTCTGGGTGGTTGGAGGGGACCAGTCCTTTATGGTCTGGATCTTACTCTCCAGTGGTTGAACTTGGCCTCCCCCTACAAGGTGGCCCAGGTATACAACCTTGCTCTGCCCTATCTGGCACTTTGTTGCCTTGATAGTGAGGTCTGCCTTTTGCAGAGCCTCAAGCACTTCCTTCAGGTGGACCAGGTGATCCTCCCAGGTGGAGCTAAAGACAGCAATATCATCCAGATATGCTGCGTAAAAGTCATCCAACCCAGTAAGGACTTGATTCACCAACCTTTGGAAGGTGTCAGGTGCCTTTTTCAAACCAAAGGGCATCACCACACATTGATAATGCCCACTAGGGGTAGAAAATGCTGTCTTGGCTTTAGACTCCTCAGCTAACCTGATTTGCCAGTAGCCAGCTGTCAAGTCAAATGTGCTCAAATATTTGGCAGAAGCCAACTTGTCAATGAGCTCATCTGCCCGTGGAATAGGGTGTGCATCTGTCCTGGTGACAACAGCATCGAGTCCTCTGTAATCCACACAGAACCTCATCTCTCTCTTGCCATCTTTGGTGTGAGGTTTGGGGACCAGAACCACTGGGCTAGCCCAGGGGCTCTCTGAAGGCTCAATGACACCTAATTCCAGCATCTTTTGCACCTCAGTCTTTATACAGTTCCTGACATGATCAGGTTGCCTGTAAATCTTGCTCTTTACAGGAAGACTGTCACCAGTGTCCACCACATGGGTACACCAGTTAGTCTGACTGGGTGTCAATGAGAACATATGCCTGTATGCCTGTAGAACTTGTCTACAGTCATTTTGCTGGTGTTCAGTGAGGCTGCCATCTAAGGCCACACCATCAACTGAGCCATCCTCAGGGTTCAGAGTGAGCAGGTCTGGGAGAGGGTCACTCTCTTCCTCCTGTCCCTCATCTGTAGCCATGAGCAAGCCCATGTCTGCCCTGCTGACATATGCCTTTAGTTTGTTGACATGGAGCACCCTGTGGGGGCTCCTGGGAGTTCCTAGGTCCACCAAGTAGGTAACCTCTACCTTCTTCTCCAGAATTGTATGGGGTCCAGACCATTTGTCTTGGAGTGCTGCTGGGGCCACTGGCTCTAACACCCATACCTTCTGTCCAGGCTGAAACTCAACCAGGACAGCCTTTTGGTCATGCCAAGCTTTCTGTAATTCTTGGCTAGCCTCAAGGTTTTTGGATGCCTTTTCCATGTACTCTGCCATCCTGGAGCGGAGACCAAGTACATTGTCCACTATGTCTTGCTTAGGCTTTTTGAGAGGTAACTCCCATCCTTCCTTCACCAGACACAGGGGTCCTCTTACAGGGTGCCCAAACAACGATTCAAAGGGGCTGAAGCCAACCCCCTTTTGAGGGACCTCTCTGTAAGCAAACAAAAGGCAGGGTAGAAGGATGTCCCATCTTCGCCTGAGCTTTTCAGGTAATCCTTTGATCATACCCTTTAGGGTCTTGTTAAACCTTTCAACAAGCCCATTACATTGTGGATGATAAGGAGTGGTGAACTTGTAGTTGACACCACATTCCTTCCACATAGCTGTCAAATATCCTGACATGAAGTTGGCACCTCTGTCAGATATTACCTCCTTAGGAAACCCCACTCTGGAGAAAACTCCAAGTAAGGCCTTGGCCACAACAGGAGCTGTTGTGGTCCTAAGTGGAATTGCCTCTGGGTACCTGGTGGCATGGTCCACCACCACCAGTATGAATCTGTGCCCAGATGCTGTAGGGGGATCCATTGGACCTACAATATCAATCCCCACTCTTTCAAAGGGAACCCCCACCACAGGTAATGGTATCAGGGGGGCCTTGTGCTTTACCACTGGCTTGGCAGGTTTCACAGGAGCGACAAAACTCCTTGGTGTCTTCAGACATGTAAGGCCAGTGAAAGTGAGGGACAAGCCTGTCCCAGGTCTTATTCTGGCCTAAGTGTCCTGCTAAAGGAATATCATGGGCCAAGGTGAGAAGGAAACCCCTAAATTGCAGAGGTATAACCAACCTCCTGGTTGCACCAGGCTTGGGGTCTCTACCCTCTGTGTAAATGAGTCCTTCATGCCAATAAACTTTATGGGCATCTTGAGCATTCCCAGCAGCCTCAGCAGCAGCCTGCTGTCTGAGGGGTTCAAGAGAAGGACAGGTTAACTGAGCCTGCCCCAAGTCTGCCCTAGAAGGTCCCCCTGTCCCCAGAAACTCAACCTGATCAGGTTCAAGTTCTTCAGAGACAGTTCCTTCAGGGGTCTCAAGACCAGCTTCCTGTGAAGCTTGATCCTCACTTGCAGGCAGTTGGGAAGGCACAGCCTTAACCCTCCTGTTCTTCTTCTTGGAAGGTGCTTGGTCCATTGTTCCAGGATCCAAGACCTGAGGTTCAGAGAGGCACTTTTTGGCCTGTGACCTGGTCACAGCAAGGACATGTGATGATATCCCTAACATTTCTGCATGAGTCCTGTACTCAACTTCTGACCATAGAGAGTTCTCCAGGTCATTGCCCAACAAACATTCAACTGGGAGATCAGCACTAACCACAACTCTTTTTAGGCCAGTTACCCCTCCCCAGGAAAAGTTAACAAGTGCCACACTATGTGTAGTAGTGACATTGCTGGCATTGGTCACCAGGTAATTATCACCTGGCATGTACTGTCCAGGGTCCACAAAGTTAGGTGTCACCATAGTGACACTGGCACATGTGTCCCTGTAAGCTTGAGCCATTTTGTTATTAATCAAAGGCGTCTGTCTGTATTTGCCCAGGTTACTGGGACTGATGTCAGGGGTCAAATCTATGTCCCCTTCACAAATCAGAACAGCCTGTGTAAGGGTTCTGACTAGGTCAGAATCTCCTTCAGTTCCCAAGGTGATACCCACTACCCCCTTGGTTTGTGGACCAGCACTGCTAGCTGTACTAGTGGGTGCAGTTGCCTTAGGGGCTGCAGTGCTGGGGGCTCCACCCTTTTTACACTCACCTGTCCAATGAGAGGTGTTTTTACAAGTTTTACACCAGGGTTTCTTCTGACCTTCTTTCTTCTTTTTCTTGGAAGTTTGGGACCCACCCTCTGTTCAGTTTGGGGCCCTGTTGAAGACTTCTGGTCTTTAGCTTTCTGCTCCCCACCCTTCTGGTCTGTTTTCTTCTGGTCACCACCCTGGTTCTGGTTCTGGATCTTTTGCTTAACTCTGGTTCTAACCCATTTATCTGCCCTCTTTCCCAATTCTTGGGGAGAGGTCAAATCTGAGTCACCAAATGTTGATGCAACTGCTGGTTCTGACAATTATTTAAAATGTGTTCTCTCATCAGCAAATTGTACAATCATTCATAGTCTGTAACCTTGCTTCCCAGCAACCATCCCTCCAGAGCCTTAGTGGCACACTCAACAAATTCAAACCAGTCCCGAGTCTGTGTCTTCTGGGTCTCTCTGAACATCAACCTGTACTGTTCAGTGGTTAAGCCTAACCCATCAACCAGAGCACTCTTCAGGACCAGGTAGTTTCTAGAATCCCCATCACAAACTGTGAGGAGTCTGTCTCGGCCTCTACCTTCAAAGGAGAGCCACAAGATTGCTGCCCACTGCTCCTGAGGGATCTGCTGTACTCTGCAGGCTCTCTCCATTGCAGTTATCCATTTGTGGATATCATCCCCAGCTTTGTAGGGGGGCACAATCTTACTCGGGTTTCTGTTATCAAAAGACCTGTCTTTATCCTTGTGGATATTGCTGCCACCAGTGGGTTCTATTACCCCACTCTCTCTAGGCTGTCTTGCTGTAGCAAGTTTCTCTTGGGCCAGGCCAACCTCTAACTCTTGTCTCTGGATCCTCAATTCAGCCTCTCTCATTTTGGCCTCATGTTCCCTTCTCTGAGGGCTAGTCATCTCCCTTCTGGAGTGACCATGAGAGCCTCTAGAAGCATAGGAGTGGTCAGAGTCACCTGAGTGAGTCCTTCTCCTCCTAGGCTTCTGGTTAAGTCCACCTGGGGGTCTGAATGGGTTGTTCCCAGATTCAGTCCCAAATAGGCTTAAGTTAGCCTGGTTCAGTCTACTGACCAGTACCTGACTATTTCTGTCATCATCTGACTCACTGCTCCCCCTTTCTGTCTCTTCTTCCTCTTCCTCCTCCTCATCTACCTGAGGAGCTCCAGTGATGGGGGCTTCCTCATCTACCAGGATTATAGGGACAGGGGCTTCTGCAGTGTCATCCTCAGAAGGAGAGCCTCCTTCAGCATTCCCTGTGGGGTCTGCCTTAGAGGTCTTTAGAGCCTCAGACTGATCCAAGATCTCTCTAAGGTGGTCTGTGGTAGGGGAAGGCCCTGTCCTCAGACCCCTTAAGACACAAAGCTGTCTTAATTCCTTAAAGGAAAGAATAGCAAATTTGTATGGTGCCCTTGGAGGGTCACTCTCAACAGGGATGTTCCCAGTGGAACCCTCTGCTCCAGACATTGCTCTAGTGTGGGTGGATGTGTTGCAATCTACCTACACTGGTGTTTACCTACTAAACCTATCTAGTAGTTGTAGTCAGGGTGTGCTACTCCCTTTCCTCTACAACAACTAAGTTCAGTAGAACTTAAGTATACTAGTCTTGTTTTATATGTACCTAGCAGTTACCTGTATGATCTTTCAAATGATAATCCCAAAGATTGTAATGGTAAAACAACAGCAAGCTCAGATCCCAATCCGCTGCTCACCAATGTGAAAAGTTGGCCTGGTATATAATGCTCACTAATTCTAGTGATCACTTTGTACCATGCCAAGCAACCCTTATGATGATTGGTTGTAATTCAACCTTGTAGACCAGTTATCCTAGTGGTAACGTGGACAAAGCAATCTTAGGCTAAACTCTGAAAGGCATGTGAAGCCAGCTGTATTACCATACACAACCCCCTTGAATGCCAAATGAAAGGACACCACACAGATATATATTGAAAATATATATTGATTTATTAACTAAAAGTATCCCCTGGACTCTTTATGAGCACAGAAGCACAAGCGTTAAACACAAGACAGTTTAAAATACACAAAAGCTGCACAATATGGATGAGCCCTAGGGGCCACCTAAACCATATACTAAGAAAGTGGTATAAGAGATACCAATCAGAAAGGAAACAGGCCTAGGGCCTTGGGAATCGCTGGAGCTATTCGAGACTAGCAGTGACTAAGTTGGGAAAGGCCCACGGGACTCGGGTGCAGTGTTTAAATTGCACGCACTCACCAATGCAAAGTCTATAATGCGTAAAAAGTACAAAGTTAGTTAGTTCGGAACCTTCCGAGTGACCTAGAAAGCTGAAACTTGAGACACAGGCCCTAGAGGTGTGTACCAGTGTAGAAACACCGGCGGAGCTGAGTTACCTCACCCACAGGAAGCGGGTGCACAGGGTTGAAGTAGTGTGGGGTTTCGTCACGCTGGTCGATGGTGCTTGGAGCTGAAGATGCTGCAGGCGGCTCGAGGTGAAGAGTTCTGGTGGATCCAAGGGTGGATCTGAAAATGTGAAGACCTGAAAGCAGAGGGGACAATGTTCAAAGTCACTAGCCAGTGACTACCGTGGAACCAGATTGGAACCAGGCGATGTCGGGTGCAAACAGGCGTTGAGGTGTAGCTTCTCTCTGCAGCCACATGGACACCGGGGGTTGAGGACGTCCAGGAGTCGGTCACAAGCTGTCCCACGCAGGCTTCTCGCTGTTGGCGGTGTCTGCAACTTGATTGTAGCAAACAGGCCTTGGCTAATGCAAGCCACACAGGAATCATAAAAGGCTTGTTACTCCGACCAGCAAGGTCTGAGCAGGGGCTCCTTTTTACAGGAGCTAGGGCAAGTCTGGAGTAACCAGACCCACGGTGTAGTTTGTAGCTGTAGTCGCCAAGATGGCCACTGACCACGTGGCTAGTGGCCGGGATGGCGCGTAGAGTGGCACAATGCAAAAGGGTCGTGTATCAAGAGGGAGGGAGAGGGCCAGATAGCTAGCCGGTATCCCCGTATTATATATAATTTAATCAAAAAGAGGCTAGCTGAGGTGGGGGGGAAGGAGGTTGTTTAAAAAATATTCTAGTTTAAAGGTATTCGTGACTCAGTTTTGTTTTGTCAGACGGTTGTGGCACCTGGTAGGTGTGCTCATGAAGCCCTCACCCACCAACCTAGTTAGTGGCATGCTTCATCATCGGGCCCACCCAGTGACACCTAATGTGTCCCGGGTGTGCTACGACGCCTGGTGACAGCGGAGTAGGTATATCACTGTGTGTGTGGTGAAGAATGTTTTGAATGTGAGTATAAAACGGCTTGGCGGGGGTCCCAGTACCCGAAGGTAGGACAGACTTTAATACCTGGGCCTCCGTCAGCGGTTAAAAATAAGGCAGGTTGACGTTAGAGGCGAGTTACGACCTCCCACGTCCTTGGTACGTCAGCATGTTTCAGCCAGTGCCTTATGAATATGCTGGCTTTCTTCAGGACGATTAAAAAGTGTGTGTAATTAAAACTAGTGGACGTGTGATACAGACTATGTGTCTACACGCCCTAAAGTGTAGCTATGTGTGAGAGGGGGGGATTCCCTTCTCAAGACCACCTGTACAGATAACAAGTAGGACAAAGACAAAACATACAGGGAAAGAAAGAGACACTTGGAGGATATGCATGAGAACTCATGACAGCCGACTTAATAGCGAGGGAGTGCGGGCTATAAGCGGCTAAGGTGTAATGGTATTGGTGGTACCATTATTGTGAGAATCACACTAGAACATCGTAGGTGGGGTGGTTAAAACAGCGGTATTCACAGTAGTAGTGAAAATGGTGAGAATGTGAGAAAGCGTAAGTGGGTTTCTCACGCTAGTTTTAAGGATTAATTCTTCAAGGTTATTGAAGAGGCAAAGTAGTAGATCCTATATGGGAGAAAAAGGGTATGTCCACTGAGATTTAGGAGACCTGTAGGGAGAAAAATGACAACGCTTACCTATGGTAGGGATGGTTGTTCGATCATACTCACAGGATTACTGACCAGTGCTTGCTGTGGACCTGCAGTGCCTTCTTCGCAGAACCGGTGAGTAATGGCCGGTGCTACTGGGTTTTATACTGTGGTTGGTTGATTGAAGGCGTGTACCTGTATAGTGATAGAGATAGTAGATAGACTTGGACTGCCGAGTCATGATGCTACTCAGGTGAGTCAAGAGAGCTATGCGCATGCTCAGAGTATGCTCGCCGGGCTCGGCAGTAGCAACGCATGCGCAGGTAGTGGTGGAGTTATGCATGTGCGTAATGACAGCCATACGTGAGTCTGTCAGGCTAGGTTACTGAATAGGTACACTAAACGGTCACTTATTGTGTAGTAAGTGCACACTAGGAGTTCCATCAAATAGGGGCAATGTTTCAAGGTTATGGGACCGTGGATATTTCATGGGGGGCCATTTCCCATCACTCAAAACTAATGGATTATTGCTCAAGGGTTTGAAATGACAGGCTGATGAGGTTGCCTCGTGGTTATACAGTAGACAGGGCATTGCATGGGATGGCATCATTCAAGCCGTCATTGGCAGTGGAAAGGGGATATATCCATCGCTGTTCCTTGTTGAGAAGTTTTTTGTCGTTGTTGATGGGGCTTTCAGGGATTTGTTCAATGACTGTCCAGCTGAAGTCATTGGGAGTGTGGCAGTGAGTAATGAAATGGTTGGTCAGTCTGCTGATGTTTTTCTTGCACCGTATCGTGCTTCGGTGTTCAGTTATTCTGGTTCTGACTTTTCGTGTTGTCATTCCCACATACTGCAGGCCACACGTGCACGTGAGCATGTATATCACGTTGCGTGAGTTACAATTGGTGTGGTTCCGTTGGGTCCAGGTTTTGTGTGGTTCCAGATTGAGAGTTTTGGTATGGGTAGTGAGATGACACACACTGCAGTCGTTGCACGGTTAGTGTCCTGTGACTTTCGGCAGGCCCCAAGCATTCAGGATCATATTGTCTTGAGGTCTGGGTGGTGGTCTTGGTCGGGTGCATACCAGTTGGTCTTTCAGATTATTGTTCCTTTTATATGCAAACCTGGGAGCATCCCAGTTTCTCTGCCCGGAATTGATTATTCTCCAGTGTTTTTTGATGATCTTAGTTACCTCGTTGGATGCTGTGTTATAAGTGGTGACGCAAGTTATAGGTTGTTCCTCGTCCTCCTTTTGGATGGTTTCAAGGAGTGCGTCACGGTTTTGATTTCTGGCTCTCTTGTTTGTCTTCCGAATGATGGCCTTGGGGTAACCACGGTTTTCCAATTTGGTTGCTAAATCTGCCGATTGTGATTTGTAATCACTGATGTTGGTGCAGTTTCTCCGAATGTGGAGAAACTGTCCGAATGGCAAGTTTTCTCTGAGTGGTCGGGGATGAAAACTTGTGTAGAGGAGCAATGAGTTCCTTGCAGTCGGTTTGTAGTAGGTAGTGGTAATGAGAGTCCCATCTTTGGCAGTGATCGCCAGGTCTAGGAAGGGTAGTTGTTGGTTGTTAGCTGTGCAAGTGAACTTCAAGTATTGGTCTCTGGTGTTGAGCCAGATCATGAAATTGTTTGATGAAGTTTTCATCCCCGACCACTCAGAGAAAACTTGCCATTCGGACAGTTTCTCCGCATTCGGAGAAACTGCACCAACATCAGTGATTACAAATCACAATCGGCAGATTTAGCAACCAAATTGGAAAACCGTGGTTACCCCAAGGCCATCATTCGGAAGACAAACAAGAGAGCCAGAAATCAAAACCGTGACGCACTCCTTGAAACCATCCAAAAGGAGGACGAGGAACAACCTATAACTTGCGTCACCACTTATAACACAGCATCCAACGAGGTAACTAAGATCATCAAAAAACACTGGAGAACAATCAATTCCGGGCAGAGAAACTGGGATGCTCCCAGGTTTGCATATAAAAGGAACAATAATCTGAAAGACCAACTGGTATGCACCCGACCAAGACCACCACCCAGACCTCAAGACAATATGATCCTGAATGCTTGGGGCCTGCCGAAAGTCACAGGACACTAACCGTGCAACGACTGCAGTGTGTGTCATCTCACTACCCATACCAAAACTCTCAATCTGGAACCACACAAAACCTGGACCCAACGGAACCACACCAATTGTAACTCACGCAACGTGATATACATGCTCACGTGCACGTGTGGCCTGCGGTATGTGGGAATGACAACACAAAAAGTCAGAACCAGAATAACTGAACACCGAAGCACGATACGGTGCAAGAAAAACATCAGCAGACTGACCAACCATTTCATTACTCACTGCCACACTCCCAATGACTTCAGCTGGACAGTCATTGAACAAATCCCTGAAAGCCCCATCAACAACGACAAAAAACTTCTCAACAAGGAACAGCGATGGATATATCGCCTTTCCACTGCCAATGACGGCTTGAATGATGCCATCCCATGGAATGCCCTGTCTACTGTATAACCACGAGGCAACCTCATCAGCCTGTCATTTCAAACCCTTGAGCAATAATCCATTAGTTTTGAGTGATGGGAAATGGCCCCCCATGAAATATCCACGGTCCCATAACCTTGAAACATTGCCCCTATTTGATGGAACTCCTAGTGTGCACTTACTACACAATAAGTGACCGTTTAGTGTACCTATTCAGTAACCTAGCCTGACAGACTCACGTATGCCTGTCATTACGCGCATGCATAACTCCACCACTACCTGTGCATGCGTTGCTACTGCCGAGCCCGGCAAGCATACTCTGAGCATGCGCATAGCTCTCTTGACTCACCTGAGTAGCATCATGACTCGGCAGTCCAAGTCTATCTACTATCTCTATCACTATACAGGTACACGCCTTCAATCAACCAACCACAGTATAAAACCCAGTAGCACCGGCCATTACTCACCGGTTCTGCGAAGAAGGCACTGCAGGTCCACAGCAAGCACTGGTCAGTAATCCTGTGAGTATGATCGAACAACCATCTCTACCATAGGTAAGCGTTGTCATTTTTCTCCCTACAGGTCTCCTAAATCTCAGTGGACATACCCTTTTTCTCCCATATAGGATCTACTACTTTGCCTCCTCAATAACCTTGAAGAATTAATCCTTAAAACTAGCGTGAGAAACCCACTTACGCTTTCTCACCTTCTCACCATTTTCACTACTACTGTGAATACCGCTGTTTTAACCACCCCACCTACGATGTTCTAGTGCGATTCTCACAATAATGGTACCACCAATACCATTACACCTTAGCCGCTTATAGCCCGCACTCCCTCGCTATTAAGTCGGCTGTCATGAGTTCTCATGCATATCCTCCAAGTGACTCTTTCTTTCCCTGTATGTTTTGTCTTTGTCCTACTTGTTATCTGTACAGGTGGTCTTGAGAAGGGAATCCCCCCCTCTCACACATAGCTACACTTTAGGGCGTGTAGACACATAGTCTGTATCACACGTCCACTAGTTTTAATTACACACGCTTTTTAATCGTCCTGAAGAAAGCCAGCATATCCATAAGGCACTGGCTGAAACATGTTGACGTACCAAGGACGTGGGAGGCCGTAACTCGCCTCTAACGTCCACCTGCCTTATTTTTAACCGCTGACGGAGGCCCAGGTATTAAAGTCTGTCCTACCTTCGGGTACTGGGACCCCCGCCAAGCCGTTTTAAACTCACATTCAAAACATTCTTCACCGCACACACAGTGATATACCTGCTCCGCTGTCACCAGGCGTCGTAGCACACCCGGGACACATTAGGTGTCACTGGGTGGGCCCGATGATGAAGCATGCCACTAACTAGGTTGGTGGGTGAGGGCTTCATGAGCACACCTACCAGGTGCCACAACCGTCTGACAAAACAAAACTGAGTCACGAATACATTTAAAATAGAATATTGTTTAAACAACCCCCTTCCCCCCTACCTCAGCTAGCCTCTTTTTGATTAAATTATATATAATACGGAGATACGGGCTAGCTATCTGGTCCTCTCTCTCCCTCTTGATACACGACTATACAGGCAGCGCACAGCTGCGAGAGAATACCCCAGCCATGGAGGAAAACCATGGCTTAACCTTCACTGAGAGTGACGCGGCAGACTTTTTCTCTGACCCGTCGTTCCAAGTGGATTTTAACATTTCCAGCACTATCGCACAGACCACTGATTGGGAGACCCTCACAGAGAAAAAGCGAAACAGAATACGTACCATCCTTCATGGGACCATCCTGGCCCAATATCTCAGAACTAATACGGCCCCCAGGGGCCTCCTTGTGAGCAACGCACCCAGGATCTTCCTCGATGACCCCACGTTCAGGAAGGACTGGGCCCAGATTGCTTGGCGCTGTACCAGGGACTGGATGCTGCTCATACTCAAAACAGATAAACGCCTTTCGGATGCCATAACGGTCGAAATTCAAGCCACTGAGAGCCATTTCAAAGCCACTATCACCTCATACAAAAAGAAGCGAGATGACCAAAACAGAGAGATTAATGAATACAAGGACTACCTGACCCAGACCAAAATCAAAAAATTTGAAAAAGACTTAAAGAAGTTCAGTTATGCAAAGGTGTACCCGTACTCAGAAGAACACTATACACCACCAACCAAAGACAGTAACATGTCTAACTCTTCAGGAGATGACAGCTCCATTTCAAGTGACTCCAGCAATGGATCACAGAAGCGAGGAGGAGGCGGAAGAGGACGAAGAGGACAGCGTTGGCCTAATACTTGGCAAAGAGGACAACAAAACCAATTTTACGGATTCCCACCCAACTTCGGCCATATGCAGCACCCGTACTACGGCTTCCCCACCATGTTCCCTCCAGGACCAATGCCTCTGTTTGCGGGTAACCAGGGCCCCAACATGCCTTTTTTAGGACGGGGCAGGAGAGCGCGGGGCCGCAGAAGACCAACCCAACACAACACACAGGTTCACTGGGCCGAAGAAGAGAACCCAGTCAGCGCGAACACGTGCCAAAAGGCAAAAGAAGCAACACCGGGACCGAGCAAATAACGAATACCGCCGCTCAGCCTTCACTGGTCTTCAACCTATCCAGTACACCATTATCTCAACAAGAACAATCAGTCCTGGAAAAAGGACTGTTATTTGTGCCCACCACAAGATTGGACAAATTCAAACTCCATACCGAACTGGCACAATTTTTCAGAAAATTAAAACTGAAGTCGTTCTTTGAGAGATCCACCCCCGAGAATGACCAACCTCAGGACAACCCAAATATCACGGGCTTAAGGACCAAGTCAACCTTTGTCCCACCCCCCTCCACTGTCCCTGCCGAAATCACCGCGTTTGAACAGGCAGTATACCACGACATCGAGAGTCTCCAACCGACCAACCACTGCAACAACTTGTCTTGGAATGATAGACAAACGGTCCAACGCCTACAACATAACCCCACCGTGATCATCAAACCAGCAGACAAGGGGGGAGGCATCGTACTTCTTGACAAAATGGATTACGATACCGAATGCCGAAGACTTCTCAGTGACAACAGGAACTACCGCAGGCTGGATCATGACCCTACAGACCAATTACGCGTCACCATCCACGCACTCGTTAAGAGGGCAGCAGATGCGGAGCACATTTCCAAGCAAGAAGCTGAATACCTTTGCCCTGAACATACCAGGACACCGTACTTTTACACTGTACCAAAAGTACACAAAGGCACCATCCCACCACCTGGCAGACCCATTGTATCCGGCATAAACTCCCTACTAGAGCCACTGTCTCGGTATTGCGATTTCTTTCTGAATCCCTTGGTGCAAAAAACGGCCACATATATAAAGGACACCAAACACCTATTACAGGTCATAAACAACATGGATTTTGACCCAAACACCCAGTTACTGGTAGGGTTAGACGTGGAAAGCCTGTATAACAATCTCCCACAAGATGCCACCCTGAAGGTTCTCCATGACATCCTGGAAGAATCGCCCTGGCCCTACCACACCCCGAGAAGTTTCATTCTAGCGTGTGCCACGCTGGCCCTCAAAGAAAACTATTTTGAGTACGAGGGCACCTTCTACCTCCAAACAAACGGAACTTCGATGGGCAGTGTTTTCGCCCCTAGTGTGGCGGGACTATACGTACACCACTTTGAAAGCACCCACATCTCCACAGAAACCAACCCGTTCAGCCATCATATCCTGAAGTGGCACAGGTATATTGATGACATTCTGGTTATTTGGCAAGGCTCTCTCAGTGACTTGAACAATTTCATGACCTGGCTCAACACCAGAGACCAATACTTGAAGTTCACTTGCACAGCTAACAACCAACAACTACCCTTCCTAGACCTGGCGATCACTGCCAAAGATGGGACCCTCATTACCACTACCTACTACAAACCGACTGCAAGGAACTCATTGCTCCTCTACACAAGTTTTCATCCCCGACCACTCAGAGAAAACTTGCCATTCGGACAGTTTCTCCGCATTCAGAGAAACTGCACCAACATCAGTGATTACAAATCACAATCGGCAGATTTAGCAACCAAATTGGAAAACCGTGGTTACCCCAAGGCCATCATTCGGAAGACAAAAAAGAGAGCCAGAAATCAAAACCGTGACGCACTCCTTGAAACCATCCAAAAGGAGGACGAGGAACAACCTATAACTTGCGTCACCACTTATAACACAGCATCCAACGAGGTAACTAAGATCATCAAAAAACACTGGAGAATAATCAATTCCGGGCAGAGAAACTGGGATGCTCCCAGGTTTGCATATAAAAGGAACAAAAATCTGGAAGACCAACTGGTAAGCACCCGACCAAGACCACCACCCAGACCTCAAGACAATACGATCCTGAATGCTTGGGGCCTGCCGAAAGTCACAGGACACTAACCGTGCAACGACTGCAGTGTGTGTCATCTCACTACCCATACCAAAACTCTCAATCTGGAACCACACAAAACCGGGACCCAACGGAACCACACCAATTGCAACTCACGCAACATGATATACATGCTCACGTGCACGTGTGGCCTGCTGTATGTGGGAATGACAACACGAAAAATCAGAACCAGAATAACTGAACACCGAAGCACGATACGGTGCAAGAAAAACATCAGCAGACTGACCAACCATTTCATTACTCACTGCCATACTCCCAATGACTTCAACTGTACAGTCATTGAACAAATCCCTGAAAGCCCCATCAACAACGACAAAAAACTTCTCAACAAGGAACAGCGATGGATATATCGCCTTTCCACTGCCAATGACGGCTTGAATGATTGTAGGAAGGTGGCTACCTGACTATGGTTACCCCAGATTTTTTTGCCTTGTGTTTAGCTGGTTTTCGACTTAGTTGGCCTGGTTCCCTGCTAATCAGGGCCCCAGGCTATCTGCTCTCTCTGTAAAATGGATTCCATGTACCCTAGGTGCATAACTAGATTGGCTTGGGTCACCTTATCAGCCCCTGTACAGAGCACTATAGGTACCCAGGGCATAGGTGCATCCAAGGCCTACCAGGGGCTGCAGCATATCTTTTGCCACCCCTGGCTGGCTATCTAAAATTGACACAACTGGCTGATCACTCAGCTGGGGCAAGGTGGTGTAATCACCCCTTGCTTAGATATAGTATGCCTATATCTAAACCTATCTGGACACATATAAACCTGTGAGCCACTCCTATGGCAGGCCTTAACAACCCTGAAGGCAGAGTGCGTGGTTTAATGTGAGATGGTGCTCTAGCATGAGCTGAGCCTGTCTGCAGCTGTTGGGACCAATTCCCTTAGCTGTTCCGGGATAATGCCAAACCATATACTATTAAGTGCATTATAATCCTCGCGGTTATATGTCAACTTTGGTTTGGCTTTATCAAAACATGTAGTGTAAGGTGTCATACGATTTGGAATACTACCCCCTCACCAGTCCTGGCGACGGGGGTAGCATTCCACCCCTCTAGAGGGGACGACATGTTACTTTTGCTAAAACGCGGTTGATTTTTAAAAGAGCCTCAGATCCACAAAATGGATGCTTCTGCCACAGACACATGTCTGACCTCCTGCTGCTGACCGAAACTCAGCAGAGGAGGCCTGGACAAAGGCTTTCCTGTCACAGGGAGGTGTCACACCACCCCAGACAGGAGATAGTGGATTGTAGCAGGGAGGTTTGAATGAAACCAGACATTGCCTGGGGAGCACAAGGCTTCCCCTTGCATAATCCGGTCAAACCGGTTCTGGGGCAGCCCAGCCCCAGCTCCAGTGAGACCTGGACAAAGGAAAGGGGGTGTTACCACCCCCCTTCCTGGTCCCACCCATAGGGGAGGGACCTAGCAGGAGATCCACCCCTCAGATTGGAATAAGAGTGGGAGCAGTGCCAATGCAACTCAGATCATCCTGAAATCACCTTTAAACTAAGAAGACGACTGGACTTCGACATTCTGATGATAGAAGACTGAAGAGCATCTCCCTTGTGGCCTAGGAGGGGCCACCCTGTGAACACAGGCACCATCCAGCACCTCGACGTCTGCTTTGCCGCCGCCTCCCGCCGGAGCCCGAGTGCAGAGCCTGACAAGACCCAGCTTCCCAGACTTCTCCTAGCCCGATCCACAGTCCCTGCAAAGAAGGAACCCGTGGAGGCACCGAGAGACGTGGGAGCAGACATCTTGGAAGACCCCTGAGACGCTGACTGCGCAGCACCCGAGGCACCCTCGACTCTGTGCTTCGGGGTTTTAGAAGCTCTACAATCGAGCAGCATTTGCACCAAAGATCAGCCCTCCAGCATCTCCACGATCTGCGTGGGGCCCTTTTGCTTTGTGCCACTTGACTCGCCATCCCGGCCGCTTGTCACGTGGTCAGCGGCCATCTTGGCGACGAAACCTACAATTCACACTGTGGGTCTGGTTGCTTCAGACCTGCCCTCGCTCCTGTAGAAAGGAGTACCCGCTCTGACCTTGCTGGTCCGAGTAATAAGCCTTTTTCACTTTCCCTGTGGCTTGCATTAGACAAGGCTCGTTTGCTTCAATCGAGTTGCCGACACCGCCATCAGCTAGAACTTTTGAGGTACAGCTCGTGTTCGACTCCTGGACTTCCTTGGCCTCTTCATGTCCACGTGGCTGCAGAGAGAAGCAACATCTCATCACCTGTTTGCACCCGACTTTGCCTGGTTCCAATCTGGTTCCACGGTGGTCACTGGTCAGTGACTTTGAACATTGTCCCCTCTGCTTTCAGGTCTTCACCACTTCAGATCCACCCTTGGATCCACCAGACACTTCTCCTTCACATCGCCTGCAGCATCTTCAGCTTCAAGCGCCAAGAACCTGCGTGTCAAAACCCGACGCCACTTCGACCCTGTGCACCCGCTTCCTGTGGGTGAGGTAACATTGCAACGCCGGTGTCCCTACACTGGTACACACCTCTAGGGTCTGTGTCTTAAGTTTTGTTCCTCTAGGTTCAGCGGAAGTGTCCTTAAACTAACTTTGTCTAACTTTTACGCACCATTGACTTTACATTGGTGCAAGCCGCACTTTACGTGCTGCACCCGAATCCCGCGGGCTTTTCCCGACTTCAGCATTGCTAGTCCAGACTGCTCCCAGCGATTCCCTAGGCCCTAGGCCTAACCACTGTTCGATTGGTATCTCTTATACCACTTTTTTAATATATGGTTTGAGTGGCCACCCGCCCTCATCCATAATTGTGCAACTTTGTATGTTATACTGTGCTTTTGATTTAACGCTTGTGCCCCTTTGCTCATAAAGAGTACTGGGGATTAATTTAGAAATAAACACATATATTTTTATAATATATACTTGTGTGGTGTCCTTTCATTTGATTACAGGATTGTATGTGGTAAAACAGCTCGCTTAACACGACCTCTTAAGTTAAGCCTTTAAGGCTGCTTAGTCCATGCTACCACTAGGATAGCTTGTCTAACAAGGTTGACTTACAACCAGACACCTTTAGGGTTTGTTTGGACTGATACCAAGTGGTTCCAGAATTGGAAACACTACATATCAGGCCAACTTCTCACATTGGTGCGCAGCGGTGCGGATTTGAGCTTGCTGTTGTTTTACCATTGCAATCTTTTATCAAATTGAAAGATCACATCAAGTACCTTAGGTACATATAAATCAAAAGCTTAGCATATTAAGTTCTACTGAACTTAGTAGTTGTAGATTAAAGGGATTAGCACACCCTGACTACAACTCACTAGCAAGGTACAGTAGGAACACACTTAGTGTAGGTAAGTGCACCACTTACACCTCACTAGCAGCCATGTCTGACACAGGAAGAGCTTCAGGCTCTGCCCCTGTGATAGTTGACCCTACCAAGGCAACTTCCAGATATGACAACCTTAGCCACAAAGACTTGGGTGCCTTGTGCACTGCAAGAGGGCTAAAGAAGGGCAGAGGCCCTACCATTCCTTCCCTGATAGCCATCCTGAAGAAGGATGACTTAGATAAGGTGAGTCAGGCTCTCTTAGTGTCAGAAGATGGAGTGAACCCCCCTGAGACTGAGACCACCCCAGAGGTGGAGGAGGAAGAAGAGGAGGAAGATGGCTCAGAAGTAGATGAGCCTACTCAGAGTCAGAGGAATACCGAGGTCCCAGTGGGGAGGCTTAGCCAAGCCAACTTGGACCTACATGGGAATGGAGAGGGCCAGCACCTCCCCAGATCCCATAATCTAATTCTCCCGGGCAACAGAAGGGTGAGATCCCCTTCACAGGTTTCTCATGTTTCTAGTGTCTCAAGAGAATCTCAAAGGGGAATGACTTCCCCCCCAGAGAAAAGAGCATAGGGCCAGAATGAGGGCTGTCCAACTCCAGATAGAGAGGGAAGAGGTAGCCTTGGCCCAAGCTAAACTTGCTTTAGCAAGGGAACAGAAAATGTGTGGCTTAGATGCCACTGGTGGCAGCAATATTCCTAAAGAGAAACCCAGGTCCTATGATAGTAGAAACCTGACAAAGATTGTGCCCCCCTACAAGGAAGGGGATGACATCCACGAATGGATGACTGCTCTGGAGAGAGCCTGCATGGTACAGCAGGTTCCTGAGGAACAGTGGGCGGCAATCTTATGGTACTCCTTTTCAGAGAAAGGGAGAGATAGGCTCCTCACTGTAAGACATGAGGATGCCAGCAATTACAAAGTCCTGAAGAGTGTTCTAATAGATGGGTTTGGCTTAACCACTGAACAGTACAGGTTAAAGTTCAGAGACACCCAGAAGACACAGACTCAGGACTGGACTGATTTTGTTGATTGTGCAACTAAGGCTCTGGAGGGTTGGCTAAATGGCAGCAAAGTACATGACTTCACAGGATTGTATAATTTGATTATGAGGGAGCAGATCCTAAGTAATTGTCAGAACCAGCTCTTACACCAGCACCTGGTGGACTCAGATTTGACCTCTCCCCAAGAATTGGGAAAGAGGGCAGATAAATGGGTCAGAACCAGGATTAGGCCTAAGAATCAGGACAGTAACCAGAAGAAGGAGTCTACCAAGCCTCAAGATAAGGGTGGGGATAAAAGTAAAGAAAAGACTTCCCCAGGGCCCCAAAACTCCAAGAATGGGGGTGGGTCCCAAGACACTTCATCAACTGAGAAAAAGCCTTATTGTCATGCCTGTAAACAGGTTGGGCATTACAAAACAGACAGCTGTTGTCCCAAGAATGGCAATAAAGAAAACATACCTCCAAAGCCAGCTCCAACACCTCCTGTTACTGTCAGCAGTAATCCCCCAGGAAGTGGGAGCACGCCCAGGAATCTGGGTGGGTTTACATTTGGAGCCCAGGTGGACCCTGGCCTATCCAGGTCCCCATCACCCAATGATCTTGTTTATGAGACTGGCATGAGGTTTTCCAACTTCTCTGATTGCCCAAATACCTTGAGCAAATATAGACAAGAACCCATCATAAATGGTTTGAAAGTTGAAGCCTTTAGAGACACAGGGGCTAGCATCACCGTGGTGGCTGACTGTATAGTCCCCTCTAAGCAACTTTTACCTGGTGCCACATACCAGGTAACAAACATTGATGGAATCCAAACAAATCATCCCATGGCAGTAGTAAGTCTCAGCTGGGGAGGTGTCATTGGCCCAAAGAGAGTGGCAGTGTCACCAAACTTGCCTGTAGACTGTCTACTGGGTAATGATTTAGAAATCTTAGCCTGGGCTGAGGTTGAACAGGAAATCCATTCTAGAATTGTAAACTCCAACGGAAAGGTTAGTGGGGCTGTACTGGCTATAGCCCCAACCCAAGATGTCCTTCCTGAAAAGGTTGGTAGGGCTGAGCAACTCTCTGCCCCATCTTTAACAGAAGCTCTTCCTAAACAGAATAGCAAAGCTGTTATGATAACAGCAGAACCCCAAACTGAGTCTCCTCCTGAAAAGGTTGGTGGGGCTGTGATGGCCACAGCCCAAACTCAAACAGATACGGTTGTTGTGAAGCCTGAAATGATGGATCACTCCACCCAAACTGAGAGCATGGAAGAGGAAGAGAAATCTTCCCCTCACCAGACATTAGGACAGGATCAGCCTCCTCAGGGAACTGATCTCACCCCTGATGAAGGAACTGCCCCAGGGGTTGTTGGGCCTGGCCTGACAGAGCCTCTGATGGCAGTGGACCCTTCTCAGGTGGGACCCAGTCTGGAGCAGGTAACCTGCCCCTCTCTACCTTGCCTTAGTCAGCCCAGGGCTGCAGAGGACAAGAAGGACAGTGAGACCCAGAGGGCCCCCTGTCAAATAAAGCACCCCCATCAACAGATAAGGGGCACCAAAACTAGTAGCCCTAGTGAGGTGAAAACTTTAAAAACTCCTGAGGGAGCCCCCTTAAAAGTAGTTAGGGATCTCCCACAGATGGATTCTGTTGGGCACAGCCAAACCTGGGACCCAAAGGGCCCAAACCTGAACTGTCCCTCCAGCAAGCCAAACAGAGGGACCCAGCCTCCAGCTTTAGGTAGCCAGAGGTTGACCCTGAGAGCACAGTGCAACTCAGTTGAAGAGAAAAGGGCACACATGGTGGAAGATAATTGGAGGAAGCTGAGTCCTATATTAGTGGAGCCTCACTTCAAAACTCCATATCCAAACCAGCCTTCTAACTTGCAAAGACACACCCAAGGTAGTGATTCCATATGGTGGAGACCCTCTGATACCCCAAGGGTGAGGGACTGCTTAGTGGACCATGAGACAGGGGGTACCCATGCTAGTGCAGGTACATCCTTATATGGCCACTCAGGCAATATAGGCTTACCTGGCCAAGGATAGCCTTATCTCCTTTCGTTTGGGGGGGGGGGGGTTGTGTAGGAAGGTGGCTACCTGACTATGGTTACCCCAGATTTTTTTGCCTTGTGTTTAGCTGGTTTTCGAATTAGTTGGCCTGGTTCCCTGCTAATCAGGGCCCCAGGCTATCTGCTCTCTCTGTAAAATGGATTCCATGTACCCTAGGTGCATCTCCAATTAGATACTGGGTCACCTTATCAGCCCCTGTACAGAGCACTATAGGTGCCCAGGGCATAGGCGCATCCAAGGCCTACCAAGGGCTGCAGCATATCTTTTGCCACCCTTGGCTGGCTATCTAAAATTGACACAACTGGCTGATCACTCAGCTGGGGCAAAGTGGTGTAATCACCCCTTGCTTAGATATAGTATGCCTATATCTAAACCTATCTGGACACATATAAACATGTGAGCCACTCCTATGGCAGGCCTTAACAATCCTGAAGGCAGAGTGCGTGGTTTAATGTGAAATGGTGCTCTAGCATGAGCTGAGCCTGTCTGCAGCTGTCGGGACCAATTCCCTTAGCTGTTCCGGGATAATGCCAAACCATATACTATTAAGTGCATTATAATCCTCGCGGTTATATGTCAACTTTGGTTTGGCTTTATCAAAACATGTCGTGTAAGGTGTCATACGATTTGGAATACTACCCCCTCGCCAGTCCTGGCGACGGGGGTTGCATTACACCCCTCTAGAGGGGACGACATGTGACTTTTGCTAAAACGCGGTTGATTTTTAAAAGAGCCTCAGATCCACAAAATGGATGCTTCTGCCACAGACACATGTCTGACCTCCTGCTGCCGACCGAAACTCAGCAGAGGAGGCCTGGACAAAGGGTTTCCTGTCGCAGGGAGGTGTCACACCACCCCAGACAGGAGATAGTGGATTGTAGCAGGGAGGTTTGAATGAAACCAGACAGTGCCTGGGGAGCACAAGGCTTCCCCTTGCATAATCCGGTCAAACCGGTTCTGGGGCAGCCCAGCCCCAGCTCCAGTGAGACCTGGACAAAGGAAAGGGGGTGTAACCACCCCCCTTCCTGGTCCCACCCATAGGGGAGGGACCTAGCAGGAGATCCACCCCTCAGATTGGAATAAGAGTGGGAGCAGTGCCAATGCAACTCAGATCATCCTGAAATCAACTTTAAACTAAGAAGACGACTGGACTTTGACATTCTGATGATAGAAGACTGAAGAGCATCTCCCTTGTGGCCTCGGAGGGGCCACCCTGTGAACACAGGCACCATCCAGCACCTCAACGTCTGCTTTGCCGCCGCCTCCCGCCGGAGCCCGAGTGCAAAGCCTGACAAGACCCAGACTCCCAGACTTCTCCTAGCCCGATCCACAGTCCCTGCAAAGAAGGGACCCGTGGAGGCACCAAGAGACATGGGAGAAGACATCTTGGAAGACCCCCGAGACGCTGACTGCGCAGCACCCGAGGCACCCTCGACTCTGTGCTTTGAGGTTTCAGAAGCCTCACAATCGAACAGCAATTGCACCAAAGATCAGCCCTCCAGCGTCTCCACGATCTGCGTGGGGCCCTTTTGCTTTGTGCCCTTTGACTCGCCACCCCGGCCGCTTGTCACGTGGTCAGCGGCCATCTTGGCGACAAAACCTACAATTTACACTATGGGTCTGGTTGCTCCGGACTTGCCCTCGCTCCTGTAGAAAGGAGTACCCGCTCTGACCTTGCTGTTCCGAGTAATAAGCCTTTTTCATTTTCCCTGTGGCTTGCATTAGCCAAGGCTTGTTTGCTTCAATCGAGTTGCCAACACCGCCATCAGCTAGAGCTTTTAAGGGACAGCTCGTGATTGACTCCTGGACGTCTTTGACCTCTTCATTTCTACGTGGCTGCAGAGAGAAGCAACACCTCATCACCTGTTTGCACCCGACTTTGCCTGGTTCCAATCTGGTTCCACGGTGGTCACTGGTCAGTGACTTTGAACATTGTCCCCTCTGCTTTCAGGTCTTCACCACTTCAGATCCACCCTTGGATCCACCGGACACTTCTCCTTCACATCGCCTGCAGCACCTTCAGCTTCAAGCGCCAAGAACCTGCGTGTCAAAACCCGACGCCACTTCGACCCTGTGCACCCACTTCCTGTGGGTGAGGTAACATTGCAACGCCGGTGTCCCTACACTGGTACACACCTCTAGGGTCTGTGTCTTAAGTTTTGTTCTTCTAGGTTCAGCGGAAGTGCCCTTAAACTAACTTTGTGTAACTTTTACGCACCATTGACTTTACATTGGTGCAAGCCGCACTTTACGTGCTGCACCCGAATCCCGCGGGCTTTTCCCGACTTCAGCATTGCTAGTCCAGACTGCTCCCAGCGATTCCCTAGGCCCTAGGCCTAACCACTGTTCGATTGGTATCTCTTATACCACTTTTTTTAGTATATGGTTTGAGTGGCCACCGGCCCTCATCCAAAATTGTGCAACTTTGTATGTTATACTGTGCTTTTGATTTAACGCTTGTGCCCCTTTCCTCATAAAGAGTACTGGGGATTAATTTAGAAATAAAGACATATATTTTTATAATATATACTTGTGTTGTGTCCTTTCATTTGATTACAGGATTGTATGTGGTAAAACAGCTCGTTTAACACGACCTCTTAAGTTAAGCCTTTAAGGCTGCTTAGTCCATGCTACCCCTAGGATAGCTTGTCTAACAAGGTTGACTTACAACCAGACACCTTTGGGGTTTGTTTGGACTGATACAAGGTGGTTCCAGAATTGGAAACACTACATATCAGGCCAACTTCTCACAATGATGCCATCCCATGCAATGCCCTGTCTACTGTATAACCACGAGGCAACCTCATCAGCCTGTCATTTCAAACCCTTGAGCAATAATCCATTAGTTTTGAGTGATGGGAAATGGCCCCCCATGAAATATCCACGGTCCCATAACCTTGAAACATTGCCCCTATTTGATGGAACTCCTAGTGTGCACTTACTACACAATAAGTGACCGTTTAGTGTACCTATTCAGTAACCTAGCCTGACAGACTCACGTATGGCTGTCATTACGCGCATGCATAACTCCACCACTACCTGCGCATGCGTTGCTACTGCCGAGCCCGGCGAGCATACTCTGAGCATGCGCATAGCTCTCTTGACTCACCTGAGTAGCATCATGACTCGGCAGTCCAAGTCTATCTACTATCTCTATCACTATACAGGTACACGCCTTCAATCAACCAACCACAGTATAAAACCCAGTAGCACCGGCCATTACTCACCGGTTCTGCGAAGAAGGCACTACAGGTCCACAGCAAGCACTGGTCAGTAATCCTGTGAGTATGATCGAACAACCATCCCTACCATAGGTAAGCGTTGTAATTTTTCTCCCTACAGGTCTCCTAAATCTCAGTGGACATACCCTTTTTCTCCCATATAGGATCTACTACTTTGCCTCTTCAATAACCTTGAAGAATTAATCCTTAAAACTAGCGTAAGAAACCCACTTACGCTTTCTCACCTTCTCACCATTTTCACTACTACTGTGAATACCGCTGTTTTAACCACCCCACCTACGATGTTCTAGTGCGATTCTCACAATAATGGTACCACCAATACCATTACACCTTAGCCGCTTATAGCCCGCACTCCCTCGGTATTAAGTCGGCTGTCATGAGTTCTCATGCATATCCTCCAAGTGACTCTTTCTTTCCCTGTATGTTTTGTCTTTGTCCTACTTGTTATCTGTACAGGTGGTCTTGAGATGGGAATCCCCCCCTCTCACACATAGATACACTTTAGGGCGTGTAGACACATAGTCTGTATCACACGTCCACTAGTTTTAATTACACACACTTTTTAATCGTCCTGAAGAAAGCCAGCATATCCATAAGGCACTGGCTGAAACATGTTGACGTACCAAGGACGTGGGAGGTCGTAACTCGCCTCTAACGTCCACCTGCCTTATTTTTAACCGCTGACGGAGGCCCAGGTATTAAAGTCTGTCCTACCTTCGGGTACTGGGACCCCCGCCAAGCCGTTTTAAACTCACATTCAAAACATTCTTCACCGCACACACAGTGATATACCTGCTCCGCTGTCACCAGGCGTCGTAGCACACCCGGGACACGTTAGGTGTCACTGGGTGGGCCCGATGATGAAGCATGCCACTAACTAGGTTGGTGGGTGAGGGCTTCATGAGCACACCTACCAGGTGCCACAACCGTCTGACAAAACAAAACTGAGTCACGAATACCTTTAAACTAGAATATTGTTTAAACAACACCCTTCCCCCCCACCTCAGCTAGCCTCTTTTTGATTAAATCATTACAATGTAAAAGGGCCCCACGCAGATCGTGGAGATGCTGGGGGGCTGATCTTCGGTGCAAGGGCTGCTCGGTGGGGGGGGTTCTCAGTCCCCAAAGCACAATGTCGAGGATGCCTCTGGTGCTGCGCTGTCAGCTCTTCAGGGGTTTTCCAAGAAGTCCGGTCCCATGTCTCTCGGTGCCTCCACGGGTATCTTCTTTGCAGGGACTGTGGATCGGGCTGTGAGAAGTCTGGGAGTCTGGGTCTTGTCAGGCTCTGGGCTCGGGCTCCGGCGGGAGACAGCGGCAAAGCAGACGTTGATTCGCTTGTTGGTACCTGTGTTCACAAGGTGGCCACTCCTAGGCCACTAGGGAGATTCTCTTCAGTCTTCTGTGCAGCAGAATGTCGAAGTCCAGTCTTCTTCTTTGTTTAAAGTTGATTTCAGGATGATCTGCTGTGCAATGGCACTGCTCCCACTCTTATTCCCAATCTGAGGGGTGGATCACCTACTAGGTCCCTCCTCTGGGAGGAACCAGGAAAGGGGGCGGTTACACCCCCTTTCCTCTGTCCAGCTCCTCGCAAGGCCTGGGTCGGGAAAGTCCCAGGACCGGTTTGGACTCGCTTATGCACGGGGACACCTTGTGTGCCCCGGGCATGTCTCAATCTATTCAGCCCTGTCCTACCCAATACACAAAACCCTGTCTGGGGTGGTGCTCGCACCTCCCAAGGCAGGAAACCCTTTGTCCAAGCCTCCCTCGCTGGAAGGACTCCCAGCAGCAGGAGGTCAGACTTGTGTCTGTGGTGGCAGCATCCATTTTGTGATGCTGAGGCTCTGGTTAACTTTAACCGGGGTTAAGGCTACACACATGTTGTGTCCCTCTAGAGGGGTGGAATGCTATCCCCGTCGACAGAACTGTCGAGGGGATAGTATTCCAATTCGTATGACACCTTACTCGACATGTTTTGATAAAGCCAAACCAAAGTTAGCAAATAACCGCAAGGATTATAATGCACTTAAGAGTATATGGTATGGCAATATCCCGGAACAGTTTAGGGAGTGGTTCCCGACAGCTGCAGACAGGCTCAGCTCATGCTAGAGCACCATCTCACATATTTCCAAGCACTCTGCCTCCAGGATTGATGAGGCATTCCATAGGAGTGGCTGATAGGAACATATGTGTCCAGTTTAAGGGTAGATATAGGGATACTATATCTAAGTAAGAGGTGATTACACCAACTTACCCCAGCTGAGCGATCAGCCAGTTGTGTCAAATATGGAGGCCAGGCCAGGGGTGGCACAATTCATGCTGCAGCCCCTGGTAGGCCTTGGATGCACCTATGCCCTGGGTACCTAGGGTACTCTGGTACAGGGGCCAATAAGTTGAAGCAGTATCCAATTCGTAATGCACCTAAAGTGCATTGGCAGCAATTTAGAGAGAGAACAGCAGGCTGTGGGTCTGATTAGCAGGCCCACAGCCAAATTAAGTCATAAACAAGTGAAGCAAAAAGCATAAATTTGGGGTGACCATAGGATAGCAGACTCTACTCTCCTACATATGCTTCCTCCCTTGCTTCCTGCTCTCAACCTGGGAATCGCACTCATAGGCACCCCCCTGCTGATCAGAAATCGCTGCTCTCTCGTTTTCAGCACCCCCACTCTCACCGCATTTGTTGACTGACTTTCTCTCTGGTCCACTTGTTCCCAAAACACCGCCTTCAACCGCCGACGGAGCCGACAAGACCTCAGTGGGCACCGAAGAAAATAGTGAGCAGGGAGCTCCAACTGCCCTGCCACCGCTTGTGCTGCTTGTGCTGCCACTGCAAACAACGCCCCGGATGAGGCCGCGGGCCGCCACTCTGCGGCCGCGCCTCAACTCCACGGCTGCTAGCTTCCAACGTGGCAGGTGGGAGAGAAGACAATGCTGTCCAACGTCGCCGACGCACATTCGTGCGAGGGTAGGAAAGACGCTGTTTTACACTTTCGTTTTTTTTATGTTTATACTTGACTTCGACACTGTCCGACACCGAGCCTTCATTGGCTTCTCTACATAGGGGTGAAGGGGAAGGAGCTCCTACGAGGACAATCGCTGCCCCCCAACTCTCGGGCGCCATGTTTTCCCCAACTCCCTATGCTCCATGTCATTTAATTAATATTAAATAAAAATTAAATAAACATCCAGAAATGAACCATATGATATGCTAAAATAGCTATATGTTACTATTTAATTTATAGAGTAAGCAATTATGCACATGTACAAACTGCTAAATGCTTAAAGTAATAAAATTAGAATTCACATTCAATTGGAATAAAAAGGCCTCAAAAACGAAATTGTGTGTTTTGAAATAAATAAACAATTATAAAGCATTTTCCTTGGATACATTGTATTAAATATTAACAGGCAAACACATCATCTGAATAAATTGGATTTTGCTGAACTGCACACACATTTTAAAACAAGAAATGTCTCAGTGTTAAATAGACTGCCACCGTGCTCACGTTTCAAGACTGAGAAAAGCTTTTACTGCCGCAAATCAAACAGCTGTGTCGTTTTTGTAGGCCACGAATAGACAGGAATGTTCACTCAGCCAGGACTTCATCAGTTAAACACGGGTGAAACTCTGCATTTCAGATTGCTGTTTAAAAAAAGGTTACAAAAATCAGGTTCATTATTTTGTATGACAGGAAAACATTTCAAGTGAGGATTTCCTTTCTTAAAGTTTTTTTATAAGCATATTCGTGGTTCAGTTGCTAAATAATAATTGTCCTTTAAAAAAAAAAATTGGAGCAAAAATTTGTCATGTTTCAAGTTAGGCTTCTGTGCTTAGGCTTATGAATGAATGCATCTAAAGATGATAGGCAAGGGATGCAGCTTGCTTTTCCTATGTGGAATTATCAAAATGATTGGTTTTATTAAATTTTTTTTTATTAATTATGAAAAATTATTTTTTTTAAAGTGTTTTTAAATTCGTTTTTTAATATTTATAAAGCTTAATACTCATACTGTGTCCTCCTAGCATTCAAATTAAATTTAAGTTGTGTTGTACCGCATAATGAGGACATTTGCATGTGGAACATCACTCTGCGCAGGCGTAAAAAAACCTCATTTTTATAAAGGTATAAATGATTATTTTCAATTTCTAACTCCTGGGCTATGTAATGAACATTCTGATAATAAATATTATGCAAACAAATTATAGGATATTCATTTTTAAGTGCCCCAAATATCAAAGTCGAAATTGGGTAAAAAGCACTATTTAAACAGCATTTTTTTCATTTAGAGTAGCTTTTAAAGTGCCCTAGGCTTCAGTAAATGCATACATTTATGTATAAAACAAATAGCTGACCTTTATTTTGCTGCAAGAGCATATTGCACACTGCTTATAATTGTAAACTGTATAAAAAACCAGCAGAAGTTATTCTTTTAACTACAAACAGGGGGATAAGTGCTTTCCAGCTTTCTGTCTCTAGATTGACTTTGAATAGGAAAAGCTGCATTCGCACACAGAATAGGACAGCTGGGAAGAGTTAAATGTCAGTTCTATATTTAGAAGCCTGGTAGGGCCCCCACAGTAAAGTTCTGCTTTGACATTCTGACATCTGACATTTTTTGAAAGACAAGATGGTAGCACATGGAGGAGTTGTGCTTATTCTTTTGGGCGAAGCAAGTTTTATGCACTTATGTGATAGAAAATGATATAATGGTATATGTGAACTTTTATTAACAGATACGCTTTGCCATATTTATACAGCGCTAATGCTTAAAAGCTGAGGCAATGAAATCTGTACATTTGCTAAAAGGATTTTTAGCCCTCTCAAAAGTGCTATGTACCTCCTATAACTTTGTTTATGCCTAGTTGCTACATATAGGGGTTGATAGTGTTGACAGAAGTAAAACCTGTTTCAGGTTTTCCTACTGTCAAACTGGAGGAAGGAGGCTATCTCCCCTACAAATTAAGGCTAGGTAATATGTATGTTGCTCTCTCCTTTTCTCAATTCTTTTTTAGCCTGTCTAAACTGTCTGTGAAATAGCAATGAGACATTTAATTGGCTATTCAGTAATACTGTTTTAAACATTGTTAGCATTAATAAAATGAATAAATATATAGATTTTATTACTGCCCATCCTGTTTGATGAAATTATGATAAGATCAGTAGTTTAGACTGTTGTTCACTTATTTTGATCTTTAAGGGGAATTAAATGTGGGTAGTTTTGTTCTACAACTCTTAGGTGATAACACCATTATTGTAGTTTTGCAAGGGCATTGCTAGTTTTTATTAGCTAGTCTGTGTAAATAAACTGACAGTCATTATTAGAGCTGATGTTGCATAGTCTGGATCACGCAAAGTAGAACGTAGGGAAGATGCCCATGTGATCCTTTGCAAAAATGTTTTTAAGAAAATGTTGTTTTATAGATAAGAGCCCCTGTGAAATTAGCAGTTTTAGGTTTTCCTGCTGCTCCTATGACATGAGAGCATGGTCCTAAGCGTCCAATCTAGGTGCTTTTTATTAGGAAGAATTATTTTAGAAGTGTCTGCAGTCCTGTTCAAGTAATGTAAAATTTATGAGCAAAAGTGTAGACATTTCCTTTTTTCTTAAGAGTTTTCAGCAGATAGACTTCCCATGTAGCTATCTACCCTTAAATGGCAGAGGATAATGCTCTCACATTGAAGTTAGTGAGGATAATGAAGAGTACCCAATTCAAGAGACTAGAAGTACTGCCTTTGCCTTTTAGAGTGACAGTGCATTCTAGACAAGAGTTGTCCCATGGCTTCTGGCCACTCCTTTGAAGATTGCAGGCCATCTGCCTGCAGTCCCATTGTTAAATACAATGAAGTGTTTCTGTACTATATTGAAGGAAACTAACAGCTGTGTCAGGTTTTTATATCACCAGGTTCTGCAGGATCTTCCAGAATAAAAGGAAGAGTCATAATAACCTACTAAACCATGATTAAGATGATTCCTAATTCCCATCAGTTACAGCTACAGATGAAGGGCAGACGTCTTGGACCTACAGTCCCAGCACCCAGAAAGTAGCAAGGCTGGACAGCGATCGCCAGTGCGCCATGGCATCTCCAAAGCATCGTGCTTGCTCCATCAGATGGCGTTGGACGTCAGACAAGAAGGAGGTGCTGGTTCCCTGTTTGCCACAGAACCAGAGTTTCAGTGCAAAAGAGCAAAAGAGGAGGATCCCTGTTGTTGATGGCAGGGTTGGTTTGAGGCTTCAGTTTTCTACCTGTCATGTGCTGATAACCTCTGACAGCGCGCAGTCCCTTAAGACCCTTGGCCTGGGTTTTGGCCACCCCCCTTTTCTTTACTCCAATGGAAGGGCAGTGCACCGGGGGATCCAAGATTGGCAAAAGGCACTACACTGTGGTACCCATGTTGAAAGGAAAAATAAAATGAAAGAGCAGCCCGAGCGTCCTCTGACACTGAAATACGAGTTGGAGCCTGAGAATGTAGCTGAACATGAAACTTTATTGCTTTTTCTGTTAAAGCAGGACCCGGGTCTGCACGAGATGATCTGTGCCCACGACCAACGAAGAGCACAATCGCTGTAGTGCCTGCCGCAGAGGAGAGACACTGGTGCACTGCATTGAGACATTGAGACTTTCGAGGGAGCTGTGATTGTTTGCCAGGAGGGCACTGTGAGAAGTTGGCCTGATATATAGTGCTCACTATTCTAGTGATCACTGTGTATCATACCAAACGACCCTTATTGATGATTGGTTGTAAGTCAACCTTATAGACCAGCTATCCTAGTAGCATGGACAAGAGCAGTCTAAGGCTAAACTCCAGAGGGCGTGTTAAGTTAGCTGTTTTACCATCACATATACCCCTTGAACACCAAGTGAAAGGACACCACACAAGTTGTTATGAAAATAAAAGTATATTTATTAATAACAAGTCTACCCTGAACTCTTTATGAGTCAGGGAGCTAAGCACAATACAAAACTCTTACGAAAAAACTTCAAGTTGCACAATTTACACAAATGCCCGAGGGGCACGAAAAACCATATACTCTAAAAGTGGAATGCGAAATACTAGCAGGTAAGTAACTTGATCCAGAGGCTTCAGGACCGCTAGGACTACTCTACTGAACTCTAAGGTTAGGAGCAGGAGGCCTAGGGAGATCGGGTGCAGAGTGTGCACTCTCACTCGGGATGCGGGACAAAGTCTATGGAGGCTAGTATTTCTAAAGTTACTGTTTCCGGACGAATCCGACTAGATAGACTTAAAACGAAAAAGGATCTGGACACTTGGATAGTGAACCTGCGTTGGAGCACCGAAATGCTCGGGTTACCTAGCCCAAGGGCTGCGGCTGCATAGGGTTCAAAAGACGTCGGGAATCCTCATTGTAGTCTATGGAGCCTGAAAGAAGAAGTTGCTGGCAGGCGACCAGTTAAGATGTTCGGTGTGATCCAAGGCTGGATCAGTGATGGAGACGACCTGAAAGCAGAGGGGACTCAGTTCCTAATCACTAGCCAGCGATTGTGTGGGCCCCAGGATGGCACCGGATGAGGTCACCGCGATCAGGTGAGTGGGCGACGCTGGACTCTGCAGTCACACGGGCCAGGAGGCGTTGTCGGCGACCAGGTGGAGGTGCGAGCTGCCCCGCGATGGTGTCGGCTGTCGGCGATGCTGGAACCAGGATTGGAGCAACAAGCCTTGGCAAAGGCAAGCCCACGCGGTGGAGTCAAGATGGCGTCTGGAGTGGACCAGGAGGGTCCGGGGTGCTCCTCTTTTGGAAGGGAGCAAGGGCCAGTCTGGAGCAACCAGACCAGCGACGAAATCGTCGTGGTACGTCGTCAGGAGGGCCACTAGCCAACGGGCAAGTGACTTGACAACGCGGTAAGCAGCAAAGAGCAGAAGGGCCCCACGCAGATCTCGTGGATGCTGGGGGGCTGGACTTCGGTGCTGGAGCTGCTCTGGGTTGGGGCTTCTCAAACCCCAGTGCACTCACTCGAGGATCCCTCGGCGGTCGTGCTGGTTAAGCGTCGTGCAGGTTTTGAAGATGGATGGTCCCTCAGGTCTCGTCACACCCACGAATCTCAGCTGGGCTGATGATGCAGGTAGAGGTCAGAGATGCCAGGGAATCCAGGTGTCGTCGAGCTGGTCAGTCTTGATCCGGAGGATGGACGTGCAGCAAACCGCGATGCTTAGGTGGTGCCTGCGGGTGCAGGGTGGCTACTCCTTAGCCACAAGGGAGAGTCTTCAGAGAAAGTCAAGAGTTCCTTTCGTGGAAAGTAGTTCAAGATTCAAGATTATCTCTTTTGGGAAGGGGGCCGGCTCCTACCTTTATCCTAAGAAAAGGGGCTGGCACGCGACTAGGTCCTGCCCATGGGTGGGACCAGGAGGGGGGTGGTTACACCCCTCTCCTTTGTCCGGTCTCTCCCCAGCTCAGGGGCTGGGGTGCCCCTGGAACTGGTTTCAGCCGGCATATGCACAGTGAGCACCGGGGTGCCACTTGCAGTCACCTTCCTCTCAGCCCTGCCTACCTGGGATACACAAAACCCTGTCTGGGATGGTGCTAGCACCGCCCCTGACAGGAAACCCTTTGTCCGAGCTCTTCTCGCTGGAAGGACTCCCAGCAGCATGAGGTCAGACTTGTGTCTGTGGTGGCAGCATCCATTTTGTGATGCTGAGGCTCGAGTTAACTTTAACTGGGGTTCACAGTTACATCCATGTTGTGTCCCTCTAGAAGGGTGGAATGCTAACCCCGTCACCAGAATTGGCGAGGGGTTAGTATTCCAATTTTTATGACACCTTACTCGACATGTTTTGATAATGCGATACCAAAGTTAGCAAATAACCGCGAGGATTATAATGCGCTTAAGAGTATATGGTACGCGTTATCATGGAACAGCTATTAGGACTTGGTTCCGCAAGCTGAAAACGGGCTCAGCTCATGCCAGAGCACCATCTCACATAATTCCAAGCACTCTGCCTTCAGGATTGATAAGGCCTGCCATAGGAGTGACTGATAGGAATATATGTGTCCATTTTTAGGGTTAGATATAGGAATACTATATCTAAAGCAAAGGGTGATTACACCACCGTGCCCCAGCTGTCATGCAGCCAGTTGTGTCAGATTTGGATGGCCAGCCAGGGGTGGCATAATATATGCTGCAGCCCCTGGTAGGCCCTGGGTGCACCTATGCCCTGGGTACGTAAGGTATACTGTACAGGGACTGATAAGGTGACTCAGTATCCAATTAGATATGCACCTAAGGTACTTGGAATCCATTTTACAGAGAGAGCAGTAGGCCTGGGGCCCTGAATAGCAGGGTCCCGGGTCAACTAAGTCGGAAAACCAGCAAAACAGCAGGCAAAAAGTTGGGGGCAACCATAGTCAGATATCCACCTTCCTACAGGCACTCCAACAGATACTGAGAAGCATTATTTTCATGGAAGGCCTGAATCAAGAGGCCCAACGTGGAAGAAGACAACGGAAGCAGATTTGATGGACGATAGAAGCCTACCAAAGAGGCTTAGAACGGACTTTGGCATAGTTGCACATGTGATTCCAGTGCAATTGTATAAAGTGGGTGTTGGATATGTTCCCATTTGGCTGAATTGCCATGGAAGAGGAATAGCCTGGGGCCTGTGGAATTGCTGGGGCTACTCTAACCTTTTCCATGCTCATGACGAGCTGAGCTCGTCATGAGCCATGGTGCTCCGGTGCTCATGACGAGCTCAGCTCGTCATGGCCCGTGGAACGCTCAGGTGCGGGGAGAATTCCCCCTCTGTGCTGAACGTTCCACGGAGCCAATGCACCTGTGACGAGCTGAGCTCGTCATGAGCACAGGAGCACTGTAGCTCATGACGAGCTCAGCTTGTCATGAGCATGCGGGCGCTGTGCGCGCCCCCTCCCCCCAAGCACAGCGGGGGAGTAACCCCCACAGCGAAGGGGCTAAGCAAACAGAGGTTAGGAAGTAGAAGGCCCACGGGAGACGTGTGCAGTGTCTAAACACAGCCGCGGGTTACCATTGACTTTCTATGGGAAACATAAAAGTTACACATATACAATTTAAGGACACTTTCGGATGGACTAGGATGGAACCCTTTTAAAGTAGGACACTTCGAGAGTCGAGACCCACGGGAGCACCGGAGTACTCGTGTTACCTCACCCAGGGAAGCCGGGTGCATAGGTGTCTTTTCGTGTCTGGGTTCGTCGTCATTTTCTATGGAGAGCTGCAAAGAAGTGCTGCAGGCGACCAGAGGAAAAGTGTCCGGGTGGATCCAAGGGTGGATCAAAGATCTGAAAACCTGAAAGCAGTAGGGACAGAGTCTGGGTCACTAGCCAGTGACCAGGAAGGAACCAGGCGATGTTGGGTGATTTCAGGTGAAGAAGTAAAGTTTGTCTATTCAGCTACGAGGACCAGGAGGCGTTGACGATGACCAAGAGCTGGATTCAAACTGCCCCACAAAGGGTATAGTTGACTGCGGTGTCGATATCCGGACTCGAACCAACAAGCCTTGGCAAACACAACCCATGCAGATGTCAAGAATGGCTTCGGTGCAGACCAGCAAGGCCTTTGCAGGGAAGCTGGAGCAAGCCTGGAGCAACAGGAAAATGAGTTAGTTTTAAAATGGAGTTTTCAGGGGGCTCAGCCAATGGGCAAGGAACCAGGAAGATCCATCAAGCTCAAATGCAAAAGCTGGGTCCACTGGATACTCGCAGAGTGTGGGGGCCTGGGCCTCAGTACAAATAGTGCTCTGAGGTGAGGCTTCTCAGATCCCAAGGCACAACTTACTGAGGCTTCAGAAAAGGAGTGCAGGTAGCAAAATGCAGGATGTCTAGGAGTTCCGGTCCCACGTCTCTCGTGTCCGGCACGTGTCTCAGCTTTGCTGTGGATGTGGGTCAGGGTCGGAGAAGTCTGAAAGTCCATGTCCTGTGTCGCAGATTCTTCAGGATCTGACGGGAGCCTTGAAAATGCAGACCAGCAAAGTTGCTGTTGGTACCTGTTTGAACAGGGTGGTCACTCCTTGACCACAAGGGAGATATCTTCCATCTTCCAGTCAGAATGGAACATCAAAGGTCCAGGATATGTCTTTCAAAGATTCGTCCAGGGTAATCTAAAGTCCTAGGGACACAGCTCCTATACTTATACTAAGGATTGGGGCTGGACTACCTGGCAAGGTCCCTCCTATGGGTGGACCTGAGAAGGGGGTGGTTACAACCCTTTCCCTTTGTCCAGTTTCATGCCAGAGCTGGGGCTGAGCGCCCCAGCAACCGGTTTGAACTTGGCTATGCATGGAGCACCTTGTGTGCCTCAGGCAGTGTGGAAAGAATTCACTGAATGCAGCCCTCCCTGCCCCAATACACTACAAGCTTGTCTGGGGAGGGTTTACCAGTAACTACATTTCTTCTCCCTCTAGAAGGGTGGAATGCTACCCCCGCCACCAAGACTGGAGGTGGGGGGTAGTATTTCAAAGTGTTTGACACCTTAGACGATATGTTTTGATAAAGCCAAACCAAAGTTAGCATTAACCGCGAGGATTATAATGCACTTAAGAGTATATGGTATGGCTATATCATAGAACAGCTATAAGGAGATGGTTTCAAAAGCTGCAGAGGGGCTCAGCTCATGCTAGGGAACCCCCTCACATAAAACCAAGCACTCTGCCTCCAGGATTGTCGAGGTCTACCATAGGAGTGGCTAATAGGTGTATATGTGTCTATACATATATATAGACATAGGTATACTATATCTAAGTAATGGGTGATTACACCACCTTACCCAGGCTGTGTGAACAGACCTGTGGTGTCAGTTTGGAATGCAAACCAGGGGTGGCACAATACATGCTGCAGCCCCTGGTAGGCCTAATAGGCCTGGACCTGGGTACATATGGTACACTACACAGGGGCTCACAAGGGTGACCCAGTAACCAATCTGGTATGTACCTAAAGTACATGGTATCAATTTAGAGAGAGAACAGCTGGGCTGTGGGTCTGATTGGCATGCCCAAAGCCACACTAAAGTAAAAAAAAACAGAGAATCACAGCAAAAAGTGGGGGTAACCATAGGAAGCAGACCCTACTCTCCTACACTCACCTGTCCACCATGCACTATTGTCCCCATGGTGCTCTTCTGTGTGTCATGCACTAGTGTCCCCATGGTGCTCACCTGTCTGACATGTACTAGTGTCCCCATGGTGCTCGCCTGTCTGCCACGCACTAGTGTCCCCATGGTGCTCACCTGTCTGCCACACACTAGTGTCCCCCTGTTGCTCAACTGTGTGCCACACACTACTGTCCTCATGGTGCTCACCTCTGTGCCACACACTAGTCTCCTCATGGTGCCCACCTCTGTGCCTTGCACTTAGATTCTTGTGGTGCTCACTTGTGTGTCAGACACTAGTGTCCCCATGTTGCTCACCTCTCTGCCACACACTAGTGTCCCCATGGTGCTCAGCTGTGTGCCACGCACTAGTGTCCCCATGGTGCTTACCTCTGTGCCACGCACTAGTGTCCCCATGGTGCTCACCTCTCTGCCATGCACTAGTGCCCCCATGGTGCTCACCTCTCTGCCATGCACTAGTGTCCCCATGGTGCTCACCTCTTTGCCATGCACTAGTGTCCCCATGGTGCTCACCTTTCTGCCATGCATTAGTGTCCCCATAGTGCTCTCCTCTCTGCCACACACTAGTGTCTCCATGGTGCTCACCTGTGTGCCATGCACTAGTTTCCCCATTTTGGAGGAAGGTGAACCCTCCCTGCACAAAAACAATGCTGGCAGGTGTCTTCCTCTTTCTATATGAGCCGCCAAATCTAGTACACAAGGAAAGAGGAAAAACAAGGAGAAATAAAGTTATCTCTCTTCCTTGCACCTTCCCTGGGGAGGCGTAAGCTTTGGTAATCCCCAGGTTTACATGATTTTGTAAATTTGGGGAAGCATCAGAATCTAGTGGTGTTGCATGGAACACCCACCGCAATGCCCATGGAAGGGCTCCATAGTGCAGACTAGGGCAACGCACCGATTTACTCTGCCTTGCCCTACTCCATATCTTTGAGGCCATTAAAAGCCATACAATGTGGTTTTCCGTGATCTCATAAATATGATTTATTTAGTTTGCGCCACTAGAGCTTCATAAAAAGTGATGCTCCGGCAGCACCAGGGGCTCATAAATAGGCCTCAGAATCTTCTTTCCCAACCAAGGTCATTAGTGACTCAGAACCCGTGCCCCATGTGTGTGGGGGAGTCAGGGACACACAGCTTGCTCACAGTCCCGTAAGTAAACTGAGACTACATTATGTAACTCCTGGTGTACAAGGCTGATAAACATATCTGGATGCCGGCTGCCTCCAAGTACAGAAGGATCCATCAGGGAACAACTATCGCAATATTGAGATAAGGGAGTAATCTGCAACATAATCTTGTGTAAGCGTTACATGAAAGTGTTACTTTAATCAGGACTGACCAGAAATAAACTACAATCATAAGGAATGAGGGTTGAGTGCTGGGGGGTCACTTAGACTGCTGCAGGACAGTAGTTTGGTCACCTTCAGTCATGATGGTGTCTGTGTAGACCCTATATTCATCACTCTCTTCCTTCCCCATGACGCTCATTCTTGAAATGAGCATCACAAGCTCAGGCGTGCCGTCCAGACGCCTCAGGAAGTGCCCGTCCCCTCAGGTTGAACGTGAAGTTTGGCAGGACACAGCACTGCATATGTTAGGTACAGGTTCAGTCAGCATTCCTTGACCTACAGAAAGGACTGTCCAGCCTCCTGAACTGAAAAGATAAAATCAGTGCAAAAGGCGGCAGCAGCCACCTCATGTTGGTTGAGGTCTGTGTGCCTCAACATGTTTAGTGTCACACTCTGCTCTTGATCATTCAGTAGTGAGCTCCAGTAGGTGGAAGGAATAGGTCCCAATGTGCCCTCCCAAACACAAAGCAAGCCAAGAAAGCTTTGTGCCCCATCAGTGTGGCCGGGAGAGTCCCTACAAATATTTCCATCTTCCAGTCCACAGCTGCCTCTGGGACCCCCATGATCCAAATGTTATTTCCCCTTGAGGGTCCTTTCAAGTCTTCAGCCCAAGCCCTAATAGTTCCAAAGCTTCTCCATTTCTTGCAACTTCATGCCAGGGTTGCTTTATCATCTTCCATATCTGAGACGTCTTTCAGAGTGAACACATGTTATCCATCCAATCTCCATGACTTCACAAGAGCCGGCATGACGTCAGAGCCATCCTACAAATAGTCTAGAGACAGTCCACACGTCCTCTTCTTTGCTGCTCGGGCAGAACATACTTGCACTATCTTGATTTGATGTCTTTGCTTTTTCCTTGGCAAAAGTTACATTTCCCTTTGTCTTCTAATACTTATCTTGGAGCTTAATCTTAAGACTGTTTGCTGACCTTTTCGGAGCTTTGGCACTACACTTGATTTAGCTTTTACTTTTTTTTTTAGTTTCCTGGAAGTGAGCCTGGTTATGCCCTATTGTGCATTGACTTCTCATTTTACGCATCTGTTAGAATTTGGGGTCTCTAGTTGGCAGAGTTTGGCAACTTTATCCAAATAGGAACCATTGCTTAAAGTCAGGGTAAGGGGGATAAACACTTTGGATAACCCCTGCTCACTCTCTTGGCAGCTGGGCACGAGCAAACAGGCTCATCCCAAAGGCAATGTGTAAAGTATTTGTACTCAAACACACAGTAATACAGTCATGACCCCACAAATGTACATATGCACAGTTGGTGAGCTCGCAGAGTCACCCTAGATGGTTATCAGTGCTGCAATAACAGGATTACAGGCGCTGGCAGTGACGGAGACAGTGCGAGTGCTTTTATCGGGAAGGCCGATAACTGTAGGCGCTGACCAGGTGTCAGAGCTTCTGTGCAGGCCGGGTGGTGCTTCGTGCACTTCATGAGCAGTGCCCTTGCCTCCGTACAGGTCGCAGCATCACAGCTCCATTGCTGACAGTGTCAGACACAGGTTTAGGTGCTTCTTTCACGTTGTTTCCAGCTCCCAACAGCAGGAACAACCTCCAGATGTCCAAAACTGGAATAGGCACCTCCTGGCAGGTCAGAACTCTCAGCAATTGAGTTCAGAGGAGCTGGGGGTGAAGTCTTTGTATCCCTGAGACTTCAGAACAGGAGGGCAGCACACAGAGGCCCTTGGAGATTCTTCTTTAAGCAGGTTCACAACAAAGTTCCAGTATTTGTCCTTTCCTTGGCAGAAGCAGCAACTGCAGGCCAACCCCACACAGCCAAGGGGCAGTACCCCCTCACAGGTCTCCAAGCTCTTCTCCTTGGCAAAGGTTCCTCTTGAGTCGAGAAGTCATCTAATGTTCTGGGGTTTACGGTCCACTCCCTATACCTTAATTTGTCTTTGTTCTTCTTTGTGCAAGGGTCTCTGAGCCTAGTCCAAACCAGTGCTGTCCTCACTGTTACAGGGTGACCACGGGGAAGGGAGACAGCATGGTGCAGGGGAGGCCCTATTAAGGTGCAAGGAAAACTCCTCCCACTACTCTGAATGCAGCCAAGCCCCATTCAGCCAAGCACTGAGTCATCCAGGTAGGGCCAGGCACACCGCAACCCCCGCCCCTCAGTGGCTCTATGTAGTGAATGCACATCCCCAGCCCTGTCAATCCACAAACAGATAGAGGACTAACCCTGGGTGGAGTGGCACTACACAGAGGTCCACGGAGCTGGGGACCAACTCCGTGGAAATTTCGCTCTGCTCCGCCACCCGCCTCCACCCCCCATAGGAAGAATTATATTAAATATACCTTAAAAGTAAAAAAACATAAACACTTACCTTGGCTGCGGCGTACCCGGGCTGCCGTCATCCTCTTCCTCAGTTACACGAAGATCTGCGCATGCGCGCGCGCCCTCGCATGTGTATTTCTTACAAAGGAATGCGCATGCGCGGGCATGCGCAGATCATCATGAAACCGAGGAAAAGGAGGACGGCAGCCCGGGGACGCTGCAGTCAAGGTAAGTGTTTATTTTTTTACCTTTAATGCATATTTAATGTAATTCTTCCTAGGGGGGTGGAGGGGGGGGGGGGGCTGGTCAACTCTGCTCAGCCGTGGAGTGTGCCGAGTTGTGGCTACTCCGCGTTCTCTATGGAACGTGAAGTAGGCACAACTCCACAAACTCCGCGGGCGGAGCGGAGCTCTCCTCCCACGGTTATAGAGGCCACAGAATGGTTAAAACAGATCTTACCTACTTTCTAAAAGTGGCATTTTCGGACACATAATTTAAAAACAATATTTACTAAAAGATGTGTTAATAAATTAAATAAGTTCATGGACCGTAAGCTTTATTTATCCATCTTGTCCCAATGGGAAGTTATACATGTAAGATGTTATAAGATGGTATAAGTATCTCCCATGTTATCCTATGGGGCAGATAGCCATTCAATAGTGAAAAAAACGAAATACACTGTATGTCACTATCAGGACATGTCACACACACCAGTACACATCCTACCTTTTACATACACAGCGCCCTGCCCATAGGGTACCGTGGGCCTACCATATGGGTGCCTTACATGGAAGAAAAGGGAGTGTTAGGGCCTGGCAAGTGGGTGCACTTGCCAGGTCGACTTGACAGCTTTAAACTGTGTATCTATCACACAACGGGCCCTCGGCTCCAGGGTGCAAGTCTGATAAGTATGCGGACTACATAAACCATACACCAAAAAGGGGGCGGAGGAGAGCAATATCCCTTTTTAAGGACGGTTCCTCTCACACACCAGAGGTGTCATGCTTCATCATAAGAGGTGGGGTGAGCCTAGTCCAAACCAGTGCTGTCCTCACTGGTGCAGTGTGACCACGGGAAGTGGGGACAGCATGGTGCAGGGGAGGCCCTATTCAGGTGCAAGGAAAACTGCATTGGAATAATATATCCTATAGATATGACGTAGGACTGGAGTCTTCTAGGTCTCTATCGAATATACTAAACTTAATAGTAAGTGCCAGCTAGCTCAGAGGTCACTAGAAACTTTCTCGAATACACAAGAAGGGATTTGTTTCTGACGACCGCATAAACATGACAACTTTGTTTCCCTAGGACTGGAATAACTATCTTCAGAGTCGTAGAAACAATAGATAACTATTTTACTCAGTCCATCGTGCATGCTTCGTTTCTACGGAGGGTGCACAGAAATAGAGAGACAGGTGTTTCAATAAAAGGTTTATTGAACTCTCTTCTTTCTCATGCAAGAGAGGTGAACTGTTACAATCGTTAGGCAGAATGCAAAGTATAATGCGTACAGCGTAAACAGTAATATGAAATAATAATACTGTAGGAGCATTGTATGGTTTCTAAGCCATGTAAAAATACCTACATAAATAACACAGGCTAAAATACTCAACTGGTGCTTCTAAAATATGCCTACCCCAATATTCCTAACCTAGGTCTAGTACGATGGAAGAAGTAAGTATGGTCTTTCAGCATAGGTTTAGTTTTGCGAAGAATTTGCCAATGGTGTCTCTAGGTTCTTATCAGCTCCACACCTTAGAATGAAGGAAGTCTGGTATCTCTGTCTCGGGACTCGATTTCCCAACACTCCGCGAAGGGAGTCAGAAACACTGGAGCTGGATCTCTCGGCAGAGGAGGGCAGCTTCCTGATCAGTGCATCAGCTTGGAGAGTCGGCTTCCTTCGGCACTTGCTGTAGCGAGCTGCGTCGGGCAAGAAGGTTGTCGAACTGCACCGAACCACCGTAGTTTGCTATAGCAAGTGAAGGTATTCTTATACCTTGAAGGTGTTTAGGAATGCCATGTTTGACTTAGAGTCGGGCATATGAATGTCATGAATGAACCCCTAGGGAATAGTTGTTCATTGTAAAGTAACTGAGTTTTTTGAGAAATCAATATTCAAGCAAGAGGAAGTCCCTAACGGCTTAAGCTGGTCTTTCCAAGAAATCGTTGTGATGTTTGGTGAACGGATGGAAGTAGCCATGCCTGTATTTGGGTAGCATGGGCTATGCCTAAATAAGGGCTTTATTACTATGCCTATATAAGGGCAACGCAAATTGTACCTATATAAGGGCATGAATCTGGAAAATTCATTCGGAATCTAAAACCTCGTCAGAGCCGGTCGCTCCACCCGCCGCGTGGCTCCTCCTGAGTACACCGGTTCCCCCTGCTGCTGACACCTGTTCGCCGCTGCCTCTTGGGCTCAGGTGCCCCTTGGTTGTGTTTCATTGCTTTTTTGTTTACTGTTTAATCGTTGTGCCCCTGTATTTGCCCGATTGTTCTGTGCCTCTCTGCCGCCTGTTTCCCGCTGTTTTCCCCCGCTCCCTGCCGCTGCTCCCCCATGGCCCAGCCCCCTTTCTTTGTTCTGTACCCTCGACCTCCTATTCGCCACCCCGCTCCCGCCTCCCAGCTGCTCCTCTCTACCTCCTCCCTCCCACTCTCCATTTATGGCAGAGTCCGCACGTATGCGCAGCGGTCGCGCCGATGGTGCACCAAAGGTGCGCCAAAGGCAAGCCCGTCTACGGCCGTCCGCGCCTGGACCGCGCCCAGCGCCAGAACCCCTGGTCCCCGACGATGCCAACACACCCAACAAACTTATGAGGCCGCCACCCTCCACGCACTCAACACCGGCCGAAAAATCACCTGCTACCAAGCAACCCCGAGGCGCACCCACGGACCCTTCACCTGCCAAGCCTGCCAATTCACCTGCCTACGGACCTGCACCGCACCCACCAAGCCAAGCACCAGCAACAATCACCTTAAGTGCATCCAGCTCAATACCCGCTCCGTCCACAGGCATGCCGTGAAACTCTGGAACCTCCTCGACACAACATCACCAGACGTCGCCTTCCTCACGGAAACCTGGATGAACGCCTCCACAGCCCCCGACATCTCCATCGCCACCCCGGACGGCTACAAGATCATCCGGAGGGACCGCGGTAACCAAACCGGAGGAGGCATCGCCATCGTCCACAGAAACACCATCCGCATCACGACCAACTCCGACGACAACCTCACCGCCGCCGAAAACCTTCACTTCCAGATCTACAAAGACCCCAAGACCACCCTCAGACGCACCCTCATCTACAGACCCCCAGGACCAGGCACGCAATTCAGCGAAGCCATCGCAGACTTCGTCAGCCCACACTCCATCACCTCCACAGACTACATCCTCCTAGGGGACCTCAACTTCCACCTGGAGAACAACAAGGACTGCAACACCGCCACCCTGCTGGATAACCTCGCCAACCTGGGACTCAAGCAACTGGTGAACATCCCCACCCACTCCGCCGGCCACACGCTTGACCCGTCTACTCCTCCGGCAAGCACATCTTATTCAGCCACTCAACTGGACTACACTGGACAGACCACAGCTGCGTCCACTTCAACTTCAGGAGAACCACGACCCACCATCACCCGCAACAGGTTCCCCACAGAAGCTGGAGCAAGATCACCTCCGACCAGCTCGCCTCCTCCCTCAGCCGGAACCCGACCACCAACACGACGGACCCCGATGAAGCAGCCCGCAACCTCACACAGTGGCCCACCAACTGCGCCGACGAACTCGCACCACTGAAGAACCCTCCCAACAGACCCAGCAGCAGGAAAGCCTCTTGGTTTACCAATGACCTCAAAAACTCCAAGAAAACCTGCCGCACCCTCGAGAAAGCCTGGCGCCACGACCAGACAGCAGAACACATGACCGCCCTCAAGAACGCCACCCGCAAACACCACCAGCTGATCCGCACCATCAAGAAGACAGCATTCAAAGAACGACTGGACAACAACACCCACAACAGCAAGGAGCTCTTCAGCATCGTTAAAGAGCTCTCCAACCCCAGCGCCTGCAACACCGACATCACTCCCTCGCAAGACCTCTGCGACTCTCTCGCCTCGTTCTTCTACCGCAAGATCGCCGACATACACAACACCTTCGGCGCACAAACCACGCACCCAGCCACTGAACCAACACCACACACCACCACCCTCCGCACCTGGACCCTGGTCAGCACTGAAGACACCACCCGCCTGATGAACACCATCCACTCTGGCGCCCCCACCGACCCCTGCCCACTCCACATCTTCAACAAGGCCGACGCCATCATCGCACCCAAACTTCCGAACGTCATCAACAGCTCCTTCGCATCCGCCACCTTCCCGGAGAGCTGGAAACATGCCGAGCTGATTGCCCTCCCGAAGAAGCCCACCGCAGACCCCACGGACCTCAAGAACTTCCACCCCATCTCGCTCCTCCCGTTTCCAGCCAAAGTTATCGAGAAGACCATCAACAGACAACTCTACGCCTACTCGAAACCAACAGATCCCTCGACCCCTCACAGTCCGGCTTCCGAGCAAACCACAGCACTGAGACCGCCCTCATCGCAGCCACCGACGACATCAGGTCCCTGCTCGACAACGGGGAAACAGCCACCCTCATCCTCCTAGACCTCTCAGCAGCCTTCGACACCGTATGCCACCCCACCCTGATACTACGCCTCAGCAACACCGGAATCCAAGGAACGGCCCTAGAGTGGATCATCTCGTTTCTCGACGGAAGAACTCAGAGAGTCCGCCTCCCCCTGTTCCGCTCCGCGGCCACAGAAGTCATCTGCGGCGTCCCGCAAGGATCCTCTCTCAGCCCCACCCTCTCCAACGTCTACATGAGCCCCCTCGCAGCCATCGCACGCCAACACAACCTCAACATCATCTCCTACACCAACGACACCCAGCTGATCCTCCCCCTCACCAACGGCCCCGCCACCGCCAAAGCCAACCTCCAGGAAGGAATAAAAGACGTCGCCGAATGGATGAAGATCAGCCGTCTGAAACTGAACTCAGACAAGACGGAAGTCCTCATTCTCAGACCATCTCCCGCTGCCTGGGACGACTCCTGGTGGCCCCCTGCCCTATGCATCGTACCCAAACCAACGGACCACGCACGCAACCTGGGCTTCATCCTGGACTCCTCCCTCGCGATGACCAAGCAAGTGAACGCCGTCTCATCATCCTGCTTCAACACCCTGTGCATGCTCCGTAAGATCTTCCGCTGGCTCCCTACCAAAACCAGGAAGACGGTCATCCAGGCCCTCGTCATCAGCCGTCTGGACTATGGGAACACCCTCTATGCTGGAACCACAGCCAAACTCCAGAAAAGGCTCCAGCGCATCCAGAACGCCTCAGCAAGACTCATCCTGGACATCTCTCGCCCCAGCCACATCTCTCCCCACCTGAAAGACCTGCACTGGCTCCCCGTCAACAAGAGGATCACGTTCAGACTCCTCACCCACGCATACAAGGCTCTCCACGACATGGGCTCGCAGTACCTCAACAGCGGCCTCACATTCTACACACCCACCCGCCAGCTCCGATCTGCCAGCCTCTCCCTCGCCTCCGTCCCACGTTTTTGAAAATCCACCATCCGAGGAAGGTCCTTCTCCTACCTGGCAGCCAAGACATGGAACTCCCTCCGCACTCACCTACTGCTGACCATGGACCATCTCTCCTTCAGGAAGCAACTCAAGACCTGGCTGTTTGAGCAGTAGCGACCCCCCCCCCAGTGCCTTGAGAACCTTACGGGTGAGTAGCGCGCGTTATAAATTCCGCTGATTGATTGATTGATTGATTGATTGAAAACGCCATACAATACCCACTCCACTTTCTTATGTATGACATTACTAAGTTCTAAACACGTTAAACATATCTAAACATGATGTGTTAAAACCCACCCAAAACATACAAAAAATGCAACGGTACTGGTTGTACGCAAAAGCGCATTGGTGCTGTACGCATTTAAAGCAATGGTTCATTCTAAGCATATAATTGACATTTGTAAATACTGTCAGAACGAATCACGAAAATACATTCATGAAATGGCTTGTTAAATACAGAATAAAAAAGGTGCAGAAACCATTTCATGACAGATTACATAAAACTGTTTGCGTATATGGACGAGGTCATATATTGTCTCTGGAAGTTTTTCAAAAAATTCTCATTCTCTATGAATAATTCTACTTTAAGCAGATTACTTTGTGCCAAGAAATGGGTAAAAATACAAATTTGAAGAAAAAAAATTAATCATAAGAAAAAGAGTCCCAAAGTTAGAACTTTGTTTTGAAAAATGAAGGCCGAATTCAAAAGTCTCTCAGAACACTATGTGCCAAATCAAAAGACAGTGTTATTGTTTGGAGAAAACATCAAATCTTCTAAGTCTGTAAACAAAAGTCGTCTACCATTGTAGGTGAAAGTTGGATTACCTAGTTTAGAAGATTAACCGCACATAGATGTGAAGCATCGCCGTCAGCATTGGTCGCATTAGCAATGTTCTAATCAGAAGGTACCTGAGCTCCTGTTTCATCTCGTATCTCACCGTCAGCATTTTGCGTCTGTGAGATCTCAATGAATGCTGTCATCAGAATTGGTAGCCGCTGGGGACAACACAGTGCATGGGCCGCTACTGGTTCAAGCAAAGTATCAACATTCGTTCGCATGACTGATGGGAGTGTGTGACATGTGTCTAACACGCATTCTTCTCCGCATAGCAAGTAGCATAGAACAGAAAAGATGCAATCTTGCCAAATTGGTCTGAATGACAGAAACCATGTAGTATTTAATTCTCTTAGACCAGGTAGTCCCAAAATTCGGACGATGCGCTCACGACACTTCATCGCCAGTAGAGTTGTCTCCATGGAGAACTGGTAGTCGCCGGTGAATTGGCTTGCCATATCGCAGCAATAGGAGCAAAAATAGTATCCCTGCAGTGAGTCCCAAAATGAGAGGCAGTCCGCCAAACACTGAGTGCACGAAGTTTTGAAATATTCCTAGGACTACTTCAAAAGGTGCTAACAGTCCAGAAAATACTGTCTTAAATAAATGTACAATACCGCTCGTATCTGACATATTTAAGATATGACTTAACATTTCTGAGAAATGTACAGGGCAGTTTGTAGTTAAGAGGGCACGTATCTCAGCAGAAGTCCTTGCAACTTGTAGATCATAGGTTTCTTTGGCCGAGGTCAGTGGCACCGTTTTTTGCAAAAGAATGGCTTTTATTCTGCTTAAAGTATCAATTTGTATAGAAGAGATGTTCAGTGAAGGCCATAAAGGCGACTCCCGGTCTGTCTTCGTTTTAGGAAACAATACTTGCATACAGCAAGTGACCCTGGCTGACACAGTTACTAGATAGGGTAAACCTGGCAACATGCCACAGCAGCTGTGATCATTCAACACTGCATATGTTAGGTACAGGTTCAGTCAGCATTCCTTGACCTACAGAAAGGACTGTCCAGCCTCCTGAACTGAAAAGATAAAATCAGTGCAAAAGGCGGCAGCAGCCACCTCATGTTGGTTGAGGTCTGTGTGCCTCAACATGCTTAGTGTCACACTCTGCTCTTGATCATTCAGTAGTGAGCTCCAGTAGGTGGAAGGAATAGGTCCCAATGTGCCCTCCCAAACACAAAGCAAGCCAAGAAAGCTTTGTGCCCCATCAGTGTGGCCGGGAGATTCCCTACAAATATTTCCATCTTCCAGTCCACAGCTGCCTCTGGGACCCCCATGATCCAAATGTTATTTCCCCTTGAGGGTCCTTTCAAGTCTTCAGCCCGAGCCCTAATAGTTCCAAAGCTTCTCCATTTCTTGCAACTTTATGCCAGGGTTGCTTTATCATCTTCCATATCTGAGACGTCTTTCAGAGTGAACACATGTTATCCATCCAATCTCCATGACTTCACAAGAGCCGGCATGACGTCAGAGCCATCCTACAAATAGTCTAGAGACAGTCCACACGTCCTCTTCTTTGCTGCTCGGGCAGAACATACTTGCACTATCTTGATTTGATGTCTTTGCTTTTTCCTTGGCAAAAGTTACATTTCCCTTTGTCTTCTAATACTTATCTTGGAGCTTAATCTTAAGACTGTTTGCTGACCTTTTCGGAGCTTTGGCACTACACTTGATTTAGCTTTTACTTTTTTTTTTTGTTTCCTGGAAGTGAGCCTGGTTATGCCCTATTGTGCATTGACTTCTCATTTTACGCATCTGTTAGAATTTGGGGTCTCTAGTTGGCAGAGTTGGGCAACTTTATCCAAATAGGAACCATTGCTTAAAGTCAGGGTAAGGGGGATAAACACTTTGGATAACCCCTGCTCACTCTCTTGGCAGCTGGGCACGACCAAAAAGGCTCATCCCAAAGGCAATGTGTAAAGTATTTGTGCTCAAACACACAGTAATACAGTCATGACCCCACAAATGTACATATGCACAGTTGGTGAGCTCACAGAGTCACCCTAGATGGTTATCAGTGCTGCAATAACAGGATTACAGGCGCTGGCAGTGACGGAGACAGTGCGAGTGCTTTTATCGGGAAGGCCGATAACTGTAGGCGTTGACCAGGTGTCAGAGCTTCTGTGCAGGCCGGGTGGTGCTTCGTGCACTTCATGAGCAGTGCCCTTGCCTCCGTACAGGTCGCAGCATCACAGCTCCATTGCTGACAGTGTCAGACACAGGTTTAGGTGCTTCTTTCACGTTGTTTCCAGATCCCAACAGCAGGAACAACCTCCAGATGTCCAAAACTGGAATAGGCACCTCCTGGCAGGTCAGAACTCTCAGCAATTGAGTTCAGAGGAGCTGGGGTGAAGTCTTTGTATCCCTGAGACTTCAGAACAGGAGGGCAGCACACAGAGGCCCTTGGAGATTCTTCTTTAAGCAGGTTCACAACAAAGTTCCAGTATTTGTCCTTTCCTTGGCAGAAGCAGCAACTGCAGGCCAACCCCACACAGCCAAGGGGCAGTACCCCCTCACAGGTCTCCAAGCTCTTCTCCTTGGCAAAGGTTCCTCTTGAGTCGAGAAGTCATCTAATGTTCTGGGGTTTACGGTCCACTACCTATACCATAATTTGTCTTTGTTCTTCTTTGTGCAAGGGTCTCTGAGCCTAGTCCAAACCAGTGCTGTCCTCACTGGTACAGTGTGACCACGGCGAGTGGAGACAGCATGGTGCAGGGGAGGCCCTATTCAGGTGCAAGGAAAACTCCTCCCACTACTCTGAATGCAGCCAAGCCCCATTCAGCCAAGCACTGAGTCATCCAGGTAGGGCCAGGCACACCGCAACCCCCGCCCCTCAGTGGCTCTATGTAGTGAATGCACATCCCCAGCCCTGTCAATCCACAAACAGATAGAGGACTAACCCTGGGTGGAGTGGCACTACACAGAGGTCCACGGAGCTGGGGACCAACTCCGTGGAAATTTCGCTTTGCTCCGCCACCCGCCTCCACCCCCCATAGGAAGAATTACATTAAATATACCTTAAAAGTAAAAAAACATAAACACTTACCTTGGCTGCGGCGTACCCGGGCTGCCGTCATTCTCTTCCTCAGTTACACGAAGATCTGCGCATGCGCGCACGCCCTCGCATGTGTATTTCTTACAAAGGAATGCGCATGCGCGGGCATGCGCAGATCATCATGAAACCGAGGAAAAGGAGGACGGCAGCCCGGGGACGCTGCAGTCAAGGTAAGTGTTTATTTTTTTACCTTTAATGCATATTTAATGTAATTCTTCCTGGGGGGGTGGAGGGGAGGGGGGGCTGGTCAACTCTGCTCAGCCATGGAGTGTGCCGAGTTGTGGCTACTCCGCGTTCTCTATGGAACGTGAAGTAGGCACAACTCCACAAACTCCGCGGGCGGAGCGGAGCTCTCCTCCCACGGTTATAGAGGCCACAGAATGGTTAAACCAGATCTTACCTACTTTCTAAAAGTGGCATTTTCGGACACATAATTTAAAAACAATATTTACTAAAAGATGTGTTAATAAATTAAATAATTTCAGGGACCGTAAGCTTTATTTATCCATCTTGTCCCAATGGGAAGTTATACATGTAAGATGTTATAAGATGGTATAAGTATCTCCCATGTTATCCTATGGGGCAGATAGCCATTCAATAGTGAAAAAAACGAAATACACTGTATGTCACTATCAGGACATGTCACACACACCAGTACACATCCTACCTTTTACATACACAGCGCCCTGCCCATAGGGGTACCGTGGGCCTACCATATGGGTGCCTTACATGGAAGAAAAGGGAGTGTTAGGGCCTGGCAAGTGGGTGCACTTGCCAGGTCGACTTGACAGCTTTAAACTGTGTGTCTATCACACAACGGGCCCTCGGCTGCAGGGTGCAAGTCTGATAAGTATGTGGACTACATAAACCATACACCAAAAAGGGGGCGGAGGAGAGCAATATCCCTTTTTAAGGACGGTTCCTCTCACACACCAGAGGTGTCTTGCTTCATCATAAGAGGTGGGGTGGGCCTAGTCCAAACCAGTGCTGTCCTCACTGGTGCAGTGTGACCACGGGAAATGGGGACAGCATGGAGCAGGGGACGCCCTATTCAGGTGCAAGGAAAACTGCATTGGAATAATATATCCTATAGATATGACGTAGGACTGGAGTCTTCTAGGTCTCTATCGAATATACTAAACTTAATAGTAAGTGCCAGCTAGCTCAGAGGTCACTAGAAACTTTCTCGAATACACAAGAAGGGATTTGTTTCTGACGACCGCATAAACATGACAACTTTGTTTCCCTAGGACTGGAATAACTATCTTCAGAGTCGTAGAAACAATAGATAACTATTTTACTCAGACCATCGTGCATGCTTCGTTTCTACAGAGGGTGCACAGAAATAGAGAGACAGGTGTTTCAATAAAAGGTTTATTGAACTCTCTTCTTTCTCATGCAAGAGAGGTGAACTGTTACAATCGTTAGGCAGAATGCAAAGTATAATGCGTACAGCGTAAACAGTAATATGAAATAATAATACTGTAGGAGCATTGTATGGTTTCTAAGCCATGTAAAAATACCTACATAAATAACACAGGCTAAAATACTCAACTGGTGCTTCTAAAATATGCCTACCCCAATATTCCTAACCTAGGTCTAGTACGATGGAAGAAGTAAGTATGGTCTTTCAGCATAGGTTTAGTTTTGAGAAGAATTTGCCAATGGTTTCTCTAGGTTCTTATCAGCTCCACACCTTAGAATGAAGGAAGTCTGGTATCTCTGTCTCGGGACTCGATTTCCCAACACTCTGCGAGGGGAGTCAGAAACACTGGAGCTGGATCTCTCGGCAGAGGAGGGCAGCTTCCTGATCAGTGCATCAGCTTGGAGAGTCGGCTTCCCTCGGCACTTGCTGTAGCGAGCTGCGTCGGGCAAGAAGGTCGTCGAACTGCACCGAACCACCGTAGTTTGCTATAGCAAGTGAAGGTATTCTTATACCTTGAAGGTGTTTAGGAATGCCATGTTTGACTTAGAGTCGGGCATATGAATGTCATGAATGAACCCCTAGGGAATAGTTGTTCATTGTAAAGTAACTGAGTTTTTTGAGAAATCAATATTCAAGCAAGAGGAAGTCCCTAACGGCTTAAGCTGGTCTTTCCAAGAAATCGTTGTGATGTTTGGTGAACGGATGGAAGTAGCCATGCCTGTATTTGGGTAGCATGGGCTATGCCTAAATAAGGGCTTTATTACTATGCCTATATAAGGGCAACGCAAATTGTACCTATATAAGGGCATGAATCTGGAAAATTCATTCGGAATCTAAAACCTCGTCAGAGCCGGTCGCTCCACCCGCCGCGTGGCTCCTCCTGAGTACACCGGTTCCCCCTGCTGCTGACACCTGTTCGCCGCTGCCCCTTGGGCTCAGGTGCCCCTTGGTTGTGTTTCATTGCTTTTTTGTTTACTGTTTAACCGTAGTGCCCCTGTATTTGCCCGATTGTTCTGTGCCTCTCTGCCGCCTGTTTCCCGCTGTTTTCCCCCGCTCCCTGCCGCTGCTCCCCCATGGCCCAGCCCCCTTTCTTTGTTCTGTACCCTCGACCTCCTATTCGCCACCCCACTCCCGCCTCCCAGCTGCTCCTCCCTACCTCCTCCCTCCCACTCTCCATTTATGGCAGAGTCCGCACGTATGCGCAGCGGTCGCGCCGATGGTGCACCAAAGGTGCGCCAAAGGCAAGCCCGTCTACGGCCGTCCGTGCCTGGACCGCGCCCAGCGCCAGAACCCCTGGTCCCCGACGATGCCAACACACCCAACAAACTTATGAGGCCGCCACCCTCCACGCACTCAACACCGGCCGAAAAATCACCTGCTACCAAGCAACCTCGAGGCGCACCCACGGACCCTTCACCTGCCAAGCCTGCCAATTCACCTGCCTACGGACCTGCACTGCACCCACCAAGCCAAGCACCAGCAACAATCACCTTAAGTGCATCCAGCTCAATACCCGCTCCGTCCACAGGCATGCCGTGGAACTCTGGAACCTCCTCGACACAACATCACCAGACGTCGCCTTCCTCACGGAAACCTGGATGAACGCCTCCACAGCCCCCGACATCTCCATCGCCACCCCGGACAGCTACAAGATCATCCGGAGGGACCGCGTTAACCAAACCGGAGGAGGCATCGCCATCGTCCACAGAAACACCATCCGCATCACGACCAACTCCGACGACAACCTCACCGCCGCCGAAAACCTTCACTTCCAGATCTACAAAGACCCCAAGACCACCCTCAGACGCACCCTCATCTACAGACCCCCAGGACCAGGCACGCAATTCAGCGAAGCCATCGCAGACTTCGTCAGCCCACACTCCATCACCTCCACAGACTACATCCTCCTAGGGGACCTCAACTTCCACCTGGAGAACAACAAGGTCTGCAACACCGCCACCCTGCTGGACAACCTCGCCAACCTGGGACTCAAGCAACTGGTGAACATCCCCACCCACTCCGCCGGCCACACGCTTGACCCCATCTACTCCTCCGGCAAGCACATCTCATTCAGCCACTCAACTGGACTACACTGGACAGACCACAGCTGCGTCCACTTCAACTTCAGGAGAACCACGACCCACCATCACCCGCAACAGGTTCCCCACAGAAGCTGGAGCAAGATCACCTCCGACCAGCTCGCCTCCTCCCTCAGCCGGAACCCGACCACCAACACGACGGACCCCGACGAAGCAGCCCGCAACCTCACACAGTGGCTCACCAACTGCGCCGACGAACTCGCACCACTGAAGAACCCTCCCAACAGACCCGGCAGCAGGAAAGCCTCTTGGTTTACCAATGACCTTAAAAACTCCAAGAAAACCTGCCGCACCCTCGAGAAAGCCTGGCGCCACGACCAGACAGCAGAACACATGACCGCCCTCAAGAACGCCACCCGCAAACACCACCAGCTGATCCGCACCATCAAGAAGACAGCATTCAAAGAACGACTGGACAACAACACCCACAACAGCAAGGAGCTCTTCAGCATCGTTAAAGAGCTCTCCAACCCCAGCGCCTCCAACACCGACATCACTCCCTCGCAAGACCTCTGCGACTCTCTCGCCTCGTTCTTCTACCGCAAGATCGCCGACATACACAACACCTTCGGCGCACAAACCACGCACCCAGCCACCGAACCAACACCACACACCACCACCCTCCGCACCTGGACCCTGGTCAGCACCGAAGACACCACCCGCCTGATGAACACCATCCACTCTGGCGCCCCCACCGACCCCTGCCCACTCCACATCTTCAACAAGGCCGACGCCATCATCGCACCCAAACTTCCGAACGTCATCTACAGCTCCTTCGCATCCGCCACCTTCCCGGAGAGCTGGAAACATGCCGAGCTGATTGCCCTCCCGAAGAAGCCCACCGCAGACCCCACGGACCTCAAGAACTTCCACCCCATCTCGCTCCTCCCGTTTCCAGCCAAAGTCATCGAGAAGACCATCAACAGACAACTCTACGCCTACTCAAAACCAACAGATCCCTCGACCCCTCACAGTCCGGCTTCCGAGCAAACCACAGCACTGAGACCGCCCTCATCGCAGCCACCGACGACATCAGGTCCCTGCTCGACAACGGGGAAACAGCCACCCTCATCCTCCTAGACCTCTCAGCAGCCTTCGACACCGTATGCCACCCCACCCTGATACTACTCCTCAGCAACACCGGAATCCAAGGAGCGGCCCTAGAGTGGATCATCTTGTTCCTCGACGGAAGAACTCAGAGAGTCCGCCTCCCCCTGTTCCGCTCCGCGGCCACAGAAGTCATCTGCGGCGTCCCGCAAGGATCCTCTCTCAGCCCCACCCTCTCCAATGTCTACATGAGCCCCCTCGCAGCCATCGCATGCCAACACAACCTCAACATCATCTCCTACACCAACGACACCCAGCTGATCCTCCCCCTCACCAACGGCCCGCCACCGCCAAAGCCAACCTCCAGGAAGGAATAAAAGACGTCGCAGAATGGATGAAGATCAGCCGTCTGAAACTGAACTCAGACAAGACGGAAGTCCTCATTCTCAGACCATCTCCCGCTGCCTGGGACGACTCCTGGTGGCCCCCTGCCCTAAGCATCGCACCCAAACCAACGGACCACGCACGCAACCTGGGCTTCATCCTGGACTCCTCCCTTGCGATGACCAAGCAAGTGAACGCCGTCTCATCATACTGCTTCAACACCCTGTGCATGCTCCGTAAGATCTTCCGCTGGCTCCCTACCAAAACCAGGAAGACGGTCATCCAGGCCCTCGTCATCAGCCGTCTGGACTATGGGAACACCCTCTAGGCTGGAACCACAGCCAAACTCCAGAAAAGGCTCCAGCGCATCCAGAACGCCTCAGCAAGACTCATCCTGGACATCTCTCGCCCCAGCCACATCTCTCCCCACCTGAAAGACCTGCACTGGCTCCCCGTCAACAAGAGGATCACGTTCAGACTCCTCACCCACGCATACAAGGCTCTCCACGACATGGGCTCGCAGTACCTCAACAGCGGCCTCACATTCTACACACCCACCCGCCAGCTCCGATCTGCCAGCCTCTCCCTCGCCTCCGTCCCACGTTTTCGAAAATCCACCATCCGAGGAAGGTCCTTCTCCTACCTGGCAGCCAAGACATGGAACTCCCTCCGCACTCACCTACTGCTGACCATGGACCATCTCTCCTTCAGGAAGCAACTCAAGACCTGGCTGTTTGAGCAGTAGCGACCCCCCCCCCCAGTACCTTGAGAACCTTACGGGTGAGTAGAGCGCGTTATAAATTCCGCTGATTGATTGATTGATTGATTGAAAACGCCATACAATACCCACTCCACTTTCTTATGTATGACATTACTAAGTTCTAAACACGTTAAACATATCTAAACATGATGTGTTAAAACCCACCCAAAACACATAAAAATGCAACGGTACTGGTTGCACGCAAAAGCGCATTGGTGCTGTACGCATTTAAAGCAATGGTTCATTCTAAGCATATAATTGACATTTGTAAATACTGTCAGAACGAATCACGAAAATACATTCATGAAATGGCTTGTTAAATACAGAATAAAAAAGGTGCAGAAACCATTTCATGACAGATTACATAAAACTGTTTGCGTATATGGACGAGGTCATATATTGTCTCTGGAAGTTTTTCAAAAAATTCTCATTCTCTATGAATAGTTCTACTTTAAGCAGATTACTTTGTGCCAAGAAATGGGTAAAAATACAAATTTGGAGAAAAAAAATTAATCATAGGAAAAAGAGTCCCAAAGTTAGAACTTTGTTTTGAAAAATGAAGGCCGAATTCAAAAGTCTCTCAGAACACTATGTGCCAAATCAAAAGACAGTGTTATTGTTTGGAGAAAACATCAAATCTTCTAAGTCTGTAAAAAAAAGTCGTCTACCATTGTAGGTGAAAGTTGGATTACCTAGTTTAGAAGATTAACCGCACATAGATGTGAAGCATCGCCGTCAGCATTGGTCGCATTAGCAATGTTCTAATCAGAAGGTACCTGTGCTCCTGTTTCATCTCGTATCTCACCGTCAGCATTTTGCGTCTGTGAGATCTCAATGAATGCTGTCATCAGAATTGGTAGCCGCTGGGGACAACACAGTGCATGGGCCGCTACTGGTTCAAGCAAAGTATCAACATTCGTTTGCATGACTGATGGGAGTAAGTGACATGTGTCTAACACGCATTCTTCTCCGCATAGCAAGTTGCATAGAACAGAAAAGATGCAATCTTGCCAAATTGGTCTGAATGACAGAAACCATGTAGTATTTAATTCTCTTAGACCAGGTAGTCCCAAAATTTGGACGATGCGCTCACGACACTTCTGAGGAAAATAAATTTTATATGGCCAAGAATGTCCCCTATCGTGTACCCCAACGTTTAATGTATGTGCATGACATCCATGCATTTTCCCTCTATGGCCGAAATGATGATGCCTCAGTGTTTACATTTGCGTCCAACGTTAACATGTCAGTTACCAGGCCCACCATGAAAGAAAGGATAATTCTGCTTTTAAGCCTATATTGCCAATGTCTTTACATGGTGCATGTTTAAAATATCGAGAAGCACCCATTTTGAGGCTCCGCAGGGCCAGGAGACGAATCCAGGCCTCAAGCCTCCTGAAACACTCTGAAAGCTGCAGCCCCGCCTGCATCCCTGACTTTTCCCTTATTTCCTGCTCAGCCGAGAGGTGCCTGGCGCAGCCTGGCCTGGCCTGCGAAGACAGTGTTATGCCTACAGTTATCTGTTCTGCTCCACAGAAACACATTCCTGCCTAATGAAAAGGATAAACATATCCTGCCTGCAGAAGATAGAGTCCAGTCTTTCTGTCTCCATGCAAGTGATTTACTGAACCAGTTTCCATAGAAGATCCATAGCCCCACGCAATACATAAAGAAATATATGCATACACCAGCCTTTAGTGATGAGCTGCCTTTGCCCTGATGGCCTTTAAATCAAGCAACATGTACTCCAAACATAAGATACCAGATAATGCCAAAGGTACAGGTTGCTCTGACATCCCAGACTCTCCTCCTAGTGCTAGAAGTCAGCCCCCGCAGCTTCCCCTAGTCACACGTCAATTACACGTCATGACCAAGTTGCACACAAGTAGGGCAAAGTTCCAGCTGGCCATGCAACCCCCTCCATGTATCCACCCACTTATGACACCTCCATGACATCTCAAGTGTACGCCCACATGCTCTTATCTCTTTCTCCTGCTCCGCCTGGAGTCCTCCTCTTTTCTCTATGTACGAGAATAATGTATAAATAAAGGACTCTGTGAATAAACGTTAGAAGACCCTTCCTGAACCTTAGTGGTGATGGAACAGATTCTCCACTAACCCGGGTTATTGTAAATAAAGCCCCTTTGAATCAGGACACCACGGACTCTGCCTCTCATTTAATGCATGAGCTTTCCTTTAAGTATAGAAATTATGAAAGGGTAATATTTATTTACCACAGTAATTTGGCACCCGAACAGGGACTGGTCCCTTTCCCCACTCGCCGGTGATGTTGGTCCAGCTTTTGCCCCCCTTCTACAGCCGTGACGGACTTCAGAGTGCACGCCGCGGGACTTCCCGCTTACTCCCTCAGGCCCACGAGGAGGACGGACTGCGACCAGGCATCCACACGAGGCGGTGAGGAATGCGGATCATCCCAACCAGAGCCCAAGCCGTGAGAGAGCAAGGTCTGAGGTTTCCAGAGGCCCACCTGTTCCAAGGCGCATGCGCAGTATCAAGTTTCCGAGGCCTTCAAGTTCAAGTTCAAGTCTTGCTTCCCGGTGAGTACCGTTGCTGGGGACGCATCTAGACGGGTGCATTAATTTGTGTCCGGTCAAGACGGGTCTGGGTACACAGATCCGGTCTGTACTGTTTTAGCAGTGCATCTGTACTGTTTAGCAGTGCATCCAGTAATTATTCTAGTATAGTCTTTCAAGGTTTCCAGTATTGTGTTGTACTATGTACTAGATAGTATCTGTTCAAAATGTTTTAATGTGTTTAATGTCGTGGTATGAATGATTGTTTGACATCTATTACTGTGTTTACTGTGTTCATGTTTACTTTCAAGCAAGAGTCACATAGGAGAACAGAGAAAGAAATTCATTAAGCAGAGAGAACTAGACAAGGTCAAGGCAGAACAGGCTGATAGAGAAAGAAATGCTGTTGTTACTGGTCCTCTCAGAAGAACTAGCTAAAGTGACCCCCTCAGAAATACCCCTTAGGTCGCGAACGCCACTACCTGTACCCTTTAGAGTATGTAGAAAGAAGCAATTCCCCACTGTATATACGATCTAGAACCAGGAAAGGGCTCAATGCTCGTGATTTCACTAAGACTAGGAAGATTTGTGGAGTTTCTTGTACATAGCTCCTTGTAAATATGGCTTGTGAGGAGCATATTAATCATTTAGACTTGTTGTGTTCCTTGTGCATTGCGCCTTGTAAATGTGCCTTGTTAATAGCGTGTCATTTTTGGACTTGTTGATTTTCTTGTAAATATGGCTTGTGAATAGCGCCATGTGGATATGGCTTGTACAGAGCATGATATTGTTGCGTTAGTCAGGAGAGAGCTGGATCTCTTTCAACTGCTTGGAGAAAATGTTTTGAAGATGTGCGTACGTGTTATGTGAAAACGTGGAGAGATGAGTTCTTGACTTTCCCATGTATCTGCAGTCATTGGGGAAAGATTGTGTTTGAGCCGCCTAAGGGTTAATTTCTTGGATTGAGAAGGCAGTATTTATTTCAACATGCTGTTTAACATGCATGGTTATGTGAGCTGACACTAAAAGTCAGTGATTGTTTAAATGTATGATGGTTTGATTTCACTTTTTCATTGGTTACTGGTTCTGCCTATGTGCTTTGACAGCATGGTCACATCTTGCATGGAGAACAGAAAGCAGTGTTCATTTAACTTTCTATTTGAAATGCGTCCACGAATGTCTGTGGGTTTGCCTTGGAACACATGATTTAATGTGTTTTTCCGGAGGTCGGAATGTTATAAATCAACCAGTCGGATTGTGATAAGGGTTTCCAGCTGTGGATGGCACACAAGCCAGTGTTTTAGAATTAGTGTGTTCGGTTGTGGAGAAGAATTTATAAAACAGACCCATCATAGAATGTGCTTTTAATTAGTGAAATGCAACTGTGTGCTTTTATAGAAAATAATATTATAGAAGATATATATGGATATTTTCCTACTGCAAGCTGAACTTTTTCAAAATGTAAATGTTTCTGACATGCAGCAGACCAGTGTGTGACAGTTATCACACTCACTTAGTTAGTAAAAATGGCTGTTTGAAAATTAATGAACAAGGCCCTTTTAATAGGTAGAATAGAAAGGCTTGCACACTAAAATTAGACTTCTTTGTTATACAATACAAACCTTTTTAAACATGCTGTCTGATATATGTCCACCAGCTTTTGAAAATAGGATTTATTATGTCTGATCCAGAGGTCAGTTAGACTGTAATGCTCACACAGGAGGTTTCAGATTAGAGAAATATTAAACCCAACAGTCCATGATAATTCGTTTTTTCAGAATCAAATTGCCCCCTTTTTGTGTGATAATCTGCATACTAAATAAATGCCCATGTTTCAAATGTCTTGCCTTCTAGCTGCATTAGTTAGACAAAGGTGTTTTTTTTAGAAAGCGGAACTTTTAAGTAGCAGTACATTATAACAGAATTATTTTAAAAATGCCAGCATGTGTCCAAGTTACAAAAAAAAAATATATCCTTATTAATTACTGATTTAGGATGCTTTACATCACGTTTTAAATTTCCTTCAGTTAGTTTGAGAATAGTGGTCTGGCCTGGGAACAGATTTTGTTTTGAGTTACAAAGAATGTGTTTTCCGACCTTGAGTAGCAAAGCGGGTTTTTCCCTCTTGAAGCGCCGAAGCAGTGCCTGTCTTGTTATCATTGGCCAACATCCAATTTCGTTCCGCGCACGAAATGTTTATGTAAAGGGAGGGCTGCACTCCTCCAACTGGCTCAGGCTCCCTTCGCATGAAGATAAAGGGATCCTTGCACATGCAGAATGTATTGGCAGACGCTTGGCCCTTGGAGTAATATAGATACAGAAGGCCTAAGTCAGCTTCCCTGACTGGAGATTAGAGATGCTTAGACAGAATAATTGGCAGGGAGTGTTGCTCTTGCAATGAGATCAGCATTTGGCAGTGATTCAAAATTACATCGCACTGTAGCTTATTATGCTTGGATCAGATTCAAGCTCTGAGCACGAACATCTTTCTGGAGGTGGGGGCTGCTTCTCAGAGGAGTGAGGCAGTACACGCAGTCAGACTACACGGTCTACAAATCTTTCTCATGAAACAGCCTACAGAGGGTAGATGGCTTGTCCCTTATTGAGGTTCCTGTAGATTAAAGGGGTCCCTATGTACAAGGTCGTGTACTAGGACAGGACAGTAAGTTTCTGATTGACACAGGGGCGAGCAGAACTACCATCAGCCATGACGAGGTTCCAGGGGTACCTCTCTCAGGCTCACAAAATATTTCCTTGGGATTTTCAGGAAAGCCTATTGTTAATGAAGTGTCAAAGCCAGTTTCCCTTGGAGTTGGTCCACTGTCACGTACCACAGACTTGGTACTTACCAAATCATGTCCAGAAAACTTGCTAGGTATAAAGACATTAAAGGAACTAGGAGCAGTCATTTGTTGTTCTCCAGAAGGAGTGCGACTGTTCTTATGTGATTTTAAGGGACATTATGTTCTGAAAGATTTTGACCCCAGACTCCAGAATGTACCACAGCACCTATGGGCACAAGGTCCGACTGACGTAGGTTACATGAACATAACACCACACCGTGTCACTTTCAAAGCAGGAGTGGTACTCCCACGTATACGACAATACAAGATACCACCTGATGCCATAGTGGCCTTATTAAAGATTGTTGACAAACTCATTGCACATGGGGGGTGGTAGAGACTGACTCAAATGTATGTAACTCACCTGTCCTTCCTATCCTTAAACGATCAGACCCACCACCACCAGTTTACAGACTAGTAGTTGAACAAATGTGTAGTACCACAATACCCAGTGGTCCCAGACATTTCTTCATTACTGACTGCTATTGATTCTGAAGCATCATTCTTTACAGTAACTGACCTGAAAAATGCCTTTTCAGTGTTCCAATTCATCCAGGTAGCCAGTATCTCTTCTGATTCAGTTTAAGTGGACGTAGCTTTAAATTTTTTAAAGGTTTTACAGAGTGTCCCTTTCAAAGTGCACAGCAAGTGGTGTGTGCCTTGTACACTTGCTGTCCAAGAGGGGTAGACAGCTGACACAAGAACGTATTCAGGTAATTGCCAATATTTCACAGCCCAAGACACAAGGCCTTCATTGGCCTCACTAGTATGCCTATCTAGCCAAAACACTCGTACAATTGACAACACAGGAGGCAGCGTCTTCGACTGTCCTCCTTTGGACACAAGAACATATTTGGCATTTAAAGAATTAAAAAGAGCCTTATGTCAAGCGCCAGTTTTAGCGACTCCTAGTTACAGCAAACCTTTTATGCTTTTTGTCACTGAACAGGAAGGGACAGCATTATCTGTCCTTACACAAGATCAAGCTGAAAAACACAAGCCTTGTGCTTATTTTTCTAGTACACTAGATCCAGTGGCCCAGGCTCTGCCTGTGTGCCTGAAAACAGTTGTAGCGACAGCACTAGCTATTAGACAAAGTGGCCAGACTCCATAGTGTTAGGACACCCTCTGACAGTCCAGGTACCACATGCAGTGGAAGTTCTCTTTAACAGAACACAGACACAACACTTGACTGTAGCTAGACTGACAGGATATGAACTGACATTATTTCAGCCACACATAGAGATCAGACGATGTAACATTCTTAACCCTGCTACACTTTTGCCCTCAAGTACAGTAGATACTGCACCACATGACTGTGTGGAAGTAATAAATACAGTAATGAAACCAAGACAAGACTTGACAGATGTGGCACTTCCAGATCCTGACCTGACACTTTATGTTGATGGTTCATGCATGAGAACAAGCACAGGAGAGTTAGTGGCCGCATATGCCGTGACCACTGATGCTGAAGTCATAGAGACCCAAAGAATAGATACACTGTCAGCACAAGCAGCAGAGCTCATCGCTCTGACACAAGCCTGCATAAGAGCCAAGAACTGGAAAGTGAACATTTATACAGACTCCATGACTTTGAAGTTCTCTGGAGGGAGAGAGGTTACTTGACCTCTCATGGGGCCAAAATTCAGCACGGTCCACTTATTCAAGCCCTGTTAGAAGCAATACATTTGCCTCTGCCATAGCTATCATGAAATGCAAAGCACATACCAAAGTTACAGACACCATCTCCCAGGGTAATGACCTGGCAGATCGAATTCTAAACTAACAGCCCAGACTCAAACAGACATTCCAACTGACACGACAAAGACAGAGGTACCATTACTGACGAATAGCATGACAGTCAGGGATCCTTCCCAAGATGTACTAGACATACAGACACATGCCACTTCAGATGAAATAAAGAAATGGACTGAACAAGGAGGGGTCGAGACTGACCAAGGTTGGATGACTAAAGGCAAAGCTACATGGTTTCGTCCAGATTCCATGGTACAAGTAATCATAAACACACACACATAGTCCAGCACACTTGGGAGAGAAGGCAATGCTAGACAGTTTACAGAATATCTGGTTTAATAAGCATCTGCGTGCAGCAGCGAAACAGAAAGTACGTACCTGTATGATCTGTTGCCAGTTCAATCCAGGTAAAGGCATTCCGGTGGAACAAGGTGGATTCCATCCTCCTGACCACCCTTTTGAGTTCCTTCAGATGGATTATATCCAAATGGACAAATTCGTGTGTGCACTAACTAGATGGACAGAAGCGTGCCCAGTCCCAGATTATACTGCAGCAGGCCTTGTAGAAAACCATAATCAGACACTTAAGACGAGATTAGGGGTATGCCTATGCCTAAAATAAAATATCTGATGTTGACAATAACATGCTGACAGATTACCTGGCTTCCTTGATGTCTGCACTACTCTCTCTTCATTCACAGGTTGCCGCCGCCTTCCCTGACAACACCCAAGTCCAGGAGCCTGCCATAGTCCCTGGAGATGTTATCTATGAGCGGAACATTTGACCGATCGAGCCCCCTTGAGACGCATTGGAAGACACCGAGGATTGTGCTACTCACCACGAGGACTGCTATCAAGGACGTAAAGGATGGCGATTCTATGGACAATTTGGAACTTTAATTTTGACCAAAAATGACAATGACCCCAGTGACTCAAAACCCCTTTTTCTAGAAAAACTCTGCATCAGGAGTATTAATCCAAGTTACGGTCTAGTAAGTCAGACAGTTTAATTGTTTAAGTCCCTCTCGGGTGAATCGGTTAGACAGGTTCCTGACATGTATTAGACCATAGACCCAAATAGCAGTAGACAGAGAGATAAGAGAAAGACGTACTGCAAATCCCTTCGCAGTCGATTTATAATAACTCTGATTATTATGTTCCTTTGATTCCATGTTTTCTTTCCTCCTATTACCTCACATGTACACTTTTCTTTTAACGACACTGCAGAGCACACATTTAGTGATCTGCCACCCCATGAAGCACTGCGCAACAATTCTTTCATTCGTATGTTGCACCATTCTCATCAGACCAGCAATGCAACAGATTGCTGGGTATGTGGCCAACTCCCGCCTTATCAGAAAACGAAGGGAGTTCTGCCCTTCTTCCCTTTTCCGTTCTCCCACAATGGTTCGTGTGGAGCATGGTTTGCTTTAATGACATCACTAGACAGAACATCCGTAGTTTCCCAGAGTGACTGGATACATGGAAACCTGAATAAAGTAATGAATGAAGTATGTTTCCCAGACAAAGACGGGCTCCCTCAAAGGAAGGGGACCGACCTAGATAATGAAGAGTACAAGCAAGGAAATGCTTCCCTCAATTTTATAATACTGAATGTTCAGCCCAAGCAAAATACAGGACCACAATCTATTTCAGTCCTACCAGCAAAAGGTGATTTGTGTGTTAGAAAGAAAGGATCAGTACATATGGGACACAGTGAATGTAATACTGTAGTAGAGTTTAATGACCAAGGAAAGTCCATTTTCAAAGCATCTCGCCACACCTATTATATAGCTTTCCTTCTGCCCCCTATCTTTCTAGCCCCATCCCATTATCATCGAGATTCACGACTAGTACATGTCAGACACAAGAGGGAGATAAATTCCCCTGTTATTGATCAGACTGAGACAGCTTGGGAGCAATATACAGATTTCAACAAAGGATTCTTTTTCTTCATAGGTCCCGTCCAAAACAGTAAACTCATGCGAAGGTTAACAAGAACTCTGGAAGCAGTAGTAAATGAGACTGCATCTGCCCTGGCTAACTTGACCCAGGAGCAGTCTGCCATGAGACTGTCTCTGTCTGCAGTGTGCCACTGCCTGTATTCCCCATCCACGTATCCAGAAGAGACAAGAAGAGCAAATGATGCAGTCTGACCATATACAAGGTCTTATGCATATAGATGTCACTTGAAGGGAACGTAGGGGACAAGGAGGGAATGAGGAAAATAAATTTTATATGGCCAAGAATGTCCCCTATCATGTACCCCAACGTTTAATGTATGTGCATGACATCCATGCATTTTCCCTCTATGGCCGAAATGATGACGCCTCTGTGTTTACATTTGCGTCCAACGTTAACATGTCAGTTACCAGGCCCACCATGAAAGAAAGGATAATTCTGCTTTTAAGCCTATGTTGCCAATGTCTTTACATGGTGCATGTTTAAAATATCGAGAAGCACCTATTTTGAGGCTCCGCAGGGCCAGGAGACGAATCCAGGCCTCAAGCCCCCTGAAACACTGCAGCCCCGCCTGCATCCCTGACTTTTCCCTTATTTCCTGCTCAGCCGAGAGGTGCCCGGCGCAGCCTGGCCTGGCCTGCGAAGACAGTGTTATGCCTACAGTTATCTGTTCTGCTCCACAGAAACACATTCCTGCCTAATGAAAAGGCTAAACATATCCTGCCTGCAGAAGATAGAGTCCAGTCTTTCTGTCTCCATGCAAGTGATTTACTGAACCAGTTTCCATAGAAGATCTATAGCCCCACGCAATACATAAAGAAATATATGCATACACCAGCCTTTAGTGATGAGCTGCCTTTGCCCTGATGGCCTTTAAATCAAGCAACATGTACTCCAAACATAAGATACCAGATAATGCCAAAGGGACAGGTTGCTCTGACATCCCAGACTCTCCTCCTAGTGCTAGAAGTCAGCCCCCGCAGCTTCCCCTAGTCACACGTCAATTACATGTCATGACCAAGTTGCACACAAGTAGGGCAAAGTTCCAGCTGGCCATGCAACCCCCTCCATGTATCCACCCACTTATGACACCTCCATGACATCTCAAGTGTACGCCCACATGCTCTTATCTCTTTCTCCTGCTCCGCCTGGAGTCCTCCTCTTTTCTCTATGTACGAGAATTATGTATAAATAAAGGACTCTGTGAATAAACGTTAGAAGACCCTTCCTGAACCTTAGTGGTGATGGAACAGATTCTCCACTAACCCGGGTTATTGTAAATAAAGCCCCTTTGAATCAGGACACCACGGACTCTGCCTCTCATTTAATGCATGAGCTTTCCTTTAAGTATTATTATTATTATTATTGCATTTATTGAGCGCACAGCTACCCGGAGGTTTCCCGGCGCTTGCCTTGGGAACCCGTCCTGGCTTTTCCCTGTGAGATAGAGCCTACAGGGCATCCCCAAGGTGAAAGCCAGGCATCCCGCCGCAGGGGGGCCGTTGTGGAGATTAAGCAAGCTTAATGCCCAGAGTTGCAGAGTGAGAACCCATGATTAAAGCAGGCACCGAATCGAGAATTATCGAGTCCGTGGACATTTGAGCTCAAGACCCTGCCGCGTCGGGAATTGAACCCTGGTCCCGGGTCTGACCTCAGCTTCCGGGTCTGCCTGCTCTACACCTTGAGCCACACTTCTCCAGAAATTATGAAAAGGTATCGTATAGCCAGGAGGGTTGTCTCCATGGAGAACTGGTAGTCGCCGGTGAATTGGCTTGCCATATCGCAGCAATAGGAGCAAAAATAGTATCCCTGCAGTGAGTCCCAAAATGAGAGGCAGTCCGCCAAACACTGAGTGCACGAAGTTTTGAAATATTCCTAGGACTACTTCAAAAGGTGCTAACAGTCCAGAAAATACTGTCTTAAATAAATGTACAATACCGCTCGTATCTGACATGTTTAAGATATGACTTAACATTTCTGAGAAATGTACAGGGCAGTTTGTAGTTAAGAGGGCATGTATCTCAGCAGAAGTCCTTGCAACTTGTAGATCATAGGTTTCTTTGGCCGAGGTCAGTGGCACCGTTTTTTGCAAAAGAATGGCTTTTATTCTGCTTAAAGTATCAATTTGTATAGAAGAGATGTTCAGTGAAGGCCATAAAGGCGACTCCCGGTCTGTCTTCGTTTTAGGAAACAATACTTGCATACAGCAAGTGACCCTGGCTGACACAGTTACTAGATAGGGTAAACCTGGCAACATGCCACAGCAGCTGTGATCATTCAACATGAGGTAACTTCCATTGGAAAGTTGTCCTAAAATTGGATCAATCACCGCAGCTGGTTAACCTTGCAGGTGGCAGGATAAGTTGGTAGAGGAACCATTGCAGGCCCCTTGTAAATTAATACCCTGACAAAAGAGAGAACTGCTTAGTGAGTTTTCACAATTTTTACCACTAAGAAACACTTCTCTTCCCCCACTCCAACATCTATGTGTGTACGGTAATTTCCAGGATGTCTTGATGTATACTTTATCCAACCGTTCATATGTGCCTGCTGGTATATGTTTTAGGCAATACTGAAAATGGAAAATTGCAACAGGAAGTGTGATTGTTCCATGTATTATCCATTCAGTGGCTGGCTTTTCAGCAACTGTAAATGTCAATATTTCCAGTTTTACAATGCTCAACACCGTATAGTCTGCTCCCCTCTGTGCCAGTTTGATCTGTTTATCAGTGAGATTGAATTCTGAAAACCGTGACATAGTATTGATTATACGCCAAGGCACATAGCCTGAATGAAGGTTTTGCAAAGTCCAGCCTAATAGCATGAAAGAACGTAACTGCGACTGACCATGTTGCAACATGGCTAAACAACAAAAGAAATGTCATTGGTCTATCATTCGGCATGGGCGAAAAATACAGTAAGCTCAGTGTCTACCCGGGATGTGTTCGCAAAAAGGAAGAAATGAATCCCATCAGCCCACCCAATGGCAGAACTTCATCATCTGGGATTACTGAAGAGATGGTCCGGCTAAGGGGCCACACACCTGTTGGTATCGTGTGTTGCTCCAAACCAAAGGAACCACCAGTGATGAATCATACCAAAGAATATGTGTTTTCTGTGGTGTGGGATGGAAATTGCAGTGTTGAAAAAAATATGTGAGAATAATCAAAAGTGCAGTATAAAATTGGCTACCATGATTTAAGGGAAAAGTTTTATTGGGGAGATATCATGGTGTCAACATTAAAAACAGAGTGTTAGACAGTTTAAAATATTAACTGTCATCTAGAAGTTGTAATCGGTCAACATGTTTCAGCCCTCATAGGATATAATAACCTACCTGGCTTTCACCAGGACCAGAACTACACTACTGCAAAAAGCAAAATAAACCAACGTGGAAAACAGAGTTTGAAAAAAAAAAAGATACCATACATCCTACCATATGCAAAATTTCCCATAAGGAGGATGTGTGTTCAAAATAAAGGATTCTTTCCTAAAGGAATACACAAATGCAAAACAAAAGGGTAAATCACAGGCACACAAATGAATTGTGCCACATGTTTCATCGCTTATAATTTATTCATTGTTGTGATAAAATATTGATTCGTAATTGTATTTACTCACCCAAAAACTCTTGGGAGTGTGCCTCACCTCTCCTGGCCACTGCTCAGGGATGGAGGCCCGCTCTAATTCGTGGATAAAAGTAATGGATACCTGATTAGGTCAAACCCCATCAAATTCCCACCAGCATAGCAGCTAATAAACCTTGGCTTATATTCTGAGCATAAAAACAGCAGCACCTCACAAGCCCACCAGGGGACTGTAACCAAAGTTATCTACACTCCAATTCTTTCTTTTGGACTGAAAATATACAGTCATAAGTGCTAAACACCTATAGTGGCAAATATCATAGTTGTTGCATAGATTAAATCCAAAAAGGGGGATGTATAGCACTCGGCTCCCAGAGGTATCCCAGTATATCTATATTGAAGTTTCAATTGAGGTTTCCAAAAGATGTCTGAAGAACAAAGCGCCGCCGTACGAGCTGCCTCACCTGTCCATCGGTACCCCTTGACTGATCCTGAGCCGAGGGGGACGTACCCGACTGGAACAGGAAAGCAGCTCTTAAGTGCGGCGGTAACCAATGAGAGAAAAGCACTCCAGCATGGTATAAACAGGTGTCGGACCTGATAGGAAACAAACCACAGTGTTTCCTGCACGCACAAATGTTCGTAATCAAAAGTGGCGGACCTGTTAGAAAGCCGCGACTAGAATCAGTGTCGGCATGCGCATGCGTGGGGGCATGCGTTTGCATTCAGGAGTAGCGGACCTGATGGAAATCTGCATCAAGACCCAGTGTCGGCATGCGCTCGCATGTGTGGGGGCAACAAGGATCCAGACCGGAGAGGCGTGTAGAATGAGCATCCACAACTCCGTTATCAATGGTAAAATATAATGGATCACGATAAACCTAAGAGCAAGCGCATTCTGCTCTCGAGATAGGAGCAAAGATGAGGACCCGAGAGGCGCCCTTGTTCAAGTGTCATAAGTATTTACGCCACTGTTACAACAACGATTCAATACAGTGACAGAAAGGGTGTCTAAGTCTGCGCATCCAACACTAAAGGTGTAGACTAACAATCTTTTGCGATGCAGGCCTGAACGACCTTGTGTTCTTATAGATTATGGAATGTATGTGACAGGAATAGTTCGGTGTATCATGGGCTTCTCATAATTCTATATCATGACAATGGATCATAAGGAGCCCACAGCGCGTCAGTCTAAATGTAAACAGACCAAAGTATAAAGATTTCATTTATATACTTATATGTATCCAAGTAACGAAAGCACAATTTTGTTTATTTAGTATTGTAAATACGGACCTAGAAGATACCGTATTTCATTGTAAACACAACCAATGCAATGTTTTACCTGAGCGAGCGCGTAATTCAATGTAGTGATAGCACATTCTTGAAAAACCAGACAAGCGTCGATCTAGATATAGATAGACCAACGAATAAGGGCAACATATACGTAGGTCCCTATGTGTGTTAAGCAAAATTCAAGGCAGCACATTTTTGAGAAAAAGGCTTGTGAATAGTGTAGCTAGGGATGCAAGGTATTGACTATCTGGGCATAATTGGTCTACTCTGAAACACAGAATGGTGGACCTCAGCAACCACAGCACTTTTTCACTATTTAGACAGATCAGACAAATGTAAATGAACACATCATATGGTAACCCAAGGGATTTCATCATTTAGGCCTTCTATGTCACATTTCAATTTAAAGCTACCTTGTGACATCACTCACATGTTGAAGCACGAAAGGTTGCATGACCACGTCCTGTTCCATGATGTCTATGGCAGAAGATACTATGCTGGACATAGAATATATCCTGGATGACAGAGTCATTAACCCATTGTCAACCACAGAGAGATTTTTCTCTAAATTAATACTATCAATTTATCATATTCTTTGTGCAGTCTCTGCTTGCGTTACCTTCAATGCTTCATTATAAGCAGCATAGATACCGGCATATATAAAACGTTTATGACGCGGTGTTCTTGGTCTTAGCAATAATTCCCTAAGATCAGCGCCATCTTTAAGTAAAGATAAGTGTTGTTTAACATCCTTAAGTGTAGATCTATGTAGCCAATGAAGGCACCTTTTCCCTACACTGTATGTTGTTACTATTCCAGGTAGCTGTCTCTGAACATATCTTGGATCTGGTCTATTGAATGTTAAACCCAGTGTCTTATTTAGGAATCTATCTTGACAGATGTTTGTGTCTGTGAGCCAGATTAACCATTTTTTCCAATCTGGATCTGTTCTGTTGTGATGCAAAATAGTATGTACGTCGACCTCCCCCTCTGCAGTGTTATCACTAGCAGGTGTAAGTGTAGGTATGGACGGATTGTTCAGGTCCTATATCTTGGCTAACCCAAGACAAGACATCTGTTGGACAATGTCATTCAAAAACATAATTTGCTCAGGGATGAGACAGGCTCTAAACATATCATCTATCCCCTGTACCTGCCAATCTTTTGTGCCCCAGGCAGCTTTCGTGTCAATTTTGTCTTTCCAATAGTCGAAACCTAGTTTTGGCAATTGAGCTTAAAAGGTTGCAGAACAGATTTATTTTGCATTGGTCAGCATACTTTTCAATCCTGTCTTGTTAATATTTTTAAAGTAAAATGATTCTGGATTAGATACATTAAAACCTGAAAAGTATAGAAACTTATTGGCAAAAGTTTTTGAGCTACCCTTTGGTGGTGTAGGACGATGTTCCCATTGATTATACATAAATACATTTCTAGGCATTGTTGATTTGTTCATAATCTGATGAACCCCCCAACCCTCTCAACTCTTTCGCCCCGGTTTCCAAGACCTAGTGGCCACCCTTGGGGTTAACAACTCCTCTATCCTAATACTAGGAGATTTCATCTTCTGGCCCTCCAGTCGAGCAGAATGCTCGACCTCTAAAGGATTCTCGGACACCCTCCGCTCCCTCAATTTTATCTCTCACATTCATTCCCCTACCCACAATTAGGGCCACATCCTGGATCAAATTTGGTCCCTAAATTGCCCTATAGCCTCTTTGTCTATCTCCCCCTGCACCTGGTCCGACCATTTTTTATTGTCCTTTTTCCTACACCTTAGCCCAGTCACTAAGCCTTTTCTCCCCAAAATCTTCTGGGTGCGCTCTTAGAACAAGGCAGATCTGCCCGCTCTTTCCACAACACTCCTTGCATCCAGCCCGGACCTTCACGGCATGTCATCCTCCGTACAAGCCGAATCTATCAACACCTGGCTCCTGTCAGACGCCAACCGCTGGTTTAACGAGGAACTCAAGGCATTGAAACGTACTGCACGCCAGGCCGAGCGGGCCTGGAGACGAACCTACTGCCCTGACCTTAAAAACCAGTACACTATCCTCCTGTCCCAATACAAAAAATCTATTCTGACCACAAAGACTGCCTATTTTTCTTCCAAAATCATAGCCGCCGAAATCAAGCCCAGAGACATTTTCTCTATCATTCACGACCTTGCCTACTCAGACAGAGCCACCCTCAAATCCACCTCTCCTAGGCTTTATGCTACTCTCTCGATTCTTATTTCCTGGACAAAATCTCCAACATTAAAGCCAATATCCCTTCTCTCACCCTTCATTTGTTGACCCTCACTGTCCACCGGTCAGTGCACGCTTTGATTCTTTCCCTCTCCTGACAGAGGAGGACTTTCTGTCTCTTCTCCCTCTGGTTAAATCAGGCTCACCGCTAGACCCCTGCCCTGCATACATCCTGAGACATATCTACTCGGTCTGTACGCAGCCCCCTCTTAAATCCCTAAACAGCTCACTGTCCCAGGGCACGGTTATTCCATCCTTAAAATCGGACATCATTGTCCCTATCCTGAAAAAACCCGGTGCTCACCCCTCCTCTCTCACTAACTTCCGCCCCATCTCACTCCTGCCTTTCCTAGGGAAGGTGCTGGAGCGCCATGTCACCAGAGCGCTCAGCTCCTTTGTGGAGGAAAATGATGTGTTTACTCCCCGTCAGGCCGGTTTTCGCCCCGCTCACTCCACGGAATCCATAGTGTTATCGGTCCTTGACAACCTCAGAGAGGGCATGGACACCAACCCCCAGGCCCTGGTCCTTCTCCACCTCTCCGCCGATTTTGACACGGTTGATCATGCCACCCTACTCTCTCGTGTCGGAGCGGCGGGGGTCGGGGTGTCAGCCTTGGTCTGGCTGGCGTCCTTCCTGAGGGACGGCACCCAAGCTGTTCGCCTGGGCGACTACTCGGCAGACTTCCGGAAGGTGCAATGCGGGGTCCTCCAGGGCTCTTCCCTTTCCCCTCTGTTATTTAATATGTACATTGCCCCCCTTATTTTTGCCCTTCAGCAAATGGAGGTCTACGTATACAACTACGCGGATGATCTCCAGCTTATTTTTTCCTTGTCTTCCTCCCCTGAGTCCATGGCGAACTTCCAATCCATTATGATCTTTATCCGGGACTGGATGAATTACAACCACCTGAAGTTAAACCCAGATAAAACTGAGCTGGTTCTGACAGGTGGTTGCTCCAGTCCCTGGTCCCCCCTCTTTTGGCCCCTTTCCCAAGGTCTCCCCCCCTCTTCCGCCGTGAAAACTCTGGGAATCAAACTTAACAACCAACTCACTATGCACTCCCAGGTTAGCTCTGTGGTTTCTTCCTCCTTTCTCTCACTTCGCACTATCCGCAAAGTTTCCCGTTTCTTTTCTTTTTCCGCCCTGAAACTCATTGTCCTGGCGATGGTAATCTCTCGCCTAGACTGCGGCAACACGTTATACTGTGGCATGCCTGCCTACAGTATGCGACGACTGCAGTTGGTCCAAAACCAGGCTGCCCGCCTGGTTCACAAGCAGGCCAAATTCCCCCATGTCACCCCCCTCCTAAAGTCCTTGCACTGGCTCCCCATCCGTGAAAGAGTTCAGTTCAAGTTAGGATGCATTACCTTTCAGGCCCGAGCTGGCGTAGCCCCTGCCTTCATCACCTCGGAAATCAAAGTCTACGCCCCCGCCAGAGAATTACGTTCATCCACTCAACATTTGCTGACAGTTTCCCGCTTTAGGCGGAAAAAGTGGGGGGGCACGAAATTCTCCACACTCACCCCTGCCTTTTGGAACTCCCTTCCTGCCCACCTTAAATCTTCCACTCTTTATCCTCAGTTCCGTAAGGCGCTCAAAACCTTGCTCTTTTCACAGGCCTTCCCATCATAATTGTTCTATCTCTCCTCCCTGCCCTTCTACCCCCCCTTGAGCTCTGCTTCTGCACAGCGCCATGAAACCGCCAGGTGTACGTACGCTTTATAAATGTTTTAAACTCAAACTCAAACTCAAGTATTCATAATTTGTAAAAACAGCAGACTTGTTTAAGTCTGACATCATATTATTAACAGTCTCGAAGTCCCAATCATCAGAAAAGGTACTAGATGAAACAAAGTCATTCAAGGAAATCTTGAACTGGTGTGGAATCTTCAACAGCTCCGACGGGCCAAAAATGTCATAGTCAGTTCTGTCCCAATCTATACCCCCAGGTGTAGGAACGGCTGTGATTTTCACTGATGACAAGTCTCTTTGTTCAAGATGAGATGATTTATTTATTTGTGTGGTTTAAGGAGTAAGTTGATGTTCTTACTTGCTGTGTCCTTTTTTACATATCTTCTATTTATAAGCATTCCCAAAGTTATTACCAGAGTCAACCAAAGTAGAAGAAAAAGCACACCCAACACAATCCAAAGTTCAATCCATGGTGAAACCAGATAAGTCTTTTCCAGGTGATGAAAAAGGTCTGTTTCTTGTTCTTTGAAAGTTCTTTTAGCTGGCATTGTTTCAGGTTTGCTTGGATCCTCAGAAAATGTATCAAAGTTAATGAAATAGCCAGAGGCAGTTCTGTCAATTGTAGGGATTGCATCAGGATTCCTTGAAATCGCTGGAACCACAGGATCACTTGTTACATTTGTGTAGACAGATGCTACTTCGTTGTAGACAGGTGTTTCTTGACGAACTGTCATTTGGGTTTCAAGAGGTACAAGTTCCATAGCTTTGTTGCTTAGTCCTTCATTTTGCACTGCAGATTCTTCAAAGGTAATGTGTCTCTCACTTTGAACCTCTTGGATAGTAGCTAGATTAGGGCATCTGCTACATTGGCGGAGTCCACTTGGCCTACTGCTTATGATCGGCCACATGATGCGGTTTGACCAGGTTGATTGACATGAATCTGTTCTCCTTTTTACCAGCAAGGGGCGGCAGTAACACTGTTCTTTATCCTTGGATTGCTAGGACAGGTACTGATTGTCTGTAAGAAGGCCCAAATTCGTTCTTGTCTGCGATCTTCTCTCTGACTAGATCCCCATGCTTAGGAATCCATACAGGGCTTGCTGGGATGGTTGGTTTCTCTTCAGTGGTGGTTGGCTTCAGGAACACGTTACTTTGTTTCGTTCTTATTTAATTTAAGTCCTGTAAAACAGCCAAACGGTCTTTGATATCAAAGGGTTTTTGGTCTACCAGTGAAGTCTGACAATTGAGGTCCGATACTAACATAGTGGTTCCAAAAAGGACTTTATATGGAGTGATAACCCCTAGAGAACTTCTTGGCAGATTGTTAAGACTACGTTGGACACTTAAAAGATGTTTGACCCACCCGTCACCCGAGCCTAATACCCTAGCTGTTATTGATTGCTTTATGTCCCGGTTTTTTATCACCACTACCAAATTTCCCTCATGATGGAATGGACTAGAGTACCACAATGCAACGCCCAATTTGGCCATGGCCTCTTTGTAAGCTTCTTTGTAAGCTCGAGAGCTAAATGCAGGACCCGGGTCAGAATGTAGCGTGCAGACTGCGTCTGTGCCGATAAAGACTTGCAAATCTTTTATAACAGTTCGAGCGTCAGCCAAGCGCTGAGGCCACATCCAAATGAATCTTGTCTTAATATTTCTGGGACCGCAATTGTCCATAAGGACGTTTGCATGTAGAAAGTCTAATGCTGTCTAACAACAGTGTCTGTACTGGGCTGGCTATGCTATAGTCAGGTATCTGGTGGCGTTCTGTACTGCGATCTCTATTGCAGTCTATGCAGTCAACGACAAACATATGAATGTGAGCATTCATTCCTGGCCACCGGTACGTCTCTTTAATAGTTATTATTGTTTTTGAGATCCCTTGATGTATCAGACCCTCTCTCAAATGTGCTTCGTGTAAAAAAGCTACTCTATGTTTCCTGTTTGGAATTACTCTATTCCCCCACTACAGGGATTCGAGCAAAAGGAACGGAGTTTGCATCAATTATATATGAGTATTTGAGTGGAAACTTATTAGGTAATGCTGCGCCGCTGCCTTTGCTTGAAGCATTAACAGCTAGCTTCATTTCGCCATCTATTTTTATTTTCAAATGAGTGATTGCAGCTACGGAAGCGGTTTGCACAGCTGCCTTCGCGGATTCATCACTACTTATTCCCAAATCAGTTTTTGCATCTTTGTAACCGTTTTGAAGCCAGTTTTTCAAGTATTCATTGCAAGATTGAACACAATAATACGAATCACTCACTATGAGTGGGGAATTCGCGATCTGTATTTTCAAGTGCCATCTTGAATGCTTGTAGTTCAGCTCGCTGAGCTGTACAATCTCCTAGAGATTGAATTTTAGTGACCATTGGTCGGAATTTTCCATAGTGCCAACGACCTTTAACGATTGCGCATGCCGCACTATAGGCTTGTTTACCCTCCGTAGCGTGTTGGGCTGATCCGTCAGTATAAATTATACTTTCATACTGCTCTAGAGGCAGAATTTCAGTAGGCAGAGGACATTCTTGTTCGTATTGTAGAAATGCTTGTGTCTTCAAATACGGGTCAAAAATGTATTCAACATCTGTTGCAGAAAGATAATTAACTCATTGTATCCATCTTGGATGTAAAGCTATAGCATTTGGAATGCTCACTTTTGTCACTGCCTCTAAGGCAGGTACAGGTGCAACGACCATAAAGCGCTTACCCTGTGCGAGGGCTCTCTCTTTTGCTACTGCAGTTTGAACCGCTGTCAGAATTCTTTCTGTTGAAGTGAATTCATTTCTGTTGTGTGTACAAGTGTGATTTCTAAGCTATTGGTACTTTTTCACCTTCGTTAAAAGTTAAGTACGTGAATCCGCATCATCCTGGAATGATTCGGATCACTAAAGATCACTAAGTTGCATACGTTTACGCGTGTTTGCAAATGTTTCGTTGCTAACATGTCTGTTTGCAATGAATCCAAAATTTCTGTGTCCAATTAACTGTTTTGAAGTCAGGTTTGATTAGTTCGTAGAGAGGATTAACCCTTTCTGTGTAATTTAGAATGTATGTTCTTTCGAAATTCAGGAAACCTAGAATCAACTGTTTTTCAGCGTTTTTGGAGGTTGGAGCAGCGCACATTTCTGTAGAAAGTTTGCTGCCAGGCTTTTGACTTCACTTGAAAGTTCATATCCTAGAAAGAGGATATTTAAATGGGCAATTCTAGATTTTTTTAAATTGAATTTGTACCCTTCTGACGCGAATCCCAACATAATTGTATTCACCCTGTTCAAGTGCCCATCCAAGTCATCATCTGTTAAATAGATGTCATCGACATATGACAATGCTTCGTCATCATAAGTTTTTAGTAACTCTGTTACCCTCGCTGAGAATAACCCAGGACTATTCTTGAATACCTGTGGGAGACGACAGAAGTGACGCTGTGTCCCCATATTTGATAAAGCGGTCAAATACCTACTTTCCGGTGCAATGTTTTGACAGAAGAAACCGTTAGAAATAACTAATGTGGTTTTATATTTTTTACGCACGATGTTATTTATTAATGCTGCACTATGTGCATTTTGTACTGCAAAGTTTTGCAACATAAAAGTAGTCCAAAACTAGATGGTATGTATTGCCTGGTTTTGAGACAGGAAACAAAGTATTGTTCATGGACGAGGTGCATGTTTCAATCACCCCTTGGTATTCAAGTTGATCTAAGATCTCCCTGACCTGTTTTTTAGCTTCTTGCTTAACTCGGTATTGCCTTTGTGCAGTTGGTTGATTTCTAAGTTGGATTATATGGTGAGGAGAGTCCTCATGCCATCCTACATGATTTTTATATAATGCAGGAGCCTGGGCTTTTTCTGAACGTGTTGATCGTCTTTGGACTTCATGCGTTCTTCCTTGTTTTCTGAACGTCCTCTTCTTTCGGATTTCTGTGAAAAGTCTGAAAGGTACGAGAGGAACGTATATCAGTATCTTGATATCTATCAGGCTTTCTCAAATTATCCCTATTCCTGAGGTTGTACCTCCTTTCCGAGGGCTCCTTTTGAGGAGACCTACCTCTGGATTGAGAACGCTTCTCTTTAGACGTTTGTTTACTATTTTTCCACTTCTTTTTAGAAGGCATAGGAGTATTTTTAGTAAAGACCGTTAACTGTGTATTTCTATTAAGTTTTGTATATTATTAAGTAATTGTTCACCCAACATTGATTCAATGTCAGGGTCAGGTCTGTAGTTGGCTAAAGTTAGCCATGTTGCTCCTGGTCTACCTAGTGGACCGAGCCTGGTAATGTGATTTATATGTTTTAAGGTGCCTTTAAAGCAGAGCGCATGCTCTTGGTATGTTAGTGATATTTCAATAGCCTCGAAAGGAATGTATTCCGTTGGTGGTTAATTTTCTTTGTAGAAGTGGAACACATGTGTTACTGGGTTTGCTTCATGGAGGACTATCCATGAAAAGAATACCTCTGTCTGGTGACATTCATGTTCCGCTATCACAAAAACTATCCTACCACTTCTTGATGTTAGGCCGTGTTTTATAAGTTTTATAGTTATGACTTTCCTTAAATTTATAGGAATGATTAAAGTATCCTCATCGGTTTCTTGGAAACCTGTTATGTTAAAAGCTGCCGGATCAGCCGCAGCTCCACCGTTCTCGGTGCAGTTGTCGCTATCCACCATTTTGTTGAGCAAGTTTCAAAGAAACAAAGATAAGGTGCACAATATTTTGGAACACTGTATCCTTCAACGTTGAACAAATCAAAAAGCTAATACATAGCATTTTCCGTCCTGCTTAGCTGTGGCGGATATTATCCTTTTACCCACTCCAGACGTCTATTGGAATATCAATGAAAAAAGGGGTCTCTGAGAAAAGCACGACTGAGTTTCTTTAGTATCTAGCGTTAAATTAGTGCCTTACCAAATGTTAGGCACCATTTAGTGTGGTTCCTATATTGTCAATAAGCTCTGCGCATTGGAATAATATATCCTATAGATATGGCGTAGGACTTAGGTCAGTAGGTCTCTATCGAATATACTAAACTTAATTGTGAGTGCCAGCTAGCTCAGAGGTCACTAGAAACTTTCTGGAATACACAAGAAGGGATTAGTTTCTGACAACCGCATAAACTTGACAACTTTGTTTCCCTAGAGCTGGAAAATACCTTAAGAGTCGTAGAAACAATAGATAACTATTTTACTCAGTCAATTGTGCATGCTTCGTTTCTACGGAGGGTGCACAGAAATAGAGAGACGGGCATTTCAATGAAAGGTTTAATGAACTGTCTTCTTTCTCATGCAAGAGAGGTGAACTGCTACAATCGTTAGGCAGAATTCAAAGTATAATGCGTACAGCGTAAACAGTAATATGAAATAAAACTGTAGGAGCATTGTACGGTTTCTAAGCCATATAAAAATACATACATAAATAACACAGGCTAAAATACTCAACTGGTGCTTCTAAAATACGCCTACCCCAATGTACCTAACCAAGGTCTAGTACGAGGGAAGAAGTAAGTATGGTCTTTCAGCATAGGTTTAGTTTTGATAAGAATTTGCCAAAGGTTTCTCTAGGTTCTAATCAGCTCCATTTCTTAGAATGAAGAAGGTCTGGTATCTCTGTCTCGGGACTCGATTTCCCAACACCCCGCAAGGGGAGTTAGATACACTGGAGCTGGATCTCTCGGCAGAGGAGGGCAGCTTCCTGATCAGTGCGTCAGCTTGGAGAGTTGGCTTCCTTTGGCACTTGATGTAGCGAGCTGCGTCGGGCAAGTAGATAGTCGAGCTGCACCAAACCACCGTACTTTGCTATAGCAAGTGAAGGTAGATTTATACCTTGAAGGTGTTTAGGAATGCCATGTTCGACGTGGAGTCGGGCATATGAACGTCATGAATGAACCCCTAGGGAATAGTTGTTCATTGTAAAGTAACTGAGTTCTTTGAGAAATTAATATTCAAGCAAGGGGAAGTTCCTAACGGCTTAAGCTGGTTTTTCCAAGAAATCGTTGTGACGTTAGGTGAACGGATGGAAGTAGCCATGCCTGTATTTGGGTAGCATGGGCTATGCCTAAATAAGGGCTTGATTTATATGCCTATATAAGGGCCACGCGAATTGTACCCATATAAGGGCATTAATCGGGAAAATTCATTCGTAATTCAAAACGCCATACAGCAGCGCCATAATTGGGTTTGTATAGTACTGTCCAAGTGAGTGAATCTGCCTCATGGGGCACATCATAAAAGTGCTTGGTCAGTCGCGTATTTTGTTTGGCACATCTAATGGTGCTCTTGTGTTCCTGGATACGTGCGCAAATTTTGTGTGTGGTTATTCCCATATATCTGAGCCTACAGGGGCAGGTAATGAGGTAGATGACCCGCTCGCTATTGCAATTGGTATGTTGCTTCAACTCCCATGGTCTTGTGGTGCCAATGTCTATGGTTTTGGTGGCACGCGTCTGAGCACAGACCGAACAGGACCCACAGGGATAGTGGCCCTGAACGGATGGTAAGTGCCAAAGGGTGTTAGATTTTGGTGTGGTTCTTGGTGAAGGTCTTGTGTGCACTGTAGTATCCCTGAGGTTACTTCTTCGTTTGAAGGCAAATAGGGGCTTCTGTAATGTAAGTTGGCCTTTGTTGAGAATATTCAAATTCCGCAGGATAGATTTCTTCACCATATTAGAAAAAGAGCTGAAGGTGTTAACGCACACTAATCTCGTTTGTGTCGGTCTATTGGATGGATTGTCCAGTGAGGTATCTCTGTTATTATTGAGTGCACGTTTGGCCGATTTCTTCACTAAGGCCCGGGAATAGTGTCTATCCAGAAGGTTATTTCCTAGGGTCTGGGTGTGTTCCTTGTATTTATCAGTACTCGAACAGTTGTGCCGTAGCCTCAGAAATTGACCGAAAGGAAGAGTCTCACAAAGCGATTTAGGGTGATAACTTTTGTAATGAAGCAGGGCATTGCGGGCCTTTGGTTGTGTGTCAAGTTCAGTTTCCAGCTGGCCCCCTGATGGATAGATAGAAAGATCCAGGAAAGCAAGTTTGTCCTTGCTGTATTCACTTGTGAACCCAAGGTGGTCCTTGCAGGTGTTTAACCGGTTATTGAAGGTGTTGAGAGTTGTCTCATCACCTCTCTAGACCACCAAAATGTCATCAATATATCTCTTCCAAAGCTGGAGATGGGTCTGGAATGGATTGTCAGATGATTGGACAACATCTTGCTCAAAAACGTGCATAAAGAGATTGGCCGGACTCAGCGCAAAGGTACTCCCCATAGAAGTACCAGACACCTGAAGATAGAGTTGTGTTTCGAATAGAAAGAAGCTTTCTTTCATTGTCATTGTGGCACATCTCATAATGAATGAAACTGGTGTAATGGTATCGGGTGGGTCGAGAGTCAACAGGCGTTCAATCGTAGCGGGTGTCTGGTGTAAGGAAGGCATGTGTAAAGTGACCCTGCATCAAAAGACACTAGATAGTAAGTGTCTGGGTTGAATTCTATCCCTCAGCGTAGCCCGAGGACATCTTTTGTGTCTTGTAAAAATGTTGGCATTGTCTGGACTATGGGGCGTAAGGAAAAGTCCATGAATTGAGATAGCGGCTCCAGAGTGGAACCGATGCCTGAAATGATAGGTCTCCCAGGTGTTTAAACTCTGCACAGACATTGCAGTGGCCGGTCTGAGTTACCTTTTCTGGGCTACCCATGAGGGTGGCACAATCCGTGCTGCAGGCCCACGAGTAGGATTTGATTTACAGACCCTGGCACACTCCTACCAGTAAATCAAATACACCAAACATGGATATCCAAGTATAATCATAATTTACACAGAGAGCATATTCACTTTAGCACTGATTAGCAGTGGTAAAGTGTCCAGAGTCCTAAAGCCAATAAAACAGGTCTGAAATTGGTGGGCACAAAACAAAAAGCCGGGGGATAAATGTGCTGAATAAAAGCCAGGTCTAACAGCGCCTTCGTCTCAGTGCTCCTACTGTCATCTTCCATATCAGAGTTCGCCTTTCAGCCATATCTAGACTTATGCATATGTATCGAGCTGTGCTTTATTTGATGGAGGCAGAGAAGGAGGGGGTCAGTTGAGCCATTGACGGTAGTAAGACTAGTTACATCGATTTAGGTCATGCCTTCACTTCAGGACCTCAGACTCCTTTACACCAGGGCAGGCAGGAGTCGAGGAGGCTGTGTTCTTACCAAAGGTCAGTGTTGCTCGTCTCCCTTCGCCTCTGCCCATATCACCATGCCGGTGTATCATATGAGCTGGACAAGGACACACATACCAAGGGGGACATGTTCTGCACAGCACAGCACAATCTCACAAACATGCAGCCAGGGAGCCCAGGGCCACAGGCAGTGCAGGTACAAGGGGACTGTCCAGTGAGACACACTCTCCCCCTGTGTTCAGCCATACAGCTGCCACATCTGAAGAGGCTATCCTACCTGGTGTCGCCTCACAACAAAAAACACACACCCGCCTACCAGAAGCAGGACAGAACAAGCATGGGCAAAGCCAATGGGTCTCACTTTTGGGACCTATTCCTTTTGACAATGCTGTACAATATTGGAGAAATGCATGTTTTGTTGATGTTGTCCAGTATGACAAAACAAACAAAAGGGTGCATCGATGCAGATGCTACTGTGTCATGACGCAAGCGCCTAGCAACTGCAGTAGTGGGAAAGTGCTTTTTTTGGATGAAGGGGCCCAACGGGGATCTGCTGCCTGGTCTTTCAAAAAGAAAACAGGACTGCAGTGTGGATGTGGCAAACCAGAGGAGCAGATGGAGGGGTTGGGAACAAAATAAAAACAAAGCCAGTTAGTGGACGGTGGGTCGAAGCGGCACAGGAGGGAGTGAGCAACAGAGACTGCGGAGCCTCTGGGGGCAGAAGCACCCACTCACTCCCATGGAGCGCTTGGACAAAGAGAAACAATGAGATCCCTAAAGTGAGCATTGGAGGCTGCAAAGCAGCCGCGCAGAGCAATGGTGAAGATACCATGCTCCAGGGAAGGAACAAACACAAGAAGAGGAAGGCAAGCAAAGGAAAGAGATCCAAGCAAACAGGACTGACAATAAACACATGACGGCATATTTACCAAGCATGCCAGCCGAGCAGGACTTTTTATGACGCCCTGTGGCGCAATGCCCTGCTCTATATTTACAATGCGGCCCTTGGCCACTTGGGTGGCTTCATGCCACTTTGTAAATATCGCAACCTTTGACGCCGGTATTTACTTTAAAGGGGCGTGCAATGCGTGTTGCTGTGAATGTTCCAACACCACAACCATTGCTTTTTACACTGCCCCATATTTACAAGGATGTGTATATCTGAGGCAGAGGCAAAAACTAACAGCATTGAAAAGTAGGCCTTCAATTAGTGCGATGCGGAAAAATATTGGTATTTCTCCTGGTTTTTACTCTTTCTCTATGCTGTGTCCTGCAGCACACATAGAAGAAGCGAATCATCTTTAATGATTGTCTATGTGCAGGAAGGTGCCCCTTCCTGCACATCAACAATCATCCTGCAACGCACGCACCCTTGCACCATGACTGGTGCAAGGGTGTCTGCATTGGCGCCAGGCAGCATTTTAGCGCCGGCACTAGGGAAACATAGGGGTGTATGTACAATGAAGTGGTGGAGCGCTGCGTTAGCCTCCTGGGCTTAACAACACGCTCCGCCACTTCTGAAACGCGGGGCTGCACCATATTTCCAAGAATGTGGTGCAGCCTTGCGATTCCCCCTGCGATGGCGCTAAGTTCGCCAACGCAGGTACCCTTGCACCAGAGTGTAAGCATGTTTGAGTGCAGGGGAGGATTGTTTATGTGCAGGAAGGTGTCCCTTCCTGCACATAAACAATCCTAAAATGCCATTTTGTAACGTTCATGAGTGCTGCGTCATACAGCATACATGAAAGTGACAGAATGGCATTTTTTTAAAAGGATTGTTTATGTGCAGGGAGGGTTCTCTTCCTGTACATAAACAAACCTTGGCATTTTGCTTTTTCCATGTGTGCTACACAAGGAAAAAGCAAAAACGAGGAGAAATAATGCATTTCTCCTGGTTTCGCCAACTTAAGACAAGGATTATTTTGATTTTGGAGCTGCCTCCTGTATATACCACCCTTGTACATAGGGGGCAGTGCCAAATACAATGGGTGTTGTGGTGGAACGCCCACCGCACCACCCACTGCATGCCCCTTTCACGCTAACCATTGCGTGAAAGGGTGCCTTATGTACAAGGCAGTGTTAAGCTGCGTTAAGTGGCTTAACGATGATCGTCCAGGAAGCAGTGACAAATGACTGGATAACCAAACATGAGGCAGACTTTCTTGTGAATGATGAGCCCAGGATGCCGAGGTTCTACACATTACCAAAAATCCACAAAAATAAGTTTCCACCACCAGGTAGACCAATTGTGTCTGGCATTGACTCCGTGCTAGAACCTTTATCCCAATTTTGCGACTGGTTTCTCAGACCAATAGTTCAAACATCTAGGTCTTACCTTCGAGATACTAAAGATGTCCTCTGTCATCTACGAGACATGGAAATTCATCATGGAGAAGATATCCTTATTACAATGGAAATTGAGGCACTTTACACAAGTATCCCGCAGAAACGTACTTTGGAGGTGGTCGAACAAATTCTTCTTGACCAGGACTGGAACTTTGTGACACCATGACATTTCGTGATGGAATGTGCAGAAATAGCCCTCACAGAGAACTACTTCGAATTTGATGACGTGATCTACCATCAGATACAAGGCACGTCGATGGGGAGCACGTTTGCTCCAAGCCTGGCGTGCCTATATGTACATCAGTTCAAGGTAGATAATATCTTCACGAACATCAATCCATTTTTTACTAAAATAAAAACTTGGAAGAGATTTATAGATGATGTTCTTATAGTGTGGAATGGAACAGCCTGGGAAACACTTCTTTTTGTGGAATGGATCAACATTGTCGACCCTCATCTAAAATTTACACACACAATAGATGAGAACCATGCAATCTTCTTGGACCTGGATATCTCCTTAACTACGGAAGGTATACGAACCACTGTACCAAATAAACCTACAGACAAGAACAGTCTGCTTCTATTTGAGAGTTATCATCCGAAGGCCCTGAGACAAAATCTACCTGTAGGACAGTTCCTGAGAATAAGACGGAACTCTTCAGAGCTAACAGATACAACAGACAAGCTGCGGATCTAGAAAACAAACTTGCGGCCAGACATTATCCTAAGAAATGAATTACCAAAGCGAAGAAACGTGCTAGGAACAATCATCGTGACTCTCTTTTGGAAACCACACAGAAAGAGAAAACAGATCGACTTGTGTGTGTGACTACATTCACTCCAGCCTCAAACACAGTTCAAAACATCATCAGGAAGAAATGGCATATATTGAACACAGGCCAAAAACATTGGGCCCAACCACTCTTTGCGTTTAAAAGAAGTCGTAACATCAAAGACGAGATTGTACATACCAAGAATATGACGCAAGAGAGAGAAACTCAATTAACACTCTGGGGTCACCAACGACCAGTGGGCCATTACCCATGTGGAGACTGCATCGCTTGCCAGTTCACGACCGCAATGAAAAAGGTCGATATTGGCACTAACAGACCATGGATACTGAACAACTTCAGTAATTGTAACACTGAGAATGTCATATACTTACTTATATGCCCATGCAAGAAAATGTATGTGGGCATGACCACAAGAAAAATAAGGATCCGCATCAATGAACACCGTAGCACGTTCAGGTGCAAAAAAGATAACACCAAACTCACCAGACACTTTCTGGAGGAGGCACACACTGAATGTGATTTGAAATGGACAGTCCTTGAGGTGCTACGCAGAAGAGAAACAAATCTAACCCATGCCCTCCACGTAAGAGAACAACGGTGGGTCTATAGACTTAATACCGCAGAAACAGGCCTCAATGATGACATACCCTGGCTCCAAATGAACTGAGAATGAGCTTTTTATATAAAGTCCTACTATCTGATGAGGCTTGCCAAAACTTATATTCAGTTTGTAGAGTTGCATCTACTTTAAATACTGATATTGGTTATGTAGTGAACTTAAACTTAAGTCCAATCCAAATAGCAATTGCAGGGCTCGTTAGCGTGAGCCAATGGAGGTGCAATTTACCATGCGGCACCCCTTATGATGTGACATCCAAGCACATACCTCATATCAATATAAGAATCACTCAAACAAACCCCCATCTTTTCTCACACAGGTTGATAAACGCATCAATCTCGCTATTCAGGAGCTGGACAATGCATAGATATTTCATAGTTGGTAAATGTGTAACTTGAAGTTCTTGTAACCATATACACTATGCAACCTATTTTCATTTGCAACATTTAAAAAAAAAACATACTGTGTTTTTCTCTTCCCCGTCTTTAGATAATAGGTTTTATAATGCCGAAAAGAATAATAGCACACGTGCTACACTAAAGTACAGCTCTGTGTGTTAATTTGTATACCGTTTGAGTGAAAGTAGAGTGATCACGACTGGGTACATTAACCTTTCGCACGGGATGATAATAGAACCCGGACACGTCCCGCAATCCTCCTCGGCCTGTCACATCCAGGCGGTGGGTGAGACATAACCATTGGATACGCGGGGTTTGTCATGTGACACCAGCCAACCAATCAGAGACGATGTCGTGCAGTCGCGTACATCAGGCAAATGACTTTTGTGACACCGGATGCTGACTGAGGCGTTTTTCTTGCGACATAACGCAAGTATTAGTTTCTCTTCCATTCACGCCCCGGGTCAGGCGGGTCAACAAATGAGACGGTCAATCATCAGGTCTCCTTTAAGACACAGGAAACCCTACGTTATTTACATGCGCGCTCGCATACAGGTGCTGCCTGTTTTCCGATACTTGCCGTTTTCAATCAATTGAATGCCCGACTATAAAAGCTGAGCCCCACCTAAGCCGCATTATCAACGGGGAGGTGGAGAGGCACATTGTAGGTGAACTTACGAGAGTTCTCTTTACAACAGGTGAGCCCAGCAATACTACCATATTCTGGGTATTTACAACTTCATAACGATCTTAAACCACAATTATGTGGACTTCTTAAACTCAGCTCTGCATCAGTTATTTCTCAGTTTTCGTCTTTCTTCTTGACCTAGTGTGACTGCAGGGACCTCCTAAGGACAACCCCCCCTCCCAGGGGGCAAGTCAACCTTATTGCAGGGTAAGACATTTTTTCTTGGGTCTCCCAGTCCTCAAACACCATTATTGAGCACTGGGGCGCGTACTATTATCAAAACTCAGTATATGATTTGAAATAGTCTTTGACCAAATACATAAAATGTGACTGGTCATTAAATATGCACTTTTCTTTACATTTTTTATGTTACATCCGGGTCCTTGGACCCACCTAGTGGAGAGTAATAGGATCACTCCCACGGAGTGGCACTACCAAGACAGTTGGTAAGATTGGAGCCCCCTCTTGGTCCTGACGAATGCCATGTACCCATATGGACAGATGCAGAAACATGTTGACCTTTTTCTAAAAATTTCACAGCGGTGATGGGAAGATAATGTCCTTATTCACCGCACTTCTGATTTTAATCCCACACAGTCTCCCTTTTGAATAAAGGATTTATGGGGGCTCTGTGGTGGCTTTTTAATTCACTTTCTTTTTCTGGGCCCCCACTCACTTAGAAGTGCATCCCTGTCTCCAGGTGTATGCCCACCCTCCATCAAACACGGTTTTTGGAGGACGAGGACTGGCAGATGATGAAGCATGACTCCGGGTGGAGTGTGATGCCAGTCCATCACTTTTCGTGAGATGCCCAACTACCTGTGGGCACCTCACTATTTGTAATTTGGTCTTAATCTGGAACGGTCTCTTCTGTGTTTATCAGATTGGATTAGAGGCTGACCGTCTTCCAGTGCCCTACGGTCTCTAGTTCCCTCCTCAGGCCATTGCCTGAGAAAATGTTGTGCTTTCTCTCTTAACGCTGCCTTGTACATAAGGCAAGGCCCCTAAAAAAATGTGACGTTCCCGTGGCGATTGGGGCTTGTACATATGCCCCTCAGAGTTTGACCATATTCTTGTGAATACAGTACATCCCTGCCTTTTTCAAATGATGCCGGGCGGTGCTGCTACATTGCTTACACCGCCGCACTGCATAATTTCTTTGTAAATATGCCCCAAAAATCCTCCCTGCAATGCAGGCACTCTTGCAACTTGGCGCAAGGGTGTCTGTGTTGGTGCTAGGCAGCGTTTTCCGGCAGCTCCATGTGCTTCCTGCACAGTGCATGTATGCACCACGCAGCTTATGCACAACCTGCTCATCTCCTTGTGTGCACACAGGCATGACGCAGCGGCAGGTGATATCTGTACACCTCCTCGTGTGCACAATGGCTTCAAAGGTCCATGAAGAAACCTCACCTTTCCAAAATGGCGGACTCATTCATCGGGGGACCTTGAGGGAAGCGGTCATCCGTGCTGGATCCAACTCCCTATTGGGAGGCGGAGGGAGGATGTCTGACCCTATTGATAAGATACCATATAACATTAAGGAAAGTGGGGATTGAGCTAAAAGAAAAGACACGAGTAGATCTCTCTGTGTGCCCAAATCTCTAAGCTAATCAGATGCATCTAGGTGTAGAACAGATCCTGTTCTTGAATAACGAGGAGCAAAGAAGGAAAACCATCTCCCAGAAAGATCCCGCAGCCAAGGTCTGGAATCACTAACTGAGCGATCACAAGCTGAGCACGAGGAGGTAAGGCTAGGCGAAAGAGAGAATTGTAGACCAACAAAAGTGGGACACTAATCGAAACTAAGGTAGGGACACTTATTTACCCAAACATCCGATGTCCCATTTCCCCCCAGATTGGAGTTAACGGTAACACCCATACATGGGGTAGAGACATCAGCTTGATATGCAAGTGCTCGCCAGGAGAAGTGTTGATCGTCATTAAAAAAACTCTTCTTTGAATAAGGTGATACCGATACGCTCCAGACGATGGAGAATGAGATCAGTGGAGGTGTAAAGACTATCAAAAAACATCCTAGGGGCCTTATTTATGAAGGCCTTGCGCCGCCGGTGCGTCACTATGCACCGGCGGCGCAAGGCCTCCATAAATAAGTCCCTAGGTATATATAGGGCTTTCGTGGAATATCTCCCAAAACAATCAGAGGGAGAAAAAAAGAAAAAACGGCAAGTTAACAAAAGATATCTTTTCAAAATAAAGAGGTCAGTACGTTTTTGTGTGGATGCGGCATGAATGGTATGAGGGGCGAGAATACCATAAAAGGAAGTGCCAATTACTGAAATATAACGTGAATTGAAAATGTATATGTTAAGTGCCCAATGAATCTACGTTTCTCTTTGGTAAACACAAAATATGCATCAAAAGATCACCAATACGTGTTATACTGAAGAGAGGGTGTCATGGCCTAAATAGGCAACAACATGTTTTCATACTCTAGATCTGGAACCACTCAAGATGTATGTCCTCCTCTCTGCATGAATAGATCTAGAAGAGGTTCCTGGAGTAGAAGTGGTGCTATAGAATCAGAGAGGGAAGGGTGGCCTCAAGAGGCAAGGATTGAAGGTATTTAGGGTGAAGGCTAAATACAGTGCGTAATCAACAACTGGGAGGTAGATTGTTACCTAAATGAAAGACCAGTGTGCTAGACATGCCATCATACACCCAATTTTATTTATTTATTTATTTATTTATTTATTTTTGAAGCTTATAAAGCGCACGGCTACCTCCGGCGGAGGTGTCCCGGCGCTGAGATTACCCGAATGCCACCCAGAGAAGGTACCAGAAGTAAATCCTACAGAAAGGAAATAAAAGAAACAGACATTATTATGAACAATTAGTAAACAGCCAGGTTTTGAGTTTTCGTCGAAAGATCGTCTCAGATTCAATGAACCTGAGTTCCACGGGTAGTCTGTTCCAGAGTTTGGCAGCAGTGACCGTGAAAGTTCTGCCGCCACATCTGGAAAGTCTGAACCTTGGGACGATCAGTAAACGAAGGCTGTTAGATCTGAGGTGCCTAACAGAAGATGAAATTTTAAGGCGTTTACTCAGGTAGTGTGAAGTAGTGTGGCTCACTGGTTAGAGGCGGCAGACCCGAGAGCAGAGGACGGCCCGGGACCAGGGTTCGATTCCCGGCACGGCAGGTTTCTGGACCAGGGTCAGCGGACTCGATAATTCTCTCGCCTCGGTGCCCACTCTGATCAGCGATCACACTCGGCAACTCTGGGCATTAGCTTGCCTCATCTTCACTAACGGCCCCACCAGACCGCCGGGGATGCCTGGTCTCACCCTGGAGATACCCATTAAGGGACCATCTCTCAGGGAAGCCAGGAAGGGTTTCGCAGCGGTCGAAGCGCCTTGGGACCCTACGGGTAAGTAGTGCGCTATATAAATGCCAATACATTTACATTTACAGGTAAGACGGACCTGTTCCATGAATAGCACGAAATGCCAAGGTCAAGATCTTAAACTCAATACGCCGAGCTATGGGGAGCCAGTGGAGCTCATCTCTGTACGCTCTGACTGAGGTACGAGCAGGAATATTGCCAATAAGCCGAGCCGCGGCGTTTTGGACTATCTGCAGGCGATCAATCAAATACTGGGGGGCACCCGCATACAGGCTGTTAGCATAGTCCAAATGTGTGGTGATAAGTGCCTGGACCACCGTTTTGCGAGAAGATTGAGGAAGATACGGGAATATCTTCCTAATCATGCACAATTTCGCAAAGCAAGCCCCCGCAACCTTGTTGACTTGGGATTTACCAGACAAGGTGTTATCGAATGTAAAGCCTAGGTTGCGGGCAGTCTGAGCTGGCTTAGGAGGGGGATCCAGGACAGTGGGCCACCACAAGCTAGCCGGGGGAGGAGATTTCTGACCGAAGAAAAGAACCTCAGTTTTTGCGGCGTTGAGCACCAGGTGGTTAGCAGACATCCAAGTGCAGATATTGCCAAGGCAGTTTCTAAAATCAGAGAAATGGGAGTCAGAGTGGCCTCTGAATGAAAAAATGAGCTGAGTATCATCAGCATAGGAGACCACCCTGACACCCCAAGATTCAACTACCTTAGCAAGAGGAGCAACGTAGATGTTGAATAATAGAGGGCTGAGGGCAGAGCCCTGGGGCACTCCGCACAGAAGAGGTTTATCCTCTGATTCAAATGGGTGCAACGTGACCCTCTGAAACCTGTTCGACAAAAAGGAATTAATCCAGGCCAGTACTGTGCCACTGATCCCGAGCTGATGTAAACGAGTTGCTAGTATGTCATGGGATACAGTGTCAAATGCAGCGGATAGGTCGAGGAGGACCAACATGGCCTCCTCGCCCCTATCCACTGATTCCCTAATAGTTTCTGAGACCTCTAGCAACCCAAGAGATGTGAATTCAATCAATCAATCAATCACAGCATTTGTAAAGCGCGCTACTCACCCGGGAGGGTCTCAAGGCACTGGGGAAAGGGAAATGTTACTGCTTGAACAGCCAGGTCTTGAGCTGCTTCCTGAAGGAGAGATGGTCTTGGGTTTGCCGAAGGTGGGTGGGGAGGGAGTTCCAAGTCTTGGCTGCCAGGTAGGAGAAGGATCTTCCTCCGGCGGTGGCTCTGCGGATGCGTAGTACGGTGGCGAGAGCGTGGCTGGTCGATCGTAGCTGGCGGGTGGGCGTGTAGAAGGTCATGCGGTCGTTGAGGTACTTGGGGCCCAGGTCGTGGAGAGCCTTGTGTGCGTGGGTGAGGAGTCTGAACGTGATTCTCTTGCTGACGGGGAGCCAGTGCAGGTCTCTCAGGTGTCCGGTGATGTGGCTTTGTCGGGGGATGTCCAGGATGAGTCGTGCAGAGGCGTTCTGGATGCGTTGGAGTCTTTTTTGAAGTTTGGCTGTGGTTCCGGCGTAGAGGGTGTTCCCGTAGTCCAGTCGGCTGGTGACGAGTGCCTGGGTAACGGTCTTCCTGGTTTCTGTGGGGATCCATCTGAAGATCTTGCGGAGAATGCACAGGGTGTTGAAGCATAATGAGGAAACTGCGTTGACTTGACTAGTCATCGAGAGGGAGGAGTCCAGGATGAAGCCCAGGTTGCGTGCGTGGCCCTTTGGCTTGGGAGCGGTGCCCAGGGCAGGGGGCCACCAGGAGTCGTCCCAGGCGGAGGGTGATAATCCCAGGATGAGGACTTCTGTCTTGTCTGAGTTCAGTTTCAGGCGGCTGTTCTTCATCCAATCGGGGACGTCTTTCATCCCTTCGTGTAGGCTGGCTCTGGCGGTGGCGGGGTCGTTGGTGAGGGAGAGGATCAGTTGGGTGTCGTCGGCATAGGAGATGATGTTGAGGTTGTGTTGGCGTGCGATGGCTGCGAGGGGGCTCATGTAGACGTTGAAGAGGGTTGGGCTGAGAGAAGATCCTTGTGGTACGCCGCAGATGACTTCGGTGGCCTCGGATCTGAATGGGGGGAGGCGGACTCTCTGGGTTCTTCCGGCGAGGAACTAGATGATCCACTCCAGTGCTTTCTCTTGGATTTCGATGTAGCTGAGGCGCTTTACTAGGGTGCGGTGGCAGACAGTGTCGAACACCGCAGAGAGGTCCAGGAGGATGAGGGCCGCTGTTTCCCCGTTGTCGATCAGGGCTCTGATGTCGTCGGTGGCTGCGATCAGGGCGGTCTCGGTGCTGTGGTTGGCCCAAAACGTGGACTGCGAGGGGTTGAGGGATCCGTTCGTCTTGAGGAAGGTGGCGAGCTGTCTGTTGACGGTCTTCTCGATGACTTTGTCAGGAAAAGGAAGGAGCGAGATGGGACGGTAGTTCTTGAGGTCGGTGGGGTCCGCCGTTGGTTTCTTCAGGAGGGCGGTAAGCTCGCTTTCTTCCAGCTCTCCGGGAAGGTGGCAGTGTGGAAGGAGGTGTTGATGATGTCCCGGAGATGGGGTGCGATGATGGCGTCGGCTTTGTTGAAGACGTCGTGTGGGCAGGGGTCGGTTGGTGATCCGGTGTGGATGGAGTTCATTGTGCGGGTGGTGTCTTCGATGCTGATCGGGGTCCAGTTGCAGAGGATGGTGGTGGCGGGCGTTGGTTCGATGGTTGGGTGCATGGTTCGTGCGTCGAAGCTGTTGTGTATGTCGGCGATCTTGCGGTGGAAGAACGAGGCGAGTGCGTTGCAGAGGTCTAGCGAGGGAGTGATGTCGATGTCGGTGATCTTCCATCACGGGGAAGAGTTTAATAACTCATATACAATGCTGGAAATACTTATAAATGGGTAAAGCACAGAAGATAGTATAAAACAAAGTACTGTACATTCATTTGTAAATGTAAATGTAGGTGTACTTATATAGCGCAACCTGTCACCCAAAGGGCATCCTGGCGCTTGCTTAGGGAACCCGTCCTGGTATTCCCCTGTGAGAGGCCCCGGCAGGGTATCCACAAGGTGAAAGCCAGGCCTCCCACCGCGAGGGGCCGTTGTGAAGATTAAGCAAGCTATTGCCCAGAGTCGCAAAGTGTGAACCCGTGAGTCGAGAAGGCACCGGAGCGAGAATTAACGAGTCTGTGGAATTTTTGAGTCCAAGACCCGCCGAGGCGGGGAATCGAACCCTGGTCCCGGGCCGATCTCAGCTTCCGGGTCTGCCGCCTCTAACCCCTGAGCCACACTTCTCCTGTGGTGTGGTGTGATGGCTGTAAGCTACAAATCGACATTGATTTTCGTCTTTCTATACATACAGAAGGAATCCATTGTACTCAGAGAAGTGACCCCAAAGAATCACTGTCCTGAAGAAGGTGTCTCCACATCCATTGGCTCTAAACCCCGAAACGCGTCGAAGCACTTGTTTTATGTATAGAATCCAAACAAAGCCTAGGAGGCCTCAGATAATCAGAAAGTTTGGTACTGTAGGCCTTATACAAAAGATAGAGGGCTATTGGATCTTAGCAAGGTCTAACAAAAGCATTAGAATTGCTTAACGAAGGGGGAACTAGGATTAATTGTGATTTTGTGTTATTTTGGAAATGTTTTTTTCGTAAATGCTTTTTGTAATGAAATTTGATGGACACATTGTTTTCATGCTATGTATCGTATTTTATAATGTCTTGTTGATGTATATGTTTTCAGGAATATTTCAGAAATTTTAAAATTGGTATAAAAGATAATATCTTTTTTTTTATAAAAAAATATTGTAAACGTTACATTTTAGTTGGCAAATATATTTGGGATTAAACCTAAGGCTCTATGATACATGAAAGAATGATGTAAAAAAGGATATATTGCGGTTTCCAGGGATTTCCCTTTCTGGCTTTATTCACCTCCTCACCTGCACAGTGCACATATGAACCACGCAGCTCTATGCACAACCTGCACATCTCCTTGTGTGCACACAGGCATGACACAGCGGCAGGTGATATCTGTACACCTCCTCGTGCGCACGATGCCTTCAAAGGTCCATGATGAAACCTCACCATTCCAAAATGGCGGACTCATTCATCGGGGGACCTTGCTGAGCCTTAGTTGCTTGAGGGAAGCGGTCATCCGTGTTGCATCCGACTCCCTATTTTAGACCCAATAAGTTCACCCCAGAAATATCATTTGTCATTTTATGTCCCTAGACCGCCTGCGTGGGATTTGAATGTTCATGTGATTCCTGGAATTCTATGTCAGGACCGGAGACTCCAATTATGATTCTCTATTCTTTACCACTTCATTTTCAGCAGCCAAACACAATAAACTTTGAACAAACGCTACATATCCCAAGATACTCTATAATCATGTAACCAACCATAGAGTAGTGCCCTATATAACACCTTTGTCACGTAAGCGTATCCTCTTTCTTTGCTTCTTCGCAGCCAGTTAAGCGCACTTCAAACTTTATTACCTTGATAGTGTTGTTATTTAATGCTTTCTTTTTATCACCTTTATTGTGATTGTTTATGCAGGCTTTCTCTGTGGTGATGGCATTGGTATTAAAGGCTTTCCTTTGTGTAGACTCTGCACGACCCTCCCGTGTTAATATTACACGCTGCGGGACCGCGCTGAGTGACTGGAGAGCGGGCGATTATCCTCCCATCGGGGCACTTGCAGCCCACCCTCAATCTGAGTGGAGCGGGAGTTTGGGAGTGAGGCCTCACGTCTGCCTGACACGCGGTTCTCTTCTATTATTATTATTACGCACTGGGCAGCCCCGTGCATGCGCGGTGGCCATTTTGGAGGGGCTGGTTTTACGATAGATATCTTCCTCCTGGGACCGTGTTTCTCTGCTTTGCAACGCCAGGCATAATGGCAGAATACTACGAGGAACATTTTTATTATGATAACGCCACTGAGTCATTGGAGCAAGGCCTGGTTGAGGCACTAGATATGGAGGTACAGCACTCAGTAAAAAAGGCACTGGTAAAAGCCATCGGACCTCTGAAATGTCACCTCTATAGCTACGCAGAGCAGCAAAGGAGGTTACCAACCGCCCGAGTGAGGGCCTAGTCCAGTGGCAAGTCCCCAAAGGCCCCCATGGTGTGAACTTTGTAAGAATGGATGATTCGCTGACCTCTGAACACGCATATAGTGCCCCCAGTGAACCATCAGTATTGGACCACTTACAGGAGATTTAAGCTACATCTTCATCTAGCCACAGTTCAGACTGGGAGGAAGCCCCTGGACTCAGCAAGTGGAAACACAGAACGTGTCACGCCGAGCCACGCCCACAACTGAAACTGCTGTCCACAGCCTAGCTCCCACCTCAGGAGGTGGCGGGCTACGTGCAGGAACATTCGCCCCAGGCCTTCAAAGAGGTGCGGCGGGCGAAGCTTTTCTCTGAGTGCCCCAGAGCGGATTTACCTGTAAAGTCACAGACTCCTGAAGTAGACCCTACCCTGGTCACAGATCTTAAAACATTTACCAAGGACCTGGAAAAGGGGATTGATAGGGCGTGGCGATCCTGCCAAGACAAGTTACTGGATATGTCTGGACCTCTGACGAAAACCTGGAGTTAGGATTCCGCACGAAGGAATTGGCCATGGCCATTGATCCTCAAAAGCTCATACAGTTGGCACAACGTGCGGTCTATCAATTGGGCAACATCAACTGTGCCATTCCAGCGACAGACAAAGGTCCATTCTACTGGAGCTGGACCCCAAGCACACCGAGCTAGCATCCTCGGAGGCAGGCCCGATTGCGCACCGTTTGCTGTTTGGCCAGACATTTTTGATGGAGCTCTCAAATTTCGTTGCTACCTTCAGCAACCTGGACAAACACAGGGATCCATTCGTACGGTGTTCCAACAGGTTTGTGGCAGGGCAGGATGATTAGGGTGCATCACTTCAGCCGTGGGCCCTCAGAGGGGTTATTATCAACAACATCAGGACCCAAACAAACCCACCTTCTAAGCCTCCAACCAAAACCACTTCAGAAAGAGTCGCTATGGAGGACCCCAAGGATCCACTCTGGATTCAGAAACTACAGGTGAGACTGATTCTGTGTTCCGATGTGGTGTTGGGGGGTAGGATTCAGTTATTTCTGCAGGCTTGGCAAGCAATCACGCAGGGCTACACACTAGAACTGTTGTTCCCCTTGCAATGTCTTTCTCCCCATCACAAGCAAGATTTATCTCCTCCGAGATTCAGGCCCTCCTACAAAAAGGGGCGTTGGTAATCACGGACCCTCATCTCTTTTTTTCAGTTGTGTCTTCCTGGTGGAGAAGAAAGGGGGCGGCTCGCGACTGGTACTAAATCTCAAGGAATTAAATGGCTGGGTGGTATACATGCACTTCAAGATGAAGGGCATCCATCTGTTGCGAGATCTGGTACGACAAGGGGATTGGATGGTCTGGCTGGATTTGAAGAACGTGCATCTTTCCGTCCACATTTTCCCACCCCACCAGCAGTTTCTGCAATTTATGTGGCAGGATGTCAGCTAGGAATACAAAGTCCTCCCCTCCAGCCTGTCCTCCACTCTGTGGTGCTTCACAAATCTCCTATGCCCAGTAGTAGAGTCGTTGAGGGCTTGGGTGTCCGGCTAATTTTTTACCTGGACGACATCATCAGTATGACGCAATCCCCTTGTTTGGTGTAACTCACCTGGAATCGTTGATCCCTGCGCCAAGAATTGGGTTTCATTGTGAATGCACAGAAATCTTTTTTGACCATAGCCGAAACGATAGAGTTTCTGGGGTTTCAGATAGACTCCCTCAACTGCCACCTGAATCGTCCACCTCAAAAGGTCAAGAATATCAAGAAGAATTTGAGATTGATTCCGAACAAGCAGACTGTATCATTGCGAACGATTGCCTGGGTAGGGATGTTTCTAGCCTCAACAATACAAGCCTTTTTTCATGGCCCCCTTCACTATCATGCACTGCAGAGACTCAAAATTCGGCATCTTCATAGGAAGCGAGGTCGCAGATGTCTTGGTGGCTGGATCACATAGAGAGTGATCTTTGGCTCAACTCTGGGAATTGTGATCGATTCAGATGGCAGCCGTTGGGGTTGGAGAGCCAGATGCGGCCCAGTATCCATGGTGGCCGCTGGTCTCAAGACAAACTCTCTCTACACATCAGTTGTTTGGAGCTCCTGGCGGGCTCCTTTGCCATTCGCAGTCTCTTGCCGGTGATGATGGATTGCGGCATCCTGATGCACATGGACTGTCTCAGTGGTTCGCTCTCCTGGGCCAGAGCTACACAGTGGCGGATGGGCAGTCCCGACATCTGCTGGATTTCAGTGACTGGAGACTCCATCCAGATGTTTTCCATGCGTTGAATCTTCTCTGGGGCCCTTGCAAGATAGACCTGTTTGCCTCATGTCTCTATCATGAGATCCCAGCCTTCTTCAGTTGGCGCCGGACCCAGAAGCCCTGGCCATGGATGCTTTCTTCAGGATTGGGCTTCCAAGCTGTGTTTTGCATTTCTCCCGTTCTTGATGATTCCCAGGGTGTTGGCGCAGGTGTGTCATCAACGAGAGGAGCTAGTGTTGCTGACACCTTTTTGGAGAGCACAAACCTGGTTCCCATTTCTCCTGGGTTTGACTTGTGCCTGCCCAATCCTCATTCCTTTAATTGGAATCTCCTTCTGGATCCAGGGTGACTTCCATATCCATTGATCTTCTCCTGACCCCTCTCCCAGTTTCCGGGACAGGTGGAGTGTCCCAGGGCCGGGGCAACAATTTCTGACCCTGCTGGTGGTGGTCCCTATATTAATTGCCCAACTTCAAAAATAAAAGAAAGATATACCTTGTATGGTGAAGGGCTGGTATGTTTTCATAAGCAGGCGTACATCTGTTCAGGCAGACATTGTTGTGTTTCACCACGTTTGTGATGACGTCATCACGCCTGTCACAAATCCAAGAAGTCATCATTGACGAATGGCTTGCATTCTATTCCCCGAGCCTGCTGCACCCTGCCACTGCCTGAGCCTAAGCCTCCCATTGGATAATTGTAGCTGGGGGCTGGCTTATGACTGAGGTTAAGGCAAGGAAGCTACAAGATTGCTTTTCGAATTTGGAAGTGAGGGCTCCTGAGGAAGAATAAACAAAAGTGAGTGTGGACTTTCCGCTTGCTGCATAGCCAGTGTAGTGTAGCCTGCTGTCCTGCATTGGCCCAGTAAGTGCAACAGCCATACTATCGTCTCACAGGCATTGGCAGCATTACGGCTGGGGACCGTGCTTGTGCTGTAGCAGGCAGGGTCACAGCAAGCTGAGCAGTGGATGCCTAGTCCGTCGTCATAACTGGACCAAACTAATTACAGGCAGCTCTAGCAGTGACAAGACCTGCTGTGTTCGAGCAGCCGCCTGATCCGCAACAAACCCAGTCAGACCGCACTGATTAATATGTAAAAAAAGGATTTTTCATTTGGTGTGCATTTTGTTTTGCACTCATCTGTCGGTGTAGGTAAAGAAGTAAAACGCATGACTTTGGGGCCAGACAGCCGCGCATTGTTTCAGGATAGAGACCGAGGCAGTGCGGGTGTTGAAAGTTGGGCACATGGCGCACCGGAGCTAGAAGTGGGCTGTGGCCGCCTTGGCAACATTTTCGGCACTTCTTTTTTTACAAATTAATCACTGGACAATGCTCCAGTGGATGGTAAACCGATACAGGAGGATCCCATAGTGTGGAAACTTTTGAGGGGCGTCCGGACGGTCCGTCCGCCTCGTCCTCAGTATTGGGTGTTGTGGGATGTATCTATGATTCTTGGAGTCGTGTCCGAGCGGTAAGTATCTGCCGCGGAGGCAGCTGTCGGCCAAGCTTACCGGGCTGCTTTGTCTTGTTTCATGTGAGAGAGTGCCTGACCTCGGTGCATTGGATTTGGCGGGGCGCACTTTCTCCCGGGAAGGGGTCACTTTCGCCATTTCTAGACACACCAAATGCAATATTGATTCGGTTTCCTACCCTGCATTTCTGGATAATCCTATGCTGTGCATGGTACAATGTTTGGTGAGTACTGCTGAGTACAGCTGAGTGTCGTTCTGACATGAAAGGGCAATTGTTGATTGCCTTGCTGACACCCCTTCTCCCTGTGACCCCAACCATGCTGGCGAGATGGGAGTGTTAACTGATGGGCGAAGCAGGCATTGATGTGTCCATGTTTGGGGTTCATTCAGCACATGCTGCAAAGGTTTCAAACTCTTTCGTCTTAGGTTCTACTCTCTCTGAGATTTTGAAAGGGGCTGATTGGCTGGCAGAGTCTCCTTTTAAAACATCCTTTTGTAAACCTATTGTTGATGTGGCTTCTGTGGTGGTGGCTCAGCTTTAAACAAGCATAATCGGAGCCCCCGGTCCCGACATAGAATTCATAATTTGCAAGCATTTGTGACAAGAATGTTCAATTCTGAGAACGGGTCCCTGTTGTTACAGGATCTTGGTTTGGATGTTCCTAGCCTTGGATTATTTTGAATTGCATTAACTGTTTCTTCTGAGATCTTTACAAAGAAAGAGGATACGTTTCCGTGATAACGGTGTTATATAGCGCACCTGCTCTGTGGTTGGTCACATGATTTTTATAGTATTATGGGATATGTAGTGAGGAGCATAATCCTCGCCTCCATGTCCTCAACAGAATTGAAAATTCTTGTCCGAAGTGTTTCCAAATGTTGATTTCCAAGTGACATATTAACCTTTTCAATGCTCATGACGAGCTGAGCTTGTCATGAGGCACGGTGCTCCGGAGCTCATGACGAGCTGAGCTCGTCATGGCCCGTGGAACGCTCAGGTGCGGGGAGAATTCCCCCTCTGTGCTGATCGTTCCACGGAGCCAATGCACCTGTGACGAGCTGAGCTCGTCATGAGCACAGGAGCATTGTAGCTCATGACGAGCTCAGCTCGTCATGAGCATGCGGGCGCTGTGCGAGCCCCCCTCACCCCCAGCACAGCGGGGGCATAACCCCCGCAGCGTAGGGGTTAACCGGACCATCCGGTGCAGTTGATGCCTGAGTGGCGATGGGCCGCTTGACAGATGCTACCAGTTCGCCTGCCAGTCCCTCTCTCTGTGAGTAGCTGCCGGGCTCCACCGCCACCTGCCTCGTGCCCCATGGACAGAGACCACACACAGGACCAACTACCAGGAGGAACACCACAACTGACCGGAAGCACTGGACTCCATGTATCCGGTCTCCTTAACAGATTGGGTCAGAACCAAAGTACCTCATTTGTTGTGCCCACAAAGACGGCGCAAGTTCACTTGATGAATGCATAGAGCTTGGCTTGTGAGTGAACGCCCATGCTTTACGTCTTCCTGCATTCACTCACAAAGAGCCACAAATGCTGCAGTTCATTATTGGGTGTTTTCAACCATGGCGCTATTTTACTATTTTGGGAAAATAGAGTTCCTGGCAAAGTGTAACTTTCTTGTTTTTTTTTACATGCCCAGGACCCGTCTTGTGCATTTCGGGTTGCTGATATTGGTGCCACGGAGGAGACTGGGAGTCAGAAGGATTGTACTTCATAGAGGCGATGTCAAAGAACATAGGTGGTCACATTTATGTATATTTTTTTATGACATAGTTTACGTCGTATTTTATTTCCCCAGGATAATGTGCTGCATAACTGAACACTTACAAGGTCCCTTTTTGTGTCTCTCCGTTGGCGCAAAACACAAAATCATATCTATGAGGTCACGCAGAGCCACTTAGCGTGGCTTTGAATGGGCTCTTAGATGTGGAGTAAGGCAACGCAGCGCAGCTCGCTGCGTTGCGTCGCTCTGCATTAGGGAGGTGTTCCATGGGAGTTGGGGCTTCCCATGCGACACCCGTGGATTTTGACAACTCCCTAGATTTACAAATGGAAACCTGGGTATGTGCCATCACCTTACACCTCTGCAGGTGAGGCGTTAACGAGCAGGAATATATCATCAACAACTAGCGTTATTTATCGCTAAATTAGCTTAGCGAACTTTTTCTATCGCCGTGCATCGCCGGATTTTAGCCCAGAGATAACGTGGTATTAGCAACGTTTATCTCAAATGCGATAAAATTTCCGGCGATAGCGGCTTAATGCATGAATATTGCTCGAAATCCAGCGATATTCAGGAATTAACGCCAATAGGTTCTTAACCTGAATATCCACCTCCCATTAGATAAAGAGGTTAAGAACTGGTCTGAGCAGGCGTTCGTTTTCAGCGATATTCGTGCTTAGTGTGAATTTTTTATCGTTACGCCTGCGTTGATAATAGGCGATAGCGATGTTAGCGACTGCTTTCAGTCACTAACAGTTTGGGTACGCCCACTTTGCATGTCATTAGCGATAAATATCGCTGACATGCAAAGCGGGCCCCAAACCGATCGCTATCGTCTACAAGCTGTCGCTAACTGGTGTTAGCGACAGCTTGCTAATAGGTTGATGAGATTATCGCCGCTTTGCAGCTGAAAACGGCCGCAAAAGCGGCGATAATTTAATTTTGCCTTCCTTGGTAATATGCCTCTTCATTTCTCCTCGTTTCTTTCTCTTTCCATGTGAGCTGCATTCAGCAGCACATCGAGGGATTGTTTTGGGGCAGTAAGGTGCCCCTCCCTTCACAAAAACAATCTTGCGGACAACACAGGCACCCTTGCGCCACGGTGCGAGGGGGCGTCAACTGGTGCTAGGCTGCGAAAACGGCACCAACACTGGGTTAAAGGAGAGGAACGCTCCATATCAAATCAATGCGGTGCTTGCCTGCCCTTTCACAGGGTGCTGCCCTATGGCAAAACCCCATAAATGAGGCCTTAAATGTCTCAGATCACGTAGGTGCCAGGGCAGCGAGTAGGTGAAAACAGACTAGACATTTGGTGACAGCAATGGGCACATTTCCATTGTGTGCCGTCGAATTACTTGTCACATGGCACAGATTTCACACCTCAATATGTTGAACATCAACAAATGAACAAGCAGTAAATACCTGAAGAGATGCGTCGCACATTGCGTGAGGTTTGGAAAGTCTTTGCGTAGTCCAATGCCTTCTATCCAGGTTACATAGCAGCTTGGCTTAGTGGCGTAGAGTGGAGTGGCATAGAGTATTATAGAGTGGCATAGAGTGGCACAAAGAGGAGCAGCATACAGCGTAGAGGCCTACAGGAGTGTGGTGGCGTACAGTACAGTGGCATAGAGTAGAATGACATAGAGTATAGTGGTGTAGAGAGGCACAGAGTAGAGTAGAGTGACATAGACAAAGTGGTGTAGAGTAGAGTGGCGTAGAGTAGAGTTGTATAGAGTGGTGTGACATAGAGTGAAGTGGCGTAGAGTAGAGCAGTGTAGAGTAGAGTGACATAGACAAAGTGGCGTAGAGTAGAGTGGCGTAGAGTAGAGTTGTATAGAGTGGTGTGACATAGAGTGAAGTGGCGTAGAGTAGAGCAGTGTAGAGTAGAGTGACATAGACAAAGTGGCGTAGAGTAGAGAGGCGTAGAGTAGAGTTGTATAGAGTGGTGTGACATAGAGTGAAGTGGCGTAGAGTAGAGCAGTGTAGAGTAGAGTGACATAGACAAAGTGGCGTAGAGTAGAGTGGCGTAGAGTAGAGTTGTATAGAGTGGTGTGACATAGAGTGAAGTGGCGTAGAGTAGAGCAGTGTAGAGTAGAGTGACATGGACAAAGTGGTGTAGAGTAGAGTGACGTAGAGTAGAGTTGTATAGAGTGGTGTGACATAGAGTGAAGTGGCGTAGAGTAGTGTAGAGTGATGTAGAGTAATATGGACTGAAAGAGTAGAGTGGAGTACAATGGAGTGAAATAGAGTGGAGTGGCATATGTGGCATTGGGTGAGAGAGTGGCATAGAGTAGAGTGGCGCAGAGAAGAGTGACATGGTGTAGAGTGGAGGGGTGTTGAGTGCTGTAGACTGGAGTGAAGTGAGGGGCTGTGGAGTGGTGTAGAGTGGCATACCATAGAGTGGCATAGATTCGATTCATATAGAGTGGAGTCGAGTTGAGTGGCATTGAGTAGAGTGGCATAGAGTGGAGTGGTGTAGAGTGCCGTAGAGTGGCCTTGGGTGGAGTGGTGTAGAGTGCCGTAGAGTGGCCTTGGGTGGAGTGGAGTGGTGTAGAGTGCCGTAGAGTGTCCTTGGGTGGAGTGGAGTGGTGTAGAGTTGTATAGAGTGGCATAGATTCGATTCATATAGAGTGGAGTCGAGTTGAGTGGCATTGAGTATAGTGGCATAGAGTGGAGTGGTGTAGAGTGCCGTAGAGTGGCCTTGGGTGGAGTGGTGTAGAGTGCCGTAGAGTGGCCTTGGGTGGAGTGGAGTGGTGTAGAGTGCCGTAGAGTGTCCTTGGGTGGAGTGGAGTGGGGTAGAGTGCCGTAGAGTGGCCTTGGGTGGAGTGGTGTAGAGTGCCGTAGAGTGGCCTTGGGTGGAGTGGAGTGGTGTAGAGTGTCGTAGAGTGGCCTTGGGTGGAGTGGTGTAGAGTGCCGTAGAGTGTCCTTGGGTGGAGTGGAGTGGTGTAGAGTGCCGTAGAGTGTCCTTGGGTAGAGTGGAGTGGTGTAGAGTGCCGTAGAGTGGCCTTGGGTGGAGTGGAGTGGTGTAGAGTGCCGTAGAGTGGCCTTGGGTGGAGTGGAGTGGTGTAGAGTGCCGTAGAGTGTCCTTGGGTGGAGTGGAGTGGTGTAGAGTGGCATACCATAGAGTGGCATAGATTCGATTCATATAGAGTGGAGTCGAGTTGAGTGGCATTGAGTATAGAGGCATAGAGTGGGGTGAAGTGGAGTAAAGTGGCATGGAGTAGAGTGGAGTCGCTGAGAGTGGCAGAGAGTGGTGTATAGTAGAGTAGATTAGAGTGGAGTGGCACAGAGTGGCATAGAGTATCATAGAGTATTGAGCTGTGAGAAAAGGGATGTAGAGTAGAGAGGTGTATTGTACAATGGCATAGAGAAGCATTGTGTGAAGTGGGATGGCATAGAGTAAAGTGGTGTACAGCGGAGTAGAGTGACATAGGGTGGCAAGGAGTGGCCTAGAGTTGAGTGGCATAGAGTGGAGTTGAATGGAGTGGCATAGAGTAGAGTGGTGTAGAGTGCCACTGTGATGAATACCACCCTTTGGATGAGTTAGACTCTCCTCCTCCAAGCTGAGGGGGTTTAGGGTCTCTGCAGCGATTCATCCAGAGGTCACGGGGTGAAACCTATGTAATTAGGGGCGTGGCTTAAACAACAAAACAGCATTTCTCCCAAGGTGTGCCACCCGAACAGCATTTGGATTTCTGTCTGAGATTTCAGTCATCGCATGCAGATATATAATCTGGAATTCATAGAAAAACAAAAACATAGAAAACATATTGGAGGAAACAAAGCCATGGAAAACCTTATTTAAGGAAAGTCATAACGAAACACCAAAGCATTGAAAATTAGTAGAAACATTGTCATTAAAATACATTTAAATTGAAAATGTAAAGGTGCTATTAAATGAAAACACAGTGCAATTGAAACAACAGTAAAATAAATACTTATTGTCATTTGTGATTTATTGAATTTTAAACAACGAGAAAACGGTTGTAAAATGTTTATTTTAAAATAATTTGCACTAGACATTGAACCCGGGAAACATAAGGTTAAAGTTCACATGCAACGGCTTTAATTTTTTCAAACAGTGCAGACACGTCTCCTACAGCCTGCCCTTTGAGGTTGAGGGTTTCCAGAAATGTTTCTCTTATTAACTTTTCTCTCTGCTGTCGGCGCGCCCTCCTGCGGGTAACACCAGTTTACTAGACTGGGAGTTCATACATTTTACTTCCATTTCCTTTCAGAGTTGTTGACACTGGACTAGAACCCAAAAGATATATAGGGCCTATTATTGCATTTAATGTAAGGCAAAGGAACACTACAGGGAGAGCAGACTGGGGCCAACACATGCTCAACGTTTCCTTTTGAGAGGCTGAGGAGCTAAGAGAAGTCTGGTGGTGCGGCGCCCTCTGCTGGCTGCTGGTGGGAACGACAGCTGCTCTGAGGAAAGATCAGCACTCGAGCAGCTGCTTCACTGCAGGAGCAGAAAATACAAATAAAAAGAGACTTTTTGAAGAAAAAAGACATTCCTCCGAAAGGTTTTGATAGAAACCAATGTTAAAACAGTAATTCGATAAACGCGTTTCTCCGTGCTTGATGCGGGTCAAACGGCGGCGCTGGTGCTATTAGATCTGAGCGCCGCCTTTGACACCGCGTCCCACCCTATCCTTCTGCTGCGACTGGAGGAAGCTGGGGTCTCAGGCCTTGCTCTCCAGTGGTTCCGTTCTTTTCTTGCCACCGTTCCTTTTGCGTGACTGTCCCGCCTTACCAGTCTAAACTCCATCCTCTGGATCTGGGGGTCCCCCAGGGCTCCTCGCTGAGTCCCACGTTATTCAATCTGTACGTGAGACCGCTGGCTGAGGTGGTCAGGCATTGGGGTATGACCATGGTGTCATATGCCGATGACACCCAGTTAGCGGTCACGATCAGCGGGGATGCGGATGTGGATGCCCCCAGATTCCAGAATGGACTTCCGGCGGTCGCCAGCTGGATGACCTCCAACTGTCTCCAGCTGAACGCAAGCAAGACGGAGGTTATGATCTTTGGCAAGCAAACGGAACTCTGGGGAGATAGGTGTTGGCCGTCGGACCTGGGTCCTACGCCAACCCCGGTCGCTGAGTTAAAAAACCTTGGGGTTTGGCTCGATCCAACTCTCACCCTTGTCTGCCATACCAAGCGCATGGCGGCCTGCTGCTTTGGTATCCTGCGTGGACTACGGCCTGTACTGAAATTTTTTGATGCTACCACCAGGCAACTTGTGATTCAAGCAACCGTGATCTCCCGGCTTGATTACGCCAGCTCCCTCCTAGCGGGATTAAATCAAGCGGAAATCAACCGCCTGCAGCGGGTCCAGAATGCTGCAGCGAGAGCTGTTGTGGGACTACCTAGATTCTGTCCAACTTCGAACACCATGCGTACGCTGCACTGGCTACTGATTGCGCAAAGGATCCAGTTCAAGGTCCTTTGTGTAGCCTACAAAATTCTCAAGGGATCCCCTGCTATGATCCTCTCCAACCTCCTGTCCTGCTACGTGCCGGTCCGAGCTTTAAGATCTTCAGATTTAGAACTCGCGGTTGTCCCCCGCTTCAAGCTCTGCAGGGCAGGCGGCCGCTCTTTTCAAGTTCGCGCCGCAGTGTTGTGGAATTCCCTTCCCCCTGCGATTCGCGCTTTAGGGGATCTGCTTTCGTTTCGCCGAGCTGTAAAAACTTTACTGTTTCCTTAAATTTTCCCTGCTCTGTTCTGTCCAGTTATGTTGTGTTGCTACCTTGTCGGGCGCCACGACGCTCCTTCGCTGGAGCATATGTGCGCATAATAAATATGCTTAACATAACATAACATAACATAACATTATATTGTAACAATGACAATGTAGTTTAAAGAAAAAGTTTTCAATTAATTCACATAAAAGGTTATAACCCAGCACCTGACATACATTTCAAGCCAGACAGGACTTTTGGCTCTGTCATGGTTTTGTTGCAAATCATATTCAATGTTCCACTTCTGACATTGTGGGACTGTGAATTAAAGATTGTGGGTCCCTTTGGGGGGTGATGGTCCCCTTAGGGAGAGTGGTGGTCCCCTTTGGGGGGTGGTGGCCTGAACGGGGTGGAGGTCCCCTTTGGAGGGTGTGGTGGTCCCCTTTGGGGGGTGATGGTCCCCTTATGGGTGGTGGTGGTCCCCTTTGGGGGGTGGTGGTCTGAACGGGGTGGTGGTCCCTTTTGGAGGGGTGGTGGTCCCCTTTGGGGGGGTGTTGGTCTGAAGGGGATGGTGATCCTCTTTGGAGGGGTGGTGGCCCCTTTGGAGGGGGGGTGGTCCCCTTTGGAGGGGTGGTGGGCCCCTTTGGAGAGGGTGGTGGTCACATTTGGAGGGGGTGGTCCCCTTTGGAGTGGTGGTGGTCCCCTTTGGAGGGGTGGTATCCCCTTTGGAGGTGGTGGTCCCCTTTGGAGGGGTGGTGGTCCCCTTTGGAGGGGTGGAGGTCCCCTTTGGAGGGGTGGTCCCCTTTGGAGGGGGTGGTGGTCCCTTTTGGAGGGGGTGGTCCCCTTTGGAGGGGTGGTGGTCCCCTTTGGAGGGGTGGTCCCCTTTGGAGGGGGTGGTGGTCCCCTTTGGAGGGAGTGGTGGTCCCCTTTGGAGAGGGTGGTGGTCCCCTTTGGAGGGGTGGTGGTCCCTTTGGAGGGGTGGTGGTCCCCTTTGGAGGGGGTGGTGGTCCCTTTTGGAGGGGGGGGTCCCCTTTGGAGGGGTGGTGGTCCCCTTTGGAGGGAGTGATGGTCCCCTTTGAAGAGGGTTGTGGTCCCCTTTGGAGGGATGGTGGTCCCCTTTAGAGGGGGTGGTGTTCCCCTTTGGAGGGGGTGGTGGTCCCCTTTGGAGGGATGGTGGTCCCCTTTGGGGTGTTAGTGGTACCCTTTGGAGGGGGTGGTGGTCTCCTTTGGAAGGGTGGAGGTCGCCTTTGGGGGGGTGGTGGTCCCCTCTGGAGGGATGGTGGTCCCCTTTGGGGTGGTGGTGGTACCCTTTGGAGGGGGTGGTGGTCTCCTTTGGAGGGTGTGGTGGTCCCATTTGGTGGGGTGGTGGGCCCCTTCGGAGGAGTGGAGGCCCCTTTGAAGGGGTGGTGGTCCCTTTTGGGGGGGTGATGGTCCCCTTTGGGAGGGGTGGTCCCCTTTGGGGGGTGGTGGTCGGAAGGGGGTGGTGGTCCCCTTTGGAGAGAGTGGTGGTCCCCTTTGGAGGGGTTGGTGGTCCCCTTTGGGGGGGGGTGGTCTGAGGGATGGTGGTCCCCTTCGGAGGGGTGGTGGTGCCCTTTGGAGAGGGTGGTGGTCCCCTTTGGAGGGGTGGTGGTCCCCTTTGGAGGGGGTGGTGGTCCCCTTCGGAGGGGTGGTGGTCCCCTTTGGAGGGGTGGTGGTCACATTTGGAAGGGGTGGTGGTCTCCATGTGTCTCGGTCATGTCTGTAATGTTCATTCTACGTTAGACATGTGCATCCTTTTGTCTCCACATCTCGTCCATCTGCAAATCTTCTCTAAAGCAGCTCCTTTCACTCCCAACCCCCAAACTCACCACGCACTGACGCACCTATTGGCACTGTGTTTTCATTTAGTTTTGCCTTCTCAAAACATGTGCAACTGTGTTCTCCTTCACACACAGTTGCACGGGATCACAATTGCGAGTGGAATGAGTGACAGTGGAGAGGTGTGGCGCAGTGGCTTGGGCAGCTGACTTTTGAGCACAGGGTTCGTGGTTTGATCCCGGCTCCGGTGGCAGCACAGCTCAGCACCATGTGACTCTGGGCAATAGCTCATTTAATTTCCACGACGGCCCCCAGCGCCTTGAGAGCTGTAAGGATGAGTAGTTTGCGCTTTACAAATAAGGATTTACATTTACTTTTTTTTTTATCCTCATATTGCGATTTTATGTTTTGGGGAAATACCAGGGTTCAGCCTCTGCAATGAGTGTACCAGCACTGCCCCTAAATACGAGTGTGTGCGGGGAGTTTCCTAACTGACCGATTTTGTAGAGGAGTCCCCTTTGGAGCCATCACATAAATAACTTTTCTGTTTTTTCGTTAGTGAGGGAGAGATAGCCACCTTGACTACTCGATGGGTATTATACCCATCAACAGAAGTTACCATCTCTTAATAATAGGATCATTCCGTCTCGACCACTAGTTAGGGTTAAAATGATTTTCCCATATTTCCCAGAAGTTGTTTCTGTTAGTATGCCTTCCCCTCCTATCTAGTTTGTTTATTTTCAAGACTGAATTCATCCATTCCCCAACCGTAGGGGGTACTGGGCCAACCCACTTAATACATATCTCCCGTCTTGCGAGGAGAATCAAAACAAAAACCAAGTTTTCTTGCCCTTTTGTTAGCTTACACGCTCCTATATTGCTGTCAATCCCAAAAAGTACAAGAGTGGTACTTACAGTTAGTTGCTGTTGTAGGATAGAACTTAAGGTCTTACCCACTTCAGACCAGAACTTGTCGTGAGATGGGCACTCTTTAAAGATGTGAATGTCATCTGCCTTCTCCTCACCGCATTTCGGACATTTCCTGATTTGGGCGCCTTTAAATGGGGACAGTTTTTTAGGGGTCCAATAGGCCCTATGGATCGTGAAGAGATGATTTATTTTCAAAGCTGCTGATTTTAGTGTAGCCCAGCATTTCTCGATTGACTTTAGCCACACTCCCTCAAGGTCTGGGGTTTGTAAGTTCTTCCCCCAGATTAATTCTGCAATCTGAGCATCTTGAGGGCCCAATACCATCTGGCTATCTCTTTCTTTATGGGTAGAACTTTCTGCATTTCTTTCTCCAGCTCTTCAGTATCCTTTTCATGGTATGTGAGGGTTTTTGCCCAACTAGAAAGCTGATAATATTTAAATTTGGAGATGGTACAGTTAGTGATGGTGTGGAGATCCTCCCATGAGATCAATGATTATCCATTTAGTATTTGACCCCAGTACTCGATGTTGGCTGTTTTCAAAGGGTTTGCCAAGCTATCTTTTAAGCAATCTGGGGTGCCTGGGGAGTCCCATATAGGGGCCAGGGGGCTGTAGTATGAAATATTTAGAGTCCCTCTAATCTGGACCCATAATCTGGCCGCATCCTTCAGGACCTTCAATTTTATTTTTTTAAAGAATTTTGGGTGGCCAAATTTATGTAAGAAATGGTCAGCTTTCATGGTCATTGCTTGAAGATATTCGGGGTAATAATGGTGAACTCTCAACAGTTGTCTCATGTTTTTAAAGAAAAAGGCTCTATAATATTCCCACAAGTCAGGGCTAGCTATCCCTCCGTGTTCTTTTCTTCTTCTGATTTTTTTCCACGATATTCTAGTTCCCTTAGAGGCCCAGATAAAGCTCGCAATTTCTCCCTGTAATTTTTTCAGTGAGTTCTTTTTAAATTCTACTTTTGCTCTATTTGTTCAGCAGAGAGGCCAAGAATTGGATGACACAGTATTCTGTACACCTTTTCGATGCGCTGACAGGCACTGTGAGAAACTGCACTGCCACCAGCGCTCTCAGTGGTGGCCCTTCAAGTGATCCTCGTGTGGTAGAAGGCCTCAGCTAGACCCACTAGTGCAAGATGTTCGCCCTTCTCTGCACAAAGTCCTCAGACCAATAGGAAGAATTTGGCACAGAAACTGGAATAGAAAAAGTAACATTTATTGTGGAGAAGTGTGGCTCAATGGTTAGAGCGGCAGACCCTGATGCAGAGGTCTGGCCCGGACTAGGGTTCAATTACCGTCTCGGCGGGTCTTGGCTCAATTTCCCCGAACCTGATAATTCTCGCCTCTGTGCCTATTCTTAATCATGGGCAGTAAGGTCAAAGACTATACAGGATTGTATAATTTGATTATGAGAGAACAAATTCTTAATAATTGTCAGAACCAGTTATTGCATCAACACCTGATTGACTCTGATCTGACCTCTCCCCAAGAATTTGGAAAAAAGGCAGACAAATGGGTCACAACCAGGGTGAAGCAGAAGGTACAGAACCAAGGTGGTGATCAGAAGAAGCAAGACCAAAAGGGTGGGGAGAATGCAAAAGACCGGAAGTCTTCGCCAGGTCCCCAAAAAGCTTCTACTGAGGGGGGTTCCAAGAAATCCAAAAAGAAAGAAGGCCCAAAGAAACCATGGTGTAATGTTTGTAAAATTAATACTCACTGGACCAGTGATTGCACCAAGATGGAGGCAGCTCCAACCACCATTGCCCCTAAGGCAACTGTTCCCCCTAGTACAGCTAATAGTGGTGGTTCTCAACAGAAGGGAACTGATGTGGATTCTAGCCTAATCAGAATACCAACTCCAGCTGTTCTTGTCTGTGATGTGGACATGGCTATGTCCTCTACCGTGAGCCCCAGTAACTTGGGCAAGTACAGCCAGACTCCTTTAATTAACAATAAAGTGGCTCAAGCATACAGGGACACATGTGCTAGTGTCACAATGGTGACACCTAACTTTGTGGACCCTGGATAATTCATACTAGGTGATGATTACCTAGTAACCAATGCAAGCAATGTCACTACCACCCATAGTATGGCAATTGTTCATTTCTCCTGGGGAGGGGTAACTGGCCTCAAAAGGGTTGTTGTTAGCTCAGACCTCCCTGTGGAATGTCTGCTTGGCAATGATCTGGAATCTTCAGTCTGGTCTGAAGTGGAGTATAGGACTCATGCAGAGATGTTAGGCATATCAGCACATGTCCTTGCTGTGACCAGGTCACAGGCCAAAAAGTGCAGACCTGAACAGGCCCTGGATCCTGCAACGATGGATCAGTTGCCAACAAAGAAAAAGAGCAGTAGGGTTAAGGCAGTGCCTTCCCCCTTGCCTCAGGATGAGGATCAGTCTTCCAAGGAAGCTGACTGTGAGACCCAAGAAGGAACTGTCCTAGAAGAGCTTGAACCTAATCAGGTTGAGTTTCTTGGGACAGGGGGATCTTCAAGGGCAGATCTGAGGCAGGCGCAATTGGACTGCCCTTCTCTTGAACCCCTCAGACAGCAAGCTGCTGCTGAGGCTGCTGGGAATGCTACAGGTACCCACAAAGTGTATTGGGATGAAGGGCTCCTTTATTCATAGGCTAGAGACCCCAAGCCTGGTGCTTCCATGAGGCTGGTCATACCTTTGACATTTAGGGGCTTCCTTCTTACCTTAGCCCATGATATTCCCCTTGCAGGACCTCTTGGCCAGAACAAGACTTGGGACAGGCTTGTACCTCACTTTCACTGGCCCCACATGTCAGAAGACACCAAGGAGTTTTGTCACTCCAGTGTCACCTGCCAAGCCAGTGGCAAAGCAGGTGGCACCACAAAGGCCCCCCTAATACCATTACCTGTGGTGGGGGCCCCTTTGAAAGAGTTGCGATAGACATTGTTGGACCAATGGATCCCCAAACAGCATCTGGGCACAGGTTTATTCTGGTGGTAGTGGATCATGCCACCAGGTACCCAGAAGCTATTCCACTAAGGACCACAACAGCACCTTTTTCTGGCAAGAGTCCACCTGGGAGTTTTATCAAGAGTGGGCTTTCCGAAGGCGGTTGTCTCAGACAGAGGTGCAAACTTTATTTCTGGATATTTGACTGCTATGTGGAAGGAGTGTGGAGTAAACTACAAGTTTACCACACCCTATCATTCACAATGCAATGGTCTGGTGGAGAGTTTCAACAAGACCTTGAAGGGCATGATCAAGGGTTTACCTGAAAAGGATCACTGACATAATATCGAGGGACATAAAATTGACTATCAAAAATATCGTTGACAAAATATCGACAGACAGAATATCGAGTTTGTATCTACAAACAAGTAAGTACAAAAATATCGAGTGAAAAATATCGTTTACAAAAATATAGTTTATAAAAATATCGACTTTATTGAAAACAATGTTAAATTTAATTAATATTAAAAATGTATTACTAAAATATACTTAAAAATACTTACATTAACTTATAATAATTAAATAATTATTGAAAGTTATAAAAAAAATTTTTTAATCATATTTGGTAAAACCTATATATATAGTAACATAATATAATTAAATAATATCCAATATTATTACAGTACAATAGCGGAAGTGTAAAAATTACTATTCCCACTCCAGAGAGTGCAACAGTAGGGAAAGTGTTGGATAGCGTAGGGATAAAAATTACTATTCCCACTCCAGTGAGTACAACAGTAGGGAAAGCGTTGGATAGCGTAGGGGTAAAAATTACTATTCCCACTCCAGTGGGTGCAACAGTAGGGAAAGCGTTGGATAGCGTAGGGGTAAAAATTACTATTCCCACTCCAAAGAGTGCAACAGTAGGGAAAGCATTGGATAGCGTAGGGGTTAAAATTACTATTCTCACTCCAGCGGGTGTAACAGTAGGGAAAGCGTTGGATAGCGTTGGGGTAAAAATTACTATTCCCACTCCAGTGGGTGCAACAGTAGGGAAAGCATTGGATAGCGTAGGGGTAAAAATTACTATTCCAACTCCAAAGAGTGCAACAGTAGGGAAAGCGTTGGATAGCGTAGGGGTAAAAAATGTTATTCCCACTCCAAATAGTGCAACAGTAGGGAAAGCGTTGGATAGCGTAGGGGTTAAAATTACTATTCCCACTCCAAAGAGTGCAACAGTAGGGAAAGCGTTGGATAGTGTAGGGGTAAAAATTACTATTCCCACTCCAGTGGGTGCAAAAGTAGGGAAAGCATGGGATAGCGTAGGGGTAAACATTTCTATTCCAACTCCAGTGAATGCAATAGTAGGGAAAGCGTTGGATAGCGTAGAGGTAAAAATTACTATTCCCACTCCAAAGAGTGCAACAGTAGGGAAAACGTTGGATAGCGTAGGGGTAAAAATTACTATTCCCACTTCAAAGAGTGCAACAGTAGGTAAAGCATTGGATAGTGTAGGGGTAAAAATTACTATTCCCACTCCAGTGGGTGCAACAGTAGCGAAAGCGTTGGATAGCGTAGGGGCAAAAATTACTATTCCCACTCCAAAGAGTGCAACAGTAGGGAAAGCGTTGGATAGCGTAGGGGTTAAACTTATTATTCTCACTCCAGTGGGTGCAACAGTAGGGAAAGCGTTGGATAGCGTAGGGGTAAAAATTACTATTCCAACTCCAAATAGTGCAACAGTAGGGAAAGCGTTGGATAGCATAGGGGTAAAAATTATTATTCCCACTCCAAATAGTGCAACAGTAGGGAAAGCTTTGGATAGCGTAGGGGTTAAAATTACTATTCCCACTCCAGTGAGTGCAACAGTAGGGAAAGCGTTGGATAGCGTAGGGGTAAAAATTACTATTCCCACTCCAAAGAGTGCAACAGTAGGGAAAGCTTGGGATAGCGTAGGGGTCATAATTACTATTCCCACTCCAAAGAGTGCAACAGTAGGGAAAGCATTGGATAGCGTAGGGGTTAAAATTACTATTCCCACTCCAGAGAGTGCAACAGTAGGGAAAGTAAATACTTCATATATTAATTAAAAAAATATAAATTAATATCTATAAAAAAAGAATTAAAAGTAATTACCAATTTAATATAATATAATGATTAATCTATTAAAATTACTAATTAACATTAATTATTACAATTAGTTACCTAATAATTCAAATTAATTACAAATGATCAAATAATTATTTAACAATTAAAAATTAATTAACAACTAATTCAAATTAAATACAAATAAATACATTTTATTATTTAATTAATTATAAATAAATTACTTCCCACACTATTCCCCTATAAACCCACAACCTGCTACAGAAAATATATTAGTAAAATTAACATAATTAGCAATTAATCAATTAAATTAAATTAATTGGCAATTAAAAGTTAATTAACTACCCATAAAAACGTAATTAACAATTTATTCTAAATAAATACCAATAAATAATTTTACATATTAAATTAATTATAATTAAATGACTTCCCACCCAATTCCCCTATAAACCCACAACCCGCTACAGAAAATAAATGAGTAAAATTAACATAATTAGCAATTAAACAATTAATTAAAATTATTTGCCAATTAAAATTTAATTGATTACCAAATATAAATTAATTAACAATTAATTAATAATTAATACCAATAAATACATTTACATATTTAATTAATTATAATTAAATTACTTCCCACCCTGTTCCCCTATAAACCCACAACCCGCTACAGAATTAAATTACGCAAAAATTAAAAAAACAAAATTCATTAATTAAGAATAATTATATCATAAATACACACTTTTCACAAATATAATAACATAAAAAACACTATAAAAATTAGATATTATTAAAAATTCGATAATTTTAATAACCTATATTATATACTTCGATATTTTAACTTTCTATATTTTTAACATTCGATATTACATTACTTACCTTAAAAACGATATTTTTGATGTCTATATTCTGTCCATTCGATATTTTGTACTCAATATTTTGACTGTTTACCACCTGAAAAGCTTAGGGGAAGATGGGACATCCTCCTGCCCTGCCTTCTGTTTGCTTACAGAGAGGTTCCACAGAAGGGGGTTGGCTACAGCCCTTTTGAGCTTCTGTTTGGGCGCCCTGTAAGAGGTCCCCTATGTCTTGTGAAGGAAGGAATGGAGTTACCTCTCAAAGCTCCAAAGCAAGACACAGTGGACTATGTACTTGGTCTCCGGCACAAGGATGGCCGAGTACATGAAGAAGGCATCCAAAAACCTTGACACCAGCCAAGAACTCCAAAAAGCTTGGCTTGACCAAAAGGTTGTGCTGATTGTTTACCAGCCAGGGCAGAAAGTGTGGGTGTTGGAGCACTGGCCCCAGCAACTCTCCAACACAAATGGTCTGTACCCCACACTATTGTTGAGCAGAAGGGAGAGGTCACCTATCTGGTTGATCTTGGAAATCCCAGGAGCCCCCACAGGGTGCTTCATGTCAACAGACTGAAACCATATGTTGACAGGGCAGACATGGGCTTGCTCATGGCTACTGATGAAGGACAGGAGGAAGAGAGTGACCCTCTCCCAGACCTGCTTTCTCAAAACCCTGATGATAGCTCAGTTGATGGTGTGGCAGGCAGCCTCACTGACCAACAGCAACAGCAACAGGACTGCAGACAAGTTCTACAGTCCTACAGACATATGTTTTCTTTGAATCCAAGTCAGAAAAACTGGTGCACCCACGAGGTGGACACCGGTGACAGTCTGCCTGTGAAGAGTAAAATATACAGGCAACCTGATCATGTTGTGGACTGTATCATAACAGAGGTCCAAAAAGATGTTGGAGTTGGGAGTTATTGAGCCCCCAGAGAGCCCTTGTGCCAGTCCAGTAGTCCTTGTGCCAAAACCTCACAAACAAGATGGTAAGAGAGAGATGAGGTTTTGTGTGGACTACAGAGGTCTCTATGCAGTCACTAGGACAGATGCCCACCCAATCCCAGGGCAGATGAGCTTATTGACAGATTGGCTTCTGCCAAGTTTTTGAGCACATTTTACCTGACAGCTGGCTACTGGCAGATCAGACTAGCTGATGATGCAAAAGCTAAAACAGCATTTTCAACCCCAGGAGGTCATTATCAATTTGTGGTAATGCCCTTTGGTCTGAACAATGCACCTGCTACATTTTAAAGGTTGGTGAACCAATTCCTCACAGGCCTGGATGACTACTGTGCAGCTTATCTAGATGATATTGCTGTCTTTAGCTCCACCTGGGAGGATCACCTGATCCACCTGAAAAATGTTTTGGAGGCCCTGCAAAAAGCAGGCCTCACTATCAAGGCCACCAAGTGCCAGATAGGGCAGAGCAAGGTTGTGTACCTGGGACACCTTGTAGGTGAAGGTCAGGTTCAACCAGTGGAGGGCAAGATCCTTCAAGACCATAAAGGACTGGACTCCTCCAACCAACCAGACACAGCTAAGAGCTTTCTTGGGCCTGTCTGGTTACTATAGGAAGTTTGTTAAGAACTTTGGGTCCATTGTGACTCCTCTTAATGACCTCACGTCCAAGAAAATACCAAAAAAAGGCATTTGATGACCTGAAGCAGGCCATGTGCACTGCACCTATTCTGAAAAGCCCAGATTACTCCAAAGAGTTGATAGTCCAAACAGATGCTTCTGAGTTGGGTGTGGGAGCTTGTTCTTTCACAATTGAATAAAGATGGTCAAGACCAGCCCATTGCTTTTATAAGCAGAAGGCTGACCCCTAGAGAGAAACGTTGGTCAGCTATTGAGAGGGAGGCCTTTGCTGTGGTTTGGGCCCTGAAGAAGCTGAGGCCATACTTGTTTGGTACTCACTTCAAGATTCAGACAGACCATAAGCCCCTCCTATGGCTTAATCAGATGAAGGGTCAAAATCCCAAACTGCTCAGGTGGCAAATTTTCCTACAGGGGATGGACTTTACAGTGGAACAAAGACCTGGGACTGACAATGCAAATGCAGATGGACTCTCCAGATATTTCCACTTAGAACATGAAGACTCAACTGGTCAAGGTTAGTTTAATGTCCCTACGTTGGGGGGGGAGGGTGTTGGAGAGTAGGGTCTGCTTCCTATGGTCACCCCCACTATTTGCTGTGATTATCTGGTTTTTCAACTTTAGTGTGGCTTTGGGCATGCCAATCAGACCCACAGCCCAGCTGGTCTCTCTCTAAATTGATACCATGTAATTTAGGCACATACCAGATTGATAACTGGGTCACCTATGTGAGCCCCTGTATAGTGACCTCTAGGTACCCAGAGCATAGGTGCATCCAAGGCCTACTAGGGGCTGAAGCATTTATTATGCCACCCCTGGCTGGCCCTCCAAACTGACACAACTGGCTGATCACTCAGCTGGGGTAAGGTGGTGTAATCACCCCTTACTTAGATATAGTATACCTATATCTACCTTATATATAGACACACAGAGACCTATAAGTCACTCCTATGGCAGGCCTTAACAATCCTGGAGGCAGAGTGCTTGGTTTTATGTGAGAGGGTGCCCTAGCATGAGCTGAGCCCCTCTACAGCTTTCAGAACCATCTCATTATAGCTGTTCTATGATATAGCCATATTTCAACATAGTATTGCGCTATCCCAAATGTGGGTAGCGTTTCCAAATGCACTCACTGAGTGCATTTGGTGACGCTACCCACGTTTGGGATAGCGCAATAGTATGTTGAAATTTGGTCCTCCAGCCCTGAAAGGATTACCAAATAGCACCAACTGAACATATTGAACATTTCAAATTTCATTGAATCAGGTGTGCGATAGTTATACCCTCCTAGCAGTTCTATGATATAGCCATACCATATACTCTTAAGTGCATTATAATCCTTGCGGTTAATGCTAACTTTGGTTTGGCTTTATCGAAACATGTTGTGTAAGGTGTCACACACTTTGGAATACTACCCTCCCCTCACCAGTCCTGGCGGTGGGGGTAGCATTCCACCCTTCTAGAGGGAGAAGACATATAGTTACTGCTAACTCCGGTTAAAGTTAAACAGAGCCTCAGCATCACAAAATGGATGCTGCTGCCACAGACACGAGTCTGACCTCCTGCAGCTGGGGGAAACTCCAGCGAGGGAGGCCTGGACAGTAGGTTTCCTGTCGAGGGAGGTGCCAGCACCTCCCCAGACAGGCTTAAGTGTATTGGGGCAGGGTGGGTTGAATGGAAAGATGCTTTTCCAAACACTGCCTGGGGTACACAAGGTGCTCCATGCATAGCCCGGTTCAAACCAGTTGCTGGGGCACGCCAGCCCGCTCTAATTCAAAACTGGACAAAGGGAAAGGGGTGTAACCACCCCCTTCTCAGGTCCACCCATATGAGGGACCTAGCAGGTAATCCAGCCCCTAAAATCAGTATAAAGATAGAAGCTGTGTCTTGAGATTTTAGATTATCCTGGAACGAAACTCTGAAATGAAACCCTTGGATCTTCGACGTTCTACATTGACTAGAAGACTGAAGAAATCTACCTTGTGGTCAAGGAGTGACCACAAGGGAGATTTCTGCAAACAGGCACCACCAGTAACTTGCCGGTTTGCTTTGTCGATGCTCCTGCTGGAACCCGAAGACTCAGCTACTTAGGCCTGGACTTCCAGACTTCTCTGTCTCTGATCCACATCCCCAGCAAAGATGAGACCTGTGGTGGACACGAGAGACGTGGGACCGGACACCCTGGACATCCTGCATTTTGCTAACCGTGCAACTCCTGAGGTACCCTCGAAGTTGTGCATTGGGGTTTGAGAAGCCCCAGACCCAAGTGCCATTTGCTCCAAAGCTCATCCCTCCAGACTCCACGAGTGCCGCGTGGGGCCTGCTCCTGCATTTCAGCTTGACGCGTCTTCCCGGTTGCTAGCCCGCTGGCTAGTGAGCCCTCTGAAGACGAACTTTTGAATTGACACCACTGGCCTGGTTACTCCAGGCTTGCTCCAGCTTCCATGCAAAGGAGAAGCTCCCCAGACCTTACTGGTCTGACTCAAAGCCAATCTGTATGGATGTATGATGTTACAACTCGATTAAAATGATCGCGGTACATCTTAACGCATCTTTTACAACGCAAGTCGTTACCACGACTTACGCGGTAGGGTGCTGGACTTAGGAATAGTAAGATTTACTATTCCAACTCCAGCCTACGTACAGTAGGGAAGGTGTTGGAATAGTAAATCTACTATTCCTTAGTCTAGAGCACCATCCAGCGCAAGTTGTGGTAACGACTTGCGTTGTAAAAGACGCGTCTTAATGGCACCGCTGTGTTTTGACCGCGTTGTGAAGGTTTTTTACCATCTGCACTTCCTGCGTGGATTGCGTTTGCCAAGGCTTGTTGGGTCCAATCCAGATACCGACCCCGCAGTCAATAAGATCCTTCGTGGGACAGCTCGGATCCAGCTCCTGGTCGTTGTCGAGACCTCCTGGTCCTCGTGGCTGCAGAGACAAGCTTCACCTCTTCACCTGAAATCACCCAACATTGCCTGGTTCCTTCCTGGTTCCTTCCTGATCACTGGCTAGTGACCCAGACTCTGTCCCCTCTGCTTTCAGGTTCTTCACATCTTCGATCCGTCCGTGGATCCACTTTTCTTCTTGACGCCTGCAGCACTTCTTTGCAGCTCTCCATAGGAAACAGCGACAAAACCCGACACAAAAAGACACCTATGCACCTGGCTTCCCTGGGTGAGGTAACTTGAGTACTCTGGTGCTCCCGTGGCGGTTGACTATCCAAGTGTCCTAGTTTAAAAGGGTTTTACCGTAGTCAATCCGGAAGTGTCCTGAATCAACTACTTTGTAACTTTTACGTTCCCATTATAACTTTATGGCAACTGGCAGCTGTGTTCCCACACTGCAAACGTCTCCCGTGGGTATCCTACTTCCTAACCTTTGGTCGTCTAGTGTAGCCCCAGCGATTCCCTAGGCCCTAGGCCTATTCACTATTCCTGAAGTGGTCCTTATACCACTTACTTAGTATATGGTTTGTGAGGCCCGTAGGGCAGAACGGTATTTTGTGCAACTTATAGTATGCTAATTGAGTAACTTGTAATGTACTTCGATTTCTGATTCCAGAGGGGTTGTGTTAGAATAAATACATATATATTTGATATATACCTTGTGTGGTGTCCTCTCATCTGGTATTCAAGGGATTATATATGGTAAAACAGCTGGCTTCACATGCTCTCTGAGGTTTTTGCCTAAGACTGCTGGTCCATGCTACCACTAGGATAGCGTGTCTATAAGGGTGGCTGTACAACCAACATCAATAAGGGTCATTTAGACTGGTGCAAGGTGCCTACTAGAATAGTGGACATCATATGCCAGGCTAACTTCTCACACCAGTCTCACCTTGGACATTCCTAAATGGCAGTCAGTGCAGAAGGCACTCGCCAGGCTCACCGTGGACATTCCTAGACAGCAGTCAGTGCAGAACACACTCGCCTGGCTCACCTTAAACATTCCTAAATGACAGTTGTACAGAACTCACTCACCAGGCTCACCTTGGACATTCCTAACGGCAGCCAGTGCAGAACACAATGCCCTCAATGTTGAGTGCTTCAGGTGCGAAGATAGGATACTTGACAACCACGGGGACCAGGAGATGTCAATGACAACCAAAGTCTAGAGGTGACCTCTCCTATGAAGGATGTGGAGTGTTGAGGGGTCAGTGTCTGGATCGAACTCAACAAGCCTTGGCAAAGGCAACCCATGTGGGCCGAGTAAACAGGTTATGGTGAAGACCAGCAAGGTCCAGGAGACTCTCCAAGCTATCAGGAGTTAAGGCACATCAGGAGCAACCAGAGAAGCCCAAGGAAAATCAAAGTGACCCTCGCCAGGACCCACAGGCCAACGGACCAGGGATAGCAAAGGGACCTCGAGCTGAATTACGAAGTACCAGCCCTCAGAGCACGGGGACACCAAATGTAACCCCAGTGCAGACTTTCTGGCACTCTAAGAGTGCGCCCACACAGCCCCAATACACTAAAGCCTGCCTGGGAGGTGGTCACACTTCCCTGTGACAGGAAACCTGTTGTCAGGCCTTCCCTTCTCGAGCTTGGATCAGCAGTAGGAGGGCAGACTCGTGTCTGTGGCTGGCAGCATCCATTTTGCGATGTCCAGGTTGAGAAAGCTGGTACCGGGTATACCAGTGTTTCACATAAGTCCCTTCAGTTTCTGGGTTGAGCAACCTTAGCAGTCGGCAGACAGGCGACTCGGAGCAGGAGCGGAGGAGCTGCAGCTGCTGCGAAGCGAGCGGAGAGTTGGCGCGTGCAAGAATCGGTGCCGAGCGGAGGCGGAGGCGGTGGCGCTCAGGACGGGGCTGAGCAGGTTGATGTTGTTCCCCTGCTCCCCACCTCAGTAAACCGCTGCTTGTGCCCGCAGCCCGCAGCCTGCAAGCCCGCTTTCGCCGCTCCTTTTCCCCAGGTGCATCACAAAAAAGCAGCGCGCTACCGGGGTGGGGGGGGCAAACATCAGGGCCGAGTAAACAAGTGAGCAAGCTGGGCGGCCGGCATTACAGAACCGAAGCTGAGCCCCGCTGAGTTAAACCAGCATGGTACGGAGGAGAACCGTGCGAGTCTCAGAGTCTCAGCGGTTTCAGCAGCAGGCGGCAGGAAGAGCCCAGGAGCCATCAGCTCTGCAGGGCTCTCGGGCAAAAGGATAAAGAGCTGCCGAGCAACTTGGAGAGCAGAGCACCATCGCGCTGGGGGCTCAAAACCAGGGGAGCAAGGGGCCATAAGGGTCATAAGGGTCTAGAGGTACCCCTCCCCCATAAGACCCCCAAAAGCGTTTCAAGTGACGGTGACTGCGAAAAGACCATAGGAGAATCGCATCGTGGTCTCCCAAGCCACACTCCATACAGTGAGAGCAACAGGGGCTACGGTAGTAACATGAGCCAAAAAGAGCGCCCATATCTCATACACCCTGCAACCCTTCAGCCCATTGGCTTCCTATAAACTTATAACAAAATCTACCACCTCCATTTGAGACCCGCACGCTACAGTAAATGCAACGTGGTGCGCAGGGGGGCTGCGAGGCCGAAGGGAGAAAAGGGCAGGGTGCAGGCTCATCAAATATCTGCACTCCCTCCCCAGTATGAGATCCGGGAGAGTCAGAACAGACCCCACAATCAACCGGAAAATAAGAAACCAACAACATTGCAGAAATACGAGCGAAGGAATAAACGATACCTCCGACGAAGACCTAGCAGACGTGCAAGACAATAATTGTCAGGGCCCCCACCTTTAAGACGCCACAGCCAATTTTAGGTCTTAAAAACTCCAAGATCACAGACTTTCTAATCTTACCCATATCATCGGCGCCTCCAGCGCTGCAAGCACATAAATTACAGACTGTCATCAGCATCAAAAGAATGTCCCAGTCAGTGGGCTCGTTATCGGAAGCTTTGCAGCCTCAGAGCAACACCTCACGAGAGATCAGTCAAAGTCCAGGGAAAAATCTCTTAAAAATGCTCAATAAATTAACAGTGAAAGCGCAAATAAATACAAGGGAAGTAGCAAACAACGGTAACGCCTATAAAGAGTCCGGCGCTGAACGCTCGGAGGTTCCGGGCGCAAAAACACCAAACGCGCCAGAGATGCGTGGATCTTTAAGTCTGGGCTCATACTTTGGCTCCGTGGCATCCGACTATTTGGTTGACTATGTGGCTGACAATCCACCAGCCCTAAGAATGGACAACAAGGACTCTACAGATAAAGTAATCGTAGAATGGCAACAAGGTGAACAGATGAAAGCCAACGCTCACATATATCCTGAAGGAATACCAAGCACAGAGGACACACTAAAGGATGACACAACACCAAAATGACCTCCAGGTTCAGAAACACAGGAAACACTCGACAGCTCAAGCGTAGGCAGTTCATCAATCCACCATGTGGCAAACATTCAACCTTCGAATGGCCCGTCGGGGCTATTTCCACTCCATTGCACCATTTCTTCACCAATCAAAATAACCTCTCCAAAAGGCCCTGATGCCAAGAAAAAAAGGGACAATCAAACACCCACTCCTGGAACAGGTCAGGGAGGAGACCCACGAGTTTCAGTTCAGATCAAACTAGGGGATAAAGCCGGGTCTAGTCCCCAAACAAGCCGCCATCAAACCGCCAATCTTCTACCAGCACAGGCTCCATTGTGGCCGCCATTTATAAGTATCATGGAAACCATCTCCTCAGCACTACTTCAACACTCTGAAAAATTGGAGTTACAGATAGATCTTCTGCAAATTCTGGCATCCCATGGGGTGGGTATAGACAGAAAGATACTAGAGCTAAACTCCCTCATAGAACGGGTACAGAGAGACCCGCACACAATGTATTACGAATGCCAGTGCTTCGAAACAATGAACCAACTTAAAGGTCTACCGACCATTTTAACTGACATTTTGGCAGAAGTACAAACCAAAACAAAGGAGTATCATAAAATCACCGAAATTCACGGTATAGAAAATATTCCCGAACACTCCATAAGCATAATTAGCGGCGAAACATCAACCAGTGAGGACACAAGAGTGGACCTCATGGAAGGCAGCCCAACAAATAAAACATCTACCATCCAGATAGCAATTTCCGAAAATACTACATCCCAACACAAAGGTACTGACAACCCACTCAATCCTGGGCCACCAACCAATGGGCAACTGAAACAAACTAACCCTTTAACAAAACGAGAACGCAAGAGATTGAGGAAAGCCAGACAAAACAAGCATCAAGGCAAAAAAGTAACAGCACAGCCCATCAGGCACCTGGACCAAGATCCCCCAACGGCTAGCAACTTAAAAACAAACTTGACCCTAGTAACAACATTGCAAGGACCGAAGGGTAAAGAGTCAAGCAAAAAGGACCGTTAAGAGCAAGAGGAAATTTGGCTGGATCCCCCACCGTCATCTCTGTCCCAGACAGTTACCGCAACTGAACACCCCAGCAGCCAAAGAGTCCACAATCCAATACAAGATTATACAAAAATGCAACCGGCGGTCTGCTCCCCGGTGCAGAAGCCACAAGCAGAACTCAAAAGCATCTCGCACTACTTTTCAAAAATGGTAAAGGTGCAAAAAGAAAGTACTTTGGCAATGGAGCAGCAACAAAGTGCCTCCGCAGAAGGCCCAGAGTGCTCAAGACTCCACCAGCCCGCTTTCGAGCCTGCAGCTCAGCCCATCTCTTAAAATCAGGGCCATTTAGACAAGATTTAAAAAAAAAAAAAACAAATCAGGCACAGGGATCAAAAAGAAGAGACAGATTCAACCTACCCAGTAGGCTCATTAACACACAAAAGTATTCCGCACTATAGCTCTAGGGGGAAGCATGACATCCTCAATCGGAGCGCTATTTTAAAACTAACTAATTTGATTGAAACTCTGGGACATGTGAACTCAAACCATATAGAAAGCATCGAATTTAAGCCAATTTCAAACGCAAATGGGAGAGAAATGACAGTGGCAACATGGAAGGATCCCATGATAGCCAAAGAATTCTGGCAACATAGAGAAGAATTCGCAAAATGGGGAATTGAAATCAGCACAGTAGCATTAGAAAGATACCCGGGCCCGTTATCCTTGCTGGCAAAGGAAAGATCACAACCAGATTGTGGAATACTTTGGGGGGCAGTTGGTTGCTCGGACAGTATCAAGGGAGGATGGTCCAACTTACGCATCATTCATCAAGTCAGGAGGATCCAGCTAGAGCCGGAAAATCCTACCCCCAACGCCAAGCCCCGCGGTTTACATGACGGAGAAAGCATGAAAACCGAACTTGAAAGTATGCTCTTGGAATATAAACGGATTGGGGGGCAAAACAAATGACGCAGATTTATTCGCATTTCTAAAAAAAATTGACATAATTCTACTCCAAGAGACCTGGTCAATTACATCAGATCATATAGACGGCTTCAAAGAAATTCAACAACACGCCATTAAAAGAGGCCTTTTAGGCAGGGCTACTGTAAGTCTATCGATCTATTTGAACACCAGCATTCCTTGGTCCTACGTTACCATTGACATGGGTCAAACATGGATCCAGTGCATCAAAATCAAGCTACCGCCAGACCATAGTCCAGGACCACAGGGTGCTCAAGAGGCTCGGTCATTGATTATCTGCAACATCTATATACATCCGGAATCCAAGAGGAAATCGGAGAAAATCCTGACCCTGAAAGCACTCATCAAATCTATACAATCCATTTATCCACAGGCAGGGCTGGTCGTGTCAGGTGATCTGAACATGTTTCTGCTACAAAAGGACCACGCACAAAACATCAAACAAAACATACGGAAGGGCAAAACCATACCTCCAATGATAACAAACCATCGGAAAAAGGATAAGCACGGCCTGCAGTGTGCACTAATGTTGCCAGACATTGGAATGATCCCTTTGAATGGCCGTTTTCCGCAAGACCAGCCAGCATCCCCAACCAGAATTTCCAAACAGGCTCAAGCGGTTCTAGACTACACCATAGTGGACCTAGAGTTACTACAAACAATTGTTACCTACAGAATAATCCACAAATTGGAGAGCGATCACAGTCTGCAATCAATTGAGCTCAGCTATCAACACACAAGGGCACCAGCATGCAAAGACTTGATTGAATCCCCGAGTCTGTATAATCTCAAACGATTGGTATGGAATGGAAAGAACGTCGATGAAATTATGACACATGTGAAAAAAGTGCATGTAGAAGTCACTGGGATAAGCCCTTTAGAATACCAGGGCAATTGGGACAAGATGATCTCAAGCCTATCGGACAGTTTCGGCCATCAAACTCATACTCACAAAAGAAAACCAAGCAAAGTTCTCCAGGCGCCCCTGGGCTCAATAGCGTGTAAAAAAAGGATTTTAAACCGAGAAATCAGAAAGCTATTAGGAAAAGACAAGATAAAGTGTGAGGGCACCAAGCAACAAATCCATAATCTAAGGCAAAAATACAAAAAAAAGACGTTTGGTCAGAAAAGTCAAAACATCTTGCACAAATTTGGCAACAACTATTAGAATCCAGCAATTCTAACAATAACAGGAAATTTTGGGCAGAAATCAACAAAGTAGCAAACGGAGCAGGCCAAGTCTTCAATGCAAACATATTACAGGAAGACTGGATCCAGCACATAGAGCAAACTCAAAAGAACAAATTCCAAGTATGGAATTCAGACCATCTATCAAATCAACAAAACGAAAAGCTAGAAGAGGATCAAAACTTTGATGAAAACTGGATCACGTCATCCCATGTACAAATTGTCTTAAAAAAACTGAGGTCAAAAGGGGCGCCGGGCCCAAATGGTTTGCCAAACGGGCTGTTCAAACACGACCAACTCTTCTGGGTGGAATATCTTACCCCATTGTACAACAATGCCTTTCAAACAGGAAGCATACCTCCATCATGGAGAGGGAGCATTTTGCATCCAATCTTCAAAGCAGGTGTAAGAGCAGATCCATCCAACTACAGGCTGATCGCTCTCATTGATGTGGAAGCCAAAATATACGCATCGAATCTCCTGAGAGCATTGGAAGACTGGGTCAGCTCGAACAATATTCTTCCAATCACCCAGACGGGGTTCAGGCCTGGAACTAACACGTCATGTAATCTGCTCGCGTTAAACCTTCTTGTCGACAGAGCAAAGGAAAAGTCAACAAAACTGTACACCTGCTTAGTCGATTTAAAAGCGGCATTTGACACAGTACCAAGGGAGATCCTATGGCAAAAGATGGCCAATTTGGGTATACCATCGAAGTTGTTACGGGCCATTATAAACCTATACACATCAACCTGGGTCAAGATAAAAATAGGCAATGGCGACAGAACAACAGCAAAAATCCCCACCCACGTCAGCCTCAAGCAGGGATGCGTATTGGCCCCTACCCTTTTCAACATCTTCACCGCGGACCTTGATAAGTGTATCTCGGAGATAAAAAGTGACCCCCCCAAAGCTAGCTCATTATAAAATAAGGAGTATACAATACGCAGATGACATCGTACTTTGCAGCCAGACCCCTTTGGGTCTACAACGTTCCATCATAAGGTTGCACGAAAACATCAGTGCGCATGGGTTGCTATTTAATTATAACAAAACAAAGATCGTCTGTTTCACATCACGGCCAGGGCGGCAATCATTCAAATGGCATATTGCAGGTAACACCATAGAGCAAAGCCTCTCTTATAAGTACCTGGGAGGAGTCGCTGACTCAAGGTGGACATTAAAAGACCACCAACAGTATAGAAAAGCCCAGTCTAACAAACTACGGTTTGCTCTAAATTTACTAAAAACAAAACTGAAATGTCCATCCAACTTATACCTACTGAAGGTGATTGCGGCAAAGTTTCTCCCATCCCTTACGTACGGTTCTGATTTATATAGAGGCAAAGACGCAAACTTCCTGAACCTACAACAGTCAGAGCTGTTCAAATACATCTTTCAGATTCCGAGGTTTGCACCACAAGCGCAGGTACGCCTTGAATTTGGGTTACTAAATCAGCATCCAGTCAGACAAGCCGCCATACTAAAAATGTGCTGGAAATCAAGAGGAGCACAAGAGGACACGCTGATGGGTTTTTGTTGGACCGAAATAAACAACCAAACAAATGCAACAAATGCATGGAAATCAGCATTTGAAGAAGCACTGACAAACCTCAACATGCCAGAGGCATGGAACACCAACGACACTTTTGCGGCCTTTAAAGAAGTAGCCAACGGTGCAGCAAAACAAAAATCTTGGCTGACAGATAAAGCCGCACTAGCAAAGAAAAAACACAGCTGGATGGTGCTCGCCACGTACAAGAGATGTGCCCCGCAACCTTACTTAGTCACCCATTTAACTGCATCCATCCAACAAATGCTTCTAAGAATACGGCTGGGAACTTACATTTCAAAAGACCAGCAGCCTGATTCATGTACGGGCCGTTTTGCGTGTCCCTAATAGCGAATCATAGCGATTCGCTATTGAGGACACGCAAAACGGCATTCATGTAGGAATTGCTACTTAAATAGCGATTCCTACATGTTCTTTATTTGCGAGTAGCAATTTGCTACTCGCAAATACTCCCCATTCATTCCTATGGGCCAAGAGGCCCATTGGAATGAATGGGGATTTGCGAGTAGCAATTTGCTACTCGCAACTGAGATAGCGATTTTAAGGGTGACAGGGGTGTCCAAAGGACGCCCTGTAGCACCCCTAAAATGCACTTTTGGACAGGTGTTGCGCACACACATGTCCAAAGGACATGTGTGTGTGCTACATGCAACTTTGAAAAATGCTTTTAAAAGCATTTTTCTGAGTTTTTGCTATTTACTGACAGGTCTGACCTGTCGGTAAATAGCGGCCCCAAAAGTCCAATATCGCTATTTTGTTGTGTGTCATGAATAGCATTTAAGGAATCTCTATTAGAGATTCCTTAAATGCCATTCCACGCAAATATGCGAATTCTTAAATAGCGATTTTTGCATTTGGTATCATGAATACCAAATGCAAAAATTGCGCTCGCAAAGGGCCAGATTCTGAGAATCTGGCCCTTTGCGAGTGCAATTTAGCTACATGAATCAGGCTGATGATCCCTGCATAGAAGCAAACATGGGCGACATCACTCTGCAGACTCTGTGGCCGATCAGAAGAAACATTGACTCATATATTGTGCATTTGCCCATCTTTGACCAAATTGAGACGTTACTATCTATTGCATATATTTCGTTTATTTCAAATCAGATCATGTCGGCCCGCTGTTATGTTAGCACTGAACAGTCACCAGCTCCAGACAGCTTGTGGGGCCACAAGATTCTTACAGAAGGCGAGCCTCCTAATACTGAAAACTGAAAATATGGTGACCAACGGCACAAAACCGAAGGCCTGAACTGCAATGAATGGCTCAGAACATAGACAATAAAGTGCAATGAATGGCTCAGAACATAGACAATAAAGTGCAATGAATGGCTCAGAACATAGACAAAGCAATATTGCTTTTTTTAAAAAAAGAATAAGGACATTATAGAATGTAAATGTACTTTTACTTAACACCAGTTTGAATATTTTTTTAATTGTATCAAAATTGTAAAGGTTTTAATTAATCATATACAATAAATTTACTTACTTTACTTACTTACATAAGTCCCTCTAGGAGGGGGGAATCATACCTCCCCCGCCAGTTACTGGTGGGGTGGTATAATTCCAAGGTGTTTGACACCAAACACAACATGTTTCTAAGCAGCCGTTTTAAAGTTAGCATGTATCGCGAGGTTATATTGCACTTAAGTAGATATGGTTGGCTGCAACACAGACAACCCCGGAAAATAGTTTCCGAAGGCTGCAGAGGGGCCCTACTCATGCAGGTGCACCCTCTCACATAAACCCAGCACCCTGCCTTCAGGATTGATAAGGCCTGCCATAGGGGTGACTGATAGGTTTATATGTGTAGTGATGTAAAATAGATATAGGGAACCTGTATCTAAGTAAGGGGTGCATGCACCACCTTACACCGGCTGCAGTAGCAGACCTGGGGTGTCATTTTGAAATGCCTCCCGGGGGTGGCATAATACATGCTGCAGCCCCTGTGAGGCCAGTCAGTCAGTCAGTCAAAATATCTTTATTCGACTTATTAAAAACCATACAAAGAAATGAGCAATAAAATACATTTCATACAATATTTATCATAATACATAATACACATGATTCAGAAGTCTAGTACAATTTTAAGATTTATTAAAAAAAAAAAAAAACTGTTTTAAGAAAAAGATGTGTTTAACATTAATAACTAATCTTGGCAGGCAGCTTTCGCCCTAGAGGCGGCTACCAGAAATTTAGCAACGCAATAAGTAATGTGAGGGTTAGGTAATAGTTGTAAATAGAGTAAAGCCGGTCTCACCTGTGTGAAGCCGGCCTCCTTGAGAATTGGCTACAATAATTTTTTCCTAGGCTCTAAATATAAACCACAAAACATAACAAAATGCATTGTGTCTTGCACTGAGAACTGGTCACAGCTGCAGGGCGGGGCTGATTCTGGTTTCTGCCAGTTATTAAAAGAGCCTAAATAATAATGCAGCAAATTAAATCTAAATTTAGTTAAAAGAAACCTGTGGAAAGGAAGTGTAACATAACCAAGGTATGGTGCAAGTGAAGGTGAAGTAAGCAGCAGGCAATGATCCCTCACTGCCGGCTTTGCAAAGTTCACTCTCTTCACGGCACGTCTCCTTCCTTCCCATAAAAGACTTTTTAACTGAATCAAGATCTTGGATCCTAATGGACTCCGGAGAAGTAAAAAGCTCCGGGCGACCTAGATCAGAAAAAGCTTTTGCTAGATAGGCCAGCCAAGGGATTTTGTTAAATTTATCAAGGGACAGGACATCAGTCAGGATCTTGTGGTTTAATGGAAGTTCTTCGTTCATCCATATTTTTAACCATAAGATCAGAGGGGCCAGGCTCAACTTATCTGAGAGAAACTGAAGGCCAACTTCTTTATGTATGGAATACGTTGGAGTGGACTGAGGTACAGAGAGCAGGGCTCTGATGAATCCGTTCTCTGCTCTCTGTATTGGCTCCACATTTGCGTATCCCCACAGTGCGGAGCCATATAGAGCAATGGCCACAGATTTGCTGTTATAGATTTTTAAGATGGCTTCCATAGGCCTGGCTCCTAGCCTGCCAGCAAAACTCAAGATTGCTGAGGATGATCGTGTGACGGCCAATCGCTTAGCTCTAACCTGTGGTCCCCAGGTCCCTTTCTGATCGAACAAAATGCCTAGATAGGGAAATGTGGATACCCTAGTGACCAAATCCCCCCTACAAGTGAATGTTTTAGTTCTCTTCCTGCGACACTCTAGGCCCACCACCATAGTGTGGGACTTGGCTACGTTTGTTTTAAGATCTAGTTGGTCCATAAACGTGCCAAAAGCATTCAATAGGCGCTGGAGGCCAACTCCCGTGCGGGCGATCAGCACGGCATCATCCGCGTATAGGAGTGCCGGGATCTTGTTGCTCCTACACGCGGGACGTCGGCTTCCTGCCCCTCCAGGTGTGTGCCCAGGCCATTGATGTAGATGGTAAACAGTAAGGGGGCCAAAATGCAGCCCTGCCGCACACCCCTTAAGGATCTGTGAGGCCTCTGGGGTACCTAGGCCCTGGGTACATGGTGTACCATATACTAGGGACTGATAAGGGTACCCCAGAATCCAATCTGGTGTGTATCTAAAGTACATGCAAAACCAATTTAGGGAGAAAGCAGATAGACCAGGGTCCTAAATAGCAGGATCCCAGCCAGTCTAAGTCGAAAACAGTGAAACATCAGCCAAACGTGGGGATAACCATAGGAAACAGATCCTACTCCTACATCCTGGTCTTGGTGAGTGCTATGTTATAGCTTTCTTCTGCCTCCTTCTATGGATTAGTGAATGGGGTCTTGACCCCTGGCTGCATCCCATATCCTTGGTCACCTGAGAGTAAAACAATACGACAGTAAATGATTTTGCACATTGTCACTGAGACATACCTGTCCATGTGTGTTATGCATGCCTGAAAGCTCATACACGTTTGGTACAATTTTGAGCAATATGTGTTAGATACTGTTGACCATTGATTTACACATGCATCTTCACGTTCTATGTGTCATTCACATTTTGCCCTTGTCCTGAGACATTGGACACTTCTACATGTTGACTGTCATGTTTAGGCAATAGATTACTATGCTCACTATTTTGCAATGTTCCTAACGTCTCTATGTTATGTGCACTCACTATATGTGTACACTTACAAACTTATGATCAGATTCTCTGGTGTACATTCAGCCCTATGTAGGTTGTGACGGTGCCAACATGTTTGACACTCACATATGCATGTATACCTTTGACAACTCTGACAAACAATATTTTAAAGATGAAATGTAATGGGTTGGGGGGGGGTGGGGTAGGTAGGAGGGGGTTCTTTTGAAGATTTTAATTGTCAAGTGTGTTTTTAGAATGTTTTATGGACGAATGTCCAAATAAACTTGTTTCTGAACCTGATGTCCCTGCTTGCATACATGACATTAGCACAGCCTTTGATTTGTGTACTTAGTTTAGCATGGCTATTTGCTTTGTACATGTAGTGAGATTCTAACACAAGACACAGATAGTTATATATTTTTTTGACAACCAACAGCTAATACTTTTTGTGTGGCAAGGAGTTATGGTGAACCTAGAGTGGCAAATAGGCATGGCAATGTAGGCCTGTTCTATTTGGGAAAAACTGATATAGAGATAAGTAACTTTCTACTACAGAACTATGCACAACACTTTCAGGTTTCACATGTATGAAGAGAATTTGTCTTGTAAGTGAATCAGTACTTTTTTGCCTTAATTATTACATCATTTATGTGGCAAGAGAGGGTTGAGCGTGGGATCCTGAGCACACTGTGATACCTTACCCTGGCTGCATTCGGGTCTGTGTTATTCACCGGTGTATGACATGTTTGACAGCATGTTGATTGACAGTGTCAGTTTTACATTGATGGACTGAGCTGCATGAAACGTAGGCAGCCCGGCTCACCAACCTGGCCCTCTTCACATTGATGAAGTATATCAATGTGGGTTGATAGCTATGTATATGTGTTGACCTAGACAGTGGTGCATAGCCACAATTGTTCAAAGTAGAAATAAATAAAGAAAATGTGGCCATACAATAAGTATGGGAAAAACTTTGGGATTGTAATGCAGGAATGAGGGGATACATACTTTTAAACTCACCATTGAGACATATTTAAATGCTAAATATTGCTATCCAACATGTGTCATCATTTGAAAAAAGCAACATTACAATAATAGTGATGACAGTAATACAACAATAAGCAAGGCTAAAAGTGGAATTTAGTGGGTTGTCTCCCCCCAAAAATCTCAAAATTACCAAGAAGGAGGAGGAATGGAGGCTCAGAAGGAGTTTTGGGGACTAGCAAAAAGTGTCATCATGACGAACATTGATGACCAGCCCCCATGCCCCGAGAAGTGTTCTAACAACTCTGCCACCACATTATCTTACCGACATATAGAGAACTACAGTGTGAGAATTCAAAGGTGCACGAACAAGAGAAACAGCCCGGCCTGAGCCGTAATAAGATCTCAAGAGTTGGGGTGGAGGAACAGGACCGATCCACCCACTGACTCATCCCAGATGGGAAGAGATCGCTGAGACACTGTCTCCTATGTTTCTTACACTATTTGCATACTCAGGCCAAGCCATTGTATGTTGTATGTTTTTAGAATACAAAATGTCTTTGCTGTGGTGTTTACATATTGTTCTACATAAGTTAGCACTCGCTGCACCATTTTATGTTAAGCCGCCATTTTCATCCATGAGCAAATCTAATCCCTCTCTCATTCACCAATCTCACCTACTGTATTTACACCCTGTATTAATCAATCAATCAATCAATGACATTTATAGAGCGCACTACATACCGGTAGGGTCTCAAGGCGCTGGGGGTGGGGGGGTGCCGTTACTGCTCGAACAGCCAGGTCTTCAGCTTCTTCCTGAAGGAGAGGTGGTCTTGGGTCAGGCGCAGGTCGGTCGGGAGGGAGTTCCAGGTCTTGGCAGCCAGGTAGGAGAAGGACCTTCCTCCTGTAGTCGCTCTTCGGATGCGGGGGACGGCGGCGAGGGCGTGGTTGGCTGATTGGAGGTGGCGTTTGGGAGCGTAGAAGTTGATTCGGCTGTTGAGGTAGCTCGGGCCTTGGTCGTGTAGGGCTTTGTGTGCGTGGGTGAGGAGGCGGAAGGTGATTCTTTTGTTGACGGGGAGCCAGTGAAGGTCTCTCAGATGTCCGGAGATGTGGCTGGTTCGTGGGATGTCGAGGATGAGTCTGGTATTACATTGTCTCTAATACACCACTGCCCACCTACTATATTTACACCCGGTAGTATTTCATTCTCTTATTCACCACAGTCCACCTAGAGTATTTACACCCTTTAGTATTTCATTGTCTCTCATACACCGCTGTCCACCCACAGTATTTACACCCTGTAGTATTTCATTGTCTCTCATACATCGCTGTCCTCCCACAGTATTTACACCCTGTAGTATTTCATTGTCTCTCATACATCGCTGTCCAACCACAGTATTTACACCCTTTAGTATTTCATTGTCTCTTATTCATCACTGTCCACCTACAGTATTTACACCCTTTAGTATTTCATTGTCTCACATGCACAACTGTCCACCCGCTGTATTTACACCCTGTAGTATTTCATTGTCTCCCATACACCACTGTCCACCCACAGTATTTACACCCTGTAGTATTTCATTGTCTCTCATACACCGCTGTCCACCCACAGTATTTACACCCTTTAGTATTTCATTGTCTCACATGCACAACTGTCCATCCGCTGTATTTACACCCTGTAGTATTTCATTGTCTCTCATACACCGCTGTCCACCCACAGTATTTACACCCTGTAGTATTTCATTGTCTCTCATACACCGCTGTCCACCCACAGTATTTACACCCTGTAGTATTTCACTGTCTCTCATACACCGCTGTCCACCCACAGTATTTACACCCTGTAGTATTTCATTGTCTCTCATACACCGCTGTCCACCCACAGTATTTACACCCTGTAGTATTTCATTGTCTCTCATACACCACTGTCCACCCACAGTATTTACACCCTGTAGTATTTCATTGTCTCTCATACACCGCTGTCCACCCACAGTATTTACACCCTGTAGTATTTCATTGTCTGTGGTATATTTAATAACGTGCCCATGTGGTCTAAAATATGTGGGGATGACGAAAAGAATGGTGAAACTCCGTATGTGTGAGCATAGAAGTAGCATACGCTATGGGAAGAATAACACCAAAATGACTTCACACTTCTTGGAGCACAAACATTCCCAGGACAGTTTTCATTGGACCATTATAGAACATCCAGTAGGGGCCAATGAACAAAGGTTGTTTGAACTGGAGCAAAGATGGATACATCGATTGTCATCCCACCATGTGGGATTGAATGATGATATCCCCTGGGGGAGTGTTTTGAGATGATATTACCCGACACTGTTCCTAATTTCATTAAGTAAAATCCTGACCTGCACAGACTTCAATAAATCCCGCATTTTTTCGCCCCTAAGGGGGTCTATTCATTGACAATGTATAAGAATTTGAGGTCTTTTGCGTGCAGACGCAGACACCAAGTTGCCAACCCATGATTAATAACTTGATGCCTATTATACACAACGTGAACACATAACGTAAACACTAATTTTCTGACTGAGCCCCTGATTGGTCAAAGGTTGACGGTCTAGTTGTTATGAAGAGCAACCCGGAAGCGGGCTTTTAACATCAATCGGAAATATGTCCGCGTTATAAAACCAGCGAAAGGAACCACAGGCAATTACCGTTGTGTAGATGCAATTGGATAATGTCATCAACAACGGAACAAGTAAGAGAAACGGTTTTCGGTTTTACTCACCAATACGCGAAAACTAATCTCTACCGGTCACGTGCTATGCTCACGTTTCGGGACGCGTGACGTCACACGTCCTCTAACAACAAAAAACTATATTAACGGACGGAGAACGCTGAAGCAGCGCTTTCCGGGCCTGAGGGAAGTACCGAATAGGTGGAAATACGGCGAGCCTCGCAGCTTGATGTGAGTAATACATGTAACAGCGCTGACTACTCGAGAAAGTAGTAATTCCTGAAATAAGAAAGTTAGAATCTGCACATTGACTGAAATTTACATGGCAACTGAATAGTTCAATTTTGGGTCCAAACAGGTTTGACTGTGAGTGAAGATTTGCCCAACCCTTTGAGCCCATGAAGCGATTTGCACCTTAAGACAATGTAAGTGCAATGCATTCCCTCAGAACTGCTAAACTTTTACTTCTATGGTCCATCTGGCCACTACTAATGGATCTTGAGACTCATAATCTGATGATGCTATGCTGTCAATATGAATTGTTTGCAAAATAGAATTTTTGAATTAATTTTGGAAATAGACACACTCTACACCAATGAATGTAGACAATACTGAATCAAATTTACCTGTGATTATTGATAAGATAAATATCACTAACATAAATTATTTGGTGAATAACTAAGGGAATACCTGAGTCACAATCTTAACAAAATGAATATGTTTGATAATGGTCATATAACTCATAAGGGTAAATGTTGTAAAAATTGAAATGTCTGTTTATCTACAGATACTCCGCCTGACGAATAGCAAGAGTCTTATGGACGGGTAAAACCGTGAGTTATCCCGAGGAGAGTAAAAATTATTTTTCTACCCTCATTTCCACTTCCTAACGGTGTGGGCAGGCCTTAGCGTGCCTGGACCCCCGTAGGATTGTTTTTTAATTTTAATTTGGTCCTGAAGAAAGCTGAGGTGACCATAGCTTTAACAGCAGAAACATGTTGACCAGTCACTTTTTCAGGTCCCTGGATAAAAATTAAAAAATCCAGTGACTTCACAATTTTAATGTGAACAACTGGCCCCTAATAAAGTTTGTTAAGGCACAGTTGTGATCTTTTAAAACATACACTTTCTCACTGATCACTCCCTTCACACATACCAGCTCCGCTGCACTTGCAGGCGTGGTAGCACACAGGTGGGGATAGTCGACCCCCCTGTGACTGAACCCCATGATGAAGCATGTCACCTCTAGGGTGAGTGAGGGTTCTTTTAGAAAATAATTAATTTTTCATTTTCCCTTCATATAATTTAAATGACCATTTATATTTAGGTAGTTTTCACCTTGTTTTCACTGTGATATAGGGTTTCACTGGTGTTCCTTTGGCGCTCTTTTGTTGATGATAGGTATTTCATTGTCTCTCATACACCGCTGTCCACCCACAGTATTTACACCCTTTAGTATTTCATTGTCTCTCATACACCGCTGTCCACCCACAGTATTTACACCCTGTAGTATTTCATTGTCTCTCATACACCGCTGTCCACCCACAGTATTTACACCCTGTAGTATTTCATTGTCTCTTATTCATCACTGTCCACCTACAGTATTTACACCCTTTAGTATTTCATTGTCTCACATGCACAACTGTCCACCCGCTGTATTTACACCCTGTAGTATTTCATTGTCTCCCATACACCACTGTCCACCCACAGTATTTACACCCTGTAGTATTTCATTGTCTCTCATACACCGCTGTCCACCCACAGTATTTACACCCTTTAGTATTTCATTGTCTCACATGCACAACTGTCCACCCGCTGTATTTACACCCTGTAGTATTTCATTGTCTCTCATACACCGCTGTCCACCCACAGTATTTACACCCTGTAGTATTTCATTGTCTCTCATACACCGCTGTCCACCCACAGTATTTACACCCTGTAGTATTTCATTGTCTCTCATACACCGCTGTCCACCCACAGTATTTACACCCTTTAGTATTTCAATCTCTTATTCAACGCAGTCCACCCACAGTATTTACACCCTGCAGTATTTCATTGTCTCGTATTCATCACTGTCCACCTACAGCATTTACACTCTGTAGTATTTCATTGTCTCACATGCACAACTGTCCACCCGCTGTATTTACACCCTGTAGTATTTCATTGTCTCTCATACACCGCTGGCCGCCTACAGCATTCACACCCTGTAGTATTTCATTGTCTCTTATTCATCACTGTCCACCTACAGCATTTACACCCTGTAGTATTTCATTGTCTCTCATACACCGCTGTCCACCCACAGTATTTACACCCTGTAGTATTTCATTGTCTCTCATACACCGCTGTCCACCCACAGTATTTACACCCTGTAGTATTTCATTGTCTCTCATACACCGCTGTCCACCCACAGTATTTACACCCTGTAGTATTTCATTGTCTCTTATTCATCACTGTCCACCTACAGTATTTACACCCTTTAGTATTTCATTGTCTCACATGCACAACTGTCCACCCGCTGTATTTACACCCTGTAGTATTTCATTGTCTCCCATACACCACTGTCCACCCACAGTATTTACACCCTGTAGTATTTCATTGTCTCTCATACACCGCTGTCCACCCACAGTATTTACACCCTTTAGTATTTCATTGTCTCACATGCACAACTGTCCACCCGCTGTATTTACACCCTGTAGTATTTCATTGTCTCTCATACACCGCTGTCCACCCACAGTATTTACACCCTGTAGTATTTCATTGTCTCTCATACACCGCTGTCCACCCACAGTATTTACACCCTGTAGTATTTCATTGTCTCTCATACACCGCTGTCCACCCACAGTATTTACACCCTTTAGTATTTCAATCTCTTATTCAACGCAGTCCACCCACAGTATTTACACCCTGCAGTATTTCATTGTCTCGTATTCATCACTGTCCACCTACAGCATTTACACCCTGTAGTATTTCATTGTCTCACATGCACAACTGTCCACCCGCTGTATTTACACCCTGTAGTATTTCATTGTCTCTCATACACCGCTGGCCGCCTACAGCATTCACACCCTGTAGTATTTCATTGTCTCTTATTCATCACTGTCCACCTACAGCATTTACACCCTGTAGTATTTCATTGTCTCTCATACACCGATGTCCACCCACAGTATTTACACCCTTTAGTATTTCATTCTCTCTCATGCACAACTGTCCACCCGCTTTATTTACACCCTGTAGTGTTTTAATGTCTCTCATACACCGCTGTCCACCCACCGTATTTACACCCTTATGTATTGCAATGATTTCTTCATGTCTTTCTTCTCTCAGCCTCCATTACCCATTTTGGAACAATAAAGTCATAATAAACTACAGCAAAAGAAACATACTTTGGCACAGCCAATAGTTCTGCAACCAACGTCAGACCTATTGGTTTTGCCAACGCTTATTAGATATGACGTCTAACACGGATTTTCCCCATCTGACCCACAATGTCCTTCCCGTCTTATGTGTGTCGTACTCTCTCCCATATGGCTCTGGTGAATGTTTGCTACACTCCAGTCCCATTTATTTCCCTGAATATATCTCTATTATTTTTGTCGTTTCGTTGCTGTTCTGGGGGCTCATTCCATGCTTCATTACACTCTAAGCACCAATTTATAACATGCTCTTTATTGGATTCTTCAAGAAAAAACATTACCAATGTGAATAACAAGAAATAGAATTCATAGAAAACATAAAATAAAAAGTGCGCAGTGGAGTTCTGGACTTTTTGGTTCCGTCCAGAGGTGTCAGGGACAACACCGAAGACCCCGGAGTTCTACCTGTCTCGGTGCACAAATAAACAGAAACACGGGCTTCTCGATGGTGGCGTCAAAGACCAAAGGTTTATTACTGCAGGGACACAGAAGTCACAGAAACTACACCCGGGCAGAATCTAGGAGCCTGTTCGATTTGTACAAAGTGGGTTGCTCCTTAAATACTAAATTTTCAGCTTGGGGCAAAATCTTTACATGCTAGTACATTTCTAAACCTTTGTGTCCTAGACAATAAATATTTGGCGTTACACAAGAATCGTCAACAATATCTGATGTCAAAACATTACGAACGAGGGGTTCCCACTGTTCCATCATAATCCCATGTCAACTTTTCATTCAAGAGCCGGACCGCCTCATCATAAATTTCGTTACCTCCCCCTAATAAAGGCCCAGAAGGAAAGGAGCAGAGCCAGGTGCAGAAGATAGAAAAGCAGGATAAGAGATGTTTGTGGGTCGTAAATGGGCAAGGCTACCAGCTTCGGCCGCCTAATCATGATCAGGCCAACGAACACGAGAACCAGTATAGCAGGACTGGCCTCAGGCTGGGGAGGCAGCTTCTGCCGAGTCATGCAGCCATGGCGTTTTCTGTCCTAAGTTGCACGTGTCACTAGCAAGGTGAATCGCCGGCTAAAGCTTACGTGTCCTTAAGTGAAAGAGGTCACTGCGTGTCCATTGACTATGTGAGGGCAAGAATGCAAAATGGCTGCCGTAATCTAAGATGGATGCCATGGGTGAATCAGTAATGTGTTTATAACAGGAGTGCTCTTGCTCGTAGCATAGCGCAAACACCAGGATGTGCTAAATGGATCATTTGCGGTTCACTGATACCAAAATTATGAGTTTACGACAATGTTGAAAACACGGGTTCAAATCGTCACGGAACCTCAGACCCTCCTTTTGCTCTTACATAGGCAATTACTCAGTCTATGTCAGAGTCTATTTCGATGTTCATTAGGTCAGTGACATGTTGTTGCATCATCATCCTTTCTCGTACCTTGTCTCCAAACACAGGTGGTTTTCTAAGACAGGTTGCAGCACAGAGACTACACAAAGCGGGACCACATTGGATAATAAGGCAGCACGAGAACAGGAATACTAGGATGATACCAACGACCATCAGAACCTTCCATCCCCACGCTGATAGTAGAGTCCAAAGCCATTCCATTAAGGACCAGTTTCCCTTGTCTACGTGAATAGAGTCGGAAATCTTGAGTAGCTTAGAGATCGCTTCATATACAGTCGGAGCATTATTGGGAATAAAAACACAGCAGCTCAATTGGATCATTCTGCATACCCCACCTCGATCTGCAAGTATTACGTCTAGAACCATACGGTTCTGCAACGTCATGAGACGATCCGCCTGAAGCTCAGCTGTTAAGTTACTAAGGGCACCAGCAGTTTCTGTAATAGTAGATTCAACTACCCGTGTTAGCTGACGTAGATTTCTACTATTGGCCATAGGCCCCCAGAACGGAAGGAAACCTTTGAAGAAGTCTCCGGCTTCCTGACCAGCGGTATCTTCCTTGCTGAAAACACCTCTTGCTACTCTGGTCTTGTGATAATCTGGAGAAGCAGTGTACGTTGGAGGCAATAGTCGAGCAATATAACATGAACCTGAGAAGTCAGCAGGCAGCCATGTATATGCTCTATCCTGACAAATGAAGTAGGTACCCCTATCAGTCAGAAAGGCAGGGGAAGAGTTAGACGGATACATGTAAGTCTCAACGCACTCACTCTTCCCTAGCTGAGCTCTTGGATTTCTCCCATTACCTTGCAAACAGACTTGACCTCGGTGAGATACGACCCAAATTGGAGCGGAGCTCTTACGCTTGCTTTCACCCAAACTAATGCGATACTCTGTAGAATTCCAACTCAAATATACCCGTAATTCATCTCTAGGGTAGGATGGGGTGTTATTGACGTCTTTAATCATGTCAATGATTCCCTTGACTAAAGCTTTATTGGCAGAGTTATATTTAGTGGAACGTGGTGGACGCGGAGGATAGGTCTCAAGGGCATAGACAAAAATAGTCTGAAAGGCCTGAAATGATCCATTATAGCTAAAAGGCAAGACCAGATAGGGGATGCCTTTATCCATAGTGTGTAGTATCAGACCACATACCCAGCAGTCTGTTGTGTTAACTACCAGTTGGTGTTGATGCAGGAGTTGTACAAAAGTGTTATTTATGAATTCTGAGCGTCGAGCTTGCTCATGTTCAGGAAACGAGTGAAAAGAATGATAAGAAGCAACAGTAGAAGAAACGGGATCAAGGGGAGGCACTGTGGTTGTTACCGGTGTAAAAATTAAATGCATACAAAAGACGATTCCACCCACCAACGTTATTAAAACAATCAAAAACGTGATTGCACATTGCATCAGAAAACATTTGTTATGAAGAATTTTGTAAAGTCTATTTCTGCGAACATAAATTACATTGTCTCGGTGCAGCTCAGGAAGCTCCATCTTCTACAACCGCTCGCGACCACTGATGATGTGTACTTAGATGAAAATGCCTCTATCAGCCCTGGGAGTTCCCAGAACTAACAGAAAGATCGACCTTGTGTCTGACCCCCGCAGATTCAATTAGGCACCCAGCCACGACCCTACGGCTACCCAGACGGCAAGGCAATTTTAAAACAACAAAACAATAGCAAACTTCCTGGCTGAAGGCAAAAGTTCAAAATTCAAATATGTAAAATAAGCAGTTTCCTGCTTTGTCCTTTGTGTGAGAACGTAAGTTGTATCTCAATTTTCCTGGAGCTGTTTGATCCGGAAACAGTATATTTTCAGCAGGGGTTGCAATGTTCAAGTTCGCAGATGGCAAATGTTCTTTTGATGCAGAGGACAAATGTTCTGAGTTCAAAGGAGCAGTTTCAGAAGGGGAGTCAGAGTTCGGTGAATCAGTAATCAGTTCTGCATCGCTGAAAGGAATGAATCTGGGGACTGGTTCAGTTTCAGAAGCACCGATTCCTTTCTTCACCCAGTTGTCGTAAGGAAGTGGAAGGGGTACACGTTTAGCGTGCGTAGCATGGATACAGTTCTTTCTGCCAGCCACACGTATAGCAGTCCTCGTCGCCAACAGGACCTGGAATGGTCCGACGAATTTGGGTTGGAGATTTCTCGTCCGTACAAAGTTTCTTATGACCACCTGGTCACCGGGTTTCAGCTGATGACCTGGACTCTCCGGTGGCTTTGGCAATGCATCGAAAACCTGTTGGTGAATAAGACTCAATTTAGCAGTCAAGTCGAAAAGGTAATCAATTAACATTGGATATTCCAGCTGCTTAAACTCCTTTGGTCTAGGTACCCCCCAAATATTCGCAGGTCGACCGAATACAATCTCATAAGGACTAAGCCCTACTCGAGAATGTACAGTCACTCTTGTGGACAACAGAGCCAAAGGTAGTGCATCTGGCCAGGACAAACCCGTGGAGGCCTGTATCTTAGCAAGTTTCAGTTTGAGGGTACCATTGTAACCCTCAACTAAACCAGCAGACTGGGGGTGATTCGCACTGTGGAACTTTTGTTTTATCCCTAAGCCGGCACACACACTCTGCATAACTTTCCCTACGAATTCACTTCCATTATCTGACCATACAATCCGTGGCATGCCGAACCTGGGGAAGTATTCCTTGAGAAGGATTTTGGCAGTGGACAAGGCAGTATTGTCCTTTAGTGGGTAGGCTTCGATCCATCTTGAAAAAGCACAGACTACCACTAGGACGTACTTTAGATTATTGCAACGATCCATGTGAATGAAGTCTAACTGGATCACTTCAAAGGGGCAAGAAGGAGGAGCGAAGTGACCAGCGGGTGTGGGGATTCCCTTGCCAGGATTATGCATCAGGCATATCATGCAATTTCTCACCACTCTTTCTGCACACTTACTAATCCCATCATTCTTCCAGACTGGAGCCAACATCTTACAAATCCCTTTAGAACTGATGTGCGCTGCTCCATGCGCCATCGTTACTACTGCAAGCACATACGCATCAGGCAACATCCAACGCTGCTGTTCCGACAAATCAATCCAACACCCACTCGAGTCCAATTTACCCGTATTCTCTTTCCATGCAAGCTTTTCCTCTTCAGTCGCCTCTTTCTGAATTTCTTTCACACTTTCCACTGTATCCTCACACATTCCAGACTCAGTAATCCATCTTGCAGACGTTGCAACATACATTCTACTCATTGTATTTCTAGCTGTCTGTTTAGCGGTCTCATCAGCAAAAGCATTTCCACGACCAACATCATCCGTAATTGCTCGATGAGCACTGCACTTCACAATCGCAACTTCAGTCGGCAAGGTTAGAGATTCCAACAAGTCATTAACTAGCTGACCATGTTGAATCTTAGTCCCATGGGACGTAATGAAACCTCTCTCTTTCCACAAACGGCCAAAACTATGGGCCACGCCGAACGCGTACTGACTATCTGTGAACACATTCACTCTCTTTCCCTTAGCTAAAACACACGCTCTAGTCAATGCGATCAATTCTGCAGCTTGGGCAGAATTCTGACTCACTCTTGCAGTCTCCACAATCGTACTCAAAGTCGTTACTGCGTAAGCAGCTGTCACATCACCATTCTCCAATTTAAAACAAGACCCATCAACATACAACGTGCCATCTGGATCTGATAACGGAGTGTCTTTAAGATCAATTCGTCCTTTTGTCTCTTCCTCGGTTCTGAAACAACAGTCATGTGGTTCCGAATCACTCGACTCCTGACTAGTCGGCAACAATGTTGCTGGATTCAATACATTGCATCCTTTGATCTGAATATGACTCGCTAGCAGTGTCAGCTCATAGCCTGATAATCTAGCACTGGTAAGGTGTTGCGTCTTGGTTCGATTCATGAGTGTATCCACAGCATGAGGAACCATGACCACTAGCATGTTGTTCATCACCAAACCAGCAGATTGTCGAATGGACGCTGCAGCTGCTGCTGTAGCTCTCAAACAACTAGGCAATGCTCTGGCTACCGGATCTAATGTTGATGAAAAATACGCACAAGGGCGTTGTTTATCACCAAATTGTTGTGTCAGAACACTCAACGTGCAACCTTCTCTCTCGTGAACATAGAGCGTGAATGGCTTGCTGTAGTCGGGTGTACCCAATACAGGAGCTGAACACAATGCATTTCGTAACTCAGAAAAACTTTGCTGACATTCGGCAGACCATGGTACCGGACTCGGAACACCTTTCCCAGTCAAGGCCACCAATGGTTTTGCCAAAAGAGAAAAATTTGGGATCCATTGCCTACAGTATGAGGTAATACCTAAAAAGGCACGCACTTCTCTCTGTGTGCTAGGGACATTCATCTGCGTAGTTGCTTTTATTCTCTCTGGGGTCAACTTTCTTCCCTCCTTTGACAAGAGATGACCTAGGTAGGTCACTTCTTGACAACAGTATTGCATTTTCGAGGGTGACACCTTGTGATTCAAACTAGACAAATGATGCAATAAGGAAATTGTAGCTGCTTTGCAAGTTTCCTTGTCATCTGCAGCCACTAGAAGATCATCAACATATTGCACTAAAGCAGAACCAGGAGGAAGTACAAAGGAATCTAACTGACTTTTTAATGCCTGGCTGTAAATGGATGGGCTCTCACAATAGCCTTGTGGAGCACGTTTAAACCTGAAGCTTCGGCCTCCTAGAGAGAAGCCGAAAATATCTCTGCTTTCCTCGGCTATTGGAATACTGAAAAAGGCATTCTTCAAGTCGATAACTGAAAACCATGTGGCTGTAGCAGGAATCAATGTTAACAATGCAGTAATGTCTGGAACCACAGGAAACTGTGGTATCACAATTTTGTTAACCTCTCTAAGATCGATTACAAACCTGTAGACTGGAGGCTTTGAAGGATCAGTGCGTTTTAGAATTGGTAGTACAGGACTGTTACAGACATTTCCTCTAGTTTCTTCTACTACGTCTTTCTTGATCAAATCTTGCACGATCAATAAAAGCGCACGTTCACCTTCACTAGAGATCTTGTATTGTGGGATTCGTGGAAATTTGACATTCGCTTTCAAAGTGACTACATATGGTGGAATTTCTAAGAGACCTACATCGTTAGGACCAGTCGCCCAAAGAGTATCAGGGAGAGAACGCAGCTCTGGTGGGAGCGCATCTATCGACAAGTACATCGGAGAGATGATTCTCTTACCCAATGTAAGCTGTACTCCTGCCGGAGAACAGTACAATGTCGCGTACAGGCGTTTTAACAAGTCTAAACCAAGCAGATTTTCATTACAACCAGTTGTCAAAATCAGGGGTGCTTTCAATTGACGGGGTCCAACAGAAATAGACAAAGGACCAGATACGGGGTTGTGAACAGGGGCGCCTGAAAATCCTACAGAAACATTTGTTAAGCCAGACAAAGGTGCGCCAGGGAGTTTTGCATGTATGATAGAACTTTTTGCTGCACCAGTATCCAACAGAAACGGTTCGACTACACCTGATGTTGCTAATGCGACATAAGGCCCACTCTGATCTACTGGAACTGATACTACTCCCTCTCTTTGTCCATGGCTGTCCTAGTACTCGTTTTGCTGAAATTCTTCACTAACTTCACAGTAGTCTTCAACGTGATACTGTTGAGATCTATTTTGTTGGGCAGACTGTCCATTTCGCTGATCAAAATAATTAGAAGGGCGATCATTCGTTTGTGGAGGCATAGCTCCTCGTCCTCGACCTCTAGAATTTTGCATAGAACCAGCACGACCTCTCTGAGCTGCTGCAGCATTATTTTGTGCTAATACTGGACACTCATTCTTATAATGACCTTCTTTCTTGCAGTAAGCACACTGATTCCACTGGTATTGCGGTCTCTGAGAACCATAATCTGTCCTCTGATATGACCCTTGCTGTGTGTTAGTCTGATTCGTACGAGGCGGATATGCTTGTTGCAAAAGAACTTTAGTTTTTAAATCTTTCGTTTTCTTATCTGACTTTTCCTTCTCTTCTTTATCCCTATTTTCATAATACTGGGCAGTTGCAAGTATTTGCGCAGTCGTAGAGACAGCCCACGCACTTTCAGAATCTTTCAATTTATTACTGAGCTCTGGTAACAGATTGTGCACAAATTTATCAACAAATAGTCTCTGTCCTCCTTCCGTGCTCATATCCTGACCACTGTGATCTACAAAAGTTTCTTCAAACCTTGTGAAAAAGTCGGAGACACTTTCGTCCTTCTTCTGCCTGCATGCGGACAACTTGTCCCAGTTAACGCGCAATGCTGGCATCAGAGTCTTCATTAAATCGATTACTCTACCGGGCAAATCAGCAATTAGAGGTTCGGGTTTAGAACCACCTATTTGTTGACCGTCTGCCGCTATTATAGCTGCCCAATCACCACCTAGGGCAACTGGGTGATTTTCTTTACGAATTTTAGCCCAAATTGGTTGTGGTACTACATTGCCAAATAACATGTCAATATCCGCTAAATTCATTACGCAAGCTTCAACTGTCTGCGCTAACTCTTTGTAGTATCCGGCTGGATTCTTACGCGGATCTGGCAAGGCCTGTTTCACTGCTAACACTTCGGCTCGTTTCCACGGAATGTGTATCCACACTCTTTGGAATTGGGCCGGAGCGGCTGCAATACCATGGGCCGCATCAGCTTGAACAGCTTCGCGCCAAATTGGAGGAACCTCCCTCATAGGATATTGACGATTCTGCTTCGTACTGCGTTTCTCTAACTCTCTTGGTGAATGAAGGGAAGGATCGAATCTAAAATCTAAAATTAATTCCATTGCTTCTTTTATCTCCTGACCAACTATCATACCTGCAGCAAATTTCTGTGGAACTTGGATTAATTCTTCCGGTACCTGTTCAGATTCACTCTCTTCCCATTCTTCACGTAAGAGGGAACACATGACATCAAACACATAACGTTGTGTCGGTTCCTTCCATTGCATGAATGTATCTAATACATCTCGCACACTATACCTGCCAACTTTCGAAATCCATCTAAGGGCAGTGGAGTCTAATATTCCACGTTCTTCACTACTAGGAAGCTGACTACGTCTCTGGACGGAGTCAGAGGCAGGACTCCTAATCAAGGTTTTGTAAAAGGGAGATAGAATATTAGTGACAGAATCAGTGATTTTCCAACGAACAGAAAGCGGAGTCATATAGCTTGCAGAAGTTTGAAGAAGAGTAGTAGTCGTGACAGAAGAGACAGCAACAGTAGGGGTAGCAGGCAAAGTAGCTTGTGAGACAACAGGTATCAGCGGTACAGACATAGGCAAAGGAGCCGGCAACCCTGGAAGAGGGGGTACTGGAGGAACATTAATATTGACCACAGGAAGTACAGGAGCTTGATTCAGGGGAGCAGGAGCAGGTATACCAGGCTGTCCAGCAACCGGTAATTGAACATTCGGTAAAGGTGGAGCCGTAGCACCCTGTGCATACGGTGGGGGTGACCTCAACAAGTAAGACAACAGGGGATCCTTTTCGGGGTCCTCTACTATCTTAGCTGTACTCGATGGCAAGGCAGGGTAGCACTTGTCTATCGCTAAATTACGCTCTCTATTGGCCACCTCTATCGCTTTCTCAGATTCGTTGAGTTGCAGCTGCTTAGCAGACTATTCTAAAGTCAACTCTTGCTCTTTCTGTTCTTTCTTTAACTTTTTAGTTTCTCTCTGTTAGGATTCTTTGCGCCAATAACGGAAAGAATCAAACATTGCTGGCCGGGCTTTCTTCTTAAATAATTTCATTTCTAAATTATCAAGAATTTCGGACTCGAAACTACCATGCAGTGGCCAACTAAGGACACCGTCTTTCTCTGTATAGCGGATCCATACCTCATTATAAGATATAGGACCCACACCGTGCTTACAGTACAGATCATAAAGAGGAGTTCCAATCGGAGGAACCAGACATGAGTCCTCCAACCGGGAATCACTGTTGCAGCCAAAACACGACGTAGCACGAGCCTCAAACGCGCCCTCATTTAAGGAGGTGCAAACGGCCCCCTGGCTCCTGGTTGGGTAGTGAAGTACGGCTCTAGTCAGTGTGCCCCTCCCATTCCTAGGCCCGGTGCCACTGCACATGCTGCGCCATTGGTACGTACGCCCAAGGCCAGAGTCTAAAAGTAAATAAAGGGCTGATGATAAAGCGAGTCATTAATACTAGGCAGGTGCCTGGGTGCCAGCTCCAGAAAGTGCTAAAATGACAAAAAAAGCATTAAATATTACCAATTTGTTCCAAAGAAGAAGCAAAAAATAGAAAATAGAATGTTGCTGAAGGTTCCAGATAGTTTTGCACTTGGTCTCAAATGTCACTCAAAAATGTACAACAACCACAGACATGTTCAGGAAAGACCACTGATACAAATGAAATGTGGCACACCAGCTAGAGATGCTGGCTTTGGAACTGGGGGATCATGCTTGAGTCTCAGCGTTAGTTCCACAACCTGTGATTCTGGGCAAATCACTTAATATCCCCGTGCTTAAAAAATAAGCGCTCCAATACCTTGGGGGCGAGCTTGCGCTATATTGAACTGTTTAAAAAGTACGCTCTGTCATTTTTTACACGCACATCCATTTTCAAACATTCTTGAGCCATTTTTAAAAAATCCCTTCTGTGGAGACCAGGGAACGTTTCCATGTTCACTATCAGTACCGGGTTACTGCAGGCCACTGAGGAAACATCCGTGCCATCCAGGGAGACGCGCCAACTCAAGCAAATGCGAGGCCAATTGCATTTCCAATGCTTGCTTACCTTCCAATGCGTCCCAGCTGGTCCTGTTCCTGGAGCTGCAACCCTTCTCCTGCCCCTGTCATCTCTGTGCTGCCTCCTCCCTTCTCAGAGGCTGTGCCCTGTGGTGAATGCTGTCTCTGGGGCCCCCACCCCATCCTTTCCCCTGTCAGCTCTTCTCTGTGCTGCCTCCTGCTCTCTGGGGCCCCCACCCCATCCTTTCCCCTGTCAGCTCTTCTCTGTGCTGCCTCCTGCTCTCTGAGATCCCCACCCCCATCGTTGTCCCGGGCCTGGCTCTGGAGAGGTTCCTTGTGAAGTTTCAAAAAGACAGTCAGGATGAACACACAACTGATGTCTGCACCCTCAATTTGCGCAGTACATGAGCAGTTAACCGTGCAGAAAATGTGTGGAGAGCAAAATGGCCCCTCACGGGTGCACCACACTCGGGGTTACTGGCAGGTATTCACCAGATAAAGCCCCTTTTATCATCATTGGTAGTCATTTTGTTCAGAAATAAATGTGTCCAAAACAACAACAAAAACAAATGAAAAGTGCGAGGAGTAACCGGCATTCACTCTCCAGTCTTTTTTAACAATTTTGGACGATACATGTGATTACACCGTAAGATTTAAATTGGCAAAGTCTGGTGGTGCAATAGTAGAAACTGACACTGAGAGTACCGGTGACGTGGGGAGGGGCAGGGTGGGGGGTAATAATGTATGGATTACGGAGTTTAACAGGTAAGTAAACATATAAATAAATAAAACACATTTTGTTGCGCGCACTGCATCGCATTTGGTGATTTCGGTCCCACTACCGGCCGCGGCTGACCAGAGGACTGCATTCATTGGATCTGGAGCTAAAGGTGACATTGGATTTTCTGGACCCCATCATGTATTTTTGGCAGGATGGAGAAATGTCGCAGGACTTGTCTGGGAGAGCCATCGCTGCTGGGTGATGTGTCACCATTCAGGATTGCCAGGAGAAGCGCAGGGGAGCGGAGGAATGAGGGATGGAGTCCAGCAGCAGAGCCAGACGGTTCACTATCCCTGCATGGAAGGATTTGAGAGCTGGGTTTTCAAAAAGAAGAGTGGAGTTCAGCCGGCTGATGGCCGTAGTCTCCACAGCCAGTAACCCACAACCAGAAGGGCGCACGGGCCACCCATGGCTTTCCACAGGTCTCTGGACCTTGAGTGAGGCAACATTTGCTTTCCTAAAGTTTTTTATATGACCTGTGGAAATGTGGAACCTTGCTGCATGGAACATCCTGTTTGCGGTTTCACTTGAACAATTGTCTAAGTTTGATCCAGGCCCCCATTGGGCACATTACATAATACGCATTGCCAAAGCCAGTAGGTCGCATCTTTGAAAGGCAAGTGCTGGGATTGTGCATTTGTCAGTGCTTTATTTGATCAAAAAGAAAAATTCTGCATGTGAATGCATTAGTCGTCTCTTAGAATGTTTTTTTCTCAGAAACAAAATGCATTTGAAGGTTGTGTTGTAATGCAATGGTGGCAGTTTAAGAAATGTTTTTCTTTATGAGGAAGACTATTCCAGGATCACGTTCCATGCGCCACAAAGAAGGTGCCTGACTCTGCATAGGTTTTGGAATGGTTCTTCTAACAAAGACAACGCACATGTATCACGATGCACTAGTGGGCATTTTTTTATAGATTTTCGAAGATAAATTATCTTTCCAAGATGGCAAAGGGCCATTTTAGTACAGTAAACTGAAAAAAGTAAAGCAAATTAGCAGCAATGCCATGCAATCTAAAAGAATGAAATGAATGAAAATTGCACTTGTATAGCGCTAAACTACCCGGAGGCCTCGTAGCGCTTGTGACTGAATTTGCTTAACGCAGGCTCAGGGCAGGTCAGCAGAATTTGGCATACAAGTGTGTTTTCAAGGCTTTCCTGAAGGACAGGTGGTTACTGTTGCCTCGAAGGGATAGAGGGAGGGTGTTCCAGAGTTTGGCCGCAAAGAATACCCCAGAAAACAGCACAGTGATGCCAGGTCTTTGCTGATATAATTAAAAAAGCATTAGTAAATGCATTAGGTTTCACATATGTTAATAAAAATGGGTCCGATTCACAGAATGAACTTAAGACTCAATCCTAAACTTACTACTATTTTGGTATTCACAGAATGCATTTACTACTTTTGGCATTCGCAGAATGAACTCACTACTTTTGGTATTCACAGAAGTTAGGATTTTGTCCTAAGTTTGTCTTGCAAAGTGGGCGTACCCAATCTGTTAGCGACTGTAAGCAGTTGCTAACATCGCTATCGCCTATTATCAACGCCGGCACAGCAATAAAAAAAATTGCGCAAAGGACGAATATCGCCAAAAACTAACACCTGCTCAGACCACTTCTTAACCGCATGCGCGCTAGCGCAATTCCGCTCCTGTGCTGAGTTTTTTAAAACCGCACTGTACGTGACGAGCTGGGCTTGTCATCAGCGTGCGAGGAGGCTACGCCATGACGAGCCCAGCTCGTCATGAGCGTGGAAAGGGTTAACCTGTATATCCAATGGGGTTTGGATATTCAGGTTAAGACCCTATTGGCATTAAAGCCTGAATATTGCTGGATTTCCAGCGATATTCACGCATTGAGCCGCTATCGCCGGATATTTTATTGCATTTGAGATAAATGTTGCTTATAGCACGTTATCTCTGCGATAAAATCTGGCGATGCGCGGCGATAAAAAAATATCTCTAAGCTCATTTAGCGATAAATATCGCTAGTTGGTGATAATATGCCCCACGGTTTCTTGAAGTTATACAAATCTATCACAAAAAGCGGTACTATTATTGGAAGAGTTACCAAATATAAATGTCAGTGTCTGAAATTAAAAATTCAGGAAATATCATACACAAGACTGCTCGTATTGCGGATTAGGGTTTTTTGTCCGCACTCAAAGATTCCAATTGAAGACCCAGTGTAGAACAGGTCTACCTGACCATGCCTACGTCTCTGGTGGTACCACTACTCAAAGTGTTCCAGGGCACTGCAAAAGGCCCAACATTCTACATTTTCAGGCAAGTGTGTTTGAGTGATCTCAAGTGTGCAACAGGTTCTCTCAATAACTGAGAAGATGTGCCGATGCCATGAAGCTTAAAAAAAAAACAGACAATGACTGGGGAATTGCTCCCCCCCAATTACAAAATGAGATTACAGCCACAATAACTATGCTAAGAAGTTGCTTGAATATTTACAGTTCACACTTACCGCACGCACAAGCAGAGCTGGAAGCCAACAACCCAGTTCTCATCAATCAAAAGGGTTGTTATGCCACATTTACATTTTGGTTAATGAAATCGCGATCTCTGCAACATTCACCCCCAAAATTGCTCCACAACCACTAATACACCCCGCAACCTAGGAAGAAGGGGTCTGCATGGACAGTGAACAGTGTCAGCTCCTTTTCGTATAGATTCCAGTGGTAAATATGGAGTAAAAGCTCTCCCTAACTCATACGATGGAATGGCCCTCGCGCTGAAAAGTGGCACTCTACTGCAGTGGTTCCCAAACTTTTTTGACCCGTGGCTCCCTTGACCTAATTGGCAGTTGGCCGCGGTTCCCCCCATTTTTTACCGGTGGACGGGTGGGTGGAGATGTAAGCCTGACCTAAGGAGTACTTCCTGTTGCACTCTGTCCATGCCTGCCCCCGCGCCCTCAGACAGCCCCTTCTGTGCATGCCTCCTTTCTTCGTGACCTCCGACTACACCTTCTGTCCATGCCATCTCCATACGTGCCTTCTGACTCCCCCTTCTATCCATGCCTGCTCCCTTCGTGCCCTGAGACTGCCCCTTCCCTGCATGACTTCTCCCTTTGTGCCCTAAGACTCCCCCTTTCCTGCATGCCTGCTCCCTTCGTGCCCTGAGACTGCCTGAGACTGCCCCTTTCCTCCATGCCTGCTCTCTTCATGCCCTGAGTCTGCCTGAGACTGCCCCATTTCTCCATGCCTGCTCCCTTCGTGCTCTAGGTCTGCCCCTTTCCTCCATGCCTGCTCCCTTCGTGCCCTGAGACTGCCCCTTTCCTCCATGCCTGCTCCCTTCGTGCTCTAAGTCTGCCCCTTTCCTCCATGTCTGCTCCCTTCGTGCCCTCTATCCATTATCTCCATGCCTGTTCTCTTTGTGCCCTCAGACTCAGGCGCGCAACACCCATTGGATTCAAAGGGCTTCAGCCCCCCCAGTTCCCTCCCCCAGTCGTGTGTGGCAGCCTGGGGATAAGACCTCCTGGGCACACAAGCAGCCACACCCGAGCACTTCACAGGTCTTTAAAAGACCAATTGCATGTTAAGGAGGCCTTGCTGTTGTTTCACCCCTTCCAAGAGCCCCTGCAGCTCCACTCTGCAAGTTGCTTAAAGATAAGACTAACCTTTCTTTCTATTCCTGTTTCCTTAAAGTGGCGGATTTCACACGATTATGCAGGTGGCATTTCTAAATTTCTAGCGCTGCCACTGCAATTTCCCACATCGTGCCGCGGCGCCCCTGGTAAACTCATAATGGCGCACCGGGGTGCCGTGGCGCACAGTTTGGGAACCACGGCTCTAGTGCCTTGTTAATAAAGCGCTCTGGCAGGAGCGAGCAGTTTATTTCCACCGGACCACGCTCATCCCACCAGTCCCCCCTCATAATGTATTAGTATGGAATTTAACAACCCCCTCCCTCCACCCCTCAAAGGGGATACAAAGCAGCAGCCTGCCCCGCAGACTGGCAGTGCCAGTGAAAGCGCACCGTACCCACTATGTCCCCCACCATGAACACCAGGTAAAGCCCAGCCGCCACCAGTCTATTGCGGAGGAGAGAATGCCTCCCAGCCCCGGCGCGGCCGTCACCACTACTCGGAGCTCGCTCAACGAGGCAGGTCCTCATCGTCTGCGCCCCCGGGATCCTCGCTGAAGTCAGACACATTGTTGCTGTGAGCTGCTCGTCCCTCTGCCCCAGCAGGGACGACTTGAAGCCGTCCCACCAGGCACTGGTAGAGCGCTAAGCCATCTTCAGGCGAGACCAGCGGCACGCAGGGCATAGGGATCAGTAGGCGGCCCACCTAACGAACCACGGCCCCAGTCACGTGCCGCCTCAGGTGAGACGGCGAAAGATATTTGATCCCCTCGATTTAAACTGACAGCACAACAACATCGCCGAGTATTGGCTGAGATCTCAACTCTCGCGGTATTTGGGGCACTGCGAGAATTCTACTGTGGAACGTTATGAATGATTATTATCCTGTGATAGCTGGAAAAGCTTCAAAAGATTGCAGGCAGCACGTTACCAGAGCGGGCGTGTACCAGTCCACAGATGCCCTCCACTGTTATTGCTGGCCCCACCGCAGCGCCCAAGTCTATATGCGGGCACAGGTTTCCGCTGCCAGGCGCCGGCCCGACCCTACCGCCCGCCAACTCTGTTTGTTCTTTTCTCAGCCTCAGCTCTGCGAGCCCGACATGTTGCGACTGCCACGAGTGGCACAGCAAACCATGAAATCCGGCACAGAAGTCGACTCTGATTACACCAACAGAATCCCGGTTTGCAGGTAAGTCAACTCCGGTACTTGTGTTTTCTGGATGGCAAGGATTATTGCAGATTTTGGACGTGATCTTGGCTACTGGCAAGAACAAGCAATCGCCATGACACAGCCCCGTCCCTTTCAGACTGACTTCCTGCTGACGTAAAAGGTTCCTTATCTTCTTTATGGAGCCATCTGTTGGACCCATAAAGAAGATAAGAAACCTTTTATGGCAGCAGGAAGTCAAGTAAGCCAGTCTGAAAAGGACGGGGCTTAGAGATAAAGAAGAACGTCACTAGGACCTCTTCTGCAATGGCTGGCCATCCGTTTAGGACGGCAGCCAATAGAGAAGAGGGGCGGGGCTTAACCTCGCTAGTGAAAGTTCCTCTATCTCATTAAGTCTCGCTAGCTCGACTGTGCATGTGCGCAGACTTTCGCAGGCTGAGACCTAAAGTGAGAAAAAATTTAAGGAGGACCCCACACAGAGTTATGGAGGACCGTGGGGAAAACAAAGTTCAAAATTAGCAAAGGTCCCAAGTCGGTGGACGAGGAAAGTTATGTCCTATTTTGGTGTTGGTCTTATGAGCATGGTCCTATAGCCAAAAGTGTTAAATTTATTTAAAAAATTCTTAAAAATTAAACAATTTCACCAAAATATTATTTGGTTCAACTAGAACGGACGTCAATTCCGCAGGAAAGGCAAATGTACAAAGTTGTGTGATTAGTTATCAATTCCATACAGAATTTACACACTATGGTCTCTGGCATGGACACAGATAATGGCAGATTCTACGTAGTTACTTCAGATACCTTTAGCAAGCATTGCAAACACAATTTATCAACACGTTATACAAATTAATGCTTATCAACACAAATATTTGGTAACGATATTTAAGTTTTATTGCACTTTATCAATTCACAATTTCTGTTAAAAACAATAATTAAAAACATTTAGCAAATAGACATGATCATCACAATGATTTTTAGATAAAAATATATATATGTGCAAACAAAGAATCAAAAGGTCGACGCGGCGTTTCGGCTTTCTTTTCTACACCTTCTTCAGGACTGATTCTAAACAATTAAAATATTAAAAACACAAAGTTACCAAACAGTTCTTGTTATTCTGTATATTATCACATTTCACTTGCCCTATTGTTTACATCATTGCTTATCTTTTGAGTCCACGTGTATTTATATCTGAGTTTTCTGTTTACATTTTCTTTAATGTTCAAGAACATACTTTTATTCATTATTGCACAATTTATTTGCCTTTCCCCTGGCGAAATATCGAATGCTAGACCGGTTCCCATACTCCCACCACCAAAGGAATACGCTCTCTCTTAACTTGCATGCGTACCTTTTTGTTCCAGATGGAGTTATTGCCCATGTGGAAATCGTTGGTTTAACGGAGAGTCCTCTGTGAATATGGACGTTAGTTGATCGCAAATTGCTAGAAATTAGTTGCAAAATTGCGTTGTCTCTGAATGGGGACATGTAAATATCAGTGACTTATACGTTTTAGTAGTCTTGCTCAAGATTCATTAGATGATCAATCTCATTGGTACATACCTTATGAAAGAGGGGTACCATCAATTTCCTCTAGGTTTTGATTACCCTATTTGTATATCATAAGGGACTTGTTTTCACTATCTGTACCTGTTAGTATAAAGTGATAATATACAGGGTTGTTTTCAGTCGTTTTCGCCCTGTTATTGTACTCTGGATTAATTCTTTTATAGTAAGCAAGTTACCTTTGTATAGGCTGTAATCTTGCCGCTTTTCGCTGCCAGAAGTAGCCACCGTTTTGTATAGGTAGTCGGCAATATTCTCTCTGCGAAATTAGAATTAATATCCCCTTTAATTCTTTGAATATAGAACACGGATACTATTGTCGCGATCTAAGTTCTACTTGAAGATATTCTTTCTAGTTACACTCACCATAGGAGCCGGGTGCACGGTTACTGAGATCCAAACCCTCTTTCAATTAGGTAGGCATCTGTCAGAAACACAATCCCTGTGTTTGGGAATAGCCTCATCAGGTTGTTGTTCCCTGTAAGGGTGTTAGTGCCATTAATTTATTGCCAATTCTTTTACATTTTTTTAAAAAAAACAATTTGACTGTGTCTTTCTTACATATTCTATGATGTTCCCTCTTATTCTGGTTTGAATGTAATAGTTTTAATCCCATTAGTTGCACTCTTATTTATATGGGGGACTAACTTTGCCTTCTATTCGTGTAATGTTTTACTCTTACTAATAACTTCTAGACATTAAGACTGTTCTTACTGGTTATTTTTGTGTCTGTATGGTGCGATCTCCTAAATTCTTTCAGGATAGTTCATTTAAAAATGTGGTCCGCTCATTTTGACTTTTTGCTTATTAATACATTAGTTACCCTCCTAATCTTTACTCCTTAGAATTAGGCTAATTTCACTCGTTCTTATATTTACCCAATGCACTATCCTTGGTATTTAATCTTTACTTCTCAGAATTAGACTATTTTCACCACCTGTTCTTAGATTTAAACAATGCACTATCCTTGGTATTTATTTGGAACATAGTGCGCTCCCCATAACTCGTTTCTGATAGTGGTTATAGTGCACTTCGTTTGCCCCTATATTACTTGGATTCCCAAACTCCTTCTCATCATAGTTTCTAGAGGGGCCGAAATACCCTAGTTTTAGTAAAAAAAAGGGACACAGTGTCTACCTGTTTTACTCACCAAAATTGCTGCTTACGGCCTCCCTGCTCCTTTCTTTCTGGCAGCTAGTTCTTGTTTCCTCCGCACGGCATTCACTGGAAATGCCCACCGAGCGGTGTATGCTACCTAAATAGTAGACGCCGGATAATTGGTCGCCTTGTTCCTCTCGTATGATTGGTCATGGTATATGTTATTTTGGTTGCTATGGATATTGCCGCTTTTTAAGGCTGGCTCCTATTGGCTTGACCTGTTCTTCAGGGCTAAGCTTATTGGTTGCGCCAACTACACGCGTTCCCCGAGGGACATGTTATGTTCTTGGCTGAGTAAATTCAAGCCGTGAGTTATCTTATTATATCTGTGCCCAGGATGTTATGGGGCCACTAACAGATAATACATCCTGGTTTCACTAGTGTATTATTCAGAGACGGCTTACTGAATACTATGTCTTCGTGATTTCTATTGCGCTGTTGTTACTGCCGATTTTTGGGGGTTTGCCCCTATTGGTTGATATGTTATCCCAACCTCCGCCTATTGGTTAAAGCAGCGAACGCATTACCATGGGAACGTTCTCTGTTGTTGTTATTGTCACTGCCGATTTTTGGGGTTTGCTCCTATTGGTTGATATGTTATCCCACCCTCCGCCTATTGGTTAAAACAGCGAACGCGTTACTGTGGGGACGTTCTCTGTTGTTGTCTGCGTGCCGCATTCTTTATACGAGCGTGTCTTACTCATGTGCTTAGACTCCAATATTCACTATAGGATTCCTGATTTCCCTATGATTAATAAAGTACCACAGTGGGACATTTACAAATTCTGTATGTGTAAGACACATCAACTTATCTTTTGTGTTTGCTTGTTACCTTCGTGCTGTCATAGTCCTTCTCTCTATTATAATATGCACTATTATTTTCAAATTATGAATACACTAATATATTTACTATGTTATTTATATTTTTGTGTGATGTGCTAGATATAAACTCTACCATATTTGTAGTCCTGCAGCATTACCTATACGATCTTATATTGAATTTGGCTCTATTGTTCTGTGGGTATCCCTTATACAGTGTCCTGATATTCTATTACATATGTCTTTAGTCCTTTATTAGTTTCTCCCAATCCTCTCTGGAGTTCAACCCACATCTTACACTGTTAAAGGAAGACATGTAGAATTGTTCTCTTCTTTTCCTCTTATTATCTAAGTTGCCTCCTCTCCTGTTTCCTGTGATTTTTTCCAGTCCGCACCACTTAAGATCATCAATGTGGTGTCCGGCACTGCGCCAGTGTTCAGTCAGGGGTGCCCCAGGTTTATTATTTCTTAGGGCTGATCGGTGTTCATTAAGGCGTAACCTCATCTCTCTAGATGTCTCGCCTATATAAGATTTCTGGCAGGGACATTGAATCAAGTAAATAACATTTTTTGTACTGCAGTTCATAAAGCTTTTTATATTAATAGTTCTCTCATTTACTGTTATGGTACTCCCTTTAATGATGCTTGCGCAATTGCTGCAACCCAGACATGGGTATGTCCCAGTTGGTAGAGGGGTATCATTAATAGTAGATTGGGAGTTTTTGATAGTTTCTCTGTATGTATGTACAAGAGAATTTCTGATGGTTTTATTTCTTCTATATGAGAAGATGGGCTTTGGGATAGGAATCTGGGTTTTATCTTTCACTAGGTGCCAATTCCTGTTTATAACATTCTTTACTCTATGGCTGACTTGTGAAAAATTAGTTACGAACATGATAGATTGCTGGTTCTCCATGGTCTTGTCTTTGGGTAGAAATAGATTGTCTCTGTTGAAATATTTAGCCCGCTTGTAGGCATGTCTGATCATTCTTTTGGGGTAACCCCTCTCTATGAATTTACCTCTTAGGGTTGCTGCATGTTTTTCAAAATCTTCCTTGGAGGTACAGTTTCTTTTCAACCTAAGGAATTGTCCGAAGGGAATGTTATTCTTCTGTGAGGCAGGATGGTTACTCTCAAAATGCAGCATGGTATTCCTATCTGTGGGCTTTGTGTAAAGCTCGACAGTTAGGTGGCCATCTGTATGCTTAATTATAATGTCCAGGAACTCTACATATTGTTTGCTTATGTGAGATGTGAATTTAAGGTTGGGGTCCCCCAGATTTAACCAGAGTAAAAATTCTCCCAATGTTTCCAACTCTCCTGTCCATATAAAGAATATATCATCTATATATCGTCCCCATTCTGAGATGTTTTCATAGAATGGGGCGTCAGGATTATAGATGTGATTGTCTTCAAATCTGGAGACATATAGACATGCCAGACTGGTGGCACATGTGGCCCCCATGCTGGTCCCCTTGATCTGCCTGTATAGATCCTCTTGAAACAGGAAGATATTGTTCTTTAGGATTATGGTAATGCATTCTAGAAAGAATGTTTGGTGGTCTGATAGGTCCTGTTGGTTGTTACCTAAAATCTCTTCCATAATCTTAATAGTACTATCCTGCGGAATATTTGTGTAGAGTGCTTCGATGTCCAAAGTCACTAACACTTGTTTATCCGGATTGAAAGTCAATCCCTCTACTTTTTTAATCATATGGGTTGTGTCCTTGATGTACGCTTTCTGTTGTTGGACTAATGGTTGTAAGAAAACCTCTACATATTTGCTTAAAAGTTCTGTAAGTGATCCTATGCATGATACTATTGGTCTCATGGGTGGATCTTTAAGGTCCTTGTGCACCTTCGGTAGACCATATAGTGCTGGGATTAGCGGTTCTGTGTTCGTAAGAAATGGAAATTTATCAACGCATATTATATTGTCATCTTTAGCAAATCTGAGCATTCTTCCTATTTCTTCTTTTAGATTCTGCCATTCATCCCTATTCGATTTTCTATAGTGTTCGCTGTTGTTTAGGAGTTTGTACATTCTGTTGTTATAATCTCTGTTATCCATCAGAACAATACTTCCCCCCTTGTCTGCGGGTTTGATTGTCAGGGTATCGTTTTTTTCGAGGAGTTCTAATGCCCTTTTCTCTTCTTTACTCAAATTAAATGGTGTCCAAATCTTTTGTTTGAGAAGATTATCTATACTTTTATCAATAGATCTCTCAAAGGCCTCTATATCTTTATGCACTAAATTAAGAGATGGAGTCCAGGTAGATTTATTTTTGAGTCCTGATTTGTTGTGTCTGGGTTGTGTGTCCTTCCCATCAAAGAATATGTGCAGTCTAACTTTTCTAAAAAAGTTTTGGACATCCCTTTCTAATGCATATCTGTCTACAGGAGAGCAGATTGCATAACCCAGACCTTTTTCCAGTAATTTTATTTCTATAGGAGTGGGCTGGTGGTTGGACAAATTGATAACTGCTGCTTTCTGCACGGTATTTAGTCCCATTGTTTCTGACTTCTGGTACGTGGACGTTGAGGGTATTGGGCTTGTGGGTGTTGTGTCTGTTGATTGTAATTGTTGCGGCCCCTCCCCCTCCCTCGTTGTTGACCGAATGTTTGATTGCGCTTGTCTAAAAAAGCGAGGCCCTCTTTGGCAGGTGGTTGTTGCTTGTTGTATTCACCATTTTTAGTTTTGTCATTTGTTTGTTCTCCCTCCGAGTCACTACTAGTGTATGAGTCGTCAAAGAACCTCACCTTTCTCTTAGGAAAATTTCTAGGTTGGTTGTGCCACTGTCTACGGGGCTGATATTGTTCTTTAGGCTGTTCATAAAAGTCTTTCTGCAAGTAGGGGTACACAAACTCTGGGTTGTATTTCTCTATGTCCTTTTTAAGTTTGTTACTCTTCTTTTTAATTAGGTACTCACTGTAACCTATTATATCATTTTGAATTTCATCTAGTTTTGCTTTTGCGTCATCTAATGCTGTGCTCTCTTTTAGTTGGCTCTCCAGTTCTTCAATCCCCCTACGCTCAACCACTAGAAATTCGTTCGCCGTTTCAATAATTAACAGGATCCAATCCCTACTACAGCGGTTAGCCACCAGTGTCCACCTTTCTATGAATTTTCTATCTGTTATGAAGATCCCTGGCTCATTTGTGACCTGGAGGCCCTTGGGTATCACTCCATTTTGCAGTATTCTACTAAGAATTCTGCGTGGAGCTCTGCTCTAACCACTTTCTTTTTTAGATTCCACAAGTTCTCCCATTGTTCTTCGTCTGACTTGTCCAATCTTACTGTGGTTGTGTTCCTAGATTTACTGTTATTGATTAGTTTGTTAAATTGATCTTCAGAGAAGGTGTATGTTTTTATTCCTTCCATCAGAGTGTCTTAGTTTTTAAATTACTGATTTATCAATTTGTTAGGTATTTTTCAATTTACCCAAGATGCTAATTTGCAGTAAGAAAGCGAAAACCTCCTCAGCTAAAAAGCCGAGTGTAATTGAGAAAAAATTTAAGGAGGACCCCACACAGAGTTTTGGAGGACCGTGGGGAAAACAAAGTTCAAAATTAGCAAAGGTCCCAAGTTGGTGGACGAGGAAAGTTATGTCCTATTTTGGTGTTGGTCTTATGGGCATGGTCCACCGACCGGGCATGGAGAAGGAGTTTGGGAATCCAAGTAATATAGGGGCAAACGAAGCGCACTATAACCAATATCAGAAACGAGTTATGGGGAGCGCACTATGTTCCAAATAAATACCAAGGATAGTGCATTGTTTAAATCTAAGAACAGGTGGTGAAAATAGTCTAATTCTGAGAAGTAAAGATTAAATACCAAGGATAGTGCATTGGGTAAATATAAGAACGAGTGAAATTAGCCTAATTCTAAGGAGTAAAGATTAGGAGGGTAACTAATGTATTAATAAACAAAAAGTCAAAATGAGCGGACCACATTTTTAAATGAACTATCCTGAAAGAATTTAGGAGATCGCACCATACAGACACAAAAATAACCAGTAAGAACAGTCTTAATGTCTAGAAGTTATTAGTAAGAGTAAAACATTACACGAATAGAAGGCAAAGTTAGTCCCCCATATAAATAAGAGTGCAACTAATGGGATTAAAACTATTACATTCAAACCAGAATAAGAGGGAACATCATAGAATATGTAAGAAAGACACAGTCAAATTGTTTTTTTTTTAAAAACTGTAAAAGAATTGGCAATAAATTAATGGCACTAACACCCTTACAGGGAACAACAACCTGATGAGGCTATTCCCAAACACAGGGATTGTGTTTCTGACAGATGCCTACCTAATTGAAAGAGGGTTTGGATCTCAGTAACCGTGCACCCGGCTCCTATGGTGAGTGTAACTAGAAAGAATATCTTCAAGTAGAACTTAGATCGCGACAATAGTATCCGTGTTCTATATTCAAAGAATTAAAGGGGATATTAATTCTAATTTCGCAGAGAGAATATTGCCGACTACCTATACAAAACGGTGGCTACTTCTGGCAGCGAAAAGCGGCAAGATTACAGCCTATACAAAGGTAACTTGCTTACTATAAAAGAATTAATCCAGAGTACAATAACAGGGCGAAAACGACTGAAAACAACCCTGTATATTATCTCTTTATACTAACAGGTACAGATAGTGAAAACAAGTCCCTTATGATATACAAATAGGGTAATCAAAACCTAGAGGAAATTGATGGTACCCCTCTTTCATAAGGTATGTACAAATGAGATTGATCATCTAATGAATCTTGAGCAAGACTACTAAAACGTATAAGTCACTGATATTTACATGTCCCCATTCAGAGACAACGCAATTTTGCAACTAATTTCTAGCAATTTGCGATCAACTAACGTCCATATTCACAGAGGACTCTCCGTTAAACCAACAATTTCCACATGGGCAATAACTCCATCTGGAACAAAAAGGTACGCATGCAAGTTAAGAGAGAGCGTATTCCTTTGGTGGTGGGAGTATGGGAACCGGTCTAGCATTCGATATTTCGCCAGGGGAAAGGCAAATAAATTGTGCAATAATGAATAAAAGTATGTTCTTGAACATTAAAGAAAATGTAAACAGAAAACTCAGATATAAATACACGTGGACTCAAAAGATAAGCAATGATGTAAACAATAGGGCAAGTGAAATGTGATAATATACAGAATAACAAGAACTGTTTGGTAACTTTGTGTTTTTAATATTTTAATTGTTTAGAATCAGTCCTGAAGAAGGTGTAGAAAATAAAGCCGAAACGCCGCGTCGACCTTTTGATTCTTTGTTTGCACATATATATATTTTTATCTAAAAATCATTGTGATGATCATGTCTATTTGCTAAATGTTTTTAATTATTGTTTTTAACAGAAATTGTGAATTGATAAAGTGCAATAAAACTTAAATATCGTTACCAAATATTTGTGTTGACAAGCATTAATTTGTATAACGTGTTGATAAATTGTGTTCGCAATGCTGGCTAAAGGTATCTGAAGTAACTACGTAGAATCTGCCATTATCTGTGTCCATGCCAGAGACCATAGTGTGTAAATTCTGTATGGAATTGATAACTAATCACACAACTTTGTACATTTGCCTTTCCCGCGGAATTGACGTCCGTTCTAGTTCAACCAAATAATATTTTGGTGATATTGTTTAATTTTTAAGAATTTTTTTTATAAATTTAACACTTTTGGCTATAGGACCATGCCCATAAGACCAACACCAAAATAGGACATAACTTTCCTCGTCCACCGACTTGGGACCTTTGCTAATTTTGAACTGAGACCTAAAGTGCAAATAATTAGCCTTTTTTGTCGCATAATGTAGTCAACCCTGCTACATATTTCGTCCTCTTCCGCATAATTCCAATGACCCTGATCTTTTGATATCCATGATTTATTAAAAGAAGCATTCTGTATCACACATATGATTTGTCTGATGATACATGTATTTTAATATTAAAATATGAGGGTTAATGTAAAATCTTATGAATTGTGCTTTAGAAAAGAAAGCAGACTTTCATCCCTACCATTAATTATTCTTTTCAGTGTCACACAGATTGGCAAGTCAATGTGATCTAATGGCAAAGTTGAAGATTTTGGCTCTAAGACCTGTGTTGCAATGCCAGCTTCCCAACTTGAACAAACTATGCAAAGCCTGTCTGACTGAACAGATTATTCGAACCGCTGCATGGCCGCTTTATGGCCGCTGCATGGCCACTGCATGGCTGCTGCATGGCAGCTGCATAGCCGCTTCATGGCCACTGCATGGCCGCTGCATGGCTGCTTCATGGCCGCTGCATGGCTGCTGCATGGCCACTTCATGGCCACTGCATGGCTGCTGCATGGCTGCTGCATGGCCGCTTCATGGCCACTGCATGGCCGCTGCATGGCTGCTGCATGGCCGCTTCATGGCCACTGCATGGCTGCTGCATGGCTGCTGCATGGCCGCTGCATGGCCGCTTCATGGCCGCTGCATGGCTGCTGCATGGCCGCTGCATGGCCGCTCATGGCCACTGCATGGCTGCTGCATGGCAGCTGCATGGCCGCTTCATGGCTACTGCATGGCAACTGCATGGCGGCTGCATGTAAATGTAAATGTAATGTAAATGTATTGGCATTTATATAGCGCACTACTTACCCGTAGGGTCCCAAGGTGCTTCGACCGCTGCGAAACCCTTCCTGGCTTCCCTGAGAGATGGTCCCTTAATGGGTATCTCCAGGGTGAGACCAGGCATCCCCGGCGGTCTGGTGGGGCCGTTAGTGAAGATGAGGCAAGCTAATGCCCAGAGTTGCCGAGTGTGATCGCTGATCAGAGTGGGCACCGAGGCGAGAGAATTATCGAGTCCGCTGACCCTGGTCCAGAAACCTGCTGCGCCGGGAATCGAACCCTGGTCCCGGGCCGTCCTCTGCTCTCGGGTCTGCCGCCTCTAACCAGTGAGCTGCTGCATGGCCGCTGCATGGCTGCTTCATGGCCACTGCATGGCTGCTGCATGGCCGCTGCATGGCCACTGCATGACTGCTGCATGGCCGCTGCATGGCTGCTTCATGGCCACTGCATAGCCGCTGCATGGCTGCTGCATGGCCACTGCATGGCTGCTGCATGGCCGCTGCATGGCCACTGCATGACTGCTGCATGGCCGCTGAATGGCCGCTTCATGGCTGCTGCATGGCCGCTGCATGGCCGCTTCATGGATGCTGCATGGCCGCTGCATGGCCGCTTCATGGATGCTGCATGGCCGCTGCATGGCTGCTTCATGGCCACTGCATAGCCGCTGCATGGCTGCTGCATGGCCACTGCATGGCTGCTGCATGGCCGCTGCATGGCCACTGCATGACTGCTGCATGGCCGCTGCATGGCCGCTTCATGGCTGCTGCATGGCCGCTGCATGGCCGCTTCATGGATGCTGCATGGCCGCTGCATGGCTGCTGCATGGCCGCTTCATGGCCACAGCATGGCCGCTGCATGGCCGCTTCATGGATGCTGCATGGCCGCTGCATGGCCGCTGCATGGCCGCTTCATGGCCACTGCATGGCCGCTGCATGGCCGCTTCATGGCCGCTGCATGGCTGCTGCATGGCTGCTGCATGGCTGCTGCATGGCCGCTGCATGGCCGCTTCATGACCACTGCATGGCCGCTTCATGGCCACTGCATGGCTGCTGCATGGCCACTGCAAGGCCGCTTCATGGCCACTGCATGGCCGCTGCATGGCCGCTGCATGGCCGCTTCATGGCTGCTGCATGGCTGCTGCATGGCCGCTGCATGGTCGCTGCATGGCCCCTGCATGGCTGCTGCATGGCCGCTGCATGCCCGCTGCATGCCCGCTGCCTGGCCCCTGCATGGCCGCTGCATGGCCGCTTCATGGCCGCTTCATGGCCGCTGCATGGCCACTGCATGGCTGCTGCATGGCCGCTGCATGGCCCCTGCATGGCTGCTTCATGGCCGCTGCATGCCCGCTGCATGGCTGCTGCATGGCCGCTGCATGGCCCCTGCATGGCTGCTTCATGGCCGCTGCATGGCTGCTTCATGGCCACTGCATGGCCGCTGCATGGCTGCTTCATGGCCGCTGCATGGCTGCTGCATGGCCGCTTCATGGCCGCTGCATGGCCGCTGCATGGCTGCTGCATGGCCGCTGCATGGCCACTGCATGGCCGCTGCATGGCTGCTGCATGGCCGCTTCATGGCCGCTGCATGGCCGCTGCATGGCTGCTGCATGGCCGCTTCATGGCCACTGCATGGCCGCTGCATGGCTGCTGCATGGCCGCTTCATGGCCGCTGCATGGCCGCTGCATGGCTGCTGCATGGTCGCTGCATGGCATGCTTCATGGCTGCTGCATGGCCGCTGCATGGCCGTTGTATGGCCGCTGCATGGCCGCTGCATGGCATGCTTCATGGCTGCTGCATGGCCACTGCATGGCCGCTGCATGGCTGCTGCATGGCCGCTGCATGACGCTGCATGGCTGCTGCATGGCGGCTGCATGGCCGCTGCATGGCTGCTGCATGGCCGCTGCATGGCCGCTGCATGGCCGCTTCATGGCCACTGCATGGCCGCTTCATGGCCGCTGCATGGCCGCTGCATGGCTGCTGCATGGCCGCTGCATGGCCGCTGCATGGCCGCTTCATGGCCGCTTCATGGCCGCTGCATGGCCACTGCATGGCCGCTTCATGGTCGCTGCATGGCTGCTGCATGGCCGCTGCATGGCTGCTGCATGGCCGCTGCATGGCCGCTTCATGGCCGCTTCATGGCCGCTGCATGGCCACTGCATGGCCGCTTCATGGTCGCTGCATGGCTGCTGCGTGGCCGCTGCATGGCTGCTGCATGGCATGCTTCTCTGATGTGACCCTCCCAGAGGTGGGCCGTCCCGTCGTCCTCCTAGCACTTCAGTATTCCAGACTAGAGATGAAGGTGCGCCCCAGGACCCGAGTGCTACCGTTCAAAAAAGGCACCAAGTGTAGACACTTTGGGCCTCATTTATAAGACTCCTTGTGCCTCCGGTACCGCACTTTTTGTGACGTTCCGTGGCGCAGAAGCCTACGTGATATGTATCAGGCAGCACTAAGGCATTTTTTTGGCTCAATGCTGCCTGATAAATATCAGTCCCTTTAACGCAGTGTCCTTCCTTAAAGGGGCATGCGATGGGTGTTTCTGGGGACGTTTCCAGCAACATCCATGGCCTTTGACACTGCCCCAGATTTACGAGAAATCTTAAATCTGAGGCAGCACCAAAAGCTTACGCCTCCCCAGGAGAGGTGTAAGGGGGGCGCAATAAGGAGAAATATCTTTATTTCTCCTCGTTTTTCCTTTTTCTGTGTGTTCTGCATTCTGAGCACACGTAGAAAGAGGAAAAAGCCTCTTGTGATTCTTTTTGTACAGAAAGGTCTCCCTTACTTTACAAAAATAATCATTCCCGCAACGCAGGCAGCGTTGCACCATGGTGCAAAGGTGCCTGCGTTGGCGCAGGCAGCCCATTGTGCACCTTATAGATACAGCGCATTCCTGCCCTCTTCTTTTGCCATTGGACAGCGCACCAGGAAGGCGTGCGTCGCTGCCCTACGGCAAACACTCATAAATGCGGCCCTTTCTTTTTATTAGAAGCAGCTGCTGACCAAAGCATCGCTCCACCCTGAATCAGAGGGACGGTGTCCGTGAGCAGCTCTCGAGCCTCTGAACGGATGCATCAGCGTACGTGATCCTGAGGAGCTGTCTGAGAGGCACCGGGGTCATCCTCAAGAAGTATTTTAAATTGACTCACAACGTAAAGCACATTTCTTAGGTATACTTGCTTGAAGGATCTGTTTTGAAGATACTTCAGAGCCATGGTAATGCCGTTAGTAAGTGCTGTACGCAAGGAACAGTGGTCACCGTGGGCCAGATAAACAAACATTTTTTGCAGTTGCAAACAGGCTATCAGCTCGTTTGCAACTGCAAAATAGGTCTGGCCCAAGTACAAACCCTGATGTGCGAGTCGGTAACCTATTACCGACTCCCAAAATAGGGGTTATGACTGGCTATTAGGAAGGTGTGTGCCAAGGGCGACCCTTCCTAATAGTGCGACCTAATGATATGAATCATTGTTTTGCAACCGCAATTGCGGTCACAAAACACTGGCAGTTTCCCACCTACTTCAAGAAGGTGGTAAGCCCCTCACAAATGGGAAGGGGGTCCCAAGGGACACCTTCTCCTTTGTGACTGGCATTCAAAATAATTTTTAAGCGCAGGCAATTGTCCCAGAGACCACTGCATACTCTTTAGAAATGAAACAGTAACATTTCATTTTTCCTTATTTTAAATTCATCCCATTTTCCTTTAAGGAAAACGGACATCATTTTTAAAAGCAACTGCTTTATTTAACAAGCATTTGCAATGCAATCAGTCTCGCCTTTGGGACCTTGCATGTATTTAGCTCTGCAGCATATTAGCCTGGGTGCTGAGACATCTACTGTTCTTTAAAATGGAGGGAAAGTAAGCACCAAACTGCGTGACACGCCAGGTATGGGAACACATGGAGAGAAATATTGCCTTTCAGCGGGAAATGGTATAGCCCAAAGCTCTGTTTTTAATATAAAATCAGGGCCTTCGGTGGTCATAACACTGAAAATACAAGATTTTAAAAAAATATTATTGTCTACGGGTGCTCGTGGAAGACAATTTCTATGGGCTGGAATCTAGAGAATGCTAAAGTGATTCTGGTATTTTACTGACCTCTGCTGGTCATTTTCTTTCAAGACAGTTAAATAGAGGCAGTTGAACAGAAAAAAAGTCCCTAAGCGGAAGCAGACAAGTCCGAGGGCTGATCTCCAGAGCCCACAAAGTACATACACATATAAGAATATAATAAGTATATACTAAAGTAAATACGAGGTTTCGAATGCTCGACTTAAAAAGTAGTCACCAACATGTGGTCTGCTGACCCCAGCGGGCCATCATCCCAGGGAGTGCTAGCCATTCCCAATGGGGTTGCAAATTGCACCTGCCTCATGAATATTAATCAGGCAGGCAATTTGCGACCCCATTAGGAATCGCAAGCAGTGTCTGAGACACTGTTGTACATTTCTATCTGCGAGTCACACAATGACACAATTTGCGACTCGCAAATCAGTAGGATCGTACATCTGGCTCCATAAGTTTGTGGCAGGATATTAAGAACGGAGTAATTAATGTACTATAGTGAGTAATGCCCATCACATAAACTGCTCCAGGACGGGTCCCATTCATAGAAATTATGTCTGGACTCGGCCCTGGGCCCAACTATCCAAGGTTGGCTGCCGTCGCTCTGCAAACTGAAGGCTGTCCCAGATGCAACCCGGGAGACCATACGGTACTACCAGCTGTGTGGACGGTAGGCCGGGCAGGTGCCCGAGTGGCTTCAGGCTGTGTGGGGGCCCCGTGGTAGCATCAACACTGCAAATGATCCAGAGGTGCCTTACCAGGTCCCCATGAGCCAGTTTGTACTGCAGAGGGGCCCTGCTTACCTGCTTGTGGGGGTGATGGAGGCGCAGGTCCTCCCACTGAAGTCGGCCCTCAGGTGTGTCCCGGTTGGCCAGTGACCAGTGCGGGGCTGGGCGTCTGCCTGTGTTACGGCCCCCGTCAGAGGTGATAGGGGCAGCCTCATCATGGTGCCAAGATCCAGGGTGTCACCTGTGCCTCCAGATCCAGCGTTTCCCATCAAGTGCTGAACAAGTGTAGGTCTGCGAAACAGCGGAGCTGCTGGCAGCATCCTGGGGGGTGCAGTGAGAGGAGGTCACCGTGATGTATGTTTGCCCAGGGCCCGCACACAGTGGAGGAGGCTGAAGGGTCAGTCGTAGGACCTCGAACAGCCCTAGCATCAGTGTGGGGCCAAGTACCAGCCGGGGCGGCGGGCCCCATCGATGGTGGATCGGGCAGGGTGTGCCAAAGCATTGTGGGCCATGGCTTCTACTATGACAAAAAGCCCAAAGGGACGTCACTCGTGCAAGCCGGGTCGAGGAGAGCCGACACCACTGTATAGCAGCAGGTGGCGTCCGTGAAGCAGGATGCTGTAGCCACCCAAAGGTGGGAGTGACGCGGAGACTGCTCAAATAGCCCCCACCATGCTGTGGGTGTGGCTGCTGCCATCCGAGGCCCGTTTCTTTGCTGAGCTCTGGGACCAGGCGGCCATCTTCGCTCATGCCCAGACCACGCTCTGCAGCAGGAGGCTTCCCTGTTGCAGTCTTGTTTTCAGTTGAAGTCCAAGTGTTCAGGCGTTTGAAAAGCGACGTAGTTTCAGGGTTGAGTCTTGCCCCACAAAGAATATGAGGTACAACCCACAGGGGAACCCTTAAATACCCTAAGTTAAGGGTGGAACAACTCAGGGGTACCTTCCAGAGAAGGGGCTGGACAGAGGGGAGGACATTCTCACCAGAGCAGTAACCGAGAGTTCCTGAAGTGGCTCAAACTGGAGTATGCAAGATGGGCACCATCTGTGCCCTTCAAAGCAGTGTGGCGGCGCTGGCCAGTGCCCCTTACCCAGAGCAATAAACCGAGGGCCTCATTTATGAGTTTCTGCCATAGTGCTGCGCTGCCGGCCTTCCTGCTGCGCTGCTCCCTGGCAAACAAAAGGGCAGGAACACGCCATATATATAAGATACGGGGCATGCCTGTCCTTTTCACCTCCGCTGGTGCACACTGGGCTGCCGTGTGCCAAAGCATACAAGGTTGCCTGCGTTGGGGAATAATTATTTATGAAACCTGGGAAGCCGTACGTGGTTGGCGCTGCCTCAGAGTTAAGAATACTTGTTAATCTGGGGCAGTGTCAAATAGCCGTGGATGTTGCTGGGAATGCCCACAGCATCACCCATTGCACGCCCCTTTAATGCAGACAACTGCATTAAAGGGAACAATATTTAAAAGTGACGCACCAGTGGTACAAGGAGTCCTTTCTGGGAGACGGTCACACCTCCGTTTGACAGGAAGAAACCTATTGTTCTGCGTTCCCCTGCTCGAGCCTAGCTCAGCAGCAGGAGGGCAGAATCGTGTCTGGGGTCGGCAGCAGCACTAGCTTTCTGGCAGACCCTGAAATGCTGTTACCTGGAGTTCACAGGGTACCCTAGGAAGCCCCCACCATATGGGATCATGCTTCCAACACTGGAATCGGTGTTGGGGTATGATTCCACCATGTTTGAAACCAAACATGACCAGGTTTGGTGCAGCCATTATATAGTTACGCATTTCGTAATGACTGATGTCCATTATATGTCTCAAAGTGGCTAACTGCACTTACGAAGCCTAAAGAATTGACTCTGGGGTTTGTTATGTTATGTTAATTTAGTTTCTTAAGTGCAACGTTACCCTAGGGTGTCCTGGTGTTGCTCAATGCCTATTGATTGCTGAGGAGTATGGTGCCTATAGGGCAAAAAGCCAAGTTTTCAAAACCTTTCCTGAATTAATGAGCTCAGTTGTGTTTCTAAGATGGAATGGAAGTTTGTTGCAGGCCCTTGTGGCACCTGTGATAAAACGTCTACCACGCCAGTTCACTTTTTTGGCTAGGGGTACAATGACTCCTGTTTCTCCCATGGAGCGGAGGGCCTTTCTGGTAACGTACCATTGAAAAAGTTGTTTCAGATGGCCGGGCCAGCTCCCTTATGACTATTGTCAGTGGCCACTATAGCTTGGTGCCTTTCTAATGGGACGCACCTGTGAGCAAGCTATGGTTAGGTGCTGCACAGGTGGTATCCACATGTGAGGAGAGGGGTTCCACATGGGCTAGCATGGTGGGCCCCGAGAGTAGGGACTGAGGAATTGAAATGGTTCAGATTGGAGTAGAACTGGAATATGCCCCTGCTTTTGTGGGCCAGGATCCATGTTCTATCGCCCAAAGCAGAGAAACCCATCAGGGTAGTGATTGGCCTCCTTTGCATTTTGCCTGGAAGGGGGATGTGTTGGACTTGGCCCTTTTTGCAGGGTGATCCCTGAACTTTTTGCCTTCCTCCTATATTTTTTCTGACATGTTGTCTGTTGTTTTATGACTCGGGGCACTTTACCACTTCCGATCAGCGCTAAAGTGCATATGCTCTCCATATGGTTAATTGATGTATGGATTAGTGACTCCGTGATTGGCTGGTTTGGTTTACTGGTCAGACCCTAGTACAGTGCACTGAGTGTGCCCAGGGCTTGTAAATCAAATGCTGCTGGTGGGCTTGCAGCACTGGTTGTGCCACCCACAGAAGCAGTCTGTAAAAGTGTGTCTCAGGTCTGCCATTGCTGAGCCTGTGTGCAGTCTGGTACTGCCATGTTGACTGGGCAAGTGCACCCACTTGCCAGTCCCTAAACCTTCCCTTTTCTGCATATTAGTCTCCCCTATGGTAGGCCCAAGGGCAGGGTGCATTGTAGGTAAAAGGTAGCTTGTGTGGCTTGTCCTAATAGTGAATTACAGCCATTTTCGTTTTTCACTATTGCAAGGCTACCTGTTACCCATAGGCCAGAATGGGCAGTTTGATTATACCATTTTATAATCCTAACTGTCTCAGGGAACTAGGTAGTAATTCAAGTTTAGTATGCCTGAACTCAGAATGATAAAATACATCTTTTAGTGAAGTTGGTTTTAACATTCTGTGTTTGAAAATACCACTTTTGGAAAGTAGGTATTTTCTTGTCTAACCATCCAAGCCTGCCTCTGCTAGGTTGTGTATTCCTTGTCTGGAGCTTGAGTGAAAGGGGCTGGTGGATTCCAGGAGACAGGGTGAGTCAGCACAGGGCTGAATAGAGAGATCTGCATGTAGATGGGTGGGAGGAGTTGCACTGGGGACCTGAATAAGGCTGTGCTTTCCCTCCACAATGATGGCTCCACCTCCTGTGGTGTGTCTGCTGTCCCTGGCCTGCACTGTGAAAGGAAAGAAGGAGTCTTGTCAACAAAGTGCTCCAGGACTGACCAGAACTGGTTGGGACTAGGCAAAGGTCTCTCTGTCTTCAGAGAACAAAGAGAAAATGAGGATAAAAGGGGGGACGCAGACCTCAGAACTTTAGATCACTTTTGGGAAACAAGAAGAAACCTTTGCTGAGGAGAGAAACCAGAGTAACTGAGGAAGAGCCTATCACTAAGCTGAGTGCTGTTTGGGGGATTTGCCTGCAGTGGTTGCCTGACTGCCAGAGAAAGGAGAAAGGACTTTTGTGCTACTTTCATTCAACTTGTGAATTATCTCCAAGGGCTTGAGATAGAGCTTGCCTCCTGCTGAAGTCTCAGGGACAACAGATTTCACCCACCAGCTCCCCAAGAGTTCTTTGGAAATGCCTGCAGTTGTGTTGGGCTTTCTGCGGGACTGCGTTTTGCAAGGAGCTGGAAGCGCGACTCGCGAAGGAGAAGTGTGTCGCCGCCGCTGTCACTTTGCAACACAGGAGCACCTCACATCACCGGAGAAGAGGATCAACGTCGCATCAGAGGCTGCCACATCATCGGAGAAGGGTATTGCTGCCGCAGCCACTGTTGTTGCATCACTGAAAAAGGGTGTTACCGCTGCAGCTGTCACTTAGTCACCAAAGCGCCTCGCATCACCGGAGAAGAGGATCGACATTGCATCAGATGCTGCATCACCGGGAAGCGTGTCGCAGGGCCTGTCGCGGTTCAGAAGAATCATTGAGTTGCCGCACCGCATCACGGCGCTGCTGGTCGTATCGCCACAGAAGCGCAGTATGAAACTGACGCATCACCTCCCCACGCTAAGAAAAACCGACGCATCCCCTACGAATCAGTAGGGACCCGACACATCACCGTTCTTGCGTGTAAGGAACCGACACATCACCTTCCCTGCACCACTTTCGTTGTATAGCGTTACGCATCCAAAGGGACATTGCACTCAAAGTGTCGCATTTTACATCTTAAGAGAACTAAGCTAATTCTATAATTTTTAAAGAAAAGTATGGGGATTTTTGTCGTTTGTGGTTGTGTGTTAAGGCTATATAAAGATACTTATTTTTATACTACAACTTGTGTGGTGTCCATCTGTAGTGCTGTCACTGGGTTACTGTATGTGTTCACAAGTGCTCTACACACTGCCTCTGAGATAAGCCTTCCTGCTCGTGCCAAGCTACCAAGGGAGTGAGCAGGGGTTATTTTAGGAGTGTAGACCCTTACCCTGACTAGACTCAAGGGTCCATATTTGGACAAAGGTACCTACCAGTGCCAACTAGAGACACCAAAACCTAACACGGGTGAACTAAGAGATTCTGCCCTATTGTGGAAGACCATTAATATTCCCTGCATTGTGGAACCTGCCAGACCAACTGTGTGCCATCATATGATGCCAGTACAGTGGGTCTCTCACTTTGAAAAGGTATATAATCCTTGTTCCCTGGCCGAGCCATGGGTAGATATAACCCCCATGCATGCTGTAACCCCTATTAGTTTCTCTCTGGACAAAATATACTCAAGTGTTGAGCTGCTATCATTAAATAAGGCCCCGGTCCTGACAAAATACCCTGAGACCTCTTCCGCGATAATATTGAGGTCTGGGCCCCTATATTGACTCAAGTCTTAAATGTGGAGGCTTTAAAGGGGACGTTGCCTTCTTGGTCTACCGCTACAATTGTACCAATGTTTATAAAAGGGGACAAGGATAACCTGCAATCTTATCGAACAATTTCTCTCTTAGATACAGTAGTAAAGGTCTTGGGGCGGGTTCTCTTATCTAGATCATCCCTTTGGCCACAGATATCCAGATTTAATGAGACATCCAATTTAGTTTCTGTGAAGGCATGTCAACTACTGACTAATGCCTCAATCTCTATCTTTTAACATCTAAATATACACTCACACAAACAGGCATTTCGTACTTAGCCTTTATGGACCTTACGCCCACCTTTGATCTAGTTAATCAGGCAAAATTGAGGGAGATTCTAAGTTTATTGGAAGTGGACTGGGGTATTGTGCATTTACTAATATTACTTCATGCTCGTCGACAGTGGCAGTGAGGTACTCACATGAGGGGGCCCTTATAGATCACCAAAGATGCATCTTAGCTTCATTCCTATTTTCAGTTTACAATAAGGGTCTCAAGGCAGCCTTATTGGCACTCCAGAGGGACACCCTAGGAGAGGGAGGAAAGCTCTGCTAGTTTTACTCTATGCCAACGACGTGAAGCTCATGGTCGCACTGCTCGTGCTATACAGGTTTGAATAGATAGCTTTGTTGCTTCTATTGACAGGTTGGACATATCAGTTAAATGTACTAAGTCCTATGTATTAGTTGTAGGCCACCAGGTGTTTCGGACGAAAAGTTTTAAAGATGGCTACCATACTCTTGCTAAGGTCACAGTAATTCCATATCTAGGAGAGTTATTTGATGACCGATTACAGTGGAGAGCCCTCCTACCAGGGAATTTGAGCGAGTCGAACAGATCTGTGGGGGCTATTTATTTGCGGGTTTGTCTAGCGCTTGAATCAACTTCCATGAGGAGTATCTCTGCGCTTAGGGCCAGGAAACATGAGAGAACAGAATGTTACTGTTGGGATTTAAATCTGATTACTAAACAGCAGGGTTTTAAGTTGTTTACGGAATTTAACCCCTTGTATGCTGATGACGAACCCCAGCCGTCATGCACTACGGTGCTGGTGTGCTGATGACGGCCGGGGTTCGTCATGGCCCGCCCCTGTTCTTTTGTTTACCGCACAGCGGCGGAAACGGGCCAGCAGCGAAGGGGTTAAAATGCTCTGTGCATTGTCTGAGGGACAGTGGGAGTTTGTTCCGTAGTAGGAGTCCCGTAGTGGATAAAGCGTTCCCGCCATATCTTGCCTTTCTGGCACGGGGTACCACCAGAAGGAGTTGGTCGCTGGATCTGAGAAAGTGGGTGGGAATGTATGGGATACATTTCCTTATCAGGTATGCGGGCCCATGTCCATTGAGGCATTTCTGTATTAGACAGCATATTTTACATTTCGTTCTCTACCGGATTGAGAGCCAATGCAGTTGGTCCAGAAGAGGTTGGGATGCTGTTCTAGGTGGAACATTTAGGACTAAGCGGGCCGCTGTATTCTGGATAACTTGTAGTTTATCCAGAACACCCTTGTTGGCAGAAAATAGTAGGCCATTGCAATAGTCGATTCGACTTAACACTAGAGCCTGTACCAGAGTTTTCCGAAAGGAATCTGGGAGCAAGGGGAAAACTTTGCGCAACAGGCTGATGGTATGGAAACAGGAGCTTACAACGAAGTTGCTGATTTGCTTTAGTGATAAGTCCTGGTCCAGTTTTATCCCTAGATTTTTAACAACCTGTTTAGGTTCTGGAGCCGTTCCTAGGTCTTGTGGCCACCAGTCTAGGGACCATAACATTTTGGCCTCCCCGAATAGCATGACTTCCGTTTTATTAACATTGCATTGGAGGCAGTTGCTGGACATCCACTGTGCTATAGCCTTCATGCCGGATGAAAAGGAGCTGATAACTTCAGTGGAGAGGGTTTTGAAGGGGAAGAGGAGCTGTATGTCATCCGCATATGACACTGGGATGAAACCATACGTGCGCATCACTCTTGCCAGGGGTGCCACATAGATGTTAAAAAGAGTTGGGCTCAGACGCGAGCCCTGTGGCACCCCTTTCGAAATCTCCACCTCCTCTGACCGGCAGGCACCCATGGTGACACTCTGGGTGCGATTGGTTACAAAGCTCTTTAACCAGGCGAGGGCTTTGTTCTTTATGCCGATGTAAGCCAACCGGTCAATTAAGATGGTGTGTGACACGGTGTCGAACGCTGCCGACAGGTCTATTACCAGCTTTGCAAGCAGACTGGGATCATGGTCTCCATAGGTCATTTTAAAATTATCTACGTCCAAAGCCATTGCGAAAGTCTTTTACAGTAGTGTGGTTTGGGGGTATGCCTCTCCCCACAGGTTACAGGTGACGGAAAATACGTTTTCGCACCAGATCCTGGGAGTCCCTCCATGTATGCCAGCCTGGTCTGTGCAGGAAGAGTTAGGGGTTGATTATCTGATGGATCAAGTGGCAGGTAAACCTTACTATGTTGGATTAAGATATGGATATCTGAGAATAAGGAAGCAGGATGGGACCACACTGCTTCACCTCCCTGTACAGCTCGTCCCTCAGCATTATGGAAAATGCATTCACTTTAAATGCTTACTTGTATTTTTGCTGAAGTGTTTCACCAAAGTTGTCGCGGGTTAGTGCTGTGAATCTCTAGACACATGTGTTTCTGGATATTATCCTTTATCAGTAGATATAAAAAACAAAATTAATCAGGGGTTGCTGAGAAAGCTGCCACAGTCCTTTCAGGTCTCGGTACCTCTCTCTGGCGCACAGGTGCGTGTCCAAAAGCACGTCAGCTTAGTGGCTCAGTGGCTCAAAAGAAGCATTTCAAACAGAAGAGGGATGGGAGCACACTGCTTCACCTCCCAGCGCAGTTGACAGTTTTTTAGGTCGAGGACCGTAGGCTGCGCTTGCGCAGTCTCGCTCCGAGATTTAATGTCTCCTAGAGTGGGGCTTGAACCTGCCCCTCTTCTCGATTGGCTGGCTTCCTAAACGGAGGCCAGCCATTGGAGGAGAGGGGAGTCACTGCGTATAATCCCCCTCTTTTTCCGATTCTGGGCGTCTTTTTCGCTTCTTTCTTGTTTTCTTTCTCTCCTCTTCCCATTAGCTGGAATTTTACCTTTCAGCCAATCGGAAGAGAAGAGAAAGAAAACCATGCCCCGAATCAGAAAATGACCGTGCTTTCTCCGAGGCATTTCTGCTTCACCTCGGAGAAAGATGGTGGTGTCATAGCGTTGTGCAGGTAAGTTTTATGGCATCTGTTCCCTTGTTGTGCGTCTGTTCCCTCTTGCTTTCTGCCCCCCCTCGTTGTGCGTCTGTTCCCTCATGCTTTCCGCTCCCCCTAGTTGTGCGTCTGTTCCCTCATGCCGCCCCTTGTTGCATGTGCTTGCTCTCCTGCCCCTGCCCACCTCTTTGCTTGTTGTGCCTCTGTGCCCTGCCCTGCTTGTGATCCGGTTTTCGTGCCTCTGTGCCCTGCCCTGCTTGTGATCCGATTTTCGCGCCTTTGTGCCCTGCTTGTGATCCGGTTTTAGTGCCTCTGTGCCCCGCTGCCCCCTCATTGCTTGTGCTTACTGTCCGCTCATTGCTTGTGATTGCTCTCCGGCCCCTGCCCCCTCGTTGCTTGTTGTGCTTCTTTGCCCTGCTTGTGATCCAGTTTTTGTGCCTCTGTACCCCCCTGCCCCTCGTTGCTTTTGCTTGATCTCCTGCCCCTGCCCCCTCGTTGCTTGTTGTGCCTCTGTGCCCTGCTTGTGATCCGGTTTTTGTGCCTCTGTGCCCCCCTGCCCCCTCGTTGCTTGTGCTTGCTGCCCCTTCATTGAGTGTGCTTGCTCTCCTGCCCTGCCCCCTCGTTGCTTGTGCTCGCTCTCCTGCCCCTGCCCCCTCGTTGCTTGTTGTGCCTCTGTCCCCTGCCCTGCTTGTGATCTGGTTTTTGTGCCTCTGTGCCCCCCGTGCCTCCTCGTTGCTTGTGCTTGCTGCCCTCTCATTGCTTGTGCTCGCTTTCCTGCCCCTGCCCCCTCGTTGCTTGTTGTGCCTCTGTGCCCTGCTTGTGATCCGGTTTTTGTGCCTCTGTGCCCCCCTGACCCTTTGTTGCTTGTGCTTGCTGCCACCTCGTTGCTTGTGCTTGCTCTCCTGCCCCTGGCCCCTCGTTGCTTGTTGTGCCTCTGTGCCCTGCTTGTGATCCGGTTTTTGTGCCTCTGTGCCCCCCTGACCCTTCGTTGCTTGTGCTTGCTGCCCCCTCGTTGCTTGTGCTTGCTCTCCTGCCCCTGCCCCCTCGTTGCTTGTTGTGCCTCTGTGCCCTGCTTGTGATCCGGTTTTTGTGCCTCTGTGCCCCCTGACCCTTCGTTGCTTGTGCTTGCTGCCACCTCGTTGCTTTTGCTTGATCTCCTGCCCCTGCCCTCTCATTGCTTGTTGTGCCTCTGTCCCCTGACCTGCTTGTGATCCGGTTTTTGTGCCTCTGTGCCCCCCTGCCCCCTTGTTGCTTGTGCTTGCTCTCCAGCACCCTCGTTGCTTGTTGTGCCTCTGTGCCCTGCCCTGCTTGTGATCCGGTATTTCTGCCTCTGTGCCCCCCTGTCCCCTCGTTGCTTGTGCTTGCTGCCCCCTCATTGCTTGTGCTTGCTCTCCTGCCCCTGCCCCCTCGTTGCTTGTTGTGCCTCAGTGCCCTGCTAGTGATCCGGTTTTTGTGCCTCTGTGTCCCCCTGCCCCCTTGTTGCTTGTGCTTGCTGCCCCCTCATTGCTTGTGCTTGCTCTACTGCCCCTGCCCCCTCGTTGCTTGTTGTGCCTCTGTGCCCTGCTTGTGATCCGGGTTTTGTGCCTCTGTGCTGCCCTGCTTGTGATCCGGTTTTTGTGCCTCTGTGCCCCCCTGCCCCCTCGTTGCTTGAGCTTGCTGCCCCCTCATTGCTTGTGCTTGCTCTCCTGCCCCTGCCCCCTCGTCGCTTGTTGTGCCTCTGTGCCCTGCTTGTGATCCGGTTTTTGTGCCTCTGTGTCCCCCTGACCCTTCGTTGCTTGTGCTTGCTGCCACCTCGTTGCTTGTGCTTGCTCTCCTGCCCCTGCCCCCTCGTCGCTTGTTGTGCCTCTGTGCCCTGCTTGTGATCCGGTTTTTGTGCCTCTGTGTCCCCCTGACCCTTCGTTGCTTGTGCTTGCTGCCCCCTCATTGCTTGTGCTTGCTCTCCTGCCCCTGCCCCCTCATTGCTTGTTGTGCCTCTGTCCCCTGACCTGCTTTTGATCCGGTTTTTGTACCTCTGTGCCCCCCTGCCCCCTTGTTGCTTGTGCCTGCTGCCCCCTCGTTGCTTGTGCTTGCTCTCCTGCCCCTGCCCCCTGCCCCCTCGTTGCTTGTTGTGCCTTTGTGCTCTGCTTGTGATCCGGTTTCTGTGCCTTTGTGCCCCCCTGTCTGTCTGTGTGGCTTTGTGTGTGTGTGTGTGTGTGGCTTTCTCTGTGTGTGTGTGTGGCTTTGTCTGTGTGTGCGTGTGTGTGTGCTTGGCTCTGTGTGTGTGTGTGTGCGTGTGTGTGTGTGTGCGTGTGTGTGTGCTTGGCTCTGTGTGTGCGTGTGTGTGTGGCTCTGTGTCCGCTAATACTCTCTACTACTCTCTAATGCTCACCTATTGCCATTGTAAATGTCAGTACCATTTATTTATGTTTTTAAAATAAAATGCCATTTGCAATGCCAATAGCTCTAACTTTAATAAAGCCGAGACCATTGCATTGTAAATGCTTGTTTTATCTCTACTGGTGAAGGACAACACCCAGAAACACGTGTCTAGAGATTTACAGCACTAACCTGCACCACTACAGCTACAATTCAAGCAAGCAATCCCTGTGAACTGCATTTCCCACAATGCTGAGGGGCGCACTGTGCTGGAGGTGAGGCAGTGTGCCCCACCCCCTTCTATCTGAGAAGAGGGGTTGAATCTGCTGGATCCTATCATATTGCTGGGCCTTGGAATCTGCTAACACAATCCCATGGATACATTATATCAAGGAGTCGTTCCAGGCAATAGGAATGCCAGACTTTAAGCCCTGGGGGTGTTAATATCATAAAAGATTTACATCATCATTGTCTTGCCTTGAAGCATGAATCTACTGAGCTTCGTAAACTCACACTGAGGGCGCGTGTTCTGCTAAAGTCGGTATTGGGATGGAGCCTTTCTGCTTTACCTAGGGCTCACAACAGATTTTTAATTACACGTTTTAGATTTAATCAACTTCGCCAACTTGTAGCGCCCCCAGCAGGTTTCTCTGTGACACTGAGAGGCCCTTGTGGCTGCGATCTTAGATCTCCACAAGACACGCTCCACTTTTTTTTATTGTGTGAATTGTTCTCAGTGCCTACAAAACGATTCCTTCGGCCCCTGTTAAAGTGTTTGAAGTTCAGGCAGGCCAAAGTGGCTCTCTTGCACTTACATCTCACACCCTCTATGCAGTGATGAGCCTCCTACGTGCAGCTCAGATCAAGGCTTTCTGGAATTGATGGATCCCTGCAAGTTCGGCGCGAAGGAGACGCTTGTAGTGTGGGGATGGTGCCGTCTTCGAGTTTTATTATTCTGCACCATTTTAAAAGTCGATGATGTTTTCTCCTTTACTGTTGTGTATTCTTTTATACATCATTGTATCTTTTAGGGATGCATTGCACCCGAATAAAGAACGTTTATAGTAGCCGGATGCGGCCCCCAGGGGAAGTGAGGTCGGCAGACCAGTCTTCTCCTGGGGTGTTCGCGCGATAGTAGGACAGGTAGATTAGGATAGGCTGGGGGGTGGGCTTAGGGGTTGGGAGTTAGGGAGGGTACATAAGGGGACAGGGAAGGAAGTCCTTCCTCTTCCTGTCCCCGGTGCCGCAGGGAACAGTTAGTTTGTGGGTGTTAGTTTTGCAGGGCCTTGAGTCAGGGATAGTTGTTAGGATCTGCAAGGGTGTGGGTCTGGACGCCGCTGGTGCCCCAGTGTGGTCCGGCAGGTGGAGTGCTAGCCTTGTTTCCCCATCGATTGAGGGGTTAGGAGTTTTTGCCGGTGGGCGCGCTCTGCCCTTGGTTCACTACATGCGTTGTGCGTGAGGCGCGAGGTGCCGTATCCCACGCATCTCGCGGGCAGGACCTAGGTGCCGAATCTCACGCATCTCGCGGGCGTGCGCGAGGTGCTGAATTGCACGCATCTCGCGGGCGCAGTAGGTTTAGGGGGTCACGCAGTGCAGGACCTCAGTGAAGGGGGGCCATGGCGACACCGGACGCGGAGGCGGTGTGCGAAGCTCTGCTGGTGTTGGGGAGAGCCGGTAGGGCGGACTTCTTGCGGCCAGGAGTTCTGGATCAGGCGTGGGTCGGCATGACCCAGACGCCGAGGTCTGCCTCAGCAAGTGTGGCAGCGGTGGTGGTGGCTTGCATGGACAAGCTGCCACCGGCACGATCAGGCCCTTGTGGGAAGGGTAGAGGCAAGAAGCAGCCGGAGGCGCCTCTGCGCGGAGGACGGCGTAAGAGCCTCCCTGCGCGGTTGGTGGATGTGTCGGTGGGGGTGGGAGGGGACTGGAGTTTGCGGCGGGGACGGCGCCGCGGACCCGGCCGCGCGCCGCCTGTCATGCATGTTGGCAGCCCAGCCCCCTCGTATTCGGAGGCGGACGGGCTGGATCAAGGGGGCATTGATGAGGCCATGAGGGAGGACAGTGAGGCCAGCGGTCAGGAGGGTGAGGTTGGTTCGGAGGTGTCTGCGGGGGAGTTCACGCTTGCGCTGTCGGAAGGGGAGTCTGAGCCTGAGGACGGGGTTGGCCAGTCAGGGGAGCAGCCGGTGGATTTGTCCAGCGGCAGGAAGGGGGTAGTGAGGGCGCCCGTCCCCAAGGCGAAGGGCCCGGCCAAGGCGCTATACCAGCAGGTGGGAGGGGCTCACCCGAAAGGGGGGCGCTCAGCGCCACAGTGGGAGGCGGAGGTTTCCAAGGAACCCTCCAGGCAGGACACGTGGTATGCCAGGTGGGCGCACATGACTGAGGAGGAGAGGATCCGCGGCCAACGTCGCATTATTGAGGAATCTGAACAGGCATGGCAACGTTTGTGCGCTGCCAAGGAGTCGCGGGCAGGTGGGGTGCATGGGGGCAAAGGGGCCCCGGCACCTGCGCGTGGGGCAGGCACAGGTAGAGGCCGCGGCGGGGGGACCCCCAGGTCACGGGGTGAGTGGGTCTGGGTAGAGGGGTCAGGGACTGCTCTGGCGGCGCAGAGACCTGGTGGCGCTGGGGCCTCCCCGGGCACAGACGGCTCGGGGGGGGCAGGAGCAAGCCAGCAGTGAGTGCTGGCAGAGGCAAGGGTGGGCCGGAGGAGCGCAAAACGGCCTCCAGACGCCGGGATGAAGCAGCAGGGAGGTCCACGGTGGCCTGCCCTACACCGAGGGAGCGCGCAACTGCAAAGCTGGAGTGCGAGTTTATACCTGGAGTGCGAGGGAAATGTGCGAAACGAGTGGTGAGTGAGGTGCGGAGAGTGGCAGCAGTAGAAGTGGATGAGGAACGGTTGGACTATGAGGACGAGGATGAGGAGTTGGAGGAAGGTGAAGTGCGTGACGATGAATGTTGGGGGAAAAGGGGAGCGACAACAAGCAGGATTGGTGTTTTCCAGACGGCACAGGACGGAGCTGGCCGGGAGGCCAAAGGTAGTCAGAAGCCGGCGGATGCCCGGGGGACGGAGTGCGGAGCTCCAACGACTTTGGCAGGTGAGGGTGCATGGTGGGATGCTTGGGACGAAGGTCCTAGAGGGGGGCACAAAAAGGCCTGCCGGTCGGCGGCTGTGGTGGATGGCTCTGTGCGGGATGTGGGGGCCTTCGGGGACACGGGGCCTGTTCCAAAGGATGGTAAGAAGCAGGTCGTGACGGCCAGCGCGCAGACAGACGCGGCGGAGGATCAGGGTGGGAAGGAGGATGGTTCGGATAAGTTGAAGAAGAAGTTGCCTTATATCGGTTTGGCGATGCCACTCGGGTCGCATTTGTCGGAAAAGACAAAGTCCAGGATTTGGAAACATGAGTATGTGGATGTTTTCAAACTTTTACATAGAGAAATTCAGGCGGGGTCTAAGGAGGAGGAGTGGGAGTTGACCAGGCGGCCGAGGGTGCCTGTGACAATGGAGAACTGGACGTCGGCGTTCTTGATATACGCAAGTATCTATTGCGAGAAGCATGCGGACAGGGCGATGGCATTGTTTAAATATATGGATGTGATACAGAAGGCTCAATTGCATTTTGGGGGCTTTGCCTGGTTGAGTTATGATGAGGAGTTTAAGGCCAGGATTAGTGTGAACCCGGACAAGCCATGGGGTGACATTGATCAGGAGCTTTGGGTGCAGTGGATGTCTTCTACGCAGGCAGCAGCATCTACTCATACGACGAGTGGTCTCCCGATTGCGTACCGGCCTTTTCAGCCTCGTCCCGCCCAGTCTGGGGCGGGGGCCAGGGAGTATCCTGGGGGTCAGGAAGTCAAGGAATGTGGACGGGGCTGCTGGACAGCAGTACAAACCTGGAAACACTGGGGCCTGCTGGAACTTTAATAAAGGTTTCTGCACGCGACACCCATGTAAGTTTAAACACGAGTGCTCCAAGTGTGGGGGGCGTCACCCGGTCACACATTGCCTTACTCTTGCCAAACCTTCAGAACAGTGGAAGATTACCAAGGGTAGGGGCCAATCTGGGCCGAAGGGCCCCTACTATGGTTAAGGTGGAGGCCATGGGTCCATGGCTCTCTAGGTACCCTGACAGAGAGGCGGCTTTGAAGATTCATTGGGGGTTTGTGGAAGGATTTCGGATTGGCTATCAGGGTCCCAAGGAAGGGGCGTTGGGCGAAGAACCTTCGTTCGGCGAAGGAATTGCCTGAGGTGGTGGCGAACAAGTTGCGGAAGGAGGTCTCGGAGGGTAGGATCGCTGGCCCGTTTGACACATGGCCATTGTCAGACCTTATTATTTCTCCACTGGGGGCGGTTCCCAAAAAAGAGCGAGGGGAGTTCAGACTGATTCACCATTTGTCGTGGCCTGAAGGGAGTTCGGTGAATGACTTCATCGCAGAGATTTCCAGGGTGTTGTATGCGTCGGTGGATGATGCCGTTGGCTTGGTGAGGGCTTGCGGGAATGGGGCAGAGTTGGCCAAATGCGATATCAAGTCGGCCTTTCGCCTCCTCCCCATTCACCCGGCGGATTTTTCTTTGCTGGGCATGCAATTCGAAGGGGCCATCTTTGAAGATATGGTGCTGCCGATGGGTTGTACAATGTCTTGAGAGCTGTTTGAGACCTTCAGTTCCTTTTTGCAGTGGGCTTTCGTGGAGAAGAGTGGGCACCGGCTGGTGTCGCACTACCTGGACGATTTCTTGTTCGTCGGGAAAGGGCTGACGGGAGAGTGTGGTGAGGCTCAGGGACAGTTCCAGTTTTTGGCGCAGGAGTTTGGGGTTCCATTGGCACCAGAGAAGACGGCGGGGCCTAGTTGTTGTTTGACCTTCTTGGGCATTGAGTTGGATTCGGTGGCGTGGCAGGTGCGGCTGCCAGTGCAGAAGGTGGCGGAGATACAGGATGTTTTGACAACAGGTGATCGGCGTTCGCAAGATTGACTTGAGGTCGGTGCAGCGCCTGCTCGGTTTGCTGACTTTTGCGTGCCGGGTGGTGAGGGCAAGGAGAACGTTCTGTAGGCGCCTCGGCATGGCCATGTCGGGGGCGGTGCTCCCTCACCACAGGATCAGGGTCACGATGGGAGTCTGGTCGGACTTGCGTGTATGGCTGGTGTTCCTGGAAGAATTCAATGGTCTGTCTCTGGATTTTGCACATGACAAGATGGTTTGGCAGGTGCAGCTCTACTCTGATGCGGCGGGTGCAGCAGGTTTCGGAGTTTTTTGGGACAGGCGTTTGTGTGCAGATCGGTGGCCGGCTCATTGGCTGCGACAGGGCAGGAGCATTGCGTTTCTCGAGTTCTTTCCCCTGTTGGTGGCTTTGGTGGTGTGGGGGCTGGAGTTCCGATACCGGTCGGTTTTGTTCCATGTTGACAATATGACGGTGGTGGAACTGGTGAACAATCAGAAGGCGAAGGATCTGCGAGTGCTACGCCTGCTGTGAAGTTTCATGCTGCTCTGCTTGCATTTTAATGTGCTTTTCCGCGTGCAACATGTGCCTGGGGCGAGTAATGAAATTGCGGATGCGTTATCTCGTTCGCAGTGGCAGCGCTTCAGGAGGCTGGCGCCGGGAGCTGAGGCTTGCAAGACCAAGGTGCCGGAGGGTATCTGGGCCTGGGGGGAGTGAGAGTGGTGGATTTGGTCGAGAAATCTATAGCTGAACCCACGAGGCGAGCGTACAGGTTGGCATGGTCTGAGTTTGGTGCCTTTTTGGGTTGGAACAGGGCTGCGTGGGGAATGCTCCAGAGTGACTGTGAACGGGGAGTGGTGCGTTTTGTTTTGGATTGCATGGACAGAGGATTGTCCCAGACTACAATAGCTGGCAAACTGGCTGGCATCTCGTTTTACAGCATGGATTACTTGGGTTTTGATCCGGCTAGGGCGGATTTGTTAAGTCGAATGTTGAAAGGTTGAGGTCGTATGAGGTCAGAGGGGGGAGGGGGGAGTTGTCGCGTGAAGCGATCATGTTTGAGTTGTTGACGAGAGTGCTGGGGGAGTTGCCCCACTACTGTTATGACGATGGGGAGGTGGCGTTGTTCCGATTGTGCATGGTCTGGATGTTCTTCGGAGAATTTCGGGTGTCGGAGTTGTTGGGAGTGCGTGGGGCTCCGGGGCGTTTGTTTGAGGATGTGAGGTTGGACGGGGCCCGGATGGGTATATGTTTGGGTTGTTCTAAGACGGACCAGATGGGTCGAGGCAAATGGGTGTGGCTGAAGGAGAGCAGGTGTGCGGGCGTGTGCCCGGTGCATGAGTGGACGGCTTTTTTGAGACGAGTGCAGAGGTCAGATGGAGAGATTTTTGTGCATGCTTCTTTGAGGCGTTTGACGTCCTTTCAGTTGTTGGTTGTGTTGCGGATGGCTTTGCGGAAGATTGGCAGGGATCCAGCGCGTTTTGGCACTCACTTGTTTTGTTTTTGAGCGGCTACGGCGGCAGCCGGGCTGGGTTGGTCCTGGGAGGAGATTCGGGGAATTGGGCTATGAAGGTCCCTCTGCTGCGAACGCTATGTGCGTAAATGATGGAGGTCGGAGTCAGGGTAGCCGGGAGGGGGGGGCTGCTGCGGTTGTGTTACAGATCTGTTTTGCTGTGGTGTTAATCTCTTTCTCTTCGTAGGTTGCGTTCAGGGGCCAGGGGCCAAGATGGTTACCTGGATTGTTGGACACTCCTTTGTACACTGGGCATCAAAATATGCGGACAGGCAGGTGTACGGTCGTAGCCTGGGCCTACGGAGCAGTCATCACGAGGTCCATTGGTGGGGTAAGAGTGGGATGCGTTGGGGCGATTTGTTGCCCTGGCTGACGAAGAAGGTGTCTCAGCTGAGTTGCCCGGACATGCTGGTTATCCACCTGGGTGAAAATGACTTGGTAAAACTGTCATGAGTGTCCTTGTGCCATTTGATGCAGAGGGAACTGGAGGCAATGAGGAGCAATCTGGCTGGCACCTGTATTGTTTGGGCAGAGTTTGTGCCACAAAGGATTTGGAGGGGGGCACTTAAGCCTGCTGCCATTGAGAGGGCAAGGCGCAAATTGAATCGGGTGATGAGACTTTTTTGTGATGCTCACGGAATCAAAGTTCTGGCACATGTTGGGCTTCGGCTTGAGGAGCCCCTTCTTTTCCGCGCCGACGGTGTGCAGCTTTCGCACATGGGAAATGCTTACTATCTAATGGAAATGCGGGATACCATCAGCCTGTTGTGGAACGAGTCTATCTGGTGTAGGCGAGATTGAGTGCGAAAGGTGCACGTCTGGTGGGGCAGGTAACCGCCCTCCGGGGGTTCCCTGGTTGCAGAACTTGGGAGGGGTGGGGAGTCCATGACGGGCAGAATCACCCTTCCGGGGAGGGGGTTACAGGTGCAGGATGGGGGTGTGGTAGATGGAGGTGAGATGACGGGAGATGCTGGAGGAGGATGAAGGTGAAAGGGGAAAGTGAATGGTATGCGTGAAGAGGTCGTGGTGTGAATTGGAGTGAGTAGTGGAGCATGTGAATGAATGATGTTTGGAGGTCATGATGTTGGGGGGATTGTTAACTGTTATTGATGTTATGTTGAAACTTGGTTGTCATACCTGTCCTAATAAATGGCCTTTTACGCTAAGACATGCGTGGAGTGGTTATTGCGCGAAGAGTGCTTAAGCATATGGTAAGCACACAAACATCTCCCCTCCCCCTGCATAGCGTGCAGCATATCTTCACCCCTTGCACACCAGCAGGGGGGGCTGCCTCAGTTTCTCATCATTCAGAGAGAGTCGTCTCATCCCCTGTGATGTAGCTTCAAACCTGTTTGCACTTCTGATGGGTCTACCCAGGATTCGTTATTCTGTCAGCAGTACTTTTTGCTCACATTTCTCCCTGGTATCCTGCTGGTAGTGAGCCCTGGCGTGTGGTTCGTTTCATTGCGCTTTGCAGCAGCCTCCTCAGACCTGGCACATACCCCCTGTCGGCTCACTGCACACGTGACTGCTCCCCAGAAACGGATGTCTAGTAAAACTTTGTATTTTTCTCTCACACATTAGGTGTGGAAATCTGTTCAAATCGTACTCTTTGTTTCTCTTCCTTTAGCAACATGAGGGGGCAACAGTTCAATAAAAATTCGCCCCCCAGCCCCAAGCAGTGTGTTACTGATGCCAGCCTCCTGTATCTGGTAAAAACGTCTCCATCAGTTGCCTCGATGTGAGCCTCAAACTCTTCCTGCCTCTGACCCATCCTCGCCCGGGGTTAACTGAGGTAGAGAGAGAGATTGTGCGCATGTACCCCCCCCCCCCATGGGGCTCTGCAGACGCACATCACAATCCACAGCACAAGTGTTATTACAAGTTGTGGTTCTTTACAGCTGGTCAATAGTCAGAAGAACAGTTTCTGAAGTGTCAATGTGTGAACCTCCCTTCTAGAGGTTCACCAACAGAAGAGGACAGTGAGGGGCTGAAGCAGGTCTCTGTCCACCCCTGAAGTGAGAGAACAGCCACAGACTTGCCCGGGTGGCAAGCGAGAGAGCACAGCCACAGACTGGCCCGGGTGGCAAGCGAGAGAGAACAGCCTCAGACTGGCCCGGGTGGCAAGCGAGAGAGAACAGCCGCAGACTGGCCCGGGTGGCAAGCGCGAGAGAACAGCCGCAGACTGGCCCGGGTGGCAAGCGAGAGAGAACAGCCGCAGACTGACCCGGGTGGCAAGCGAGAGAGAACAGCCGCAGACTGGCCCGGGTGGCAAGGGAGAGAGCACAGCCGCAGACTGGCCCGGGTGGCAAGCGTCACATTGCTTCAGAGGCTCAATGGTCCAATCCCGGCGTGTAAACAAAGGTCCTCGGTAACTAGAGGCTAAGATGAGTTCAAGCCTTTAATCTGTCAGATTGTTGGGTACCTCAGTGCCATGCCCTATCTGCCGCCGGCATGCCCTGGTGTGTGTGCTGGGCTCTATGTGACAGGCCTGGGTGAAATTGTGATTGCGCGGTAGTAATCTGAGTAGTTTCAGTAGTTACACATTACTCTTGTAACTCAAAATTACTGAAATTACCAATTACGCTAGTTTCAGGAATTAAGAGTAACTTGGGGCAAAAATCCAACAGCAGGAGAACGAGAACAACAAACTAAAAGAGAGCGAGCAGCTGGCGCTACTGACTTCATCTCAGGAGCACGGAAACAACAAACAAAGAGAGAGCAAGCAGCTGCCGCTACTGCTGTCCATCTCAGGAGCACGGGAACAGAAAACTAAGAGAGAGCAAGCAGTTGCCGCAACTGCTGTCCATCTCAGGAGCACAGGAACAACAAACTAAGAGAGAGCGAGCAGCTGCCGCTACTGCTGTCCATCTCAGGAGCACAGAAACAACAAACAAAGAGAGAGCAAGCAGCTGCCGCTACTGCTGTCCATCTCAGGAGCACGGGAACAGCAAACTAAGAGAGAGAGAGCAGCTGCCGCTACTGCTGTCCATCTCAGGAGCACGGGAACAACAAACTAAGAGAGAGTGAGAAGCTGCCGCTACTGCTGTCCATCGCAGGAGCACGGGAACAGCAAACTAAGAGGGAGCAAGCAGCTGGCGCTACTGCTGTCCATCTCAGGAGCACAGGAACAACAAACAAACAGAAATCAAGCAGCTGGCGCTACTGCTGCCCGTCTCAGGAGCACGGGAACAGCAAACTAAGAGGGAGCAAGCAGCTGGCGCTACTGCTGTCCATTGCAGGAGCACGGGAACAGCAAACTAAGAGGGAGCAAGCAGCTGGCGCTACTGCTGCCCATCTCAGGAGCGGGGGAACAGCAAACAAAGAGAAATCAAGCAGCTGGCGCTACTGCTGTCCGTCTCAGGAGCACGGAAAGAACAAATAAAGAGAGAGCGAGCAGCTGGCGCTACTGCTGCCCATCTCAGGAGCGGGGGAACAGCAAACTGAGAGATAATGAGCAGCTGGTGCTACTGCTGTCTGTCTCAGGAGCACGGGAACAACAAACTGAGAGAGAGCAAGCAGCTGGTGCTACTGCTGTCCATCTCAGGAGCACAGAAACAACAAACTAAGAGAGAGCGAGCAGCTGGCGACTGCTGTCCATCTCAGGAGCATGGGAAAAACAAACAAAGAGAGAGCGAGCAGCTAGAGCAGCTAGCGCTACTGCTGCCCGTCTCAGGAGTACGGGAACAGCAAACTGAGAGAGAACGAGCAGCTGGTGCTACTGCTGTCCATCGCAGGAGCACGGGAACAGCAAACTAAGAGGGAGCAAGCAGCTGGCGCTACTGCTGTCTTTCCCGTGCAAAAAGCTTCGACAACATCACTCTGCAACATTCACAATGACCAGCCAGATCAGCTATAAGAACCCAAAACATGCGATAAGGCGCGTTAGCAGCAGGAAATTAACACCTGCTCTGACCTGGTGTAAAGTCAGACGACAACCTGCACCAGAAAAGGGATCCCAGCCCAGAGCCACACCAGAAGAACAACAGTTGCCATGGAGCTACTGATCATGCACATCAGAGCCCCAAGAGGGCCACAACCCCCCCCCCCGCCCTTCCCCCCGGACAAAAATATGTTACATCAACTTCACGAAATCATGAACAAAACAGTTCGCCTGATGTCACACAATTTCAACAAGTAGCATGCATGTGGTGTCACAAAAAGGAGAATCACACATTCACCCTCGAATTACCAAACAAAACATTTTATTAAAAAAAACTCAAAACAACAATTTTGAAGAATCATGGCGGGACTCCTCAGGACAATCTGTAGGTCACAGCCTGCAAGACAAAAATCCAGATAAGAATGTGTAAAATGCGCTGTAGGAGAGTAGGGTCTGCTTCCTATGGTCACCCCCACTTTTTGCTGTGATTTTCTGTTTTTTTTACTTTAGTGTGGCTGTGGGCATGCTAATCAGACCCACAGCCCAGCCATTCTCTCTCTAAATTGATACTTTAGGTACATACCTAATTGGGAATTGGGTCACCTTTGTGAGCCCCTGTATAGTGTACTTTAGGTACCCAGGGCATCGGTGCATCCAAGGCCTACCAGGGGCTGCAGCATGTATTATGCCACCCCTGGCTTGCCATCCAAACTGACACCACAGGCTGATCACTCAGCTGGGGTAAAGTGGTGTAATCACCCCTACTTAGATATAGTATATCTGAATCTACCTTATATATAGACACATAGTAACCTATAAGTAACTCCTGTGGCAGGCCTTAACAATCCTGGAGGCAGAGTGCTTGGTTTTATGTGAGAGGGTGCCCTAGCATGAGCTGAGCCCCTCTGCAGCTTTCGGAACCATCTCCTTATAGCTGTTCTATGATATCGCCTTACCATATACTCTTAAGTGCATTATAATCCTCGCGATTAATGCTAACTTTGGTTTGGCTTTATCAAAACATGTTGTGTAAGGTGTCACACACTTTGGAATACTACCCCACCCCTCGCCAGTCCTGGCAGTGGGGGTAGCATTCCACCCTTCTAGAGGGAGAAGACATGTAGTTACTGCTAACTCCGGTTAAAGTTAAACAGAGCCTCAGCATCACAAAATGGATTCTGCTGCCACAGACATGAGCCTGACCTCCTGTTGCTGGGGGAAACTCCGGCCAGGGGGGCCTGGACAATAGGGCTCCTGTCGAGGGAGGTGCCAGCACCTCCCCAGACAGCATATAGTGTATTGGGGCAGGGTGGGTTGAATGGAAAGATGCTTTTCCAGACACTGCCTGGGACACACAAGGTGCTCCATGCATAGCCCGGTTCAAACCAGTTGCTGGGGCATTCCAGCCCCGCTCTGGTGCGAAACTGGACAAAGGGAAAGGGGTGTAACCACAACCTTCTCAGGTCCAGCCATAGGAGGGACCTAGCAGGTAATCCAGCCCCTAAAATCAGTGTAAAGATAGGAGCTGTGTCTAAAGATTTTACATTATCCTGGAACGAAACTCTGAAACGAAACTCTTGGACCTTCGACGTTCTACATTGATTAGAAGACTGAATACATCTCCCTTGTGGTCCAGGAGTGACCACCCTGTGCAAACAGGCACCACCAGTAACTTGCCGGTCTGCTTTGTCGATGCTCCCGATGGATCCCGAAGACTCAGCGACACAGGAACTGGACTTCCAGACTTCTCTGACTCCGACCCACATCCGCTGGGACCCTTTGCAGACACTCTGGACATCCTGCATTTTGCTAACCGTGCAACTCCCAAGGCACCCTTGAAGTTGTGCATTGGGGTTTGAGAAGCCCCAGACCCGAGCGCGAATGGCACCAAAGCACAGTCCTCCACACTCCACGAGTGCAGCTTGGGGCCTGCTCCTGCATTTCAGCTCGATGCATCTTCCCGGTTGCTAGACCACAGGCTGGTTAGCCCCTGAAGAGAAATCTTTGAATTTACACCACTTTACTAGTTGCTCCAGGCTTTCTCCAGCTTCCCTGCAAAGGAGAAGCTCCTCAGACCTTGCTGGTCTGACTCAAAGCCAATCTTCACTTCCTGCGTGGATTGCATTTGCCAAGGCTTGTTGGATCCAATTTGGATTCGACAATGCAGTCAACTAGATTTTTTGTGGAAAAGTTTGAATCCAGCTCCAGGTCTTCGTCGACACCTCCTGGTCCTTGTGGCTGCAGAGACAAGCTTCACCTCTTCACCTGAAATCAACTCGACATCGCCTGGTTCCTTCCTGGAACCTTCCTGGTCCCTGGCTAGTGATCCAGACTCTGTACCCTCTGCTTTCAGGTTCTTCACATCTCTGATCCACCCTTGGATCCACCCAGACACTTTTCTTCTGGTCGACTGCAGCACTTCTTTGCAGCTCTCCATAGGAAACAGCGACGAAACCCGTCACGAAAAGACGCCTATGCACCCGGCTTCCCTGGGTGAAGTAACTCGAGTACTCTGGTGCTCCTGTGGGTGTTGACTATCCAAGTGTCCTAGTTTAAAGGGGTTTTACCGTAGTCCATCCGGAAGTGTCCTGAATCAACTACTTTGTAACTTTTCTGTTCCCATTATAACTCTATGGTAAGTCGCGACTGTGTTTACACACTGTCAATAAACTTCTAATGTGGTAACCCAGTATCCCTCAGAACCTGGGCAATACAATATTGATATCAACAATGGTTCTGTCGGGTATGAACCTGATTGCTTCAGAGCCTGTACATATCTTTCAATCTATATTCAGACATAATTGTACTACTTCTTATGACTTCTAGACTAAATCATAAAGTGCAAATCCAAACAAGAGAGAGGGTCAGTAAACGTTTTAATCACTGAATTATTTTTTCATTCATGACTTGTTTTTCACTGAAGCCCTGTAGTTATGCATAGAAATTAATTCCAATAAACGGCGCATAAATTCAAGTGCAATGTGACATATCGTGAAATAGTGTGACTGAGTGACATAATAATCAGTGATTTATACACACATAAGTGAGGGATATAGGGGAGGAGGGAATTTAAGAATTACTGGGGTCTGTCTATAGTTTAGTGGTTATTGAATCCAGCGTGCCATATTAGTTGGCTGTGATATGTTGGATTCTGTTGACTGGTCCTGTATTGTTTTTCATCGACGTTTCGACCCTATTGACGCCTTAGTTGTGGGTCTCTGACGGGTCTTCTTCAGGACGGGGGAGGGGTAGTAATATTGCACCTCTGGCCACTTTGTTATTCGGACACCATGGAACTAAGTTGGTTGTGGTCTCATCTGGGATGATAAATCACGAATAACGGATGCATGCAGAATTGTGCCTCCAGTTGATTGTTTGATTCAATGTTTCTTATTCAGTGCGTTTTCTTTGTTGCACCCAGATCGTCTACCAATTATTTTCAGCGATCGGTGGGTAAAGGTCTTGATATCTCTACCGGGGTTCAATTACGGTAACAGTCCGTTGTGTTCTTTCAGAGCTATCCTGCTTCTGAATGCAGGATAGCAACGAAGAAAGCGCACTGAATGAGAAGCAGTGAATCGAGAATTCCACCTGTGGCACGATTTTACGCGTACCCGTTGTTCGTGATCGCCATCCAGACCCCCAAGTAAGGTTAACAATGAGCACAGGAGAGGAAGGTCGCTATCCAGTGAGTCCAACTACTCTGGTGACTCAATAGGGTCCAATGCCTCAGCTCTAAGGATAATTACTTCCCCTGAGAGAAGAGAGCATAAAGCTAGGATGAAGGAAGTAAATCTTAGGATCAAGAGGCAAGAACTTGCCCTTGCCAAAGAGACCCTGGCTCTTGCAAGAGAGCAAAAGTTGAGTGGAGTAGAATCCACTGGTGGCAGCATAATTCCTAGAGATAGGGAAAGGTTCATGACCATAGAAACCTGAACACAATTGTCCCTCCCTATCAGGTTGGGGATGACATCCACAAATGGATAACTGCTTTGGAGAGGTCTTGCTTGCAAAGTACAGCAGGTACCCCAAAGTCAGTGGGCACCAATCTTGTGGCTCTCCTTTGCAGACAAAGGTAGAGATAAGCTCCTGACAGTAAGTGAACAGGATGCTGACAACTACTCTGTCCTGAAGAGTGCTCTGATAGATGGGTTTGGCTTAACCACTGAAACAGTACAGATTGTTGTTCAGAGACACCCGGAAGACACAGACTCAGGACTGGACTGACTTTGTAGATTGTGGCACTAAGGCTCTGGAAGGCTGGTTACTGGGCAGTAAAGTAAGTGACTATACATAATTGTATAACCTTATTATGAGCGAACAAATTCTCAATAATTGTCAGAACCAGTTAATGCATCAACACCTGATTGACTCTAAATCTGACCTCTCCCCAAGAATTGGGAAAAAAGGCAGACAAATGGGTCAGAACCAGGGTGAAGCAGAAGGTACAGAATCAAGGTGGTGATCAGAAGAAGCAAGACCAAAAGGGTGGGGAGAAAGCAAAAGACCAGAAGTCTTCTCCAGGTAACCACAAAGCTTCTACTGAGGGGGGTTTCAAGAAATCCAAAAAGAAAGAAGGCCCAAAGAAACCATGGTGTCATTTTTGTAAAAGTACTACTCACTGGACCAGTGATTGCACCAAGAAGGAGGCAGCTCCAACCACTATTGCCCCTAAGGCAACTGTTCCCCCTGGTGGTTCTCAACAGAAGGGTGTAATAGGGTTAACCCTGGGAACTGAGGTGGATTCTGGCCTAGTCACGATACCAACTCAAGCTGTTCTTGTTTGTGATGTGGACATGGCTATGTCCTCTACTGTGAGCCCCAGTAACCAGGGCAAGTACAGACAGACTCCTTTGATTAATAATAAAGTGGCTCAGGCCTACAGGGACACGTGCCAGTGTCACCATGGTGACACCTAACTTTGTGGACCCTAGAATTTCATACTAGGTGAAAATTACCTAGTAACCAATGCTAGCAATGTCACTACCACCCATAGTATGGCAATTGTTAATTTCTCCTGGGGAGGGGTAACTGGTCTCAAAAGAGTTGTTGTTAGTTTAGACCTCCCTGTAGAATGTCTGCTTGGCAATGATCTGGAATCTTCAGCCTGGTCTGAAGTGGAGTATAGGACTTATGCAGCGATGTTAGGTATATCAGCACATGGCCTTGCTTTGACCAGGTCACAGGCCAAAAAGTGCAAAACTGAACAGGCCCTGGATCCTGAAATGATGGACCAGTTGCCTACCAAGAGAAAGAGCACTAGGGTTAAGGCAGTGCCTTCCCCACTGCCTCGGGATGAGGATCAGCCTTCCAAGGAAGCTGATTGTGAGACCCAAGAAGGAACTGTCCTAGAAGAGCTTAAGCCTGATCAGGTTGAGTTTCTTGGGACAGGGGGACCTTCAAGGGCAGATCAGAGGCAGGCGCAGTTGGACTGCCCCTCTCTTGAACCCCTCAGACAGCAAGCTGCTGCTGAGGCTGCTGGGAATGCTACAGGTACCCATAGAGGGTATTGGAATGAAGGGCTCCTGTATTCAGAGGCTAGAGACCCCAAGCCTGGTGCTTCCAGGAGGTTGGTCTTACCTTTGGCATTCAGGGGCTTCCTTCTTACCGTAGCCCATTATTTTCCCCTTGCAGGACATCTTGGCCAGAACAAGACTTGGGACAGGCTTTTCCCTCACTTTCACTGGCCCCACATGTCAGAAGATACCAAGGAGTTTTGTCGCTCCTGTGTCACCTGCCAAGCCAGTGGCAAATCAGCTGGCACCACAAAGGCCCCCCTTATACCATTACCTGTGGCGAGGGTTCTCTTTGAGAGAGTTTGGATAGACATTGTTGGACCAATGGATCCCCAAACAGCATCTGGGCACAGGTTTATTCTGGTGGTAGTGGATCATGCCACCGGATACCCAGAAGCTATTCCTCTAAGGACCATAACAGAACCTGTTGTGGCAAGAGTCCTCCTGGGAGTTTTCTCAAGAGTGGGCTTTCCAAAGGAGGTTGTCTCCGACAGAGGTGCAAACTATATGTCTGGATACTTGACTGCTATGTGGAAGGAGTGTGGAGGCAACTACAAGTTCAACACACCCTATCACCCACAATACAATGGTCTGGTGGAGAGATTCAACAAGACCTTAAAGGGCATGATCAAGGGTTTACCTGAAAAGCTTAGGCGAAGATGGGATATGCTCCTGCCCTGCCATTTGTTTGCTTACAGAGAGGTCCCACAGAAGGGGGTTGGCTACAGCTCTTTTGAACTTCTGTTTGGGCATCCTGTAAGGGGACCCCTGTGGTTGGTGAAGGAAGGATGGGAGTTACCTCTCAAAGCTCCAAAGCAAGACATAGTGGATTATGTACTTGGTCTCCGCTCCAGGGTGGCTGAGTATATGAAAACGGCATCCAAAAACCTTGAGGCCAGCCAAGAACTCCAAAAAGCTTGGCATGACCAAAAGGGTGTGCTGACTGCTTACCAGCCAGGGCAGACAGTGTGGGTGTTGGAGCCAGTGGCCCCAGCAGCACTCCAAGACAAATGGTCTGGACCCCACACTATTGTTGAACAGAAGGGAGAGGTAACCTACTTGGTTGATCTTGGAACTCCCAGGAGCACCCACAGGGTGCTTTATGTCAACAGACCGAAACGATATGTTGACAGGGCTGACATGGGCTTGCTCATGGCTACTGATGAAGGACAGGAGGAAGAGAGTGACCCTCTCCCAGACCTGCTCTCTCAGAACCCTGATGATGGATCAGTTGATGGAGCAGTCTTGGCAAACAGCCTCACTGATCAGCAGCAGAGGGACTGCAGACAAGTTCCGCAGACCTACAGACATATGTTTTCACTGACTCCAAGTCAGACAAACTGGTGCACCCATGAGGTGGACACTGGCGGCAGTCTGCCTGGGAAGAGTAAAATCTACAGGCAACATGATAATGTCAGGGACTGTATCAGGACAGAGGTCTAAAAGATGTTGGAGTTGGGAGTCATTGAGCCCTCAGAGAGCCCTGAGCCAGTCCAGTAGTCCTTGTGCCTAAACCTCACACCCAAGATGGTAAGAGAGAGATGAGGTTTTGCGTGGACTACAGAGGTCTTAATGCTGTCACAAGGACAGATGCACACCCAATACCAAGAGCAGATGAACTCATTGACAGATTGGCTTCTGCCAAGTTTTTGAGTACATTTGACTTAACAGCTGGCTACTGGCAGATCAGACTAGCTGATGATGCAAAAGCCAAAATAGCATTCTCAACCCCTGGAGGTCATTATCTATTTGTGGTAATGCCCTTTGGCACCTGCCACATTCCAAATGTTGGTGAACCAAGTCCTCTCAGGTCGGGATGACTACTGTGCAGCTTATCTTGATGATATTGCTGTCTTTAGCTTCACTTGGGAAGATCACCTGATCCACCTGAAGAATGTTTTGGAGGCCCTGCAAAAGGCAGGCCTAACTATCAAGGCCACCAAGCGCCATATAGGGCAGAGTAAGGTTGTGTACCTGGGCCACCTTGTAGGTGGAGGTCAGGTTCAACCACTGGAGAGCAAGATCCAGACCATAAAGGACTGGACTCCTCCAACCACCCAGACACAGGTCAGAGCTTTCTTGGGCCTGTCTGGTTACTACAGGAAGTTTGTAAAGAACTATGGATCCATTGTGACTCCTCTTAATGACCTCACTGCCAAGAAAATGCCAAAGAAATTTCAGTGGACAGTAAGCTGTCAAAAGGCATTTGATGACCTGAAGCAGGCCATGTGCACGGCACCTATTCTGCAAAGTCCAGTTTACTCCAAAGAATTCATTGTCCAAACAGATGCTTCTGAGTTGGGTGTGGGAGCTGTTCTTTCGCAATTGAATAAAGATGGTCAAGACCAGCCAATAGCTTTTATTAGCAGAATGCTGACCCCTAGAGAGAAACGTTGGTCAGCTATTTAGAGGGAGGCCTTTGCTGTGGTTTGGGCCCTGAGGAAGCTGAGGCCATACTGGTTTGGTACTCACTTCAAGACAGACCATAAGCCGCTCTTGTGGCTAAATCAGATGAAGGGTGAAAATCCCAAACTGCTTAGGTGGTCCATTTCCCTACAGGGGATGGACTTTACAGTGGAAGATAGACCTGGGACTCACCATGCCAATGCAGATGGACTCTCCAGATATTTCCAGTTAGAACATGAAGACTCATCTGGTCAAGGTTAGTTTAATGTCCCAACGTTGGGGGGGGGGGGGGGGGGTTGTGTAGGAGAGTAGGGTCTGCTTCCTATGGTCACCCCCACTTTTTGCTGTGATTTTCTGGTTTTTCGACTTTAGTGTGGCTGTGGGCCTGCTAATCAGATCCACAGCCCAGCTGTTCTCTCTCTAAATTGATACCATGTACCTTAGGTACATATCTAATTGTGAATTGGGTCACCTTTGTGAGCCCCTGTATAGTGTACTTTAGGTACCCAGGGCATAGGTGCATCCAAGGCCTACCAGGGGCTGAAGCATGTATTATGTCACCCCTGGCTTGTCATCCAAACTGACACCTCAGGCTGATCACTCAGCTTGGGTAAGGTGGTGTAATCACCCCCTACTTAGATATAGTATATCTATATCTACTTTATTACCTACTGGCGGTCGCCAGTATGTAGTTATAGTTAGGACCTAGTCTACATAGGAAATCCACAACATTCTATTTGGAATAACTTTTGTGCCGGTGACGAATCTTCGCAAATTTCTCCAAGAAAATGGCCTGCTCCGCTCCGCCCCTGAAAGTTTAGCGGTGATTCGTCAAGTGGGGGCCGAGAAAAAAGGGGGGGTCCCAAAACGTGTTTTCCCCATGCAATTTTCCATAGGACCTTTAGCCAGGGCCACAGCCCGAACGTCCAAACGGAATTACACCAAATTTGGCAAAAAGGTAGAATTCTGTTCACAGATCACGCTTTTTGTTGAATAGTGTAAATCCGTTCAGTAGTTCCTGTAAAAATCATAAGTATATCTATAGAAGCTTACCGTACTACCGTACTCTGTACTGTACTCTGTACAGTACGCGTACCTTCCCGAGCACGAGCTGCATGCTAATTCGATGTCAACTGTCTGTCAACACTCCATACCAGGAAGTGTTGGCAGCCATCTTGTGCCTCGGTAGAACCGAGGAACAAGAAAGCAGAAAACAAATGTGCAAAATACGCAACGGGGGCAGGGTAGACACACCCTGACCCCCTAGGCCTGCTCAGGGGGTCCCACAAGGACCCCCAAGGCCCCAAAAGTTTTTTTTTTAAATTGTGGGATACGCGTAGGTACGCGTACCCCGTGAAAAAAAAAAAAACCACACTGCCCCGGGGACCGCCACCCCTGGGGCATAGGAATAATGATAGTGCAGGGCATACAGACCCCCCGCAGCCCCGGGGACCGCCACACCCAGGGCAAAAATAGTAATGATGGGGGGCCTCTAAGGCACCCCGAGCCCCGGGGATCACCACCCCCCGGGTCTTCATTAAAAAAAAAAAAATCTTGTGTGGGGGGCTCTTTGCCCCCCCACTCGCCCCGGGGACCGCCACCTCCCCGGGGCTGTAATATTTAATACAGGGAGTCCGTGACGGACCCCCCAACCCTGGGAACCACCATCCCCGGGGCTTTTCTATGTTGGGAGGGGTGCCGCGCGGCCCCCCTCCTGGAGACTTGTGGTGGCCCTGGGGACCGCCACCCCCCAGAGCCGGCTCCTGCAGTGTCCCGGGGTGCCTACCCGTGGGACACTATTGTTTGCTATGGTAGGGCTGGAGCCTCGCGGCTCCCACCCTACCATAGCAAACTGCTTTTTGTCAGCGAAAGCAGCATGTTAGCTGCTCTCTCTGACGAAAAGCAATGCCGGCTCCCAAAGGATGTGGGGAGCTAGCTGGGACCGTGGGGGCATTGGGGCTCCCCCCACAGTCCCCAACGTTTGTTTTTTTGCCCCGGGGGATGGGGTCCCCGGGGATTATAAAAAATTTGTAATAGACGCTATTTTTTTTTACGATAGATTTACCATACGCGTACCATGCTCGTACGTACGATGTACGGTGTGAAGTCTGTAAGTCGTCCTGTAAGCATACCTAAGCAAAAAAAATAAAAATATTTTTAGATATTTATGAAGCGTGTGTGTTTAGATGTTTGGTGGCTCTAAAAAGAGCCCTTGTGTTTATTGGGAGATTTTAGTCCCTAGTCAAGTAAGTTCCGATGCAGAGTCTAAAGTTCATGAGGAAGACTCTGTTCCCTTCATCTGTCAAATGTACACCATCTGTCCTATAGATGCCTTGCATATTGAAACACAAATTGTTGTTGTAAATGGACCCCATTCTATAGTCTCGGAGAAACGCAGAAACAGATTTATTCCTAGCTTTCCCAATTTGTGGACAAAATTGATTCGACCAGTTCCATTTCTGCCTTTGACATAATTTAGAATAGACAAAGGCAGTTTGGGGGAAAAGTGACATCAGTTCTGTAAAGGTGTTCTTCATAAACATTTCCAGTCCAACCCCAGTCTAAGTGCATAGGTCCTTGCCACCACAGTGCACAATTATGAGGTTAGGGTGTTGGAGATGTGTAAAGGATTTCACCAATGACATCAATTTGTGCCACTTTAACCCTCTCTGTCCAATCCTGTTAATGTCTACATTTGGTTAACATCAGTCTTTGTGAATTTCTTTCTGTTCTACGTACCTTTCGCTCCAGAAAATATAGCTGTGTTCCACAACCCACACTGTAAGCATCTTGAAGAGAGGTCTTGATGCACTCAGATGGTCTCTGTAAATGAAAGGGCAGTTTAAAGATTTTTTTTTCTAAAATGGTGGATGTGAAGTTTTTGAAAAAAAAGCAAAGAATTGATTTGTTGTTTAAAATGTTACTAGCTACAAAAGTAGGGTGCAATTTTGTTTTTTAAAAGCCTGTCATTTACTGGTTAAGAAAAAGTGGTAGAAAAGAACATTACTTAAGATATGATGGTATAATGACAATCAAGCAGACCTGCTGTTTTGATGTTAGAAATGGGAATTTCTGGTTGGCTGAGGCTTGCGCCAAGGCCAAGCAGAAACCACCACTCTAGTCAGGGCAAGGAAGTTACCCGCCTAGATAACCCCTGCTCACCCCCTTGGTAGCTTGGCACGAGCAGTCAGGCTTATCTCAGAGACAATGTGTAAAGCGTTTGCGCGCGCACCCAGCAACAACACCCAAGGCCCACCACACAAGGGTATATATATATAAAATAGTCTTTGTATTATACTACAAACATTAGATAATAAACATATACTTTACTAGGTGCCATGGGCACAGGCAGAATTTACAGGGGATATATGTACAGGACAGGGCCACATGGACCACTGTCAGGAATAATCACTTTTAGTACTAGCACGTGGAATATATCATAACTGTAGTACCAAAATTAGCACATGTAGCACACAACCAGTACTCACTGGTAACAGGTAAACACCACCTACGTAATCCTAAAACACCTTAGGTAAATATCACGCAGGGAACCATGACCTCACTAGCATCACTCTTCTAGGGCAAACAACCTCCTAGGCATTAAAAATACATTGTTAGAGGCATGGACAAAAGCATTGCATCAATCAATTAGGCAGGAAAGCACATCTGCGCAAAACACATAGAGCCAAAAACATGTACCCCATGCAAGGGCACAACACCAGAACTGTCCCCAGGCCAACTGGCCTCTCATGGGGCTAGGACACCTGGTGTCCCAATGTCATAGGCCTAAACGGAGCAGCTGCCCACTAAGTGCTGGGCAGCTGGGGGGATAATGTGGCCAACACAGTGGAGCCTCGCAGTCTCTGGCCAAAACACTTGTGTTCCCGTGAGCCTCGTGGCTCGAGAACAAGGTGTGGGGCAAGTGAGAGCGGCCCGCTGCCTTCCGGGGCCGCTCTACCATACAAGAACAATGCCCCCTATGACGTGGGAGTCCCTCTCGGGGGACTCGAAAACAAATGCGGCCTTCCAGAGCCTCGGGGGCCCTAGAACAATATATGCCCCCACAAGCCTCTCAGGGCTTGTCAACAAATAGGCTGCTTGGAGCCTCTCAGGGCTCAAAACAAAGCAATGCCGCCTGAGCCTCTCTGGGCTCTTCAACACAGATGCCCCCGGACGTTGGAGTCCCTCCCTGGGGGACTCGGAATCAAATAAGGACCCACGGGCCTCACGGGCTCGCACACACTCCGGCCCTCGCATTGGAGGGGAGGGGTGGGCACCGGCAATGTGCCCCAATGCCCCCCTCTCCTTGGCAGGCACTCACCGGGTCAGGCGCAGCTGGCTGGCGAGCTCCTGCTCCTCGGGACTCTCCGACATCGCGGCCTCCTCTCGCTCTCCGGGGGGGCTCTCCGTCACTCTAAGGAGCCCCGGGGGGGGGGGAACGGCGGCATTACTCGGCGGCACAGGAGCACGGGGTGGGCTCCCGTCGGCTTCCTGCTTCTTCTACTTCTCGTTGGGACAACCAATCACCGCTCAGGTCGCCCGGCGAGCCTCCTGCAGCATCCACCAATGGCAGCGCGGCTCCCGGGTGACGTCAGCAGCTGCTCCCTCGGCGTCTCCTCGGACCGGTGCTGCGGCGGTGATCTCGGGGGCCAAGACGAGGGGTGGGCTCCCTCTATTAATTATCAATAAATTCTGGCAGGGTCCCTGGCGGAGTTGGCACCCATCAGGGGTCAAATAAAAGGTAGTACCCCGGCAGCATGCGGCGTGGGCAGCCGCGAAAGTGGAATAAAAGTGCTTTAAGCACTAGGGGCCAGTCCAGCACCCCCAGGCGCTGTAGGGCTTAGGCAAGTAAAAGTAAAGCTCTTCTCATGCACTAGTGCCCCCAAAGTCCTGCACCAAGTCCTTCAGGAGGTGGGGGAGGGGGCAAGGCTGGGCCCAGGATCCAGCTCACAGGGTCCTCCTAGGCAGTGTCGGTCCTCTTGGCACCCAGCAGCAGCCCCCCCCAAGAAAGGATCCAAGAAGAGAACATTTTGTAAGAGGTCACAGTCTCTTTTTATACCGTAAATCCCTTTGTCTCAGGGTGCAGGGTGGGGGAAAAACCAGTCACAGCTGGTTTTGGAGCACTTTGTTTTCCTCAGCCACCCTTTCCATTCACTAGGCAGGCTAGGGTCATTAGACGCACCACAGGGGGCAGAGCCAGCATTGTGTGGGGAAAGCCCAGCCCTATTCAGGTCCCAGGTGCACCCCTCCCTCACATCAGCATGCTAATCTCTTCACTCACCACCGGGGCAGACCCATCCAGACTCCTGGAGCCAGGCTCACCAGCCAGCTCCAGCCAATCACATGCCAGCACACTCACTGCACACGCACACCCATGTCTAGAAGTGGCACTTCCACACTAGACACATTCACGCCGCACACATCATTGCGCAGAATTCAATCTCACGAGTCCGCACATACGAATTTCGAGCCGCCATTCCCCACACATCAGGAACTACCATGGTCACCTACATTCCCCATGCATTCCTATGGGAGGGCAGGCCAACCTCACTACATGCACGCACTTTACCCTGGGACACAGGGAAAATATGCGCCAAGCCAGAAATCACGAATGCCAGGTTACCATCAAAAGCAAAAAGTCCAGGGGTGACCCAGCCAAAAAGGCCCGGGTCCAACATCTGATTTGCAACAATGTATGATGAACCTTTCACCTGTGTTGTCAGTCAGGTGTTCCCTGAAGTATTTCTATGGTAACTGGCAGAATGTGGTTGAAAGTTTTGTCAGTTGGAAAGGGTTCAAAAGTTCAAGCAATTTAAAAGTGTTTTTCATTTTAATTTAATGTTGGAATAAAAGTGATTTGTAATGTATTTGTATATGTGTGCGGATTGAATGTGTAGATTGACAGGAAATGTGTGCTGTTTGTGAGTTCCCGACTCCCTTCGGTTAGTTAGGGGGTTTTACAATGTTCCCCAATGTCCTTTTTTTTAAATTTAGTTTTCTGCGCTTACGGGACGACTTACGTAATTCGCACTGTACGATTACGGTAAATCTATAGTAAAAAAAAAGTAGCCTCTATTACTAATTTTTTTTAATCCCCAGGGACCCCATCCTCGGGGCTTATTGTATATGTTTGCGGGGGCTGTTTGCCCCCCCGCAGCACCGGGGGCTTCCTTTTAAAAAAAAAAGAAAAGAAATCTTGTGTCGGGGGGCTCTTTGCCCCCCCACTCGCCCCGGGGACCACCACCTCCCCGGGGCTGTAATATTTAATATAGGGGGGTCCATGACGGACCCCCTAGCCCTGGAGACCGCAGGGACCACTACCCTCTGGGGCTTTTCTATGTTGAGAGGGGGCCGCGCGGCCCCCCTCCTGGAGCCTTGTGGTAGCCCTGGGGACTGCCACCCCCCAGGGCCAGCTCCTGCAGTGTCCCGGGGTGCCTACCCCCGGGACACTGCTGTTTGCTATGGTAGTGCTAGAGCCTCGTGGCTTCCACCCTACCATAGCAACCTGCTTTTCGTCAGAGAGAGCAGCATGTTTGCTGCTCTCTTTGACGAAAAGCAATGCCGGCTCCCAAAGTGCGTGGGGAGCCGGCTGGGACCATGGGAGCATTGGGGCTCCCCCACGGTCCCCAAAGTTTTTTTTTAGCCCCGGGGTTGGGGTCCCCGGGGGTTATAAAAAATTTGTAATAGACACTATTTTTTTTTACGATAGATTTACAGGACCCGTACGGTGCGAATTACGTAAGTCGTCCCGTAAGCGTACCCTGTCATGAAAAAAATCATTTAAAAAAATATTTTAGAGATATCTTTGAAGTTTATGTGTTTATGTGTTGGTTGGTTCTAATTATAGCTTTTCTATTTATTGGTACTTACAAGTAAGTACTTATGTATAGTCGAAACATGTTAAGAAGCAGTGTTTTATATAGTGCTGAACTTTTGACCTCTGTTGACAGTTTACAGTTGGGGGTAGGGTAGAAAGTTATGTCAGTTGGCAAGGTTTGAATTATTGAACCAATAAAAATATGTCTTTGGTTTTCAATTATTGTGTGAAGGAATTTGATTTACTAGTAATGTGTATATATGTGTAAATTGAGAGGGAAAATGTGCCATTTCTTTGGTTCTGCTGCAAGCACTGGAGCAGAGAGATCCTTGTGGTAAATAAAAGAATTACCCTGTCGGAATTTCTATACATTAACAAGGATCATGCATATAATGAGAGGCAGAGTCCGTGGTGTCCGATTCATAAGGGCTTTATTCAGTAACTCGAGTTAATGGAGAATCGGGTTCCATCACCACTAGGGATCAGGAAGGATCGTCATCTGAACTTTATTCACAGAGTTGATTATTTATAGTTAAAACATACATTAACTTGCATAGAGAAGGCGGAGCGCTCCAGGCGGAGCAAGTGAAAGAGAGAGATAAGAGCACATGGGCGTGTAAGAAGGCGTATACGTGGGTGTTCCCTTGATGAGTCATAGGTGTGTCATAGGGGGGTGGATACATGGAGGGAATCTGCATGGTCAGCTGGAACCTTTACCCTACTTGTGTGCGCGACTTGGTCATGACGTAGCATTGACGTATAGCTGGGGGAAGCTGACTTTCGTGCTAGTAGAGAAACCTTGGATGTCAGGACGACCTGCACTTCTGGTATTATCTGATATCTTGAGTTTGGAGGATGTATTATCTGACTTAAAGGTCGCTCGAGCAAAGGCTGCTCATCACTAAATGCTAGTGTGTGCATATATTTCTTCGTGCATTGCGTGGGGCCATGGGCCTTCTATGTATGTGAGTTCTGTAAATCACTTGAATGGAGACAGAAAGGCTAGGCCCTATCTTCTGCAGGCGGAATATGTTTACCCTTTTCATTAAGCAAGAATGTGTTTCTGTGGAGCAGAGCAGATAACTGTAGGCAAAATACTGTCTTGGCAGGCCAGGCTGGGCACCTCTCGGCTGAGCAGGAAGTATGTGAGAGGTCAGGGATACATAGCTGAACTGCAGCTTTCAGAGTGTCAGGAGGCATGGAGCCTGAATTCGGGTCCTGGCTCGGCTGAGCCACAAAACGGGTGTTAAACGTGCACCACGTAATGCATGGCAACATAGGCCTCAGTGCAGAATTAACGTTTCTTTCATGGAGGGCCTGGTAACTGACATTCTGATTTTGGACGGAAATGCAGAGGCATTATCATTGCAGGCCATAGAGGGAAAATTGCATGGATGGCATGCACATACACTAAACGTTGGGGTTCACGCAGGGGACACATTGGCCATATAAAATTTCATTTTCCTCATTCCCTCCTTGTCCCCTACGTACCCTTCAGGAAACATCTATATTCATGATACCATATATCTGATCATACAGCATCATTTGTTCGTCTTTCTTCCTTTGTTTACGTGGATGGGAAATACAGGCAGTGGGCCACATTGCAGGCAGAGGCAGCAACTGAATATAACAAGTAGTATTATTCCTAGGAACGACAGTACTTTCCATCCCCATGCTGATATTACACTCCAGAGCCAACCGGACCAAGTCCATGTGCCTGGGTTCTGATGTATCTCGTGAGCTATCTTGTGAAGTCTTGTTATTGCTGCATACACGGATGGCGCGTTATTAGGAATAAACACGCAACAACTGGAGCCGATCACTCTACAAGCCCCGCCCCTATCTGCCAAGATGACGTCAAGAACAAGACGGTTCTGAAGAACAACAAGTCTCATCGCAGACTGCTCCTCTGTCAAGTTCGCCAGAGCAGATGCAGTCTCATTCACTACTGCTTCAAGGGTTCTTGTTAACCTGCGTATTAATTTACTGTTCTGGATGGGACCTATAAAGAAAAAGAATCCTCTATTGAAATCTGTATATTGCTCCCAAGCTGTCTCAGTCTGATCAACAACTGGGGAATCAGTCTCCCTCCTGTGTCTAACATGTACTAGTCTGGAATCTCGATGATAGTGGGATGGGGCTAGAAAGACAGGTGGCAGGAGGAACGTAATATAACACGTCCCACCCCAGTCCAAGGGCAGACGTATATAGGCTGTCTGACCGCAAATGAAATAGGAATGGCGGGAAGCTTTGAAAGTAGACTTTCCTTTATCATTGAACTCGACTACAGTATCACAATCACTGTGTCCTAAATGCACTGATCTTTTCTTTCTAACGCATAATTCACCTTTTACTGGTAAGACTGATATGAACGGTGGACCTATATTTTTCTCGGACTGGACACTCAAAATCATAAAGTTAAGGGAAGCATTTCCTTGTTCATACACTTCATTTTCTAGATCTGTCCCTTTCCTCTGGGGAAGACCATCTTCGTCTGGAAAACATGCTTTATTCATTACTTTATTTAAATCTCCCCAAACCCAATCGCTCTGGGAATCTGTGAACTTTCTGTCTTGTGATGACATTAAAGCAAACCATGCTCCGCACAAACCATTGTGCGAGAACGGGAAAGGAAAAAGGGGCAGAACTCCCTTTGTTTTCTGATAGGGTGGGAGTCGGCCACATACCCAGCAATTCGTTACATTGCTGATCTGAAGAGAATGGTGCAACATTCGAATAAAGGTATTGTTGCGCAGTGCTAGTCAATATGACAGTTCATGAGGTGGCAGATCACTGAATGTGTGCTCTATAGTGTCGTTGAAGGAAGAATGTATATGTGAACCAATAGGAGGAAAGAAAACATGTAGTGTCAAGCTGATACATATAATCGATATACTTAGAAGAAACATAATAATCAGGGTTACTATACATCTACTGCGTAGAGTCTTGCAGTATTTCTCTCTTTTATCTCTCTGTCTGCTATTCTGGTCTACGATCTTATACATGTCAGGAACCTGTCTAACCGATTCACCACAGGGTGGACTTAAACAATTAAACGCTGTCTGACTTACTGGACCGTAATTTTGACCTATACTCCTGTTGCGGAGTTTTGTCTAGCAAAGGGGGCTTTGAGTCACTGGTTTCGGGGCAGTCCTTAGTTTCGATCACAGTTCCGGTTTGTCCATGGAATTTCTTGATGTGTTGGGCATGGATCCAGCCCTTACGTCCCTCGACCTTGACGGCAGTCCTCGTGGTAAGTAGTACTACCTTCAGCGTTCGCCAGCGTGGCTCAAGATGGCTTGAACGATCAAAATTCCGGACCAGCACTACGTCTCCTGGAACAATGGTGTGTTCTTTTACTTGGGTGTTGTCGGGGAAGGCGGCTGCAACCTGTGAACGACAAGAGAGGAGTGCAGACATCAAGGAAGCCAGGTAATCTGTCAGCATATTACTGTCAACATCGGTAATTTTCTTTGGCCTAGGCGTACCCCACATATTCGGTGGTCTACCAAAAACCACCTCGTAAGGGGACAGTCCTGTTCTGGAATGAGCTACCATACGCATGTAAAAGAGGGCAACCGGCAAGGCTACCATCCAATCCATGCCTTTTTCTGCACAGACTTTCGCTAATTTTGTCTTAAGTGTCTGGTTGTGTCTCTCAACGAGTCCGGCTGCCTCTGGATATCGTACACAATGGAACTTCCACTGGTAACCTAACAGAAGAGATACTTGTTTCATTAGTTCAGAGGAGAATGGCTGACCGTTATCTGAGTACACGACACGGGGCAATCCGTAACGTGGAAAGAACTCTCGAACCAACTGCCTGGCAGTTGTTACAGCAGTGTAATCTGGGACTGGGTATGCTTCTGTCCATCTAGATAGTGCACATATGACTACTAGGACATATTTGTATCCTCTACATCTGTCCATCTGGATATAATCCATCTGGAGGACTTCAAAAGGGTGGTCAGGAGGATGAAATCCACCTTGTTCCACTGGAATGCCTTTGCCTGGATTGAACTGGCAACAGATCATGCAGGTGCGTACTTTCTGTTTGGCTGCTGCACGCAGGTGCTTGTTGAACCAAATATTCTGTAAACTGTCTAGCATAGCCTTTTCTCCTAAGTGTGCTGGACTATGTGCTGTGTTTATGATAACTTGTACCATAGAGTCAGGGAGAAACCATGCAGCTTTGCCTTTTGCTATCCAACCCTGGTCAGTCAGGACCCCTCCTTGTTCAGTCCATTTCTTTATTTCATCTGGAGTGGCATGTGTCTGTATATTGAGTATATCTTGTGAGGGATCCCTGACTGTCATGCTGTTCGTCAGTGATGGTACTTCTGTCTTTGTCTTGTCCGTTGGAGTATCTGTTGGAGTCTGGGCTGTAAGTTTAGCTGTTCGATCTGCCAGGTCGTTACCCTGGGAAATGGTGTCTGTGGCTTTTGTATGTGCTTTGCACTTCAGGATGGCTATAGGCAAATGTATTGCTTCTAACAGAGCTTGAATAAGGGGACCATGCTGAATTTTGGCCCCATGAGAGGTCAGGAAACCTCTCTCCTGCCATAACACTCCGAAGTCATGAACGACCCCGAAAGCGTACTGTGAATCTGTGTATATGTTTACTTTCAAGTTCTTGGCTCGGATACAGGCTTGTGTCAGAGCGATGAGCTCTGCTGCTTGTGCTGACAGTGTGTCTATTCTTTGTGTCTCTATGACTTCAGTATCAGTGGTCACGGCATATGCGGCCACTAACTCTCCTGTGCTTGTTCTCATGCATGAACCATCCACATAAAGTGTCAGGTCAGGGTCTGGCAATGCAATGTCTGTCAGGTCTTGTCTTGGTTTCGTCACTGTATTAATTACTTCCACACAGTCATGTGGTGCAGTGTCCACTGTGCTTGAGGGCAAGAGTGTAGCAGGGTTAAGAATGTTGCATCATCTGATCTCTATGTGTGGCTGAAATAATGCCAGTTCATATCCTGTCAGTCTTGCTACAGTCAGATGTTGTGTCTGTGTTCTGTTCAAGAGAACTTCCAATGCATGTGGAACCTGTACTGTCAGGGGGTGTCCTAACACTATGGAATCACTCTGTCTTATTGCTAGGGCTGTTGCTGCAACTGATTTCAGGCACGCAGGCAGAGCCTGGGCCACTGGATCTAATGTACTAGAAAAATAAGCACAAGGCTTGTGTTTTCCTGCTTGATCTTGTGTAAGGACAGATAATGCTGTTCCATCTCGTTCAGTGACAAAAAGTGTAAAAGGCTTGCTGTAACAGGTGCTTGACATAAAGCTTTCTTCAGTTCATCAAAAGCTTGTGTATGTTCTTGTGTCCAAGGGAGGACAGTCGAAGACGCTGCCTCCTGTGTTGTTAACTGTATGAGTGGTTTGGCTAGATATGCATACTGGGGAATCCATTGTCTGCAGTAAGAAGTGAGGCCAATAAAGGCCCGTACTTCCTTTTGTGTTTTGGGCTGTGAAAGATTTGCAATTAACTGAATACGTTCTTGTGTCAGCTGTCTACCCCTCTTGGACAGCAAGTGTCCAAGGTACACCACTTGCTGTGCACAGAATTGCAACTTCGAAGGGGACACTTTGTGCCCCTTGTCTGCCAGAAAGTATAAGACTGTCAGTGATGCGCGTTCGCAGTCTGGTTCTGTACGTGCTGTGATCAGGATATCGTCTACATATTGGAGTAGTGCGGTGTTGGCAGGCATATGAATACTGTCTAGTTGTCTCTTTAATGCTTGGCTGTAAATACTAGGACTTTCTGTGAATCCTTGAGGAGCTCTTGTAAATTTAAAGCTGCGTCCATTTAAACAGAATCCAAAGAGGTATTGGCTCTCTGGATGTATTGGGACACTGAAGAAGGCGTTCTTTAGATCAATTACAGTGAAGAACGTCACCTCGGAATCAATTGCATTCAGTAATGAAGAAATGTCTGGGACCACTGGGTATTGTGGTATTATACATTTGTTCAGTTCTTGAAGGTCAATCACTAGTCTGTAGACTGGTGGTGCATTAGGGTCTGTTCGTTTGAGAATAGGGATGACAGGTGAATTACATACGTTCGAGTCAGTTTCTACTACCACTCCTTGTGCAATGAGTTTGTCAACAATTTTCAGTAATGCTACTACGGCATCAGGTGGCAACTTGTATTGTCGGATTCGTGGCAGTACTACTCCTGGTTTGAGAGTGACACGGTGTGGTGTAATGTGCATGTAACCTACGTCAGTCGGACCTTGTGCCCATAAATGCTGTGGTACATTATGGAGTCTGGGATCAAAATCTTTCAACAATAATGTCCTTTAAAATCACGTAAAAACAATCGCACTCCTTCCGGAGAACAACAAATAACTGCTCCTAGTTCTTTCAATGTCTTTATACCAAGCAAATTTTCTGGACATGACTTGGTAAGTAACAAGTCTGTAGTACGGGACAATGGACCGACTCCTAGGGAAACTGGCTTTCACACTTCGTTAACAATAGGCTTTCCTGAAAATCCCAGGGAAACATTCTGTGAGCCTGAGAGGGGTGCCCCTGGAACCTGGTCATGACTGATGGTAGTTCTGCTCGCCCCTGTGTCAATCAGAAATTTTCTGTCTTTTCCCAATACACGACTATGTACATAGGGACCTTCTTGATCTACAGGAACCTCAATAAGGGGCAAGCCAACCTCCCTCTCTAGGCTGTTTCATGAGTACTGCTGGAATTCTGGATAGTCTGACTTGGCGTACTGGTACATTTGTTGCGTGACTTGTTGTGTGGCAGCGATTGGTTGTGGTAGAGCTACTGTCTGTTGCGTGTTCTGTGGGGTGCTATTCTGTCTAGGAGGATGCGGTCTTTCTTTTGTCTTGCCTGTAGCTATATTGTGTTTCAGGACAGCACATTTGTTTACATAGTGACCTGGTTGCTTGCAATAATTACAGTTCCCTTTAACAGGTGGCGTGCCCTTTTTATTCCCATTAGCTGGTACCGATTGTGCAACTAGCACTTTCATTTTCGTATCTTTCATGCGTCTCTTTTCGTGTTCCTGTTCCTCTCTAATTCTGTTCTGGTGGTATTGTAACATTTGCAACATTTGGGAAGGGCTATTTGCTTGCCAGGTACTCTCAACCTTCAGTACTCTATTCTTGATCGGTGGTAAGGAATTCTCTACTAGTTTGCTCACAAAAAGATGTGGATATGATTCACTACTTGGCTTAAGGCCACTATTAATAGTAAAACATTTCTCGAATCTGGAATAAAAATCACTGGTGTCTTCATCTGGTTTCTGTTTACAGGCTGAAATAGCATCCCAATCTTCCTTTTTAGTAACCAATAATCTCGGCAGGACCTGTATCAAGAGTTCAGGTAGTTCTTTAGCTTTTTCCCCAAGACCAACACCAGGGTGCCGGCCTTTATCCTTTGTTTCCAATTCTGCCCAATTTATCTTTTTCTCTCCCACCTCCCAGTCTTTTTCCTTAAGCTTTTCATAAATACCAGCAGGCAACAGTACTTTCAATAATTTAATTATGTCAGCGTACGTGTAATCCCCTATGCGGAGAATGTCTTTTAATTCACTGTGGAACCCCCCCGGGTCTTTATCATGGCAGGGCAACATCTTTTTCATTTCCACTATTTCTATTTTCGTCAAGGGTGTGTAAACATATACTCGTTGAAGCGCTCTGTCGAGGTGTGGGGCAGGAATCATGCACGTGGTCAGAGAAGTCAAGTACTTATGTCGTTGGTCCAGAATGACATTAATTAATTCGGTACCTAGACCTATCCATCTATCTAGTAATATATCGTCCAGTACTTTATACAAGGGACCGGGATCAGAATATTGACTCTCGTACAACGTGATCAAATGTTGAACCATGTAAATACCAGCCAAACGCTGTTCGTTCGGAGGAAGGCTCAAAAAGGTCTGAGCCACTACGTCACCGTTATATATGTTAGGATTAGACACCATTGAACGGCTGACCGGGCTAATTCCTGTTCGTGTAGGGTGTGGGGTCTATCGTACTCTACTCGTCTCTTTAGTGCGTCCTCAGTAGCTTGGAACAGATTTTCGAGGGAATATCTTTCTTTTATAGGAGGTCCCTTTTTGCCGTAGTCGAGGCATATGGGCCTGTCAAGTGGTCGTGCTCTGCCTACATAATTTATTTTACCCATTTCCTCTGTTTCATGCTCAGCATCTTCTGATGCTGAATCCTCTTTCTCGTCAGACTCTTTCCTGTGTAAATTTAGAATCTCTTTTCGTATTTTCTTGTACATGCATTCTGTCTTTCCCACTGTATCCCACTGTATCATGTTTACCGGCAGCTATGTTGTCGCTCCAAACAGTCATACCTCTAGTTACTCCTTTGTCTGGTTGGTCTTGTTCCCTGATCAGACAGTTAATCAAAAAACGTAAAACTGTGCATTGTACTTCCACCTTTCTCTGCTCCATGGCCTCTTCTATACTCTCGGATCCCTCCCCCGTTCTAATGAAATGGTATATTTTATCTAAATGTTCCTTCATGCCTGGTAATGTGATCAGATACTCTACAGCGCGTCTTAGTCGTAGCGAGAACACGAGCATTGCACCCACACCTGGTACTGGATCGTATATACAATGTGAAATCGTTACATTAATCTTATAGGGTGATGCTGCCATTTGTGGCGTTCGTTGTAATCCTAACTCTTGCAGTGTTCGTGTTGCTGGCGGTGTTCGTGGTGATGCTGGTGGCCCCCCTCCCACTGCCCCTTGTCCTAAGTCATCTTTCACGGTCGGTGGAGGAAGCAATTGTGTAAGCTGATTCTGTGGTGGGGGCGGAGGGAGAAAAGGATTGCTGACGGGAGGAACAGGAGGAGGAGGGAATTCTGCGTTTACCTAATCCGGAGCAGGCTCCGCTAGATAGGAAGAAATAAAAACCTCAGCTTCTGTCTGTCTATGCCTACGTACTTTAGTCGGTATCAGTGGTGGCGGTAAATTACTAGGTACTTCTGAGGGGGTCACTTTAGCTAGTCCTTCAGCGAGGATGGGATACATGCCCGTGATGAGGGCATTTCTTTCTCGATCTGCTTGTTCTGCCTTGACAAGTTCCCCCTCTTCCTTTAGTTCTTTTTCTCTGGCTTTTTCTGCTGCTTCTTTACTTCTCTCTGCTTTGTGGAATTCTTTCTCTGTTCTCCTATGCGCTTCTTTACGCCATAACTCAATGGCATCTTTCTGGGACTGTCTAGCTTTCTTTTTCCATAGTGCTTCCTCTACTTTCATAATGCATTCAGCATCCCATGTTCCTGAGACAGGCCATCTATACTTTTCTTCTAGATCCTTCGTGTAATCTACCCATAAGTCTAAAAACAGTATGGCATCTAGCCCATGCTTCTGATACATGAAATGACCAGGGGTGTCTCTAGGCGGGACGGGAACTGACTCTTCCAGAATCCCTTTCCTAGTCCCTATCTGACGTAGTTTCGAAAACAGTGGCATGTTGGAACTTAACTTTAACGAAAACACAATATACACAAGAATAGACTGAAAACAACCATTCACGCAACAACACTAATACATTAAAAACAGACACATCCTAACTAGTACGTAGAAAAAACATGGTCCTGAAAAACTGTTTACTTTATGTACTGCAAAACAGTACAACCATACCGGTCTCGTAAAGAGACACGTCTTTACTGTGCCCACTGAAGGGGACACGTCTTTACCGTGTCTGTGTACCCAGACACGTCTTTACCGGACTCAAATAAATGAACCCGTCTCTATGCATTCCCAATAACGGTACTCACCGGGAAGCAGAACTTGAAGGCCTCGGAAACTCGATGACTGCTACGGCTGCGGCTACTGCTGCCCATGCGCCTCGGAACAGGTGGGCCTCGGGATACCTCGGGCCTTGCTCTCTCGACTTGGGCTCTGGTTGGGATGATCCGCAATCCTCACCGCCTCGTGTGGATGCCTGGTCGCAGTCTCCATCTCCTCCGTGGGCCTGAGGGAGTAGGCAGGAAGTCCCCCTGTCGTGTACACTTGAAGTCCGTCACGGCTGTAGAAGGGGGCAGGCGGCTGGACCTACATCACCGGCGCGTGGGGAAGGGGACTAGTCCCTATTCGGGCGCCAGATTATGTGGTAAATAAAAGAATTACCCTGTCGGAATTTCTATGCATTAACAAGGATCATGCATATAATGAGAGGCAGAGTCCGTGGTGTCCGATTCATAAGGGCTTTATTCAGTAACTCGAGTTAATGGAGAATCGGGTTCCATCACCACTAGGGATCAGGAAGGATCGTCATCTGAACTTTATTCACAGAGTTCATTATTTATAGTTAAAACACACATTAACTTGCATAGAGAAGGCGGAGCGCTCCAGGCGGAGCAAGTGAGAGAGATAAGAGCACATGGGCGTGTAAGAAGGCGTATACGTGGGTGTTCCCTTGATGAGTCATAGGTGTGTCATAGGGGGGTGGATACATGGAGGGGATCTGCATGGTCAGCTGGAACCTTTACCCTACTTGTGTGCGCGACTTGGTCATGACGTAGAATTGACGTGTAGCTGGGGGAAGCTGACTTTCGTGCTAGTAGAGAAACCTTGGATGTCAGGACGACCTGCACTTCTGGTATTATCTGATATCTTGAGTTTGGAGGATGTATTATCTGACTTAAAGGTCGCTGGAGCAAAGGCTGCTCATCACTAAATGCTAGTGTGTGCCTATATTTCTTCGTGCATTGCGTGGGGCCATGGGCCTTCTATGGATGCGAGTTCTGTAAATCACTTGAATGGAGACAGAAAGGCTAGGCCCTATCTTCTGCAGGCGGAATATGTTTACCCTTTTCATTAAGCAAGAATGTGTTTCTGTGGAGCAGAGCAGATAACTGTAGGCAAAATACTGTCTTGGCAGGCCAGGCTGGGCACCTCTCGGCTGAGCAGGAAGTATGTGAGAGGTCAGGGATACATAACTGCAGCTTTCAGAGTGTCAGGAGGCATGGAGCCTGAATTCGGGTCCTGGCTCGGCTGAGCCACAAAACGGGTGTTAAACGTGCACCATGTAATGCATGGCAACATAGGCCTCAGTGCAGAATTAACGTTTCTTTCATGGAGGGCCTGGTAACTGACATTCTGATGTTGGACGGAAATGCGGAGGCATTATCATTGCAGGCCATAGAGGGATAATTGCATGGATGACATGCACATACACTAAACGTTGGCGTTCACGCAGGGGACACATTAGCCATATAAAATTTCATTTTCCTCATTCTGTATAAGGCTATCTGCTGTGTGAGTGGCATTCTTCTTAATCTACCAATCAGTTTGAGAGGTGAGTTGAAAAGTTGTAAGGGAATGTATATGGTGCATTTTATTTTTAGTAAAAGTAATGTGTTTAATCTTGAAAAGTTTGAAGAATTTTATTTTGAGTTTGACTGCATTTGGATAAGTATTGTGATAAAATCATTTGGTAAATTAATGTGGTTAGTGAGTCAGGTTTTTGCAATAAAGTGCAGTACTAAAAAATGTACCAAGTGTGCAGTCAGTTAAACGTTTTAGTTTGGTAAATGTGTTTTGGTAAAATGTATGGTTTTAAATAATTTGTCTAGAATCACACTGAGCATCTGTGTAAATTAAGGAATTATAGTTGCACCTTTTTCCATAATCCCTGCAGTCTTTCCTCACAGTCTACCTCTCTCTGCTCATACTGTCTGCTGTCTCGTGATATTTTTTCTCTTTCTTTATTTTTACTTGTCTTTCGTTATAGTGCTGCTTGTTCTCATAGCCCCTTCTGTACTCTTAGTGTCTCTCTGTCCTTATTGTCACCTTTGTTTCTTAATAGTCTCCCTTCTTTTTTTACTGCCACCTCTGACCTTTTAATCCACCGTCTCTCATCATACTTCCCTTTTAAGAATTCCCCAGTCAGTATACATAGACTGCTGTATACACTCTTGGGCAGATGTAGAAGCCCCTAGGGCCTCTTTTTTGTGAAAATTGTGTCTCATTTTTGGATGTAATTTTGGCAATAAAATAATGCAGCAAATTGGAAATGTATTTGCAAAATGAGTCAAGATTGTCCACTGAAATGTAGTGGTCATATACATGGAATGTGTTCAGTGACTTTAATGTTTTAGTGTGGAAAATGTGTTTTGGAAAAATTTATGGTTTTAAATATGTTGTCTAGAATCACACTGAGCATCTGTGTAAATTAAGGAATTATTGTTGCACCTTTTTTCATAATCTCCGCAGTCTCTTCTCACAGTCTAGCTCTCTTTGCTTATACTGTCTCCTCTCTTGTGATATTTTCCCTCTTTCTATATTTTCACTTGTCTTTTGTTATAGTTCTGCTTGCTTTCATAGTCCCTTCTGTACTTTTAGTCTCTTTCTGTGCTCATTGTCTCCTCTGTCTCCTAATAGTACTCCTTCTTTTTATAGTCCCTTGTCTGATCTTTTAATCCTCCTTCTCTCATCATACCTCCCTGTTAAGACTTCCTCAGTCAGTATACATAGACTGATGAAATAGCATCCCAATCTTCCTTTTTAGTAACCAATAATCTCGGCAGGACCTGTATCAAGAGTTCAGGTAGTTCTTTAGCTTTTTCCCCAAGACCAACACCAGGGTGCCGGCCTTTATCCTCTGTTTCCAATTCTGCCCAATTTATCTTTTTCTCTCCCACCTCCCAGTCTTTTTCCTTAAGCTTTTCATAAATACCAGCAGGCAACAGTACTTTCAATAATTTAATTATGTCAGCGTACGTGTAATCCCCTATGCGGAGAATGTCTTTTAATTCACGGTGGAACCCCCCCGGGTCTTTATCATGGCAGCAAGGCAACATCTTTTTCATTTCCACTATTTCTATTTTCGTCAAGGGTGTGTAAACATATACTCGTTGAAGCGCACCCGCTGCATTTTTAACGGGATGAACCTCTCGTAGGGGGTTCTGTCTGTCTATGTGGAAACTCTTTCTGTTGTGGTGTGGGGCAGGAATCATGCACGTGGTCAGAGAAGTCAAGTACTTATGTCGTTGGTCCAGAATGACATTAATTAATTCGGTACCTAGACCTATCCATCTATCTAGTAATATATCGTCCAGTACTTTATACAAGGGACCGGGATCAGAATATTGACTCTCGTACAACGTGATCAAATGTTGAACCATGTAAATACTAGCCAAACGCTGTTCGTTCGGAGGAAGGCTCAAAAAGGTCTGAGCCACTACGTCACCGTTATATATGTTAGGATTAGACACCCATTGAACGGCTGACCGGGCTAATTCCTGTTCGTGTAGGGTGTGGGGTCTATCGTACTCTACTCGTCTCTTTAGTGCGTCCTCAGTAGCTTGGAACAGATTTTCGAGGGAATATCTTTCTTTTATAGGAGGTCCCTTTTTGCCGTAGTCGAGGCATATGGGCCTGTCAAATGGTCGTGCTCTGCCTACATAATTTATTTTACCCATTTCCTCTGTTTCATGCTCAGCATCTTCTGATGCTGAATCCTCTTTCTCGTCAGACTCTTTCCTGTGTAAATTTAGAATCTCTTTTCGTATTTTCTTGTACATGCATTCTGTCTTTCCCACTGTATCCCACTGTATCATGTTTACCGGCAGCTATGTTGTCGCTCCAAACAGTCATACCTCTAGTTACTCCTTTGTCTGGTTGGTCTTGTTCCCTGATCAGACAGTTAATCAAAAAACGTAAAACTGTGCATTGTACTTCCACCTTTCTCTGCTCCATGGCCTCTTCTATACTCTCGGATCCCTCCCCCGTTCTAATGAAATGGTATATTTTATCTAAATGTTCCTTCATGCCTGGTAATGTGATCAGATACTCTACAGCGCGTCTTAGTCGTAGTGAGAACACGAGCATTGCACCCACACCTGGTACTGGATCGTATATACAATGTGAAATCGTTACATTAACCTTATAGGGTGATGCTGCCATTTGTGGCGTTCGTTGTAATCCTAACTCTTCCAGTGTTCGTGTTGCTGGCGGTGTTCGTGGTGATGCTGGTGGCCCCCCTCCCACTGCCCCTTGTCCTAAGTCATCTTTCACGGTCGGTGGAGGAAGCAATTGTGTAAGCTAATTCTGTGGTGGGGGCGGAGGGAGAAAAGGATTGTTGACGGGAGGAACAGGAGGAGGAGGGAATTCTGCGTTTACCTAATCCGGAGCAGGCTCCGCTAGATAGGAAGAAATAAAAACCTCAGCTTCTGTCTGTCTATGCCTACGTACTTTAGTCGGTATCAGTGGTGGCGGTAAATTACTAGGTACTTCTGAGGGGGTCACTTTAGCTAGTCCTTCAGCGAGGACGGGATACATGCCCGTGATGAGGGCATTTCTTTCTCGATCTGCTTGTTCTGCCTTGACAAGTTCCCCCTCTTCCTTTAGTTCTTTTTCTCTGGCTTTTTCTGCTGCTTCTTTACTTCTCTCTGCTTTGTGGAATTCTTTCTCTGTTCTCCTATGCGCTTCTTTACGCCATAACACAATGGCATCTTTCTGGGACTGTCTAGCTTTCTTTTTCCATAGTGGTCCTCTACTTTCATAATGCATTCAGCATCCCATGTTCCTGAGACAGGCCATCTATACTTTTCTTCTAGATCCTTCGTGTAATCTACCCATAAGTCTAAAAACAGTATGGCATCTAGCCCATGCTTCTGATACATGAAATGACCAGGGGTGTCTCTAGGCGGGACGGGAACTGACTCTTCCAGAATCCCTTTCCTAGTCCCTATCTGACGTAGTTTCGAAAACAGTGGCATGTTGGAACTTAACTTTAACGAAAACACAATATACACAAGAATAGACTGAAAACAACCATTCACGCAACAACACTAATACATTAAAAACAGACACATCCTAACTAGTATGTAGAAAAAACATGGTCCTGAAAAACTGTTTACTTTATGTACTGCAAAACAGTACCACCATACCGGTCTCGTAAAGAGACACGTCTTTACTGTGCCCACTGAAGGGGACACGTCTTTACCGTGTCTGTGTACCCAGACACGTCTTTACCGGACTCAAATAAATGAACCCGTCTCTATGCATTCCCAATAACGGTACTCACCGGGAAGCAGAACTTGAAGGCCTCGGAAACTCGATGACTGCTACGGCTGCGGCTACTGCTGCCCATGCGCCTCGGAACAGGTGGGCCTCGGGATACCTCGGGCCTTGCTCTCTCGACTTGGGCTCTGGTTGGGATGATCCGCAATCCTCACCGCCTCGTGTGGATGCCTGGTCGCAGTCTCCATCTCCTCCGTGGGCCTGAGGGAGTAGGCAGGAAGTCCCCCTGTCGTGTACACTTGAAGTCCGTCACGGCTGTAGAAGGGGGCAGGGGGCTGGACCTACATCACCGGCGCGTGGGGAAGGGGACTAGTCCCTATTCGGGCGCCAGATTATGTGGTAAATAAAAGAATTACCCTGTCGGAATTTCTATACATTAACAAGGATCATGCATATAATGAGAGGCAAAGTCCGTGGTGTCCGATTCATAAGGGCTTTATTCAGTAACTCGAGTTAATGGAGAATCGGGTTCCATCACCACTAGGGATCAGGAAGGATCGTCATCTGAACTTTATTCACAGAGTTCATTATTTATAGTTAAAACACACATTAACTTGCATAGAGAAGGCGGAGCGCTCCAGGCGGAGCAAGTGAGAGAGATAAGAGCACATGGGCGTGTAAGAAGGCGTATACGTGGGTGTTCCCTTGATGAGTCATAGGTGTGTCATAGGGGGGTGGATACATGGAGGGGATCTGCATGGTCAGCTGGAACCTTTACCCTACTTGTGTGCGCGACTTGGTCATGACGTAGAATTGACGTGTAGCTGGGGGAAGCTGACTTTCGTGCTAGTAGAGAAACCTTGGATGTCAGGACGACCTGCACTTCTGGTATTATCTGATATCTTGAGTTTGGAGGATGTATTATCTGACTTAAAGGTCGCTGGAGCAAAGGCTGCTCATCACTAAATGCTAGTGTGTGCCTATATTTCTTCGTGCATTGCGTGGGGCCATGGGCCTTCTATGGATGCGAGTTCTGTAAATCACTTGAATGGAGACAGAAAGGCTAGGCCCTATCTTCTGCAGGCGGAATATGTTTACCCTTTTCATTAAGCAAGAATGTGTTTCTGTGGAGCAGAGCAGATAACTGTAGGCAAAATACTGTCTTGGCAGGCCAGGCTGGGCACCTCTCGGCTGAGCAGGAAGTATGTGAGAGGTCAGGGATACATAACTGCAGCTTTCAGAGTGTCAGGAGGCATGGAGCCTGAATTCGGGTCCTGGCTCGGCTGAGCCACAAAACGGGTGTTAAACGTGCACCATGTAATGCATGGCAACATAGGCCTCAGTGCAGAATTAACGTTTCTTTCATGGAGGGCCTGGTAACTGACATTCTGATGTTGGACGGAAATGTGGAGGCATTATCATTGCAGGCCATAGAGGGAAAATTGCATGGATGACATGCACATACACTAAACGTTGGCGTTCACGCAGGGGACACATTAGCCATATAAAATTTCATTTTCCTCATTCTGTATAAGGCTATCTGCTGTGTGAGTGGCATTCTTCATAATCTACCGATCAGTTTGAGAGGTGAGTTGAAAAGTTGTAAGGGAATGTATATGGTGCATTTTATTTTTAGTAAAAGTAATGTGTTTAATCTTGAAAAGTTTGAAGAATTTTATATTGAGTTTGACTGCATTTGGATAAGTATTGTGATAAAATCATTTGGTAAATTAATGTGGCTAGTGAGTCAGGTTTTTGCAATAAAGTGCAGTACTAAAAAATGTACCAAGTGTGCAGTCAGTTAAACGTTTTAGTTTGGTAAATGTGTTTTGGTAAAATGTATGGTTTTAAATAATTTGTCTAGAATCACACTGAGCATCTGTGTAAATTAAGGAATTATAGTTGCACCTTTTTCCATAATCCCTGCAGTCTTTCCTCACAGTCTACCTCTCTCTGCTCATACTGTCTGCTGTCTCGTGATATTTTTTCTCTTTCTTTATTTTTACTTGTCTTTCGTTATAGTGCTGCTTGTTCTCATAGCCCCTTCTGTACTCTTAGTGTCTCTCTGTCCTTATTGTCACCTTTGTTTCTTAATAGTCTCCCTTCTTTTTTTACTGCCACCTCTGACCTTTTAATCCACCGTCTCTCATCATACTTCCCTTTTAAGAATTCCCCAGTCAGTATACATAGACTGCTGTATACACTCTTGGGCAGATGTAGAAGCCCCTAGGGCCTCTTTTTTGTGAAAATTGTGTCTCATTTTTGGATGTAATTTTGGCAATAAAATAATGCAGCAAATTGGAAATGTTTTTGCAAAATGAGTCAAGATTGTCCACTGAAATGTAGTGGTCATATACATGGAATGTGTTCAGTGACTTTAATGTTTTAGTGTGGAAAATGTGTTTTGGAAAAATGTATGGTTTTAAATATGTTGTCTAGAATCACACTGAGCATCTGTGTAAATTAAGGAATTATTGTTGCACCTTTTTTCATAATCTCCGCAGTCTCTTCTCACAGTCTAGCTCTCTTTGCTTATACTGTCTCCTCTCTTGTGATATTTTCCCTCTTTCTTTATTTTCACTTGTCTTTTGTTATAGTTCTGCTTGCTTTCATAGTCCCTTCTGTACTTTTAGTCTCTTTCTGTGCTCATTGTCTCCTCTGTCTCCTAATAGTACTCCTTCTTTTTATAGTCCCTTGTCTGATCTTTTAATCCTCCTTCTCTCATCATACCTCCCTGTTAAGACTTCCTCAGTCAGTATACATAGACTGCTGCATACAGTCTTAGGCAGATTTACAAGCCACTTGGGCCTGTTTCTTATTTTATTGTGTCTCACTTTTGGGTGTATTGTTGGCAAAAAAATAATGCAGCAAATTGGAAATTTATTTGGAAAATGTTTCAGGATTATCAACTGAAATGTAGTGGTTATATACATAGAATGTTTTCAGTCACTTAAACATTTTAGTGTGGGAAATGTGTTTTGGTAAAATGTATGGATTAAAATAATTTGTCTAGAATCACACTGAGAATCTGTGTAAATTAAGGAATTATAGTTGGAGGTTTTTCCATAATCTCCACAGTCTCTCCTCATAGTCTACTTGTCTCTGCTTATACTGTCTCCTCTCTTGTGATATTTTCCCTCTTTCTTTATTTTCACTTGTCTTTCCTTATAGTGCTGCTCGTTCTCACAGTCCCTTCTGTACTCTTAGTCTCTTTCTGTGCTGATTGTCTCCTCTGTGTCCTAATAGTATTCCTTCTTTTTACACTCCATTGTCTGACCTTTTCATCCTTCCTCTCTTATCATACCTCCCTGTTAAGAATTGCTCAGTCAGTATACATAGTCTGCTGAATACACTTTTTGGCAAATTTACAAGCCCCACTTGCGTCACTAGGGTTGGTGTCACCTGGTGTGGGTAACTCATGGTGTCACTCCCTTACAACTTACTGGATGGACCAACTCACTCTCTGCCTGCACCATGTCCCCTCTGCCTGCACCATCTCACCCTCTGCCTGCACCATCTCCCCTCTTCCTGCACCATCTCCCCTCTGGTTGCACCATCTCTGTTTATGTCCACACCATCTCCCCTACTCCTGCACCATCTCTCCCTCTGCTTGCATCATCTCTCCCTCTGTCTGCACCATCTCACCCTCTGCCTGCACCATCTCCCCTCTACCTGCATCATCTCTCTTTTTGTCCACACTATCTACCCTCTGAGTGCACCATCTCTCCCTCTGCCTGCACCATCTCTCCCTCTGCCTGCAATATGTCCCCGTATGCCTGCACCATCTCTCCCTCCGCATGCACTATCTCCCTCTCTGCCTGCACTATCTCACCCTCTGCCTGTACCATCTCCCTCTCTGTCTGCACAATCTCCCCCTCTGTGTGCTCCATCTTCCCTCTGCATGTAACATTTCTCCGTCTGTCTGCACCATTTCCTCTCTGCTGCACCATCTCACTCCCTGCCTGCACCATCTCTCTCTCTGCCTGAACCATCTCCCCCTCTCTCTATACCATCTCCCCTCTGCCTGCACCATCTCTCCCTCTGCCTGCAGCCCTGCACCATCTATCCTTCGCCTGCACCATCTCACTCTCTGCCTGCACCATCTCCCTCTCTGTCTGCACCATCCCTCCCCCTCCGCCTGCACCCCCTCACCCGCCTGCTGCTATTTTAACTCTTTTCTCATCACCTTCTCCTCCCCACCCCATGGTTTCTCCCTTACAGTTTTCTGCTTTTCTCAAAGTCACTGAAATCAACATATGAAATGTGCTTTGAATTTGTTCGTGCGCTGCTGAAATAAGTTTAAATAGACACAGAGCAGAGGCGAGGCTGCAGAGCTGTGTTACATACATAGCGTAAGCAGATGGTGTCACATCATGTGGAGGTATCACCTGGTGCGGTCTGCACCCTCTGCACCCCTCGTGTGATGCCACTGACAAGCCCCTTGCGTCTGTTTCTTGTACTATTGTGTCTCACTTTTGGGTGTAATGTTGGCAAAACAATAATGCAGCAAGTTTGAAATGTATTTGAAAATTGAGTCAGGATTGTCCACTGAAATGTAGTGGTCATATACATGTAATGTGCTCAGTCATTTAACACCTTAGCAGCTATGGAACGTCCAGCTCCAGTGCTGAACGTTCCATTGCGCAGATGAGGTTCGAACGTCCAACGGCCGACGGCAGCACTCCCGAGGTAGTGGTGCCATCAGCCGTTGGACTAGGCGCAGCACTTATGAGGTTAAACGTTTTAGTGTGGGAAATGTGTTTAGCTAAAATGTATGGTTTCTAAATAATTTGTCTAGAATCACACTGAGCATCTGTATAAATTAAGGAATTGTAGTTGCAGCTTTTTCCATAATCTTCACAGTTTCTGCTGACAGTCTACCTCTCTCTGCTTATACTGTCTCCTCTCTTGTGATATTTTTCCTCTTTCTTTATTTTCACTTGTCTTTCGTTATAGTGCTGGTTGTTCTCACAGTCTCTTCTGTACTCTTAGGGTGTTTCTGTGCTCATTGTCTCCTCTGTCTCTTAATAGAACCACTTCTTTTTATAATCCTTTGTCTGATCTTTTAATCCTCCCTCTCTCATCATACCTCCCTCTGCCTGCACCTCTCTCCTCCGCCTGCATATCTCTCTCTTTGTCCACACCATCTCTCTTCGGCCTGCACCATCTCTCTCTCTGCCTGCACCATCTCTCCCTGTTCCTGCACCATCTACCCTCTGCCTGCACCATCTCCCCCTCAACCTGCACCATCTAACCCTCTGCCTGCACCATATCTCTCTCTGCCTGCACCATATCCCTTTCTGTCTGCATTTCCTCCCCTCCTCCTGTTACATCACTACCTCTGTCTGTATCATCTCCGCTTTGTGTATGCGAATGCTGGGAGATACCACAGGTACCTCTCATGTGCAATCCCAATTACACTTTTACCCTGGGGGCATGCAAGGGGCCCACACAGTAAAGACCGCATGCCTTTCCATGGCGGTATCGCTGCTACGGAAAGGCATCTCTAGAGGCCCATTATGATATGGCTGCCGGTGTGTATTAGACACCGCTACCATGTTAAACCCTTTCCGCCCCGGTCGTAAGGTGACCGGGCAGAAAAGCGATGGACAGTCTTTCCAACTACTGCGGACTACTCAGCCATGGTGGGGGGGCCATTCTGGTTGGGGGTCATTCTGGTTGGGATGGCGGGTGGATTGCCCTTACCAGGTTGGCAGTGGGTATTGCCAGCCTGGCGGGGCAATCTGGCCGCCATCGTAATGGGCCCGTTAGTGTCTCTCTGTCCTCATTGTCTCGTCTGTCTCCTAATAGTCACGCTTCTTTTTATACTCCCTTGTCTAACCTCTTTTTATACTGCCCCCCTGTCTTCTCACACTCCGTATCTTTCTTCTTATACTCTCCCTTCTCTCCTCATACTGCTACCTTTCTCCTCATAATCCTCATTATCTCTTCATATTTTCCAGTCTTTTCATACTCTAATTATCCCCTTATACTGCACTGTCTGCTTATATCCTCTTTTCTATTTATATTTCATATTGTCTTATAGTCCTCTTTCTCTTGTTGTAAGTCCTTCTATTTTCATATTCTTATGTTTGTTGTCATAATCTCTACTGTCTTCTTATAATTAATATAATAGTGTATTTGATATCATTTATTTTTCTAAAGTGATATATATTTTTTATAATAGATTCTTTTGGTCACCACTGAAAAACAAAAAAAATCATCATGCCTTCTAAATTAGGAAAGAAGAAAGGACGCAAGAAAGCAGTTTATTTAAAGAGGACTCATCTACAACATTTATCTGAAGATCAATGTGGTAACAAAAAGAAAAAAAGTCCTGGTAAGAAAACTAAGACTTTTCTGCGAAGATTGACAACCGCTAACAGTAATGTGCGCAAAGTAAACAATTCTGTGACTGTTTCTGCAACTAAGAGAAAATACAAGAGTCATGGAACATGTTAGAACTGGGATTTCTGGTTGGCTAAGGTTTACGCCAAAGCCAGGCAGAAACCACCATTCTAGTCAGGGCAAGGGAGTCACACGCCAAGATAACCCCTGCTCACCCCCTTGGTAGCTGGGCACGAGCAGACAGGCTTATCCCGGAGGCATTGTGTAAAGCATGTGCGCACGCACACAACAGCAACAACATCCTAGGCACACCACAAAAGGAACTCTACACAAGGTTATATAAAAATAACTTTAGTATTGTCAAAACACATCAGATAGTAATCACACATATACATTGTGCCAACTGGCACTGGCAATATTCACAAGGGATTATTTACACCAGGACAGGGCCACGTGGGCCACTGTCAGAATCAGCACTTAGTAGAACTAGCACTTAGAATAACTGTAACACCAAATAACAATTATAGATCACAACTAGTAACCACTGGTAACAGGTAGGTACAAACTACGTAATACTAATAACCATAGGCCTAGATCACGTAGGGACACAAGCTCACTAGTATAACATACTAGGCAAAGCAAACTTCTAAGCATGAGCACCTTTAGAAGTATAACACAAGCATAAGGGCAAAGCACATTACGCATAATCACATTTAGGCCTAACCAGTAAAACTACAGTAGGCCATCTCTCACTAGTCTGAACACATTAGACTCTACCTCCTAAGAATAAATCACATTTAGGGGCATAACTCACAGTGAAAAACAATCTCACTAACACAAACTTCCACAGGTAAAATCATCTTTAAAGGTATCCATACAGGGTGCGTAAAACATACTAAATGCATTACATTTCCTAGCACCACATCACTCTAGCCCATAAAACACATTAGGCAATTACCATCATGACATAGTAAAATCACATTGCGCAAAAATCACCTGAGGGCCTTGCACCCTACCCACATACCAGCCCCCTGGCCAACTAACCATCTCAAGGGGGGGCTCAAATGCCCTGTGTCCAAAATGTCAGGGCGCGCTGCCAATGCAGCGCCAGTCAGGGGTGCGCCACTGGCGCAAACCTAAACGTTGCACATGCCCACCAATTGCTGGGCAGCTGGGAACAGTAACAGGGCCTAAACGTTGCAGCTGGCACTAAGTGCTGCGCAGCTGCAGAAGGCCTGGCACCTCTGTGCCATCTCCGTCCCACACAGGGACTCTCTCTCCCTTGGCGCCTAAATGGTGCAGCTGCCCACTAATTGCTGGGCAGCTGGGAATCAGTAAAGCTGCGACAGGGCCCTCACTGGCCCTAGGAGCAAACTGCGCCCAAACGTTGGAGCCACACAGGCTCTGACACAAAATATGCCCTTGAGCCTCTCAGGCTCCTAAAACAAATATGGCCCTGTCGTTGGAGCCCCCCCTCTGGGGGCTCGAGATCACGGAAATGTCCCCAAATCGTCGGAGTCCCTCTCGGGGGACTCGAAGTAAACTATGCCCCCAAGAGCCTCTCAGGGCTCCTCACAAATGCCACCTTTCGTCGGAGTGGCCCGCTATCAAGTGGGGCCGCTCAAGGAATCTGCCGGGACCTCCACGGGACCTTTAAAGGACCATGCCGAGCCATGTGGGAGCAGCCCGCTGCCATCCGGGGCCGCTCTACCACACAAACTGCCCCCGACGTTGGAGCGCTCCCCTAGCAGGCGGGGACTGCTCTGAAGAGGATGCTGCCCTGCCCCCTGCTCAGCCCTCACTTACTGGGCTTCGGGGACTTCTCTCTTGGTGGCAGCCGCCGCTGGACTCCTCCGTCAGGGCTCTCCCTCGCTCACAGGAGCCCTGGCGGCGTCACTGAGGCAGCGGTGGGGCTCTCTATCTCCGGGGCTCCCTCCTCTGCATGGGAGCCCCGCAACACTAGTGCTGGGTTGCTGGCGGCCCCGGGGCTCTCCCTCACTCCTGGGAGCCCCGGGCCGCGATGACTCGGCCGGCTTTTCTTCCGGCTTGCGGAGGCTGGGTGGGCTCCCGACCTCCTTCCTGCCTCATTCTCGTTCCCGGCCGCACTTCCTCTTCCGTCCGCGGCCCCGCCCACAACCAGGCGGGCCGCGGGCGGCAGACATCTTTTGGCGGCGATTCTCGGGCATAAAGGAGGGGTGGGCACCCTCGGAAACAGGCGCAAATGTCGGGGTGGGCACCCGACATAATTTAAATACCATAAACACCGCAGCCATCACAGCGCCATTACCATGGGAGAAAATGCAGGGTAGGCACGTGCTATCAATACGAGCAGGACAGAGGGCAGCACCATGCTGCAGCGCCACGCTGCTCAGCCCTCAGGTTCCCAAGGCATCAAACCTTGGCAAGAGCAAACTCAAAGGGAGCAAGTCTCAAGAAGGTCTGGGTACAAGGACAAAACAGCTCCCAGCATTCCTCCATGTATCCAGGGACCGAGTAGCCAGAGGCTGGGCAGGGCCCAGGGAGGCAGGCCTTCCCCTGGGCCCCAGCAGCAGCCCGCCCCTGGTAGATTCTAGTTAGGAAAAACAAGAACATTTTACAGGAGGTCACAGCCTCTCTTTATACACAAACATCCTTTGTCTAGCAGGGTGCAGGCAATGTGAGAACCATCTACAACTGGTTAAGGGGAACTCCTTTCACTGGCCAGGTTAGGGACATCAGATGCACCACAGGGGGTGGAGCCAGCATTGTGGAGGGAAAACGCAGCCCTATTCAGGTCCCAGGTGTACCCCTTCCTCACATCAGCATGCTAATCTCTCCATTCACCACCGGGGCAGACCCATCCTGACTCCTGGAGCCAGGCTCACCAGCCAGCTCCTGCCAATCACACGCCAGACACAAATTACACAAACATGCCAACTTCTAGAAGTGGCACTTCCACACTAGACACAATCATGCCACATACATCATTGCTGAGCATTCAATCTCACGAGTTCACACATACCAAACTTGGCCCTGCACTCCCCACACATCAGGAACTGCCATGGTCACACATATTTCCCATGCATTCCTATGGGAGGGCAGGTAACTCTCACCACACACACAGAAAGCTCACGCACTTTACACTGGACCACAGTGAAAAAGTGCGCAGAGACCTAAAATCACCAACACCAGCTTACAGAAACAGGCTAGGAAAAAGCAAAAGGTTTCCGGGTGAACCTGCCAAAAATGGCCAGGGACACCTTCCGGTTCTATGCCACTCTGAACCCACATGGATTTCTCTCAACAAGAGCTCTCTGGCCCAACTAGATACCCCACTGGCACTCTCTAGTCGTCCACGGCCAGGACCAGGCCCTAGGCCATCCAAATGTCACAGGTCCTGACCAATCCACAGAGTAGGGGCAGTAACCCCTGGCACACAATAGCCATTCTCCACTCTCCCTCTCAGTGTAGCTACAACTACCACTGATCCTTCAAACTAGGGACCACACCCTCAGGCTGACCAGAGGTCACAGGCAAGAATGCCCCACCCTACCTCTACTTCTGGGGTTCCGCACCCTACCAGGGAAGCACCCACCAGAACACATCTCTCCCACCAGTTCAGGACCTCTCTCCATCAACTGGCCTACCACCTGGGATCTGGAAAAGATTTCCCTTTGGAGGTACAAAGCACACAGCACAGTCCCTCTTCAAGCAGGTGGGGGGACACAGCACCCAGCAAAGTCCCCTTTCCTCTGCCTTAGTGGAAACAAAAAACTGCAGGTGAGCCCCAGATCACACAGCAAGGGCAGCCCCCTCAGTCTCTTGAGCTGATCTACTTTGGCAGAGATTCCTTCTTGACCTGGAAGTTTCCTAATCTCCCAACCTAGGATCTAAACCCTCAGGTTGCGCCGGGGTCAGAGACAAGGACACCATCCCTTTGTACCTCCTTCCAGAGTTCTGCACCCTCCCAACTTGGAGCGGTACCCCTGGAAGCCAAACCGGTCAGGACACCGATTACAGATGCCCTTCCCTCCAGGTCAGGCTGAACCTGAACCTGGCCTCCCCCCTCCACGAGGAATGACCTCCAGAGGCCCCACAAATGGTCAAGCATTCTAGACGGTCAAATGCCCAGTGAACCAGGACTTCTGCACCCTCCACAGGAGTGGTACTGCCCAACACCAGGACCGCCGGAGTTCTGGTTACAGACACTCCCCGTCCTCTAGACACAGGAAGATCCTCCTCAAATGACCTGTAAGTACAGCATAGGCCCCTGACCTGGCGCTCCCTTAGGGAACCCTCCAGGCCCTGAGACAGGGTTTCGGGCCAACGTAGGACATCCCGTCCCACACTCACACCGCCTCCACTTAGACAGGACGTGAGCCCCTACACCCCTACCATCCTACTGGGACCTAGCTGGGCTACACATGTACCTCTTCCCCTAGACAGGATCATCAGATACACAAGCCACTACTTTTGGAATCACTCCCCAATGCCTCTGCAAGACATCTAGCACACCGCCAGACGTCCACCTTCTTGTCCAGTGCCTCTGCAGGACCTCCTGCACACCACCAGAGGTACACCTCCCGTGCAAGCTCCTTTTATTACAAAAAAAACTCACGCCAACTCCTCCAGTTCAACACACCACTCATCCACGCACTCCCCCTCCAGACTGGTGAGACAGTTCCTCCCTGCCCCTGACTCTCAACCTGTACCCCTCTTACTAAGCACCAGGCACCATACTCTGGGAACTGGGAACGGGACTTCACGCACTGGACACATTTTTAGCTGCCACCACTGGATCCTACCATACTGGGGAATCCAGACACACACTACACTCAGGGGATAACCACCCTCCCGAGCAAGTCATTTCTCCTCTACACTCCCTCTCTTCCATCTATCCACACCTCTGGGGACAGGAACAAGGATTGGGCACTGGACCCAGCAAGGGATTCCTTATCTATGGGAACCCCCCCCTCTACTGGCGTCCCGCCCTGTCATTTTCTCTCTTCTGCCACTAAACATAAAGCGCAGGAACACCATTTGAAAATGACACTCTTGAGGAAAAACAAAATCATAAACAATATTCCCAAACATGTGACTATCTAGAAAGCAGAGTTTTGTAATGTAGCCAGTTGTCACTGTGGTACTGCGCAAACACAAGTCCTAATCCTCACCGCTGGCCAACAATGTTAGCCAACCAGAAATCCCAGTTCTAACAGAACAACTTCAGAAAAAAATGTATATAGTAAAAGGAGGATAAATCAATTTAAGGACATAAGGAGGAAGATGTGGATGGTGGATTCTCAAGCCCTTGGTATGAAACGATTGGGACCAGAGCCACGGGTTAATATTGGATGCAACACCGCAAACCTGCTCACCTCTGCAAACTATTTCAGTTTAATTGTTTTAACAATGGGGCATTATTTTTATGGACTCTGTAGTGACCCACTGTGGTTTTATTTAACAGGACTCGAGCCTGGCTCAATACGGATGGACTACTTGTACCAGAAAGACACGGGAGAAATCGAATACGCCCACATGGGCGGGGCTTGTTATCATAATAAAATGGAGGTCCTGGAAAACAATCTACTGTGTCCGTGCACTATTGCTGATGAATTGCCTGCCAGTGATCAAGGGTTTTTGATAACTCGAAACGCGTTTGGCTTTTACAACGCAGTATGGCAGAAGCGCTGTGATGCAACCGTCTGTGGCAGCTGTGTAGCGAACCCCTTCGTGTGTGACTCCTTCAGTGGGGAAACTCTTGGTGTTTATTTTATATATATATATATATATATATATATATATATATATATATATATATATATATATATATATATATATATATATATATATATATATATATATATATATAAGAATCCACGATCCTGAAGCGCCGAAGACACCAAACGGACACAGCCAGGTACAGACCACAAACCAAGGATCTCAGAAGAAAATAATGTGCTTTATTCCATCAATGGGGATGGCAGCATGACGCGTTTCGTCCGGGAAACCCGGACTTGATCACATGACAAAACCCAGAGACATAAGTGGTTAAATATTGGTGCAGAAACGGAACTCCTCCCACATGATGATAGACATGAAAGAAATATCTTCCAAAGTATAAAGTGGAACATCCAAATACGCTGTACAGTATAATTCAATGCATAAATGCATACAACTATAACAATACACTATACATTAATATAAACACTTAAAATCAGTTAGTCGCATAGAGGGCAAGTGCCCAATGGATTACCACAATATTAAAGTGCATGTAATAACTTAATGATACAAAAATCAATGTCCGTTGGGTCCATTATCTGTCCAGTAAATCGATCTAAAAGACCACTACTAAATTTAAAGTGCAAAGAAAAAAGTGCAGGGTGCATAATCCCAAAATTTAGGAACAAACATGATTTACCCAGGAAAAAACCTGGAGCAGAATAGTTGTGGTGATAAAGTGCAAAATAGCAAAAAAGTGCAAAAGTTCGGCAATGCATAAATATTATTAAAGGGGAGATAAAAAAGGTAGTCACATCTCAATAAATTCATATGTAGCAGCAGTGACTTTGGAATACCACAATTCATAATGATACAGCTGGATTATAAATACACAATTTAAATGCAGTATTATCAATAAATTGATTGTATAAATAAACAATCTTCATAAACCATCCTCAACATGAATAAATAGATTAAAACCATAAATAGTTATAAAATCCATTATAAGAAATCATGCATATGGTGGAATAAAATATTTACAAAAAGTTGTTAAGGTCTTCTCCCATGTTCAGGCCATTAGGGGTCATACTAAACACGCGTAGCTGGGGGAGAAGCACGCACCCATAGCAACACCACGCAGCTGCTGGAAGATTTCATTATTGAAAAGAAAAAAGTTATTCTTAAGGCATAAGTCAATCATGCTGATGAGCATTTTACTATGTTCATAATACTTAATGTCTCTAGGAGATAAGAAGTATTCAATCGCATTCAAACCATCAACATGATTAATAGAGGTGTACAATGATGTAATATCCATGACTAGAAACAGATAGTTTGGTTTCCACACAACTTCCTTCAATTTCATCAAAAAGTCACCAGTGTCTTTCAGATAACTAGGCAAGGCCTCCATATATTCATGTAAATAGAAATCAACATATTTGGAGAGGGGTTCCAACAAGCTATTTTGGGCGGAAATAATAGGTCGCCCTGGTATTGGTGTTGTACCTTTATGAATTTTTGGTAGAAGGTACAACGTTGGAGTAATTGGAATTATATATATATAATTGGATTATATATATATATTACCTACTGGCGATAGCCAGTAGGTATTTATAGTTAGGATTTTTTCTCTATGGGATTTCTGAAAATTCTATGTCTAATAACTTTGGCGTTTGTGGACGGAATTGGCTGAAATTTTCAGGAAAATTGTACATTTTGTTTCTGAGCAGCCCCTGAAAATTTGGGGGGGTTTCGTTAAGGGGGGGGCCGAGAAAAAATAGATTGGAACTTTTAACCAGTGAGTCTGATATAACACCAATTATGGAGGACAACTCCGAAATTATATCTGAGTTTAGAATTATTGTGCAATACAATACCCAGCACAAATTGATTGAGTCAATTATCAACAGAAACTGGCCTTTGATTTTAAGTGATCCAATAATAGGGAAAATTCTCCCAAAGAGACCCTCCATAACTTACACCAGAGGGCAATCCATGAAAGACGAACTCGTCAAAACCAGTCCAGAAGTCTTGGCTTCTACCGATTGGCTTCAGACCCACTCAGGCTTCTATAATTGTAAAGTCTGCAAAGCTTGTCAACAAGCGGTGAACAAAACCAGCTATCTCTTACCGTTTGATTTAAGAGACCATAGAATAGACAAGGTACTCATGTGCAAAACGGAATTTGCCGTGTATGTCTTGCTATGTCCATGCAATTTGCTCTACTTAGGTAGCACAAAGCTCCCCGTACATAGGAGGATTCTGCAACATTTGAGAGCAATATGCAATCAGGACAACACATATCCTGTGGCAAGACATTTTAAAGCAAAACATGGGTCTAGAAGCCAAGAGTTGAAATATTTTGTTTTTGACTGTGTTCCGGCGAGCCGTCGGGGAGGCAACAGAGAGGAAAAATTGCGCCGCTTTGAGACCCATTCCATACTAGAGCTTAACACCAAGCATCCCTCAGGTCTCAACATCACAGAGGATCTATACACATGCTTGTAATGGGTAACCTCCCTTTGGATCGCAATTGATAAATTGACAATACCAATAGGAGATGCATTAAGTTTAATATCTTTTTAGTGGTGCTTTAAATAAATATTTATGAATTAATATTTATTACACTTTTAAACTTTTACCTGTCTTGTTATATTTTAACCATATAATGTATGCACTGTAACAATGTATTCGTTTTTTAAGCCATTTATTTCACCATTTTAAGGTTTTTTATTGATTGGCGTATTTATGAAACATTGATTGCACAGGTATATGTACATTAGCAGGTTATGTTGTTATGATGGGAAAGTTTATGGTTTTTTTAGGCCACAATGCATCTAGCTGGATGATCTCAAACACAAACCTTTAAAGGTTAGATCACACTCAGGTCTTATATGAGAGACTATCTTCTGGTATTTATACCGCTATTTTGCACATATATCCCCAGGGAGAATAAGTAGAAGGCAACATGGGTCACAACAAGTATTTATGCTTACATCTAACTCCAACCCTGGACCCTCTAGCGCCCACCGAAAGACTTTGTGAATATTGCGACCCCATTTTGTATTAACTAGTCTAAACAAATGCAATATAAATGACTATGGGGCTCCGTTGTCACACTTTAGCACTTTAGACAAAACGTTATATTATGATTAAATAATTAACTATGGGTCCCAACTGCATATACTGCCCAGAGCAAATCAATAGTAATGTTTAGAACTGCACTTTTTATAAACAAACGTAATTTTACCCAGCACACCCGTACTGCACGAAATCACCGTTTTTTAGGACATGGTTTTAAGTTTTTAATAAAGCGTTTATTTGCACATGTTTTTAGCCACTTCAGGCATATTGTATTTAACATTGCTCTATAGAAACATTAGCAAACTTAGTTGTAGTTTTTCAGAATTTCAAATTTCTTCTGTTTCTATTGTAGTTGTAGGCTACAACATGTGACGCAAAATCAATTGTATTTAAACAATGTCCTATGATAGCCGTGTCATGTGATCAAGCGCTCGTGGAAGTGCGAAATGCGTCATGGTGACTGAAAACACCGAAGAATAAAAATCACTTGCACTTACTTTTTGGTCCGTGTCCGTATTTGCAGCTTGGATTTGTATCTACGCCAATATCGGACTGTCTTGGAATATATATATATATATATATATCATTCACAATGCCCTGAGCTTAAGAACGCCACTCCTAGGGAAACAGTTCACAGAACTTTATTTTGCCAAACCTTCTGACACCTCGAGTCGATTTTCTTTTCCCTGACGCGTTTCACGGCTCCTGCCGCTTTTTCATAGGGAGTTTCTGCCACTTCTCGAATTGCGCCACACCTTCTTTTTACCCAGCATGCTGCTTTTATTTCATTTCGGCTCAGTGGGTTCACGCATGCTGGGAAATGTAGTGCATTTCAATTCTTTCCCTCCAGTGGGATGCGAGTTATGGCTCAATGTCTCTGATATTTAAAAGTATTTTCAACCCTCCAGTGGGTCCCGAGGTGACAGGCAGTTTGATTAATGCAGTTCCCCCTGCTGCAGTCTCCGCTCCGATAATCTGAGCTTCGCAGACCCACACTTCCTTTACGTGGGCGGTGCAATCCTCCACGGTTAAGGCTCCCGTGTAGAATATCATTCACAATGCCCTGAGCTTAAGGATGCCACTCCTAGGGAAACAGTTCACAGAACTTTATTTTGCCAAACCTTCTGACACCTCGAGTCGATTTTCTTTTCCCTGACGCGTTTCATGGCTCCTGCCGCTTTTCATAGGGAGTTTCTGCCACTTCTCGAATTGCGCCACACCTTCTTTTTACCCAGCATGCCCTATGTTTTTTTCAGTGTATATATATATATATATATATGACTGGAACTTCGGTATTCAGTGGAGGCCAAATAACGAAGACGGACCCAATGAGGTTATTTTAAAGCGTCTTTATTTCACACTGTGCACCCTCATGATCGCCATGACGCGTTTTGGGCCCTGGAGCCCTTGATCACATGACATGGTCAAATTACACCCTGTGATTTGTAGTGCCGGTCCGGTCACATGGTCCCAAGCCTATAGAAATAGAGAAAATACTTCAGCCTGGACCAGACACAGTAACCAATGTTGATTACATTCATTATGTTATTTCGTTTTTTTGTGATGTTTTGTTAACCCCAATTGTCACAATTATTAAATGACAAATAATCCTTACAAATGTGCAAATTTGCGCAATAAATATGTTAAAACAATATTTACAAGTATGCAAAACGCCAATATTACTATGTACAAGAAATCACAGTGGACGTAATATGTACAAACATTTTCTGTGCAATATTTAGCAAATGAATAAAGTGCTTTTGTGCAAAATTTACAAAGGAAGGGGTTTGATTAATATTGCCCAAGTGGGCATTGGTTAAAATTTCATCTGGACCACTGCGTCTACACTGCTTAGGTATTCATGTTGACTCCAGCACTAATGAAAAGAAATGTGTGATTTCCCAAAAAAGTGTTTGATGCATTATACAATATTAAAAATCCGGCAGGAAATAATAAATAATTAAAAAACAGCCTTTACAGATGACTATCGTCTCATTTTCACTAAACAATTTCAAGACTCTGTGTGCAAGCAAGTGTACAAGTCTTCTGTCGCGTTGAATCCACTCGGAGCCTTAGTGTCTAATTCCAGAATGTACCTGGTTTCTAGTACGCGCAGTCGTGCTTCTCTATTTCCCCCTCTGCGTAACGGCTCCACCATATCAATTGCGTAGTATTTCAGGCAATTGACATCACCTTTATGGCAGAGATTAACATGCCTCGCTACTGGGTAAACATCATCTTTGTTCACAACTGCCCTCATATGCTGCAATATGCGCTTGTGGACTTGTAGTTTAGTACTACCAACGTAGCAAAGTCCACAAACACATTCCAAGACATAGATGACAAAGTCTGATTTGCAGGTTATTTTCTTGGTAATGGGGAGTTCTCTTTCACTGAAAGGGGAATAGTAGGTGGTTTTACTTTTTCCTATGGTGCACGCTTTACATACTGCGCATTTCAAGAAGCCCTTACTTTTGCCTAGCCAGTTGCCTCTTGATGGTACCTCCGGGCTGCTACTGACTAGCATGTCACTCATGGATCTGGCACGGCTATAAGTAATAGCCGGGCATGTGGACAAAGTTTTCCCAATCACAGGATCACCTGTGATTATATGCCAGTTTTTCCTCACCATCCTCTGAAGCTGTCTATGCTGGCAACTATAACCAAGAATGAATCTCGGTTGGTCCACGGTCGCATTAGTCATTATTGTGTCTACCCCTATTGGTTTTTTAGGAGATAATGCTGTCTTGTTTGCCCTTTCCATTGCCTTAGACACTATATTTTCAGAGTAGCCCCTCTGCAGGAACCGTATCTTGCTTTTTTTCTGTGCTTCAACACAGGCTTCATCGGTGCTACAAATTCTTCTGATCCTCAGCATCTCCCCATAAGGGATGCTGCGGATCAGATGGTTGGGGTGCTGACTAGAGGCATGGAGGATGGTGTTACCTGCAGTCTCCTTCCGATGTAATTTTGTCTGCAGTCCCCCTTTGTCTACAAAAACCTCTACGTCTAGGAAATTTACTTTCCTATCACTGATGGTACCTGTGAAATGCAGATTCAGTTCATTCTGATTGATTTCTTCAATGAACTGTTCCGCTTCACTGGCAGTCCCCTTCCAAATAATGAAAAGGTCATCGATAAACCTGTACCACACTAGCACTTTGCTACTCATGACCTCTTTAAAGGCATTGCCTAGGACCTGCTCCTCCCACAGCCCCATGTGCAAACATGAGTAACTGGGGGAGAAGCAGGCCCCCATTGCCACTCCTCGCAATTGCTGGAACATTTGGTTTTGAAACATGAAATAATTGTTGTAAAGACACATTTCCAACATCTCCACAAGCATGTTATTATGTTCCAGCATACACATGGGCCTTCTGCTGAGATAATGCCTTACTGCTCTCACTCCGTCCACATGATTGATACTGGTGTACAATGCAGTGACATCAAGTGTGATCAACAAATACTCCGTACTCCACACTACTGTTTTTAATTTCTGCAGAAAGTCCATAGTGTCCCTGATGTATGAGGGCAAGGATTTCATGTGATCTTGGAGGAAGTGATCGATGTATCTGGACACTTTTTCAACCCTCCAGTGGGTCCCGAGGTGACAGGCAGTTTGATTAATGCAGTTCCCCCTGCTGCAGTCTCCGCTCCGATAATCTGAGCTTCGCAGACCCACACTTCCTTTACGTGGGCGGTGCAATCCTCCACGGTTAAGGCTCCCGTGTAGAATATCATTCACAATGCCCTGAGCTTAAGGACGCCACTCCTAGGGAAACAGTTCACAGAACTTTATTTTGCCAAACCTTCTGACACCTCGAGTCGATTTTCTTTTCCCTGACGCGTTTTCATGGCTCCTGCCGCTTTTTCATAGGGAGTTTCTGCCACTTCTCGAATTGCGCCACACCTTCTTTTTACCCAGCATGCCCTATGTTTTTTTCAGTGTGTATATATATATATATATATATATATATATATATATATATATATATATATATATATATATATATATATATATATATATATATATATATATATATTTATATATAGATATATATATATATATATATATTCAATGAAAAAACCATAGGTTATAGACCATATATAGTTAGGGATTTGCATTTACAAAACCTTATTTTACTCACACAAAACCATTGAAATTCCATATATAGTTAGTTGCACTAACTATATATCGCGCACCCGCAATCCACTGCTGATGATGTCACATATTACATCATTCATGACATGGTCAGTGACATCACTGATGACATCACTGATGACATCTCAAATGACATCACTGATGACATCATCTAGTGTCTGTGTGTTTTTGTAAAGTTTAAATATGTTTTACATATTGAAGAATGAGTGGATGTATGGAAGACTGAGTGTGTGTGTGGCTGGCTGGGAGGTGTGTGACTCTGTGCATATCAATGTGTACTTGTATCAGTGATTGTATAAGAGAGTAAGTATGTGTTAGTATATGTGTGAAAAGTATGGTGTTCTGTGTTTAACTGTATAGATGAGGAAATCAAAGTGTGATTGATTCTTCACAGGACTGACTAGGTGTATGAGTGCATATGATAGTGTTGTAATAATGAGTGACTGTATGTATGAGTGATTGTATGGGTGAATGAGTGAATGTGTGTGTAGACATAGTAATCAGTGAGTGCGTATGTATTAACTGGTATTGGTGTGTCATGATGTCATCAGTGATGTCATTTGAGATGTCATCAGTGATGTCATTTGAGATGTCATCAGTGATGTCATCAGTGATGTCATCAGTGATGTCACTGAAGTATGGTGTTCTGTGTTTAACTGTATAGATGAGGAAATGGAAGTGTGATTGATTCTTTACAGGACTGACTAGGTGTGTGAGTAACTCCATGGATGAGTGGCAGTGTGTGAGTGTCTGCATAGGTGTATGAGTGCATATGATAGTGTTGTAATAATGAGTGACTGTATGTATGAGTGATTGTATGGGTGAATGAGTGAATGTGTGTGTAGACGTAGGAATCAGTGAGTGCGTATGTAGTAACTGGTATTGGTGTGTCATGATATCATCAGTGATGTCATTTGAGATGTCATCAGTGATGTCATCAGTGATGTCATTTGACATGTCATCAGTGATGTCATTTGAGATGTCATCAGTGATGTCATCAGTGATGTCATTTGAGATGTCATCAGTGATGTCATCAGTGATGTCACTGACCATGTCATGAATGATGTAATATGTGACATCATCAGCAGTGGATTGCGGGTGCGCGATATATAGTTAGTGCAACTAACTATATATGGAATTTCAATGGTTTTGTGTGAGTAAAATAAGGTTTTGTAAATGCAAATCCCTAACTATATATGGTCTATAACCTATGGTTTTTTCATTGAATTTCAATGGTTTTTTAAATGCAAATTTCTAACTATATATGGTCTATAACCTATGGTTTTTTCGGTGAATTTCATTGGTTTTTTAAAAGCTAACATCTGTAGCTGTAAAATGTATTATTCTTTAAATCCCAAAATATATTTACATATTTATTGATAATTTTTTTTTTAATATTTTTTTCTTCGCTTCTAGTTCGCGAACCGGGAAGCTTTCCGTTAGCTCATCTTGATGCCGCGATCTAGTCCGCGAACCGGTCAACGTTACGTTAGCGGAACAGTGACGCGTCGCGGAAGCGCGACGTATCACGTTATCGCGTAATGCGTCTAATGACGCGTCGCGTTAGCGCTCCCGAAAGTACTCGGGACCGCGAACCGGAAGCGATCTGGGACGCGGCGCGCGCCGCGTAACGTAAGCGGAACAGGTCATGTGACTTGTTTATAAAACTTCTCATTGGTTCATTTCACTTTTGGTTTCCAAATGATGTATGACTAGGTCATGTGACCTAAAAATAACACTTTTCATTGGCTCAGAACTATTGTTTTCCCCAAATCATGTAAACCCCTCCTTATTTCCTCACTCTGACTTTCATCTTGGTGAGAGAAAGACCATTTATCTGAAGTTCCACAATGGCTTCCATTCTTGCTGCAGCTGGTGCACCCCCACCACCACCTCCACCTCCTCATAAGAAAAGAGGACCACCTAGTCAAATTATGACTAACAGAGAGGAGGAAGATGAGCAAGAAGAAGAAGAGGACAGAGAGGAACAACAATTTGTCGAAGAGTTGCCCCGGGTTTCTAAACGAAAAACCAGTTTCATCTGGCAGTTTTTCACCATCCCTCCTGGATCAAAGAAAGTGAATGCAAAATATGCCACCTGCCTCATCTGTGATCACAGATTGTCGAGAGGCACAGAAAAGAAGTACAGTATGGGGAACTATACAATGCATCGTCACATGAGCAGGTGGCATCCCTTGAACTACAGTCGGGCTGAGTTAAGGGATCTTGAAGACAATCCGACGGCAACTCCTGTGGCAAGATCTACATCCACATTGTCTTTGACGGGAAGAGAGGCACAAGAGACTGTGCCAAACATCCAACCCAACTTCCAGCATATGAAGTTATCTTGTATTTACTGTGGTGCTATGTTGTCATATGGCAACATGAGTGTCAACCTGATGAACATTGCATTTGAAAATCATAAATGCCCTAATGCACCCAAAAAGTAATTTATTTTTTTTGCTCCAGTTGAGCCGTTTTGAAAGCCTGTTTTTTGTTGTCTCCCCTCCATAAAAAACACAAAAAAAACATAAAACAGTTCTAAAAATACAAAAAAATCAAGAACTGTTTTTTTTTGTTTTTGTTGTTTTATATTTTTTTTATTTTTTTTGAACATTTTTTTTCAGAACTACCTCCCCTTTCAAACAAAATTGCTAGAATGTTTATCACTCTGGCAAGCTCTATTTCTTTTAGTTCGCTTCAAGTTCGCTGACCGGTTCGCGAACTTTAAGCGAACTAAAAAAATATTTTTTTAAAAAAAAGAAGAGTTAGTATAAGGGAAGTAAACAGAGAATAATGTAAAAAGAAAGACAGCTAGAGAGAGTAAATGAGAGATAGTGTCAATGACATCATCAGCAGTGCATTGCGGGTAAAAAGAGAGGAAAACATTTACCTTATAATTCTTGTTACCTTTTTTAAATATTTTTTCATACTTTCAATCTGTAAAACAAAGAACAAACATTTCAAAAAATATTAAAACATGTATTTAAAAATTAGAAAAGACAAGGGAAAAGGTTCAAAAACAAATAGTTTTTCAACAACTTTGACATTTACAGAAGTCTCTGCTTCTCTACGTCCCCTACACAATCCTAAAGATATATATTCGAAAGAAACTGTATCTTGATGTTGCTGAACTGGAGCCTATTTTGGAACATGATGTTTTTCTTGCACTGCTAATGTCTCACAATAGTGATGCAATAGCAGCGCAAAAAAGATGTAAACCCATCATAAAATTGTGTCTAACATTGTAAATGATTGTTTTAGGATGCAAATAAGATGTGTGCTTTCAAGAGCTTTCTTTGAGGTGAGGCCTCTTTTTTTTTTTAAAAAAAACACTACCCAGAAGTACAGCACTCTAAGCATTAAAATTGATATTTACAGAACTCAGCTTACCCATATGTACCACACATTTCTAAATGTATATCATAAGTACAAAAGGCATAACATTAATTATACATGTTAAATGGTTTCTTTTTGCTGTTCTCAGAATGTATCAAATTTCACTTAGATCAGTAACTTGAAGTTATTCATCATGCAACAGCGGGGAAAAAAAAACACAATCAAAATGACTGTGTTTAAAAAACCCATACAACCTAAGAAATCTGATTTCAAAACTCCTTAAAATTAACTTACTTTCAATGACGTCGAACGATCTCCTATGAACAGCATCCACTCTGTTGTGCTACAAATATTTTCAGCCCGCCACTTTCTGAAAGAAAACCTCCATCGATACGTGAAATATGTTACATAGAAAAAAAACTTCTCTCATTATATCACATGTTTCCACTAGGCCAAATCATGTTGCCGCGATTCGCAAGTCTTGTAATTCTTCCAATCAAATCCCGACATTTTCTATTTTCGCAACTTTCAAAAATAAAATATTTGAGATTATTTTCACAATCCTGGACTACTAATATCTTACTCTTCTTTGTCACTCATGTTCTCCTTTTCCTATGACACTGATACTGCTTACTATGAAGCAGACTTACTTGCATCAGGTTTATATAGTTGGATTTTTAATCGAGACAGCATTGCAGACTTACATTCCCTCTACTTAAAATTTTGGTTTTAAAAACACCAGGTAAGAATTTTTAAGGTCAAACGGCAATTTTTTTTTGAAAGTTACAACAGAATCATTACAGAATGACCAGCCGTTTCCAGACTTTAAGTAAGCTGTATAATGTCCTGATGTTGTTGATGGACCATCGTGATAGATAATTGCTACAGTAACAAAAGTCCTCCCTGATATTGACAGCTGAGAAGCCACAAAATTTTTTATTAAAGTTGACAATTTTGATCCATCAGGCCTACATCGTTGCATCATTAAAATGACATACTGGCCATATCTACGTATAAATAATGTTGACATCATATCACATTTACATTGGCTACACTCCATGTTGTGATCCGCTGCATTTACTAGCTTATTAAAGGACACTGATTTACTGTCTGGCAAAGTTAAATATATAAATCTTTCTGAGTCTACACTAGTAGTACTTGATACCATACAGTTCTCGCAGTCATGCTGCCATTGATAAGAAAGCCCAAACAGTTGATCTACATCTACACCCTCATCTTGCAATATATCAAGCATATACATTAAAAACTCCTGACAATCTTGCTGATTATTTTCAGAGAAGTCTGTTTGACCTGAACATTCATCTAACAGATAACGAACTTCAGACACACTTTCTACTTTTGTTCGATCAGTGCTACATTTCTCTAACACAGAATTCAACAAGCAGCATAAACTTTGTTCTGAATTGAACACAATCTGTTCTTTTAAACTCTCTAGTGAAAAGAGAACATTAACAACGACATTTGCATAGCAGTTGACACCAGAACTGTTTTCAAATTGAAAACCAACAATCTCTTCAACAGTATCCACTTTCTTTCTGCTAACAACTTTCGGTTCATTGACTTTTAGTCTTTTTGCAACAACCTCCCTACTATTACTGCTATTTCTACGTTTCCGGCCTACCACACGTTTCTCAAACAAAGGATATTGAGGCAAATGTGGCGCATACTCTCTTCTTAACCTATTGTATTCCTTAACACAATCTAGATCCGCACAAATGTTTGTGACATCACAGTCAATCAAGTACAATCCCGATAAAGTTCTAACTCGTGACAATGCCACATATGCCATACCCTCCTTGAACACTGAACTGCCAATATTCACCAATGCACAGTCTACACTTAAACCTTGCGATTTATGGATTGTCACCGCATATGCCAAGCAAACAGGAAACTGTTTACGGCGAACATATAAGTCTTTAACAAGCAAAAACCTAGCAGAACAACGAGCAATTCTCTGTACTTCCTCAATGCCATCAAATTTAATTCTTAAGAATTCTATTCCATCTCTATTTCTGTATTTCTCAAAATCAACAACATTACCCATTGATCCATTTACCAGACCTCTTTCTACATGTAAATTCCGTCTCAAAATGATTCGGCAATTTAAACACACATTCAGAGTCTTTTCAAAACCCGCTGTCTTAGATATAGTCTTCTCTAATGAATCCAATTTTGATTTCAAATTGTCTGACAAAATAATAGTTGATCCCATATGCTCTAATTTGTCGATAGCTTCAAGTTTCACAATCTCTTGCTTTTCTAAATTCAACATTTTGTTGTTGAAGATGGCACATTCTGCAAGAGTTGGCATGAGACATATCCCGGATTTCTTCTCAGTAATTTTCTGAAAAATATTCTCAGGCACAATCTCTTGTTTGGGATATAAATTTGACAGTAATCGTGCATTTAAAGCTTCTTTCCCATGCTCGGTCACTTTTCCAATTCTAATATCTTGTAGAATATTCTTGTAATCTTCATCCTTTGCCTGACGCAAATTTTGATGCAGTTCTGCATAATTGAAGTTTAACCATATATTGACGTTGCCAATGCTCCCTAGGCACTTCCTGGTATCTTCATGCGTGAGTATTTTGAACACAGGTTGACCTTTTACTGGTGTCAGCTGTAGAAGATCTCCGAAAACAATGATGTGTTTCCCACCAAATAAGACATCATATTCAGTTTTAAGTACTTCTTGCATTCTCAAATGCACAAAGGCAAGCATGACATTGGAAACCATGCTTACTTCGTCAATGATAAGTAGTTTCATTTTCCTCAAAACTCTTGAAACTTCACAGCAAGCATCTCCAGATAACTTGTTGTATTGTAATTTGTTGTCATGCTCCACCGGCAGCATCAGTAGACGATGCAAAGTAATACCTTTAATATTATGTGCTGCCAGTCCAGTAGGAGCGGTGACAACACAAGACAGCGATGACTCAGTCCTTTCCTGCAAATAACAAGAGATTGCTTTAATGAGGAAACTCTTTCCAGTTCCCGCTTCTCCACTCACGTACAGTCGGACAGGCTTCAACGACGTACATGAGCACTCTTTCTTCTCATGACTTAATCCGTGCTCAATTTCCTTGGTAACTTCATCATATATTTTCCTCTGCTCAACGTTGAGTTGTTTTTCCAAGTCTTGTAAGTTAACTGAATCCTCCTGAGCATGTGCCATGGCTCTTTCTACTTCATTCATAGCAGTGGCAGCTTCATTTTCGATAATAGGTCCTCCAAGTGGATCTTGACTCAATGAAACAGAACTCTGACTGTCCTGAGAACTGTCTCTGGCAATCTCGGCTGCAATCGTTGCTTCCTGCTCAATTTCCAAAGTTAGCATTTCTTGATATCTAGAAAAAGCAGGACATTCTATGGACTCCTTGGCTGCATTGAAAGAGTCTTCGTAACAGAGGAAATCTCCAAGCAGTTCCTCTTCTGCACGCCAAGGCTTGAAAAGTTGCAAAAGTGCTAAATAGAAAAACTCCTTTTTTTCTGGAGATTCGCCACTCAATTTTCGATGGTTTACTAATTGGCATTTTCTTTGCTTGACCAGGCATCCCTCACTTCCAATTACAGCATACACTCCTTTCTCAATATCTTCTTTGATGTTCCTCTTGAATATATAATTTTGGAGAACCTCATATAGACAAACATTCTCAAGGTGACTGCTTCGATTTGGATAATATGTATCCAACATGTTGGTCTTCAAAATGTCGGTACTGTTTGGTTCCTTTTCTGCCAAATACTCAATTTCCCGAACAGGTTTTAGAACTCGATTTCGCGTTGCAGCAAGACCAAGACTCGCCCAAACGAGACTCCTGGATTTGGCATAGAGACTTGCTGAAGACAATCGATCAGAACATTCGTAAGCTCCGATTTCTCGATGCGACAACATCTTCAGACTGAAACTGTACAACTTCTTGCTGAGGCTCTTTTCATGGGAAATGTCCTCCCACATATCCTTCAGTTCGGTCTTTTCTTTTTTGGTGATGTAAGATGTCACATACCGAGCCACAGCCATACAGTTGTCAGCCACAAACTGTATATCCATGTTGGCATTCCACATGGACAAAATCACTGGGTTGTAGTCATTGATGTACTTGGACTCTTCGTTCCTTTTCAAATTGTATGTATTCTTGGGTGATTTCCTCGTCACATTATGTCGCAGCGAAGACATCAAACTGTTCACTCTTCCTTTAGAAATCACCGGTCGTGGAAAGTTGAAACGACATTTGGTGTAAAACTTGTCCTTGTTTCTGAATTTACGACGACAGTACTTTCCACAACGATGGCTTTGGAAACGTAGAACTTGTTCTCTTAGACTTTTCTTCTCCGTTGCGTTTGGAACAGCACACGTAGAATACTGTTCGATGAAATTCATCACTAAGTCATCCGGATCTGTTCCAAATTTAGGTGCATCCTTGATCCACAGCAACATATGTATATGAGGGGCACCTCTTGCTTGGTACTCCTTTCTCCAGAAGAAATCCAACACCTCTCCAAGAGGTGGATTCTTTTTATTTGTGATGAAAGACATCATAGCTTCAAATCTATGATTGAAGTACCTGCATACATTCACAGGATCCAAAGAACACAGTTCTCCAGGTGTCTTGAATTCAATGTTTTCAATATTTCCATTTGCCTCTCGTAGAAATTCAAGTAAGTCTTCCCACCCATACTCGGCACAGCTCAGAGTGAGGAACCATGTTGGAGTTCCTAAGTTCCTCAGCATACATTTTAAATCACCATGACGACGGTACCAGTACTCATTAGTACCACGCTGACACGCCATGAGATTAATTAAGTGAGAATCCAAAATACTGTCTTGGACATTGACTTTATGCATAAAGTCACTTGCCGAGATGTTTCGCATGTGTATACCACTTTTTAAGATGTGGTTCACTGCATATGACAGTCCAGACAGATCGCTTTCAAACAGGAGATGAAACAAATAGGGAATGCATTGCCGAAACCTAGGATCTTCTGCATACAATCGTAAAGTCCGGTATTCAGACGCAGGAATTTGATGAGGTCGCTCATCATATCTTCCTCCTTGACCTGTGGGAAATAGCTGTGGGAAACACCGAGCTTCCAAACTTTCCTCCCAAACACTAATGGGACTCCCTTTGGCTTGTTTCATTTGAAACAACTCAATAGCATTCCCCATGACTTCCTTGGAATGCAAAGGATGAACACTATAATTTTCATATATTTCTTCACTTTTAGAGGCCTCTACTTTCTCAATTTGGCCTGCACACAAATCGCTATCCTCTTCATCACTTACTTCCTCTTCTGCAACATATACATTCTTATAGTACTTATTATTTTTCTTCAAATACACTGTTGCCTTTTTGACTTTCCTAACATCCACTAAATCTTGCCATATTTTCTTATTCTTTGTCGGAACCCCATTAACCAAGATAACCAGAGGTTCCTCTTCCACTTTTTCTATTCCAATTGTGTTAATGTTTTTCTTCAAATCTAGAGGCAAATAAACAACTCTTCCCTTTAATCCTCTCTGTAAATCTGCTGGAGGCAACTTCCCTGTCTTTGGCTCCATTCTTACAATAGCCTGAAAGGGATGGATACTTTGAATCAAAATAGATTCATAAGTATTTAAATCCTTCAATTCAGAAGGAATCTCAACCAATTCCAGATTATTATGAACTGCCCTAGCAGGCATCTGGTTTTGGTTTAATTTATTACAACAATAAGTACACACACGTTGATCCGATCCCAAATCAAAATAATTTTCTACCATCAAGTATGTGGCTAAATCCTTCCATTCACTATTATTTTCCCTTTCACTTTTTGCATATAAATCCACTACCTTAGTCTGATTCTTATAATAAGTGCGTCGACAACATACACAAGTGAAATTAGGCCTCTCACTTGATTTCATCTGAAACGTGGCAATTTCCTTCTGAAAATTATCTGTACTGGAAACCTGTACATTATCTTCCACATTACCCTCTACTTCAGGGTCAATTTGAACATTCTCATCTATACTACCAAAGTAACAAAACTCAATTTCTTCACAAAGATTCTTCACATCTATTTCAGAACCATGCAAAAGAGCAGCACATAACTGTTTAAGCATAATTGCTGGACTCTTAGCATAATACAACATTCTCACTAATTTTCTCACTTTATTATGATGCACTGCTAGCATCCTGAAATGATGAAAAACACTCTGGCATACTCTCCTGGAAAGACAAGCCAGCGAATGACCACGGAAACCTGTCATTTGTCTCACTCTGCAAGGATCTAAATCTTGCAACAACTTCATTTTCTGCTTCAAACTTTTCTTATTAAATGTCCGTATAAAATCACAAAGCAAATTGATGGAAACCTGTCGCACACTGCAAATAGAACTACACTTCCAAATGTACACAGGACCCTTAGGACGTCTTCCTAAAACCTCATCACTTAGCGCCTCTTCTGTCTCTGTTGTCACAAGTTGTTCTTTTTCAACTGGACAACCATCCTTCACTTCATAAGCTCGACCACTGATGTCAACTGCATGCACCAAATCATTATCCTGAAAATAAGTCTCCTCATTAAAAAATGCCTCAGAACTTGAACTATGCATCCATTCTCCGGAAAAAACTTCACAAAAGTTAGTACGATTTACTACTCTCTTCCATCTACTTTTTGTTTTGAAATCAGAAATTACCTTGCTTAGTTTCCTAATTCTATTGATTACCAAAATAAACAACTTTCGCTTAATTTCAAAAGCATGATCAATAATTTTCTCTACATTTTTCTTCTTCCTATAAAATGCCGCTTTCTGTTGGCCTTTCTTTTTAATATTTTTCAATAAATTAACTAATATCCTATTACGGAACATTCGAGTTCGAATGTCCCTAAACTGTTGTTTCCTTCTACTATCATGCACAGAGTTATCTCTTCCTCTACCAGTAACATTTGTGATGGGTCTCTCCTTTCCATTTAAATTATTTTTCTTTTTGTGAACTGAAACATTTTTTTGAGCAAAATTTTTTTTACTACAAATATTTCTTAAGAATGATTTCGTGCTCTTACCCGGACCTTTCTTGGTGTTTTGACAAGTATTTGGGGAAGAGGACTGCTGCAATAAAACATCATCCTGCTGTCTTTGACGTTTTCTAGCCTTTCGTATTCGACTTCTGGAAGGCATTTACCAAACTATGAAAGAATCTGCAGTTGAACCTGTGGAAAAATATAATATAAAATGTTATTAACCACTATTACCAAACAGTAAATAAATAACAATCATCTAAAACTTAATGCCGTACTAATTATTTAACATAGCAAATATTTGCCACCAGCACTGCATCACAAAAATGACACTCAATGGTACAAAACAGGCATACAACACTCATAAATCACTCCCTAATATTTTAGATCATTAATTCAGGATGACGATAAGATGTAGCCTATCTAAAGATTTGTTTAGGCCCTGATCTTTAGACTGGGGTGAATGTGTGTCATTGATCCACATTCAGTCCATCACCTGTTTTGTTTATTAGAGGTGAGGCCAACACATGGTTGCAGATAAGATTTTCACTGAAAAAAACCAAGGTAAAAAAACATGTGAAGACCTACCAATGAAGTAAATCATTAAATGAAAACCAATACATTTCTGGAAATATGCACTAGTAGTGCTTCATAAGATGTTTTGGGTCACATTTATAAGTTATTTGAGTATCTAGTATGCTATTTTACGTTCTTCATGGTGCAAATTTATTGTAAATATACTCCCACCTGCGGTTGGCAAATTTAGATTTTGATTATGGGAGTTAGATAGGCATGTTAATAATTTCCCAAAAATGGTGTATAACCCCAAACAACCTTTGAAGCAAATGCTTTTAGCCATGTTATCCACCTCCCATTGGATAACATGGCTAGGAAGTGCTTGCAAATGTGATAAAAAAAGGCCGCAATGCATGAATATCGCAGAAAAATCAGCGATATTCATGCATTTTCCAGCAAATGCTCTTAGCCATGTTATCCACTTCCAATTAAATAACATGGCTAAGAACTGCTCAGGGCCCCATGAGGAACGCTTTCCATTTAAAAAG